>NC_064638.1:968960369-970210369 GCF_023864345.2 Schistocerca serialis cubense
GATGCGTTATTTACAGAGATCTGATTATAAGTTCTACAGTTGTTTTATGGAATGTAGAAGGGTAACAAAATTCGGATCATCGTTGCTGCAAATAATCTTCGCTTGTCCTTTGTGCTTTTTTTTAAAAAAAAAAATACTGAACGATGAAAAACAAACACAGAGCGCAGCATTTGAGGAAAGGGCAAATTTTTGCTAACTTGTCAATCATTATAATTCTCTATAAAAATTCTCAATAACTGCGTTTCTACAGTTTTTAGATATGTACAGCAAAAGACATTCCATCAGGTTCCCAAGTGACGCTCCGTGAAGCCAAACTACCTTAATTTTCTTCTGAAATAAGAAGAGTTGAAAAAAATGTAGTTTATTTCTATTGGCGTAAAAACAACATACGAAAATTTAAACCGGTAAAAAAATAAAGTTTTGAGTACAGAAAACTTAAAATTCAAAGACCGTTCTGTATAAACTTCATATTTGTTGTTGTGTAAAAAGAAGCACACTCGCAGAAGTCTTTATTCTGTCTTTTACTGCCTTCAGTTTAACCATAAACTGGCCAACTAACAGGGACACGGCAGGCGTAACAGTTGTAAACTAACATGTATGCTGAAATACGGCAAAGTAGCACGAAGAACACTGCGTAAAAAATGGAACAAGGAAGTAAATTAAAATATTCTTTCTGAGGGTATCCGTAGTCTCTAACTATTTTATAAAAGAAAACATTGTCCGTTGTAGACTGTAATGGAGCCGTTCTTCATTTAAATCATGCTATTAGCTAATTTCTACCACAAGTCATTTTCAACATATAATGTCAAGCATTGCACAGTGCAGTCATCAAGCCCTTTTGCCTGAAACATACAAAACCAGACGTCATATTCCATAATTACATCAGGACTGAATCCATATCCAAAAACGTTACAACGTCGCATGAAAGGATGATGATGTAATATTTTTGTGTGGGTTCAGTACTAATGTAATTGTGGAATATGACGTCTGGATTTCTATGATGATTGCAATTAGTAATACATGACACTATGTGCTGAAAATGACTTCTTGTAGAAATTAGCTACTCATAGAGTTTTAATAAAGAACGGCAACTTTACTCTCTACAAGAGGCCATGTTTTCTTTTACAAAAGTAAATATTTTTAAAATATACGTAATTGCCCATGATAAAGGAAAGTTAAGAAGCAGATTCGTATTCGAAAATGACTACTAGAAGAGAAATCATTTTATTGTTAAGAAAACAAACTAATTAAAGTTGAACCAATTCTGGGTACAAAGTATAGTTGATAAAGCGAAAACTGTCTTGATGAAGATAAAAAGGCCATATAGTGAAATTCGAATACATTTAAGAGAGAATCAAAAAGTGGACGAGCGCTTGTTAAAGGACGACTGCCACAACTACGAAATAAACTGAAAGGGTAGGCCGAAGAAAACGCTAACCACGAATTTAGTGAGGATTAATGCGATCCACTTGTCTGTTGTGTTTTGAAATGCACCAAAGTCAACAGCAAGAGGTTCCACATGTCCCGACAGAAAATACACTCTACTACATAAATCGCTTTGTCTTACTGCACTTCTGCTTATATCTTTGAATTTAGCCAAACATTTTACACGCTTACGCAAAATACGCTTTACTCCATTGATCTTTTCTGTTGAGAGAAAGCTGAAGGAATGCTGCCCACCAATCTTCTGATAATAATATGTAAAGGTGATTTTTGTTGTTGCAGGCTGATATGGTCGATGCCGATTAAGATGTGTGAGATACGTAATTCATCCTGGGCCACTATGACAAAACCGAGTATTAGAAGGTATAGCTTGATACCCTATCCATCGAGACAGCTGAGTCCCCACTGGAACAATAATCTTCGACTATAATCTTCAAATTCGCGATGTGATGAACCTCATTTGTGATTTAGGGGGCATCCACGTACAGAATTCTCTAGATTCTCTTATAGGACCTGACGAAGGAGATGTAGAAAATATACCACACCTCGTGTTCTAACTCTGACATGATGCAGCTTAACATGGAAAGAGTTTTGAGCAGCTCCATCTGTGTTGAAAAATTACATTTTGCTCGTAGGGGAACCATATAGAGCTCGTACGTGAAATACATCTCGGGACTCAGACCGTTTACTCGCCAAAAGTACGTCTCGTAAATGTAAAAGGAAAGTTCTATCCATGCCTAAACTTCGAATAATATTTTTGGCCTGCATATTCCCGATGTTCGTCCCTGATGCAAGTGACTGTGACACTATTTCATCATTTAATCAAAGAAATACGTCTGTCTAAGAAATTGTGCTGACAAACACTAGTCACAAATTTCACATTCCTAAACCTGGATTTCTTTAGAACAACTTGTTTCTTTTACCTTAATAGTTATTTCGCTCGCACGTAAGACTAGTAAACATATGCCTATCGGATGGCGCAGCGGCTACAAAAGTTAATGGTCAGAACCTAATCTCCGGAATGACGATAGCATATTCGCATTAATTGCCTATTTTTTACGGAACCCTGGTCTGCGGCTTTATCCGTAACTGGGATTATCTGTTATTGCTCAGCACCGCCGGCCCGCTTGAGAACAATGCCGATTCGCAGGCGAATTGCCGCGTACAACTGTTACCCCGCGGTAATGACCGACTCGAACCACTAAACAGCGCAGTTGCATCAGATCCGCAGCCGACCGCTTATTTGATTACTAATTATATCGTAGACAACAGCTTCATTGTCGGATTGTGCTGCTAGCTCGGAATGAGGCTGATTTTCTTGCGCGGATCGTAAATATTGTTTTCTCGCCTAGCCCACAGCTTAAGCAGGGCAATCCACTGTGACACTATCAGTAAAGTAAAAGGAGTTTTTTGAGATAACTCTGGGGTCAGTGAAAATGGTTGTCTGAACACACCTGTTGACAGTAATACGAGGATTGGAACTTTAATAGTGGCAACTATTTATTTACAGCTCGTACAAAATAGATACGTGTTAGAAATTTTTACTGACCTTCAAAGTAGTCATCAGCATTGTGTATAACCCGTTGCCAGCGAACTGGAAGTCGCAGGATATTCTTAGCAGTGGCAGCTGTGTTGACAGTTCGAGCGGCGCGGCCTTTTGCCCGAAGAATTAGTATCAGTTCTGAAGCGATTGACTGAAGTGTTTCCTTCAGTTTAGAATTCGATTTGAAATCACGAGGGCTTAAGTCAGGGAAGTGCAGTAGGTGGTATAGCACTTATCAGACCCATCAGACAAACAAATCAGTAACAACTTGCACTGTACGTGCTTGAGCATTGTCCTCTAAAATGATGGTCAGGTCCTGCAGAAAGTGTCATCACTTCTGTCTCTATGTTGTTCATTTTTGGACCACAACCTACAACCAGCTTAGTCACAGACGCGGTGGCACTTTCTGCAGGACCTGACCATCATGTTGGATGACAATGCTCAAGCACGTACAGTGCAAGTTGTTACTGATTTGTTTGACTGATGGGGCTGCTAAGTGCTATACCATCTACTGCACTCCCCTGACTTAAGTCCTCGTAAGATCAACTCGATTTCTAAACTTAAGGAAACTCTTCACGGCATTCGCTTCAGAACTGCTACAAATTCGTCCGGCAATAGACCGTGCCGCTCGAACTGTCAGCGCAACTGACACTGCTAAGAGTATCCTACGACTTTCACATCGCTGGCAGCGAGTTATACACAGTGCTGGTGACTACTTTGAAGATCAGTGAAACTCTGAAGCACGTATATATTTTGAACTAACTGTAAATAAATAGTTGCCACTATTATTATTCCAACCCTCGTATGATCGCATCAAGAAGACGCACAATTCATCAACGGAATCTACAACTTCTCTACGCAAGTAGTAATGTATCGTTGCGTACAGTACACACTATTGCGTCAAGACATTACGATCACTGCCCACCGCGACACAGAATGCCGCCTGCTGGCACAGAGGACACGTCATGCAGCAAGGAAAATAAATAGGACAAATTCTGATAAATTGAACCACTTTCAGTATTTTTCTGATTTTAATGAAATCTTATGTATAATATATAAACTATTACCTAACTACTCTTACAATGTGTCACCCTTATTCCCAAACAGATATGAAGAAATTTTCGAAAAAAACTTTTATAATTTAAAAGATGTAACGCAGTAGGTGCAAAGTTGCAAAATGGTACAGTTTATAAGCAGGTCTCACAAATAGTACCATTGGTATTATACACTGTAGCACTAAAGATATCAACTACAGCAAGAAATACAAAATTCTGAAGTGACAAATAAATATTTTATTTTTCAAGTCATTAGCCCTCAAGTCTGAACGATTAATTTATGTTCATTATATAAAATATTAGGCTAATTTTCGGCATACACTGAACAGTTTCAATGTTTGTTACTCCTTCATTTTTCAGGAATCATAATGAAACTCCTTTTCTTCATACTTCCTTTTATAAAACGACTATGGAACCATAGAGTACATCGAGAAAGTTAACAATTTCTTTCTCTTGAAAAACATCGCAGATCTTGCAGAACCAGTATGAAGATGCGTTGCCATATTTGGTTTTCCCAGCTATAATTTTGTTAGGCGATACTTATTCTTCTCAGATCCTATATCGAGGAGGAGACCCTTGTAAGGGCTCAGTATCAGCCGATGTTGCTGTGCTTCAATTTTTTTGTTTTTTTTGTTTAAAGTTGGGATGTGGATCTTTTGGGTCTACTGACACACTCCTACTACATTTTTGTTTTGTGGGAATTAAATGTTTCAGGAACGTACTATTTCCATAAGTTTTTCGTGATTTCCCTGGAATTCTTGACTTCTCTCTCCGCTCATTTCTCCTTCGACATTTCTATACTGTGATTCTGGACTGGATATAATCACCAAGAAGTTTGAAACCTGAGAAAAGAGTTGACATAATTGTCCGATTCCAGTTCTGGAGAAGCCCTGATAGAATTTTATATGGTCAGACCCCTGCCATATGACTCTCCCAATAGCCGAACAAACCATGGCTAATTAATATTGCTGACAGAGTTGGAGCGAAGCCATTAGTCAGCTGCAGCGGCGAAAGGCTGTAGTTTGTAGATGGTATCTGTAGAAACGTAAAGCGTGACTACGCCGTTGTCTCACGTTAAATGATACGAAACTGCAGACTGTTATATGTTTCTCATGTCCATCTGACATATATATAGCAGCTTTTTATTAGAATTAGATTTAGAATTTCGATTCACTGGTCATCTAACCACAATGTGTAATAGAAAATGTGGTGCCAGGTAATGTTCCAAGTTTTAAGTCATCAATAAATTGTTTGCTCTTAAATAATATCATTGTAAACACATACACGCCAGAATCACTGAAACAAACGCATGTAGTATTTGTTCCCCTTCCTGCACTAGTTACACTCTCCACTTGTTGTTCTTGTTTTCGTGCAATAATGTATTGAGGTTGCTCTACTGCTTATAGTCTAGACTCGTCATTACTAAGTATATGCTTGGCCTAAAACCATGTTGTCCATTAAATCATAAAGAACTCGAAAACATTTTATCAGAGCTTCTTTGTTGAGGCCAAATGCTCTACCTGCTGAACTAGCATCTGGTTAGCAGAGAAATACTTCAGGGTGCCGATACATGAAACTAAAATAACGCTGTCCATCAGACATCCTGCTTCTAAATCTTGGTGTATTCCCATTTCATTTTGCCAAATGAGATGCTAGCTTTTGCAGATCAGCCCGAAAACAGCCAAATGTTTGCGATGCAAGTAACAGAATGTGACCCACAACTTTGTCCACATCCTCAATAGGTAGCCGTGTACTACATATAAATTTCTTCAACACGTATGGTAGTACATTTATTAGGTAAATTATCAGATCAAATCGTATGTTGCAACACGTACAGCAAATATTATTTTGAAACATGCCAGTAAAATATGTAAGAAAAGCGATGGTACAAATTATGAGATGACACCAAATTTGTAACTCGCTTTATATTGCACAGTCTCTACGGCGTTTTTAAACAATTCTACGCTATATTATCATTGAATAAGTACAATTATATACTACTTAAATAGGCTTTGCATACCTGTAACAGCACAGATGCTTAACTTCAGAAATTAATAAATACATCCTCAGAGCACATATTAAGCTTGAACATATCCATGCCTGAATTCTTCAAGGTCTGCCGATCTGGACACGTACAACAACTAGATACAACCTATTACAAATTCTGTCCAACAGGTTGCATCACCATAAATAGTATGCTCATCTGTTGGTGGTACAACTTCTACGCTGGTGGAATTAATAAGACTTTACCATAAGTAGAGTACAGGCGAATAGAGAATCATTCTACAAAGATCTACATTGCAAATGTAGAAATTGAAAACAGGCAGCTCCTTTCATCTCATCTTTCTTCCTCTTTATTTACTCATTGGATCCGATAATCATATGCATTACAGTCCAAGAGATTATTAGAAACGGCTGACAGTGGTTGTAATGCTGAATTCAGTCGTTGCTAGATGTATGCTGTTACTTGAGGTGGAGGAGAGCATCGCTTGTTTTTGGTCAGGCAGTCATGGCTGTGGCAGGTGTGGTCCAATAATGCTAGTTCTGTGAAGGACAGCTGGGGCACCGCATTCGCATCGCAGAAGCCACCGAAGGGCAGGCGGCCTTAGCTGCGTCGGGTCGCTGGCTGTGAAGAGTGAGGAACCAAGAATAGGGGTGCGTTGGCAAGGTGTCTCTCAGTAGAAGGCAGAGGGGCACCGAGCGAATAGAAAGCAGAGGGGCTCCGATAGCAGTTTTGATACCAAATTAATATGCAAATTAATGAAATAGATCAATTAATTACTCCATCTCCGCCCCCTTCCATTGCCACTCACCCCCACAACTACCTCAAGATGACATCACAAGTTTTCCACAGCAGGCACATGGGTTGCGACCCTCTCCCCCATCCTCTCACTCCTCCTTCTCCCACCCACCCTACTGGCAGGAATTTCTAATTCTGACTGAAATTTCGAATCTTGGCGGGAATTTCGAATTTTGATGGGACTTTCTTTACCTCAGGTCAGTGATGACGTCGCACCCCCCCCCCCCCACCCGGGAAATGGCGGGAAATTAAAAATGGCGGTGCCGTTTCTGGGCCTCGAACCATGGACTCTCTGGATGGAGAACTGAAGTGCAGCCCCCAACATATGAAAATTACCCAGATGCAGGAGAGGAAGATTAGGTTAGTGTACTTCATTTATTTTAGTTTGGAAACTGAAGTATAGATCGGTCTTAATTACGTAATTAATCAAGAAGATAAGACCCAATTTTTCAATAACATGCGTAGCGCTACACAGCGAGCGCCTAAAATCGCAATACAGCTCAAGAATTGACAATTCCATTCAGTGGGGAAAACATTTCACAATACCACTCAAAAGTTGTGGCAGATAAACTCTACCCTTCCCTTACAAGCTGGTGGGAAAAAGGCTGGAGTGGAAAATATTAGGATTTCTTTCTTTTTTTGTAAGGTGTACAACCAGCGAGATACGGGAGTTAGACAGAGATGAGTTTAATAAGTGAATTACCTGTAAACATAAAGCTGAGGACTGTATCTATCGCTGTTTGACGTCAGAGATTGCTACAGACGCCTGCTGGACAATCACCCTGAAGCCTAATGAGGGAAAATGCTTAGCTGTTCTAATGGCACATCGGAATTGTAGTGAAAAAATTCCAGCACTCGTAATGAATCGGTCATTATACAGCACATGTACTGGGGAAAAATTATCGTCCCAAAAGATTGCAGAGGGGGCAGTAGTTGAACATGTGGTCTCCTCTATGTATGGACAAGAACAAGCGAAACTATAGACACTTCTACCTCCCCCATACCTCCTCCTCCCTTCCTTCCTCCTCCTACAGCAGGGGCACAGGCCTTTTCAAATGGTCAACTGCTACTGAGCACCTTGTGGTTTTCTTGAAGACTACTGCCCTTCCGCCAGTGGATGAACAACACCCAGCGTATCTTGAGGCGATGGTCCTTTGCCAACACAAAAGGATGTAATGCCAGCCAAACAACACAAAATAAATGAGGGCTGCTGCAAGTGCACCTTGTTTGTTTGTTTAAATTACAGCAGCAACGAACTGCCCCATACACATCACCTGGATAGGGCAGAGCTGCCTAGGGCTACCACACACACGACCCCCACAAGTGCACGCCATTCTGAATGAGAAAACACGGCACTGTAACTATTTTATTTAACGTCAGTGCATCTCTGCTAATTGAGCTTCTATTAAAAAGCAAAACAGCTGCAACGGAAGTGAATGTCCTCTTTATGTAAATAGGGCTGTCGGTTTTCTTTCAATTTCAGGAGCAAAATTGGTATAGTTTTTATTTTCAACAGCATACAATTCACATCTCACTCTTTTGTGATACCCAATGGAGTGCAAAAAACTGCAGCACCACTCCCAATCTCAGATGACCAGATTGCAGTGTCCCAAACGTGAGCCTGCACAAAATTGGGAAAAAAAGTCCAGCATTTTGCTGCGGAAACTACCGATCACCTCAGAATGTCCTTATTATTTCGGATCCGACATCAGACTAAAGAAATAACAAGAATTTAAACTCCAAAGAAAACAACTACATTAAGCAATTTCTTTCAGCTTGATGGAAAAATTACACAACCTTAGAGCCTCTCTCGCATTCAAATCAGTCTCTGTAATTGAACTGTCATGTACATATATATTACAAACATCTCAGACACGTGAAATACCATCATAGAATACGACTTTTTACGTCATTTACTCACATGTTGGAAAAAATACAATAATTTTATTTTGGACAACAGCAAGCTATAATTCAAAAAGACGTTGCTGTTTTTACACTATGGCATGTCCTGTTTCAACTATGCAATGCTATATCACATTGGCGATTAAGAAACAAATGGTGAGAATAGAGCGAGGAAACAGTCAAAGTTGAGAATTTTTACTTATTATTCATTCGATTGCTACTTTTGAGCCGAAACCGTTTTTCAGATCATCACAACAAAGCCCCAAATGGCATTCCCAAAGATGCGCAATGAACATTTACCTGTATGCACTGTAGATGTTCACTGTCGCAGGTTCGAATCCTGCCTCGGGCATGGATGTGTGTGATGTCCTTAGGTTAGTTAGGTTTAAGTAGTTCTAAGTTCTAGGGGACTGATGACCTCAGAAGTTAAGTCCCACAGCGCTCCGAGCTATTTTTTTTCTGTTCATTCCATTTTTTCGACCTTCGGAAATGTCGCTTTCCGGTTTGTTATGATGATATGAAAAAGGTCTAGGCCCAAAACTAATCATCAAAGAACAAAAAGTAAAGATTTGAAACTGTTTTTTTTCTACTAATTAACAGAAATTGCTGAGCCAAGATACACACACAGGCAGGAGGTCCACTAACCGTGATAGCCTATTTTTTAATAGATTCTCCTATAAAATTTTACTGCTTCTATGTCTTCCAATACACCGATACCAATTACTGTCTGCTTGCTTAAATATAACATATTTGCTCCATAACACTTCACTCACGACGCATCTGTAAAGTTTCTATCATGCAACAGATAATCATTCACAGTAGCATCAGATTATTGTGTTGTAATTTTGTAAACAATTTGATCATCATAGCCTATTTCATGCAATGTAGATACATGTGAGGAAAAACGCTATCATTTCGGGATTTGACAATGAGCTATAATTCAGGTCATGTGTACTGAATAAGTAGAGGTTATGAAGTACGAAATAATGTAGGACCTGCGGTAACACCTATTTTAAAACACACATTAGTGACGATAATAGCAGAAAAAGTTATGATTCCATGAGAATAGATACATCCTATTTCCATTGTCTTACAAGCAAAATCAGTGTAGTTTTGTGAGAACTGAATACATCTAAACTTTAACCAGTTATCCCACTCCTTGCCATAAAATTTTCTATAAGGTTTTACAGTGTCTCCCTCTATTGTGATACATCGAAAAAAAAATACCGTCTGCATGTTGACATCGAGCATATTACATATACATGTATTACGCCACTGGAGCTGGAGGCCAGTGGTCGAAGTCACTTGCATACATCTGCATGAAGTTTTGTCAACTGTACTGGAGGAAGATCATATCCAACAGACTATCAATCACAAGAGAGAGTTCCTGTATTGTTCAATCATAAGCACTTTAATACACCGTTTTTATGGCTGTAGCTCATCCAAACAGTGTATGACTACAGTTTTGTACATTGCCATGCTCTTCGTTTTTCTTCCATGACTTCGTGGTCTGTCGTTTTTTTTCCATGACTTTGCGGTCTGTGTCAGGTGCTAAACTGACATTAACATGTTAGGTCTCACTGAAAGCTGCACATCTCATGATGTAAACACACAGTTCCCACTATATGCAGGTTGGTAGAAATAAAACACAGAGGCGATGTTTCTGATTGACAAAAATGTGAAAGATGTCACAACATATGGAAACTGGAAGAGTTTGCAGGACTGTGAATTTTCGCAAGGATCTTCTACTGCTCATTCTCGCTCCTTCTACTTTCTTTATCACAGCAAGGTTGCTACAGCACTTAGGTACAACGGTTGCCTTGGGTACAAATTGCCAGCCATCTTGTGCCCTTTCCGGTGACTCCGAGTCGCAGAAGGTTATTGATCTCGCCCATTCATGTCCCATTACATTTTGAGTTGTCGTCCACTGAGTTGTCATGGGCAGTTGACGAGTGTTTCTTGCAGGAGGTCGAGTACAAAAATATTTTCTTATAATCTGCCTAATGCCTAATTTACGCCTCATAAGAAGATCTTTACATGGTCCAACGTCCTATCTCTGTTTACAATTCTAGTTCCTCTAACAGGTTCCAATTTGTTCCTGATATCTTAATCTAATGAGACTCCATATGTTCGTTACATGTGGTGCTGTGGTGTGGTATGTTAGCACATCATGCTATTAGATCATCACCTTTGCAAACTCTATACATCGTGTTAATTGCTACATATAAAAATTGAAGGTACTTCTCAGTTCTTTTCCTCAGACTCATCATCGCGTCCTGAGTGAAACATACATGATGGCTTCTTCGCTAATATTTACTGATGCCAATACATTTTAATATGGCATACATGATAAAGTCTTTATCCTTTATCTACCTCATTCTATGCTCGGTTCGTTCTGTCTATACCATTTTGTTTGGGTGGTGGAGCATCGTTCCTTACGTCTGGAAGGCTCTTGCTTCTCAATCTATGTCAGAGACTGTACAGCCCTGGCTCAAAGAGAAGTGTAGTGCTCTCAAAAGTGACCCTAACTTTTCCCCTGTTTATCACAGTTCGTCTTTCATTCAGAAAATCTGTACCTATTATCACGTCCACCTTTAATTTCGGTGAGATAACGAAATTGGCTTCGATCGATTGAGCTTGGTACGAAAGAGTTAACCTTTCTTGTTTATTGACATCTGTAGCATGATTGTTGATGGTAGCTTTCATTTTAATCTTCCTCATTTTCAAGATCGGCAATTTTTCGTTAGCATTGCAATGGTTAAATAAGTTCTCCGAAATCGCGGTTACCTCGTTTCCCCTCTCTATAACTACATTAATACGGATTTTCGCTAGCATGGCCTTCACAGCTGATTGAATCTCGACCGGTTTGCTCTGTTCTTCCTCATCTCCCTGCATTAAAACATCCTCTATTGAATCATATATGAGTCATTTCAGGATTTTTACCTATGAATTTTGACCTTCTGTCGGATATGTCTCGATCAGTATCTCTCTCTCTCTCTCTCTCTCTCTTTTCTACAATAATACGGATTTTCGCTAGCATGGCCTTCACAGCTGGTTGAATCTCGACCGGTTTGCTCTGTTCTTCCTCTTCTCCCTGCATTAAAACATCCTCTATTGAATCATATATGAGTCATTTCAGGATTTTTACCTATGAATTTTAACCTTCTGTCGGATATGTCTCGATCAGTATCTCTCTCTCTCTCTCTCTCTCTCTCTCTCTCGCTCTCTTTTCTACAACTTCTTCTTCATATTTTACTTCGTCTTCCCTCAACTCAGTTACCTCTGCCTATTCTTCCTTCGTGGAAACTCCCAAATAACCGCATCTAAATGACCTTATTATATGTCTGTTACTTCCATCACTGTGTACATTGGAACCTGTACCCAGTTATAATTTATTTCAACTTCCATCGACTGTGCAGTATCCTCCTTAGTTTTCCCTGGTCTCAGCCTCAAATAACTTTGCAATTGTAATTACTTCGTCCCTGTTGTCTTCTCCCATTGTACCTGCCTCTGGTAGTTCGTTTTCGTCGTCGGTATCCCCCAATTAATTTTTCCCCAGCATAATGTTGTTCTTTTCCTGCCTTCATTTGATCCCTGCGATCGTGTTTCCTCATTTATTGCCTATCGTGACCAAATATTTATTTCTCTCGACGACACGTTATCCTCTTAGAATCGGCTCTCCCTAGTTTCAGTATTAAATAATTCTGCAGTGCTAAGAACTTTAAATCTTATCTCGACTTCCGTTATGCCTGCTTCATTTTGCTCCGGTAGTCCGTTTTTTATGAAATATTCCCAACTAATTCCTGTCCAACTCACTGTTTGCGGTATCTCGACTTCTTTAAGTCCCTGTGATTCTGTTCATTCATCTTTCACCTCTCGTTATATGGTGTGTATTTCTCTCATTACGTTGTTGCTGTTTGCTTGGTTAGGTGCACTGTTGTTCTTGGCTTGAGCGCTCTCTCGTCAATTCAGACATTTATTGGTGTTTGATGGCCTTGTCTCCTCGTCTCCTTTACGTCCTTGCTGTCTTTGTTCGGCTGGGTGACACGGGTTTTGTTGTTGGTAATTTGTCGGCCTGTTTGTCCTCCGATACTCACTGTGAATACCGTTATTCCCGCTGTAGTGATTATTGCCATTCCTAGGTGTATAACCATTTCCATTTCTTTTTCTGCATACATACCCATTTCCCTGTTGGAATCCATTGTCATTTCTCTGTGCGAAGTTATCACGCGGTTCGTGAAGGCTGACATTCTTTCGTGTGGTCTCCGGTGCATTTCGTGGTCTTTCATTCACGTTTTCGCGTGGTTTTCACTTTTTTCTTGCCTCATCTTCCGAGAGTATGAATCCTAATTCTCTCAAAATTCCTTTAAGGGCTTCCACGTCATTGCCTCCACGCCCTACCAATGACTCTTGGTATTTTAGTGACAGCTTTATGGTACACAAGTTAATCAATTATCCATCGCTGTGTGGCACATCCACACTTTGATTTATTCTTTGCCATTGCTTCGAAAAATTTTACAGGGATCTTTTCTCCGGAATTCTCGAGAAATGGATTTTGTAATAGTTCATACTTCTTCCTATTTTGCGCTTCACTCGACCAGAAACGTGAGAGAAACTTATATCTGAAATCTTCATATGATCGACATGCAGCAGCTATGTTTTGCATAGTTTCTGCTATTGTTCCAGACATATGGGCACATATAAAGTCTAGTTTGTGCACTGATGTCCATTGTTCTGATAGTCCTATTCTGAGTTGATCAATGAAGATTCGTGGATGCAGTGAGTTTCCTTCACGGAAATGCTGAAACTTCCTTACAGTGAGGAAATGATCGTCATGGTACCGTGCGAAATTCGACAGCCGTAGCCAGTCCTATTTCCGATCGTTTCACGTGTCAATCTTTCAGGTTGTGGTAAATCCATTGGATATTTCCCATTGTAACTTTCGCGTAGTCTATCATGATATCGTTGAAATGTAATGCAATGACTTTCTTCCATCGGCTCTGCGCGAGTGTCGGTAAGCTTTACGCTATAGCCTTCGTGTCCTTGCATTTCCATGTCACATATTGACTCGGTGTCCTGTCTGGCTAATCTTGCCGCTTCATCAAGTGGTCAGAACTGTTCCGAGAAGTAGGCTTGTGGTACCCAATGTCTTCGTGGCGCCGTCTGCTCTGCGTGAGTTTCTAAACGTGCCTGTGACATAAATTTTCGATCACATCTCGGGATTCTTTTGCCTCTTCCTCAATTGTTCTTTGACCTCTATGTCTTTTTTTTTAATTTCAAGCAGTTAATTCACTGTTTTTCCATTCTGATCACGTATCTGTTGTTTTATCTCTTTGTTTTGTATAGTTATGGCGATAATTTCTGGAGAATTTCCGACAACTTAACGGGTCCTACTATCTCTTCTTCCAACGCGCTTCGTTCTACGTTTACATTCTCTCGTCTGTGCGCAACTCACCACAGTGGACCATGCGGTGACACATTTCGACTTGTATTGCCTGTTCTTGGTTGGGAGGTAAGTCTTAGTACATGTACTATTGGTTCTACATATTCAAGACGTTCCCCATCTTCTTGCACCTCTGCACTATATTGGTCACCGCTTACGGCGCCTTGTTGTTCGGGATTTACGTCCTGTTGCACCCCCTGATCTATTTCTCGCGACATTGTGTCGTCTTTTATTCTCTTCTGAGGTTCCCATATGTTATCTTGCTGGGTGTCAATCTAAATTCAGTCAAGCTCTCGATCTGCCATTGCTAATCTCTCTGATCCCTGTCTTTGCAATTTTAACTGACTCGCCCTACTTCACGTAATTATGCGATCATACGACCTTACTCGCTTCATAAACATACTATCTTCACCCTTTCTCTAGTGTTCCTAGATCCCATGACACACTAACAAGACTGTAAGGCCGTCACTAACTAGTTGGGACAGAAACAGCTTATCAACGCTATGTCAGCCCACTGTGCACTTGGAAGAAAAACTTAAATCTAACAGTGGCGTTACAACTATACTATGGGATACTGCGTATGTTTCTCGGTGCATAGCACGTCTCTGTCTCCCTATTGATTTGTCAGTACCCACTAATATTTACCCTAGGTCCATGCAACACAAAAATATTATTACAATAATTTTTAAGAAGATGTTTGCTTCTTCTTTTGTCCTTGTAATTACAAATGGTTGACCACCTTACCATGGTGTTTACCATCCTGGCAGGGTCAGCATTATCTAACACGTGTGAGACTGGATCTGGTCTATTTTCCTACCACATTTGAACAAGGATGCTCGGTGAGTATTCCAGGAATTTATTGTTGAACTTACGGCCTGAAAGGCATGATCATACCGTCTCACGCATGCAGAGTTCAGAAGAGCGCAGCAATACGGGCAGTGATGTGATCAGACAATGATGTCGATGTCGGTTCCACTACACTCTCTGTAAAGGAAATGTTATCACTAACAGAAAATTAGTGTACAGGTTCAGGCATAACTATATGTTAGCAAAATTGGAAACCTTAGATTTTCGTTATTAAGGTTTATTAATACTCTAAGTATTACTTCATGGCATAGCAATGTTAGCAAAATTACGTACAGGATGGTAAAATATTGATACTGATTGTTCTCAACTGTGTAGCGAAATTCCTAACTATCATGAAGTTCTTTAATGGTAAGGTGATTGGTGACGACATCTAGGGGTAAACAAAATACAAACAAAGTAAATATAATTGGGGCCAGAGATATCAATTACGCTGAAATGCTCAATGCAAATACCCAAAATTGAACGGTGCTGGTAAAAAGCAATAAAAAAATACGCAATTAAAACAATTTACAACTCCACAGTGGCTGAACAATCATTTTTGTTAGATCTGACATCTCGCGTTTCTGCTTCAGTTAAGCCCGACAATCGTGAGCAGGTTTACCTACAGGTCACGGTTGATTGTCCGAAAATTAGGAGAGATACAGACGACCTTAGTTCTGAGTGATCACTGAATATCACTTGCTAGCGTAACACGAGCGCGTGTGATTACGTTGCGTCATTGGCGACAGTGGCGGCTGTCGGCGCGAGCTGTGAATCTGAGAATCTATTCTAAATCTCTCTCGACTGTTAAACAACAGTTCCTACATCTTTGATGAAGCTAAGACTTCTATTTATTCCCTAGCTAATTTAAATGGCATGGTACGCGCTATTTGGCAGGAGTAGCGTGTACGTCTTTGCAAGCTTTAACTGTCAGTGCTTGGTGCGAATCTCTGTACTTGGAGACTTAGCAGTTTATTTCCTTACGAGTTAATACAAGCTTGCGAGCAATTGTGTACACATAATGACTCTCGGAATCTTCTCAGTGCGGCGCGAGTCGCCTTGATCAATCACTCGACGATTTTCTGCAAGAAAAGAAGCCATTTACTCTGTCTGCAATTCGCCTGTATCAAAGCTGATGGCCACGCATTTTCTTTGTGGCAAATCAGGGCATTCATACTTGTTATATCTCTACTGACTAGAGGTTTGTAGTTTATCACAGGCGTCGTTTCTTTCGTAGGCCAGAGTTTAACTTCTGCTACGTAATAATGAGATAAACAGCTTTCTCTTTCATGCGAGTCTTAACACAGGTGCCTACAGTGAGTCACGAATGTTTTGAGTTGGGTCTATGTGGATGCGTATTTGTGATTTTCGACTGTGTTCCCGTGCAAAGGCTTTCCAAAGGGTTGTCATTAAAAGCAGGGACAAGGCCAGCTTTTGCCAGTGGCCTGCACAGTGGCATGTCATAGTTCGGGTCGGGGAAGATACTTGCGTGGAATTACTAGTGTGTCAGTGTTTTATATTCATGAAATGTTGCTTTGTTTAGACGCTTCGCTTTGCCTATCAATAAAATTCCTACATTTTCACGTAACTATGTTGTGTGACATATAGAGTTAGCGAGAATGGTTTCAGGAATTCAATGTAAGTTGTGTTATTTATTTGACACATTATATATGTGTGGTATTCCACTCCACTACATGGGGTCACATTTTATAGTCATTGGGTTAAAATCATTCGTGTTTCGATTTCATAGTAGTGTCGCTAAAGTAGTGGCTCTGTGTGTTAGAGTTACTGAGAGACATAGGTTAGTTAGAGGTAGCCATAAGCCTGCCCATGAGAGGGACACGTTCTAAAATGCATTGACATAAATGATTTTGACAAAGGTTAGATAGTTGTGGTCTGGCACCTACTAATGAGCATCTCAGAAATGGCGAAGATGGTCGTGAGTATCAATGGAAAGCATATGAAGGACTGTGAAACTACAAGTAAACAACAAATTGTTGGACGTCCACACCTCATCAAAGAGGCTTGCCCCACTCTGTAGATCAGGATAAGCGGCTGTCTGTAGGAGATCTGACGACAGAGTACAACGCTGATGCAGGCAAGTCTCGGAATACACCTGTCAGCACATGCAGCAGACGACCTCTACGTAGTCTGTTGTTGACCCAACAATATCGACAGCTACAAATTCAGTGCACGCTGGTTTATCGAGATTGGACCATCAGTGTTTCTTGTTACACCACGTCCGTTATCGTTTTCATACCTATACACCACTATCCACGCGAACAGCAGATGGAAAGATGCACCGCACCACAGACACACAATGGTGGAGGCTGTTTTAGGCTGTGGGGGAATGCACAAGTTTCCTCAAGGACCCTGCGATAGTAATTGAAGGAACGTCAACAACTGCATATTATGCAAATGTCAATGCATCCCACACGAATCCCTACATGTTTGATGTTTTCCCTGGTCGTGGCCTCTTCCAACATGGTAACTGTCAATGACACCAAGCTAGAATTCTGGTAGTGTTTTGAGGAGCAAAATAGGAAGTTCATGTTGATGTCTTGGCCACTACATTCTCCTAACCTGTAACCTTTGCATAACATTTGGGCCGTTATCAGGCGCTAGCTCTACGCCCACAAACAACCCGCCCACGATTTACGGGAGTTACTTGATCTGTGTGTGCTAACATCTTGTCACTTGGCTTCTGAAACCTACGAACAACTTCTCGAATTCATGCCACACAGAATCACTACTGTATTGCATTCCAAATGTTGACTACCGTGCTGTTAAATAGCTAGTTAGTCTTAATGATATGGCGTGTCCATGTGTATCAAGCTCTGTTTTTTTTTTAATTTATTTGTCAGGGTTCAATACGAAGTATAGCTCTGTTTGAAATAGAATTAAATTCCTAATTAGACAGTTAACTATTCAGGATAGTACCATTATTGGAGGAACTACTTTCTATGATCATTCGCCTTTGTGAGATAGTCTAAGACTCAGCACGCATGACATACGAAGAGCTATTTTTTTTCACGTGTGAATACTTTACTTAAGAAAAAAGTTTAATATTGATTTTCGCTGTTTAAACGCAGTTGCGTTATTTCACAGTAGTTCGATCCTGAGCACTGTACCTGCGTATTCAACAGTGAATTTATTAAAAAGAATAATAAATTATATATCGATAGCCCATATTTGTTTCTGGTGCGCAAGGGAACTGAGGATACGTCAGCAATTCCACATCTGATTAGCACATTTCATTTTGAGCTCACACCGTGCTCCAGTTGTACCTGTGCTTACTTTATGTTTTAAAAATTCAGTATGGATAGCTAATATTGTAATGTTCATAATACACAAAACGCACAAAACAACAACAATAACAGTAATAATAATAAAAATAATAATAATAATCTAATGTTCCAAGGAGAAACTTAAGCAAGAAGGTTAGGATATTTTGGAACGAGGAAAATGCAAAATCATAAGCTAAGTAAGTTGAATCAATCTCTTCACTTCAGAATAAGGCTATAAAAAAATAATAGATCAAAGTATGCATTACAGTAAGGTCTCTTTCAGTAATACTATATTAATTAACTGTCTTCCAATTCAGTTCTTTTCCTGTCACCTAGAATTAATGACTTACGGACAGATTTGGCGGCAGTTAGAAGGAATTACATCAGGAGAATGGCTTAATTGCTCTTCCTACGACGTCATGAGGAGTATTCTACTACGTATGGAGAGGGAGAAGAATGGAAAGTTGCACAGACCACCGCAACACACACGATACAAAATAATGTAGTCCATTGAATTGTGGATCCGATTCATTGACATCGACATGTAGCAGGAGGTGTGAACAAATACACTGTTCCAACGTTATGAAATACCCGTAAGTATATTACGTACTGACATAAAACGTGTATGGATTTGGAAAGCATCAGTCTTGTGAGACAAGCTACACCGTGCGAATGAAGGTTAGATGAAGTAAAATGTGCATTGAAGAAAAAAAATGTAGCTTCATTAGAAATGTCATTTGAAAGAAGAATATCAGAAATTAAACGGGCCAGTAAATCAAGAAATAAAACTGTAACAGAAACAGTGAATTAAGATGCATTTAGAAACTGTTACGAAGCCTTAAAGAACTTGATGCGGCGCGTTGTTAAAGTGTTTTAGAGAATATTTGGCTACCAATCGGAGGAACATTGGGCAAGATGAAAAATATTATAATGTTTAACATAGAACGTCAAGCATGTTCCTCACAGACGACTTGACGAATCAATCGAAAATGGCACTGAGAGGTTGTTTCTAGCGTTACTGGCTCTTGTACCTCGTAACTATACTCCTATCACGTCTACTGGAATGCATATTCTAGTAAGAGAACAAGGCATCTGCGATGAAATTCCGACACGAAACATCGATGCTGGATGCTTCGCGTTACCAGCGTGCTCTTCGGTCGCTCTGAATATGCGTTTGTTTCGAACGATTGCAGTACCCAAATTAACGTGCAGATAAACACCTGCACCTCGAAAGACGCTGAATTAGCTTAGTGTTCAGTGCGCTGGAAATATAAGCGATCGGATCAATTTTCCACTTACTAAGTGGACGTGGTCGTCGGTATTTCTCTGAAAGGTGGTAAATCTTTGAAAATGTAACCGTGAAGAAATCGATCTGTTCGACGCCGAGGTATAACTACATATCAGTAGGCGCGATAACATCACTCTGCTTTTATCTAGATATATTGACAACAACTGATTAGAATGAAACGTAAGTGAACACTAGTGGATGGTTGGTATTGAGTAGCTAACGAAATGTTATAGTTCACCACTGTATCCCATAATAATCTTGTAGTGTTCATAACCACAATAACCGTTCACAACATCATGTACTCACATTGAGATACTATTCGTGGCCTAGGCAATATAACTATTCGTACGAGTAAAATATCGCGGTTACTAATGAACTGCAAAGGCTGAAACAGTATGTTCCTATTAAAGCTTTGTACTTGAGTGCCAAATTACACTACTGGCCATTAAAATAGCTACACCAAGAATAAATGCAGATGGTAAACGGGTGTTCATTGGACAAATACATTATACTAGAACTGACATGTGATTACATTTTCACGCAATTTGGGTGCATATATACTGAGAAATCAGTACCCAGAACAACCACCTCTGGCCGTAATAACGGCCTTGATACGCCTCGGCATTGAGTCAAACGGAGCTTGGATGGCGTGTACAGGTACAGCTGCCCATGCAGCTTCAACACGATACCACAGTTCATCAAGAGTAGTGACTGGCGTACTGAGACGAGCCAGTTGCTCGGCCGCCATTCACCACACGTTTTCAGTTGGTGAGAGATCTGGAGAATGTGCTGGCCAGGGCAGCAGTCGAACATTTTCTGTATCCAGAAAGGCCCGTACAGGACCTGCAAAATGAGGTCGTGCATTATCTTGCTGAAATGTAGGGTTTCGCAGGGATCGAATCAAGGGTAGAGCCACGGGTCGTAACACATCTGAAATGTAACGTCCACTGTTCATGCCGTCAATAAGAACAAGAGGTTACCGAGACGCGTAACCAATGGCACCCCATACCATCACGCCGGGTGATACGCTAGTATGGCGATGACGAATACACGCTTCCAATGTGCGTTCACCGCGATGTCGCCAAACACGGATGCGACCATCATGATGCTGTAAACAGAACCTGGATTCATCCGAAAAAATGACGTTTTGCTATTCGTGCACCCAAGTTCGTCGTTGAGTACACCATCGCAGGCGCTCCTGTCTGTGATGCAGCGTCAGGAGTAACCGCAGCCATAGTCTCCGAGCTGATAGTCCATACTGCTGCAAACGTCGTTGAACTGTTCGTGCAGATGGTTGTTGTCTCGCAAACGTCCCTATCTGTTGACTCAGGGATCGAGACGTGGCTGCACGATCCGTTACAGCCATGCAGATAAGATGCCTGTCATCTCGACGAAGCCGTTGGGATCCAGCACGGCGTTCCGTATTACCATCGTGAACCCACTGATTCCATATTCTGCTAGCAGTCATTGGATCTCGATCAACGCAAGCAGCCATGTCGCGATGCGATAAACCGCAATCGCGATAGGCTACGATTCGACCTTTATCAAAGTCGGAAACGTGATGGTACCCATTTCTCCTCCTACGCATTTTCCTTTCTCCTCCGGTCAACTGTTATTTGTGTATGAGAAATCGGTTGGAAACTTTTCTCATGTCACCACGTTGTAGGTCTCGCCACCGGCGCCAACTTTGTGTGAATGCTCTGTAAAGCTAATCATTTTCATATCACAGCTTCTTCTTCCTGTCGGTTAAATTTCGCGTCTGTAGCGCGTCATCTTCGTGGTGTAGCAATTTTAATGGCCAGTAGTGTAACTTTTCATGAAGGGTTGTGAAAATAGTTAGTAAAGATGTATGTTATTTACACTGAGTTAAATTCCTTATGTTCAGAATGTGTACGGTTAACGTTAAAGAGAAATTTCATTTTACAACTAAATGATTTCGCTTAGTTGGATTACTTCTTAGACGTTACTGTTTAGTGGCAGAATAAACAATTTTCATATCCTTCCTCGTCCCTTTATCAGTCACGTTACATTAATTACTGCGTAGTGGCACATCTCGTAATATCTTCATACACAGCCACGTCTTATATACTCATCTGTATGTATTTCATTGGCCATCACAGGATGCTCACAGAAGTACATAGAGTACACGTGATAGCCACAACGAAACAACTGCCACAAATTAGTGGTCTTAAAATTGTTGCAATAGAGATAGTCGCTGTGTTAACTGGTGCAGCTCTCGTATAAGGACAAAAAAATATTTACGTGTTTTTTAACACACATCCCATTCTTCACCGTAGCTTAGCTTCTTAAATAACTGATTAAGAAATAACTTAATTCGCAAATATTAAATTGCTCAGACAGAAATAACAATATATATGTGAACAGTTCCTTACGTTGCTAACGAATGGCGTAACTGGTTACAGTTTCAGAACAGTACCGCATATTTTGAAATACTGCAGGTCGTATAAATAGTCAAAAATAATAATTCCACCAATAAGAATTATGTTGTGATTTTATGGTTTGCAAGTGAGTGACTTCAAGTGCAGCTTATTGTCTTGACATAACTGTGTCGTTACACTTGCTCCCCAGTTCGGCAAAGGTTTGAATAGGAAACACTGGATGAACTGACTCTGACAGTCCCTCGAAGTTGAGAACTTAGAAATTTGTAAGTGTCCGTGTTATCTCCAACAGATAATATAGAGAGTCTATGTATTCTTTAATAGATAGTATCGAGTTTACCTGTTAATGAGAAATAAAAAACTTTGATGTTTGCCGATGACATTGTCATTCTGTCAGAGATAGTATAGTACTTGACAGAGCAGTTGAACGAAATATACTGTGTCTTGAAAGGAGGATATAAGATGAACATCAACAAAAGTAAAACTAGAATAATGAATTGTGGTCCAATTAAATCAGGTGATCTCGAGGAAACTATTAGCAAGCGAGACACTTAAAGCAGTATATGTGTTTTGCTATTTGGGCAGAAAAATAACTGATGATGGCCGAAGTAGAGAGGATACAAAATGTAGACTGCCAATGGCAAAATGGTTCAAATGGCTCTGAGCACTATGGGACTCAACTGCTGTGGTTATAAGTCCCCTAGAACTTAGAACTACTTAAACCTAACTAACCTAAGGACATCACACACATCCATGCCCGAGGCAGGATTCGAACCTGCGACCGTAGCGGTCGTGCGGTTCCAGACTGAAGCGCCTTTAACCGCTAGGCCACTCCGGCCGGCGCCAATGGCAAGAAAAGCGTTTCTGAGTAAGAGGAATTTGTTAACGTCGAATACAGATTTGACACGCAGTCTTCTCCGAAAGTATTTGTGTGTAGTGCAGCCATGTATGGAAGTCAAACGTGGCCGATAAACAGTTTAGACACGAAGAGAATAGAAGCATTTGAAATGTTGTGTCACAGAATAATGCTGAGGATTTTGTGGGTAGCTCACGTAACCAACGAGGAAGTACTGAATAGAATTGTGGAGAAAAGTAATTTGTGGCACAAACTGCCTAGAAGAAGAGATCGGTTGATAGTATGCAGTCTCAGATATCAAGGGATAACCAGTTTAGTGCGGGAGGAAAGCGTGGAAGATAAAAATCGTAGAGGGAGACCGAGAGATTCATACAGTAAGCAGATTCAGAAGGATGTAGATTACAATAGAGGCTTGGAGAGTGCATTAAACTATTCTTCGCACTGAAGACCACAACAACATCTCAGAATTATTTCTTTAAACTTCAAAATTTGGTAACTGCTCGTTACTTAGTATCTCCTATTAGCACTCACACTCAGACTCTTGGTCTGCCCCTTACTTGTTACAATTCGTACCATGTATTCCTATCAGTCTCCTCTAGAGAAAAAGGAAATTATCCTCCGTATCTTTATGTCAACTTTGGTTCATTTGATAAATGCTCAACATGAAACACAGACTCAACTCTGCTTCCGGATACTCTTCTCAGTGGAATGTGTCTCATGATCATGGGTTCTCTGAGCCCTCCCCTTTTTATCGTCACCTGTCACTTTGTCCTTTGCAGTAAAATATTTTTTTTTATGTCAGCAATTTCAATTAATATGTCATTACACCTGAAACAGACTCTTTTCAGTCTTTCCTGACACAAATTACACAGTTATATTTCCCTATAACTTCTATCAGTTACGTCCTTGGCTCTTCAGTTGTTCATCCAACTTTGAATAGCCAATGCAAATACAAACATTGTATCCCCTTAGTTTGATAAATTCCTCGACAATATGCTAAATGATTCAACTAATACTATTTCTCACTCATAACAACGCTCATGCTTTACTTATTCCTGGCAAAATTTAATCACTTTTTCAAATAATGAAGAATTATGCTTGTCAATGCTTCATGGCGTATTTATATTCACACAGCACAACATATTAGTATCGATACACTGCTCCAACATTTATCTTCTGCTTTATATTCAGAATAATATTCTTTTCTAGATGTTAATGGTACAGCACATAACTACATTTGCGGCACAGCTGATTTCTGTGCAATTAATCATTATCCTTCCTTCTACATTCTTGATCTCTCTCCTATCCCTCATGTATTAAATTCATTTGTAAGTAATTTACTGACCAAATTAGTAAACATTTCCATGTATAATTAATATGCATACTGAAATGTGTCTGTACAAACTAATCATATATGTCATCCTTAATTAATGTAAGAACAAACTAAAATTAAATATTACTTATCATAGACAAATTTTAATAGCATGAGAAAATGAGTGACCTTTAAGACTTTCATTAGATACTGGTAACACATAGTAAACATAACTTACTGAATTAATCATATATTGCACCATCATCAAAATTATCTATGAGAGGGATATCAATGATAGTGAAAGGTATTTTGACAGATTGCAAAATATGGACTTCCACACAGAAATTTCGTGGGCTAAAAGTACCACGAAGTTTCAAATCTTTGAAGTGAATTTTGCGAATAAATAATGTGCCATTCCCGAAAAAGCGATCTGCGAAGACGTAAAGAAGGTAAAACTGACATTCAGTCTCTAGAAATCAGAGCAACGAAAAGTGGCTTACCCCAACAATGATTGCAGGACAATCATTGCAGACGCTTGTTCATAAAAGCGAAAGTCTTCAGATGAATAAGCTGTTCAATTTTCGGAACACTTGAACACTAGCAGGGCGTGAGGCACAGTCGCAAAGCAGTGCGTCGCTGCCAGTGCAGTTCTTTCTTAATTTGTTGCCTGATTTTTTTTATATTAATAACTTTTCTAGGCCATCACAATATTTTGATGAGACTCATGGAGAATAATTGCTAGATCAGGAAATTTGGAAATTTGTGATAATGTTTTATGGGACCAAACTGTTGAGGTCACCGGTTCCTAAGCTTACGCGCTACTTAATCTAACTTAAACTAACTTGCGCTAAGGGCAACACACACACGCATGCCCGAGGGAGGAGTCGAACCTCCGACGGGGGGAGCCGCGCAGCTCGTGACAAGACGCCCTAGGCCGCGCGGCCGCTAGATCAGGCTACTTTGTTGTGTGGCAATTTGCGAAATAAGCTCGTGAGCGTTGTTTGAAATGAACCGTTACAGCATTCAACACATCCTAAACAGTCATAAAGACTATGGACTAACGCATAAATTTAATAACGCCTTCAAGATGAATCTTCAGCACAATTACTGTCTGCAGAGATTAATGTTCATCAGATTTCTGATAACTGAAATAATGTGTAGGCGATTATTGCAAAACCAATACGACCAATAAACATGAAAACTAGAGAACTCTCAGGTGACACATCATGAGCAATAATGAAAAATTCATTACGAAATAGAAACCATAAAACAGAAACTTTCTTTGCCTAACACCCGTCTAGCATCCTGCAATGTGATCAGAAATTTTAACAAAACACGAAAGCCGGTAAAACAAAATAACGTTTTATTTTCCCATGTTAACGACACTCATGACGAAAATTAACTCCAGTCGCTAGTTATTTGTTCTCACTGTCTCACTTAACTCCGACCTAGAATATCGCAGTGTCACCAAAACTCTGAGAAAAGAAAAATTCTCTAGATCTATGTTCAAAGCAAGTCACAGGAAATTAAGCACATCAGCTCTAACGGAAACAGTACATTTTCTTTCTAAGAACCCATCGACGGCTAGTGATTTTCACGGTGTGCTTCCGTCAATTAACAACGCCATCTCCTTCTGCGTCTTTACTGTCCACGTCTCTACTTCGACCTAAAAAACTGCCGACTAGTTAACACTACTGCTTGGAGCTATTGCCGTAATATCTCGCACCGCTACACTTAATCGGAAAATGCTATTAAAAGTCGAAAACTACTGACTAACCGTCATGTTTGGGCACAAAGTTTCTCTCTCTCTCTCTCTCTCTCTCTCTTTGTGTGTGTGTGTGTGTGTGTGTGTGTGTGTGTGTGTGTGTGTGTTTGGGTGGATGAGTGAGTGTTTGTGTGTGCGTAAACGTGTGTGTGGGACAGAAGGAGAGAAAAAGCGAGAAAGAGAGAGAGATGGGTGATACGAAGGGAGGTACGCTGGGATCTTGGGGTAGGGAGTAGGGTAGATGGCAAGAAAGGTGCAACATGTAGAAAATTATGTCATAGTTCCATTTATAGCCGAGAAGAGAGGAAAGGGATAAGGCAATGACGTTTTGAGTTCGGTAGATGGGTAATAAAAGAGAGAATTTAAAAGGAAACTGGTCCTTAAGTTTTGGGAGAAATTCTAGTGGAGGAAAGTAAGAAAGTCGTGAGGTAGAGGGAGACATTAAAAGGAAAAGTATTATTTCAGGGAAAACTGCTTGATCTGTTTAATACTTTTGTAGGATGGAGTAAAAGATAAGTGACACTAGAAAGAAAGAAGAGAGAGAGAGAGTGATGATGATGATGATGTTTGGTTTGTGTAGCGCTCAACTGCAGGGTCATCAGCGCCCATACGAAGTCCCAGTTTTTACAATATAATTTTTTACACAGTCGAGTATAGCCACTGTCACGAGTGACGATGATGAAATGATGAGGACAATACAGACACCCAGTCCCCTGGCAGAGAATATCCCCAAACCAGCTGGGAATCGAATCCGGAACCCACTGAACTATAGGAAGCAACGCTAGCCAATAGACCACGAGCAGCGGGGGGAGGGGCCGGAGGGAGGGTGGGGCAGGAGGGAGGGAGGGGGAGAGGGAGAGAGAGAGAGAGAGAGAGAGAGAGAGAGAGAGAGAGCGAGAGAGAGAGAGAGGTGGGGGGGAGAGAGGTGGGGGCGGGGTGATGGCGGAGGAGAGGCAATTAAAGGTGATTAAACGTTAGAAGATACGTTTCACATGTTCTTGGAGGATCCATCTGGTGCAAACATACATAAATAGAGGGGAATAGTGGAAAAAAAGAGTTGGAAAAGGCCCTCTTGGTTTATTCCTTGTTACGTATATAGGCAGAAAGATAATGTAATATATAGCATAACATATTTATTTCAATTAAAAGTGAAATTTAAAGAAAAACTATATAAGTCATATTTTCTTATCTCATGTTCGTTATATTTTTCGTAGCCAAGTGATCTTTTACTGGCTCTCAGTGACAGAAATTGACCAACAGAACGGGTTGAGAAAATAAAATGCTTTAAGTGGTCTAATGTCTTTCCCTGAATCCCCCATTATCTGTGACTTCAGTCATGAAGGTTTGGGGCATTTTACGTAATTGCCAGAAGAGGCAACTTCCTCCCAGGCATCAAGAACGCAGTCCCAACGTGTGTCACGACTTCCTATTGCACATGGAACTAAGGCGTGAAGACGGAGCTCGCATAGTTACAATTTGGTCCAAGGTTGAACGATTGTAATACGCAAGTGTCAATCTTCGAATTCTTAAGCACAAGAAAAAAGAATACAGCAACAGTAGATATATATGTAATGTATGTTAGGCTGTAGTTGGTTTGTCCAGAATACTCTGCATTTGCTCAGTCCAGAGATCGAGTCTAGGGATACATTTTTAAATTCCAAGGTTCTATCCATCAGAAGGGTTGATTTTTAGTCCACAGTTACTAATGCGCAGGCAACTTCCATTTCCATACTTATCCATGACGTGACCTTGTATAACTCTAATTATACTAGTTACTTCCGCTTAATAGTTATCGTGTGAATGCAGGATACCCAAAAACTTATGAATATGTCACATACGTAACATGCGTGGATGGGAAGTCAGTTCACCTACATACTGCACTTGTTTGCTGAATCCTGTGCAGCTGCAGCTAGGCTCACATTCGAGGAAAGGCTGAGTAGTTGAAGAAAATTGCTTTAAATGCCTTCCGCATCATCAGCATGACCAGAGAGATAAATCTACGTCGAGTCATTATGGCATATCTGACATAAGACCTCGTAAACACCTTTGACATTAATGAAGTTTCAGATATCCATGTACAATCAGCACCACGAGCATGATATATTTAGGCAGAGGTCAATGATTCGCGTTGAACGCAGGGCATGAAAATGACATCCAGTGGTGAATTCGTCTGTCTATCTATGGTTATTTGTTCAATTTGTTGCTAGCAATTAAGAGTTCTGCTATTGCTCAAAGACCTCCCCAGACATCTTCCACTGCTCTGAGGCCCGTACTACGTTGCCGTGGTGGTCCATCGCAAGATTGCAGCTCATCGCGCCTTCGTCTTTCTCGTATTCCCCGTCTCGCTGTTCCTTTTTGGAGAGGTTATTCTTTTGTTAATTTGTTTGTAAATAATCACAGGGGATTCCACACGATGCGCAGTGTCTCAGCATTTACGTCCGGTACATAAACCGTGTATGACGAAACGTAGACAATATTGCAAAAAAACATGAAGAAATTGCAGGCATTTTTGCCTTAGAAAAGTGTAGAACTTCATTTCACTACGTCGACGTTTTACTGGAGGATACGCAGTCATGATTGTTGAAAGTGAAATAGTAGTTCGGCACATGTGATGGATGAGGTTTGTTGGTATTAATCGAGCGTTGTGATGCAACATTTTGCTTCACTAGGCCAGCGACTGGATATACAGCTAATCACGAGTTATTTTTGTTTTCATTCTTTGCCACGATGTTTGGTTTGTATTCAACGAACTACTCCGAGATTAATAGTATATGAAGGCACATACGTCACTGTTCGAGATACGAATGTCTGCTTTCAAACGTCTCTGAAAACTTGTAATTATAGACACATTTTTTCTACACTGCTGGCCACCGTAAATGCAACACCCTGAAGGAAGCATCCGAATCAAGTGAAATTTACACCATGGGTTTGCAGCGATGAGATATGCAACTGATTAGAATTTCAGCGCAGACGCACATCACGCGCGCCTGTAGCGCCACCTCATAGCGCCATTTAAGGCTTGGCGATTTCGACGAGTGTACGTTCGGCACGTGTGTTTACCTTGTGGTTGTTTCACAAGACGATCAGTTATGCCTCGTAGAGAACAGCGAACATCGTTTGATCAAGTATCCGAGTTCGACAGAGGAAGGGTAGTGGCTTACCGAGATTGTGGATTATCATACAGAGAAATCGCTAGTCGTGTTGGACGAAACCAAACAACTGTAATGCGAATATGTGACCGTTGGATGCAGAAGGGTACGACGGACCGACGTGGTCGATCGCATTCACCTCGGTG
The DNA here is from genome assembly GCF_023864345.2 of Schistocerca serialis cubense. Taxonomy (NCBI): domain Eukaryota; kingdom Metazoa; phylum Arthropoda; class Insecta; order Orthoptera; family Acrididae; genus Schistocerca; species Schistocerca serialis. Next base: position 968,989,604 of record NC_064638.1, read on the forward strand.
CACCACTGCACGTGCTGATAGGGAAATTGTGCGCATGGCAGTGACGGATCGCTCAGTGACATCCCGAACCGTAGCACAGCACATTGCGTCTGTAACGCATCACCCAGTGTCTGCGCGTACCATTCGATGCCGTTTACAGCAGAGTGGTCTGTCCGCAAGACGTCCATTGCTTCGTCTACCATTGACGCAGAACCACAGACGTCTCCGTCGCCAATGGTGTGATGACAGACGGATGTGGACGGCAGAATGGAATGACGTTGTCTTTACTGACGAGCCACGCTTCTGTCTGCAGCACCACGATGGTCGGATTCGAGTGTGGAGACACCGTGGAGAGAGGATGCTGGACAGCTGCATTATGCACCGCCACACTGGTCTTGCACCGGGTATTATGGTATGGGGCGGTATTGGATTTTACTCTCGCACGCCTCTAGTACGCATTGCCGGTACTTTAAATAGCCGGCGCTACATATCCGAGGTGCTGGAGCCAGTTGTCCTTCCTTACCTTCAGGGCTCGGCCACAGCCATATTTCAACAGGATAATGCGCGACCACACGTGGCACGCATTGTCCAAAGGTTCTTCGTCAATAACCAGATTGAAGTGCTTCCCTGGCCGGCTCGCTCTCCGGATCTTTCGCCGATAGAAAACATGTGGTCCATGGTTGCTCAACGAGTGACCCAGATTACATCCCCAGCTGCCACACCAGATGATCTTTGGCAACGTGTGGAAGCTGCTTGGGCTGCTGTACCCCAGGAACACATCCAACGTCTCTTTGACTCAATGCTGAGACGTGTGGCAGCGGTGATCTCCAACAATGGCGGCTACTCTGGCTACTGATTCTGGCAGGAACCACATGTCACAGACGGCTGTAAACGTAATCATTTGATACTTGGTCAAAATGTTATCTACAAAATAAATTTTGTTGTGCTACCTCTTGTCTTTCTTGGTGTTGCATTTACGGTGGCCAGCAGTGTAGTAGTCCGTAACATACTTAACAGATCAAAGTTATTATTCTCTGGCACTTAGGTGCTCCAGTAATGTTGTGTTACTAATGTGATGATACTGTCATTCATGACCGGAGCAATGGCTATATGTAGGCACACGCTCTTGAAAGAAGCTTTCTTCCGTTAACGCGTTCGCTAATTGTAACCACCGCTTTTAAGGGGGGATGTAACGCAAAATGTAAACATTTATTTAAAAAATCATTACAGCTGTATTTATTAACATACAAATCTAAAATTTTGCGTGTGCAAAAGAGCTGTGTTTTAACGGAAAAATATAATGAAATACGCAGGATTAATATTCTGCCAGAAATTTGAATTTTTAGTTGTTTCATTGTCTTTTTTATAAAAAGCCATAGCTCAAATTCTAATAATGAAATTAATTTTAAAATTTTATTGTAGTATCCTCAGAAGATTATAAGACCACTGAACTACAGTTCTCAGTTTATGGAACAAATTGTATCATTAACAGAGTTTTTAATTTTGCACATTAAAAATTAACTTTTTTTTTACATACAATTATCTAAAAATCAGAATGTCATTTGAGGATCTCGTATTTGTTAGTTCCAGGGATACAGCAACACGTTGCGAATAGTTTCTGAAAATTTGATGACATTAGCGAACATGCTTTTTGAGAAAAGGCTTCTAATAATGTAAAAAATGTAAAACACAGAAAATGAGGTTCAAAGATTTTCTTCTCATACTTCTACATGTAATAAGCTTACCTAAATTTTAGAAGCCTCCGTACTGATACTCTTCATCCTCCAGGTTTCTTTCTCTCCTCATCGAATCTGCCTTTCCTGTGTTTGCAGGTAAGACACTGATCCGTTAGCTTTCTTGACCCTGCTCTCGTCAACAGTTGTTGAAAACACACCAGGATCCATACCAGCTCTCTTCAGCACTTCCATTCTGCCATTATTTCCCTTATTGTAACATAAAAGTGCATCGCAGATATCTATTTTGAGTGCTTCAGATCCTTTCTGAGCACCTAATCCAAATTAAATTATTGAGACTTTCATTTGCATTTTTGTCTTCCGTGTAGACACTTTCTCAGTAAATCAGGGTTTGCCAGAAACCTGAATGTGGGCTTAATTGCATTCATAACAGGTCCTGGTAATGAGTGTTTATGTGAATACGTCTCATTCCTGTCGTTGAACTTAGACCAATCATCTTTCCGACATAGATTGTGAACTGGCGATTTATCAATGGATAGTTTGAGGATGAAAACTGCCCACACAACACGCCTCATTGCCTCAAATTATGTGTGTTTTACCTGATAGCTCTCCCATAAAATAACTGAAGAGAATCAATTTCTTTCACAGAATGCCTGCCTTTTCTTCCTAGTGATTTTCCATCCTCAAGTACTTCACCTTTCTTCTCTTTCGGCAAGCGACGAAGCCTACCACCAAGCCTCTTTTGGATGTGGCCAACACATTCCAACATTTCTATTATTGTATTGTACTGATTTTTATCTGTTACAGCTTTGAACGAAGAGGAGTCCCCAAGGTATTTAGTATATCTAACACCATATTGGTCTTCAGTTCTGGAGAACATCCTCACAACTGCAGCAGCCCCCATGCCCCCACTTGAACGATCATAATTTTTAGAGCATTGTACTGCATACGTTTCTTGCCAGTTTATCATTTTCTTCATTTTTGGACATTTTCCTTGTTGAACACCGATGGAAGCATCTAACATAATTTCTACATCTAAAACTTTACCTGAGTCAATACCAATAACAGATGCAACTCCCTACAGAGATGTGTGACACCTTTTCATCCAGGTCCCTTCTACAGACACACACAGGTCAGTAACAGTTGTAGGAGATCCGCTGCCATGAATACCTACCCCAGGATCTTTTTCTTTTTCCACCAGTTCCTGCAGTGCTTCTTTCACAGAAACTCTGGCAATATCGCATACATCTTTAGACATTTCTTTATTCAGTTTTTCAAACCTTGCACAAGGTGGAGGCATATTCAGAAAACCACACAATAAATTGCCTCCTTCCCTGCACTGTCCAAAGCACCACAGAGCATACGCTAACCTAAAATTGCTTTCACAGGTACCAATGGCAGATGTTTTGGAGGAGGAAAATGAAAATTCATAGCCACACGAAATACAAATTAATTTAAAGTCACAGACTATTCTCACTCTTCTTTCTAGAATAACAATCAGGCATTCCGTATTTTTACAGCTAACACATAAACATGAAAACTTTATAGCCTGGGAGAGAAGTTCTAAATCAATAAGTCTGAATCCAGCGGAATCCCTACCAACATCATCACGCACCTGTACAATTCTCCAGACCCAAGTTTCGATGCTGAAGGTGAGAGCTTATGTTCTTCATATTGAACCGCTTCCTCTTATAGGTTGGTAAACCGATTTCCATGAAACCTCCGTTTCCTAAACACAGTTTTGCCGCCACCCACTATGCATAAATCTTGACTTCCATGCAAAGGTTTGCGAATTCAACCTTCCACCAACTAGTGTGTGTTAGTATTGTCCAAACGTAAATAAACACACCCAAGAAAGTTTCAGGAAAGATACAGATGTCAGCCAGAGATATAAATGCTAGCCTAAGATGAAAATAGCCTTCACACTAAGAAAAATTCCGCTGAAGCAAGCAGTTTGCCTAATGTCGGAAGAGGTGGGAGTGGCAGCCAGTGCATAGGTAAGCAGTTTAACAACTTAAAAGGCAATTCTAAATCTGCTATCACGATAAAATTCACAAACAACATAAACTGCGTAGATCAAGAAAATAATATTCTTGAAAAATAAGTTTTTTGGACTAAAATCCATTACACCTCCCCTTAAGCATTTGGGTATTGTAAGTACTACGTGTAGCTTTACTAATTTATAACATTTCTTATGCTGAATTGCTTATGGTTTCATGTTCCATTCTATGTTTTAATAATAGCTCACCAAATGTTACTGTTGTGGTTGGATATTTTCACGCCAACGGCTTTGCCGCAGTGGTAAAATCGGTTCCCGTCAGATCACGGAAGTTAATGGCTATCGGGCTGGGCTATCACTTGGACGGGTAACCATCCGGTCTGCCGAGCGCTGTTGGCAAGCGGGGTGCACTCAGCCCTTGTGAGGTAAACTGAGGAGCTACTTCATTGAGACGTACGGTCGGGAGAGCAGTGTGCTGACCGCATGCCCCTCCACATCCGCATCAAGTGACGCCTGCGGGCTGAGGATTACACGGCGACCGGTCGGTACCGTTGGGTCTTTCAAGGCCTGTTCAATCGGAGTTATATAACAAACAATACCTTTCCCGGCTTCAGCTACTGGATGTAAAGTCTCTTAGAACACACGATTCCATATATTAGTAGAAGGCAATTTTGTGGCTTTAATCTTCATTCCATAACGTGCGAAGTTATAACTTCAAGTTGCAAAAGCCGAATATGAACGCCTCCAGAAAATAAAAAACTTTTTGATAAAATTGATGTTCCATTCGTAGTTAGTCTGACTGGTAGACGTTTTATAGCCTGTGTACCGCAAATTTATTGGGATGCAGGTGGTCTCGCTGCTATTCGAACATTCAGTCGGGTTCACAATCTGTGTCGTAAAGTCAGCAATCCATAACACATGGGGCATACATAGGTGAGTGCAGATATCTCATAGTATTAAATCAATGACATCTCTGACGTCATACCCTCCCCCACTTTTATGCTACCATTACAAAATGGTCTGATTTTCCTACATTGGCCCGTGTTTGTTGGTGTTGAGTTCACATTGCGAGACCTACTGCCCACAATCTTTTCGCGTACAATGTCACGCCTGCTGCCATCTGGCAGGCCCATCGGCAGGTGCCGGCGCCATTAATCGCGACGGTATGTAGCCTCGTTGGAGGACGAGAGTTCAAAATGGCTCTGAGCACTATGGGACTCAACTGCTGTGGTCATAAGTCCCCTAGAACTTAGAACTACTTAAACCTAACTAACTTAAGGACAGCACACAACACCCAGCCATCACGAGGCAGAGAAAATCCCTGACCCCGCCGGGAATCGAACCCGTGAACCCGGGCGTGGGAAGCGAGAACGCTACCTCACGACCACGAGATGCGGGCAACGAGAGTTCCTATTCTCATTTTATTCCTGAAGACACCTTCTACATCCCCTCGAAGTTTGTCGGCATAATTTTCAAACCACTATATACAATGATAATAATAGTATTAACAATTATACATAAATATAATGTTGTGGGAACTGCTTGTCAGAAGCTAGTGACATCATGATGAATGTTTTAACAGTTCGCTATTGTTAAAATAAGCGATGCTTGTGGCGGAGGATGGCCACACTAACAAACTTGTGATTACACTAGTGATTCACTGAAACGGAATAAATGAAATGAAAGTCTCTGAACGTCTGCAACATACGTTTTAGTTGCTACGAGATGTATGTTTCCTTTGTATTTCTTTGTGTCCAACGTATTAATGAGCGAATTTACTTTCGAGCCACAGAGACTGAAAGAATTCGTTGTAGAGATTGGCTTAAAGATTCTGATGAATTACTTCCATTAATTATGTTTAATCTTTTTAAAACTACAACTGAAGAAGATAACAGGTTCTCCAATGCTTGTGAGATAACACTTTTCCCAAAAGATTCCACAACAGCGTACTTGATTTAAACTGGCCCAAGTAATTTGGATATAATTTGACTTCGCCAGAATTGGGTTTCGCGCACTGAACACCAGCACAGTGTAGTACAGAAGAGTGATGACCGTTTTTAATATCATTTTTCCCAACACTGGAGCATTAATTTTAGCTCATTATACTAACTTGAAAAAACGTTGACTAGTGAAATTGTCAGTTACAAGAGGTTGAGATTAACAGGTGCTTATTGAGTTATCCTAACAGGCTGGGATATTTTAAGTCAAGTATATAAGCATTTGTGGATATCTTACTGATGGTTTATTAATGCTCATAATTCTACTGATGGCTCAGACTGAAAATTATTTATACAGAGACTTATGACTACCGAATCACCAGAAGTCTTCATCAATAATATTACTAGCTGGAAAATATTCCACCATGGCATCACAGTATCCTTTCTTCTTAACCTCATTCAACTAGTTGATTTCACAACCATTTTTTTCAATATAGTGTCCGATTTATTCTTGTTCCTCAAATTCTTATACCAACCGGAAAATTATGATTATTTACAGTCACGACGCAACAGATAGTCATAAGTAAATCTCAGTGGTGTGTTCTACACTGAAGCACCAAAGAAACTGGCACAGGCATGCGTATTCAAATACAGAGATATGTAGTCAGAATATGGCGTTGCAGTCGGCAACGCCTGCATAAGACAGGTGTCTGGCGCAGTTGGTAGATCGATTATTGCTGCTGCAATGGCAGGTTATCAAGATTTAAGTGAGTCTGAACGTGGTATTATAGCCGGCGCACAAGCGATGGGTCACAGCATCTCCCGTACCATTTCACGATTGTACCGTGAATATCAGGAATCCGGCAAAACATATAATCTCCGACATCGCTGAAGCTGGAAAAAGATCCTGCAAGAACGGAACCAACGACAGCAGTGTGGGATCCGTACCAGATAGGGTTGATAGAAGAGATAGAGAAGATCCAACGGAGAGCAGCGCGCTTCGTTACAGGATCATTTAGTAATCTCGAAAGCGTTACGGAGATGATAGATAAACTCCAGTGGAAGACTCTGCAAGAGAGACGCTCAGTAGCTCGGTACGGATTTTTGTTGATGTTTCGAGAACATACCTTCACCAAGGGGTCAAGAAGTATATTGCTCCCTCCTACGTATAACTTACGAAGAGACCATGAGGATAAAATCAGAGAGATTAGAGCCCACACAGAAGCATACCGACAATCCTTCTTTCCACGAACAATACGAGACTGGAATACAAGGGAGAACCGATACAGGTACTCAGGGTACCCTCCGCCACACACCGTCAGGCGGCTTGCGCAGTATGGATGTAGATGTAGATGTAGATGTAGAAGAGACTCGTTCAACGTGACTGAAATGCAACCCTTCCGCAAACTGCTGCAGATTTCAGAGCTGGGCTATTAACAAGTGTCAGCGTGTGAACCATTCAACGAAACATCAACGATATGGACTTTCGGACTAAAAGGCCCACTCGTGTACCCTTGATGACTGCACGACACAAAGCTTTACGCCTCGCCTATGCCCTTCAACACTGTCATTGGACTGTTGATGACTGGAAACATGTTACCTGGTCGGACGAGTTTCGTTTCAAATTGTATCAAGAGGATGGACGTGTACGGATATGTAGACAACCTCATGAATTCATTGACTCTGCAACTCAGCAGGGGACTGTTCAAGCTGGTGGAGGCTCTGTAATGGTGTGGGGCGTGTGCACTTGGAGTGATATGGAACACCTGATACGTCTACATACGACCCTGACAGGTGACACGTACGTAAGCATCCTGTCTGATCACCTGCATCCATTCATGTCCATTGTGCTTTCCGACGGACGTGGGCAATTCCAGTGGGACAATGCGACACGCCATACTGCTTCAGAAATTAGTCGAGTCTGTGCCACGTCGTCCTACAGCAATTCTGCATGATTCCGGGGGCTCTACGTGATATTAGGAAGATGTACCAGTTTCCAAACTTCGGTGTATATACTTTGGCCTATCGGTGATCATTCTGTAGAGCAGTAACTAAATTTCTGACTGGTTTTTTTCTGTGTCGCTTTTACGTCGGTCATCCGTTGTAGAGTCTTTAAGGACATCAAGAGTTTCCTGTCAGATAAAGATCGGTAAAAAGTTTCTGTTTATCGAATTGACAGACTTCCTCCAAAATTATGGCTCTACGAAAGTGTTCGATTCAAACGTGGAGAGTGGATGACTGACATCTGCAGCAGGGTCAATGTTTCACAAATGAAATGTGATGCCTATGATCCAGATCCAAGCCCGTAAGAATATTAAGGTAAGTTATAAATAATCAAAAATCTATATCTATAAAAAGCACCATTAGCCGAGGTTTGAGGTAGAGTAAAACGTAACGGTATTATCAGTCGTCGTTCCTATGCCATTCGTGTAGCGAAATATGGTAAGTTGCTATGTAGCGCCTCTGTAAGCGCCCTAATGTCTGTCATATGTTTCTCAGTTTCTCATGGTTAGCGAGATGTACGTTTTGATGATCGCACGGTCGTCTCTGAATATGGGTTCCACAAATTTATCCAGAAGGATTTCACGAGAACTACGTCTTCCTTCCAAAAATTCCCTTTAAGTTCTTGAGAACTTCTATTATAATTTCTTAAGGACTATACTGACCCGTTGTGGTCCTAGCACCTCGTCTTTGAAACTGTTGGATATATTCCTTAGTGCCTACTAGTTATGCACTGGAAACACTGGAATAATACTGTAGAAATCATCTCAGTAGCTTTTATACATAATTTGCTTTACAGAGGCACAATGCTTTCACAGACCTTTACGGTAAATCGAAAAACGACCATTCACCTCCCCTCTTAATTATTTGACATCATTGTGCCATTTCATATCGGTCCTTAGCTTTGCCTGTAAATGCTTAAGCGATTTGATACACTTGAAATTTACACCACTAATCTTGTAAAGAGATAATATATGGGCATTTCCCTTTTTTATATTCAGTACGTTTGCTTAACCCAGTTTAAAGAGAGCAACATTCGTTACAACATATAAATGTTTTGTGCAATTCGTTACGATCTTTCTGCATTGATACTTCCATGTAGACAACAGCATCTTCAGCGAACTTTTTACAGTGCTGCTGATCCTATCTGCTAAGTCACTTATGTATATAGGAAACAACCGACAGCTTATCTCGTTTTCTTCAGACAAATGAGAAGTAACTTTCGTTTTGGCAGATGATTCGCGATCCAGCGTAACATAGGGGATTCTATTAGCACTCTGTTCAGTTACACCTTGGTTAGTGGCCCACTATGTTGGTTTTCTTTCCATCAGCCTTCTGACTGTTTTGATGCGGGCAGCCACGAGTTCCTCTTCTGTGCTCACCTCTTCATCTCAGAGTAGCACTTGCAACCTACGTCCTCAATTATTTGCTTGATGTATTCTAGTTGCCGATTTCCTCTGAAGTTTTTGCCCTCTACAGCTCCCTCTGGTACGATGTAAGTTATTCCCTCACGTCTTAATAAAAGTCCTGTCATCCTGTCCCTTCTACTTGTCAGTGTTTCCCATATATTCGTTTCCTCTACCATTGAGGCATAACTTTCTCATTACTTACCTTATCTGTGGATCTAATTTTCAACATTCGTCTGAAGCACTACATCTCAAACGCTTCGATTCTCTTATGTTCCGGCTTTCCCACAGTCCATGATTCACTGCCGCACAATACTGAGCTCCAAATGCACATTCTCTGAAGTTTCTTCCTCAAATTGAGGCCTACGTTTGATACTATTAGACTTCCCTTGGCCAAGAACGCCTTTTTTCCCAGTGATAGTCTGCTTTTGATGTCCTCCTTGCTCCGTCGGTTATTTTACTGCCTAGGTAGTAGGATGCCTAAACTTCATTGACTTCCTGACCATCAATCCTGATGTTAAGTATCTCGCTGTTCTCATTTCTACTACTTCTCATTACCTTCGTCTTTCTTCGATTTACTCTCAGTCAATACTGTGTACTCATTAGACTGTTCATTCCATTCAGCAGATCATGTAATTTTTCTTCAGTTTCAATGAGGATAACAATATCATCAGCGAATCGTTTAACTAATATCTTTTCGCCTTGAATTTTGATTCCAATCCTGAACCTTTCATTTATTTCCATCATTGCTTCTTCGATGTACAGATTGAACAGTAGGGGCTAAAGACTACGTTCCTATCTTTCATCCTTTTTAATCCGAGCACTTCATTCTTGGTCGTCCACTCTTATCATTCCCTCTTGGCTCTTAAACAGATTACCCACCTCTCCCTTAAGCTTACTCCTATTTTTCTCTGAATTTCGAACATCTCACACGATTTGACATTTTCATTCGCCTTTTCCAGAGAATTCCTATGAACGGATCTTGATTTTTCTTTATTCTTGCTTCCATTATCAACCGGGACATCGGAATACCCTCTCTTGTGCCTTTACCATTCCTAAAGCCAAACAGACCGTCATCTAACACATCCTCATTTTTCTGTTCCATTCTTCTGTATATTATTGTTGTCAGCAAGTTGGATGCATCAGCTGTTAAGATGATTGGCGATAATTCTCGCACTTTTCAGCTCTTGTAGTCTTCGGGATTCTGTGGATGATGTTTTCCCGAAAGTCACATGGTATGTCGCCAGACTCATTCATCCTACACACCAACGTGAATAGCCGTATTGTTGCCATTTTGCCCAATGATTTTAGAAATTATGTTGGAATGTTATATATCCCTACTGCCTTATATGATCTTAAGTCTTCCAAAGGTCTAGTAAATTCTGATTCTAGTAATGGACACCCATATCTTCTAAATCGACTCCTGTTTCTTCTTCTAAGACATCAGACAAATCTTTCCCGTCATAGACGCCTTCAATGTACTCTTTCCACCTATCCGCTCTCTCATCTGCATTTAAAAGCGGAATTCCCGTGTACTCTTAATGTTACCACCCTTGTTTCAATTTCATCGAATGTTGAGTCCTTCCGACAATTACTTCTTTTTCGATTTCTTCACGTTTTTCAAGCAGCCATTTCGTCTTAGCTTCCCTGCACTTCCTATTTTTTTTTGTTACTTAGTCACTTGTACTTCTGTATTCCTGAGATTCCCTGAATATTTTTGTACTTCCTTCTTCCGTCGATCAACTGAAGTATTTCTTCTCTTATACATGGTTTCTTAGCAGTTACCATCTTTTTACCTATATTTTTCTTTCCACCTTCTGTGACTGTCCTTTTCAGACATGCCCATCCCTCTTCAACTATACTGCCTACTGAGATATTCCCTATTGCTGTATCTGTAGCCTCAGAGAACATCAACCGTATCTCATCATTCCGTAGTACTTCCGTATGCCACTTCTTTGCGTAGTGATTCTTCCTGACTAATGTCTTAAACCGCACCCTACTCTTTATCACTACTACATTATGATCTGAGTCTATATCTGCTCCTTGGTACGCCTTACAATCCAGTATCTGATTTCGGAATCTCTGTCTGACCATGATGTAATCCAACTGAAATCTTCCCTTATCACCCGGCCTTTTCCTAGTATACCTGCTCCTTTTGTGATTCTGGAACAGAGTAGCTGAAATTCTTCTCTCTCATTCCTTGTCCCATGCCCACATTCTCCTGAACCTTTTCTTCTACTCCTTCCCCTACAACTGCATTCCAGTTCTTCGTGGCTATTAAATCTTCATCTTCCTTTACGTACTGTACTACCCTTTCAATATACTCACATACTTTCTCTATCTCTTCATCATCATCTTCAGCTTTCGACGTCGGCATGTACACCTGAACTATCATTGTCGGTGTTGCTTTGCTGTCGACTCTGATAAGAACAATCCTGTAACTGAACTGTTCACAGTAACACACTCTCTGCCCTACCTTCCTATTCATAACGAATACTACTCCTGTTATACCGTTTTCTGCAGCTGTTGATATCACCCTATACTCATCTGAACAGAAATCCTTGCCTTCTTTCCATTGCACTTCATTGAACCCTTATGTATCTAGTTTGAGTCTTTGCATCTGTCTTTTCAAATTTTCTAGCTTCCCTACCAGTTTCAAGCTTCTGACATTCCACACCCCGACTAGTAGAACGTTACCTTTACGTTGGTTATTCCATCTTATTCTGATGGTCACCTCCCCCTTCGCAGTCCGCTCCAGGAGATCCGAATGGAGGACTATTACGGAATCTTTTACCAATGGCGAGATCATTATGAAACTTGTTCATTTGCATACCACGTGTCCTGTGAATACTCGTTATGTCTCTTGAATGCAGTGGTTTCCATTGCCTTCTGCATCCTCATGCCGTTGACCATTGCTGATTCTTCCGCCTTTAGCGGCAGTTTCCCACCCCAAGGACAAGAGAGTGCCGTGAACCTCTGTCCGCTGCTCCACCCTCTTTGACAAGGCCGTTGGCAGGATGAGGGTGACGTCTCATGCAGAAAGTCTTCGAACGCCAATGCTGATTATTAATCAGTATTTAAAAGGTGACGGGTCTCGAACCCGGGACCGATGTCATTTTGATTATTAGTCGAATACGCTACCCCTAGCCCATGGATACATGACGAGTAATACGCTTTAGGAAATCCCGGTACACAGAACCTTCCTGTTCACCCGCATCTATTTTTCCAAGGCGTAATGAATGTGTGTTTTCTTGTGATCCCATGTTCATTAGCTAAGAAGACCGTGTTTTGCTCTAAAGAAAGCGAAATGTTTCTACTTCAGTTGTATTTGGACGAATGTGTAAGATTTAATTCGTAACCAGTTGTGCACCTCCGCTTTAGCAAACACATGGCAACCGAACCTGTGTCACCGACCTCAGTAACTGGAGCGGTTGGTTCTAATCGCAAGGGCATTACTCGTCTCATTGACAGGTGAGGTTAGAGAAGTTTAGATTGAAAAACTTGTATGTGCCTCATTCAGAAGATCGGAGCGGTAACTCGCCGGAGGAAATGGGTGGGCCGTAGCGCGTGTAGCAGAACTCCGCGACAGCAGGGGCGGCGCGCGGCGCCAGGTGCGTCAACTGAGTTAGCCGCGACCGCAAGCAGTTTGCGGGCTGGGACACCGCACTGTGTGCCCCGCACGTATTACGCTGTGCAGCAACTCACCTAGAGTTTCCCGTCCAGTTACCTAGAATTACGTCGCAGGACGTGTGTGGTGGCCAACGGAAACAAGGGAGACGTAAGTAGCCATGTTCTGCCAGCATACACCAGCCAAAAAATACAGGTTACCATAGCAGCACGAGATAGCATACCTAGTTGTCTGCAAACGTTTATTAGAGAGCTGGAGACCTGTGACCCACTTTTGGACCAAAATTTGTTTTCCGTTGCGTAGACGTCTGCTGCCTGCTACTGTAACCACTGTGGCAGTCTTCTGTTTCTTTTTTTCTTTAAATGAAAATGTTGTGTTGATGGGATTTTACTGAAATGGAAGAAGTTCTGTATATCAGCAGGAGCAATATCAGTACCACAGGGTGCATCGTAAATCGCAAAACGGTTCATTGTGAACTGCTGATACACTTGCTCCAAACGCTCATTACTGGTTAAGGTGGCGGTACACTGTGCTTTAAATCATGGACATTTCGATGAATACGGAAAATTATCTTTTCCAGCAACGCATTATTTGCTTACTCATTACATCCTGCCCAAACTCTGGATAGATTTGACGATATCAGAGAAACAACGGAACATTGTCGAGAACGACAATACTGCGAAAGTTCGCAAAATGCTGTATTATAAGCTAGTCACTTTGTGAATTTCTCTCATATGGCAAATGCATATCTAGCAATGGATTACTTGGTATCTTTTTCCTGTAACAGTAATCCTGGTACAATAAAAAGAGAAGTTTCTTGCATCATCACCATAACTATCGGTCACGTGATTGTTATCATATATAAGTGGGATGTGCTTACTACAAACAGAACAACTAAGCAATGGACAGGAATTTTATTTTTTCGCGCACCTCCCACTGTCTGTGGGGTGGCATCGCTGGGCACACATTTTGCGTTTAGTGTTAACTTATGTGACCCTTAGGAAATTGAATTATGTACCGAGACCCTGAAACCAAGTTTCATAATTGAGGGTGCAAAATAACGGCCGATGGCAGAAGTAAAGATGATTTAAAATGCAACGAAATGTCTGGGAAAGGGAAAACTCAAATGTAAATCTTCGAAACAGTGTAGTCTAGGGGTAGCGTGTTTGACTAGTAACCAAACCGTGTTGCTGCAGAAAGCACTGGAAACCTCTGCAGTAAAGACAATCAAGTTGTATCCATATGACATGTGTTCCGTTGATTATGTTTAAACTTTATAGGAAGTCGCTAACTGCTCTCATTATCAAATGCGGCTCGGGCACAGTCTGCTTAATTTGCTCTTCGTTTCAAGAAAATCCAGTTTTCTAGGCATCTCAGAGTTTACGGCGTCATATCTCCTGAACTTTGTGGCGTACAATGATATAATTTTGAAGGTACCTTCAGTGGTATATGTCAATACCGTATGCGAACGTGTTGCCAATAGACTTGTATAGAACTACCCTCACGCATCTCACTGTATGTGAAGCCGTATGCTATGAATTATTTGTAGTGTATGGATAATCCTGCAGTTACATCCAGTGGCATACGCACATACTGTCTAAGAAATGCGTTCTGTTGGCAATTAGTATTGTAGAAGTAATACATTAAAATGCCGTTCCTGGTAGATGCGGCAGTGAAAACGTAGTAAGCAATAAACTTTTTTCGCTTCATGATTTTGCTGACAAAGTGTTTCGCAGAGGTTTGAAATAAAGTGTAAAGTTCGCTGCAAGCTGCTAAGTGCTATTATTCTCAAATACTGGATAAATATGATCTGGAAACGAGTGATATGTGTTCCAAGTTTGGTTAAAAAGGTCCCAGTAGCTTAGGAGCAACATAGTGATTTACATAATTTACATAAATAAAGCGTTTTGTTACGTGCATCCATTTGTTAAAATATGGAGATACGGTGTTAAGTAGATTTAAGCAGCTGCTGGGATCGAATTCGAGAACCAACACGTTTCGATTGCTAGTCGAAAACGCCACTCTGAGTCCATGGGTTCAATATGTACTAGCAAGCCCACATTCTCCAGGAACTTCCTGATTACCGCTTTCCAACCTGCCCTCATAAAAAAAAATTTCACCTCCGTTTACACTTTGAATTACTCGTTCAATGTCCTCGTATTCTTTCTCTTCATCTACTGCTTCATATAGAGGCATGTATATCTTTACCGTTGTTGTTAGCGTTGTCTTCCTATTGATTGTTGAGAACATCACTATTATTGAACTGTCCACAGTAAATTACTCTCTGACCTATCTTCGTAGTCACAAAGAATGCTACTTTCATTACATCATTTTCTTGCACTACTGAGAAAACCCTAAGAACGTCTAACCAGAAATATTAAACTTCTTTTCATTTCTCTTAATTAACCACTACTGTATCTAGACTGATTCCTTGCATTTCCATATTCTGGTTTCTAGTTTCCCTGTGGCATTCAGGCTTCTGATATTTCATGCTGCAACATTTGTTGGTTCTTCCAATTTCGCAGTCCTCTCGTAGATATCCATATGGGGGAGCTATCCGGAATCCTTTGTCGCTGGAGAGAAAACAAATCTATCAAGAAATAGTTAACTTGATAATCAATAGAAATATGTGTGTAGAATGAGGAGAAAGAGGGCAGTGGGGTATAAATGTTAGACGGATACCATAACTCGACTTCAGGAAGCAGTTATAAATGTATGAATGGAGCGGAGGAAGTGAAAATATGAAAATAGTTTCAGAAGGCAGACTTGCTTGAACACCTGCATCAAACCAATCTTTAGACTGAGAATCATAAAAACATCATTTAGTATGGGACCGTATTCTGTTCTATCTTGAGCTTAATAAGGTAGTAAAAGAGGTACGAGATATCTGTATGTAACTGACGTTAATTCACTCCAAATTCTTATTATGTTTGTGAGTTCTATTTAGAGAGTCAGCGACAGTGAATAATGATGTTTTTGCAATGAACACTACAAGAGCTACGGATCGTTCACGCAGGGAATCGTTTCATCCATGCATACTTCTCATTATGGATCCTATGTGTGTGATGGGATGGACATTAGCTGAGACTGGAGTAGTGCGCCGGGAAACGGACATCGGCCACCGCCAGCTGTCGCTCTGCTTGATCAGCACCGCTCGGTACCAGCAAGATGCTTCTGTGTCTCCATTCCTGGGGTCAGTGTCCTGGGTCAACCTTAGAGACGCAATTCCAACTTCATCAGCTTCCGCGTGCTGACGCCCACTGACGATTACTAGAGCCACCTCCGACATTAATTCTGTTCCAGATCGTCCGGTGTGATGTACACAGTTACTGCCTCAAAGGCACCAAGCAGTCACTGCATTTAAGCCCATGCAGATCAGCCATTTCGTAGAGCAGCTGGATAGCAATGTTATAACCACAGCACTACTATTGTAATTTAGTATGCGTTTACCTAAATAACAGAAAACTCTGACTAAATTTAGTTAGTTTCAAAACGAAGTGCACTATGGTAGGATAGTCATGTTAACAGGAAAAGCTAATCAATAGAATTACTCTTCTTACAGGATTTGACCGTGTATTGTGTCTGATGGATAAGTAAATCAGACTATTCAATTCTTTTCCTAAGATC
This sequence comes from Schistocerca serialis cubense, assembly GCF_023864345.2. Taxonomy (NCBI): domain Eukaryota; kingdom Metazoa; phylum Arthropoda; class Insecta; order Orthoptera; family Acrididae; genus Schistocerca; species Schistocerca serialis. The sequence goes on from NC_064638.1 coordinate 969,005,875, forward strand.
TTACCCAGCGACTAGAAAGAAACGCAGTATGAATAGTATGATACTGAATCTAGGAGAGCTCAGTTCCAAGGTCATTTAGTCGTTTAAAATATGTACTTGCCTTTCCATGCAGTGAAACAGCGAAGTATTGGAAAAGCAGAAGTAATACCTTTGCCTACTCTCTTGCTAATGTTTAACTTGCTTCTTCAAATAAATGTTACTTCATGTAAACAATGTTGGTGCAGACAGTGGAGTTATTTGACTACTGTATCCTTATACATTACATTTTTAAAAGAGTAAACAGACCAGTAGATAACTGCAAGGAGGTTAAAAAAATTTTGCCAGTGGGGGACCTTTAGAACACTACTTTGCATAACCAAGAAGATTAAATACAAGAATTCTTAGATACTAAAGCACATACATTTTATACTGAACATTTTTCTTCAAGAATACCTCTTTCTTACTGGAATTTACTTTCTAAAGCTATTATTCTTTGAACTGTATATTCGTTTACCAGGTTCTAGTGACTTTGCTTCACTACGACTGAATTTTATGTAAGCAAACTTTTACTGTAACACTTTGCTATAGTTAAGGAAACTATTGAAACAAAAATAGTTCGGCTTTATTTTTATGTAATGTACTATAGCATGAAAGGGTTCTTACTCTAACTAAAATTTTCATTACGCCTTTCAGTGAAACAACTAAGACAACTTTTCTTTAACCATTGCTCAAGATGAAAATACGTATTTATGAACTCTTTAATTTACATTTAGATTCACTCTATTCAATTGGTACTCTTCCACTACTGAGACGTAATTTCATTGTTACAGGATTTAGTGTCTCACACATACATCTCATTATTTACACAAAACAATTTAAATGGTGGCTGTTTATATTAATTTGGCACTTCATAAGCCTGTAAAACAGGATACTCGGATTAATCTAACTCCAGGAATGAATCCTATATAGATGTTTGATTAGGATGAAAAAACAGGGTGAACTAGTTTCTGTAAAGTTCCAAAATGATTATTCACTAATAAAGCACAGTTTAAATTAATCGTTCACAATTTACAAAAGTAAAATACGAAAAAAGATATCTTATCTGGTGGCTGTAGGTTAGGGTGGGACCGACAGTTAAGACGGCTACACTACCCACAGTATGGCCTGCAAGTATCTTGCTGTATGGGCTCAATTTCTCTTCTCGGTGGTGTTTAATTTTATAAACAGTAGCACAACAATTTGCAGCTATCACGTAAGCCGTTTGCAGTCTTCATCCGAGATGTTTCTGAGCAAATTTGCATGCATAGCTTCTACTGCTCCACAAGGGTGTTGCTCCAATCACTGCTGCCTACAAACTGTATGACTTAATTCCACCGCTTGCTCTAGGTAGCTCGCCAATTCGCCCTTGCCACCTTTCCTACCTGCCAGAGCTGCTTTCGTTTCAAACAAAACCACATTGGCTTTTACATAACACCTATTTCTTACATTGTTCTAAGCATGACCATTTCATACAACTGTCAAATTTACATCAACATGAATAGTTTCTACATACAAATACCTTTAAATGCAAAATGTCATCAGACAATTATTTAACACTATAAGCAATTTACATACATTACTCACATACAATGCAAAGAACTTCAACCTCCAATATAGCAGACTTTACTTGACAAATACAGAAAGTATACTACCAATATGCGAAACTTTTAAAGGGACAAATTATAAAAGATTTAGATCAACCATAAACCAATTGATCAGCCATCCCCGCTATTCCCCACGCCCGAGATATCAACGAGAGACTTCAACGCCTAGCACCTCTGAGCGTGGCTGGCGTACTGACCTTGGAGCAGCTACGACCTACGTCAGGAGGGCACAACAGCGGCTGGGAAACGTGAGGCTTCCCCTGACGCTGCAGCAGAGGTTGTGCCACCCGCTCAGTGATGTTACCTGCATACTGTGCCAGAAGATGGTGCACTGGGTGTCGTTCATCTACATATTCGCTTTACTCACCACTGAAGCTAGTAGCTTCAAATTCTAATCATTGTAAACAGGTAGTAATTAAGAGGTTATTGTACCTACGAATTGTCTTCTTCTGCTGTGTCTGCATTGCCGCCGTCCACTTTCAGACATCTTGCTACAGCCAGTCTCTTTCTCCTTCAATTTTTTTTTATCCTCTGCAGTCCGCTCTAGTATCACGGAAGTTATTCCGTGATGTCTTAACAGATGTCCTATCATCCTGTCCCTTCTTCTTCCTTTCTTCTTCATCTGGTCAGTGTTCTCCACAAATTCCTTTCTGCGCCCATTCTGCGGAAAAACTCCTCGTTCCGTAAAATACCAATCCACATACTTTTCAATATTCTTCAGTAGTACCGCATCTCAGATGCTTCGATTCTGCCGCGCGAAATGACAGCGCAGTTAGAGGCGCCATATCATGTACTGCTCGGCCCCTCCCGCCGGCGGTTCGAGTCCTCCCTTGGGCATGTGTGTGTGTGTGTGTGTGTGTGTGTGTGTGTGTGTGTGTGTGTGTGTGTGTGTTGATGTTGTTGTAAGCATGAGTTAGTGTAAATAGTGCGTAAGCCTAGGGACCGATGATCTCAGCAGTTTGGTCCCTTAGGAATTCCCACACATGTTTTGCTCCGATTCTCTTGTGTTCAGCTTTTCGCACACTCTTTGTTTAACGACCATAAATGTTGTGCTGCAAAAGTACATTATCAGAAATTTTTTCCTCAATTTAAAGTCTTTTGCAAGTGCTAGTTTGCTTTTTTGTCTCCCTTGCTGCGTCTATCTTTCGTTATTTTGTTGCCTAGGTAGCAGAATTCCTTCACATAATTTACTGCGTGACAGCCAATTTCCCTCTTATCCCATTTCTGCTAGTTCTCATTATTTTCATTTTCGTTGTATTCTCGATACATATTCTGAACTCGTTAGACCATTCCATTCAACATATCCTGAAATTCTCCTTCACTTTCGCTGTGGACAGGAATATCATCAGCGAATCTTACCAGTGGTATCCATTCACCTTGAATTTTGAACCCACTCTTGAAACTCTCCTTTATTACCGTTATTGCTTATTCGATGTATGGATTGAACAGTACGGGCGAAATATTACTTCCCTGACAAACATCCTTTTTATTCCTTGCTCTTCGTTTTTGGTCTTCGACCTTCGACTCTCATTGTTCCCTCTTGGTCCTTGTACATACAATACCCATCATTCCGTACTGCTTACCCCTATGTTCCGCTGAATTTCGATCGTCTTGTACTATTTGACATTCTCGAACGCTTACTCCAGGTAGACAAATCCTATAAACATGTCATGACGATTCTTGAGTCTTGTCCAACCATGTATCGGCATGTCATGATTGCCCCTCTGATGCCTTTACTTTTCATAAGACCGACATCATCGTCATCTAACGGATCCTTTATTTCCTTTTCCATTCTTCTGTATACTAGTCTTGTCAACAACTTGGATCCATGATCTGTTAAGCTGATTGCGCGATAATTCTCGCACTTGATGGCTCTTGCAATTTTGGAAATAATGTGGCTGATTTTTTTCCGAAAGTCTTCTGGTATATCGCAAGTCTCATACAGTCTACACACCAATTTGAAAAATCGATTTGTTGCCACTTCCTCCAATGATTTTAGAACTTCTGATGGAATTTTATCTATCCCTTCTGCCTTATTTGATGTTAAATGTTGCAAAGTTCTCTTAAATTTTTATTCTAATACTGGATCCTCTGTCTCCTCTATACCGACCCTAGTTTCAGTTGGTATGACATCAAAGAACTCATCCTCATCATAGAGGCCTTCAGTGTACTCTTTCCACCTATCCGATCTCTTCTCTGCATTTAAAAGTGTATTCCGCATTGCACTCTTATTGTTACCACACTTCATTTTAATTTCACCGAAGGTTGTTGAGACTTTTGTATATGCTGCATCATTCTTCATATTTTTCCCGTAGTTGTTATTCCTTAGCTTCCTTTCACTTCCCATTTCTTCCGTTCCTCACTGACTTTTATTTCTGTATTCCGAAATTTCCCGAAATACTTTTGTGTTTCCTTAGTTCGTCGATCAACTCATGTATTTCTTCTGTTATCCATGGTTTAGTCGCGGTTATCTGCCTTATACCACCATTTTTCTCTCCGGCACCTGTGAGTCAATTTTTTAGAGATGTCCTTTCCTCTCCAACTGAGCAGTCTACTGGGATATTCACTATTGCACTATCTGTAGCCAGAGACAACCTCAGACGTATCTTCTCATTCCTTTTTTTTATTTTTTTCATTCATCAGTCTTGTGAGTGGTTCGATGTGGACCACCACGAATTAATCTCTTGCGCCTACGTCTTCATTTCAGAGTAGTATTTGGAATCTACGTCCTCAGTTATTTGCTGGATGTATTTCAATCTCTGTCTTCGTCTACAGTACCATGGAAGTCATTTCCTCATGTCTTAACAGATGTGCTATCATCCTGTCCCTTTTCCTTGTGGTGTTTTCTGCATATTCATTTCCGATTCTGCGTAGAATCTCCTCATACCTTAACTTATCATTCCACGTAATTTTCAACAAAGCACCACATCTCAAATGTAGCACGAAATCTTAAACGCTTCGATTCTCTTCTGCAGACTAGCACTGGATAGGTGGAAAGAGTACACTGAAGGCCTCTATGACGAGGATGAGTTCTTTGATGTCATACCAACTGAAACTATGGTCGGTATAGAGGAGACAGAGTCTTACTACCAATAACGCCGTGTTACAGACATACATTCTCAGAAACTTCCTCCTCAAACTACGGTCTATGTTTAATACTAGTAGATTTCTCTTGGTCAGGAATGGCCTTTTTGCCAGTGCTAGTCTGCTTTTGTGTCCTCCTTTCTCCGTCCGTTATTGCTTATCTTGCTGCCTGGGTAATAGAATTCCGTAACTTTATTCACTTCCCGACCGATGAACCCTCTGCCAGGCACTTGAATGTGATTTGCAGAGTATCCATGTAGATGTAGATTACTCCTGATGATAAGGTGCTCGCTGTTCTCATTTCTGATACTTCTAATTTTTCTGTCATTGTGGTTGATAATAGACTTAAGACTAATGGAAAAATCAAGACGCTTTCATAAGATTTGTCGGCCTGGAAAAAGCGTTAGACGTTGTCGAATGGTGTAAGGCGTTTGAAATCCTTATAAAAATAAGGTGTAAGTTGTAGGGAAACATATATAATCCACAATATGTGCAACAAACATGAGGGAATAATGAGCGTGTAACACAAAGAACGAAGTGCACGGATTAAAAAGGGTGTAAGACAAGGATGTAGAGTTTATCCCCTACTGTTCAATCTATACGTCGAAGAAGCAATGACTGAAATAAATGCAGATGCAGATGAATGGGAAAAGTAATCCAGTAGTGTTTGAATACTCCATTAGTAGTGTAGCGCTTGACACAATCACGTCGATTAAATATTTGGGCGTAACATTGCAGAACAATATGAAGTGGAACAAGCATGTAATGGCAGTTGTGGGGAAGGCGGATGGTCGTCTTCGGTTCATTGGGAGAATTTTGGGAAGATGTGGTTCATCTGTAAAGGAGACCGCCTATAAAACACTAATACGACCTATTCTTGAGTACTGCTGGAGCGTTTGCGATCCCTATCAGGTCGGATTGAGGGAGGACATAGAAGCAATTCAGAGGCGGGCTGCTAGATTTGTTACTGGTAGGGTTGATCATCACGCGAGTGTTACGGAAATGCTTCAGGAACTCGGGTTGGAGTCTCTAGAGGGAAGGAGGCGTTCTTTTCGTGAATGGCTACTGAGGAAATTTAGAGAATCAGCGTTTGAGGCTGACTGCAGTACAATTTTACTGCCGCCAACTTACATTTCGCGAAAAGATCACCAAGATAAGATAAGAAAGATTAGGGCTCGTACAGAGGCATATAGGCGGTCATTTTTTCCTCGTTCTGTTTGGGAGTGGAACAGGGAGAGAAGATGCTAGATGTGGTACGAGGTACCCTCCGCCAGGCACCGTATGGTGGATTGCGGAGTATGTATGTAAATGTAGATGTAGAATGTACAAGAGTGGGATTAAAATTCAAGGTGAAAGGATATCAGTGTTAAGGTTCACTGATAACACTGCTATCCTGAGTGGAACTGAAGGAGAACGTCAGGATACGTTAAATCGAATGAAAAGTCCAACGAGTGCAAAATATTGATTCACAGTAAATCGAAGAAAGATGAACGTCATGAGAAGTAGCAGAAATGAGGAAAGCGAGAAACTTCACACCATAATTGGTGATCACGAAGTAGGTAACATAATAACCCATGAGGGACGGAGCAAGGATGACATAAAAGCAGACTAGCACTGGCAAAAGGGGCATTCTGGCCAAGAGAAGTCTACTAGTGTCAAACATAGGCCTTGACATGAGGAAGAAATTTCTGAGAATGTACACTTAGATCACGACATTGTATGGACTGTAAGAAAACTGGAAGAGAAGATAGAGTGAGATGCTACAGAAGTATGTTAGAAAGTAGGTGGACTGATAGGTAAGGAATGAAGTTCTATACAGAACCGGAGAGGAAAGGTGTATATGGAAAACATTGACAATAAGAAGGGACAGGATGACAGGATATCTGTTAAGACTTCCATGGTACTAGAGAGAGCTGTGGAGGATAAAAACTGTAGATAGAGTTTGGAATGCATGCAGCAAATAATTAAGGACTTAGGTTGCAAGTACTACTCTGAGATGGTAAGATTGGTACAAGAGAGACATACGTTGTAGGCTGCATCAAATCAATCAAGAGACTGGTGCTTACACACAAAATGTAGAATGAAATAATGTTTACGATTGAGAGACTGAACAAATAAATCGGATGACGGATCGACAGGAAAGAGTATTTCATTCATCTCAATACAGAACTCATGTAGAGCACTCCAGCCGACTCTACAGGACACAACACATAGTTAAAATCATCACCTACCATTCCGCGGACTTTTCCGTAACAAATAAACCACCTCTTGCTTAAAAAATCGGGAACGGTCCAAAGTGAGTCCGGTACCGGACGGTGCATGAAGCAGAGTCAATGTCAGGTGAAGAAAAGTTTATCCTATTCCTCTACTGCTATCAAGAACTTCAATCACTTCAGTGGGTATGCCGTCCATAAAAATCAAAGCAGTCCCAGTTGAACATTCGAGAACCACGATAGACACAGCACAAAAACCAGGGGGAGAAAAGAGCGTAAACTGCACTTCTTATAGGAATACGACATGCACACAAAGAGGGCCACAGGTGTGATTCCACCCTATGAATAAGGAAATAAATGTATAAGCCTGCAACAACACGTAAGAAATTCGAGGTGCTAACCAAGTGAATTACGTCATCAGTGAGTGTGAAGATCCCTTGCTGAGGTGCAGGGACCAGTCAGAGAGTGGGACGCTCCCATTCCCGCTTCTGGAATCTGTATGTTTTTTGTTTACAACGACTAAGAGGCAATACAGCTTCGGGAGTCGAGGACGTGGACGTTGCTTTAACATTCACCAAAGAAGGTGACAAACAAGGAGCTGCAATGGTCCACTGTGATGCTTGCAGTTGGAAATTTGTGTTAAGGGTTTATGGGACCAAACTGCTGAGGTCATTGGTCCGAAGCTTACGCACTACGTAATCTAACTTACGCTAAGGACAATACACACACCCATGCCCGAGGGAGGACTCGAACCTCCGACGGGGGAAGCCAAGAGGACCGTGACAAGGCGCCTTAGACATCAGAGGTCAGACATCACAACATCTCAGTCGACAGATAAGATTTCACGACCATCAGTCTCTCCCACTGGAGTAACAATAGTTGGCTGATGTCACCTGAATGGATGACTTCAAGGGAACAGCCTCAATGTGCTGCTCTTGAACATGAGAAGGTTCAACGTCTTCCCCACCTTTGGACGGTTCCGGAGCAGTTGCCCCAACTACCGGAGGAATACTAGGAGAAACACTGGTTTTCGCACTATCGACACCATCAGAAATGCAGGACTTAGCAATTCGTGATATATCAACCGACAAAGTTACTTCAGTGTGGGGTTAATGAGGAGTAGACTTATCTGACTCCTCACCATCCTGTGTACGACGTCTCTTATGTTGCACTGCGGACTCTGCCGGATTGGCAACAACAATTTCAGGATGGCTCTACGAGGGTGAAGGCGGAAAGTCGGGAGGAGTAAGCTGAGCGTCCTTCTTTTATAGCACTGCACAAGGAGAAGGCGTGGCACCAACCTCGGTAGCAGCAGAAAAGAGATCAGCTAAGGTTAATTTTCGATGCTGTTCAAATGAAGACTTCAATACAAATATCTGTTGATGGCAATTAGATCTAAGGTGCTCATTTCCATTGCAGAGAAAGCAAGTCCCCTCTTGCCCTTTATCTGTTAACTGAATGCGGCAACCACAAACCCGTAGTAGGGGAGGAATGCCACGTTTGACTACCTTCTCCACTAAGAGGACTCCTCTATCATATTACAACCAGAGTTGACTGGATCAGTGTTCGTGTCGTATACTCCTCCTATCACCATAAGGAACCAAATTAAGTAAATTATCATCACCTTCCTTAGAAATGTTACATGAATATCCAATGATCCAGGCTGAATGGAATGAGTGGATTTATGGATACTAAAGCTGACTGTATCTTTTCTTTGAACACACTTGGAACCCTTCGCCGACGTTACGAACGGACTACGTCGCTGCTAACGGACACACACAACAACTAATGCTACTGACCAAAGAGCGTTGCGACACACACGAAGATACACACAACACTCAGGAAAAGCTGCCCAGATTCTCCCGCCGCTGCAGTGAGGCGATAAGCTAACAAACTTCCTGCTCGGCACTCGAAGCAGAACTGACCCCTAGGCCACGGCTAACTGCTTTGTGTGTTACAGACTTGTTTTTCGTTGCTTATTTGCGTTATTGTGGTCTCAGTTGATTTATTTTACAAAGTATGTGAGATCCGTCCAGAAATTGTTGCAAGCATCATTATGACTTAGCAGTCGAAAAACATGGCAGCGATTCTTTTTATTTCTCCAGTACACCTAGAAACTAAAAAAAGGGTAATTAATTAACTGGGCTGCTGCAGGCAGTGTTGATAGGACGTTTTGGGTGAAAACTGATTAGTTGAAACAGAAGACAATTTCATTGTGATGTACTTTAAGTCAAAATCTGACACACAATTGCCTCGACATTCACTAAACATTCATTGAGACGTAGTAGTTTCGTAGTACAATGCATGGCAAAAATAGTGAACATCCAGAAGACTGAGCCACACGTCAATGTAACATACTGTCGGCGGATATGTTCTCTGTGATAGGTAGATGGTTCACCAGAATTCATTTGTTTTGTTCATGTTTAGTGTTGTTACTAGGCCTGGTAGAATGCAAAATGGAGCTCAACTGGGTCAGATTTTGACTTATCTCTTTGAAGATGCCGTGTACTCGTCTGAGGCAGGGTTATCAGCACCTGATGTGACATGAAAGGGACCTCATTATGGGTCTCCATTTGGCCGTCTGCTCGAATCGTGCAGTATTTAGATTTGTGAGTCATCGTGGCCCAATATTACAATGTCCAAAAAATGTTCAAATGTGTCTGAAATCTTATGGGACTTAACTGCTAAGGTCATCAGTCCCTAAGCTTACACACTACTTAACCTAAATTATCCTAAGGACAAACACACACACCCATGCCCGAGGGAGGACTCGAACCTCCGTCGGGACCAGCAGCGCTATTACAATGGATCTCGGCGTGAAGGTTCCGGTCGTTACCACCTGACTTCTACAAGGCTCGGTTTTGTACTGTGCACATCGTAACGTCTTCACATCAGAATACTACTACAGAAGCAGCAAAAAAAGCATACCAAATTTAAAAGAATTCAGAATCCCAAAGATTGGCGAAGTATTGCAGGAACTCGAAATTAATACGAACTTCCATGCGAGATGCTTTTAATAGCTTCCACAACTGAACTCTGTCTCGGAATCTGGCTGCTAACCCAAGATATTCTGATCGCAAATAAAGTACCCCACTGACAGGAGTCAATCAATATGTTCACTGCGCGGTAAAAATGGTGATTCTGTAGATGACAGCGCCACTAAAGCAGAGTTACTAAACACGGTTTTCCGAAACTCCTTCACCAAAGAAGACGGAGTAAACACGCCAGAATTCCAATCAAGAACAACTACCAACATGACTAACTTAGAAGTAGTTATACGCGGTGTAGCGAAGCAGCTTAAAACAGAAGAGGCAAGGCTTCCGATCCAGATTGAATACCAGTCAGGTTCGTTTCAGAGTATGCTGATGCAATAGCTCCATACAATCATATACAGCCGCTCGCCCGTAGAATGATCCGTACTCAAAGACCAAAGACGAAAGTTAGGCAGGTCACAGCAGTGTCAAAGAAAAAGATAGGAGTAATCAGCTGAATTGCAGATTCATATCACTAACATCGATTTACATTGGATTTCGGAACATAAACTATCCTCGAACATTACGAATTGTCTAGAAGAAAAGAATTTATTGGCAAATAGTCATCATGGATTCAACAAATACCGTTCTTGTGAAACATAAGTAGCTTTTTATTCTCACAAATTAATGAGTGTTTTCGACGGACATCAAATTGATCACATATTTTTTTAGGTTTCCAGAAGGCTTTTGACACTTTCCACACATGTGACTTCTAATCAAATTGCGTGTCTGTGGAGTATCGTCTCAGTTGTATGACTGGATTCGTGATTTCCTTTCAGAAAAGTCATAGTTCGCAAAAACTTACTGAAAGTCATTGAGTAAAACACAAGTAATATCAGGCATCCACATGGAAGTGTTATAGGACGTCTGTTGCTCCTGATTTACATATACTATTTAGGAGACAATCTGAGCAGCCCTTCTAGATTGTTTGCAGATGATGCTGTTTTTTATCGCAATCTAAAGTCATCAGATGATCCGCACGAACTGAAAAATGATTTAGACAAGATATCTGCATGGTGCAAAAAGTGGCAATTAACTCTAAGGCATGAAAAGTGTGAAGTCATCCACAAGAGCACTAATAAGAATCCGCTGAATTTGTTACATGATATCACACACATGTAAAGCCTGTACTCTCAAATAGATACTTTCGGATTGCAATTACGAATAATTTAAACGGAAACGATCTTGTACATAATGTTTTAGGGGAAGCAAACCAACGAGTCTGATTTACTGGCAGAAAGAAACTGTAACAGGTCTAGTACAACGACTGCTTACACTAGGCTTGTCTGCCATCTTCTGGAATATTGTTGTACGGTGCGGTGCGGGATCCGCAGCAGATAGGATGGACGGAGGACATCGAGAAAGCTGAAAAAGGGCAGCTAGTTTTGTATCATTACGAAACAGGGAAGAGACTGCCACGGATATGATACACGAATTGGCGTGGCAGTCATTAAAACAAAGGCAATTTTCGTTGCTAGCGGACCTTCTCAAGAAATTTCAGTCACGAACTTTCTTCTCAAAGTGCGAAAATATTTTGTGGGCGTCCAACTAAATAGGGATAGTGAGTACTATAACGAAACAAGAGAAATCAGAGCTTATGCGGAAAGATGTAATTGTTGCCAAGCTCATACTCAGAAGATTAAAACTTTACAATTTGGTTCACACCAACTATTCTGCGTTAGGCACCCACTGGTAACCTGAGCACGTTTGATTATTAAACACTTGTAAGGTAATTACTGAATAGTTTAAAATCACCAAAAAGTAAGTAGGACATTTTAAACATAAAAATACTTTACCTTAAATGGACATCTGTGATGTGATTCTGTTTTCAATTAATTCTAAACCAATATATAAACAAAATTCCAATGAGTAAAATAACAAATCAGAACTTACAGCACCAAAACAGCAGTGAAGTAGCATACGAAAGAAGTTAAGGACCTAAAAGTCTTCATTCAGATGCTGGTACAAGAATTTTTTACGTTCGTTTGAGGTTTCTAAAGATGTTCTCATCAAACGTAGATAATTCTAATTAAACAAGTGAGTTTTGTATCTCTAAAATAGAAGAGAATTGTATTACCACATATGCCACCACATCTTAAAACAATTACATACAATTTAAGTCACCAGAGTTGCGTCATTTCCAGAAATCAACAGCATAAATCAGTTTACTAAATAAATCGGCCATAACTCGGAAAATACAACGCCCCGTTTTTACCCAATCGTACACATTTATACCAAATACCGACTAATACCCAGGAAACCACACCAGTGATATTTACTCTTAACTGATGTTAAATAAATTCAACCCTAGCGACAAACCATACCCACAAGACACACCATAATAAAAGAAGGTTACCAAGTCAACGGCAACCTCAGTCAGTTCAAAACGAATATAATTTGCGGCATGAGCCTACCCACTTGTACCACAATAGTTGGTACTTCATTCCTGATGATTTGGCAACGGATCTCACATGAGCAATATCAAGATTTATCCACGAAAGCAGACTGATCACTAACGTACATACAACTGAGCCCGATTAAGATGTAGCACAGTGTACAACAGTTCACAATTTTTTTACATTACATGATGGTGATATGACGATGATGATGATGATGATGATGACAGCCAAGAAAGTCTCACAACCTTGGACTACTTTCATGACAGGATCAGAACCTGGATCTGCTGTGTGGAAACGTTCCAGAACAGCAATGGAAACTCCACAAAAGAACCAATAAAGTTATTCGTGGCTACTGATCACACAGCCAGCTCCAAACTGAAAGACTCGCTGGCCTTCCAAGTTGTCAGTCGCCGCTGCGTGTGGGCTGTGTAGAAGCGCTCGCCGGTGCCAGGAGATTCTGTGGGCCATGTACTCACGAGACCCCATTCCCGTACCGAGCTTGTGCGCCACTTTAAAACCGGCGCCTGCGGAAGTCTCGACCTCTCGCGACACACCAAAGACACCGCAGGCAGGACAAGTCAAGGCACTGACGCTAACTTACAATAGATAGATATGAACATATCAAGTATTTCAGGTGGTATATGACAGTGACTGCGCGATGCTTGTGGGCCACGTGTTTGTAATCTAGCATACTTTTGCACAGACTTTAATGACGCTTCCTTGCAAAAGAGTACAAATAATCCGTGTCTCAGTTTATAATCCTCTACAAGCCCTATGCTTTTGACCGCAGAGGTCTGGGATGTTACGTATATGCCTCCATATACGCTCTAATCTATCTTGCCTAATTTTCATGGATTCTGCTTAGTCGTGGCTCATAGCCCTCCATCAAAACAGCGCTGCACCACAGGGAGCCTTTGGCAAAACTCGCAGGGGTTATACCGCTACGATTAGTCAGTTTTCCGCGGAAACATGGAACACTTCCGCGTAAGTCGTCTGACGCCAGTCTAGCTTCCCGGGGTTCTTCACCTCTGACGCTAGATGGAGTCACCATTACTCATTCCCGAGTTGCACTGAGACTTGGATTCTACAGCGCGGCCTTCTGGGATTTTGGTATTTGGACTCGAAGCAATGTTAATGCAATTAGAGACGATCAGTTCCTCGTGTACCAGCAATCTGACTCGAGTAATTGTGCTTTAATGTTTAGTGGCTGACAGTCCACCGGGATTATGTATATCACCAAGGCAGAGACTTAATCGTGAACTTTTACTTGGGGGATTAAGGTCAATAAGTTTGATTTTCAGTACCTACCAGGGCTGTAGTTTCTCTACGTCGAACCTGGGGTGGGCCACCTCAACTCCTGTGACAGAGACTATAGAACTGTTACACAACCTTCCTTGACCAACATTCTAAAAAAAAATCGTACAAGAGATCGCGAAAACACGTTTACCTTCTTCCAAAGGCTTTCTTACATTTCTTAACTGTCTCCGTTGCATTTCATATTGACTGAATTGAACTGCCACGACCCCAGCAGTCCTCATCAGAATTTTTTCTTTCACAGTTGTCATGTCTATTGAAAAAGGACTCCAAATGGCGGCACTTTCTGTGGGAATGGTTGTGCACCAACTTCTTAAAAAGTCTTTTATGGATGTGCCTCACTTTTCCAGGAGCCTTCCAATAAATCTCTTTCCATCCGACTTATTAAATTTCATGATTGTTCCTTTTCCTGACGCTTTTAGTGTTACGCCTAGGTACTTAAGTGATGTGACACAATACAATGGCTGAACATTATCTTAATAATAGCACATGTAGTGACAGGTTTATTTTGTCTTCTTTCTAAGGTATGTTTTTTCTGAAATTTAAAGAGACCTGAAATCCAGTATACCAAGTAGAAGTATTATTTAGATTATTTTTCATTATTGATGACCATGATAAGGGGATCCTCAAGTCTGACATGGCGTTCAATGTACTAACGGTATTGCACCGTGGTCTGAATCCAAACCAGATATTTGATATCTGTTGACTGCAGCCAGTACGCCCTGTCTCTTCAGCCGAGAGTAATTTGCGTTTCCTTGCATTCGAAGTAATTCTTCTGAAAAACAGAAAAACCAACATATGTTTTGTCCGAGACTGTTTAATAATTCAGTATACCACCACGAACTACAATGCACTTATCAACTGTTTTGTATGTGTAAGTATAGGATCGTAGCATGTAGCAAGTGCCGCACTAGCTGTTAAAATACACTGATAGTAGTGGTGGCAATTTTGAAATGCTGGGTTGTAAAGTCAAATTTACAGTAAAAGGTAACTAGTGAATTTGAAAACTCCTACACCGCTCAATGTTTCAAAATAGATCAGTAACCACTGACTGTTATACTTGATGTTGGGGTTGATGCGTAAATCTGTTTAGCAGTTGTTGTCTCTTGGTTAGTAAATAATCACAGTAAATTTAATTTGGAAACGTCATTGTGTTTAACTTTTAGTAGTTTGAAGCGTGGACAGGCAAATTGCTCTTGAGTGAATACGCAGGGCGTACGGACGCAACCAATTGCCATCAGTTTCTTCGTTGCAATTACGGCAAGAGTGAAGCTCCAATTCCCGAATCTAGGATCTTACAGCATGATATCTTCACTCGATAAACGACTGAATTTTCCTCCATTATTCATTTTAGTCACTAAACTGCACACAATGAAATAAAATATTGCACGATATTTTAAGGTTTCTGCAGAGGTAAAAGCGTATTGTGTAGACTTTACGTATAGTTCGTTTTACGTCATTGATTGCGATGTTTGAAATGCAGCTAATACATCGAAGTTGTATTTAAAGTTGCGAGCAGAGAAACGAGTACACACCGTTCTCAAGATACTGGTTCTTATATTCACGGGAAGGTTGCACGAACTGCGGCCAGTCTTCTTTCAACGTGAAATTTGAATCATATAGTCCACTAACGGATCGAGATATCGAAACGAGGTTTTTGAATATGACAGCACGCAGAGATGTGCGTGTGTATCCGTATGTTTAGCACTCAAAGATTTTTACTTGTCAAGATATACAGGGTGTTACAAAAAGGTACGGCCAAACTTTCAGGAAACATCCCTCACACTCAAAGAAAGAAAATATGTTATGTGGACGTGTGTCCAGAAACGCTTACTTTCCATGTTAGAGCTCATTTTATTACTTCTCTTCAAATTACATTAATCATGGAATGGAAACACACAGCAACAGAGCGTACCAGCGTGACTTCAAACACTTTGTTACAGGAAATGTTCAAAATGTCCTCCGTTAGCGAGAATACATGCATCCACCCTCCGTCGCATGGAATCCCTGATGCGCTGATGCAGCCCTGGAGAATGGCGTATTGTAGCACAGCCGTCCACAATACGAGCACGAAGAGTCTCTACATTTGGTACCAGGTTTGCATAGACAAGAGCTTTCAAATGCCCCCATGAATGAAAGTCAAGAGGGTTGAGGTCAGGAGAGCGTGGAGGCCATGGAATTGGTCCGCCTCTACCATTCCATCGGTCACCGAATCTGTTGTTGAGCAGCGTACGAACGCTTCGACTGAAATGTGTAGGAGCTCCATCGTGCATGAACCACATGTTGTGTCGCACTTGTAAAGGCACATGTTCTAGCAGCACAGGTAGAGTATCCCGTATGAAATCATGATAATGTGCTCCATTGAGCGTAGGTGGAAGAACATGGGGCCCAATCAAGACATCGCCAACAATGCCTGCTCAAAAGTTCACAGAAAATCTGTGTTGATGACGTGATTGCACAATTGCGTGCGGATTCTCGTCAGCCCACACATGTTTATTGTGAAAATTTACAATTTGATCACGTTGGAATGAAGCCTCATCCATAAAGAGAACATTTGCACTGAAATGAGGATTGACACATTGTTGGATGAACCATTCGCAGAAGTGTACCCGTGGAGGCCAATCAGCTGCTGATAGTGCCTGCACACTCTGTACATGGTACGGAAACAACTGATTCTCCCGTAGCACTCTCCGTACAGCGACGTGGTCAACGTTACCTTCTACAGCATCAACTTCTCTGACGCTGACATTAGGGTTATCGTCAACTGCACGAAGAATTGCCTCGTCCATTGCAGGTGTCCTCGTCGTTCTAGGTCTTCCCCAGTCGCGAGTCATAGGCTGGAATGTTCCGTGCTCCTTAAGACGCCGATCAATTGCTTCGAACGTCTTCCTGTCGGGACACCTTCGTTCTGGAAATCTGTCTCGATACAAACGTACCGCGCCACGGCTATTGCCCCGTGCTAATCCATACATCAAATGGGCATCTGCCAACTCCGCATTTGAAAACATCGCACTGACTGCAAAACCACGTTCGTGATGAACACTAACCTGTTGTTGCTACGTACTGATGTGCTTGATGCTAGTACTGTAGAGCAATGAGTCGCATGTCAACACAAGCACCGAAGTCAACATTACCTCCCTTCAATTGGGCCAACTGGCGGTGAATCGAGGAAGTACAGTACATACTGACGAAACTAAAATGAGCACTAACATGGAAATTAAGCGTTTCCGGACACATGTCCACATAATATCTTTTCTTTATTTGTGTGTGAGGAATGTTTCCTGAAAGTTTGGCCGTACCTTTTTGTAACACCCTGTAGATGTGCCCATAACTTTTCTCAATGGCAAGCTATACTTTCTTTTCAATAGTATTTTATATGTAGGCAGAAAATCATACTGTTAACGATACTCTATTTGCGATGCCCAGCTTTAATCGAAACCTGTTGTTATTTTGAAACATGTAATCGTCTTAATTATTTCAGTTTCCAACGAGGTCACTTGGTTTTTTGTAAGCTTTAGAAAGCATCTTAGCTACATGTAATGATACCAGCATGCCGACTAGTCTCTCCGGCATCATTGCTTCAGTGTTTTGTGTGGAGACATCCGATTTTCTGCTTCAGTTTCTATTACTCTGAGATGCCAATTACCGGGTGTAATCGCCTGTCGCTGTCTCCATATTTCTTACTTTGTACAATCACAAGGACGCGCAATCTTCTCAGCGGAAAACGAAGACGAAAAGAAGCTCCTGGCAAATTAAATCTGTGTGCTGGACCAACTGCGCTACCGAAGAACGACTCTCGAGCCGTCTTCACAGCTTCATTTCTGACAGTACCTCGTCTCGTACCTTCCAAACTTCACTGAAGCTCTTCAACGAAACTTGCAGAGCTATCACTCCTGGAAGAAAGGATGTTGTGCAGACATGACTTAGCCACAGCTTGGGGGATGTTTCCAGAATGAAATTTTCACTCTGCAGCGGAGTGTGCGCTGGTATGGAACATCGTAGAGCACTTGCCCGCTTAAGACAAAGGTCCCGAGCTCGAGTCTCGGTTCGGCACACAGTTTTAATTTGACAGGTAGTCTCATACCGCTGCAGAGTGAAATTTTCATTCTGAAGATGAAAGCAGTAACACAAACAAAATCGCAGCAGCAAACGCACACAGGTCGAACGATGGAAATGTGCTGAACACTCGGGGTGGAAATGAAGCTATTGGGCCACTCTACATGGCTACCAAGGGTCTCACCCATGAACGCATCTGAAGCACACGAAGACCTGTGAGGCTGGCTCTGTTTATATGACGGGAGCACAAGGCCGGCAGCAAGGGAGTAAGAGTCTACATGTCTAGATCATGTGACGGAAGGATCAAAGACACGTATAAATTCATCCAGAGCACCCAGGGACAGTGAGCCGTTGCGCCATTGAGTTAGTAGACTATTCTGTCTGGCGCCACGTTGACTATCCCTCTTGAGGCCCCATTGCCAATATCTATAAGTAAGAGTTGATATCTGTAGGTTGTCTCCTTAGAGGGTCTTTGCTTGCCGATATATATAAGGGGTTCGCTCGCCCAAGAGGAAGGCACGAAGTTTGGGGATTGCAGGTAGCGTCGCGACAGGAGTTGGTTACGAGGACGGAGCGACCGAAGCCACTAGGTGCGCAAGGAGGGCCTGCGCAGAGCGAAGATACAAGAGTCACCGTCGACTACAAGCAGCAGTCTGACATCCTGTCGGTTGGTTGGCAACATCTGTGTCGGACGACCGCTCGTGGCCTGGCTGCCCTCTTCTACCTGGCTTTCATCGGCACCACTCAGTAACCGCTGCGGCGCACCGTGGACCCATGGAATTGCTTGCTGATAGAGGGGAGTAACATTCTGTAATCCTCGTGGTTATTTGTATCATTGTCTACCTGCTCTCCTAATTATTTTCTGGTTTGTACCCGACCCTCAGAGTCTTACTCTTTGGTCGTAAATATACGCCGTACTATTGTACTAAGGCACTTGTTGTCGTTTGAAAATTTGTCCCGCTATTATATTGCCTTTTCTTTCAGTTTTGTTGCCGATCATTAATGTTCTAATGAATCAGCTCCTGGTCGTTAATACAGCCGGAAAAAATGTACTTAGGGACAGGTTTCCGTTAAACAAAGGAGGGATCTTGTGTTTAGATTTAGATGTTAACCGGTTCAATTCTTTGATTGTAATTGCATTTCTCAGTCGTTAGTTACAATCTGAACAACATGCTGTACTAAGCTGTGCGTTACTGTGTTTGAAAGACGGGGTCATTGTTTGTGTATTTTAGGTCGATCTTGTGGTTTTCGACCCATTAGTGGTTTTTGACCAGTTAGCGGGTAGCTGTCACGAGTTTCATTTCACCCAACCTGCTTCAGTTTAAGTTTTGTACTTTATTCTTTTGGGAAATTGTCTAATTATTCTATTTCGTCCACAGCCGCAACATAGATGCAACGGGAGCAGCTCGAGTATGAACTGAAAATTAGGCAACAAAATGTTCACGGAACGGCGGGGGAGCTATGGGCAGCGTTGTCAACACCACTCTCCGTTTCTGTCAGCACGGTTGGCGAGGTGAGCCAAAATTTACAGACTATTAGGGTAGCACTGAATCAGTTACAAGAAACTCTCTGCTTTCTCCAAAATAATCAACCAACCGAGAGGCAGGTGTAGCGTATTCATGCACAATTTGTCCACATGGGAAACAGAGTAAAGGATCATAAACTTCTAGAACCGAACCTTGAGCAGTTACCACGTGTCATTCAGTTAAATGATCTTTGATTTGCAAATCCAAACTGTAGCTTTAGAATTAGAAAGTGGAGCTGATACAAATGATATAGAATGTGTTTCTGACAATCGAACAGCCGAATGTAGATCCGTCGCTGGACGTCCAAGTGACCGGTCTGGAGAATATTTTGACCGCCTCGCTAACCCGATGACAGATCTTAAATAGTATTCGTCCGTTGTTAATTGAAACCTTATAAAATATACAACAGGTATTGTGCCTGCAAGTTAAGTTGCACAGGGTGCAGCCAGCTACAGGTGGTGGCACATGTCGGCACTAATGACGTGTGTCGCTTTGGATCTGAGGAAATTCTCTCTGGATTCCAGCGGCTATCTGATTTGGCGAAGCCTGCCAGTCTTGCTTACGAGATGAAGGCAGAGCTCACCATCTGCAGCATCGTTGACAGAACCGACTGCGGACCTTTAGTGCAGAGCCGGGTGGAGGGTCTGAATCAGAGGCTCAGACGGTTTTGCGACCGTGTAGGTTGCAGATTCCTCGACTTGCGCCATAGAGTGGTGGGGTTTCTGGTTCCGCTGAATAGGTCAGGAGTTCACTACGCCCAGCTGGCGGCTACACGGGTAGCGGGAGCTGTGTGACGTGGACTGGGCGGTTTTTTTGGTTAGAAGGCCTCGGGAAAGTACGGGGTGGGCTGCAATCTCAAAGGGTGCATGGCAAATACAGGACGTGCTTGGATCAAGGAACAGTCGGAATTGTAGTTGTAAATTGTTGTAGTTGTGCTGGGAAAGTCCCTGAGCTTCAAGCGCTAATAGAAAGCACAGGAGCTGAAATCGTTACAGGTACAGAAAGCTGGCTAAAGCCTGAAATAAGTTCTGCAGAAATTTTTACGATGTCTCAGACGGTGTTCAGGAAAGATAGATTAGGCAGAATTGGTGGTGGAGTGTTTGTGTCTGTCAGTAGTGGTTTATCTTGTAGTGAAGTCGAAGTAGATACTCCATGCGAATTGGCGTGGGTGGAGGTTATACTTAACAGCCGAACTAAGTTAATAATTGGCTCCTTCTAACGACCCCAGACTCCGATGATATAGTTGCTGAACAGTTCAGAGCAAATTTGAGTCTCGTAACAAATACATACCCCACTCATACGGTTATAGTTGGTGGGGACTTCAACCTTCCCTCGATATGTTGGCCAAAATACTTGTTCAAAACCGGTGATAGGCAGAAAACATCTTCCGCGATTGTCCTAAATGCTTTCTCAGAAAATTATTTCGAGCAGTTAGTCCACGAACCCTCGCGAATTGTAAATGGTTGCGGAAACACACTTGACCTCTTAGCCACAAACAAACCAGAGCTAATAGAGAGCATCATGACTGATACAGGGATTAGTGATCACAAGGTCGTTGTAGCTAGGCTCAATACCGTTTCTTCCAAATCCACCAGAAACAAACGCAAAATAATTTTATTTAAAAAAGCAGATAATGTATCAGTAGAAACCTTCCCAAGAGACAATCTCCATTCCTTCCGAACTGACTATGCAAATGTAGACGAAATGTGGCTTAAATTCAAAGATATAGTAGCAACAGCAATTGAGAGATTCATACCTCATAAATTGGTAAGAGATGGAACTGATCCCCCATGGTACACAAAACAGGCCCGAAGGCTGTTGCAGAGGCAACGGAAAAAGCATGCTAAGTTCAGAAAACGCGAAATCCCGAAGATTGGCTAAAATTCACAGACATGCGAAATTTGGCACGGACTTCAATGAGAGAAGCCTTTAATAGGTTCCACAACGAAACATTCTCTCGAAATTTGGTAGAAAATCCGAAGACATTCTGTTCGTATGTAAAGTACACAAGCGGCAAGACGCAGTCAATACCTTTGCTGCGCAGTGCCGATGGTACTGTTACCGACGACTGTGCCGCTAAATCGGAGTTTTTGAACGCAGTTTTCCGAAATTCCTTCAGCGCTTGATACGGCAAGTCTTCAGGTCCAGATTGTATACCGATTAGGTTCCTTTCAGATTACGCTGATACAATAGCTCCCTACATAGCAATCATATACAACCGCTCGCTCACCGTTAGATCTGTACCTACAGATTGGAATATTGCGCAGGTCGCACCAGTGATTAAGAATGGTAGTAGGAGTAATCCATCGAAGTACAGAAGTATATCATTGACGTCGGTTTGCAGTAGGGTTTTGGAGCACATACTATATTCGAACATTATGAATCACCTCGAAGCGAACAATCTATTGATGCGTAATCAGCATGGTTTCAGAAAACACCGTTCTTGTGCAACACAGCTAGCTCTTTATTCGCACGAAGTAATGGCTGCTATCGACAGGGATCTCAAGTTGATTCCGTATTTCTAGATTTCCGGAAAGCTTTTGACACCGTTCCTCACAAGCGACTTCTAATCAAGCCGCGGGCCTATGGGGTATCTCAGTTGTGCGACTGGATTCGTGATTTCCTGTCCGGAAGGTCGCAGTTCGTAGTAATAGACGGCAAATTATCGAGTAAAACTGAAGTGATATCAGGTGTTCCCCAGGGAAGCGTTCTGGGACCTCTGCTGTTCCTGATCTATATAAATGACCTGGGTGACAATCTGAGCAGTTCTCTTAGGTTGTTCGCAGATGATGCTGTAATTTACCGTCTAGTAAGGTCATCCGAAGACCAGTATCAGTTGCAAAGTGATTTAGAAAAGATACCTGTATGGTGTGGCAGGTGTCAGTTGACGCTAAATAACGAAAAGTGTGAGGTGATCCACATGAGTTCCAAAAGAAATCCGTTGGAATTCGATTACTCGATAAATAGTACAATTCTCAAGGTTATCAATTCAACTAAGTATCTGGGTGTTAAAATTACGAATAACTTCAGTTGGAAAGACCACATAGATAATATTGTGGGGAAGGCGAGCCAAAGGTTGCGTTTCATTGGCATGACACTTAGAAGATGCAACAAGTTCACTAAAGAGACAGCTTACACTACACTCGTTCGTCCTGTGTTAGAATATTGCTGCGCGGTGTGGGATCCTTACCAGGTGGGATTGACGGAGGACATCGAAAGGGTGCAAAAAAGGGCAGCTCGTTTTATATTATCACGTAATAGGGGATAGAGTGTGGCAGATATGATACGCGAGTTGGGATGGAAGTCATTAAAGCAAAGACGTTTTTCGTCGTGGCGAGATCTATTTACGAAATTTCAGTCACCAACTTTCTCTTTCGAATGCGAAAATATTTTGTTGAGCCCAACCTACATAGGTAGGAACGATCATCAAAATAAAATAAGAGAAATTAGAGCTCGAACAGAAAGGTTTAGGTGTTCGTTTTTCCCGCGCGCTGCTCTGGAGTGGAATGGTAGACAGATAGTATGATTGTGGTTCGATGAACCATCTGCCAAGCACTTAAATGTGAATTGCAGAGTAATCTTGTAGATGTAGATGTAGATGTAAGTTCGAGTCGCATGCTGACGCATTAAGGATCCCCAACCACGTAGTACTTATCGCACTCTACCCGTTAGCACACGGTTGCTTAAGTATATCCGAAACATTGCAGCAGGATAACACGAACGGGCAACTGAGGCAAACGGTCGGGGAGGGTAAGTTATCAGACCGTATGCGCAAAGAGCTATAGTGTAGATATTATTGCCGGCCGGTGTAGCCGAGCGGTTCTAGGCGCTTCAGTCTGGAACCGTGCGACCGCTACGGTCGCAGGATCGAATCCTGCCTCGGGGATGGATGTGTGTGATGTCCTTAGGTTTAAGTAGTTCTAAGTTCTAGGGTACTGATGACACCAGATGTTATGTTCCATAGTGCTCAGCGCCATTTGAACGATTTTTTGTAGATATTATTGGCGCATGCTGGACTCCCACGAATCATTGTTTGAATGTGCAGAACCGGTTCGTGAGGCAGTATCGGCACTACGTATGGATGTTTAACACGCGAATTTAGTTGCTTATGTCTTGGAAGGTATTCGGCCTGAAGATAGGTCTCGGATCACACTCTTTTCTCGTCCGGTCACTCTTCGAGCGTTAGCAAATCTTGTTAACTTAGTTATGAAATTGTCCTTTGCCGACGACCAGCGGCCGGCTGCAGTGGCCGAGTGGTTCTAGGCACTTCCGTCCTGAACCGCTCTCCTGCTACGGTCGCAGGTTCGAATCCTGCCTCGGGCATGGATGTGTGTGATGTCCTTAGGTCAGTTAGGTTTAAGTAGCCTAAGTCAAGGTGACTGATGACCTCAGATGTTAAGTCCCATAGTGCTTAGAGCCAGTTGAACAATTGGACGACTAGCGAAATGAGTTAATGGGGGAGACATAAAAACCTATCAAACTTCGGTCTAGAGGGAAGCATGATAGGTAGAGAGAGCGGGCCAATGAAATCAGGGCCTTGTTTTAGATGCGGCGCAAGTGACCACTTAGTACGAGGAGGCCCGTTTCCTAGGTCACCTCGTGCTGAGAAATGACACCAGGCGGGGTCGGGGTCGCATCCTCGGAGGCAGGGGTGGTGTAATCGTATACAGGTAGCCACCGCGTGTACCTTACTATTTTTATGTGCGGCTATATGGCATGAACCGTTGTGTGGGTTACTAGATTCCGGCAGCTCTGAGTCACTTCTTAATTACGACTGGCTTATTGAATATGGACACTTACGTAGATTATCTCTAGGACGTCGCTCAATTGAGAGATGTCGGGTAGCCAATGGCCAAGCGCTACATCTGTGCTGAGAACTGCGGGGAAATCTTTCCGTGTGTGAATTTTGATGGCCTGTGAAATTTTTATTAGTTAAGGGACTGGTGTCTGACTTAATTGTAGGGCACGTTTTCATTCGAAAGACCGGTATGGTGTTAGATTTTGGTACCCCCAACGATCGAATAGCCTTTCGTTCATGTGCTGATATGGGGATGGGACGTGACACCAGTACTAACACGTGCCTGTTTGGGATAGACCACTTCTCTAATCAAGAAGGGAAACAGTAAAGTGAACTTTTGAGAGAATTTACTGACATACTTTGTGACAGGTTGGGAGTCACAGACTTCATTAGATACCATACTCATGTCCTGGATGATGTCCAGGTTCGCCAATCTTCATATCGCTTGTCAGCACCTAAGATAATGATATTGCGGCACAAAAGTGAGGGCTTTTTAAAAGACGGAGTCATAGACCGTCCACTTTCCTCAATGCTTTCCTCATTTTCTTAGTACCTAAAGATCAGCGGCAGAATTTCCGACCTGTGTATGATTACAGGCCTCTCAATGAAAAGGTTTCCTGGAGCATTTTGGTTTACGGTCCTAGATCTTAATCAGGCTTTTTATCAGATACCCTTAACGGAGGAATCTAAGCATCTCACCACCTTCGCCACCGATTGGAATTGATGTGAGTTTAACTTGGTTCCGTTTGGTTTGTCAACTGGTGCAGCAGTTTTATCCCTTTCATTGGATAAATTTTTAGGTAATTTAAAGCTTAATTGTTTTTCAATTATTTGAACAACGTGGTCATATTTAGGGCCTCCTTTAAAGAGCATTTACAGCACATCCTAAAGTTACTATGCAGGCTCAGGGATGCGGGGCTGACAGTGAAACACTCAAAGATAACCTTGGCTAAGCGCCAGGTGTCATTTTTGGGTCCCTTGGTGTCCGGGGATAGAATTAGCCATTGAGGAATTTTCCGCAGCCACGAAATAAGACGGAGGTTGCCAGATTTGAGGGGATGACTGATTATTTCCTCAGATTTGTTCCAAACATTGCGCAACTTGCAGCTCCGTTAAATTTCTTACACAGAAATAATAAGAAATTCGTTTAGGCTGAATGCCAGCAGGCAGCCTCTGAAGGAATTAAAACTGCGATTGCCAGCACACCGATTTCAGCCGTACCTGACTTTCAGAAAAGGTTTGTGGTCCAGACTGATGCTTGCAATCCTGGTGTGGCAGGAGTCCTTCTACAGGAGGATCAAGATATCAGGCGTCCGTTAGTATTTGATTCCTGACGTCTGGATGGGCCTGAGCTCAATTACTCGGTATATGAGTGCGAAGCGTTAGTTGTGTTATTTGATCTGGAAAAATTTCGGTTCTATCTCGAACATCGTGAATATGACCTAGAGACGGATAATCAGGGCCTTAATTGGGTCCTAGGTCGTCCTAAGACGACAGGGCGTATCATGAGATAGGCGATTGGCATTTCGGCTTTCCATTTTAAGGTTCGGTATGTTAAGGGAAGTGATAATAAGGTTTCTCACGCCCTTAGCAAGATGTTCCAACAACACGAGCTTGATGAGCGAACGTTAGACAGTCACCTAATATGTATGATCCTTACCAATGTATCCCATCTGTTTCATAATTTCAAAACCGAACAACACCCACTGCGCGAGTGCCTCAGGAAGCAAATAGCAGATGGACAGGAATCCAGTGATTATTTTCTGAAGAGCGGCAATCTGTGTAAGCGCAGGGGTAGGTCGGGGGAAGCTAGAATTTGTCTCACAAGAAACGTTAGTTATATCGGTCTACCGGTACTTCCATGAGTCTCCAGTAGGAGGGCATTTAGGTCTTTATAAAACCTTAGACAAGGTCAAGGAGAAGCTGACGTCATCTGTTTTCAGTAACTGAATCACTCTTGTTTTGTGCTTATGTAGTTTTCTTGGGCTGCAGAAGGCCATTTCATATGACAGACTGTGTCCAGCACGGTAGTAAACATCGCTGTTTCACCCGATAGCGGACGGGCTGATGGTCCGGCCGACTTGTAATCATTGTAATGTTGTTTTCTGTTTTTCAGTGTAGCACTTCAGATTTCTTTTCGAAAAGCTTATTCAACGTAAGGCTTATGGTCAAAATAATTTTGCAAATTTGTTAATTTTGTTAAAGATAATTTTATAGGTATATATTGTTAAATAAACAGTTTGTGTGAAAAGAAAGTTATATTGGTGGGTCCTCTCTTCCACGTCTTCCTCAACTACAGTAAGTACCACGTATCACACAGTAGCAGCATCGCGCGTTCAGAGCAGTCAAACGATTGAAAAAAAGATCAGGATGAAGTCAATCATGTATGTCGTCCTCTTTAAGACATTTACCGTGACGTTGATGGAAAACAACAACTATAATCTAGAAACTTTACAGTAGAACAATAGACTATTGGCAACTAAATTTCTGCGTAACTGCTATCGCCATAATCAAATCAGATGAAAAGTAAGAGAACGCTTTTCGCAGTTAAATGGCACATGTGTGACTGCTTATCTATAATAGGAGCAAAACGTAGCTTTCAGCAATATTTCGGCCTTTAAAAGAATGAAACTCATTTTGTGCGCCAGCTTGTTATTGTGGATGAGGCGTGATCCCACTACTTCACCGATTTAAGAATGAAAACAGTGGTTGGGAAGTGTGTTCGCAGGACTAAAGAAAAAAATTATGTCTTCTGTCGATAAAAGTTTCCCTTGATTTGCGGGATGCGAAATGTATAGTATTATTGATTACGTTCTTATGGGCAGAACAGAATCTATAGAATAACAGACAAGACATATAGATTACGTAAATGAAAAAATTGTTGTTAAGAGCGCTGTGTTGAAAAATCTAATAAATGTCTTTTTAATGGTGATAAGTAAAGATGATTTGGTACGGGGAACAATTTTATGCTTGGAGTAAGAATTGAGAAAACACACAGAGCTTTCACCGTATTAAGTATACACTTACTTTGAACGATCCTCATACTTCCTAAATTTGTGATGTCGAAGCATTCTGAGTGCAGTGAGTAGTTAATTAGACAGAAATGTGTACTTCGTAAATCATCCTGCGATTTAATGCAGACATGGAATATTAGTGGACGAACATTGGAAAAATGTGTTGAACTTTGACTGGCACAAACCTAAGCGTGTGCCTGCTCCCCTATACAAAGTGTTGAGTTCTCGGCACTGACTATTACAAGTCAACGGCCTATAATGACGGGAGCACCCTTCGCCGAGCAGTCACTTTTGTGTCGACCTACTATTGGGAGTCAACGACCGCCTAGAACGGTGACGACCGCTTCAGGAAGCTACCGTGCCAACAAGAGCGTTCGAGACATGGAAAAATACACCTGTCGTATTTCTTACGGTTGACCAGCTAAAGTCAATAGTATTTAAGCCCACTTGCCAGCCAAGCAGATCATCGACACGGTGGGGCTATAAAAGGGTGCCCGCAATGTATCAGCTGCCGCCGCGTGATTGGTAACATTCTACTGATGCAATGACAATCAGCACAGCTGGACTATGTTGCCCCATTTCGCCACCCCTTTCTCTAGAGGACCGCCCTTTGACCAACCTGCTGCGACCTCATGGACTAAGGTAGAAACAGATGACCTCCATAGTGTCTGCCAACCGAGAGCCAGAGCTCTCTAAGCAGTGGTCAAGGGCTTGACTCTGGGCTACACCATCACCTGCTGCTTCGCTAGAAGAGGTTGCTGGCTGCCGCTCACTGGCAGTATCGAGTGCTCCGATCGTCGCCGCCGCTTCAGTGTCCGGCGCGATGTCATTTTATCGAGAAAACAGCCTGCTACACAGCTGTGTGTCCGTGCTACAGACCGTTCACTATGACTGCTTCTCTGACACAGGGACAGCCCAAGATGACGCCAGCGTTTTCCAGTGCCAAGAGCCCACAATTTAAATTTCTCTGGTCTAATGGGATAATAAACAATTGTCTTCGTTCACTCTGACGTCTACCTGCAGCTTGTCCCTTGCCTTTCTCCGTCACTGCATTCTGGTTCCATCACCGTCATACGGCCATGATACCCCAGATGGGAGTCGAACACCTCCTGCCAAGCACGAAAACGACTCCGTACTCCCAGTTACTGTCATTCAATGCCAAAACCGCTGCAAACGAAAAAGTGCCAACGTGGAAACTTAACTGCATCTTTTTCTTAAAAAATACACTCCTTTGTCATGCCGCAAACTCTCTACTTTCCCTACACATAAAATTTTGTATCGGAAATTGTTCATTGTATCCAGTTGGTAAGAATTCTTGTAACTTACTTTGTAGGGGTAGAAAATCCTCTGAACAACTACAGCCGGCCGGATTGGCCGAGCGGTTCTAGGCGCTACAGTCTGGAACCAAGCGACCGCTACGGTCCCAGGTTCAAATCCTGCCTCGGGCATGGATGTGTGTAATGTCCTTAGGTTAGTTAGGTTTAATTAGTTCCAAGTTCTAGGCGACTGATGACCTAAGAAGTTAAGTCGCATAGTGCTCAGAGCCATTTGCACCATTTTTGGACAACTACAATTTTTGCGTTTAATTTTATTCGCAGACCGATTCTACAACTGTTATCTCCATAATAAATCCAGTAAATTGAAAGATGTAGTTTTATGTCATTAATGCAATATTCATACTTTTATCTTTTTCAACAACATCGTAGTAACTCACTGTCACCAGCATTTAGCTGAAGTGACATTCCCCAAGTTATACTACATACTCTACCATCAGCTCCTCTATGGAAAAAGTGTTTTTTTACTTGTGTCTCTGTATGAAGTTCGTTCTGTGTCGAAGAACACGCTGAAGTGGTTTCTTCAGTTTCCTGCAGGAAGCGTTATACACTTCAGAGTTGATAGTTGCACCGTGAGGGTACTCACCAAAGAGAATAACCCCGTCAGAGTCCTAGAAGACCGTCGCCATGACTTTACAAACATATAGTGCGGCTTCGAACTTTTTCTTTGGAGGAGACGTGGTGAGCAGTATACTCGTGAGAGTTCTGGTGCAAACAGCATCCCTGATACTGTTTTAGCCAGAAATCACACGAGTATAATACTACTCATCAGATCTCAAGTTCACAAACCAAGAATTCAATTTCTCGCATCCCCAACCCCCAAATAAAAAAATTCTCATTCAGTCATCTTCAGTTGTTTGTTTGCCTATCTCGAGAAAATCAAATTCAATGTTAACATAATAATACTGTTATATTTTGTTCTCTGCAACTCAGAGTTGTCAAACCTTATTTGCATATATCGAAAAAATCTAATTCACTTTCAGCATATTAAAAACTTTTAAACCTGTTATATTTTGTTGTGTATGAAACACAGTTGTCAAACCTCATTTGCCCATATCGAAAAAACCAAATTCAATTTTACTAAAATATTAGAATTTGTCCTCTATAAATGGACAGCAACAAACTTCGAAGCTCAAAGAAACAATCAAGCAGCGAAAAATTTAATTTATTCCTCTCTAAATATAGTGGGGAATAATTATTAACAAAGTTGAGGAGTATGATAGCTTAGAAAATTTTTCTAAAGGAAAGTGAGGAATGGACTTAAAGGATTTAGAAACTTTTTGTAAAA
Organism: Schistocerca serialis cubense; assembly: GCF_023864345.2. Classification (NCBI taxonomy): domain Eukaryota; kingdom Metazoa; phylum Arthropoda; class Insecta; order Orthoptera; family Acrididae; genus Schistocerca; species Schistocerca serialis. The sequence continues at coordinate 969,035,555 of NC_064638.1, forward strand.
AAATGGCTCCTCAAACTAGAAACTATTTTTGGCAGTTTATTGACTATTTTAATAGGAAAGAAATGAGGAAAAATATGAAGAAGGAAGATCTTCGATCAGTTGATAAAGCGATTTAGCGATTAATCCAAATTATTATAAATATGGCTATATTTTCGAAGTCGATCTAAAATTTCCAAGAAAACTGCACGATATACATAGAGATCTGCCTTTGGTGCCAGAAAGATTAAATAAATTGTTGACAATGCGAACAATAACCAAAAATGTGTGCTTTGCAATAGATACAATTAAACAATATTTAAATCTTGGATTAACACAAAAGAAAATTCATAGAGTTTTAGCATTTGAACAGTCAGATTGGTTGAAATAGTAGATGGATTTTAACATAGAAATGAGAAGAAGGGCAGCCAACGATTTCGAAAAAGAATTTTACAAGATGATGAATAATTCGGTCTTTGAAAAACAATGGAAAACATTAGAAATTGACAAACCATTAAAACATTAACAGATCCAGAAAAATATACAAAGTATTTTTCAAGACGAAATTATGAGCATATGACAATATTTTCAGAGAATTTAGAAGTAAACTTAGTGAATAAACGAATTTATGTTGGAATGAGCACACTAGATATTTCGAAAATAAAAAAGTACAATTTCCATTATAATGTTGTTGCTGTTGTGGTCTTCAGTCCTGAGACTGGTTTGATGCAGCTCTCCATGCTAATCTATCCTGTGCAAACTCCTTCATCTCCCACTACCTACTGCAACCTACATCCTTCTGAATCTGCTTAGTTTATTCATCTCTTGGTCTCCCTCTACGATTATTACCCTCCATGCTGCCCTCCAATGCTAAATTTGTAATCCCTTGATGCCTCAGGACATGTCCTACCAACCGATCCCTTCTTCTAGTCAAGTTGTGCCACAAACTCCTCTTCTCCCCAACCCTATTCAATACCTAGTCATCAGTTACGTGATCTACCCACCTAATCTTCAACATTCTTCTGTAACACCACATTTTGAAAGCTTCTATTCTCTTCCTGTCCAAACTATTTATCGTCCATGTTTCACTTCCATACATGGCTACACTCCATACAAATACTTTCAGAAACGACTTCCTGACACTTAAACCTATACTTGATGTTAACAAATTTCTCTTCTTCAGAAACGCTTTCCTTGCCACATACCAGTCTACATTTTATATCCTCTCTGCTTCGACCATCATCAGTTATTTTGCTCCCCAAATAGCAAAACTCCTTTACTACTTTAAGTGTCTCATTTCCTAATCTAATTTCCTCAGCATTACCCGACTTAATTCGACTACATTCCATTATCCTCGTTTTGCTTTTGTTGATGTTCATCTTATACCCTCCTTTCAAGACACTGTCCATTCCGTTCAACTGCTCTTACAAGTCCTTTGCTGTCTCTGATAGAATTACAATGTCACCGCCGAACCTCAAAGTTTTTATTTCTTCTCCCTGGATTTTAATATCTACTCCAAATTTTTCTTTTGTTTCCGTTACTGCTTGCACAATATACAGATTGAATAGCATCAGGGAGAGGCTACAACCCTGCCTCACTCCCTTCCCAACCACTGCTTCCCTTTCATGCCCTTCGACTCTTATAACTTCCATCTGGTTTCCGTACAAATTGTAAACAGCCTTTCACTCCCTGTATTTTACCCCTGCCACCTTCAGAATTTGAAAGAAAGTATTCCAGTCAACATTGTCAAAAGCTTTCTCTAAGTCTACAAATGCTAGAAACGTAGGTTTGCCTTTGCTTGATCTATCTTCAAAGATAAGTCGTAAGGTCAGTATTGCCTCACGTGTTCCAACATTTCTACGGAATCCAAACAGATCTTCCCCGAGGTCGGCTTCTACCAGTTTTTCCATTCGTCTGTAAATAATTCGCGTTATTATTTAGCAGCTGTGACTTATTAAATTGATAGTGCGGTAATTTTCCCATCTGTCAACACCTGCTTTCTTTGGGATTGGAATTATTATATTCTTCTTGAAGTCTGACAGTATTTCGTCTGTCTCGTACATCTTGCTCACCAGATAGTAGAGTTTTGACAGGACCGGCTCTCCCAAGGCCGTCAGTAGTTCTAATGGAATGTTGTCTACTCCAGGTCTTTCAGTGGTCTGTCAAACTCTTCACGCAGTATCGTATCTCCCATTTCATCTCCATCTACATTATCTTCCATTTCCATAATATTGTCCTCAAGTATGTCGCCCTTGTATAGACCCTCTATATACTTCTTCCACCTTTCTGCTTTCCCCTCTTTGCTTAGAACTGCGTTTCCATCTGTGCTCTTGATATTCGTACAAGTGGCTCTCTTTTCTCCAAAGGTCTCTTTAATTTTCCTGTAGGCTGTATCGATCTTATCCCTAGTGAGATAAGCCTCTACATCCTTACATTTGTCCTCTAGCCGTGCCTGCTTAGCCATTTTGCCCTTCCTATTGATCTCATTTTTGAGATGTTTGTATTCCTTTTTCCTTGCTTCATTTACTGCATTTTTATATTTTCTCCTTTCATCAATTAAATTCAATATTTCTTCTGTTAACCAAGGATTTCTACTAGCCCTCGTCTTTTTACGTACTTGATCCTCTGCTGCCTTCACTACTTCATCCCTCAGCGCTACCCATTCGTCTTCTACTGTATTTCTCTCCCCCATTCCTGTCAGGTGTTCCCTTATGCTGTCCCTGAAACTCTGTAGAACCTCAGGTTTACTCAGTTTATCCAGGTCCCATCTCCTAAATTCCCACCTTATAATGTTATAAAACCACAATATGGAGAAAATATTGATTTATGTTATATGGATACTGATTCTTTCATCTATGACATAGGAAAGGAAGATCTCTATAAAGATATGAGGACAAAGCTAGACGATGTTTATCCAAGCGATTATCCAAAAGCCAATATTTATGGTATTCCGCAAGTAAACAAGCATGTTTTAGGAAAAATTTGAGATGAAAAAAGTGGAAAAATCTTGCTAGAACACGTGAGTTTATACTTACAGTGTTCATGCAAAAGAATAAACAAAGTCCAAAGGAGTCAAAAAGCAGTTGCAAGAAATGATTATAAAAAGTGTGTAGATGACAAAATATTTCATAAGGACATTATAAATTAAATTCAAATTAAGTGGAAGATGATGAAAATGATTTCTTAAGTGAGTTAAACAATTGTACAGAAAATGAAGATAATTTCTTAAATGAGTTAAACAATTGTACATAAGATAAAGATAAATTCTTAAAAGAGTTAAACAACTGCATGGAAGATTTAAATAAGGAAAAGAAATATTTTACTGTATAATAATTTTTACAATATGACAATTTTTACTATGTTCTTAAATATAATTTACTAACAAATTTTCCATGAAAACATTCAACTTTTCCATTATCTCTCTCTTTATGTTTTTGAAAAATTAAAGGTAATGTCTCATCATTTGAATTATCACAGTTATGACCATACCTAGAAGCAATTTTTAATTTTCTTTCACAACAAAAGTTTTATGATGCCAGATATGAACATGTTCTCTTTGCATCTTTCCTATACAATCTTTACAACCCGATTCTAAATGTGAATTACATTTTGTTATTTTAATTTCTTCATGAATTAATTTTTCTTGGTTGCACAGTGAACAAATTACTTTACTCTCCTCTCCATTTATAATGGAAAAAAGGAATAGAATTTAAAAAACTAATTCTTATAAAAGGCAAATATTGCAAGCACATCTAGCACAGTTGTTGCAGATTCAGAAACACTGCTGAATATTTTTGAACTCATGAATCGAATTAATTTAACAGCATTTAATATTTGAATTATGGCTATCTTTGAAGGATAAGAAGGAGATTTTAATCACACCAAATTTACTCATATTTATCGAATTTCTTGACGAAAAACGATGATCAGAAAAGTGGGTCATCAACTATTAAACAGAAATTTCTTAAAAGTGGGTGAAATTGAATATGAACACATAGATTATGAAAATGAGAAAGTAAAATTATATCCATTTATAGAAGAAGATAAAAAATTTAAGGAATTTTAAAACACTCCATAATAGAAGATATTTTTAGACCAATGCTGAATAGGGGTCTAACTTGTAAAAGAAAATTTATTAGAACTAAAATAAAATTGAAAATAATAAATTTACTTATACATAAATGGGTCTCTTGTTGATCTAAAAAATAATAATCTCATTTATACCAACAAAAATGTTTTAATAGTTATCGATGAAAAAAAAATCTTATGCAAATCAAGTTGCTGTTACTTCAGGATATGAATGTACTCGAGATGCTAAACAACAACATGTTGAAGGAAAACATTGTAGAAGATATGAACACTTTAATACCTGTGGAATGATGCTATTAAAAAAATATTCTTACACACACAAAAATTAACAATGAACCTGGTTTATATTCATTAGTTACGAGATCAAATATGCCTTTTGCAGAAAATTCTCAATATTGGTTTTATGAAGCAGCTTTGCCAGACATTCGAAAATATGGACAATATTAGAAAAAAATTGATGTAAATCAGCTTTCTGAACGTCAAATAAATCATTTAAAAGAACTGAACAACATTGAGGAAAATTATATAGAGAAATTACATGAAATATACGATAAAACTAATATAATTTTGAGTGAAAGAAATGAGCAGATAAATACATTATTACACATGTTATGCCACAATTGAATAATCAGAATTTAAGACCAACTTTTGTTGTTTTAAGATTAAGTAATTTTAGTTACAAATACACATTTTAAGAATTAATTATGTGCCTCATTCAACAAATTACTATCATCGACTGAAAGAAGCATTAAGAATTGTTTGCTATCGAATTTGTTTGAATACTTTGGATAGCTATACACAAGAACAACTGATTAATGATGTAATGAATTTTGAATTCATATAAGAACCGAAAAATTCAACAAAAAATAGATAGTTGGCCATTGGCCAACATCACAAAAATGCAACTTTTTCAGCAGTCGATTTTTCCAACTTGCGATCCTTGAACAGAAAAATAGTTTGACATTGGTCAATCACCAATGATTTAACTGTATTTATTGACTATATTTATGAGGGGGATATTTTGTCCCCTTTACAAGAATCCAACATTCTGTATAGAAGTTAAGTGTTCGACTTTTATGGACATTCAAAATTTAACTTTTTTAGTATGGAATTCCAGGTATGTAAAAATTCCAAATCTGTGAATCTTAAGGGGGATAGGACGTCAAACAGGCCGACTTGGAGCAGTAGAAGCATCACAGGACATTTTAATTTCCAGTGTCTATACTTAAACAAATAAATTCATAAACCTTTGTCAGCATCTCCAGGAAGGATTCAGGATTTATGCTTATTGCAGTGGAAGTTCGAAAACATAACAAAATAAATTTTTAGGCGTGAAATTTCATCATTTTTTCACTTACGAATTGCTACATTTGTTGCTATAGGTACACATTTCTTCCTATTTGAGAGAGATTCTTTGATGAATTTTGCACAGCATACATACCATACTTACGGGTGTATGAAACTCTAGAATTTATTTAATTTATGAAAAAACGAATGATCTGTTGTATTTTAGACTTCATGTTCAGAAAAAACACAAATTTTGTAGTTAATTACCTCAATTTTCACCACAGTTTTTCATAGATTTGGAAAATTCTGCAGTTTCATACACCTTTAAGTATGGTTTGTATGCTGTGCAAAATTCCTGGAGACGTCTCTCTTACTAATGAAGAAAAGTGTACCTATAGCAACAAATGCAGCCATCAGTAAGTGAAAAAATTATGAAAGTTCACATGTCAAAAAATTACTGCATTATGTTTTCGAACTTCCACTGGTGTGTGTGTGAATTCGGAATCCTTCCTGGTCATGCTGAAAAGTTTTATGAATTTATTTGTAAAAGTATAGACAGTGAAAACTAAAAAGTCCTGTGGTGCCTCTCCTGCTCCAAGTTGGCCCATTTCATGTCCTACCCCCTGTAAGCAAATCAATGGGAATTTACTTGATAATTCAGGGTTGCCAAGTTGAAAAACATAATTTACATAAAAACATAGTGATCAAATATCACGATCACTGAAAATCCCATTTTAGGATTAAACAGACGTTTCTTAGAATATGAAGCTAAATTTCCAAGTACTTTATTCATAATTCATAAAAATTGTTGTATACATATAGTAGACAAAATTGTTGAAAACTATCATTTAATTCTATCAACTCAAAATTAAAATGTTAAAAAAGATTTAAGTCGTTTTATTAACCTTTATCAGAACATCAAAATTACCTCTGTCTTGGTTAATGAAACAGGAAGCATAATGAATTTTATATTCGATACCAATCATGTTTGAAGTTTCAAAAAAACTCTCTGTACGAGTGTAGATGTTTTCATTAACATATTAAAAATGTGAAGACGTAAGCCAATCACTTACATCTTATAAAATAACATTCCCTCTATTCACCTCGATGTTGTGTGAATTATCGAAAGCCAACAATTTAACATAAACCTAATATCCTTTCTTTTGCAAAACTTTCTCAACAAGATAAAAATCTGCAAAATTCGCCTACATTTGTTCATGCTCATTAAAATTTCCATCAATATCTTTCAGTTTATTAATGATTTGACTGTAGAACAAACATCTTCAATTTCGAAAATTTCTGTTGAATAATTGGCAGTGTATGTTTTCTCAAAAATTCCATTCAGTTAACACTTCGTCACCAATTTTAAAATTGGGTTAAGCATTCAGCAAATTTTTACATAAAATTTCTCAATAAGCTCAGCATTTCTATTTAAGTCTTTCTGAGGCATTTTAGTTGAATTCTTAATAGATTCATGAACTAATTTAGAGAATAATTCAACCCATTTATAATTTCCTTGAAGATCAAATTTCTTCCACACTTTTTCTTTCAATGTTCTATTGAATCTTTCCAAAACCGATGCTTTTAATTCACTAATAGGCTAATAGTGATTAATGCTGTATTTTTAATCAGTTCTTTAAATACTTTAATGCAGAATTCTTTACCATAATGTCTTTGCAGATTATTTGGTGATTGAGTGATGAATATTTTTTCGAAACCATTTTCTTGCCTCTTTTATCTTTAATTGGGATAGCCCAATTGAACTTACAAAATGCATCAATAACAGTCAATAAATATTCCTATCCTTAATTTATCTTCGAAATTCCTTTCAGTTTTTGAGAATACATTTTGACTATACCTGCTTGCCATAAATCATCAATTCCATAACAGATTGCATTTTTTCATTTAAAATTCTTTCTCTTTCTCTCATGCAATTCATTTATTATTTGTTCACGAATATTTAGACCCCTGCCTACAAACGTTCCGACGAATTTGCCCTTTTTTGTTTTACAGCTTCAACAAAGTCCTTCAATTCTTTGCTTTACATTTTTAGTTGTCAATCTATGAGGATGAAGTGTGTTAGAAAACATTTAGCTTTTCAAACAGTAAATGTGATTATGATTCTTCGTTTATAAAGAACAAAAAAAGTTACTTTAAATTTTCATCTTCGTCTGATTCTAATAGCAATTCCCCAAATATAGTTATCTTGACATGAACTGGAACAGTTTTAATGGTATCTTTGGATATTGCAACTAGGAAACTTGATTTTGACAATTCACCTATTATTCCAGGTTTATTATATAAAATTAATCGGTGATACAGCAATATCAAAATCAACTGGTAATTTTCTGTTTATATTTTGATCAACAACAATAACGTGTTTAATGCAGAACTCATATTCTTCGAAATTTTACATTTTTTGTTAATCTCAAGTCATATAAGTAGATTCAAATTATTTCTTTATCATATACTTTATAATTAAATTTTTTTAACTCATTTCTGTATTGGCTTAAATATATTTTTGATAAAGTATCATTAACTTCCTTATCATATTTACTTAGCTTTCGCTAATTTTGGAGACTAATTGTTTGGTGAAATACCAAAATTTATGTCTACCTGGCTGCATTTATCTAAAGCATAACTAACAGATCATTTTATGTGGTGTATTTTTATGGTAATTTTCAATGGTGCTGTCATCAATTACATTTCTTGTATTAAATTTTGCTACAAGAGTTATTGGATTGTGTTAGAATACTCAGATATTTCGGTTTTGTAACATGATTAAATAATTCGCTTGTCAAATATTATTTATTAACAGCATCATAACCATTTGTAAGATCTTTTATATCTACTATTCTTCTACTTTTAAAATCAAGACATGGTTTAGTGACTTTAAAAACGATTTTTAATTCTCCATTAACCTATTTAACTAAATTTTCATTTTCTTTATCTCTTTGCAATTTTCATAAATTTTTGGATCTAATGATGACTGAATATCTTTGAATTCTGATTGAAAATCTTCAAATTTCGAAATTAATTCTTTATCGATTTTTGGTTCAACACTTTAACCAGTTTGTTTCAAAAACTCCCATTGATTAAATCAAAAATACCACTAAACTTATGATTGTTACTTAACAATTCCGAAATAAACAAGCATAAATGACCACTAATTATTTTTTCAAGTTTTGTATTTTCTTGCTGTTGTAGTACAGATGATTATTTCCCAAATAGTTAAGTGATTGGGAATGTTTCTTCAATATGAATAAAAAACAGTTTCTTATCTTCATTCTTATAATACCAAATCCAATGATTGCCAACATGATCAGAAGCTTCTAAATTTACTATTCCACACTCAAAATGTTTTGGTATGTTGGGTAATTCATCAATCATAAAACTCCTCAAAATTGTTTAATCTTTAATTGTTTAACTAGGTTTTCTATGTCAAAATTAGAAAAATAGTTGTTAAACTTTTCGATAATTTTTTCGAATCTTTTTTGTTTTCTCAGTCAAGCAGCAGCAACAGCTAAAGCTGTCTCAGGACTGCAACCAGCTTTCTTTGTCATTTTAGCTCTTTATCAGGTTTATTCTTGTTTGCATTTGTGATTACTGCAGATCCACCAGCAAGTGCACCAATTGTTTCAAGATAAGGCAAAGCTGCTAATAATATATATCTACTTCTGAACTGGGTTCTCCAATAATTTATGAACCAAATCATGCAATAAAAATTCCAATTTTCGATACTATACGAAATTTAAAGTTAACTTTAACTGACAAAATGGTTATTTGATTGACTTCAACTGTGCTTATTTGTCTGTAATTTTAAAAATTAATTAATAAACTTTTTCCTAACTAAACTAGAAATGAAATCGAGAGTTATCAATTTCCTTTGAATGAGAAGACAAAAAAAAATTATTTTAATCTTCCTAACAAGGAAACTGAAATTAATACTGATATTGGAGATTGCTAGATTCATCCTAATTTTTCACATTTTCATATGACTTTTGATGTTATTCAGAGAGATGGAAGAGATTTTTCTCCATATGTCGGAAAGTCTAATATTAAACTGATTGTTAATTATGCCTTATAATTGTTCAATACTATAACAATTAAAAAAGGATACAGTATATTGTCTAGATTGTCTAGAGTAGAACATCCATTTCTTCTTCAGTTCTTATTCCCTCAACCTCTTCTCTTTCAAATGAATTGGCTATGGAAGCTGATTTTCTTATCAATGGAAGAATTAAAATTGAACATAATGAAGTTCTTTATCCTTCACAATTATCTGATGGATTTTTCAAAGTTTATAAGGAAATTTTGTATGAATGTGATTTAACAATAATTTTCACTTGGAATTCTGGTTCCCAAGATTGAGTTCATTGATGGTTCAGTAAAAATAAAGATGCAAGTGATGTTCCTGGTTGTTGTCCAAAAGAAGGAAAATTATTGTTAAAAGTATTGAAATTCATGCTCCTGTTGTTAAAGATGGCCAGAATTTTCCCTTCAATAGAAGAAGATAGACATAAAACCAAAAATTCGAATTTCTTTTTTGAACTTCAAATGATTGAAATTGCTTAATGACAAGGAAAACGAAATTTTGTGCTGGGTATCACAAATTTCTATAATTCTACTGAATTTGACATGCCACAATTTATTCTCGTTGTTTTCCTAACTATTCCAAAAAATAATCAATTGCTTGCTTTTTCTTTGTTCGATCATGGTAAATTACAAAATATCTATGTGAAAAATGGAAGAAATGAGGTTTTTCTGCACGAATTGTGGAGTCTTGAACCACCAAATAACTTCTTACTATGCTTTCAGAGATTTTAAAAGAGGAGCACTGTGGAACAATACTGTAAATGTGTGTTTTTTTCGATTTTATTCAAATTATCCAATCTATGTAATTAATATGTCTAAAAGAATGAATGTTGTAACTACTCAAAAAAACAATGAAATTATGTGAATTCTTACATCTGAATATATTATTATGTATGGTCAAAAACTTAACTTATGATTCACAACACAGAATACCTTCTGATAACTTTTAACCTGAAAGCTTGGGTTGCTCAGAAATGAAAATGTTCTCCAAACAGTTTCCAAACATTTGGAAAACTTTTCATACTTTCATTCTTTGTTTTTCTCGATACTTTCCATTGTTCATTTTCTTAACTTTTTATTTTTTAAATTCTTTTCTACATAAATGAAAATGTCATTGAGTGGAAGCACTGAAGTTCTATTAGCCATACTAAAAAATTATAGTATTGAATGTTCAGAAATTCTTACAAAATCATTGGACATGGAAAAAGATAAACTACACGAAATTTCAAAAGTGGAAACTTTGTGGACTAAGCTTGGAGATAAAACATCATTAATTTTAGATGAAAAATGTAATATTACCCTTCCAGATCGATATACTAAAATCTTTTAAAGTGATGAAAAATTGGATATACTTGTGAATTTCCATTTCGTTTGCCAAGGCAAAAAAGTAAAGAAAAATTACTCAACTGACATTATTGTATTTAAAACATTGATTGATTTATTCTTTAAATGAAATTAAATTTTTCTTTACTTTGATTTTCTAACCTCTCAGACAGCTCAGCTTTGCTTGTCATTTTTTTATGTAGAAATAGATTTTTATTTTTTCGAGGTTTTTTTCATTAAGTGGTTGGGGATATGAGAAATTGAATTCTTGGTTTGTGAACTTGCGAGCTGATGAATTATATATACTCTTGTGATTCCTGGCTAAAACAGCATCAGGGGTGCTCTTATATATACTCTTGTGATTCCTGGCTAAAACAGCATCAGGGGTGCTCTTTGCACCAGAACTCTTACGAGTATACTAGTGTGGTGTGGTGTCACTCCATGGATTTCCATTTTAGTTCAAAATGATGAACAAATGTTTCAACACATTTGACGATGTTCTACAAAAATTGTTACTATCAGCCTCAATTCCGCACAGATGGGCTTTCTTTGCTCTTTATGGTCTTTTGTTAGGCAGTGAGGAACCCAGCATGTACACACCTTTGAATACGCCAGATGGTGGATGAGTTTGTCACCACTACCTACAGAGATGTCCAGTTGGGCAGCGAAGTGTTAAATTGTGATCCGTTGACCACCTCAAATGAGTGTGTCTGGATGTTCCAATATCGCAGTACTCACAACTGCGTGCAGTTGGCTGGCATGTGGGGGAACAGGCACGTTTGCATGACCTTGTTGCAATGATGACAAACGCCTCGCTCAAATGCTCACTGAGCTTGTGTTTATTGATAGAGATCCCTACACATTCTGCAAGCGCCTTTGAATATCTGCGATTTGTTCCGCCCAACGAGACTCAATGACTGTAATCTTCTTCGAATGCTCTCTGCTTGGAATGCACCTCCATCACAGACGCCATTTTAGAGGATACGTATAGGACGCCACCTATTTAAACTTCTTGAAACTACAGGAGCTGAATCTGGAATGTTCCATGACGTTCTACTACAAATTATCACATTTTTTGACCAAAATTCGCATTTCTAATTGAACACTGCTCGTATGTGTTTTACCATTCATTATTAGCATAACATTTCTGTGGATACAGGATGTTTCAAAGTGAAAGAAATCATTGTCAAATGTAAGTGTGTCATGTGTGTGCGACATCTTTGGCGCTATAGCATCGATTCCGTCGGACCTGTGTTCGCCTTGCGACCCATTGCTGGGAGACGAGAGGCTGCTTTGTAGAGTGAGGGTACGTGTAAGCAGCAAGGGACGCGGATTAGGGCTGTACTCGACTAGCCGTGGGAATAAGACTTGGTAGTCAGATACTCGATCGCTGAAGTAAGGAAGCCAGCTCGAGGAACTGTTGCCTGCCCATATTGTAAACTACAGTAATGTCTTTTAGTAACGGGCATTAATTTTTGTTCTTATCTTACACTATGTGATCAAAAGTATCCGTACACCTGGCTGAAAATGACTTACAAGTTCTTGGAGCCCTCCATGGGTAATGCTGGAATTCTATATGATGTTGGCCCACCATTAGCCTTGATGCCAGATTCCACTCTCGCAGGCATACGTTCAATCACGGGCTGAAAGGTTTCTTAGGGTATGGCAGCCCATTCTTCACAAAGTGCTGCTCTGAGGAAAGATATCGATGTCGGTCGGTGAGGCCTGGCACTAAGTCGTCGTTCCAAAACATCCCAAAGATGTTCTATAGGATTCAGGCCAGGACTCTGTGCAGACCAGTCCATTATAGGGATGTTATTGTCATGAAACCACTCCGCCACAGGCCGTACATTATGAACAGGTGCTCGATCGTGTTGAAAGATGCAATCACCGTCCCCAAATTGTTCTTCAACAGTGGGAAGCAAGAGAGTGCTTAAAACATCAGTGTAGGCCTGTACTGTGATAGTGCCACGCAAAACAACAAGGGATGCAAGCCCCCTCCATGAAAAACACGACAACACCATAACACCAGCGCCTTCGAATTTCACTGTTGGCACTACACACGCTGGCAGAGGACGTTCAGCGGATATCGCTATACCCACACCCTGTCATCGGATCGCCACATTGTATACCATAATTCGTCACTCCACACAACATGTTTCCACTGCTCAGTCATCCAATGTTTACCCTCCTTACACCTAACGAGGCGTCGTTTGGTATTTACCGGTGTGACGTGCGGCTTATGATCAGCTGCTCGACCATGAAATCCGAGTTTTCTCAGCTCTCGCTTAACTGTCATAGTACTTGCAGTGGGTCGTGATGCAGTTTGGAATTCCTGTGTGATGGCCTGGATTGATGTCTTCCTACTACACATTACGACCCTCTTCAACAGTCGGCTATCTCCATTCGTTAACAGGCGAGGTCAGCCTGTATGCTTTTGTGCTGTATGTGTCCCTTCACGTTTCCACTTCACTATCATATCGGAAACGGTGGACCTAGGTATGTTTAGGAGTGTGGAAACCTCGCGTACAGACGTATTGACACGAATGACAATCATCTGACCATGTTCGAAGTCCGTGAGTTCCGCGGAGCGACCCGCTCTGCTCTCTCAAGATGTCTAATGTCAACTATGGTCACATAAATGGTGTACCTGGCAGTAGGTGGCAGAAAAATCCACCTAATACGAAAAACATATGTTTTGGGGGTGTCCGGATACTTTTGATAACATAATGTATGTGTGAACAACTGCGTCCTGTTTCCTTCTGCGCTTACTTGATGCTCATGTTGTTACTCCAGTCTGGTTGTGTGAAGTAATGGCACTCGTTCATCTTTTGATGATTCTGACAGGTTCTTGATGTGTGATGAAAGTGCACTAAATTTCTAATTTTCTGTGTAATCACCACATTAGTGATCAGCGTGGCTGGCTTTCAGTGTGCCCAAGAAGCAGTCTATGTTATGTCATTTATAGAATACCTGGTGTGTTTCTTTTTGTATCGTGCTTACCGGTTTTCTTTAAGCTGTGCTATATTGTATTAAAGCAGTGTTGAAGGTCTTATAATTAAGGTTAACTTTAATCCAACTGCATTATCTATTATCCAGCATTTTGTATTTCATGGAAATCTGTCACTCTATTTCATCAGCCTTTTGATGGTTCTGTCTTTTAATTGGAATATGTCTGGTGCTTAGTGCCTGACAATTGGCTTTATTTTGTTTGTACACACTGTTTAATACTATCAAACGTATTTTTCTTCGTGCATTACCGTTGTATTTAAATACAACAGTGTTTGTCTATATATGTGTGTGTGTGTGTGTGTGTGTGTGTGTGTGTGTGTGTGTGTGTGTGTGTGTGTGTGTAACAGGACACAATAGCCATTATTTAGTACATTATTTATCATGAACCTCATGTTACTGTTAAATCCATCAGGTGACTTCACCAAACAGATTTTGTAACATATCTGCAAAAAGATATTTATTTTGGCTGTACAATTGATAACAGCAAATCCGTATTACTTGTCGTTTGTTGTTTCTCGAATTAACTTCAAATAGGGTAATTATTTCGTTATTTCTTTGTTTACCATGCTGCCTGCTGGGTCTTATCCATTCTATCTGTGTATCTGATCGGTTGCTGCCATTGTTTGCTTATCTGTTACACCTGAGATTAAGCGTTTGTCTCACTCTTTTCAATTCTTTAAATTACATGTAGTTTGTGCCGATGCTTTCATTTAAATTTCTCCCACCCCTTAACTAAATCCTACCAACACTGTCTACATGTGACATATAGTATAAATTCTGCCCATTGTTTTGCTTGGAATTTGTTCGATAAAGCTTACAGAACCCTTCTGCTTTGACCAAGTTACGGGCAAATCCTAAAACACCTTCAGAAATTGTATAGCTTGTAGACTGGCTGCCGTTAATTATCAAAGGAACGTTTCAGCTTGACATGTTGCAACCTGCTAGAAAAATTTTATGCAGGGAAGAATACACCAAAAGAAACAAAGTGCCAAAGTTTTGGCTGCTAAGACATGCTGCGGGTACATTTTTTAATTTTGAAAATTGTCAAATTTGTAGCTCTCCAGGCGGCTAGGTGAATGTACATACCTACTGTAGTTGTGACAGTCAGCGCATGCACAACACGGCAGGCACATATTCTTGGCTGACTTTGGTAAACAGATAACACGGGACAACGTGATCGTCATTTGTAAAGCGAATTCCATTTCCTTTGACAGTTTGTGTGACACAATTGTTCAGTGGTATTTGCAACTCATTTAATATTGGTAATAATTAGGAGTAACATTTTTATTAGGAGTAGCATTAATGGCTATAAAACTGAACTAAATTTCTTTGCATTTTCTTCAAATATGCTTGCTAGTGGCACATGTCTTTTTGCGGTACTGAAGTCTCGCAGTAACGTGGAATCCAGTTAATGTTTTTAATCTTTCAAAGAGGAAATATGAAGAACGTGGTAGCAATAAAAATAACCTACTACTCCAAAAACAACGCATTTGTGTTCTTTATCAGTTAATTTCTTGGACATTCATTCGAATGATGTAAACAATTTGTTATAAACTGTGGAAATATCAGAAGAAACAGGAAATAACTCGGAAGATTTCGTGACAAACTGCGTACGCGCAGCTCATAATGTAAATGCTCGTGGCGCAAATATGAAATTCCAGGGCAGGTTCGTCCACTCATGCTGGGCAACTTTATGATAGAGCAGAACGTATTAGTTAACATGAACAAGCAATCTTATCACAAGCTTCGACCATCAACATGAGGGGTAGAAAGGAAACCCCCGTTATTGCTCTGCTACCAGGTGGACCCTGGTACTACTCAATCCTTTAGAAAATCAAAATTACAATCTCACCATAGTTATTTAAAGGAGATTGGAAGCCCGGGATCAATGGTATTGGACAGGCTTGTGATTATTGTACAATTTTAATTTGACTCAAAACAAATTTTATTAAAGACTTCAATTCGGACATTTGTCCTCTTACTGATGCAGCGTACAAGTCTTCACTTTAACTGAATTACATAAACACGAGTAAGAATCATATTATTTTATGCCCGAAACCAAAATCACTGACAGCAGGTACGATGAATAATCATTCACAGACAATCGTTCTTGTTTAACGTTTTCTCAAAAGATTAATAACATTATACATCAGCCAAAGTTACACTGCCACACAATACCACAACTTCATAAACAACAAGAGACCTTAAAGCTTAATACAACTGAACTGCCCACTTAAAGGTCCCCCAGTGAAACATGCTTATACTAAAAATACAAGGTGGGCCAGCCACGGTCGCAAAACTTGCACACAGAAATATTAATAAGTTGCAAGTTCATTAAAGATACACAAATGAATAAAACAGGTGTTAAATGAGACTGGCTACTAATAACTGCCGGCCGCTGTGGCCGAGCGGTTCTAGGCGCTTCAGTCGGGAACCGCGCTGCCGCTACGGTTGCAGGTTATAATCCTGCCTCGGGTATGGATGTGTGTGTTGTCCGTAGGTTAGTTAGGTTTAAGTAGTTCTACGTCTAGGGGACTGATGACCTCAGATGTTAAGTTCACTAGTGCTTGGAGCCATTTTGAACCATTTTTTACTAATAACTCAAGCAGTAAAATAACTTACAGAAACGTTAATATTATAACAGGGTGACCTCAGTTAACTAACGGACATAATGACTCAGAATGATACCGAAATTGCACTTAACTTTAGAGAACAGCGTCAAGGCCCATAGCAGTGTTTGGAATAAATAACGCTACAGCCGGCAGGCAATACGAGCGTTCACTCCCCTTGGCTTGTGCACAGAGTCACATAGCAGGTATATTTGTATGTAATCCGACAGGAAACACAATGAGCGGTCCTGATAATCCATAATAGCGCCGACACCAGGGAACAAGCAGTCTTAACAAATGGCCTGCAGCACAAATAGATTGCTATGAAAACAAGGTTAAATCTCAGCCACAATGGAATAAATAATAAGCCCACCCCCAATTTCTTACGAAGCATTACTCTAACATTACCCGTTACCCAGTAAATTAGCGGGAAACCTTAGAGATCACTTCCAGCTACCTTAAGGCACTTTCAGCATTAAACATAACAAACGCTGCCGTGACAAATGATTAAACCATCAACTCTACGGCTGCCGGACACGTACACAACCGCAGCCTGTTCCGAAGCTGGCAATATGCGCTTAAACAAGTTAAAATTTGCATGAAAACAACTTAAAACACACACTCCACGGATTAATAGAAACGGAATGTGGAATATAAGTCTCCTTAAAAATAGCCACTGTGGAACCAAAGTTCAGAACCATCTCCGACAGCTACCCATGCCACAAAAAGTTTCAACTATCTTCTTAGTTGAACACAGAATAAAAGTCATGCGTAACTCGGAGCTTGCGAATTACGAGCTGGGAAGCTGTTAAGCGTGAGACGACGAACCCACCACAATTTTGCTCGTCAAGGTGCCCAATGGTCGGCCGAAAGTCAAGGGCGGTGAGCGCGGCGAGGCCAATGCACCATGGTTAGGGGTGTGGACTTGTTTTCAACACAAGTTGGCTTGTCGAACGCCGACCGGAGACTCTCTCGTCACACGTTCGCCCGGAAAACCGCCGGGGGAGCAGTCAAAGATAGCAGGACAGCCGAATATCGACACCAGCGATGCAAGTGGAGCACCCTAGCGCCAGCCGCCACGGCTCACCAAGTTTCTTCGACCTGATTAAAACGATTCAGAAAATTATATGGAAAAGTAAGTTGAAAATTTACGAGGTGTGTAGGGATGCCGTTAATGGGTACTATTATAGAGAACTCCATAGCTTACGTGAAGACGAAGCCTCTTTCTGTCCCCTAATATGCTGTGTGTAAAGCCAATGAGTCAGGGTTCGTGCAAGAACTGCGTGCAATCCGCCCTTTATTATTTCGTTGGGAAAAAAAGACAGAGTCGATGAACAACACGTTCGCATACAACGGTGCCACTGATAAAGATCAATGGATTACTCTTTCTGCAGATTTATATCTGCTGTCAGAAACCTCGAGGCAAATTAGGGACAAAATTTGAGAAAATTAATCTCTTGTTGCAAAATTCTTGTATATTTGATTACTAATTAGCTCGATTCTCGTCTACCTTACTATTGATTTCTTTCGATAGAAATCTTTAACGGAGAAATTTAGTCCAACACCTTTCCACTAAAAACAGTAATGGTCACAAAATAAAAATCCTTCCACAGGAGTTGCAATACTGGCATGTTACTATTCGAATAGTGTTATAACTTGTGATACAATAACTGTTATAAAATATCTCATGTCAACAAACTGAAGCCCCTCTTGCCGGAAATAATTTCTAAAATCATACACTGCCTTAATTTGCTGTTCTCTACCAGTAACTCGTGTAACAGTTACATCAGCTACACAAACAATCCTGTCGGAGGAACATTCGCAGCTGAGCATTATAGCACTCCGTCTTCAGGCCGCGAGTGGCCTACCGGGACCATCCGACCGCCGTGTCATCCCTAGAGAAGGATGCGGATAGGAGGGGCATGTGGTCACCACACCGCTCTCCTGGCCCTTTTGATGGTATTCTTGACCGAAGCCGCTACTATTCGGTCTAATAGCTCCTCAATTGGCATCATGACGCTGAGTGCACCCCGAAAAATGGCATCAGCGCATGGCGGCCTGGATGGTCACCCATCCAAGTGCCGACCACACCCAACAGCGCTTAACTTCGGTGAACTTACGGGAACCGGTGTATCCGCTGCGGCAAGGCCGTTGCTCCCTGAGCATTATAGCAGAACTTGAAAATACCGCTTCAGTTGTAAGATTCCTTTTCTTTAAAACACAACCGGTTTCGGGTTCCGACATGCCCGTCATCAGATGTTATAGTGACAACAAACAAGAGACTGGAGCTGATAACAGTTTTTACACGTACTAGTACACGTAAGAAAGCTTCAACATAATCTTTTAGAAACCAGCTGTTTTGCTAGGTGCGGTAAAACCTAAGTCAATGACAAAGTGATACCAAAAAATACTACGGACGACTGCCTGGGTAAAGGAATATGCACTGAACACCAGGACAATTACACTTTGTGCTATGACCCAGAGCGCCGCGGAGGCCAAGTACAGGGTCGGTATACCACCGACGAGAGCAGACAACGGAGTAGCATACACAGGGGCGAAGCGAACTGGTAAACCACAGTGGCGAAAGTACTGCCATCTGCTGACAGGAAGATGAACGCAGTGCTACTACCCTGGCCCTTCACAACTAGAATTAGTGATTTACATTCAAAAAGAAAAAAAAATTACGCAGAAAGTTACATGAAAAACGTTAAAATCACATACTGGGTGGTTAAAGAACATAATGAACAGGGGCAATATTGAACTGTAGTAAAACTAACTGGAAGCTTGTGTCATAAAACTTATGTATAAGCCGTAAAACACAATTACAATTTTTCCCTTTCCACGAGAAGCATGCAAGTTTATAATTCAGTGGGTATATGTATGGCGATGTGGACCAACGCGACACATTCATGAGACATACGCATGTGCCACTCAATTATAAAGTATCTCGCTACTGAACCACATTACATTCCATACTATAAAAAACTACTGTACCAATTAATAGCTAGCAGCAATAGCACTAGAGGGACACATTAAAAGTGGGATTAGATTAAAACCTACTAACTAAAACCCAACGACTAAACGAGTCTTACATGAGATAAGACTTGAGAAAAATTTTACATCATGAGAGACAGGTAAATTTTAAATTAGTGACGACACAGGTAATGGCGCACAATAATGTGCCGCAGTCATAGGATAAAAAATGAGAAATACACAAAGTTCTATGAAAAGAGGATATTTTACATCTGCAACTGGTTTAGATATGAACCGAAAGTTTTTAAAAGTTAATAATTTGAGACTTTTTTTACGGTTTAAGTGCTTAAAACTCATATATGCGCACTTGGAATTTCACGCTACGTTTCTTGTCGCGGCTGTGTCTGCTTATTCGCCGGTTCGCGCACTAGGTAGGAAGGGCTGTACATGCCATTGTTATAAGCGGTTATTCATTCCGCAAAAATGAGTAGCATTTTTTTCTAAAATACTTTTAGTACGCCTTAGCAGCTAAACTTTTGAAAATATATTTCTTTCAGTGAACTCTGTGTGACAAATTTCAGGTTAGATTTTGAATGTCAGCTTGAATCATTCCTTTGTCGGTTATCTTCTACTTATTTTCGTTTTTAAATACTATAAAAGTTCCTTGTATGTAAAATATCAGTACTCTAAAATTTTGTTTTGGTTTTATCTAGGTTAGCATTATTTTGAGCCTTAGCCGTTTGTGTAATTGCTAATTGCAATTACTGGTTTCGCCAGTTGATGTTATTAACTGCAGTTGGTTGTTTATACTCTACTGCAAGTGCTTGGTACTTTCAACGCATTTTTGGCCTCGATGTGTAAAGCCTTTATTATTGGGCCTTAAGCCGTTGGTGCAATTGCTGAGAACAGAATTTTGACCTTCAACTTTGTTAATATCTTGTGATGTACTTAATAACTTCTACTTATTCTGGCTTACCGATGAAGCACACCTTTTAGTAGGTCTTAAGCAGATCTCGCAGTTGCTAAGTACCGTCAGTTCTTGAATTTTTGGATGAGCAGGGATGCAGGGTGATTAACAATTCGGTAGTAACTACTGAATTCTTCAATAATTTGATACTTTTATTTGGATCCACCTGTGTGGGGCGACCTTTGTTGTTTCTTAATTACAAATCTGCTCACATGCATTTCAAGAACTGCTTTTAGATCTGCCTGTTTTCTCATTTTAAAGAATTTTGTTGAGTTTAATAGTAAATTGTGATTAAGGAATATCTATTTTGTGGTCCGCGTACTCGCCAACACCTTAACAAAATTCCCAACCGCTTGAGTAGGCTGGAAAATGTATTGTTTCTTTGCTGCGCCATTGGCCAGTTTCGGCTGTGGAGTCACTTTCTAGTACATACATAGTGTCACTCCAGAGTCGGAATTAGCAACAAGCGCAATAAATAAAAGATATATCTTACGGCCTACAACAGGCAATGTTTCGTTTTACGAAATATATTAAGGCTCTTAACCAGTACACAAAATTGTTTCAAAATCTTTGTATCAGACATCTAGGTTTTATAGGTCACATCCTGGGGAAAAACTTCTATTACAGGCAAAATGTTCGCTGATGCTTCCTGGCGAGGCTATGCGTTGTTTAGTATTCACCGGCCCTGAGAAGACGAGATTCCGCCGAAATTGCAGGGTCTGCTAACCTGTGTGCTGCAAACTAATTACCCGAGTAAACTGATGGATTTTAAACAAGAAGCTACGAGTGTCTCTAACCAAGAAAAATGGTTTAGAAGCCAATCAGAAACTTTGTTTTTGTTGGGCCTGCTCCTTTTCATAATCCTCATCCACAGAGAGCCTATGCCCTGTTGGCTCTCAGGGTCATAAGCAATATATATGATCGCATAGCGATGCAGGGAAGCGCTCACAAACATTTTTTCTAAAACAAAAGTTTTTTTCCGTTATGTTATCTATTACCTCTAGACATTTGATGAAAGACCTAACACCTTGTACACATATACTGTAATATGACATATATCGTGATGCACAAGATATGTTAATATGTTGACTGTTCTGGCTGATGGTAGGCTGTGTAAAACAAACTGAATTTAGAAGTATAGAATTGAAGAAAAGCAATTTTTGAAAACTATGTGAAAGTTTCAGAAAATCGTATACTTATTCAACCATAAGACCAAAGAGACAGGAAACCGAACACATCGCATATTGTATTACATTATACTACTCTAAGCTCATTCATGCACTGACCTCTTAAACATCGATTACTTAAGTATTCCATTTATATACGACTGAAGTTGGTGTAAATTACGTAGTCGAGTCAAATTTTATCGTTTAGTTATTTGATTTATTGCTAACGCTTACAATATAATAAAAACAGTACTTTTTCCTTCCTAAAGAGTCAGTTCAAGAACATCTTACAAAATAAGATCTTATAGAGGATGAAAATTGTTTATATTATTTTTAAATAATTATTTATATATTTTATGGAAGCTTGTTAGAAAATGAGTCAGAGAGTTTTAAAAGGAGAGGTCTGGATTCTTACACGAACGACCAGAGACAAATATGTCGCAAAGTACATGATCTCAATAAGATACAAGCGCAGTCTGAATAAGTGTGTCGGTGTGTGTGTGTGTGTGTGTGTGTGTGTGTGTGTGTGTGTGTGTGTGTGTGTGTGTTTTACAGTTCATTATTATTTACAGTTAATTTACTGTTCAGTTTGACGATGAAAATAAAAAATTATGATATACAACTGTTACTTTTCATGGTACACATCTTGGAACAAAACGATATAGGGGTTGAAACTTCCTGGCAGATTAAAACTGTGTGCCCGACCGAGACTCGAACTCGGGACCTTTGCCTTTCGCGGGCAAGTGCTCTACCATCGGAGCTACCGAAGCATGACTCACGCCCGGTCCTCACAGCCTTACTTCTGCCAGTACCTCGTCTGCTACCTTCCAAACTTTACAGACGCTCTCCTGCGAAACCTTGCAGAACCAGCACTCCTGAAAGAAAGGATACTGCGGAGACATGGCTTAGCCACAGCCTGGGGGATGTTTCCAGAATGAGATTTTCACTCTGCAGCGGATATAGGGGTTGTGTGCTGTTTCCTCAAGAAATTAAGGGTGGGAACGCACGTCCTGAAACGTCATACGACTACTCTGCTGTGCATTGAAGTTGTGGAGGGCCGATGTCTGCTATTAGGCCACCCCTTTAGCATCAAAGTGAGTTTGTATGGTGAGGGGCTGCGATTGCAGCTTCTCACAATGGGGCTGACAGTATTTAGAACTTTATATGAGGTCGGACGCGTGCACGAGTGTCTCATTAGCACTAATTCACTTCCTAAAGTGCACAACGTCACGTTTTCCGCCGTAGAGATGGACCAGTGGTGGACTTTGCCACTATAGCTTCGACCCTCCGTAGCGTCGGTGGATGACATTCTCTGACATGTAACCGTACCCTCAAATTGTTCTTAAGAGGCCCTTTATATCAACTCGGAGTTCCTCCGAATCCTTTGTTACATCTCGTATACAAATCAATTGACTGACTACGTTAATTAATTTCTGGAGTTGTTGGCGGATTAGAAGCTGCACACAAGACTTTTGTGGGATTCTGGAAATTCGGTGGTGATGAGCATTTGGTGCACAGACGAACTAAAAATATACAACATAACAATAATAGATAAAAATATCCTATAATGCGTGACTAAACGATCAGTGATCAGTCGCTGGAATTAAACTGCGATGTATCGCTGTGGTGGATTGGGGAGAGCGGGGAGGGGGGGGGGGGGGGGGCGGGGCACGTAAGGGTAGATTTCAGTTGGAATGTATATACACTCCTGGAAATTGAAATAAGAACACCGTGAATTCATTGTCCCAGGAAGGGGAAACTTTATTGACACATTCCTGGGGTCAGATACATCACATGATCACACTGACAGAACCACAGGCACATAGACACAGGCAACAGAGCATGCACAATGTCGGCACTAGTACAGTGTGTATCCACCTTTCGCAGCAATGCAGGCTGCTATTCTCCCATGGAGACGATCGTAGAGATGCTGGATGTAGTCCTGTGGAACGGCTTGCCATGCCATTTCCACCTGGCGCCTCAGTTGGACCAGCGTTCGTGCTGGACGTGCAGACCGCGTGAGACGACGCTTCATCCAGTCCCAAACATGCTCAATGGGGGACAGATCCGGAGATCTTGCTGGCCAGGGTAGTTGACTTACACCTTCTAGAGCACGTTGGGTGGCACGGGATACATGCGGACGTGCATTGTCCTGTTGGAACAGCAAGTTCCCTTGCCGGTCTAGGAATGGTAGAACGATGGGTTCGATGACGGTTTGGATGTACCGTGCACTATTCAGTGTCCCCTCGACGATCACCAGTGGTGTACGGCCAGTGTAGGAGATCGCTCCCCACACCATGATGCCGGGTGTTGGCCCTGTGTGCCTCGGTCGTATGCAGTCCTGATTGTGGCGCTCACCTGCACGGCGCCAAACACGCATACGACTATCATTGGCACCAAGGCAGAAGCGACTCTCATCGCTGAAGACGACACGTCTCCATTCGTCCCTCCATTCACGCCTGTCGCGACACCACTGGAGGCGGGCTGCACGATGTTGGGGCGTGAGTGGAAGACGGCCTAACGGTGTGCGGGACCGTAGCCCAGCTTCATGGAGACGGTTGCGAATGGTCCTCGCCGATACCCCAGGAGCAACAGTGTCCCTAATTTGCTGGGAAGTGGCAGTGCGGTCCCCTACGGCACTGCGTAGGATCCTACGGTCTTGGCGTGCATCCGTGCGTCGCTGCGGTCCGGTCCCAGGTCGACGGGCACGTGCACCTTCCGCCGACCACTGGCGACAACATCGATGTACTGTGGAGACCTCACGCCCCACGTGTTGAGCAATTCGGCGGTACGTCCACCCGGCCTCCCGCATGCCCACTATACGCCCTCGCTGCACATATGGTTCACGTCCACGCTGTCGCGGCATGCTACCAGTGTTAAAGACTGCGATGGAGCTCCGTATGCCAAACTGGCTGACACTGACGGCGGCGGTGCACAAATGCTGCGCAGCTAGCGCCATTCGACGGCCAACACCGCGGTTCCTGGTGTGTCCGCTGTGCCGTGCGTGTGATCATTGCTTGTACAGCCCTCTCGCAGTGTCCGGAGCAAGTATGGTGGGTCTGACACACCGGTGTCAATGTGTTCTTTTTTCCATTTCCAGGAGTGTATGTATCTGGATGAGGGAAGACATATGTTAGACCATGACGAAAATTCAAAGGAAGTTTAAATTATCCACAAAGGAAGTCATTCATCTAGTTTTTCAGAATCAACCTGGGACCATACCACTCTGGGGACCGTTACTTTATACCTACGGATTAAGTCTGTATTGTGCCAGGAAGACGGATAACGTTACAAGGTGGGATGAGGCAACTACGTCGGATGCTACCTTGGTGCACATGTCGTGGGAAATTGTGCCGACAGGGACTGCTTACCTTTGATTAGCTGATGTTGTAATCTATTCGTGTGTCACACTCAGTGTAGTTGGTGACCGCCCAGAGAAGTGTTTCACCTGACTTCCAGTGTGTTAAATCTGATACCATGACGTTAGAAACAGCGGTTAAAATCAGTCATCTTTGAACAAAGCAGATTATATTACGAGTTTAGGAATGGATAGTTTGTTTCGCGAGTCATTATTGTGAGTTCATCTACAAATACAGCTCCATGACTAATCCGCAATTCAGACTTACGTGTCTGGCAGAGAGTTCTTCGAGCCATCTTCAGACTACGTCCCTTGTGTTGCGCTCTTTAACAGCACGATGGAAAAATTAACACTTAAATCTTTCTGTAGGATCTCTGATTTCTGTTATTTTATTATGATGATCAGTTCTCCCTATGCAGACTGGTGACAGAAAAATATTTCCTCAATCAAAGCAGAAAGTTGGCGACTGAAATTTCGAGAAAAGATCTCGCCTCTTGAATAAACACCTTTGTTTTACAGGCTGCCGTTCCAACTCGCTTATCATATCCGTGACATTCTGTCCCCTATTTCGCGATAATACAAAACGTTATTCAGTTAGAAATTGATTCAATACATTGATTTGACCAAACACAATGATTTTGATTTTATTTTTTATTTAGCGTATGGCTACACATGCAACATTAATACATCAAGTGTTAGACATTAAAATCTTATAACAATCATAAATATAATTTATGTTTATATTGGTCAGTTAAAAGGTTATATCGAGGTTTGAGATCCATTCTAGCGCCGATGGGGATGCCTCAAGGAAGTCGGACCAGTTCCCTGCATATGCTCGCAAGGAGCATTCACCATGGATGTGTTGGATCGTCTGTCTAGGGGCACAGCAGTCGCATTCTGGTGAAATCGCTCTTCCCCATTTGTGTAGTGAATCCGCACACCTGCCATGTCCAGTACGTATTCGATTTCATGCGGATCATGTTTTCCGTGTTAGTTCCATTCCAGAGATGTTGCAGTTATAGCTCTCAAACCAGGTCTGTAGTTGGTCATTTGTCTTTTGGTTCCAATCTAGTCTCCATTGTTTCATGTGGTCATAGTTATTATTTTGAAGCTGCTCAGCTGTGCGTATGGGTGGCTTTCTTGATTTCAATCGAGTGTGTCGCAGTTGTGAGAATTCTTCTTTAGTTGGTCGTTCTGGTTTTGTCTCAATCTTTCTGAATTCGTGCAGTAGGGCCGCTTTTCAACGCAGGTCCGGGGGCAGGATATTACATAGCACCGGTAACCAGTACGTGGGCGTTGATTTAACAGTTCCAGAAATCAACCTCACTGTGTTATTTATTTGCCTGTCAATAAGTTTGGTGTGACAGCTATTAATCCAGACTGGAGCGCAGTACTCAGCCACAGAGAACACTAAGGCGCTAGATGAGGTGCGTAATGTTTTTGCGTTAGCTCCCCAAGTAATACCGCTAAGTTTTTGGATGATGTTATTCCGTGTTCCAATTTTTGCATTGGTGTTCTCCAGATGTTTTCGGTAAGAAAGAGTGCGATCCAATGTTATACCTAAGTACTTTGGAAACTTATTATGTCTGAGGTTGGTGTTTCCGAGTTTTATGTTAATAATTTCATTTGCCATTTAGTTATTAAGATGGAATGTAGATACTTCAGTTTTGTTAGGGTTTGGCTTGAGTCTCCATTTCTTGAAATAATTGTATAGTATTTCAACGTCATTTTTGAGGACTTCCTCTGTATTGAAGAGATACTTGTCTCTGGTAGCCAGTGCTATGTCATCCGCATAGCAAAATTTTCTTGACTTTGTGTTGGGGAGATCTGCCATATAGATGTTAAACAGAAGAGGGGCCAATACGGAGCCTTGCGGAAGCCCGTTTTTAATAAGTTTTGTTTTGCTTGTCTTTCCGTTTAGGGTGGCCTGGAAGGTTCTGTTACTCAGTATATTATGTATTAAGGATGTTAGAATCTGGCAAGGAATCACTCTTAAGAGTTTGTAAATTATTCCATCTCTCCAAACAGTTTCATATGCAGATGTTAAGTCTAGCAATACAGCACTTGTTTTCAATTTCTGTTGAAAGCCAGCCTCTATGTAGGATGTTAATGCCAGAACTTGGTCACAGCAACTACGGCCATGTCTGAAGCCTGCCTGTTCTATAGGTAAGTTCTCCATAATAATGCCGCTAATTCGATTATGGACAAGTCGTTCGAGAAGTTTGTATGTACAGCTGAAACGTCCCCTTTTGAACAATTATACATGACTGTGCTTAAACTGACACACAATATTTTGTTAGCGCAACGCAATCTGACTTTCAAAATTCCCTACAAAAGAATGGCCCTGACTAACATTAAACTATATCTTTCACAAATCACTTACCTCACAAAAATCTTCGCTGCTCAAGCTACTGCAATACAGCGAGCGCCACTACTGCCAGCTAAATAAAAGATTCAAACTACTGAAGGCACTAACTACTGATAGGGATAGTTATCAAAATGAAAGATATTAATAGAGAACAAACAATGTATTTACCTTGATATCATCATATACAAATATAGCAGTTCATGACAAATTTCAAAACTCCGCCATCTCTCTCCCCACATCCACCACTGCTGGCGGCTCACCTCCAACTGCGCAACGCTACGCGCTGTTCACATCCAGCTGCCGCTGCCCAACACTACAATGGCAGACAACAATGCAAACTAGCCACAGACTGCACACAGCACAGCCACTGATTCTCATACAGAGGTGGCGTTACCAATAAAAAAACCCAAACAGCCTATTTACATAGCCCCCATGCTCCCCACAAAAATTTTTACAAATTGGATTGGGCAGTGGCCAATACAGATTTGAAAAAAATTTTTCATAATTACAATAACAAAGAAATCAAATGCACACACTTATTGATACAATGTTGGTCAAAAGCTAAAAATTTCTCACAGTCCATAAAGACAGTCCACATTGTTCATCACAGTAAAAATGCAGAGTTTTTCTCAAAGTCTGAGCAGTAAAAGAAAATGCACACAGAAGTAGTGGATTTCCATGCAGTCTTAAAGAAGTAGTGTTGTCCTTCCAACGGAAAAACAGTGCTGACTCTTGACATGCAGACAGGTAATGCTCCACAACAGAGCAAACCCACAGCAGAGTCATTCGACGTTTTGAAGAATATTGGTAGGTAGGTCATCACAGAACAGACCCACTGTAGTCCTGGTAGAGATTACGGTATTGGTGGGCCACCAGAGGTGCAGACCCACTGCAGGCCTTGTAGAAATAATGGTACTGGTGAGTCAGCAAAGGTGTAGACCCACTGTAGTCCTTGTAGAAATGGCCAGCAGCCATCTGTTGCGACTGTGCAGGTGCACAATCACCATCGAAGAGTCTTGCAGAGAATATAGCAAGTCCATAAACCACCACTTGTGCACTCACAACGTTTTTGGAATTGTCCTTAGAACCAGCAATGCTGTTATCCAGTCCCTTGCAGAATTATTAACACACGTGCAAACACGAACAGTCCCTACTTCTCACATATTGTCCATATACTATGACCAACAGAAACGTGTGCAGTGAAATGTAACTTAATTTGAAGAACTGGTGTCTGTACAATTATAAATTTACAACATGAAAATACAATTACAAAGGTACAAAATACATCATTAAAGAACATAACAATACAGATAACATTTGTAGTAACACAGGCTTTACAAAAGAATAGAAATAAACATATACATCAGTGGAATTATGACATGAGTACATACATAAAGGATCACAATAACTTTTGAAACATCAACTTCACACATGAGCATTGAACAGAACAGAATTAATAATGTCTAACATCTTTACAAAGTAAATAACATATTATTAATGCCAATTATATTCGAGGATAACAGTATTCCTCATCATAGTGAATGTAGCTTAATATTAAAAGAAGAAAAAATTCTATGAAACTACACAGAGACAGGAAGAAAACAAATACTCAAGGGTACACAAACACATAGTGGGATAACACCAATAGGAAAGGACAGGGTTCGTTTTCAGTGTAACATTTGGTACTGCAGTCCAACCCAAAACTTCATATATCTTTCCTCTTATTTCATCCTTTGTTTCCACCAAAAAAATTCTATCTAAGCATGCTTTCTGTATTTATATGTTCACACATTTCTTACCTCAACATTTATTTCCAAGAAAATTCTACCTAAACCTGTTTTCTGTACTTTTTTTTGTATAACTTCTGAATGCATTTCTTCCAATTCAGCGCAACTCATTCTCTTAGAGGCTACCCCCTCTTAAGCTAACTTAAATCTACTGAGCTCAGATGCTGAACTAAGGGACGAGGCAATGCAGCAGCACAAAATAAGTAACACAAACAGCAATGACCAAAAAATTGGAAAATTGCAAAGCAAGCTACAGTAAATCTAAATTACCAAGCAATGTAACATTACAACTAATATGAGCCAATGTGCAGCAACAAAAAAATAAATCTGGCTTAGCAGAGTAACACAAATTAAAGTTCAGTAGAACTATGCCTGGCAAACAGCAGCAGAAAATTAAATAACTTCTACCTAAACATGACATAGCTAAAGCAGAAAAAATAATACACTAAAGATAAGGGAAATGTATATTCACATCTTAATATCTATGTAATTAAAGTGGTGCACCACAACAACTGATTGTAAAAAGAAATATTACCATGTACTTGAAAAGAAAATTATGTGTTGCTGTTACTAGTTCCTTCTTATTGTTCTTTCCTTTCCAAGTGCTCCTTTTTTAAAGAATGTGGATCATAAAATAATTATTTAATAGATCTGTTGACAGAAAGTGTTCACATTAGCAAATGCATTTCATTTTATAAAAGCAATGCTGCAACACAGCTGGAAACCAGATATCAAATGAAATAAGCAATTACGCCAACCAAAGCATAAAAACATCATTCAATAGCTATGTGGCATTTCATAAGTCAGTAGCTCTCAATTCTCGTAGAAAGACACTTGTCATTATCAGGTTTGCAGATGTAAGAATATTTCCAAGGATAATGGCCTCCCCTTTTTTTTTGTTCTACCTGTGCCGCTGAAAAGGGCTCGCAATAATGGCTTTTTCTCCAGGCGTCTGACACAGCTGGGTGCCCGCGACGCATTACGTGCAGGTGGTCACTTAACTTTCGTACGGAAATATTTACGACAGCAGTTTCTGCTACCGTGGCAGTCTCATATAAAAATATTTCACAGGTCAAGAATTAGCGTTGCAAATCTGTAGAAACAAAATCCTATAAATATAAGTGTCCAAAAAAAATATTGGTCAGCATTGTGATACAGTCACACATTTCATAACTCTTAAAGTACGTTTCTTGGTTTCCAACATCCTTTTCATAAATCAGAGTCCCTAAACACTACTCATTATTCCTTACCTCATTATACATATACATATTCGTCGACACTTCTTCAATATTTCATCATGAGAAATACGTAACATAATAAACATTCCTCAACAACATAATACACATCGTCGTCGTAATAATAACATCATAACACTTCAGTCAAATCTCAAAATCGTCGTAACTTCCTCCAATAATTTCTAAGCGTAAAAAAATTCTCTGCTCATGTCAAAAGTGTCAGCTGCCTCAAACGTACTTTAAAATCATGCTCCCTTACCAAATATATCATTCAAAGCTCTCATAGTATCACAACGATTCCGAAAAAATATGAACAGTTTACAAAGTATAGACAAAATACAGTTTCACAAGTGTGAAGTTATCCAACTGTGTAATTGCGTAAACATGTGTCACTGATGTAGTAAAATAAATGTTTGTCTCTCTCAGTTAAATGATCAGATAGCTGTGTAATTTGTGTGTTAGAGAAATATGGTACCGATGTGTAAAGTTGTATAAGCAAATACCATATTAGCTAGGGTTCCTTGTGGTTGCCACACACATGGTACACAAAGTAGGCGTGTACCCCCTGAGGATTAATGTAATTATAACCTCAGGTGTTACAGATTACACCAATGGAATGAAATATATCACGGAAAACTTTCTTTGTAATTCAAAAATCTTTAAAAATAAATGTTTTAAGTATAAAATTGATCACTGAAATGCGTGTCCTGTAGCGCTAAATGAGCATCTTGTTGTAAGATAATCTCTGTGGAAGTGTCGTAGTTATTTTCTTCCGAAAGCTAAGTTCTGCAGAAGCCAATGTACTTACCTCATGATAAACAAAAGTGAAATGCTTTGCGTATAGATATCGTAGTTATTATACTTATTGGCGTGATGAAGAAAGTACTGTACAGTAACGTAATATTGTGCCACGAAAAAGGCTGTCTCATTGTTGCTATACCACAAAAGTTACTACTAAAACATGTTTTTCTTTCCAGAAGAATTCAGAAAACTGTGCAGATATAAAACAGATACACCGCAAAAGCAACATTGTAAATTGTCACTCATTAGTAGCGTCGTGATAAAAATCGTGTAGCTGTCACATAAACTAACCTCTCTGTCGTCTGGTATCTCACATAAAGTACTTTAAATTCAGAATGTATTTTCAAATAAACCAAAATGTTGCATTAAAATCTCATTAGCAGTACTGGTAAATGTTCTAAGTATGTGAGCCTTATAGTCGTTACGTAATCGTGCAACAAACAAGAAAGAATGTACACACACAATAACACTGTGACGTCTGTTTACTATAACAATGCATTCGTCATTTCTGTTTAAATAAGTTCTCTTGGTTCTTGATTGGATATTTAACTTCAAACATTGTTGTATGTTAACAGATTCTAAGTCTGACAAAGCATATTAGTAATGTGAAGCGAAAAATTTTATGACAAAGACTAAGTTAAAAAGCAGATTATCTTTCAATAAACGGTTTTACATGTGAAATGTGGTGTAAACCTTTACTCTTCCTAGTACGCAGAGTTTCAACTTCAACGCAATTATCATGTGGTATGCGTCGGATTCTGTAAGGTCCATTGTAAACTAGAAAGAATTTGTGACTCAAGTGTTTCTTCTTATGTGACAATGAATGAGCTTTAATGAGAACTTTCTGACCAATATACAACTTCTTTGCATTTGCTTTACCGTGTAGTTTTCTCCTTTTGTCTGCTGCAGATTTTATATTTTTAAGAGCCAAATCAATTATGTCTTTGTGTCGAAGTTTACGTGTAT
The DNA here is from genome assembly GCF_023864345.2 of Schistocerca serialis cubense. Lineage (NCBI taxonomy): Eukaryota > Metazoa > Arthropoda > Insecta > Orthoptera > Acrididae > Schistocerca > Schistocerca serialis. The sequence continues at coordinate 969,067,567 of NC_064638.1, forward strand.
TCGGGAAAGGTACAAGCTCTCTGATTCTGTTCGGTGGTTCTTCATTCTTCAGTACAAGAGTAGGTGGTAAAGCAGTGGAGTCGTGAGGCATTTCATTCAGCACGTTTTGAAATAAGTGTAAATATCTGTCCCAATGCTGATGCTTTCTGTGACAATAAAGTCTGCAAAGCCTATTGATTTCTTTCATAATCCGTTCAGACGGGTTGCAATGTGGTGAGTACAATGAAATAAAAACAGGTTTGATTTTATGGTTGCGAAGCATGCGTGACCAAACAGCAGATCTGAATTGCGGTCCGTTATCTGAAATGACTTTACTAACGTGTCCAACTTCACGTAAGAAATTTTTAACAAAGGCGTTGGATACAGACCGTCCAGTGGCTTTACGTAACGGAGTGAAAGAAACAAATTTTGAAGTAAGTTCAACAGCGACTAGAACGTACGAAAATCCATTAGATGTTCTGACAAGCGGTCCCAAGAGATCAACAGCAGCAAATTCTTTTAATTTAGAAGAAATGATAGGAAACAACGGAGCACGATGTGAGACAGTAGATGGTTTCGCCTTTTGACAAAGTTTACAAATAGACAAGACTCTTCGAATTCGCTTTTCCATATTGTTAAAATAACAAGTCGTTCGAAGAATATGATAACATTTTCGTGGGCCAAAATGTGCGTAGCTGAAATGAATGTACCAAATGAGCTTATTAACAAAATCGTCTGGAATGCAAAGTACCCATAGCTTGTCATCAACAGTGCAGCGTTTGAAGAGTATGTTGTTTCTAACCAGGTAATAATGCCGAATCTGTGTGTGTGTCTTTTCATGCCATTTGCTCTTGATGTCTTTCCAAATCGGATCTTTATCTTGTTCATGAGCAATGTCCTTTAAAGATGTGGTGATGAAGTTTTCAAAGGCGACTTTCTGAATGTAAAGAATACTGAAATTTTTCTCGAGGTTGCCTTCTGTGGTACTTTTCTCAAGCCCAGCCGGTGCGCGTGACAGTGCGTCCGCAACAATGTTCTCCTTGCCGGGAATGTAGACTATTGTGAAGCGGAATTCTTGCAGAAACAATGCCCAACGTTTTAACCTGTCATGATTTAATTTTGAAGACATAAGAAATTGTAATGCACGATGATCACTGTATACTTTTACGTGCTTACCAGAAAGAAAGAAACGGAATTTGTTAAATGCCCAAACGATAGCTAAAGCTTTTAATTCAGTAACGGAATAATTTTTTTCAGATTTTGTTAGCACTCGGCTAGCAAAAGCAATGGTTTTCTGAATGGTAGTGTCATTTTCTATGGCTTCTTGAAATAAACGGGCACCAAGACCGACTTTAGAAGAATCCGTGCTAAGGCAGAAATCTTGTGACAGATCTGGATGAGCTAAGATTGGCGCATGAAGTAACGCTTCTTTCAAAGAATTGAATTCCAACTGTGCTTGTTCGTCCCAGTTCCAAATAGTATTTTTTCCAGTGAGAGAACAAAGTTTTGGTGTAACAAGAATTTGCATATTCAGAAAACGACGGTAAAAATTTACGAGACCTAGAAAACTGCGGACTTGTCTTTTTGTGGATGGAACTGGAATGGCTCTGATTGCTTCTAACTTTTCAGGATCCGGCTGAATGCCTTCAGAAGAAATAATATGTCCCAAAAACCTCACCTTTGACCTACCGAATTCAGACTTTTCCAAGTTAACTGTAATTCCAGATTCTGCAAAAATACGTAACAAACTGTTGAGGATGCGATTATGTAGTTCCCATGAAGCTTCTGCTATTAGAATATCGTCCACATATAAGGTGATGTGACGTTTTAAGAACTCAGGTAATATGGAATTTAGCCCGCGAATGAATGCTGCTGAAGAAATGTTCAAACCAAAGGGAAGTTTCCGAAACTGATAACAAACGCCGAAACAAAGGAAAGCTGTGTATTTTCAACATTCTGGATGAAGCTCGATTTGATAAAAGCTGGATCTGAGATCAATGGAAGACAACACTTTTACACCATTAAAATTTTGAAGAAGTTCTTCCAACGTTTGCGGCCTGTCTGTTTCAGGAATAATGATCGTATTGATTTGTCTCGAATCTAAGACAAGCCTGATCGATCCATTTTTCTTCTCAACAACATGTAATGGATTGTTGTATGAGCTTACTGCAGGCTCAATAATGCCCTCGTCGAGCATAGATTGTATTTCTGTTCTAACACGGTCCCTATAATGTGCTGGAATTACATATGGTCTAACACAAAATTTAGTATGCTCACGAACACGAAATTGGTATTGAAATCCCTTGATTGTTCCTGTTTTATGAGTAAAAACTGTGGAATGTGCTTGTAAAATCTCAAAAAGGTCCTGCCTATCAGTGTCATTACAATTCTCAATTGTTTGAATTTTATTCTGAATTAACTTATTAGTGTCAAATGCGCCGTCGATATCATCCCTGTCAGTACTTGCAGAGTGATTGTTAGTGTCTAGTTCCGTAGAAAAGTCCGAACTGTTGTCTAACAGAAGGTAAAGCCGATTAATTTCCTCGTCATGATTTGAGAGCCAATCTTCAAATTTCAAAGCTATTGACTTACCTTCTTTCTCTAAACTTATTTCAGCATCGTGAAAGTTTAAGATTGCTTTGTATTCATTCAAAAAGTCTACTCCCAATATAATTTCCGTCGACAATAATGGAACAATGAGAAAGCTCATAGAGAAGCTGTGGCTTTGACAATAGAATTCTAAGTTGGTTTCTTGGCGTACATCTACACTTTTTCCAAAGATTGCACCTTGTAATTTAATCTTACGTAACGGAAGTGTGGGACAATCGTTCGATTTGTTGCATTTGCTAAAGGCTGTTTCACTAATTACTGAAATTTTCGTGTAGTAATGAACAGCTTATAGTCAAAATCATCATGTCGGCGAGTCGCATATCGGTCATTGTTAGGTCGTGTCGGCCGTTCCATCTCAAAATTCGGTGCACATTGCCAATTTCTTTCATAACTTCCGAAATGCCCTGTGTTATTATTTTGCGGCTTTTCCGTATTTCTAAGTCCCTCTTCCCGTGTTGGAGCGCGAGTGCCCTCTGAAATACGTAATTCTTGTATTACCTGTGTCAGCTGATCTTGTACTTCCCGGATTTCTCTTTGGTGTTGTGTATTAATTTGATTCTGATTTTGCTTGAATTTCCTAATTTGTTCGTACTCTTCTGTGTCATTAAAGACTACCGGTCTTGCGTCAATCAGATTATCATCTACCTTCGTAGATAAATTAGTGAACTGATCCAAAAGTTCGGCTACTTTCTCCGATAGTGTACTTATTTCCTCAGTGTGTTTTTCTGAACCAAGTTTCAGAGTATCTACTGTGTCCTTAAAGTTTTCCTGAGTTTTTGCAAGTTGCGTAACCGAATCGGTAGATGCAACTGAGTCAAATTTAGCTTGCAAGGTCTCATGATTTTCATGAACAATAATTTGCAGTTCTTTTATGGCTGCTTCGTGATTCTGTAATGCATTTTCATGCCGCCAAAAAATAGGTTGAAAATGCTCACAAATTTGAGTTTTTACGTCATTACAGACTTTTTGACATTTCGATTCAATGTGATGTAACTCAGTAGTTAAATCTTCACGCGTTTGTTCAAGAGTTTGTTCCAATGAGTCTAACTTTTGAAGCTGTTGCTGTGTTTGTCTGTGATTTTGTTCCATTGTGTCTAACTGTTGCTGTGTTTGTCTCTGGTGTTGTTCCATTGTGTCTAACTTCTTGAGATTTTGTTCCACTGTGTCTAACTTTTCAAGCTTTTGTCCCATTTGTTGCATTAATTGTAATAACAATGCACTGGTGTCTGAAACATGTTCCTCAGTGCTTTTCGGCAGTGAAGTTGCACCGGCAACATTCACATTTTGACAAGCGGAAAATGTGTCTTGACTCATTTGAGAAAACGGTGAGAACCCAAAACCTGAGTCTGCAGTATTTGCAATATTGTGTTCTGTCATTCCCGATTCCTGAGGCGAGCTGTTGCCGACCAATCGATCGATAACGCTTCCCTGTTCACTACCTGTTTCACTGTCTACACCATTGTTTGCCGCCCGCTCCATTTCCCTATGCGCAATTACCAAATTACTACTTTGAACATTAGTTAATTCATTACTCTGCGGCGCTAACATACTGCTTTCATTTTCACTGTCATTTCTCAGTTTACTTTGGAGCCTAGTATTACGTTTTTCACACACCATTATTGTCACAGTATTTCACACGACAACACAGAAAAACACAATTTGAAGATCAAAAATAAGAGAACACATTAAAATAGCACTGAAAATAATATCTAGTTAATTGCAGCTGCGAAATACTTGGTGCAAATCTACATGCATGCCACAACTGTTTTACTGTACAACAATGAAAGACTGCAACTACAAAGGGGATTCTCTCTACAGTTACGCGCTAGCAATAAACAAAATCTACACTAATTACACAAACTACAAGAAAAATCAGAAGATTCCAGTGAGGTATCCTAGGCTAAGGGTCGACATATGATATGAAACGTCCCCTTTTGAACAATTATACATGACTGTGCTTGAACTGACACACAATATTTTGTTAGCGCAACGCAATCTGACTTTCAAAATTCCCTACAAAAGAATGGCCCTGACTAACATTAAACTATATCTTTCACAAATCACTTACCTCACAAAAATCTTCGCTGCTCAAGCTACTGCAATACAGCGAGCGCCACTACTGCCAGCTAAATAAAAGATTCAAACTACTGAAGGCACTAACTACTGATAGGGATAGTTAGCAAAATGAAAGATATTAATAGAGAACAAACAATGTATTTACCTTGATATCATCATATACAAATATAGCAGTTCATGACAAATTTCAAAACTCCGCCATCTCTCTCCCCACATCCACCACTGCTGGCGGCTCACCTCCAACTGCGCAATGCTACGCGCTGTTCACATCCAGCTGCCGCTGCCCAACACTACAATGGCAGACAACAATGCAAACTAGCCACAGACTGCACACGGCACAGCCAGTGATTCTCATACAGAGGTGGCGTTACCAATAAAAAAACCCAAACAGCCTATTTACACAGCTAAGAAGTGCTATTGGTCTGTAGCTTAGCGGTTGGTCTGCTGGTTTCAGCAAAGCTATTATTCTTGCCTTTTTGAATTCTCTAGGGAGATGGTTTGTAGTCAAAATGTTCGAAAAGAAATTTGCCAGCCATTTGACTACGTTCTTTCCAGCGTAGGTTAGAAATTCTGGATGTATGTTGTCAAAACCTGGGGCTTTGCCCGGTTTCATATCCTTGAGGGCAGTAATGACATCATCCTCAGTGAATGGTCTGGAAAGCTCTGATATATTTGGAGTGTTCTTTTTTAGTGTTCTGAGTTCACGCTTAATCATCCTGGTATGTGGTTTGTCTCTCGGAGCTCTTGACATTTCGACAATGTTTTCTCTGGTGTTATGGTTGGATTTTTCTGGGCTGGTCTTGTCGTACCTCCGAGTTTACGTAACAAACTCCATGCCTTCCTACTTGATTGAGTGAAATTCATTCTTTCAGTTGCTTCAGTCCATCGTTGTCTTCTTGCGGAATCTAGATTGTGGAGGAGGTTATCAGCTATTTCTTGGTCACCGCTACTAGTAAAATCCTCATATAGCTGATGGCATTTTGCATCCCATCCTGGGATGTATTCTTTTCGAAACCCCCTAGGGATGTGTTTTTTAGCTGTGGTAATTATAGCTTCCTGAAACGATCGTAGCATTTAGGTAGTGAAGGTATAAACCGGATGCATTTATCAAGTTCCGCTGAATACTTCTCCCAGTCAGCTTTTTGGAAATTCCATCTAGGTCGATGGAAGTACCGTATCAGGGGTATAGTGACACCGATGTCTAAAATAACAGGCCTATGCTGGCTGTGTGGGAAATCTGTGGCAACCCTTCTATGTATAGGCACTGGTTTTCCCTCGTTATCGGTAGTTACAAAGCAGAGGTCCGGATTGTAGTCCCTGCGCCAGGCGGCCGAGTGGAATGTGTCCCTCTCCTTGGCATCGAATATAAGATGTAGATTGTTCTCGTCGGCCCATTCCACCAGTGCTTCTCCATGTTCATTATTTTGGGTGTATCGCCACATTTCATGATGGCTATTAAAATCACCGGCATATATCGTTGGGTGTTCATGTACGGGTAGTACAATACTTGGCCAGAGTTGGTTTGGTGGTTTGTAGACATTTATAAGTCTTATGTTGTCTACTTTTATATCAACAACATGGATGTTGTTTTCTGGCTTGTGGACAGCAGGTGTGCATGTTCAATATCGGATCGGGCATATGTGGCGGTGCCATAGGCGTGATGATATGTTGCGCCTATTTGTTGGAAGCCTTGAATACGTCCTCTTCTTTGTAAGTCTTCCTGCGAGTCGATATGTGTTTCCTGAAGGAGTACCACATCGATGCTATTGTCCAATAGAAACTTTGAAAGATATTCAGATTTGGATCGACTAATTTCCTTAATATTTAGCTGTCAGATCCGGACTGATGGTCCCAATCTTCTAGTCGGATGGTTCCCAAAGGAATCGTTCGTTTGGTCACTTCGTTGCATGTTTGAATTACCAGGAGATCCCAAAGGATAGTCTGGTAGCAAGTTTGTAGACTATTTAGCCGCGATATAATCACGTTGCCTGATTTTGATTTATTGTGTGCACTTGTTAGCAATAAGCACGGCTATGCATCAGTTTCAATCACACTTGGCTTATTTACCTGATGGCACATATTGTAATATATACATATATATATATATATATATATATATTAATTGTATTATATATACAAAACAAATGACTTCATTATTTAGATGAGGCAAAAGCGTTAGCACTTTTATCGTAATTCCTTAAAAGCTTCTCGTCGAAAGCAAAGGATTCAAGATGTACGTGCTGCTTCTGAGCAGAGACAACGACATCACATGAAGATGCGGGGTTAGTGGAACTCTTAGAACTTAGTGTCTTTTTCTGATGTGGCAAGACAGATCTAGGCTCCTTAAACGTCCTACAACTCCAGGACGAGTGAAAGCAGTTACATGCTGTTACACAATGTGTAGCCCACGGATTCTTTAATCACGTGCCGATTACAAGTCGAATATATCATCGCTAGTGAGAAGGTGTGCTGTCTGATTTCGCGGTACGTGGCATCGTAGGTGAGAAAAGGTGAGCTACACTAACGGAAATAGCAGCACCATAAAATAATTAACGTAGAGTAACGAAATTTTCTGAATACATTTGTCAAAGTAACATATTCAAGTAATTAACCTTGCAAGATGAAAGGTTAATGTAAGCGCAAGATAAGCCATTGCAAATGTGATGTGCTGGTACATTAATAACGCGTGTAGCCGCCGGAATGCTAAATGCAGGTATGCAAACGTTCATGCATTGTGTTGTAGAGAGACCGGTGTCAGTGTGTGAGATGAAATTCCGTGCCTGTTGCACTTGATCGGTCAATACAGGGACTTTTTGTGGATGAAGCTGAGGTTACCTTTTGATCTTGACCCGCATGTGCTCGATTGGGGACAGGTCTGGTTATCGAGCCGGCGAAGGCGACGTGTGGACACTCTGTAGAGCATGTTGAGTTGCAACAGCGGTGTGTGGGCGAGCTTTATCGGTTTGGATTGCTGTTCGTGAGTGGCAGTACAACAAGACGAATCACCATATTGACGTACAAATTTGGAGTCAGGATGCCTGGGGTAACTACGGGAGTGCTTCTGTTGTCTTACGAAATCACACTCCAGAGCATAGCTTCAGGCGTTAAGTGTAGTGTGTGTAGCGCTCAGACAGGTTTCTTGCAGGCCCCCAACTGGTCTCCTTGTAACCAGCACACGACCATCACCGGCACCGAGACAGAACCAGCTTTCGTCATAAAACATTGCAGACCTCCGTCCTGCTCTCCAGTGAGCTCTCGCTTGACACCACGGAAGTCACAAATGGCCGTGATTTAGTTTCAGTGGAATGTACACTACATGGGACCTAGCTCGGAGCTGTCCTTGAAATAACTAATTAATAACAGTTCGTTGTGTTACTGTGGTGCCAACTGCTGCTAGAATTGCTGCTGAAGATGCAGTAGAAAGCGCAAAATCCATACACTGGACACGAAAGTCTTCACTCTCCGCTGTGCCACGTTGCCATCCGGTCTTCTTGCTACCGGATATTCTAGTGATTACCGATGCCCGTTGCCAGCAGTCAAGTATAGTGGCTACGTTCCTGCCAAGTCTTTCTACAGTATCACGGAAGGAACAATCGGAGTGTTGATAATGGCGGCTTTGTCGCCTTAAAGGCATTCTTGGCTAACATCAACTCACCAATTCCAACCTCAAAGATAGCTAACGCTCACGGCCATTACAGTGTGCATTTAATGCAAACCTGATTTGCATCCTTGTGGTGACTCTACTAGCGCCACTCTTATGAGGCTAATGTGAAATTTGAATCTTTAATGTTTAGAAACATGCCTACCAACACTGCTAATGTAGCAAAACTCTTTGATGTCGTGACTTTTTTTTTTTTTAGTCAGTGTATTTGATTGCGTCGTACAATACCCGTTTGTATTACAGGGCGAGACAGTGACGACTGAAACAAGAGTTTCAAGAATTATCACAACTTTGATATTCGTCGAGCATGAATCGCAGAAATATTACACGAACAATTGCAGGTGACACTAGAAAATAGGCACTTTTCGTCTTGGAGAGCCTTAATCTCAAAACTGTAACAGCTCGCAATAATAAAGTTATTACTTCCTCCAGCACAAACACGATGCAATAAAGTGGACAACAAAACTAAAACAATTGCTACTAACAAAGAGGGATTTTGCGCTTTCTTACGATCCATCAAGAGTGACTGGAGCAGCAACGACCTGGAGTTTTCAGTGAGTTCCAATAAGTGCATTTCTGAGATGCAGTAACACTTAAAATTCGAATAGGAATCCACTCCTCGTTTTATCATTGTACATCATATAAAATGTAAAAACGAAAATTAAAACTGAGCTGCACTTGGTTGTGTTCTGCCAACTCAATGGGCAGGGCGGAAAATTTTTTGGACACCTCCTTTTTTATATTTTTCTGTAAATTACTTGAAATTCTGAACTTAATTTTGCAACTATATTCGCAATGCTATAAAAGCATGTAATGCGACGCAGCACAATCAGAGAATTTATGACGACAATACTACAATAACGTGTTCGGATATTTTAGTTTATTACTATGAGCTGCTGCAGCAGAAAAAAATAGTTGTACTTAATTTATATTCGTGTATGATCGAGGGTACATTTGTAAACAGTCTGCATTCAAGCACTTTTAATCACGGCTTCTGCCGTTACGGTGAGAGGCACAGTGAATTTAAAAAATCACTCGCGGGGGAGTCAGCAAAATGTGTAAAATTTTTTGTCAGTGACGGCAAAAATGTAAACATCCATTAGCGGAGAGCGGAAATAAATAAAAGCTGGCGTTGTCGATTGTTTCGCTAAGCAGATTTCGCTAATGTTGAATGGCTTGGGGCACGAAGCGCGGAAAAAGAGAGACGGAGGGCATCAGAGGGAGGGATGTAGGGAGAAAGCTGTCTAAAAGGACATACGTCAGCACTGTAGAAGCACATCCTTTTCATTTCCAATACGTAAACTCTCAGGTGAATATTTTTCAACTGTGTGGTGGATATAAAAGGCTGAGGCGAGTTTGATGTCGATGTAACAAAATCAGCTGCAGAGAACTGTAAAAAAATAAAAAAGACCACAACACTGTAATATTTTCATCCCGTTAATTAAAATTTCGTTCATGAACACGCTGCCTTATTCACACAATTTCGAAATTCTAAGCGAAGACATAATGATATGTACCAGCTGGTTGAGTGGGACATCTTTGGCAAATAGCTCTGCCGGTAAACATTTTATGTGTCATAAGTTACCACCTAAATTTGTAAGAGTTGTAATCTACTCTGTGACATGAGTGTACAAACAAAGCAATGCTCAATATATACGGCATAGAATCTACTCTGTAAAAAACATCATCATTTTCTTGTTAAACGGGAAAGCTAATTTGCCGAAATAGAAATAACCCTCATAGCTGTCTCAAACTGTTGTTATTGGTGAAGTCCAGAGGTCTCGCTCATATTACTAACGTTATACTGAAGATTTAGTACTATCTGAAAAATGAAATTTATTTCAACAGAAATTACATGGTGTGGGTTCCTGTAGTCATGTCCTAGTTCATGAACCACGGGCAACGTATGAGTGGCCAAGTAAGTGGTCCCAACAGTCGGGATACCAGTTACTTTGGAATAAGGCAGGGCATCTCGGATATATTCTGAGTCATGGCCACCTTTGTGCTCGTACGGCAAAGACTACCAAATCCACCGGTTAGTCCCTCAACCCTTAGGGGTAATGCCCAATGGGACTCGGGGCAAGTAAGGCTAGCAACCTGCTTCCCTGGTACTTTAAATATGATGCTGGCAACAATCAGAGCAAAATGCCTCGGACCTTTGGAGGTGACGGAGTCCCACCTCTAACTGACAAACCAGGGACTCCTAAGATACGACTTGGCAAACAAATGGTACTGAGATGGGGAGCTATTAGTATCAATGGGGGCTACTCTGGGAAGAAGGTAGAACTGGCAGAGGCTGTAAGTAAGATGGGGCTGGACGTTTTAGCTGTTAGTGACATTCGGGATAGGAGAAAGAAAGAAGAGGAAGTGGGAGAATACAAGGTCTACCTGTCAGGAGTCAAAGCAGGAATAGCACAATGGGGTGTAGGGCTTTACAGCAGGAAAGAAATGGAACCCAGCGTAGTTGCAATAAGGTATGCAAACGAACGACTGATGTGAATAGATTCGACAGTGTCTAGCAAGAAAATTAGGATTGTGTCAGTATATTCGCATTGTGAAGGGACAGACCAAGATAAGATGGATAGTTTTTTATGAGGCAGTCAGTGATGTTAGAGTAAACGACAAGGACAGTGTTCTGCTCATGGGTGATTTTAACGCCAGGATTGGAAATCGAACATAAGGGTATGAAAAGTTTAGTGGTAAATTTGGAGAGGAAATGGAGGCCAACAGGAATGGGAAACAACTCTTGGATTTCTGTGCCAGTATGGGCTTAGTAATTACAAACTCCTTTTTTAAACATAAGAACATTCACCGTTATACTTGGGAAGGCAGGGGAACCAGATCTGTCATTGACTATGTAATAACAGATCAGGAATTCAGGAAGGCTGTGAGGGACACACGTGTATTCAGGGGATTCTTTGATGACACTGATCATTATTTAATCTGCAGTGAAATTGGGATTCTGAGGCCGAAAGTGCAGGAGGTCAGGTCCATATGTAGGAGAATAAGAGTGCAGAAACTTCAGGATAAGGAAATCAGGCACAAGTACATAACAGCGATCTCAGAAAGGTACCAGTTAGTTGAATGTAGTCAATTACAGTTATTGGAAAAGGAATGGACAAGGTACAAAGACACAGTGCTAGAAGTGGCTAAAGAATGTCTTGGAACAGGAGGGTGTAAAAGTAGGATGAAGCAAACAGCTTAAATGACACAGTCAAGGCAGCCTGTAAAAGTAAAAAGAAGGCGTATCAAAAATGGCTACCTACTAGAACTCAGGTAGACAGAGAAAGTTATGTTGAAGAAAGAAACAAAGCCAAACAGATAATTGCAGCATCCAAGAAGAAATCTCGGGAAGACTTTGGAAACAGGTTGGAGACTATGAGTCAAGCTGCTGGAAAACCGTTCTGGAGTGTAATTAGCAGTCTTCGAAAGGGAGGTAAGAAGGAATGACAAGTATTTTGGAAAGGTCAGGAAAACTGCTGGTGAATCCTGTGGATGCCTTGGGCAGATGGAGGGAATATTTTGAAGAGTTGCTCAATGTAGATGAAAATACGATCAGTAATGTTTCAGATTTCGAGGTAGAATGGGATAGGAATGATGATGGACATAGGATCACATTTGAGGAAGTGGAGAAAATGGTCAATAGATTGCTGTGCAATAAAGCAGCTGGGGTGGATGAAATTAAGTCAGAACTCATCAAATACAGTGTAATGTCAGGTCTTAAAAGGCTACACAGAATAATTGAAATGGCCTGGGAGTCGGAACAGTTTCCATCAGACTGGACAAAAGCAATCTATAAACATGGAAACAGAATGGATTGTAACAACTACAGAGGTATCTCTTTAATCAGCGTTGTGGGTAAAATCTTCTCAGGTATTGTTGAAAGGAAAGTGCGAGTATTAGTTGAGGACCAATTGGATGAAAATCAGTGTGGGTTTAGGCCTCTTAGAGGTTGTCAGGACCAGATCTTTAGCTTACGGCAAATGATGGAGAAGTGTTATGAGTGGAACAGGGAATTGTATCTATGCTTTATAGATCTAGAAAAGGCATATGACCGGGTTCCTAGGAGGAAGTTATTGTCAGTTCTGCGAGATTATGGAATAGGAGGCAAACTTTTGCAAGCAATTAAAGGTCTTTACATGGATAGTCAGGCAGCAGTTAGAGTTGACGGTAAATTGAGATCATGGTTCAGAGTAGTTTCGGGGGTAAGACAAGGCTGCAACCTGTCTCCATTGTTGTTCGTATTATTTATGGATCATATGTTGAAAACAATAGACTGGCTGGGTGAGATTAAGATATGTGAACACAAATATGCAGTCTTGCATATGCGGATGACTTAGAAGTGATGGCAGATTCAAAAATGGCTCTGAGTACTATGCTACTTAACTTCTGAGGTCATCAGTCGCCTAGAACTTAGAACTAATTAAACCTAACTAACCTAAGGACATCACACACATCCATGCCCGAGGCAGGATTCGAACATGCGACCGTAGCGATCGCTCGGCTCCAGACTGTAACGCCTATAACCGCACGGCCACTCTGGCCGGATGGCAGATTCGATTGAAAGTTAGCAAAGTAATATTTCAGAGCTAGATCAGAAATGTAAGGACTATGGTATGAAGATTAGCATCTCCAAAACGAAAGTAATGTCAGTGGGAAAAAAATATAAACGGATTGAGTGTCAAATAGGAGGAACAAAGTTAGAACAGGTGGACGGTTTCAAGTACTTACGATGCATATTCTCACAGGATGGCAACGTAGTGAAAGAACTGGAAGCGAGGTGTAGCAAAGCTAATGCAGTGAGCGCTCAGCTACGATCTACTCTCTTCTGCAAGAAGGAAGTCAGTACCAAGACTAAGTTATCTGTGCACCGTTCAATCTTTCGACCAACTTTGTTGTATGGGAGCAAAAGCTGGGTGAATTCAGGTTACCTTATCAACAAGGTTGAGGTTACGGATATGAAAGTAGCTAGGATGATTGCAGGTACTAGTAGATGGGAACAATGGCAGGAGGGTGTCCACAATGAGGAAATCAAAGAAAAACTGGGAATGAAACCTATAGATGTAGCAGTCAGGCCGAACAGGCTTAGATGGTGGGGTCATGTTACACGCATGGGAGAAGCAAGGTTACCCAAGACACTCATGGGTTCAGCAGTAGAGGGTAGGAGGAGTCGGGGCAGACCAAGGAGAAGGTACCTGGATTCGGTTAAGAATGATTTTGAAGTAATAGGTTTAACATCAGAAGAGGCACCAATGTTAGCCCTGAATAGGGGATCGTGGAGGAATTTTATAAGGGGAACTATGCTCCAGACTGAACGCTGAAAGGCATAATCAGTCTTCAATGATGATTATGATGATGATGATGATGATGATGATGAGAAATTACAAGTTTTCATGTTACTAAACTGAAATTTAACTAGCGCTGTGCAGTCATAACAGTCCATCATAATATATCTTTGGCAAAACTGGTTTCAACAATACACTGGATCCAGTAAGCTCTGATGCTTGAAGAAGGCGACCCTAGAAAGAGTTCTCTTTATTTCTGAGGCCTATTTTAAGTGACATGAGTCATGATCGACAGTAAATTACACGACGTAGTACATCATGTATTTTTTGTAAAAATACTTTGAAATAAATCCAACCTTTACAGGCCGTTCTTTTTTTCTTGGCATCAAGTATACCCTATTCAAAATCCGCCCATTGTGAGGATTGCAGAGGAATTGAGTTAACGGTATACCGTTGCAAAGAACGGGATTGATCATTGACTACTTTGCGTTTCCTCTCCGCTCTTTCATTTTCCTCAAAATGTGCGTCCTCTCCATGCTCTGTCAAGGTTGCCACTCAAAAAAAGAGAATTGTTACAATGTAGTCATATTTTAAAATCGACTGTTGAGTTCTAAATGAAACATAGTGAATAGAAAAAAGACAGTTCTGACAGGAAGTTAAAAGCACCCGCAGGATACTGGATGGGCAATATATTTCTTTCATGAGACGTGATGTGTTGCAAACGATTTAGGAAACTTTCGAAAGGAGTAACAAAAAATGTGTTGTCCATTAGAAAATAGAGATGATTGCCATAGAGCAACGGTCCAAATGAGCAGTAGTAGCAGTACTCAAAAAAAGCCTGGATGTGAAGGTGGTTTCTATATCCTGAAATGAATGTCTGAAATGACGAAGAGAGGGTCTTGACTGTTTTCGAAAAGTTGTCTAGTGTGTATGTGTGTGTGTGTGTGTGTGTGTGTGTGTGAATTCCTAAGGGCCAAACTGCTAAGCTCATTGGTTTCTAGACTTACGCACTACTTAAACTAACTTATGCTAAGAATAGCACACACACACCCATGACCGAGGGAGCAGCCGCGCAATCCGTGTCATGGCGCCTCAAACCGCGCGGCCACTCCGCGAGGTAGAAGCTGTCTAGTAGGTCTGCAGTTGATATAGATGGAAACCACTGTGTAATATGGTTACTCCATAACGAAGCTTGCGAAGCTAGTTTCTTGGAGTGAAGCTTCATCATCATCATTCGTATGGAACACACATGCAGTGCATTTATATTATGCAATGAATGTCACTGCATAAAACAAAAATAAGTCGACTAAATCTAGGTGTCTAATCTATTCCACTGCTGTAGTATTGGCGTTCATAAAATCATTCCACGTGCCCTTATAGCATTGTAGGACGCACTCCTCTCTTATATGTCTCATAGATTGTTTCAGTGCACCACGTAAAATATTGCGATGATATACCGATTTACCAGTTACATTTGCGGTCAGAAGTTGCGGAGATGAATTTCCCCGATAATGCTGAAATAACATTAGGATCTGTTTACCTGATGGTCGGCGTTGTAATTATTAACACATAACTTCCAAAAGAGTAATACATACGTTATTTTATATTCTAAAGAATGCGATTCACGGGCGATAATTAATGTTATTTGTATAATATTATTGAGGTTTCAACTGCAGTAGTGAGTGTTTACTTTGGCTTGTTTACTCAGAAATGTAATTCGAGCTTTTTGGGAATTCATCAGCTACTAGAACAAATTCCTGCTTATACACCATCTGCGTAAATTTAAACAGCGTAATGATGTTTGTTTTTCCGTTGAGATTTCTGTTTCTTCTGTTACACGAATACATCAGTCCTTTCACCCATATAGTCCAGTACTTCCAGTGACGATGTGTGCTCTAAACGACATTTCAGGTTGAATCCTGTATCTGCCAAAATTTTCTTGTGAATACAGTTGTCAGAACGAATATGCTGTCAAGCGTCATAAGCAAAGCACAGAGGAACGCTGTGTGCTCCAATTATAAGGCTTTAAAATCATAAATATACTTATTTAGCATGCGACATACAATGATCAGGAATGTTTCGTCCCACAACTCGCAGACAACCAGATGATGGGAGCTTCACTCCCGAGATTCCTAGCTGCGGAGGGCATTCCTCGCGTTACTTCCATTACGTAAGCAAAAACTTTAAGGAATCCGTAACAAAAATCAAGCGGAACAACAAAGTCTTGCCTTTTGTATTATTTACAGGTAAATCTTTCGAAAATTACGAAAAATCTGGTGAGTAACTCAAACAAAGGTCACCGCGCTTGCTGTGTGCGGATTGTCTCATGACAACTTCATGCGCAGAGCTGATCTCACGTTCAGTGGGTCACGCAGTGAGGATGATACCTCGTATGACTCCTGACGATTTTGCACTCGGTTAATTTACTTTCTTCTTTGTGTGCGTCCAAGACGCCAAAATCCAAAAGAAGCGCTGGGAGAACTTATGAAATTTTTCATCAGTTTAATAGTGACGGTATTCAGAGTGACAGATCTGTTGTAGGTCGTTGCATTTATATGGTGTTAGTCCTAGCTGATCGAAAGAACCAAATAAAATGTGTTCAGTAGCACGCAAGCATTGAGCTACAATTTTAATATGAAGCAGCAGGTCACTGGTGAGGCACTAACATTTTCGGAAAATGAAAATGAATTTTTTTAGGAGACAGTGGCGGCGTTTCTGTTATGTGGTATTCCTCTTTCTAAGCCCATTATGAAATACTATCGAGAGAATTATTCTAGAATGTCTCTTTCAGACAGGGGAAACGTGATACCGTCAGCCGCTATATGAGGAAACGATGTCACAAAGCAAACGCGTATTAACTTATGCTCCAGTGTATTTTATTCTAGATAAAATCACATATAGTCGACAGAGAAGGATTAAATACACTGTTTGATGTTAGGTGCAAAGACCTCGTCACCGTTGATACTGTTCTTCACGTCACGTAACTACCAATGGTCACCCTTGATGTAAAGAAAATTGTAACTCGTGTACTTTCCCACTCTAAAACAATATACAATAGCAGAAACGTCGAAAGGAGTAGTAGCCTTGGCCAAACAATACCTCTAGGCCAATTCATGGTTTCATATGGTGGCCATTGAATTATAAAAGCTGATAATCAGAACATCATTATCTTCTAATCATTGTCTTTGTTTGCACACTGCAGGCGCTGCATAGTTCCTATGACTTATCTAATTTTCAGTAGTTGTCATCGTAGTTGTCCGATCAAGATTTGGAACTCCTGAAATTTAATGAGCTGCCCGTAATTCAAGGAGTGTACTGCTGTTTCTGATTTCCTGTATTTGATGTACCACCCCAGTCTTACATAACATTGCTCGTTACGCTTGAACACCAAAAAGTTTCAAAACAGCTTTTTCATGGCAACACCTGCTTCAGAGACTGTGCTATGCAGGGTGTGCCAGGAGGAATGGTCAATTTTCAAGGATATGACAGTAACTATCATTTTAAGCAAAAAGTCTAGTAAATATGGGTCCTAAAATCCATACCTTAAGAGGTGTGAGCGCCTCTTCATCTCCAATACTGTGAAGCAAATCTATTTTACTACAATATCTTTGCCATCCATATGTTAGGAAGTAATTCTGACCATAACAAGACAAACTTGCTAGGAAAAGGTACGTCTTCTGGCCCATGTTTACTAGAAATTTTTGCTTCGAATGATCGTCATTACATACCAGAAAACTCACAATTGCTCCTGGGAAAACCCTTTAAGTGTAGAGGTGTCTTTATTTTACCTAGTGACATTAGAGCCATCGGTCCCTTCCTTTCATCTAGCCAGACGTTTTAGACGGTCTGTAAACGTGCATATTACATGAGTTGGACCTAATGACAATACCAATAATAATAACGAAACTAGTAATAACACAGAACATAGATGTGACAGTAATGTCAGTATGGTTTGAATAATTATGTAAATTTCTCATGAAGTGACGTTCTTGTAGTATGGGAGTGGCGACACACTATTAGAAACGAATGGCATGAAGCAGACGAAATAAATCTGAAGAAGATAGTATCTGGTCCAGGACACTGCGAGGAATGTTAGAGTAATGTAAGTAGATGACTAAGAGGGAGGGAAATGGAAAAGAAAAGTTGGGGGAATTGAGCCATACCTTCGCGGCGTATCCTCTTTGCATGAATATACAATCAGTTTTATTTAGAAGCTCATGTTCATTGATTTCTGGTAGATCTATTTATCTCAGTAATGTAAAATTGGAGAAGCAGTGATTGAGAGTACCGCCACCGCTATTATGGCCGAGGAAACATGGCTACTAAGCATGAACTTCTGTAATATCGCCTAATTCTATTAAATATTACGAGTAGGTAAAACTGTCGCGGCAGTGGCTGTAATCTACGTAATGCTGTAATGGAGTGCAGTTGTCATATCAATGAGGCGTCACTTTTGAAATGCGAGGTAGACATCTATTCCATCAGCAAAAAGTGGAACTTCGCTTTCATGTTCCAGAAGAACACTCTTGCGATCAGTGGCTATCGCGTGTATAGGGCAATAATCCGACTTTTGAGAGACGGTGAAGTGTAAAATGGCTGAGCGTTTAGTATACGTGTAGCTGCCAACAAATCATCGACGAAACGTATTACACATTTCTAAGAGTACATGTAAAATTGAAACACGATGCACAGTGATTATCCGTAATTAATTTGGCAAGACGAAACTAATAACAGTACAGTAAAATTCCTTCATCTCTTTCGATGAAGTCAGAGGCCTGCTGCGGGTGCAGTCGTGTAACTGAGTCAGCAACGATTCTGCTACTGTCTTGGGACAAAGAGCTCTTTGCACGCAATCGCTTTCATCTTTGTGTATGTGACTCACTGAATTACTCTATACATATTTGAGATTACTTTAAAGAACGCTCTAGCACAGCAGTAGAGCTTCACTTATTTTAAAAGTCTTGTACTCCTTTGCTGTCATGTTTTTGTTACATTCCCAAAATAAGTGCAATAACGGTGAATTACAGTGTGCCACATGTAAAAGTTCAGAAAGGATTTTTGTGGCCTCAAGAGCGATCGCGTGTGACCCAGGATAGCGGCAAATTTCTCGAAAGTTGTTGCACTAAATTTAAGCTGTATATTATTGTTTTCTTCTTTTCAACGTAGAATTAAACAGCCAAATGGTTCCACATAGTCGGTACGTACATTGGCCTAGTTTTCGACACATGATAGCGGTGTCTTCATGAGAATAGATGTAAATCGTAAAATTACATTGCTAAAAAGCAATAGCTACAATGTGGACCAGCTATACTCATGTAAAAAATAAAATAGAGCGTTCTAGATTTTGCCACGTGTGCCCAGCTGGGAACAACATCGGGCTCATGCAGTTCCTACCTAGAGCGTTATATTTTACTTTTGACGTGGCCGCTTCAGATTCTGACTATTGCTTTTTAGAAAATTAATTTTACGATTTACATCTCATTTTGATGAAGACACGCCCTAGTAGGTGTTGAAACCTAGGTCAATGTATAACATTAATTTTGTTTATGGTTCATTTAACTTTTTGTACTTCCTTTTGCTTCACAATTTTCACATATTGGTACTATATTTTCTGTAGATGAAAAATAAAGTGTGCTATACTGGAGTTTGAAGTTCTTTGTATTGTATTTCATAACGTATGTAAAATACTATGTAAATTGTTTATTACGTTAAGTAATTTTCTGATGACATTTTGTATTTAAAAATATTTGTGTGTGTAAATTTTCCATGTTGATGTAAATTTGACAATTTAAGATATGGTGACGCTTAGGAACAGCGTAAGAAATAGGTGTTATTGAAGAGCCAGTGAGCTTTTGTTTGAAACGAAAGTGGCTCTGGAGAGTTGAAAAGGTTGCAAGTGCGAATTAGCGCGCTACCTAGAGCAATTGCGGGAAGTACGTCACACAGTCTGTAGGCAGTAGAGATCTAGGCAACACCTGTGTGGAGCAAGAGAAGCTTTGCCTGCAAATTTGCACAAAAATGCCTCAGATAAAGACTGCAAACGGCTTATAGCACAGCTACGACACCCAAGCATACAGCCACCACATAAGATTTTTTTTTTTTACTTGGTACAGCGTGAACTATTAATTTGAACTGTGTTTTAATAATCATTCTTGAACTTCAAAGAAACTGTTTCACCCTGTTATTTCATCCTAATAATACACCTATATAGGGTTCTTTCCCGGTGTTTGATTAATACGAGTATCCTGTTTTACAGACTTATGAAGTACCAAGTTAATGTAAAGAGGCACCATTTAAACTGTTTTTGTGATTTCTTAACTAATGCAAAGTGTTATAGTAAAAGTTTGCTTACGCAAAATTCAGTCACAGTGTAGCCAGGTTACTAAAATGTTAAATGACTATACAGAGTTAGTTCAACGAATAATAGCTTTTGAAAGAAAATTCCAGTGAGAAAGACGTTTCCTTGAAGTGAAATGTTCATTATAAAAACTGTGCAGTTTAGTATCTAAGTATTTTATTATTTAAGTTTGTTGATGATGAAAAGTTCTTTTCTAAATATCCCCCCCCCCCTCCACCCATCATCCAAATTCTTTTTACCTTCCTTGAATTTATCTATTGGACTTTTTCTCTTTTAAAGACGTACTGTATAAGGGTGAGTCCAACATTGTTTATGTGTAGTAATATATATTTGATGAACCAAATTAAACAGTAGCAAGAAAGTGGGAAAGGTTCATACTTTTTCAGTACTTCACTATTTCATTGTCTGGATAGGCTGGCGACCATTAGTACATGTTTTAAACCACTAAATGAACTTGGGACTGAGTTGTCCTAGCTTCAGTATAATATCATTCATACTGCGTTTCTGTCTAACCGCTGTGTAAGATCTTAGTAAAACAAGAGAACAGTCTGATTTACTTATCCATTAGTCACAACACAGGGTCAAATCCCGCAAAAAGGGTAACTCTATTGATTAGCTCTTCCTATAACCTGGACTATCCTCACATAGTGTACTTTATTTGGAACTAAACTAAATTTTAGTAAGAAGGTTATACGTGGCTTTTCCCGTAACAGGACTATTTGTTCTGTTCGGGTATAGTATACGTGACAACATAGAGACAGGGTTTTCTGTTTTTTAGGTAAAAGCAAGCAAAATTACTGTAGTAGTGGTAGTGTTATAAATGTAACTACCATTTATGTACAACCGGTGGGCTGTTTAATCCTATGTTGAAACTAGTATACGGTTGCTGAATAACAGCCATGTTCAAAACTGTTATTGTTTTCCATCTATTTTCCAATAGATTCGTTCCTATACTCCCTAGACGGATTTCCTAATAACGGTTTTAGTATTATTTAGTACAGAGTCTGATATATGACAATCGCTGATCCTTTCGAGAACGCTCGTGAGCCACTCTCACAGTACGTGGCATTTATTTTTTCCTCCAATTAAATACAAACCAACAGTTTTCATAGATTTGCAGCGCATCAATTCCCATCATTATAATAAACAGTGAATCCAGTATTTCATAGGTGTTTTCAATTTTCAGTAAGAACTCCTCTGTCTTCCCTGTTATTCAATTACTCACCATCGGCATAGCCTTTAGTAATATTTTGATTTTCGAACCACACGCCAACGACTCATTAATTTAAATCAAGAATTCAGTTTTCAAATTTATTCAGATCACGTGATAGCGGTGAATACTGTTCTTCCGAATAGAAGTCACGAATTTTCTTTGTTGTAATCTCATGAGTGTGGTGACTATAAAGTATTCGTGAGACAGTGTTAAAATCCTCTTCAGGTGTCTTTATTTAGGTATAACGTGATGCCCCTAAATCGGAGAAAGATAATTCCGCAAGGTTACTTTGAGAGGGGACGGCCGATTTCCTTCCACGTTACGAGCTCGTCCGCCTCTCCTGACTGTTGTCGACGGGAGATTACAAATTAATCTTCCTCATTCTCTTATGACTTCCTGTCTAAACGCGTCAAACACAAACTCCTGACTTCTGCCAGAATTTCACTTTGCGTATGCAAAACTTGATGATTATCGATATTCGCTTCTAAACCGTATCACTGGGGTTTCACTAATGCCAAGAAATTCAGTTTTCTCTTTACTGACCACGGTACGGAAGCACTTGCGCCATGTCACTTTACAAACTCAAAGTAAGCACCCGCACCATTAACTACGGACTGATAGAACTACTTAAATAACGTAAGGTCGCACGTACAAGGCAAAAAACTGCATCACAACGACTCTTTCACCGGAGAACAGGTCGAAGAATGTCAGCACATTTATTGCTTACCTAACAAACAATCCTGACGCCGGCCGGAGTCGCCGTGCGGTTCTAGGCGCTACAGTCTGGAGCCGAACGACCGCTACGGTCGCAGGTTCGAATCCTGCCTCGGGCATGGATGTGTGTGATGTCCTTAGGTTAGTTAGGTTTAATTAGTTCTAAGTTCTAGGCGAATGATGACCTCAGAAGTTAAGTCGCACAGTGCTCAGAGTCATTTGAACTATTTGAACCAATCCTGACGTAAGCACGGCGACAATTAGAGGCCAATCTTTTCATTTGGTGTAGTTTTAAGTGCACAAACACATATTCACCGTCAAAGGTCGCATCATAGGTTCCATTTCCCTTTCTCATTTTATTCATACTTTTCACGATAATGAAAACGTGACAATCTACTTCCACTATTATTGCGACGGAACGATTAAACATAATATACTGAAAATTTGGCAGCGAATGCAGACGGATTACGTTTTCAAATTGTGCACGGAGGACTGTTCACAGAAATATACAGACTGGGATTAGAGTTTCTTCAAAGCTGATAGTTTCCAGAAATAAAACAATTGTCCCCGAACCGCGGTTTCATGAGAGTAGGCCTAGTGCATTCGTCACATGTCAAACGGAACAAGACATTTTCCGCTATCATAAGAGGTGTGATCCAGCCATGATCGCCATGCTATGCACCCACAAAATAATCTCAGAGCCAGGAGCGATACGAAATGCATAACATGTCGTGACCTGTTCACATCGCTTTCACAGTGTTTGATCACAATTTTCTCATCGCTTACTTTCGTGAAGATAAAACCGGTTGACATCAGAAGAACCTACGCCGCACAGCATCCAAAGTGATGAAACCACAAGGAAGATGTTTGTGACGGTAATAAAGAAAAGTAGTTCGTAAATCAAGATTACTCATGGCACGAATAGGGGAATTACTTTAAACGCCAGAGTATTTTATATTTTATTATTATAGTCGTAGCGTGGCATGGTGTATCGTTTTCTTCCTGCGACCTCATAAGAAGCTTGCGCTAGCAGTATATAGGGCCGTAGAGTTTTACGCATTCCAGCGTTCATCAGTTTATCGTCGGCAAAACCACCAGACTTATCCTACCGTAAAATATTCTTCAACATAAAAACGGGACACATAACGCACGAGTCTGTTATTGGCATGTTATTGTTGTCGTATATCTATTTTCAGGTGTGTTTTATCTTAACGCTTCAAACGCCCAGATGCGGTAAAGTCGACCGTGCGTGCATACTGCAGTCCCTTCTGGTACTGCTCCGTTACGCCGCTGTGCAGGTTTGACTTACACATCGCTGCACTTAATTAACGTAATTTTTTATGTGCTGGAAAAAGAGTCAGAGGAAATGGACACTGTGTCGTCCTGTAATTTGCAGCCTCCAAAAGGTCTAACGCAGTTGAACTGACAAGGTAATGTCTTAAATGTTGTCCGGTTTGTGTTTGTGTTTTAGTCCTTGTTTTACAAAAATGACAAGGTTTTATCTTCAGCCTATTTCTGTAGACAAAAGTTGTAATAGGGTCATAACTTTATGGCTACTTCGTCCTGTAATATTCGGACTCCAAATGATTACTACAAATTCAACAAATAATGTCTCAAATGTTGTTCTGTTTGTATTTGTGTTCGATCTATTTCAGTGTACAAAAAATTGTGACATGACTTTGACGTACCACTGTGCGATGTTCTTTCATGTTTCTGCCTTTATTCCAATCGTTTTCACTGAGAGCACTGGGCATATTTGCTTGGGAGGAAAGATACGCTTTTTTCTGACTGAAAAGTTGCATTCCTGCAGTCATCTCCAGTTCCTGATTGTCGGCAGATGGTAGTCAGGGTGTCTCATTGGGAGGGGCGCGGATCCCTGGGGAGCTGAGCAGATTCGAGGGAGTATGTCTTCTAGCTTTCGTTAGCTTAAATCGGCCTGTCCTCACTGAGGTGCAGACTGCCGTGCCGCCACTGGCTTCCACAGAGAACAGTTAAGCACGACATTTTTTTTCCTGTTTTGTGTGGACATTAAAAGACTGGACGCCTTGGCACCATCCGAGCAGTAAGGGAAATTCAGTTGCTTTTGCCTCAATTTTTGCTTATTCTATCCAATTAGTCACCCCTTTACAAATTCACGTGAGTGGAATGTTTTTGGAACGTCAGCTGCATGATAAGGTTTTGATAAACTGCTGTTTCGAAAAACTGCTACATTTCTTTTATTGTTGAGAAGATACTTTTCTAGTTTCCTTTACAAAATAAATAAATAAAATTAAAAAAGACATAGCGTTCTGTTTCCCATTGCTGACAAATTTGTTCTCCTTTGACCTACTTTTGTGGTAGTCACTAATCGTTTCATAGTAAATGTCTCTTAAAGTTGATGACATGCAGTACATTTCAGTTACATCAATAACAAAATCACATTCCACATTCATTGCTCGTTGGAACACACACCATTCGTTCGTCAACATCTAAACAAAAATAGTAATTGAATGTTTCGTGAGTGAAAGTGTTAGTGCAGACGAAATACATATAGCATACAATGTGAAGAAAAAAGTGCTGTATTTGGAGATTGGTATGCGATTCCTCACATAGATTCAAGTTAAAAGTTTGTCTCTTAGTATCAGCTCCGGTGCATTTTGACACATATTCACGAAAACGATGAACTACCAGCATTCTCACGTAGTTCATCGCACCGGAATGTACAAAGGAACCCGTCTCAACTTGCACTGCCGTACCAGGACACGTAGGTGACTGAGTAGGCAGCTGGGGTGTCAAACCCACATGGGCCATGGAGCTGTGGTTCGAATCCTCATCAGCGTCCTTTATTATCTTTTTGGATCTCGTTTTCCTAGTTATCGTCGTTTGTAAGCAGGACATCATTTTGTCACCCGACAATAGCCTGTCACGTGACAGAGGAATCCATCAAACTCCATGCATGTGGCTACTAACCGCGGAGTGTACAACCGAACTTCCCAAAGTTGCGATTATTTTGCCACAAAACAATATAAACAAGTGATAGTAAAGTAGAAACAATCTAAAGAATACAGAACGTAATCAACTGCAACATGCGTAATAGTAGACAAAAATTTTCTCCGTTGTTTCCAGGTTAACGGATTTGCACACACATTCTAACAACAGGTTAGTGTGCCCAATACGGAGTATGACCACCTCTAGCACCAATACAGGCCTGTCAACGATGGGACACACTGCGAATGACATCTTCAATATCATGGTGAGGCAATAACGCCCAATCTTCCTGCAGAGATGCTCGCAAGTCTTGGAGAGTGGTTGGTGGATACTGACGTGATGCAACCCTCTCCCTAATGCATCCCAGACATGTTCTATGGGATTCAAATTGTGCTCTAATAGGTCTAGCATTATCGTCCATCAGGACGAAGTCTAGGTCCACAGCCGCGCATGAGATCCCAAGATCTCCTCACAATACCTGTCAGCAATTAAAACTCGCTGACTCACTCGTACAATAACATGAAAAGGTGTTCCAGTGGTCAACATAATCCCTGTCCACGTCATTTGGGATCCTCCTCGATATCGGTCTCTTTCCATAAAGTTCGGTTCCCGAAATCGTGTTCCACGTTCCCTCCAAACACAAATCCATCGAGAATAGCTCTCCACAACAAATCGGGACTCATCTGAGAAAAGAACGTTGGCGCACCTTTCGACTGTCCAGGTGGCATGTTGACGGCTCCTCTCTAGGCATACCCTTCTGTCAAGATACGCCAGAGGTATACACAAATCAGGTCTCCAACAATAAAGGCCACTCTTCTGAAGCCTTTGCACACCGTTTGCCTGGATACAACACTTCCAGAGGACGCTGTGAGGTCATATGCCAGTTACAGTGCATTACTAAGATGGTACCGTTGTGTCCTTACAGCCAAATGATGGTCCACTTTTTCTGACGTCACACGTGGTCGGCCCTGTCCTGATCTCCGAGATACAGTTTCATTCTCTATAAACTGTCGCCTCATCCGAGAAACAACAAAACGATTCAAATTAAGCCATCGTGCCATATCAGTTTGCGAATCTCCTGCTTCCATTCTTCCTATGGCCCTCCACAGCACAGATTCTGCAGGCATCTTCTCTGTGTCATACTGCGTCGCCTGTGACTACACAGCGACTGTGGATGTGGGACTACCCTGCAAACACCACCGCACTTGATAGATACTCTGACGTCATTGCTGGTGTGATTCTCCGTTGATAGGAACGCCATCTTCCGTGCAGAACACGATCGTAACGACATCTGTTGACAGTTTGTGTGATTATATCGTGAATTAGACGCAGGACGCGGGAATTAGCAGTTTGTAGCTTTAATTTTGGACAACAATCGGTCCTATTAATTCACGTCGGGAAGCTTCCCAGGGGGGCAGGGGGGTACACAAACAATGAATACGTCGGTGTGCTTTTGGTGCTAGGTGCATCCAATAACCAAGCAGCTGCTGCTGCTCATTCATACCTGTATGCTGCACGATACACTCAAAGCCACAATCATGATAAGAACTTTTTTCATAGCATGAAGCAATGCCTTCGGGAAACCGATAATCTTCGCCCACAAGTAATGGATACATGACTTCCAGGGACTAGACGTACTCCACAAACAGAGGACACGATTGTTGAAAGCTTTCAGCAGTCACCTCAGTGAAGTACCCGTGATATTGCACAGCAACTCCAAATATCTCAAAACCTGGTGGTTGAAGCGTTTCCCCGTGAGGAACTGCATCGGCATCATAATACGTTGACTTACCAGCGGCCAGAAGATCACTATTCTGTGAATACTGTTTAGTGAATGATTTTTGCACGAAGTGGAAGATAACGAACATATTATTAAAAAAAACGTGATACGGACTGACGAGTCTAACTTCACTAGCGAAGGTATTTTGAACATCTATAACAGCCAGTATAGGTGGGAACACAGCCCACATATCACCTGAGAACGTAGCTTTTGGGCACGCTTTGGCTTAAAGCTGCGATGTTCGGCGGCAGCTAAGTTTTATGTTTTTAGCATGATGGTACACGGCAAAAGTTTGCAATGAATGTTCATAACTATTTAAATGAAGCGTTTCCAGGGGCATTGATTGGTCGTGGAAGTCCAATGTCCGGGCATCCAGGTTTCCAGGACCTTAATCCACTAGATTTTGATTTGTAGAGGCCCTTAAAGGGACAAGTTTATAGTACTTCACTCATGGATGTCCACGATCTAATAGCTCGCGTGCATGCCGCTTCGGCAATGGCGTAAGCAGGTGTGTTGTGTACGGTCCAGAAAAGTATGATCCATCGATTGATGAAGTGTTTCCAATGCAAGGTGATCGCATTGAGCGTCTTCTCTAAAGTAAACGTTGTTCGTGTATGTACATATCGGCTCTGTGAAGGTACGCCTGGATGATAAATGTTCAAAATAGAAATATTGTGAGCAGTATAATGTGCAATCTAGTGCAACCTAGCTATTGCGTTTTTTGTACCTTGTTGGATACAGACTATGTTACTGTATCCACTATTTTCTGTTCGATTTATTTGAGTTATGGACGAAATATTGTCTTTTACGTTTGCAAGAAGCTTATGTTATGTCTTAATGTTCAAACAAAAGTTACAGCAACAGAAAGAAACACACAAGATACCGCACTGTGGTGGTGTAAATTGGATACAATTTGATGCTATAATTGGAAAAAAATTGTTTACCACTAAGGCGGCCTGAACATTGCCTTGTCTCATTGAGCAATTGGGACAGTTCCGGTTCGCTGCAGAGTTGATGCTACCTGCTATTGGCCACTCTGCACGCAGTTACAGCGTTGCCAGAGCTCCGTTTTTTTTAACTCGAATTTCTATTAACCCTAATTGCTGGACTCTCTTTTGTTAGATACACTTTCGTTCTGAACTGGGATGCGGATCGCATACCGACCGCTATGTGAGACATTTCTTCTTCACCCTGTGTATCTAATACTGGCACTGTACCTGCAATTATCGCTAGTTTTTTTTAAATTTAAATAACTCTTAAGCAATGTTAATTCGAAATGTGCTAGTAACTGACTTCATATACCACATACAAAAGAGAAACACGAGCCATAAGTTCATATACTGCGTGGCGTTAGAGTCGAGTTTTTTCTTACTTTCTTTGGGCATTTATCATTCTGCAACGCAGGGTCGGCCGTGGTACTGCAGAGTTAGTTGTAGAGGGTGGTAGGATGTCCTTCCTGCCGCCACCCCAAAATACTACCCCTCCATAAGCAGTGTACCCCACCTGTTTGCGTCTAGTGTAAGCCATGAAATAGTGCGAACTTTTCAAATGTCTCTGAGCCGTGTAGCTGAGGCGGAACGTGGGGACCAGCCCGTTATTCACCTAGCGAGTGGAAAACCGCCTAAAAACCACATCCAGGCTAGACGGCATACCAGTCCTCGTCGTTAATCCGCAGGGCGGATTCGATACGGGGCTGGCGCGGTTTCCCGACTCCAGCAAGCACCGCATTAGCGCTCTCGACTAGCCTGGCGGGGTGGCTTTACAGTCTAGCGTGGCGTCTCAAAGCTGATCACTGTATAACTTCGAATTACCGTGCGTGCCATTATGAACACTCAGTATTGAGGTATGTGACAGCAACGAATATTCGAGGTAAAAACTTCATATACCTATTCTGAATTACTTCCACGATGGAATACAGGTAATGTACATTGCTTCTTATTTTCGGTATTATCCAGCACATTCTAGGGCTGACACTGTACAATAGTTAGTAAACGTCACAACGTTCTTTTTACAAAGTGTTGATTGGAAAATATGAGTTTTTAATACATTCACGTCTAAGCGTTATTCCACGTATCACATTACAGTTTCTCTTCAGTTCGCAGCAAATGTTTGAATATTCCACCGTCAATTCCAGGGCACTTGTGAACTCTCTGAAGAACATGGGTTGCTTGTCTATGTGCCTCTGCACGTTCACTAATTAGGGCAGTAGAGTCCATGGTGCGACCAAGCAGTTCATCTCACATACTCACATATCGTTTGTACACGTCAGACTTAATTAGATACCATAAACAAAAATCCATGGCTGTAATTTCTGCCGACCTGAGATGGCCAATTAATTGTACTACAGAGACGAATCCAGCTTTTTTTTGCTTTTTGTTAGCGCAAACACTCTCCCTCATAAAAGGTTCAATAACTGTTGTTGTTGACATTGATGAACAAATAGTGTATGTTAAAAAAAAATGGTTCGAATGGATCTGAGAACTATGGGACTTAACTTCTGAGGTCAACAGTCCCCTAGGACTTAGAACTACTTAAACCTAACTAACCTAGGGACACCACACACATCCATGCCCGAGGGAAGATTCGAACCTGCGACCTTCGCGGTCGCGCGGTTCCAGACTGTAGCGCCTAGAAACGCTCAGCCACTCCGGGCGGCCAGTGTATCTTCCCTTGAGCAAAGAACGTGTAATGGAATTTTACTACTGATGTAACTAAAGCATACTGGATGTCACAATTTGAAGACACATTTAATTTGGAAGAATTTATGTCCATCTCAAACTTAGGGATGAAAGAACAAGAAATGCATCAGCAATAAGGACCAAAATGCAATGTCTAATTTCGGTAAGTGAAACTTGTAAAGTCTCATACCAACAATAAAAGAAACGTTGGAGTTTACCTAAACGTTTGCCATGTCACACAGCTGACGTTCAACAAATATTCTGCTCATATTAACTTGTAAGAGCACGACTCATTCGATTAGATTACCCAAAATTTGGAGCGAAAGCAACTGACACTCTGAAGCTGATCGTATGGCGCCATGGCCTCCTGTCCTTTGATGCCCATACAAAATAGACAAAAATGTCACGCGTAATTATTCTCCGTAGATGCCAGTGGATGTTCAGCAGTCTCTGTCCTCACTGACGGCAGGTGCCGATTCCAGCTAAAAAAAGCACGGAGGAGACCGCCGTCCCACTCCCATGAAACTGCTCAACTCCACACGTAGACTCCGTCCTTTTGGCGAGACACACTGACCGCCTTTACTAACAACTGGGAACTAAAGATCATTGCAGGAGGGCGGTTAGGGTGCTGCCTGGCATGTCTGGTAAAATGTGGAGGGGCTCCATGACGCTGCATGTACACTGCAATCTGGATGGCCACAGGAACGTCCTCAAGGTGTTCATTAAACGAATTTTCCAAAAAATGCAAGTAATTATATTAAGCGTTTTGTATGAACACTGTGAATGAACGGAAACGAATCTACAATAAATGTGTTTTACCTCAGAAATCATTTGAAATAGGAGAAATATGCTAATGACGTTCTTTGCTTCAAATGAGCGTGTCTGTCACAGCTCTGAATTTGACCATTCATTCTCGAACATTGTATACCAATTATTTATTCGAGCCTGGAATGAGATATAACTATGTTCCAGTGTTAAAAACAATTTCGATGTTTTAGATTCATTTTGTATGCAGATATATGTGTCCTAAAATTTACCAGCTTTAAACTGGTCAGCGAATACTTTTCTAACCGCAGACTTCTAAAAATATGTTACAGCAACTACTTAATTTTGAAACATCAAAATAACTGTAAATAATTACGAAAATACAGCCAACTCATTGTCAATATATGGTATGTGAGGTGCGACAATAAAGTAATGAGACTGATTTTCTTTGCAAGATGTGGTAACCCTGCAGGCTTGCGTATGCACAATATCTTTAGCCTTGGTCTATAAGCTGCTTCTAGTCCAAGCGGCGCATTGATGCAACTGCTCGCCGGCCGCGGTGGCCGTGCGGTTCTAGGCGCTCCAGTCCGGACCCGCGCTGCTGCTACGGTCGCAGGTTCGAATCCTGCCTCGGGCATGGGTGTTTGTGATGTCCTTAAGTTAGTTAGGTTTAAGTAGTTCTAAGTTCTAGGGGGCTGATGACCACAGCAGTTGAGTCCCATAGTGCTCAGGGCCATTTGAACCATTTGCAACTGCTCAGCTGTGAGTTGTGCTGTAATAAGATAACATGTGTTTGTGTCTCTCGTCACGGAAATGGAACTACATAATACTGTGCAACAGTATGCCATTTCTTTTTGCGTTACATTGGCTGAAACCGTGACGAAAACTTACGGTAAGCTTCAGAAGGGTTTTGGAGAGGAAGTTATGTCAAGAGATCAAGTTTTTCATTGGCATAAAACGTTTAGTGAAGGCAGAACAAATGTGAAAGTCAAAATTGAAATGCATGCTTGTGTGCTTCTTTGATTCCAAGGGATTGTTCATAAAGAGTGGTTGCCTCCTGGACAAACAGTTAACCAATATTACTACAAATAAATTTTAGAAAGACTTTGTAAAAGAGTTCTTCGTGTCTGTGCCAACATTGCTGATAATTTGATTCTGCATTACGATAATGCGCCATCTCATACTGCTCTGTCAGTACAGCAATTTTTAACCTCAAAACAAATTTCATTACTGCCACAGCCACCTTATTCATAAGAAATGTCTCCGTGCAACTTTTTTCTATTTCCAAGAGTCAAAACGGTGGTTAAGGGACACTATTTTCAAACAACACAAGATGTCCAAAAAGCTGTGACAAGGGTCCTGGAGGATATTACGCAGAAGATGAGTTCCAGAAATGTTGCCATCAATGGCAGAAGCACTGGGAAAAGTGTGTGCAATCAGAAGGGAGCTACTTTGAAGGAGACAACATTCATCTTGACTAAAACGGTAAGCAACATTTTTTTTCGCATCAGTCTCATTGCTATATTGTCGCACCTCATCAGACGAGAAGGTCCGAAATATCAAATTTTTTTTATCGAATAGTAGTCTCAAAATCGAATGAGAAAGATAGGATAGCAGAGAACACACACAAAACCCAAATCAGTGATTTTTAATTTTCTATGCAAAATTTGATAGTTTAACTGACAAACGAGATTCAGAGACAGAGTAGCTTTGCTTTATTTACATTAAACATTAATTAAGCTCACTAAAGCCACAACACTCATAATGCGAGAAAGACATGGTGCCACGTTACCTCTACTGGCACCTAGTTGCGCACATCCCACGTCACTGTTACGCAGATATTACGGCATGTGTCACGTCATTTGCCACGCTACTTCAGTGGGTGCCCTGCTGGACACAGCGACAACTGGATGCGGGAAGGAGTAGGCACAAAGGTCACTTACCAGTAGGTCACATCTGTGAGAAAAGCTTACAGCAGCACGCGTCCACGTCGTCTAGCCTGGCTCCTGAGTCTAGGGCAGGGCCGCACAAACACGGAAAACCGCACGCGTGCAAAGCGAGGTGCAGCGAGTGCCTGCACAGTGCATCGGTTCAACTCGGCATACTTCGCCTCAACTCGGCTTGCTAGGTGAGGCCGACGCTGTGCACTGCCGTATGCGCTGCCAGATGGCTTAGTCTACATTGGAATATGTAAGCGCAAGACAATTACGGGAATAATGGAACCATGTGCTCCAAAAAAAGGGAAAATTGCCGAAAGTCAATTTAAACCGGAATGGGAATTCTCCTACTTTTTTGTGCGTTGTAACGATAAAGCCAAATGTCTAATCTGCGGTAGACTAATTACGTGTGTCAGAAAATCGTCTATTGAAAGGCACTACGGCAAATTGCATTCAGACAAGTATAGTGATATAACAGGGGATACCAGAGAGGAAGAATTACGGAAGTTGCAAACTCTTGCAGAAGAGAATTCTGTATCTACAAACGAGGTTTGTTGCAAGTACTTTAGCATGTATATTTTGGTTAAAGGTCATGCGAAACGAAATAACATTTGTTTAGATTCCTTAATTTTCGTTTTCACATAAATTATTTCTAACATATCTTTTTTTCTCTACTTTCGGGTGAACAAGATGAGGGGTGTTGCGAAATGACTCTCAGAGCTAGTTACAAAGTTGCTCTACGTTTAGCAAGAGCTGGGAGGCCATTTGTGGACGGGCCATTAATAAAATACATTATGTTGGACGTAGTAGAGACAATGAATCCCACATTAGCTCCCGCGTACAGCAGAATACCACTTTCCAGAATGACAATACATCGGAGAATCAACGACATTGCTGAGAATTTGCATGAACAACTGGCGGCCAAAATTGAAAACTTCCTAGCGTACTCCATCGCACTTGATGAGTCCACGGATACTAACGACACGGCTCAGTTAGCAATATTTTTGCGTGGCGTGGACGACGACCTACATGTAACGGAAGAAATGGTTCAAACGGCTCTGAGCACTATGCGACTTAACTTCTGAGGTCATCAGTCGCCTAGAACTTAGAACTAATTAAGCCTAACTAACCTAAGGACATCACACACACCCATGCCCGAGGCAGGATTCGAACCTGCGACCGTAGCGGTCACGCGGTTCCAGACTGAAGCGCCTAGAACCGCTCGGCCACACCGGCCGGCGTAACGGAAGAGCTCCTGGATATGATTTCGTTGAAGGACACTGTTACAGGGGCGGATATTTTAGCAGCTGTTGAAATGGCAGCTGAAGGAATAGGATTCCCTTGGGAAAAGCTGTTTTCCGTAACCACAGACATGGCACCAGCAACGTGCGGTAAAGCAAAAGGGTTTATTGGCCTACTGCGGAAAAAAACTTAACATGCTGAATTTACCTTCCGTTCATTGTTTTGCACACCAAGAGGCTCTTTGTGCGAAACTTATCGGTCTTCAAGATGTGATGAAGGTAGTGGTGCGTAACGTGAACTACATTCGTTCTCATGGACTCACTCATCATCTATTCAAAGAATTTATGATTTCCTTTGAAGAGGAGTATCCAGATATTCCCTACCACGCTGAGGTGCGCTGGCTGAGCAAAGGGAAAGTGATTTCCCGAATTTTTCGACTACGCCACACTGTGGCTCAGTTTTTGGAGAGCAAAAGACGTCCGGACCACTTTTTCATGACCCTGAATGGGTAGCTGATTTAGGATTTTTAGCAGACATTATGGCTCTCCTAAATGATTTAAGTCTGAAACTCAAAAAGAAAACAATCTCATCAACGATATGATCAGCAAAACAAACGCTTTCCGGTATAAACTGATGGTCCTCAAAAACAACCTTTCAGAGAAAAATACGCAACACTTTTCTGAACTAGGTAAGCGAGATATAAATTTTACCTTTATTAAAACAGCCTGATTTTTATAACCTCTCTAATCAAAGCGGTACTATGTTTTTGTTTGACAGCATCTGTGCAGGAAGGAGCGCGCTTTGAAAAATACGTCGAGATGCTACAATTCCGTGAAAATGCGTTTAACGACCGATTCCAGGTAATGTGCCGGTATATGACATACAGCTAAATAAAGGAGACTGCGTTACATATGCAAGTGTAATATTAAAGTAAAACCAATAGTACACATTACATGTTTATTAAAATCTATCGCATTTTAGTACTTCGAAACAACGGCTGACATTACTTTCATTTGTTAACATTGGCTTTGTTATTGTTTCAGGAAATTACCTACCTGCAGCCAGTTCTCGATGTTTTTGTGAAACCTTTTTCGATGGATATTGAAAGTGCGCCTTCAGATTTACATTTCGAACTAATTTATCTGCAAAGCGATGCTCACCGAAAGGATGTGTTTTACAATACAAAAGGTTTGCTCCAATTCTACCAGAATTTTCCGAAGGAAGAATTTTCCAAGTTACACAGAGAAGCAGCGAAGATTATTTCTATGTTTGGTTCCACTTGTGTGTGTGAAAGGTTTTTTCCTGTTTTGTCTTGTACAAAAACTAGACTGGGTGCGAGTATTTCTAATTGTAATTTAAAAATTCTCTCAGAATTGCTGTCAGCCAATCTCTTGTTCCAGATCTTAGTAGCATAATTGGAAATAAAATAAAGAGCAAATAGGAAGATACATTTGTGTTGAAACCAAATTTAAAATTGTTACCATTACAGTTATTATATAAATCTCTTTTGTATCGGTACACCAAACTAAGCTCTCCATCTAGTGTACATCAGTATTTGCCAATGACGAAGACAACAGAGTAAAAGCTTTGAAACAGGTCAAGACAGGCGGCGTGAGTGACACAAGCTAAGGAAGTGAGGCAGCGCTGTTGCGAAAACCCGAGGAGTGGGGGGTCTGCACCGTCGTCAACATAGAGCAGCCGTCTTCTGCAGTCTGCACTGTGCGATGCACCGGTGCATGCGCCTTGTGCGGCCCTAGACTCTAGGGCCTAGTTTACACGGCGACACTAGGTTGCACGCAACAGAATAATATTCGCTTTTTGGATATCTATGCTTTTCATAGGTGTTTCTGGGATTTCAGTGATGCTGGTTACAAAAATAAGTAACATGTTGCTGCTCCCGGGATCGTCATGTTCGATCAGAACATAGATAGTTTGACAATATCTGAGCTGCAGGGCAAAATTTTTTGAAATAAGAGCACATATACAACTGAATTAAGAAAAATATAAGCAAATGTAATTCTGGCTGTAGAAATGCTCTTGTCTACAAGACTAAAATCCGAGATGGCCCACCCTTTTTTTTAAGGAATATTGTTGACAGGAGGGAAGGCAACGC
Source organism: Schistocerca serialis cubense (assembly GCF_023864345.2). NCBI lineage: Eukaryota > Metazoa > Arthropoda > Insecta > Orthoptera > Acrididae > Schistocerca > Schistocerca serialis. Next base: position 969,102,945 of record NC_064638.1, read on the forward strand.
AAATCAAGAAGCTGCAGTCTTTATTCAATATTCTTCTATTTAAAACGTCGCAGCAGTGCTCCCCATTCACATATGTTTGAATTTTGAAATATTGCCACTGTACAGATCTATCTTCAAGAGAGTAGTTTGCAAACCATGCTCTTCTTAATGCGGCCTGCTTCGAATAATTACTGCTGTTAATGTTAATAATTATTACTGTTAATAGTTATTGGTGTTAATGAGAAAGTATCATCACTAAAACCGCATCATATAATATGCCGAGTGTTCTCGATTGTAATGCATGCAATGTGATCTGTAATTTCAGTTCTAGCGACAGTGCTTCATTCATTACAATTACTTATCGCACAATTAACTCTATTTAGCATAAATGTTAACAGTTCTGGGAACATTCTAAGATACGTAAAAGAATAAATGGTTCAAATGGCTCTGAGCACTATGGGACTTAACTTCTGAGGTCATCAGCCCCTAGAACTTAGAACTACTTAAACCTAACTAAACTAAGGACATCACACACATCCATGCCCGAGCCAGGATTCGAACCTGCGAGCGTAGCCGTCGCGTGGTTCCAGACTGTAGCGCCTAGAACCGCTCGGCCACCCAGGCCGGCCGTAAAAGAACATCTTCGATCTTCCATTACAAATTATTTCAGCAAGAATGCTGAGCAACCGAAATGACGTCATGTCTTCATTCAGTCACGAATCGAAACACGTTTCTTTTTTTTTTTTCGTATGCAGCTATTCCACGCAACAAGCTTTAACTCCATTACAACTCGTGCGACGTGCAGCTGCCAAAACATTCATTTCAGACACGACACAGGAACCCACAAAACGACGAAACTGAAGTATATGCTGGTTTCGCCGTGTCTACGGTCAAATGTGAAACCATTTGCGTGCAACTCATTCCACGCAACGAGTGGCGCAACCCAATGTCGTCGTGTAAACTGGGCTTAATATGCACTGTCCGCTGCCTGCTTACTGCAGGCACGGTGCCCTACATCTGTTTATGATTTAATACAAGGAACTTTGTCATCTGCGATTCTACAGCTTGTTTCCATATTACACGGCCGTCATTAATGAGGAATGAGCTTTAATTTACCACAAGGCATTAGAAGGAAAAGACGAGATAATCCGCTCGAGCTACACAGTTGTGAATTCTCATCAAAACACATCAGAAGAGGAACAAAAAATTCAATTCCTTATTAAAACCTGCACTCCCAGACAATATCAACTTACACGGTCCACAACGTTAAATAACACTTACGTTAAAATACATACAGTAAAATAATGTATGAATAACCTGTACCATTCTGAAATTGTAGTACCTACTATTGCGGCTGGTTGTATGTTTAACAGTACAATGAACATTCAGGATCGCTAATTATTTCTTTAACTTTAGCACTTTCGAATATTTATTGAAGTAAATTCAAGTTAACAATAATGTTTCACTGAATGTAGACTTTGAACACACGTAATGGAAAAAACAAATTTGCATCATCATTGTGCATCTTCTAATCAATAGTTAACATGATTTGTCACCTATGGTTGTCTAAATACTTCTAATTTTCACTGCATGTTGTACAGACTTTGAGAGAAAGCTGGTTTAATTTCTATCTGATAGACTGCAATTGCTTACCTCTGAGGATATTAATTTATTTTGCTCCAATATTATTGTACAGAACTGTAATACATGAATCAACCTTAGAGTATTCAACATAGGAAATGGATTCATTCACTGTTTACGAAATGAAAACCACGTAACAACAGAAGTACATTTCACATAAATAGTTATAAGGGTCATGTTACATTTGCGGGAAAGAGCTTCACATGGCCACATCTCAAGAAGACCACGTTCACCACCATACTGGCTATAAAATTGATTGAATATGTTTGTCACTTTGAAGAGCAGTCTCACGCATCCACAACACTTGCTAACCTAATTCCGTCAAATGCAACAATTTGGCATTTAGCTTCATCCAGTAGTTAAGATTCCGTACAAGAAGCTGCTTCTTTTGTACAGTTAGCCAATAAGCAAGCCAAGCAACTTCCTGAGGTCAGCTTCGTTGTTAAAAAAGCGGTCTATTAAATGGCTGTAAGGAACTTGATCAAAATTATTCGTAATGACTGCGTAACTGCGCTACCTAATTTTCGGCTCCAAAGCAGCATTTGGTACCACTGTAATTTAGGGGTTTTCTTCGTACACTGTGTCCAGGACACACTCACATCGTACTCTCACGAAGAAAGTCATGATAAAGGGCGGGATAGAAATTCGCTTTTCGTCTTTCGGTACTTCCGCTGACTTGTAGCCTATACATATGTGGTTTCCCTGTGAGCACGGCTCTCTCTCTGTAAATATACAGACGGAAAAATATCGCAACATCAAAATATAATCAATGTAGAGTAATGAAATTTTGGGAATGCATTTGTCTAGGTACTACATTCAAGTGATTAACATTCCAAGATCAAGGTTAATGTAAGCGCGAGATAAGCCGTTACAAATGTGAAATGCTGGTACGTTAATAACCGGTGCAACGGTCAGACCGTTGAATGCTAGCATTTCAACCAGAATACATTTTGTATTGTATAATTGCTATTGTCAGTTTGTGGGATGGAGTTCCATGTCTGTTGCAGATGGTCGGTCAATACAGGGACTGGTAAAGCTGTTTGTGGAGCCTGCCGGACAGGCCGAGCGGTTCTAGGCGCTTCAGTCTAGATCCGCGCGACCGCTACGGTCGCAGGTTCGAATCCTGCCTCGGGCATGGGTGTGTGTGATGTCCTTAGGTTAGTTAGATTTAAGTAGCTCTAAGTTCTAGGGGACTTAGACCTCAGATGTTAAGTCCCATAGTGCTCAGAGCCATTTGAACCATCTGTTTGTGGATGACGGAGTTGTCATCCGATGATGTCCCATAGGAGCACGACTGCAGACAAGCCTGGTGATCGAGTAGGCCAAGGCAACATGTTTACACTCTGTAGAGCATATTGGGTTAGAATATCGGTAAGCGGCCTAGCGTTATCCTGTTGGAAAATACCCCTGGAATGCTGTTTATGAATGGCAGTACAACAGGTCGAATAACCAGACTGATGTACACAGTTGCAGTCAGAGTGCAGGGGATAAGCACGAGTGTGCTCTTGCTGTCATACGAATTCGCACCCCACACCGTAAATCGAGGCGCAGGACCAGTGCAACAAGCACGTAGCCAGGTTTGTTGCAGGCCTCAATGGTCTCCATGTAACCAACATCCCGCCAGCACAGGCACCGAGGCAGAACAAACTTTCATCAGAAAACACAAAAACACTACAGACCTCCAGCCTGACCTGCAAGAGCTCTCGCTTGACACAAATGGTGATTTGGGGTCATTGGAATGCACGCTGCAAGGTGTCTGGTTCGGAGCTGTGTGTGAGATAACCTTCGTTGTGTCACTGTGCAGCCAACTGCTGCTCAAAATGTTGCTGCAGCTGCAGTATTGTGCGCCAGCCATACGCCGAAGACGATGGTCTTCCCTCTCGGTAGTACCATGTGGCCGTCTGGAGCCCGTTGTTCTTACGACCGTACTTTCTCGTGAGCACTGCTGCCAGCAACCATGCACAGTGGCTACACCTCTGCCAAGTTTCTCTACAATATCGCAGAAAGAACGTCACATAACCTCTTTCAAACTCTGTGAGGTGTTGAAATTGGTGTCTTTGTCGCCTTAAAGGCGTTCTTGAGTAACATCAACACTTCACGTGTAATTTCAACGATAACTAACGCTCACGACCGTTATAGCGCGTTTTTAAGACAAAACTGATTTGCATCCTCGTAGTGACGCAACTAGCGCCACTCTTACGCGACTGGTGCTAAATCTGAATAGACATCATCTTTCAGGTGTAGAAAGGCGCCTACCGTCATTCGTTTATGTATCACAACTCCTTCACTGTGTTGTTATTTATTTTCCGTCAGTGCATTTTCATCCGTAATGACAATGTTATTTGATTGTTTAACCTGCACGCACTATTGTTTCATTACTAAGAACGAAGCAAGAAATAGGTACAAGAAAAAGTGAAAATTTGTATGAAACAATATTCATTACAAAAGGTATGCAGAGAACTGAAATCGGCCACCAGATGATGTCATCTCTTAACATAGTATAGTCTAGGTGTATGCTACTCAATTAGTATGACTACAGTTAGATGGTGTCAGTACATTCATTTCTGATATCAATCGGCAATCTTCTTGAATCGAAAACAACTTTCTGTTTCTGAAAGTAGAACAATGACAGGTAAGATTTGTATATTACTGAAGCGGAGGTCAGTGTTTCGTTGCTCAACGTCTGGCTGCTTTCAGCGTCTAGGTCTCCACCACCTCAAGCAGGGAATCTCTATCCCTGTCCAGCCATCCCGACACCTTTACAGAACTATTACCAACTACGAGTAGCCAATAAGGAGCGTCGTAGAGAAACCACGCGTTATGAGCGAACTCGCTTCATAACCTAGGCATAATGGAAAAATGGATATAAAATCCTCCAAAACTGTGTCCTTTTTGGATTTTTTTATTCGCTGATTACGAATCCGATGTCCTAATTACGAAACTCAAAATGGTGGATCCAATTTGCCGGATGAAAAATTATAAATCTAGTGTATTCGAGTAATACTTTGGATATAAGGCATTGTGAGGGCACTGATAAAGAATTAAAATTGGAAATTTCCATATTGAATTGCTTTATTCAATATTTTACATTTTTCAGTTGAACTCATAGTCACATTAGTCGCTTGTGTCATTATTGCTTTCAGAAGGGTGCCAGTGTGGTTGTCCACTGGGAGATGGCTGGGAAAACAGATCTTTTACCTCATGTGGCATTTGTTTATTTGTATATTTTTAGCATGGTACAGCAGAGTCAGCAACTGTAAAATGTAATTATGTTAAATTTCAGCCTCCAGTTGCAATAGCAAAACTTTACCTAGGTTTCGGCTATAATAATGTAGCCTTCTTCAGAAATGACACAATATAAAATTAAATTGAAACCCAGATATTGACCTTGTCAAACTTAGTACTACAGTACATAGTCAAAGACTGCGTCACTTCTAGATTAGCAGAAGGGACGCAGTCTTATGACTATGTACTGCAGTACTAAAATTTTAAGTTTGACGAGGCCAATATCGGGCATGTTTTAAATTAATTTTATATTGTGACGTTTCTGAAGAAGGCTACATTATTATAGCCGAAACCTAGGTAAAGTTTCTTTGTTCATGCAACTGGAGGCTGAAATTTAATATAATTGCATTTTTTTATCTTCTTCGATCGTACATGAATGGTTTGAAGATACCAGAAGCCAATGGAATATGATATGCACCGTTCTATCACGGGAATCCTCTTGATAACGCCGTGTGTCCTTATTCCGAGCTTCTTGCGCATCTTCAGGTAGCCGGCCAATTGGCAACGGGGCAGCTTCGATTATGGCATAAGCGTTGATCAAAGCTTGCATGGGCTGATGACGGCATTGGTAATTATTGCAGAATGTTGTGAGTCTGAAGAAGTTGGTACATTCGAGAAATATACATTTTAAGAGTCCTTGCTAATTATATTTTAGTTCTTTAGTTCCCTGTATAAAATCGGAATAGTTCTGCAGCAATTAGCGAAATTTTAATCATGTAAATAAATTATTTTCAGATTTTCGTAACAATTATTATGATCACAGCTGCGAAAATGTCGCCAAGATGATGATTATGATGTTTGGCTTGTGGAGCGCTCAACTGCGCGGTTATCAGTGCCCGTACAAAGTCCCAACCATTGCTCAGTCCAATCTCGCCACTTTCATGAATGATGATGAAATGATGCGGACAACACAAACACCCAGTCATTTCGAGGCAGGTGAAAAATCTCTCCCGGAATTCTACAGTAAACCCGAATGGCATTTTTGGAGCAGATAATAGTTTATGATATGACTGCAATAATGAGGAACAAAAAAAAATCTGTGACTGCAAATAAATTTGAACACGTTAACTAAGCTATTAAGGTAGCAAGAGAGTTATTTACAAAAGTGGGCCACGCAGAGGAAGTCTTGTAGCCAAAGATCTCGGAAAATATCGGTAGTAGCTTGGTTTTAAGTCTATATATGTCATTACACTGGTTAAAAATGCCTTAAACATGCCTCCTGGAATGATACACAACCTATTTTCTTCTGACAAGTAGACAGGATCGTTGCAGTGTATTAAACAGGCCACAAAAGCAATACTTGAAAAATGCGTCATTGATCGTCAACTGCCACGGCGAGTATTACATCGATTGTACCATAGTATTGGAGAAGTATGCGCCAGTGCAGTCTACAGAATATTTCGCGGGAATAAGACTGAACGAGCACCTCTTGTCTTCTATTCTTGTCCATGTTTTCATGCGAGCTGGCCCTCTGTGTGCCGTGTGGAGCTTAGCGTCTTCTTACGACTGACGCAACTGCCTAATGACATCATTAACCAACCTGGGTGAGCCCACATATATCCCGGATACTGAATATCGTGAACTGACTAACCATCAACCAGCTCCTTCACAGGAAAAAAACCCTTCTTATGTCCACATGCTCGGTAACTTGAACAGTCCCCTCTTTTCGTCAATACGAACTCATGCAAGAAGTGGGACCCCCCCCCCCCCTCACTTTCGGATCAGAGGAAAACTATAAACTTGAGGCAAATATTTGCTTCAACAGTCACGTTTTGTGCTATCTTGCCGCATGAGGGTGTAAGCAGCACGTTCAGAAACGCGATGTTCGATTTCTTCCCGGCACCCGCCGCGTAACCGTTGGTATCTCCATGCGATGCCTGCGCCACCAGCGCACTCTACGTCGCCGCACACCAATACCATCTCGATCACTTGTGTCTAGAAGTCTTTCCTTTACCTCCTAATAAAAACTTCCGAAACAACTTCGTCAATATAATCACTATCATCATCATCACCATCATCATAAAACGCTTAAAACATAATATAGCCATAAAAATGTATTCAACATCAAAAAATTCTTGATGCTGAACTTTCATTGCAAATAGGAGTAGTAACATTGAAGCATGTCGTATATTTCTACCGTCGACTGAGTTCTTGTATTTCCAATATTGCATTCACCACTAGTTTATTTCTTCTTCTCAGTCCTAGTTGAAAGTGTTTTGAGTTCTGTGCCTAGACGCGTGAACTGCATCTGTTCTGACCTTCTAACAGATACTCATATCCAGGAAGATTTAACATTTCCATACTAATGCTCTTTGTTGCACTGGCCAATACAGACTGGGGGGGGGGCGTAGGGGGGGAGGGGGACAGATCACCTTGAACGACTAGAGACAACACGTTCATATTCACAGATCAAGTACATTAGTATGTTCTGTAACAATGATTGGCATTTCAGTCACCTTGTTTCAGCATGTGTCCTGTTGCATTGTAGGCACAGGATCCGCAGTGGCCCCCGATAACTTGTTCCATGCGTGATGGCATCGACACGTATAAGACGCGAATGGCTGTCCTGTGGTGTAGCCATCCATGTTGCATTCACGTCGTTCCGAAGTTCAGCTGGGGTGTTTGGCATTGGGTCACAGGGCTGCACCCTCCGTTTCACCATATCCTACTTATTTTTGACTTTCGACAGATCTGGTGATGCACAGGGCCAGGGCAAAAGGATGACTACAAGAGGCACGTGTTCGTGCAGCAACATGTGGTCGTGCATTGTCTTGCTGAGAAATGACATCTGGGATGTTGCGCAGAAAGGGTATGGCTACGTGTAGCAGGATGTCATTCACATAGATCACACCGATCGCAGTGCCCTGGACGCGCACCAGCTGGTGGTTGTACCTAGTAGCACATCACGATATGAGGTCTTGAATTGGCGCTGAATGTTTTGTGCGAGTGCAGTTATTGTGCGACCGCTCCCCTACTCTACAGCGAATCAAAATGCGGCCATCATTTTCTAACGAACTAAACCTGTATTCTTCCGAAAACACTATCTGAAGCCATTCCTCTCCCCAGTGAAGTCGTTCCAGGCACCATTGCCGTCTAACATGTTTCAACAATAAACGGCGACGGCGACGAACTGCCTCCCATGGTCGTGTACGATGTGTTACACTACTCCACTGTTGAGCCAGAGCCCAGGAAGAAGCAGTCCTCACCCGTTTCACTTCCGAAACACTTCGTCCCACACGAGCAGCAATTCCCTGAACGGATGAATCAAATTCTTTCATGTCAAAATGCGCCCTCCTTCACGCTCACTGATTTGATGATATGGTTCGGGCACACGTCTCCGAGGCACCCTGCGTGTCTGCTCAGTCACTACAGCTTCAGTTTCAATGCTTGAACGTTCATATAGTTTCCTACTAAATTCTTTGTCTGATTTCTCAAGTAAATTTCTTATTGTTACACCTGTTAGCTTCATTCTTTTATACATGCTACACGTACCACGGAAATATGATCTTTCACTCGCTACACCATTTACCGGATGACGGAGGATGAGTGTCGTGCTGTTACACATTGAGTCACAACAATCGCTATAACTCAACAATGAATGTAAACCGAAAGTTCTTCTTATTATCAACTTTAGCTACACATTACATAAAATGACATGTATTGAATGTTTTTCCTTTAGTTTTCGAGGCCAGACGTGTTTAGTGTATAATGCATCACGCATGAAGCCTCCTTGAAGAGAAGCCTATTCTGATCGGTTACACACGAAGAAGTAGCACAAATGTTTCGGAAAGCATCGTTTTTAGGTTTCCGTATCTCGGTCGGTAAAAGCGGAAACCTTACAGTGGTGGTGGTTAGTGTTTAACGTCCCTTCGACAACGAGGTCATTAGAGACGGAGCCCAAGCTCGGGTTAGGGAAGGATTGGGAAGGAAATCGGCCGTGCCCTTTCAGAGGAACCATCCCGGCATCTGCCTGAAACGATTTAGGGAAATCACGGAAAACCTAAATCAGGATGGCTGGAGACAGGATTGAACCGTCGTCCTCCCGAATGCGAGTCCAGTGCGCTAACCACTGCGCCACCTCGCTCGGTGGGAAACCTTACAGGAACACATTGTCGTACGCCTGTCTGTCCGCCTGTTAAGATCTCTCTTTCTCTGGAACGGGTGGGGGTACCAAGTTAAAATTCATGTCAATTGCTACAGTCTACGTTCCCTTGGTGCTGCAAAAGAGTTAAGCTTCTAAATTGATGCAATCGAAAAATATGGAATTTCGTGTCACATATTTTGTTAGTGTTGTACACATGGAAGAACCCTGGAGATACTAAAAGGTTTCAGATAGATTATATAATGGTAAGACAGAGATTTAGGAACCAGGTTTTAATTTGTAAGACATTTCCAGGGGCAGATGTGGACTGTGACCACAATCTATTGGTTATGAACTGTAGATTAAAACTGAAGAAACTGCAAAAAGGTGGGAATGTAAGGAGATAAACTGAAAGAACCAGAGGTTGTACAGAGTCTCAGTGAGAGCATAAGGGAACAATTGACAGGAATGGAGGAAAGAAATACAGTAGAAGAAGAATGGGTAGCTTTGGGGAATGAAATAGTGAAGGCAGCAGAGGATCAAGTAGGTAAAAAGACGAGGGCTAGTAGAAATCCTTGGGTAACAGAAGAGATACTGAATTTAATTAATGAAAGGAGAAAATACAAAATTGCAGTAAATAAAGCAGGCAAAAAGAAATATAAACGTCTCAAAAATGAGATCAACAGGAAGTGCAGAACGGCTAAGCAGGCATGGCTATAGGACAAATATCAGGATGTAGAGGCTTATCTCACGAAGGGTAAGACAGATACTGCCTACAGGAAAATTAAAGAGACCTTTGGAGAAAGGAGAACCACTTTTATTAATATCAAGAGCTCAGATGGAAACTCAGTTCTAAGCAAAGAAGGGAAAGCAGAAAGGTGAAAGGAGTATATAGGGGGTCTATACAGGGGCGATGTTCTTGAGGACAATATTATGGAAATGGAAGAGGATGTAGATGAAGATGAAATGAGAGATACGATACTGCGTGAAAAGTTTGACAGAGCACTGAAAGACCTAAGTCGAAACAAGGCCCCGGGAGTAGACAAAATTCGATTAGAACTACTGACAGCCTTTGGAGAGCCAGTCCTGACAAAACTCTAGCATCTGGTGAGCATGACGTATGAGACAGGCGAAATTCCCTCAGACTTCAAGAAGAATATAATAATTCCAATCCCAAACAAAGCAGGTGTTGACAGATGTGAAAATTACCGAACTATCAGTTTAATAAGTCACAGCTGCAAAATACTAACGCGAATTCTTTACAGACGAATGGAAAAACTGGTAGAAGTTGACCTCGGGGAAGATCAGTTTGGATTCCGTAGAAATATTGGAACACGTGAGGCAATAATGACCCTACGACTTATCTTAGAAGAAAGATTAAGGAAAAGGAAACCTACGTTTCTAGCATTTGTAGACTTAGAGAAAGCTTTTGACAATGTTGACTGGAATACTCTCTTTCAAATTCTGAAGGTGGCAGGGTCAAAGTACAGGGAGCGAAAGGCTATTTACAATTTGAACAGAAACCAGATGGCAGTTATAAGAGTCGAGGGACATGAAAGGGAAGCAGTGATTGGGAAGGGAGTGAGACAGGGTTGTAGCCTCTCCCCGATGCTATTCAATCTGTATATTGAGCAAGCAGTAAAGGAAACAAAAGAAAAGTTCGGAGTAGGTTCTAAAATCCATGGAGAATAAATGAAAACATTGAGGTTCGCCGATGACATTGTAATTCTGTCAGAAACAGCAAAGGACTTGGAAGATCAGTTGAAAGGACTGGACAATGTCTTGAAAGGAGGGTATAAGATGAACACCAACAAAAGCAAACAGGGATAATGGAATGTAGTCGAATTAAGTCGGGTGATGCTGATGGAATTAGATTAGGAAATCTGACACTTAAAGTAGTAAAGGAGTTTTGCTATTTGGGGAGCAAAATAACTGATGACGGTCGAAGTAGAGAGGATATAAATTAAGACTGGCAATGGCAAGGAAAAAGTTTCTGAAGAACAGAAATTTGTTAACGTCGACCATTGATTTAAGTGTTAGAATTTGTTAACATCGACCATTGATTTAAGTGTTAGGATGTCGTTTCTGAAAGTACTAGTATGGAGTGTAGCCATGTATGGAAGTGAAACGTGGATGATAAATAGTTTAGACAAGAAGAGAATAGAAGCTTTCGAAATGTGGTGCTACAGAAGAATGCTGAAGATTAGATGGGTAGATCACATACCTAATGAGGAGGTATTGAACAGAAGAAGAGATCGGTTGGTAGAACATGTTCTGAGGCATCAAGGGATCACCAATTTAGTACTGGAGGGCAGCGTGGAGGGTAAAAATCGTAGAGGGAGACCAAGAGATGAATACACTAAGCAAATTCAGAAGGATGTAGGCTGCAGTAGGTATTTGGAGATGAAGAAGCTAGCACAGGATAGAGTAGCATGGAGAACTGCATCAAACCAGTCTCAGGACTGAAGAACACAACAACAACATTTTGTTAGTCGAAAACCCATTCATCAGAACCTACGAATGAACTATCTACACATATAGTTAAGCTTGTACAGAACCCTCAGAACTCGAGCCTATGGAAGCACGAGTACGTGTGTGTGTGTGTGTGTGTGTGTGTGTGTGTGTGTGTGTGTGTGTGTATGTGTGTGTGTGTGTGTATGTTCCACATCTCCCCCTAAACCATTGGATCGATTACAACCGAACTTGGTACACATATCCGTTACTAACAGGCAACGATTGTCATGGGGCAAGACACACCCACCTTTCACCTCCTTATCATAGATCAGGAGATATTACGTCATGAACATTGAGATGCGTGAGATAGTGCCCCGTTGTGCATAAAGTTTAAATTTTTCACTTCCTTGCTAATGACTCTATTCGCAACATATTTCACATGCAGTGTTATCCACAGATGCCGCTGAACGCACCTACGCAAATATATCATTGTACGACGTATTTTAATGACGTCGTAAACACTGAGTTGCGTGATGAAATACTGCATCATCCATGAAGTTTTAATACATTTTTTCTTTACTACTAAGACACTCCTGCAGTCGAGTCAACTTAAAGGAAATCCCTGACACTCGGCAGCTCTTTTGATAGCTTTCAACTGTGGAGTGTAAACGGCTTTAGTGAAAACAGTAGCTGTCTATAGAGCTATGAACAGGCGTTGCCATAGAGACGTTTACAAAAGTTTTTGGCACTGTTCATGCACATTTGTACATTAAGTGTATTTCTCAATACGATTGTTACACAGCGACAAAGGTGTTCTCAGGAATACATGGAAATGTATATTTTCCGATAGTGCACTACAAACACAGTTAATATTTTGTTTTCATTTCTGATAGAAAATCGGCAAAATCAATATCCTGTCACATTTTCTGCTGAATACAGTTTGCATTCCCTTATTTAATTAGTGATGTTTAGATCTATAGAAGAACAACCTTTAATAGGCTTTGAAACTTTAATTTTTTGCATGGTGCTCTGTGTTACATTCGTGACAAAGACATTTGTGTTGTGATCGATTATGTTTTGGACTATGATAAACTGTTATTAGCGCTCTATGGGTGCTGCTTCTTGATACGTAGAGCTTTCGGTGGCTAACCTGACACTAAATATTAATGGGTAGAGTGCATTGCGACAGCCTTACACCAGCAAGCAAGTCATCGCTCAACAGTCTCAGCGTTATATTATCTCCGTCAAACACCGCAAATTGTGTTGCGGAAGATGGACTAAAAACTGGAGAAGAAAGAGCTATGACTTCGTACCTAAATAACTTTCAGCTGATCTCACATTCTCAGTTCGTTTTGTTGAAATATGGAAGCAGCTTACTAGCAGATCCTCAGTCTTACGCTCTTCATCGCTTATCTCCATCTCCATCTATATGATTACTCCGCAATTCACAATTAACTGGACTCGAGGAAAGCTAGCATCTAAATCATTTTGTGCGAGCTTTTATTTCTCTTACTTTATCCTGATGATCATTTCTCCCTACGTAGGTAGGCGCCAATAAAATATTTTCTCAACCTGAGGAGAAAGTTGGTGATATAAACCGCTCGAAAGAAAATCGCCTTTATTTTAATGATTCCCAGCCCATCTCAGGTATCGTATCCATGACACTCTCCCCCCCCCCCCCCCATTTTGCAATAACACAAAACGAGCTGGCGTTCCTCTACAGACTCAGGCTGACACCTCGTTCTGGCACGATAGGATCATCCCGAATAACAGACGTTGCAGAAAATTTAGTTATGAATGTCGGACACCGAAATTTTAGGTCGATTCAAAAGAGGGTGTGGAATGCGTTACTAAAAGCATTCATGGCTTCAGTGGAAGCACAATATGACAAATTCGATGGCGCATGGAGTAAAATTGCCAGCCAACGGGCTTGTTATTGCACCGAGCTCCGCTATTGATGTGCACTGTCGCGCATAATCATTTGTTCGTATTCCACAGTACGATTACAATATGCGAAGGGAAAGCGGCTCGCTTCACAGGAACAGCTCCATGTGATGTGTGCATCAGTGTGATATAATTATCTTAGCAACCGCAGCTAGTCTCTCCTACTGCACGTGGAATACAAGAATTGTGTACTATTATTTCTAACAGCAAACAGCGTTTTACTTGCAATTTTTCTGTTTTGTAACAATGACTGTTCTTCGTCGTAACTACTTCGTACAGGTCCAACAATAAATCTCCTTCGTTTATGTAAGGCATCCCCCAAGATTAGCAATCCTTCGATATATTCGCTCGTCGCGTAACACGAGATTTTGAGCGAAAGATGCTTTGACTTAATATTCTTGCTTTGTATACATAGCTTTTAGTGCTACGAGTGAGAATAGCACGTCAGAAAATTCTGTCATACAGCTATATAGCTGACCACAGCAAATATTGGACAAGTTTTATAACTTAGAAGTGGGGGAGGTGGTTTTAATTTGGACGTTCTGCGATTTACTTGCTGCTGTACGTTCTGAAAATTTTCAGTTATTTTGGTAAGAATTATGAAAAAAGCTGCCAGCAAGCCTTCATAGAGGCATAGTCGCAAGCCATGTTGATGTCAGTACAATTTAGAAGTAGACTGCCTTAAACGAGAGGGATGGGGTGGGCAGGAGGAAGTTGAGTGGAAGCACCTGCGAAGCAGGTGAAGTCATTAGATGGTGTGCTCGCTTAATAGTGAGTACATGTAGTGCTCGCTTAATAGTGAGTACATGTATACTAGAGGGCGAGGACAGGGTACTGGCCTGTACTATGCCACATTTGTGTATCACTTATGTGATCACAGCCGACGAGGTGCGGGTTCCGAAGGAAAGCTGTAGGAGAAGTTTTTTAATGTGTTCGGAACATTTTTCAGAATTTTTTTCCTGTTCGTTGTGCTAAGGACAGCAGGTTCCACTGATGCCATTCTCTGTACGATGCCTCACATCTACGGAATTGGTAATTGTTCCGATAAAATTTTTCTACTCTTTTGTGAAGAATACACTACGACGAATTTTTGTTTGCCCTTTGCCGGATCCCTGTGTTTGAGAAACAGTCCCCTATTCGCGCAACATGACTGCCCCCCCCCCCCCCTCCACCCACCACTCCAGTTACAAACAAGGATTGCAGTCATCATGGAGTTGACACGCTATTTTCGTCACAAATGTTCAGCAGCAGTGGTCTAGGGGCCATTCCACAGTTAGCAGCGGTGGGGCAAGGCCATCGTGCTTGTGTCCCGCCTGTTTGAGTACCGCGCGCGCGAGTGTTTACCTTCCGTTGCGGCGAGTGTCACGCGTCCGTGTCTCGGTAGTGCCATGGCGCACTCGTACCTTAAGTCCACAGGTAAGATCACATTTCAAGCGGACTACGCAAGACCTCGAGTACTTGACATTGAACGTTTCATCCGGAAAGAACTTCATATGGCACCTTAATACATCATGGGGATCCACTTTTCTATAACTCAAAGTGTTGTGTACATAAAACTGATGAATGAAGAGGCGTGCACTGATGTTGTGTGCCGACACACTCATGGACTTAAATTTAAGCATCCTGATAGCCACATAGGAACTGTAACGCTGGATTAGGCCTTCGCACTCTGAGGTTCTACGAGCTGCTATTCGAAGTCCCGCCAGATGTTGAGACGAAAGCTTTCAAACCGCACGGCAACGTGTGAAGCCACCGGGCTGAAAATAGCAAACGTTTGAGACACACCCCGTCTTAAACGGAGTGCGACAAATTAAGATTGCACTGACGAAGCATGTGCCATGCTATTTAGTAATTGGCGGCTGAGAGCCATCGTCATGTATGACGGACAACCGCGTACTTGCGCCGGCTGTGGCCAGGAAGGGCATGTCCGATCGGCCTGTATTCAGCGCCGACTGACTCAGACACCGGTTGGTGAAGTTCCATCCCCGACGACAACTACTTCACTCTCCGTCACGTATGCAGCGGCTGCAATCGCAACAGCTGCTCCTGCCCAGGATCGTAACACCGTATTGCAGTCAGTGGTCGATGACCGTGTGGCGGACAACATATCTCCCTCCACAACGCCATGGGCAGAATTACCTCAAGATGGTGATCAATTGTGCCACCGAGACGAGCCTAAAGAAAAGATGGAAGTCTAACCAGAAATTGTCCCAACTTCTGCCTTCCTACCAATGGAGACCGCGTCAAACGAATGCCGCCCGCACTCTGACGCAGAACAACATGTCCGAAAACAACGGTCCCTTCGAAAACTCAAGAAACGGCGCCATACGCCATCCGATAATTGCCTGCTTCGGATGTGTGACCCAGACGAACATCCGGCGTCGGACGACACTCAGGACTCTACCACCACAACTCACCCTTCCCGTCACGATGCTGCGGCGAAATCAGTTTCTGAGACTCGGACCGACAACACCACTTCTGCTAGATTAGATTAGTACATGTTCCATAGATCAGGAATACGACACTTCGTAATGACGTGAAACTTGTCAAGTTAATAAAAGGTGTCCATACAAGATATTACATGACACTTAGGATTTTAATTTTTTTTTTTCGGTGGGGGTTGGGGATATTACCCACTTACTATATCCAAAAATTCATCTAATGGGTAGAAGGACTTGCCATTAATAAATTCTTTTAATTTCCTTTTAGCTGCTGTATCGGTATCTGTCAGACTTCTGATGCTATTAGGTAAGTGACCAAAGACTTTTCTGGAAGCATAAATTACCCAATTCTTAACCAAAGTTAGATTTAACCTTGAGTAGTGAAGATCATCCTATCTCCTAGTGTTGTAGCCATGTACACTGCTATTACTTTTGAATTCGTTAGGATTGTTAATAACATATTTCATAAGTGAATATATATTGTGAGGCTACAGTAAGATCTCTAGCTTTTTAAATAAGTGTCTGCAGGATGATCTTGGATGAGCTCCAGCAATTATTCTGACTACACGCTTTTGTGCTATGAACACTCTTTTACTCGGTGATGAGCTACCCCAGAATATGATGCCATACAAAAGCAGAGAATGAAAACAGGCGTGGTAAGCTGATTTACTGAGATGTAAATCGCCAAAATTTGCAATGACGCTAATAGCATAAGTAGCTGACCTCAAACATTTCAGCAGATCTTCAGTGTGTTTTTTCCAGTTCAACCCCTCATTAATGCATACACCTAGAAATTTTGAATATTCTACCTTAGCTACCGATTTCTGATCGAAGTCTATATTTATTAATGGTGTCATTCCATTTACTGTGTGGAACTGTATGTACTGTGTTTTGTCAAAGTTTAATGAGAGCCCATTTGCAGAGAACCACTTAATGATTTTCTGAAAAACATTGTTTACAATATCACTAGTTAATTCTTGTCTGTTGAGTGTGATAGCTATACTTGTATCATCAAACATGAGCTCGAGCGCTCTGTTGACAGCACTAATAAACCGTTACCAACTGCTGCATCTGATTCTTGGGCGGATGATGTTGAGGATGAGCCACAGCGCCCGGAGGGCAGAGATGCTCTCTCGGCTGTACCCAGCACCGACCAACCACAGTGACCACCGCTGTATCGTCAGCCTCTGTGGGGCCGCCCCTGCCGCACACACCTGGCCTCCTACACAACTCAGCGGCCGACGTGGCTGACCAAACAAACCGTCTAACAACGATTAACGTCAACAACATACGCGCCCGACATAAACTATCGATGCTACAGGATCTGCTCAATGCAGCAGACATCGACATGGCGCTCCTTCAAGAGGTGTATGTCGCATACTACAAGACTTGGGTCTCACATGCGTCTTCCAATGAGAGTGGTGTGGCGATCCTCCTCCGCGAAGGTATACCCACAGAAGACGTCGCGTATCTCCCTGACGGCAGAGGCATGGCTCTTACTATCCAAGGAGTCAAACTTATTAACATCTATGCGCCGTTTCAGGATCTGGTCGGCATCGCGAACGATCCACCTTTTTCGTTCATACAATCATGCCCCTCTTTATGGTTTGTCAGGACGCCTTCATATTCGGAAGGGACTTCAATTGTAGCCAAGCACCTAAGGATCAGTTACCGCATTATTCTCCCTACACAGAACTTGCGACAATTATAAATAATCTTCAATTGGTGGACTCGTGGGAACATGTTTGTGGCGATGGGCCCGGATTTACGCACTACAGCAGCCATTCCTACAGCCGCAACGACCGGATTTTCATCTCGCGCTCCACAGCTGTGGGGACGAGAGCTGCCGAAGTTAGACCCACAGTGTTTTCATACCATGAGGCCTACATCTGCGCCATTACCCTCGGCCGCCAGAAGGTACGGCACTGCATTGGTACTTGGAAGTTGAACGTCACCCACCTAGCCTGTCAGGAATGTCGCCACCTTATACAGGACATGTGGGCTTCCTGTAGCTTACTGGTCTACACTGTCATGGTGGTTAGTCTGCGCCAAACCAACCTCCGGAAGACCTTGATAGGCTACAGACGAGATGTAGCAGCATGGAAGAGACATCCACGGAATTTTACTACAGCATCTTAACAACAATGCCGTACTCACCTGCAAGGCAGGTGACGGTGAACCGTGCCAAGGCACATATCATCAGATTAACACGTTTCCACCTTGAGGGTGCGATCGTCAGCGCGCACTCAAGACAGAGTGGCCCGGGAGGAACCGTCCATGTACCACATCATTGTAGAACGATGGCGCCGACGCAGGACACTGATCCAAGCTATCACGACGGAAGACGAACGACGCCTTGATACCCAGTGCGATATAGGAAACGCCCTTCATGCTCACTACAATATGCTGTACTCGGAACACCATCCCCCAGAGGTGATCGCCGAAGTCTCTCAATTTACCTATGGCACGATCTCTCCGATAGCGGCTGCGGATTTGACTGCAGATGTAACGGAAGAGGAAATAATTGAAGCAATACAAGCGGGGGCTGCTCACAAGTCCCCGGGACCTGATGGCCTTCCTCTGGAATTTTATCGGACATATCAACAATTGCTGGCACCAGCATGGACTGATATTTGCCGCGAGCCGGCCGAAGTGGCCGTGCGGTTAAAGGCGCTGCAGTCTGAAACCGCAAGACCGCTACGGTCGCAGGTTCGAATCCTGCCTCGAGCATGGATGTTTGTGATGTCCTTAGGTTAGTTAGGTTTAACTAGTTCTAAGTTCTAGGGGACTAATGACCTCAGCAGTTGAGTCCCATAGTGCTCAGAGCCATTTGCCGCGACCTTATGTCTCCCACGACGCAGATACCTGGGCTTTCCTAGAAGGACTGATTGTGCCCATGCACAAACCACGAGGCGAATCCAGGATCAGTGATTATCGCTCCTTGACCTTACTCAACAGTGACATGAATATTTTCACCCGACTTCTGGCGACACGCCTAAAGCGATCGGTACAATGTGCTGTGTCGCAGGACCAGGCATCGTTAGGAGGTGACCATAATATTCTGCCGATATCGAGATACGATCGCGCTAGCCAAAGCTCGCCAACTGCCAGCAGTTTTGGCCTCACTCGACTTTAGCCAGGCCTCGGACAGAGTCGACCACACATTTTTGATGGAGGTACTGCGACACATGGGATATCCAGAGATCATAGTTAAGGTACTGATGCGTCTCCTACGCGGCGCGACGTCGAAGGTGTTATATAACGGCCGTCTCACACCGCCGATACAGATCCAGCGATTGGTGCAACAAGGCTGCCCTCTTTCGGCGATATTGTACGCCCTCGTCCTGCAACCACTCCTCTGCGGCCTCCGACAACGCCTGATTGGGATGTCCCTTGGTGGACACACTTTTTGCTGCACTACCTATCCAGATGTTCTGGTACTCCTTCTTCGCAGTAATGACGATGTTCGTGCAGCACTGGCGTGGGTGGCGAGCCTTGGCTCGGCATCGGGGAGCAACCTCAATCTCCACAAATCGCACGTCCTGTCTATAGGCAGAGGTCTATACAACGAGAGCGTCGCACCGCTACGAATCAGTGACACAATCCACTGTCTTGGGATTGATTTCACATCGGACATGAAGCGTTCAACAGCCCTTAACTACAGGCTCTCATTGAACCAGATGAGGGCAGGAATAAGTGACCATCGACTTAGACATCTAGACCTCCTGCAACGGACGCGGTATGCTAAGGTCTATTTGATGTCACGTATCCCTCATTCTGCACAGATACACCCGATACCACCTACTCGGGCTCATCGCATGTTGCCGGTTTTGGGATCCTTTGTTAGTACGGGCATGTTATTTAAGATGCGTTACGAGTCCCTAACTCCCCGAGGAGCAGAGGAAGCTTAGCCCTTTGTCATGTTCAGAACAGAGCGAAAGTCCTGTTCGTCAGCTGTCACCTGCAACTGTGGCGACGAAGCCTGACGTGCCTCACAAGTCTCTTACTGGAGGCCTTACGACCGACGTCACTCGCACCCCCTGTGATGATATCGGACATCCCAGCACCTTCCTTCGGCGTTAGCCAATTCTTCCTTGAATTAAGCTACATCCATACCGCACTACAACCCACACATTTGATGATGACGAGGGCGATGTATGTTGCCATGCAACTGAACAAGACGCCGAATGTGATTGAAACCAAACACCCTACTACAGAGTGGCGTGCTGTGTGGCAGGTAGCGAATGCAGCCACCCTTGATACTGACGTGCAATATGCATGGTACGTAACTGTTAATGGGAAACAGTTGTGCCAGTCCCGCCTACATCACATCCACCTCGCCGACTCACCCTTGTGTGCCACATGCCAAGTGACTGACACGGATGAACATCGTTTCGAATGCGGGTCGGCAAAGGACGTTTGGTATTTGGTGCGTCACATATTGGCTTTTCTCACACGCAATTCTCCCGACAGTATAACTACCCGATCACTTCTTTTCCCCGATGAGATGTATTTCCCAAGAGCAAAAACGAACTCTGTGACGTGTATTAGCGGCCACGCTGTTCACTACCTATTCGGTAATGGCGAAAAGACAGTACACGATTTTTTGTATTACTTCAACGAACGACATTGTGGAATCGTCAAGAACCCTAAATATAGGCAATATTTTTCTAATTTTCTTTGGAGCGCATTCCATAATCCGCTCGCAGCTGGATTATCGATGACATGAGAAGACAACCATCACAGCTCTTTGCAGTTTCCTTTTTCTTTTTTATGAGATTGAACAAACAATGGAAACAACACAGCAACGAGACGACAGTCATCGTACAATTCGCAGCAGGCATGGTATGGAGCATCCTTACGTCGTAACGGGACGACTTTCTATTATTCTGGTTTTGTATCGGAAGAGGAACCGCTTTTTGCGTGAAAAAAAACTGGCGTCAAATAAATATAAATAAAATAAGATAAGAAAAAGGGGTAGCGTCATTGATTTACAATCGGTATGTTTACGGCCCCGTGTTCGAATCTCGCCGCTGCTTGAATTTTGATTAATAATCAGCATTGGCGTCTGAAAATTCCCGGCATAAGAAGTCACCATCATTCTGCCAACGGCCTTGTCAAAGAGGGCGGGGAGCGGACAGACGTTCAGGGCACTCTATTGTTCTAGGGATAGAAACTGCCCCTAAAAGGCGGAATAGTCAGCAATGATCAACAACATGAGGCTGCAGAAGACGCGCAACGTGTATCCACAGGACATGTGGCCTGTAATTGCAAAAATGTCACGATGATCTCTCCACTGGCAAAAGATGGCCGGAATAGTCCCCCATTCGGATGTCCGGGAGGGCACTGCCAAGCGGGCGGTTACCATGAGAGGAACATTGAATAATCAACGGAAGGATAACGTTCTACGACTCGGGGTGTGGAATGTCAGAAGCTTGAACTTGCTAGGGAAACTAGAAAATCTGAAAAGGGAAATGCAAGGGCTCAGGCTAGATATCGTAGGGGTCAGTGAACTGAAGTGGAAAGAAGACAAGGATTTCTGGTCAGATGAGGCTAGAGTAATATCAACAGCGGCAGAAAATGGTATAACGGGAGTAGGATTCGTTATGAATAGGAAAGTAGGACAAAGAATGTGTTTCTGTGGACAGTTCAGTGACAGGGTCGTTATTATCAGAATCTACAGAAAACCAACTCCGACAACTATATTCCAGGTATACATGCCGGCGTTGCAAGCTGAAGATGAAGAGATAGACAAAGTGTATGAGGATATTGAAAGGGTAATACAGTATGGAAAGAGAGATGAAAATCTCATAGTCATGTGGGAGTGGAATGCAGTTGCAGGGGAAGGTGTAGAAGAAAAGGTTACAAGAGAATATGGACTTGGAACAAGGAATGAGAGAATAGAAAGATTAATTGAGTGCCGTTATAAACTTGAGCTAGTAATAGCGAATACTCTGTTCAGGAATCACAAGAGGAGGAGATATACTTGGAAAACGCTGGGTGATACGGTAAGATTTCAGTTAGATTACATCATGGTCATACAGAGATTCCGAAATCAGAAATGGATTGTAAGGCATACCCAGGAGCAGATATAGACTCAGATCACAATATAGTAGTGGTGAAGAGTAGGCTGAAGTTTAAGACATTAGCCAAGAAGAATCAATACGCAAAGAAGTGGGATTACTAAGGAATGACAAGATACGCTTGAAGTTCTCTAAGGCTATATATACAGCAAGAAGGTTGGTTGACTGTTTTGGGGGAAGAGACAAGACTATGAGGTCATCGGTCTCATCGGATTAGGGAAGGACGGGGAAGGAATTCGGCCGTGCCCTTTCAAAGGAAACATCCCGGCATTTGCCTGGAAAGATTTAGGGAAATCACGGAAAACCTAAATCAGGATGGCCGGCCGCGGTATTGAACCGTCGTCCTCCCGAATGCGAGTCCAGTGTACAGCAATAAGGAATAGCTGAGTACGCAGTACAGTGGAAGAAGCATGGACATCTCTAAAAAGGTCCATCACAGTAGTTAGGAAGAAAACATAGGTGCAAAGTAGGTAACTACCAAGAAACATGGGTAACAAAAAGTAATTCAGTTGATCGGTAACATAAGGAAGTGAAAAATGCTCATGAACATTCAGAAATACAGATACAGGTCGCTGAGAAATGAAATAAGTGTAGAAACGCAGGGAAGTTAAGACGAAATGGCTGCAGAAAAATTGTTGGAAGGACTGACTCAGCATATACGAAAGCCAAAATAACCTTCTGCGAAATTAAAAGCAAGGATATTGACATTAAGAGTGCAAAGGAATTTCACTGCTAAATGCAGAAGAGAGAGAGGATAGGTGGAAAGAGTACACTGAAGGCCTCTATGATGGGAAAGACTCGTCTGGTGTCAGAGAAGAAGAAACAGGATTCGATTTAAAAGTGAGAGGGTCCAGTACAGGAATCAGAATTTAAGAGAGCTTTTGAAGGTTTAAATTCAAATAAGGCAGAAGCGATAGATAACATTCCATCAGAATTTCTAAATCATTCTACATCTACATCTACATTTATACTCTGCAATCCACCCAACGGTGTGTGGTGGAGGGGACTTTACGTGCCACTGCATTACCTACCTTTCCTGTTCCAGTCGCGTATGGTTCGCGGGAAGAACGACTGCCGGAAAGTCTACGTGCGCGCTCGAATCTCTTTAGTTTTACACTCGTGATCTCCTCAGGAGGTGTAAGTAGGGGGAAGCAATATATTCGATACCTCATCCAGAAACGCACCCTTTCGAAACCTGGACAGCAAGCTACACCGCGATGCAAAGCGCCTCTCATGCAGTCTGCAACTTGAGTTTGCTAAACATCTCCGTATCGCTGTCACACTTAACAAATAACCCTGTGACGAAACGCGCCGCACTTCTTTGGATCTTTTATATCTCCTCTGTTAACCCGACTTTGTACGGATCCCACACTGACGAGCAATGCTCAAGTATAGGTCGAACGAGTGTTTTGTGAGACACCTCCTTTGTTGATGGACTACATTTTCTAAGAACTCTCCCAATGAATCTCAACCTGGTACCCGCCTTACCAACAATTAATTTTATATGATCATTCCACTTCAAATTGATCCGCACGCATACTCCCAGATATTTTACAGAAGTAACTGCTACCAGTGTTAATTCCGCTATCCTTTAATCATACAATAAAGGATCCTTCTTTCTATGTATTCGCAATAAATTACTTTTGTCTATGTTAAGCGTCAGTTGCCACTCCCTGCACCAAGTGCCTATCCTCTGCAGATCTTCCTGCATTTTGCTGCAATTTTCTACAGATGCAACTTCTGTGTATACCACAGCATCATCCGCTAAAAGCCGCATGGAACTTCCAACACTATCTACTAGGTCATTTATATATATTGTGAATAGCAATGGTCCCATAACAATCCCCTGAGGCACGGCAGTGTTTACTTCTACGTCTGTAGACGTCTCTCCATTGAGAAGAACATGCTGTGTTCTGTTTGCTAAAAACTCTTCAATCCAACCACACAGCTGGCCTGACATTCCGTAGGTTCTTACTTTGCTTATCAGGCGACAGTGCGGGACCGTATCGAACGCCTTCCGAAAGTCAAGGAAAATGGCATCTACTTGGGAGCCTGTATCTAATATTTTCTGGGTCTCACTGTTTCCGGAATCCATGTTGATTCCTACGGAGTAGATTCTGGGTTTTCAGAAATGACATGATACGCGAGCGATAAACATGTTCTAAAATTCTACAACAGATCGATGTCAGAGATATGGGCCTATAGTTTCATTGGGGAAAGTGGCAACAAAACTACTATTCACGTTGGTGAGTAGGATGTATGAGTCTGACAACATATCATCTGACTTTCGGAAAAGTATCATCCACGTAATTCAGAAGACTGCAAGAGGTGACAAGTGCGATAATTATAGTACAATCTTAACAGCTCATGCATCAAAGTTGGTTACAAGAATAATATAAATAAGAATGGAAAAGAAAGTCGAAGATGTGTTACATGACGATCAAATTGACCTTAGCAAGGGTAAGGCACCAGAAAGGCAATTCTGACGTTGCGATTGATAATTGAAGGAAGAACTAAAGAAAAATCATAACATGTTCTTTGGATTTTTTTACCTGGAAAAACAGTTGGACAATATCTAATGGTGTAGGTTGTTTCAAATTCCAAGAAAAATAACGGTGAGCTATAAGGAAAGCCGGATAATATACAATATGTACAAGAAACAAGGGGGAACAGTAAAAGTGGAAGACCATGAACGAAGTGCTAGGGTTGAAAAAGGTGTCAGACAGAAATGTAGTCTTTTGCCCCTACTATTCAATCTTACATCGCGGAAGGAATGACGGAAACAAAAGGAAGATTTAGAAGTGGAATTAAATTCAAGGTTAATGGATGTAAATGAGAAGATTCGCTGGTGACTTCGGTATACTCAGTGAAAGTGCAAAAAAGTATTACAGGTTCTGCAGAATGGAATGAAGAGTCTAATGAGCATAGCATATGGACTGAGAGTAAACCGAAGAAACACGAGAGTAAAGATAAGCAGTAGAAATAAGAACACCCAGGAACTTAATATCAGGATTGATGATCACATAGTAGAAAAATTTAACGAATTTTTCTACCTAGGGAGCAAAATAACCCAGGACGAACGGATCAAGGAGAGCATCAAAAGCACACTAGCACTGGCAAAAAGGGCATTTGTGGGCAAGAGAAGTCTACTAGTATCAAACATAGGCCTCAATTTGGG
Organism: Schistocerca serialis cubense; assembly: GCF_023864345.2. NCBI lineage: Eukaryota > Metazoa > Arthropoda > Insecta > Orthoptera > Acrididae > Schistocerca > Schistocerca serialis. The sequence goes on from NC_064638.1 coordinate 969,128,031, forward strand.
GCAGAAATTTCTTAGAATGTACGTTTTCAGCACAGCATTGTACGGTAGTGAAACATGGACTGTGGGAAAACCGGAACAGAAGAGAACCGAAGCATTTGAGATGTGCTGCTACAGACCAGCCGGTCGGGCTGGCCGAGCGGTTCTAGGCGCTACAGTCTGGAACCGCGTGACCGCTACGGTCGCAGGTTCTAATCCTGCCTCGGGCATGGATGTGTCCTTAGGTTAGTCAGGTTTAAGTAGTTCTAAGTTCTAGGGGACTGATGACCTTAGAAGTTAAGTCCCATAGTGCTCAGAGCCATTTGAACCATTTTTTGCTACAGACGAATGTTGAAAATTGAGTGGACTAGTAAGGTAAGGAGTGAGGAGGTTGTTGGCAGCATCGGGGAAGAAAGGAGTATATGGAAAACACTGACAAGAAGAAGAGACAGATGATAAGACACCTGTAAAAGCATCAGGGAGTGACCTCCATGGTACTAGAGGGAGCTGTAGAGGGCGAAAACCGTAGAGGAAGACAGAGATTGGAATACGTCAAGCAAGTAATTGACAACGTAGGTTGCAATTGGTACTCTGAGATGAGCTGGTTAGCATAAAAGAGGAATTCGTGTCGGGCAGCATAAGACCAGTCCCGGCCGTTGTGCCAGAGCGGTTCAAGGCGCTTCAGTCTGGAACCGCGCGAACGCTACGGTCGCAGGTTCGAATCCTACCTCGGGCATGGGTGTGTGTGATGCTGTTAGGTTAGATAATATTAAGCAGTTCTAAGTTCCAGGGAAGTGATAACTTCAGATGTTAAGTCCCATAGTGCTCAGAGCCACTTGAACCAAACCAGTCAGAAGACTGGTCAATCCAAAGAAAATTGTTATCTCTCTTCGTCTCCCAGCGCATTTCTTTCATTTACCTTCTGCACTCTTACTGTTGTGTACTGTGGTAGTTCCTTCCATGTACGGTGCAAATTTCATGGAACTCTGTTACTTCACAGTAACACATCATACGAAATTTACTTTCGTCTTATGCTGAAGCAATGGGACCCGTAGATTAGGAAAGACTAAAATCGATTGTTTGAGTGACACATATACTACGTAAAACAATTTTATTAAAAAAAGAAAGAATGAAAAAAAGCCTTCACAGCTCAGCAAATTATGAACATGTATTCTTTCGAACAATTGTCTTTCATCATGAAACATCTCATAAGAACCTATTACTGTACTGAAACGTGATAATTATTCAAAACAATTAATGATCCAAAAGCAAGGAAGTTGACAGAATTAAAAAAATCAGTTGAAAGCAATAAAAAGTTATTCACAAGAGCATCAACTTAGTTACCTCAACAGAAATTACACTACAAAAACTAGAACATTCAGGAGTCCCAATCATTGGGTAACTTAATTGTACATCTGATAATTATGCCAACGTTGCAATTTTAAAACAAAACTACACCATAAACTTAAGGCTTTAACACATAAGTATGTTACACCGATTGTACTCAGAACACCAACCAGTAATGAGCATTATCCTATATTGAGCAAATTCTGCTTTTTTTTTGGGGCTGACATATCAACATTAAAATTATTATTATCAACCAAAAATGTCAAAAACACTTTCGCCCCGTACAGGTCGTTTAATTTTCAAGTGCCACTCGTTACATGCAAATACTCGTCTGATCGCATTTGACATCGAAGTGTACATCAAAAGTCGCACATGGGACACCAGATACAGCCATTACTTCACGAACAATTAGAGCACTTGACAGCAAGAAGACATAAAATGAGACACAACGCTTATTAGACGGTACCTGAAAACAATGAGCCCACAACACCGTTGAGGTAGCCAATTTCTACTAGTCTTATTTGTTTACACACTTCAGTGCTCTGTACGCTCGTGACCAATATACACAGTGACGACATCCAGTAAGACAGAGCACCGCGGCTTCCGTCTCGAACCAAGTAAACAACTTGTCTGCGTTAACGATGTAGCCTATAAATCGAGACGCGCTCTCCTTGCCTTCTCGCCGTCCCTGTCCCAGGTCACTGCTGCTCTTCTACCGCCGCACTGATACAGATACAGCTTCAATTCAGTCAGACAAGTCACCTCAGCATCGATGGAGAGCATTGCCAAAATAACTATAGTACCGAACGCGGCACAGTCCTTAAGTTTTGCACACTAGTTTAGTTCCTACAAAAAGCTGTTTTATGCAGCTAGTAATCGATTAGCAAGCCTTTTGGATGTAACCATATGTTAGGAGTGTATTATCAATTGCGTCAGAACATAAATAGACTTCTAACCAGTGCTCCAGAATGTTACAGAACCTGTACGAATTGTTATATATTATACGTTCATTCATTTACATTCTTTTTTCTTTCTTTTTCACGCATAATTTGCTATATGTTGTGCAAGTAATTAAACAGCTCTTTGTGTGCCTATTCACAACAAGAAATGAAATATATTTTGAAAGGTTTAGTAATATTGACCTCATTGGCTTCGTTAACACAACTGAATGCTCATTCTCATGAAAATAGTCATGACTTTTATAAACTGTCACAAGTGTTAAAAATACGTTAGTAGCGTTTTTCCATACAGTGTAGAGTGCAGTTACTCGATCGGTTACTGCTGCTACAAAGGCAGGTTAGTAAGATTTAAGTGAGTTTGAACGTGGTGCTATAGTCGGCGCAAGAACGAGGGGACACAGCATCTGGGAGGTAGCGATGAAGTGGGGATTTTCCTGAACGACCATTTCACGAGTGTACCGTGAATATCAGAAATCTGATAAAACATCAAATCTCCGACATCGCTGCGGCCGGAAAAAGATCCTGCAAGAACGGGACCAACGAAGACTGAAGAGATTCGTTCAATGTGACAGAAGTGCGACCCTTCTGCAAAATGCTGCAGATTTCAGTGCTGGGCTATCAAATGGTGTCAGCGTGTGAACCATTCAACGAAACATCATCGACATGAACTTTCGGAATAGAAGGCCCTCTCGTGTACTCTTGATGACTGCACGACACAAAGCTTTACGCCTCACCTGCGCCCGTGAACACCGACGTCGGACTCCTGATGAAACATATTGCATGATCGGACGAGTCTCGTTTCAAACTGTATCGAGCGGATGGACGTGTACGGACATGGAGACAACCTCAGGAATCCATGGACCCTGCACGTCAGCAGGGGACTGTTCAAGCTTGTGTAGGCTCTGTAATGGTGTGACACGTGTGCAGTTGGAGTGATATACTTAAGGATCCTGTCTAATCACCTGCATCCATCCACGTGCATTGTGACGGACTTGCGCGATTTCAGCGGGGCAATGAGACACCCCACACGTCCATAATTGCTACAGAATGGCTCCAGGAACACTCTCCTGAGTTTAAATACTACCGCTAGTCACCAAACTCCCCTGACATGAGCGGCATTGAGCATATCCGGGTTGCTTCCCAAAGTGCTGTTCAGAAGGGATACCCACCCTCTCGTACTCTTACGGATTTATGGACAACCCTGCAGGATTCATGGTTTTAATTCCCTCCGGCACTACTTCAGACATGCACTTCTTCTTGAACACTTCTGCACGATCACGGGGCCCTACAAGATATTAGGCAGGTGTACCTGTTTCTTTGGCTCTCCAGCGTGATGATAACAACACACGTGTTAATTTTCCTATTTCGTCCCCGGCATCCACTAAATTAACTAATTATGTTATAAAGAGCCCTTCTCTCGTTACGAAGCTTTTACTGAATTTTTCACGACATGGTGTGATGGAGTCATTCCTAAACTGATCTTGACCATAGTAAACTCTTTCAGCTTCTTGGTTTTTGTAACGATAACTCATTTTCTGTTTCATAAGAAAACTGTAGAATATTGTGATCTATGGGCTACTAGTATAGCGAACTTTATCTTTCTGAGTAACCTTCCTGCCCTCAAAATGACTGGTAATTTACCTCTTCCACTTCATTTTTGCACGAGAATCATTCCTCACACTTAATTTTTCTGCTCTTTTTCATGCTTTTATGATCTCTGTAAAAGTAACATAACATGATGAATTCGATAGAAATACATGATATCTACAACACTTGAATGAACGTCAGCCGCAGACTTAAACGCTTTCAGCTTGCATGAATGCGAATATGGGTTCATTTTCTACCTTCGAATTACAGATTTATCACCATCCACATCACAGATTATTCACTTTTATCTGTTCTGGTCTATTCATATACCTTTTTCTTGGTCGCAGTATGTTTCTTATTCTCTGTGGCTAATACTCCAGCATAAATTTCTTTAAATGATGGTATTTCGTTGTTCACGACTAAGAACTTCATTACTTCTTGGATTATGTCGCTTGTGTTGGAGTTTAGTCTTGTACATGTAAGATCGGTACTGAGAAAAATCTTTTGATTCATTTGAAATTTAAATTTGTCCTTGGCTTTCATCATTCAAATTTCTGTTCCATGTGAAAATGTAGACAGAATTGTGTTCTTAGAAACATCTTATGTTTATTTCCTCTCAATCATATTACTATAATAGCGAGTAACACCTCATCCTAGATTCTTAAAATACGTTAAGTGGCTTTGTGAAACATTAATGAAATTTATATTTAATCCTTGAATATGTTTCGTGTTGGTTTGTAATATTTCACAAGTGTAGCTCACATCGAGATCGATGGGTGAATGAGCATATCTCATTACCGCAGTCTCAGAACACACTCATTTTCTAGCGAGTAGTATGGTTTCTTTGGTTCTAGGCCACTGCTGAAGTTTCCAGCACTATTCGGCGCAGCAGTAGTCAAAACCGTGAAAGGTAGATACCAGCCATCTACCTGCTGCTGCCAGGATGTGTAAAAATTTTCAAGATGGCATTGGTGAGGTAATTAAAACTTCAAGATGGTGCTTGCAGAAGTTTAAAAATATACAGGATGGTGGTGGGTGGAAAATTTAAACATACGGAATATGACGTTGGCTATAAATTCAAGAATCGAAGACGACTTAGATGGCACCGGCAGGATAATTTTTATAAAACTTTTACCATCTGTTAAAACGAAACATTCAGTCCCAGCCTAGTATTTTAGCGACGAATAAAATCAGTCAGTCACAATGTAGCCATAAAGGTATTATATAGAAACCATCTGATTTTTTGGTGTAATATTTAAAAGTAATCAATCATTTTTAGAAAATATTTGTAAGTACACACACACACACACACACACACACACACACACACACACACACATACACATACACACAGTCTTAGTGCAATGAACTTTCAAGTAAAAAGCAGCACTTGTGAACGTAAAAGTTCACTGACTGTTATTCACATAGATCATCTATAAAACGTAATGGGTCGTTCACACAGACCATTTGAAGAAATGAAACGCCTCATTCCCACAAATCCTTTACACAACTGGAATGGGTCGCCCTTTAAGAATAAAGAACTTGTGCATAGATCATATAAAATACGAATTGGGTCACCATTGAAAAATGGAACAAGTCACTGTTGAATAAAATAAACGGTGCGGCTCACTGTTTAAGAAAACAGAAGTGGCCGTTCATGCAGATCGTTTAAGGAAAAGTATCTGGTCACTCTTTAAAGGAGTGGAAGTAACCTTTCTGTTAAAAATCAGAACCGGTCACTGTTTAAAGAAATGGAACACGTCATTCACACTGTAGCGGCGTCACTGCGTAAGGCAGTTTTAGCGTGAAGTTGCAGCTGTATCCCTAAGTTAGATGAGGGCTTGTTGCTAATAACTTTGTGCAGATTGAAGTAGCTAAGTATGGCGGGCCGACATGGGCGCAAGACCTGCCGAAACAGTGTATCCATCGGGATTAGAAACAACTCTTGCCGCAAGCCGCCATTGAAACCAGAACACTAGCGTTAAGATAATGTATGTCAGTAGGTGGTGTGAAGAGGCGCATTCACAAAACGTATGCGCACTGTGGAGTCTAAACAGAAGCCGATCAAGTAACACTAGTGTCTTTAGCGTCACGGCTCTCTAGTGCACGACGATACTGTGCTTCACGCTCGGTCACATGAAGCTTCCGACGAAAGACCACAGTTCCAATCTGTGGCGGGGTCACGGTTGGCGGGGTCACGGTTCGACCCTCTGAATTCGCAAGGTACTCGGAGCCAGCCAGCAGGGTGCCGTACCAGGCCTCACAGCAGCGCGGTCGACTCCTTCCCCGCAGCTTGGGAGGGGGGGGGGGCGGAGGAAGGGGTGGGGAGGATCACATTCCGTCAACGGCAGAGGACATTCACCCACCAGTATCCGTCTTCCGCCGTCGCACGGACCAGGTTGGCGTGGCGCGAGTGCCACTCGTCATCGGAGGCCGGCTCGCGGCTGACATCAAAGAGTTCGCTGAGGGTGGTAGCGTGCCTCGCCGTGGCTGTCGCATCTGGGTCACGGGCAACGGAGCTGCGTCCTCAGCAAAGCAGAGCGATCAAATCACCGAATGAGCGGTTTCGACGTCACTAGAAAGACGAACACCAGTGCCGCCTGAGGCACAGGAAAATCAAATACTTACAGATTGCCGCAGCCTCTCTCTGCAATCGTGAGCTGCACTGCACCCCTCACCAGAACTTCCACACCAGAGTCCCCGTACTTCTGCAGACTTAAATAAAAAAAAAAAACTGTATGGTAACCGTTTAAAAAAAGAAATGGCTTACGGTTTAAAAAATGAATCAGGTTTCCACACGGAACGTTTCAAAAATGTAAACGATATGACTCTGTACACATTGCCATCTGTTCAAAAGTATAGGAACAAATAAATTTTTTTGTGACTTGTTCAAAAGTATCCGTATGATGTTCGATGTGATTCTTGTTTAAATTACAGGACAGGAAGTTTCCAAATGGTCTGAATTTGAGTAATTTTGCATCAAGACCAAAAAGAACGATCTGAATTTTGTATAAGTAGGCACTGTGTCTGAAGTTTCTAAACGATTTGCTTTTTTATTTATTTACTGTACACGTCTAGTTCCATTGCGCCAAATTGAGGAGCAAATCTCCAACATCATCAAATGTGTCAGTACATGAAATTACAACATAAATCTAATAACAGGCAAAATAACATGTTTATGATGCATGGGGGCTTAATTAAATATGATTGAAACTACTTTTTTAGTTTTTAGTAGCTGTATGTTCGATTACGCTGTGTCTCGTAATCGGTTGGCCCTAACTAGTATTATTGCGCTATCTGACTGCAAAGAACAACAACAAGAATTAAATGAAATTTTTCGTTAACACAATTAATTAATTAAGTCCCCAGCAACTATAAAACCTACAAAACCCAAGCACAAATGTAATTGTTCTGTGTATGGGAGTGTGACTCAACCTATACATCTGGCACGGTTCTTCTTCAACAAGACAAAAATTTTTAAATACCAATTATACTGACGTGATAAAAGAAAATTAGAAATACCATAATTGCTCAAGGAAAGTTGAATTACACTCTAATACAAGAACACACGCCAGATGCTTTGTTGACTGAACCTGTAATGACGCATTATTTAGGACACTAAAATAAAAACAACTGAGTTAATTACCTCATTTATATTGATGAAAATCATTCTAATCCTTACATTATATCTCAACCAGAACTCTCCAATAGCACATCTCAACAAACACTCTCTGCTACAACATTTCAACACAGACTACCACGAGACCTCGACAGGCACTGACTTCTACGAGTTCTTAACAGGCACTGACTTCTACGAGCTCTCGACAAGCACTGTGGAGTCGGCTTAATAATACTCTTTGGCGCAATCTCTGGCGCAGTGGCTCAGTGTAGCCACCTTTCATATGCCCCTCCTCCACAGGCCAGAATTTGATGGTATTTTTGCCAGCATTGGTGGTGAAAATACCACCAAATTCGTCCAGAAAAATACAGACAAAAATAAAAGATAATATTAATACCTAAATATCACATAATTAGTTAAAATTTTGGCTTTGCACTGACCTTTCAATAACCTAATATATAAAATACAGTAGACAATACAAATTCTTTTCATACATGTGGCTTTACATAATAGTTTACACAATACATAAAAAATCAGTTTATACAAATGTTCACATAAAATACTTTTAATTGTTAAAAAAAAAACAAATAGTTGATAATTCCAGCCCAGCAATGGTCAACAGGTGCAAACACCAACAAGTGACATCATTTCAGCAGAAACAGTCCATCAGTTGCACCCAGCAATGTTGAGAGCAGGTGCAGACAACAACAAGTGACATCATTTCAATAGAAGCAGTCCATCAGTTGCACCCAGCACAATGTTGAGCAGGTGCAGACACCGACAAGTGACATCATTTCAGTAGAAGCAGTCCATCAGTTGCACCCAGCACAATGTTGAGCAGGTGCAGACACCGACAAGTGACATCATTTCAGTAGAAGCAGTCCATCAGTTGCACCCAGCAATGTTGAGCAGGTGCAGACACCAACAAGTGACATCATTTCAGTAGAAGCAGTCCATCAGTTGCACCCAGCAATATTGAGCAGGTGCAGACACCAACAAGTGACATCATTTCAGCAGAAACAGTCCATCAGTTGCACCCAGCAATGTTGAGAGCAGGTGCAGACACCAACAAGTGACATCATTTCAGTAGAGGCAGTCCATCAGTTGCACCCAGCAATGTTGAGCAGGTGCAGACACCAACAAGTGACATCATTTCAGTAGAAGCAGTCCATCAGTTGCACCCAGCAATGTTGAACAGGTGCAGACACCAACAAGTGACATCATTTCAGTAGAAGCAGTCCATCAGTTGCACCCAGCAATGTTGAACAGGTGCAGACACCAACAAGTGACATCATTTCAGTAGAAGCAGTCCATCAGTTGCACCCAGCAATGTTGAGCAGGTGCAGACACCAACAAGTGACATCATTTCAGTAGAAGCAGTCCATCAGTTGCACCCAGCAATGTTGAGCAGGTGCAGACACCAACAAGTGACATCATTTCCATACAAGCAGTCCATCAGTTGCACCTAGCAATGATGATCAGGTCCAGAGAGCAGTCCATGATATTCACTATCACTGATCACACAGTTCATCAGCAGAAATTAATCATTCCTAAGTGTCATACATTATGTTGAAAAAGTGCAGGTAACAGTTCATAATATTTACCCTCACTAATCAGACAGTTCAGCCATGAACAATAGTTTGAATGCACATACAAATGCTTTTACACTAAACATACAAATCATAACAAACACACAAATGATGTCAGATAATTTTCATATTAACTATTACAAATACTCAAATATCAGTAAACCTATCATATTTATGGGTGTCAGTGCAAGCCACTACAAACAAATAAAATAACATTTACGAGATAGGTGGGTAGGATTAGGAAAGGAAAACACACAAAACACACTCATTCATCTTTCATCCACATTAAGTACTACTGTGTAATTGAATGGTGTTAACTGTGTAAATGTAATTCTGTCAAAATCTGATGTTCATCATGTGTATCAAGTAGTAGTGGCAGCAATGTATAACAGTCAATAATAGTTAGGTCAACGTCATAGTCATCACGTCAAGACCAATGTTTGCCAAGCCAGATCAAATGTACTGTTGTTGAACAACTGTCAGTGAGCCAAGATATGCAAATACTTCCTCTCTTCAATAAAAAGTGTATACTGCTTAGTGATTTAACAAAGTGTGTGTATAGACTATCTTCCTTCTACTTTAGTGTTCTAGTCTGCTATCTTCTTCCTCCTTGTTCCATAAGACCAACAAAAAAAATATGCATCTCACTTACTTTACCTCTTATCCACGAAAACTCCAATAATCATCAACTTCACACAATCTCAATAATACCTTTTCAATACGTCGATACATATAAACCTTATTGCCAATATATGCTCCTCACTTACTTTACCTCTTATCCACCAAAACTCCAATAATCATCAACTTCACACAATCTCAATAATACCTCAATAATACCTCTTCAATGCGTCGATACATATAAACCTTATTACCAATATCATTTCACTTCCATAACAACTCTTTCCTCTAGTCAGTCTCCTCGAACAAGTACAGATAAAATCCTAATGCAAACCTCATCATCCCATACAATCCGAAGACACATTGTCAACACACAACCTCTGTGTAATCCATCTGACCCAAATCTTCTGCTCATTATGAATTATAAACAAAGAAATGCATACATGACCTCTAACAGACTTAGTTCGAATAACTCTCAGTAATTAAGTACGATTACGGAGTGTGAATGATTATAATTTTTCACAGTGTGTGCACCACTTCAAGAATTATGGCAGAAGCAAACATGTGGAGTATTTCTTGTGTCAAGTGTCACTTCCTATTTCAATTGCTCACGAAAAATGCAGTGTAATAACTGTCAATGGTCTAAACCTAGTTTCGGTATGTCATGTCGTTAGCTTCCTTCCTATTAGCATAAATTTATACAGCTCTCATAAAACCTCAGTTCATGTGACTTCAACGAAGTTCTTTGTACCAATGTCGTTCGTCGAATTATATCAGTTCATTTTCTTATCTTAAAAATATAAGGCACTGAGCGTAAGCAAAACAAGCACTAGCGAGTAAATATACCAGTAGAGAACAGAATGTCAACAAGTGGATGCAGCACAATTCCTACAACGAGGCTCTGCCAAGCGAACAATCTATAATTAATCCAATAGTGTGACCTAAACTCTCAGTTTGTACACAGTATATCAGCATTTCTATACACCAAATTAAAGAGTAGTTATGACAACAAAACAGAAATGTATAAATATGCAATCCATACGCAAAGCAGTAAACATGTCATTAGCATCATATCAGCATAAGCAAATAAATGTTCATATGTCATCTTAATAAGTAAACATGAAGGCGCAAGCAGATAAATCACAAAGTATAACTTACATACCTAAACACATCAGCACAAGTAATCAGGTGACAATTATAATTTAAATAAATAAGCACAGCAGGCACATAATTAAAAAAAATATGACATCAGTGAAAAAGCATAGCAGCCAAGCGATGCATAATATATACAAATAACAATCCTGTTCATTAATAAAACATTGACAAAAATCAGTTAACGTACGCAAGCACGTCGCTTCACAAGTAATTTCATAGAACATGAAATTTAGCACAAAGTATGAATCACGTAATCGCGAGCAGCACATCACGTCTAAAGTACGTACCTAAGTGGAAATATGTTACCTGAAAAATGAACTCAATTAATAGTTACCCTTTTTAGTTTATTAGTTTCTTCTTCGAAATTACATCCTTCCTGAAAATTTCTCGATAGCAAGTCCTCTTAACGTCGGAGACACACCGAATTTACCTGAAGTTCTTAAATATTTTATAGAACCGTATCCTGAAAAATACTGAATGTTAATAACATAATTAATCAAGTCACTATAGCTTTATACTGAATTTAATCGGAAAAATTAGACTGTGTATTTGCTTACGGCTGTCAGTGCATTCGCACTGAGCGCTCGATCAGCTGTAGGCGCGTGACGTAGGAAGCAATTGTTCGCGGTCAACGACTGCCTTGTGCGGCGCGCAGACTTGACTGTTGCTTTGAGTATGTGCCGCCGCCAAAACACAGCGCGGTATCCTTGTACTCTCCGCATGTTTACATCTAGCTGTTGGTTTCTCAAAAGTATGTCATTCCACAAAAATTTTTACGTTAGATATATGATGTATTCCTTTAGAGCGTCGAGATTTAAGAGTTTCTACTTCGACAGTGTTATCATGAATAATTTTGCGAATTCTATATGGACCGTTATAAAGCAGAAAAAATTTGCGACACAAGCCTTTTCCTTTGTGAGACAAACGATGAGACTTAATTAACATTTTTTGACCAACTGACAAGATTTTTGAACGACCAGGACGCTTAGCTGATCTCTCTCTTCTAGCAGCCGCAGATGCAATATTTCGTAGAGCCAGGTTGACAACTTCAGAATGCCGCAGTTTCCGTGAAGGCGGAAAAGGAACTATTTCAGAAATGCGATTTGTCGGTGCTTTATTTTTTAATGTCAGTATAGGCGGTAAAGAAGTTGAATCATTAGGGAGTTCATTCATAATGTTTTGCAAAATATGAAGATACTGATCCCACGTTCTGTGATTCTGATGACAATAAAGACGACACAATTTATTGATTTCCTTCATCCATCTCTCTGAAGCGTTAGATTAAGGGTGAAAAAGTGAAATGAAAATTGGTTTAATTTTACGACGCTGTAGAGTACGAAGCCAAATTTTAGAACGAAACTGTGACCCATTATCAGATATAACCTTATCAACATGACCAACTTCTTTAAGAAAATGTTTGATTAAAGCGTTAGATACTGAACGAGCTGTTGCTTTGCGTAAAGGTGTAAAACATACATATTTTGACGTCAACTCCACTGCTACGAAAATGTACGCAAAACCATTAGTAGATCGAACCACTGGACCGAACAAATCGACTGCAGCCATCTCCTTTAATTTCGCTGGAATGATAGGAAACAACGGTGCTCTGTGAGAAACTGTTGGCGGCTTAGCCTTTTGACATAATTTGCATTTGGCCAGAACAGATCGAATACGTTTTTCCATATTACTGAAGTAGCAATTTTCTCGTAATTTATGAAAACATTTTCTGGGACCAAAGTGTGCATAACTGGAAATGTCGTGTGGCTAGGGCCTCCCGTCGGGTAGACCGTTCGCCTGGTGCAGATCTTTCGATCTGACGCCACTTCGGCGACCTGCGCGTCGATGGGGATGAAATGATGGTGATTAGGACAACACAACACCCAGTCCCTGAGCGGAGAAAATCTCCGACCCAGCCAGGAATCGAACCCGGGCCCGTAGGATTGTCAGTCTGCACTGTGCATAACTGAAATGCGTATACCAAATCAATTTATTGACCCACTCATCAGGAATACAAACTAACCAAACAGAGTTGTCGAGCGATTTTCGTTTAAAATGAATGTCATTGCGAACTAAATAATGCTGTCTAATCGCTACGCTTTCCTTTTTCCTCCACTTCTCCTTAATGTCCTTCGAGATTGGATCCTTATTTTGCTCCTTAGCGATGTCCTGGAGCGAAGACGAAATAAAGTTCTCAAACGCAACACCTTGAATATACATCAAACAATAATTGTTTTCTATGCAGTCCTCTTCAGCACTTTGTTTCAAACCCACAGGTGCACGTGATAAAGCATCGGCAACAATATTTGAAGAACCCTGTATGTAAACATTACTAAAGTCAAATTCCTGTAGGTACAACGCCCATCGTGACAATCTGCCATGAGTTAATTTTGTCGACATAAGAAATTCCAGAGCTTGATGATCGGTATAAACCTTAGTATGTCTGCCAAACAAAAATGTGCGAAATTTTGTGAAAGCCCAAACAACAGCCAAAGCTTCAAGTTCCGTAACCGAATAATTCTTTTCTGATTTAGAGAGAACACGACTTCCAAATGCAATAGTTTTCTGTACTACAACGCCGTCTTCTTCTATCTCTTGAAATAAATGTGCACCGAGGCCTTTGTATGATGAGTCCGTTGCCAATCAAAATTCTTTAGATAAATCCGGATGTGAAAGAAGTGGAGCAGCAACTAAAGCATCACGAAGCTGTTCAAATTCTGACTGAGCTTCCTCATCCCAACACCAATTAGATTTCTTTCCAGATAGTTCACATAAACGAGGTGTGGCCAAATCGTCCAATTTAACAAAGCGTCTAAGAAAATTACAGACACCAAGAAAACTACGAACATCACGTTTTGTGGTAGGAACAGGATAGTTACGAATAGCGTCTAATTTCTCTGGATCAGGAAGAATACCTTCTGTAGAAATAATGTGACCGAGAAATTTCACCTGAGAACGACCAAATTCAGATTTTTCTAAGTTCACTGTAATGCCAACTCTTGCAAAGATACGTAACAATGAATCCAAAATTTTGTTGTGCTCACCCCAAGAATGTTTAGCAATAAGAATGTCAACATATGAAGTAATATTGTCACGAAGATAAACAGGTAAATTTTCATTTAAGCTACGAATGAATGCTGCTGAAGGTACAATAACTCCAAATGGTAATTTACGAAATCACTTTTAGGTACAATTAGTCAAATCCGGTTATCGTTTACTTACTCACTAGATAGATTGATAGTCGAAGAGTTGTTTTGACAGATGCAAAGAATAGTAAAAGAGTAGGCAGCGGTGCAGAAAACTAAAAGAGAAATAGCACCACTACAGCTCGGGGCCCTATGCTCGCTACGGCACATATTCACTTAGAGTAGTGAATCCTCTGAGGACCTTAATAGCCGCACATAATTTCCAGTTTGTGACTTAGTGGCCAATTTGGTGGAAGTGCGTACATAAATTGATCTAACCATGCACATGGATGTATGTCATTCTTAGAATTGCGGAAGATCTTAAATTTCCGGACAGTCAAAAAGTGTTTATAGTCAAAGTTTTCGCTCGTGGCGACAAAGACCTACCGCGTCTGTCCCAGTCCCAATGACGATTATTGTCAAGTTCGCGCCCCTGGCGCTCTCTTGTTGCATCCCGTAAATGAAATAAATTATTTTCTTCAAACCCTTCTGGTATCTGTGATTCTAAATTTCCTTTGCCGTCTTTTCCTACGATTTCGCCTTGAATTTGTTTGACTTGCTTTTTTAATACCTCAAATTCCCTTTTCACGCGTTCATTAAATTTTCCCTGATTTTCAACATGCTTATTTATGTTCTGATACTCTTTGGTTTCTGCAAATGGTACTGGAGCTGTATCATCCGAATCTCTGTCCCCATGTAAACTAAGATTTGTCAGTTTATCTGAAATTTCCTCAACTCTTTCCGATAAGTCACATAATTGTTCTTTCTGTTTATTTACGTCTTCCGTAAGTGTCGCGACTCGGGTTTCAGTATTGACACATTTGGTAGTTAACTGTTCATATTGTTGTGTTAAGTTATTTATTCTGTCATTTGGTACGGATTCTTCGATTCTCTCAAATATTTCCTCCTTATCGTTTGCACGTTGTAAATTTAACTCTGAAAATTTCTGTACTATCACGCAATCTCTTTCTTCTTGTTCTCTATCCTGTTCCCTTTGTCTGATTTCTACTGCAATTAATCTATTATTGTGAGCATTCAAAATTGGTTGTACTTCTTCTCTGATTTCTTTCTTTAATTCATCTTTCATATTTTTGAAACATGTCCCTATTCGTGAGTCTAACCGTGTTTCCAAAGTTCCCATCTCTGTTTAAAATTCAGATAATAACCGAGTTTCCATTGTTCCCATCCGTGTTTCCATTGTTCCCATATCAGTTTTTAATTCAGATCGTAAACTTCCCATCTCTGTTTTAATTGTTCCTATCTCTGTTTTAATTGTTCCCATTTGTGATCCCAAATTTAATATTGCACTCATCAGCTGCTCCATATTAAATTGTTCAGAATTCTTTTCGCTCCTAACATTTCCCGCAAAACTAACTTCCTTCTGCATAGCCATAAGGCTATCTGTGTTCGATACTATTCCAGAATCTTCTGTCGTTAAACTCAGATTCTGTGAATTTTCTGATTGAGAAAAATTTTGAAGTGGTTCCGGACTGTCTTCCCGACTTATTAAATTATTTTCAACTCCATTATTCATCATACTGTTGCCCTGTGTTGGCGAGTTCGCCATGCCAACAATTTCATCTTTCTCACTATTCATCATTTTCGCCTTTTTCATAGATCGCGTAATCATTTATAAAACATAAAAAAAAATTCGTCACTGTACGAAAATTACACACAATGACTCTTTATCTCCAACAATACCATTTACATGCAATGTCTCCCTCAAACACGATCAATCGAACAATTGAAATAATTGCATTAGATTGTCAAACGTGTATACAAGACAACAATTTGAATTTTTTAAAAAATACCATTAGAAGAATGACAATTACCAAGTCTACAGATGCAATACAGACTACAATTACTAAACTCAAATTACTACAACAATACTACGGTCTACTATTTTTACAATCAGAAGAATTCCAAGGGACGATCCGAAGCAGCGGTCGCCACGTGCATGGGGGCTTCATTAAATATGATTGAAAATACTTTTTTAGTTTTTAGTAGCTGTATGTCCGATTACGCTGTGTCTCGTAATCGGTTGGCCCTGACTAGTATTATTACGCTATCTGACTGCAAAGAACAACAACAAGAATGAAATGAAATTTTTCGTTAACACAATTAATTAATTAAGTCCCCAGCAACTATAAAACCTACAAAACCCAAGCACAAATGTAATTGTTCTGTGTGTGGGAGTGTGACTCAACCTATACATCTGGCACGGTTCTTCTTCAACAAGACAAAAATTTTTAAATACCAATTATACTGACGTGATAAAAGAAAATTAGAAATACCATAATTGCTCAAGGAAAGTAGAATTACACTCTAATACAAGAACACACGCCAGATGCTTTGTTGACTGAACCTGTAATGACGCATTATTTAGGAAACTAAAATAAAAACAACTGAGTTAATTACCTCATTTATATTGATGAAAATCATTCTAATCCTTACATTATATCTCAACCAGAACTCTCCAATAGCACATCTCAACAAACACTCTCTGCTACAACATTTCAACACAGACTACCACGAGACCTCGACAGGCACTGACTTCTACGAGTTCTTAACAGGCACTGACTTCTACGAGCTCTCGACAAGCACTGTGGAGGCGGCTTAATAATACTCTTTGGCGCAATCTCTGACGCAGTGGCTCAGTGTAGCCACCTTTCAATGAACCCAAAAATGTCAACCTATAAGTAAACGCAATCAAAAATATAACATAGGAGTCGGCTTAATTTTTCAAGGATCTCCTCAATAGAGTAGAAGGAGTGACACATGAGGCAACTCTTCAGTTTAGATTTTAAAGCGCGTGATTACTGCTAAGCTCTTTGAATTCTTGTGATAGCTTATTGAAAATTGATCCATCAGTATACTTAACACCTTTCTGCACTAGAGTTAAGGAAGTGCGATCTAAATACAGACTTTATTTCTGCCTTGTACTGAGTGAAAATTGCTAATTCGTGGGAATAAGCTGATATTGTTCACAAGAAACGACAGTAAAGAATATATACATTGAGAGGTCAATGTCAGTATACCCAGACTAGTGAACAAGGATCGACAAGAGGTTCGCGAGCTTACACCACTTATTGCCCGAATTGCCCGTTTCGGAGCCAAAAATATTATTTTAGAGTGGGGAGAGTTACCTGAAAATACAATACCATACGACATAACCGAATGAAAATAAGAAAAGTAGACTAATTTTCGTGTCGAACGATCACTTACCTCAATTACCGTACGAATAGTAAAATTGGCAACTTTAACTCTTTTGAACAAGACTTAACGTTGCCATTTTTTTTTTACTTATTCCAACGGTATTTGATCCTAAACATGAGCTGTTCATGACAGTTTACTATCTATCTGGACATCTATAAATTTTAACTGTTCAGTTTTGCCAATAATATACCCATTCAGCTAAATTAAAACGTTGGTTTTGTTGAAGTGTGTGTTAGAAACTGTAAAAACTGAGTCTTACTGTGATTTAGCGTTAGTTTATTTTCTACAGGCCATGAAATTATGTCATGAGATGCACTATTTGAAATAGAGCCAATGTTGCATGTAACATACTTTACTACCAAGTTATTGTCACCAACAAGCAGAAATATTATAGAATTACCAGCAGTACTAGTGGGTATACCGTTTATATAATAAGGAACAGGAGTGGCCCCAAAACTGATCACCCTCCGCCCCCATTTGACTCTATTCCACTCAAACCCCACATCACAGCCATTCTCATCAATTTGAATAATGATATTTTGCTGTCTGTTGTTTAAAGTAAGAGGTGAACCAATTCTGTGCTACTCCCTGTATTCCATAATGGTCTAACTTCTGGAGCAATATTTTGTGATCATCACAATCAAATACCTTAGTTAAATAAATAAAATATGCCTAGCGTTTGAACCCTTTTTTTTAATCCATCCAGTGCCTCACAGAGAAAAGAGAATATAGCATTTTCAGTTGTTAAACGATTTCCAAAGTCGAACTGTACATTTGATAGCAACTAGTGTGATACAAAATGATCAACTATCCTTACGTACACAACCTTCTCAGTAACTTTAGCAAACAATGATGACATAGAGATAGGTCTACAGTTGTCTACATTATCCCTTGCTCCATTTTTATAAACTTGCCTTACTACTGAGTACTTTAGTCGTTCAGGAAACTAACCATTCCTAAAGAGAAAATTACAAATATGGCTAAGTACAGGGCTAACATGTGCAGCACAGTATTTTAATATTTTGGTAGGCACTACATCATGTCAAAGAGAGTCCTTAGTCTTCAGTGACTTAATTATGGACTCCATCTCCCCCTTGTCTGTATCACAGAGGAGTGTTTCAGATATTAATCTCGGAAAGTCTTTTACTAAGGGAGTTATACAATTCCCTGTAGAAACTAAATTTTTTATTTAATTCACCAGCAATACTTGGAAAATGATTGTTAAATATCCGATTTATCAATAACAAAAATATTTTTAGTACGATCTGACTTTATACTGTCGACCTTGTGTTGCTGATCAGATACTTCCTTCACAACTGACCATATGGTTTTAATTTTATCATGGGAATTAGCTATTCTATTTGTGTATCACATGCTCCTTTCCTTCCTAATAACATTTTAACCACCTTACAGTACTGTTTGTAATAGGCTACTGTAGCTTGATTTTGACTGCTTCTAATATTTTGATATAATTCCTACTTGGTTCCACATGATATCCTTATCCCACTAGTCACTTACCCAGGTTGCCTTTTACTGCAAGTACCCAATTTAGAACGTTGTAATGGAAAGCAACTCTCAAAGAACATGAGAAATGTGTTAAGGAATGCATTATATTTGTCAGCTATGTTACTGTCACTATAAATATCCTGTCACTGTTGTTCCTTAACGAGGTTTAGAAAACACTCTATTGCCGTTGGATTAGCATTCCTACATATGTTGTAATTATATATGACATTAGTTTGAGTACAAAAGCACTTTAGTGTTAAAATTTGTGCATCATGGTCTGAAATTCAATTCACTCTTTTATTTAGAGAATGCCCATCTAGTAATGAAGAATGAATAAAGATGTAGACTGTGGCTGTGCTACTGTTCTCCTACACCCTAGTTGGAAAAAGCACAGTCTGCATCAGTTCGTATGAGACTAGACGAACTACCAATATCCTTTTTCTTGCAAAATCATGTATAAAAGTAATACTGAAGGCACCGCACATATCTAATTTTTGGTACTTCCTATAATGTAAACC
Organism: Schistocerca serialis cubense; assembly: GCF_023864345.2. NCBI lineage: Eukaryota > Metazoa > Arthropoda > Insecta > Orthoptera > Acrididae > Schistocerca > Schistocerca serialis. The sequence goes on from NC_064638.1 coordinate 969,147,303, forward strand.
AAGAATCCTCTCTAGCTTGAGCAGAAATGCTCTGAAGTCAGAGTAAGGGGTTCTATAATCAACAACAATTAGAAGTTTAGTTTCTTTTAATTTAACTGCCAATGAACGACATTCACATATTTGTTCAGTGCAGTGCTGTGGTACGTCTATGGACTCAAATGGAATACTGTTTTCTACATACGTGGCCACTCCCCCACTCAGCAAGGAACTCTCTGAAACACAGCCAGCTAATCTGTGTCCTGGTAAAGGAAACCTCAAAATTTGATAATTCCTTTACCAGGATTTAAGTGGTACTCCGATATACCAAAATATCAGAGTCAACATCTATTAGCATTTCACCAATTATTTAATAACGCTCCATTATTTAACGTACTACAGTTACAACAGGTGTAGTATGGTGACACAACTGAAGCTTGATGATATAGTGCTAGATGTTTCTATAAACTATTTTGGAAAGTTTGGAAATTTAGATATGAGGCTCACAACTGTCACCAATGCCCAGACTTGGTGTGGCGTAGTAAGACACATTCCTTGGTAGAAAGGCAGGTATCGGCAAGACTGCACCCGCTGAATGTGGGTTTTGCTTGTGCTGAAAAGTTTTGTCTTCCTGATATCCAGAACATTTGACTCTCAGTTCGGGTAAGAATGACAGAAAATGAGACCCCCTTATTTAAGAACCATCATCAAAAATGCGTATTTATAGCGCCAAGACTAGCACAGAGACCACTGCCTAGATGGCGAACTGCGTCATTATTTCACTCTAATATAAACTTTTTATAATATTATGATGTTTCTACCTAATTTGACATTAAAATCATGATATGTCTACCAACTGTCATTAAATGAAGATGAAACGCCTTTCATGTACACGCAGTTTCAAATTAAAAACAATGAAATTTGTCTCAGTAATTCAAAATGTACCGTGAGTCCCATATGTTGGAGTTCTTTAAACAATAACGCATAAACATATGAACAAGGATTTTAGTCAAAACATGTTGTCACTCACTGCAGGGTAGTTCAATATGAAAACAATTGTAATAAACATGTGCGATTTGTGTGCCTGTAAGATCTATGAAAACCCTTGTTCCAGATATATTTCTGTTCGTTAAATGACTATATATATTTCACAAAATTCATTTTTGCCTTTTTGATGTAATCTGTACTAATCTTTATTAACACTTTCTAACGACAGAATCCAGATATACACAATAATGTAAACATCAAACATTATACATTGTGAATTTTAGTTTCTTTTTATATTTTTGTTTCTTTTTTTTTTTTTTTTTTTTTTTGCTTGCTTAGTTTCACTTAATTTTTATTGTCAGTGTGTAAGACTAGTTAACTTCAGAGAATGCTGGTAGTTTATAATTCTTCAACTTCCAAGGCCCAACTTACAGTTGTAGATGGAGGTTCGACACCTGAAGACTACTTAAGTCACTCTAATGCTCAGAATTGATCTTCTTCTAATGTGCTTTAAAATTATTTTCTGAATTGATGCAAATATTTTCAGTTCCCAGATGATTCCCATGAAACTTATGAGTAGTGTTTACGTAATTGATGTAATCTAAAGACATGTGATAATTTTCATGTAGCCTTTGTTCAATGTTCAAAAGTAAATCATCGTTATGCACTCAACCCACAGAATATTATCGAAAATACGCCAAATTTTCAAATAGCAAGAGCTATGTATATGTGAATAATCACTGGTTCCATTTCATTATTTGTCTTCTGTACTTCGGAAAGGCAATAATTTATCTCCTCCCATTAACTGCTAGAAACATAGCGTTCATTTATTATTTGCACCAGCTCAAAATCAATATTACACCTTCCATTATCACGGCATTACATTTTTGTATACCTCTTTGCGATGCATAAAATAGACAGTTGCCAAATGCTCTCAACTTTAGATACTATTGCGACGCTAGTGACGCCATATTTTAAGACTGTGATGCACTCCAATCAAGAGTACAGTGGCCTCAGAATTGTCTTATGCTGTGGGTCGTAGGTAGCTCAAATGAGGTTATCGATTTCTCTAATTTTTATTGGAGTTCACGTATTATGTATATAATATTCTCGGAGATCTTACCACTTCTACATCTACATCTACATGATTACTCTACAATTCACATTTAAGTGTTTGACAGAGGGTTCATCGAACCACAATCATACTATCTCCCTACCATTCCACTCCCGAACAGCGCGCGGGAAAAACGAACACCCAGACCTTTCTGTTCGAGCTCTGATTTCTCTTATTTTATTTTGATGGTCATTCCTACCTGTGTAGGTTGGGCTCAACAAAATATTTTCCCATTCGGAAGAGAAAGGTGGTGACTGAAATTTCGTAAATAGATCTCGCCGCGATGAAAAACGTCTTTGCTTTAATGACTTCCACCCCAACTCGCGTATCATATCTGCCACACTCTCTCCCCTATTACGTGATAATACAAAACGAGCTGCCCTTTTTTGCATCCTTTCGATGTCCTCCGTCAATCCCACCTGGTAAGGATTCCACACCGCGCAGCAATATTCTAACAGAGGACGCACGAGTGTAGTGTAAGCTGTCTCTTTATTGAACTTGTTGCATCTTCTAAGTGTCCTGCCAATGAAACGCAACCTTTGGCTCACCTTCCCCACAATATTATCTATGTGGTCTTTCCAGCTGAAGTTGTTCGTAATTTTTACACCCAGGTACTTAGTTGAATTGACAGCCTTGAGAATTGTACTATTTATCGAGTAATCTAATTCCAACGGATTTCTTTTGGAATTCATGTGGATCACCTCACACTTTTCGTTATTTAGCGTCAACTGCCACCTGCCACACCATACAGCAATCTTTCCTAAATCGCTTTGCAACTGATACTGGTCTTCGGATGACCTTACTAGATGGTAAATTACAGCATCATCTGCGAACAACCTAAGAGAATTGCTCAGATTGTCACCCAGGTCATTTATATAGATCAGGAACAGCAGAGGTCCCAGGACGCTTCCCTGGGGTACACCTGATATCACTTCAGTTTTACTCGATGATTTTCCGTCTATTACTACGAACTGCGACCTTCCTGACAGGAAATCACGAATCCAGAGGCACAACTGAGACGATACTTCATAGGCCCGCAGCTTGATTAGAAGTCGCTTGTGAGGAACGGTGTCAAAAGCTTTCCGGAAATCTAGAAACACGGAATCAACTTGAGATCCCCTGTCGTTAGCGGCCATTACTTCGTGCGAATAAAGAGCTAGCTGCGTTGCACAAGAACGATGTTTTGTGAAACCATGCTGATTAAGTATCATTAGATCGTTCCCTTCGAGGTGATTCATAATGTTTGAATACAGTATATGCTCCGAAAATACTGCAAACCGACGTCAATGATATAGGTCTGTAGTTAAATGGATTACTCCTACTACCCTTCTTAAACACTGGTGCGACCTGCGCAATTTTCCAATCTGCAGGTACAGATCTATCGGTGACCGAGCGGTTGTATATGATTGCTAAGCAGGGAGCTATTGTATCAGCGTAATCTGAAACGAACCTAATCGTTATACAATCTGTACCTGAAGACTTGCCCGAATCAAGCAATATGAGTTGCTTCGCAACCCCTAAGGTATCTACTTATAAGAAACTCATGCTAGCAGCTGTTCGTGTTTCAAATTCTGGAATATTCCATTCGTCTTCCCTGGTGAAGGAAATTCGGAAAACTGCGTTCAATAACTCCGCTTTAGCGGCACAGTCGTCGGTAACAGTACCATCGGCACTCCGCAGCGGTATTGACTGCGTCTTGCCGCTAGTGTACTTTACATACGACCAGACTAGTTTTAACAGTGCTCAATGTCACATCTGCTAATCTCTACCTTTCGCTATCGTTTACTTCCTATTATTCGTCTTCTATAAAAGTACCTAATATTTCGCATCCCTAGACTAGGACACAATATTTACCCTTTCTCCAGTAAAGTGATTCTCTAGACTTCTTTCTATCGTTCTTCTCTTTGAGTCATCTTCGTATTTTCTCTATCTCTCTCTCTTTCTAGCTGTCTCTGTATCAAGTGTTCTTCTGGATGACACCTTGTTGGTCTAAAGTACTGCTGCACTCCTGAAGTATAATATTAAATATTAGTTGCGTAACATCAGAACCATATTTTAACACCAACAGATCTTTCCCTACAAAACACTTGTCAAACTGTGCTGCTCTGTATTCGATTATATTTATCACCGCTTATATTTTAAGACTTTCAACATATTGGTATTTTAGTTTTTAACTACCCTAGTCATTGCAAAAGTTACCGAATAAGTTCTCTGACAATTCCATGTGCTCATTCACTATGGAGATGCATAACATCGCTCTTCCAGAGTAGCAGAGACATGATTCCAGATTATTTAGAGCCAACAGTACGCGGTGAAATAACGGTATTGACACCGTTGGCTGTGATAGTAGTGTGTGCTTGTTTTCGCAGTTTTTGTGTTACGTGTGCCCTTATCACACAAGAAAATTTATGAATGATTTGTAAGAAATAAGTGCCTACTTCACTGAAACATTTTAAAAAACTTACAGATTCATGATCTGACTTTCTGTAAATGCTAATCCACGCATTTCATCAAACTGTTTATCCATTCTAGCAGACGTTTTATACTTTTGATTGTTTACAGACGTAGAGAGAAAACACTATTATCAATTAAGTAATTTTTAGATGCAGTATAAATTGTGTTTCCTGCTGCAGTCTGTGCACAAAAGGAACTGAATTATTTTTAACAGACTTAATTGCTCCCTTTGCGCAAGTTCGGATACGCTTCCTGCATGCCTGGATGTGGAAATTATTTAAATTCAATATTGTTAAGAATTTAGTGTGACAACAGGAGCTACATCTGGAAATCTCAGGCTCTATCAAATATAAGAACGTACAGTGCATAAGCGATGATATTCTCATGAAGAGAAAACATGAGAATAACTTATTGATGCTTATTGATAACATTTATTTTTAAATTTGCCTCTCTTCAGAACAATTGCTTCCTTACAGCCTTCGGTCACTGATTTTACTAGCCTGTACTGTGGCTATATTTTCCACACTCGGTCGGTTATGTTGCCATCTTACATTTCAACAAGATGAAGCTGTGTATACAGGGGATTACTCTTTCTGCGCCAAAGCATTTGATTCTGTAATTAGAGATTCTCTCTTCAGAAACAACTGAATTTTATGGAGTTAAGGGGGTTGCAAGCAACTGGTTTCAATCATACTAAACAAAAATAATGCAAATTGTGACACTGAAAAATTTAAGCGGTGCGTGAAGGAAAGATAATCATAGTAACTTGGGGAAAGCGAAAACTGAGTGCCATAGGCTATAGTTTTTGATTAAAATCTACTTCATCAAGCAGATATTGGAAGATTCTGTACACACACATCAGCAGCGATCAGCACGCGGTTCAATTTTGGGATTTTGAGTTCGTTGAGTAGTGTTTTCTAAAACAAGCCTAACGTAATCACTTAGCTTATAAAAGGAATGTTTGAATGGACTGACTCATAAATCTGATAGAGACAGTATGAGGAAAGTTTCCTAGTACTGTATAAGAACGTAACTCCAAGTGATTAAGCCACTAGGTCTGAAACTCTGCCTACGAAACTCAGTCAGCTACATGAGCCACTGCCGTGGAATGGTTGGTTTGTCCAACTGGTTGAGGTGAAGAGATTCTGGACTACGACAAGAAATGGGCAGTCAGTGTCTTGTATGCAAACTGCGTGCAACAGAGGTATGTAATGCTGAAGCCAGGCAATGGACGAAATGGGTAAAGAAAAGAAGTGAAGAAACCTGCGAACTGTTGGACCTCTGGTGGTGTTACAGTTAAGGCCATGGACGGATCAGAAATCCAACAAGAAAGCAAGAAGTGATTATTAATTAGAAAACCAATGTAACCATATCAGAAACAAGTGCGAAGTCAGTGACCTGATAGAAACCAGAAACCTGCTTTCGCTGTCCTTTTAGAGGCTGCCGCAACGTGGCTCCTGCAGGGCAGCAGTCTTTTGTTGTGAAAAAACCTACTATACCGCGCGTTTACACGAACTTGACAAATCAGACAATAGTACTATCATAGGTCAGACAATCCCTTCAACACCCTTAATTGGAGTTTGTCTACTTTCAGACGCTAGGTCAGCTGCGAGACTGAATTTTTGTCGAAGGTTCTTGCTCATTAAAATAATATTCGATATACGTGAATCATTTTACGTACAATACTTTTTGTTAGTATTTTGTTGAAAACTTATATGTTCTTATGTATTTACATGTGGAGAGTCGTCATATAACGATTTTTGAGAAGTGTATGATAAAGTATAGTAGCCTTGCTGACGCCGCGATGACGTTTGTCGGGGACCCAGCTGACACTTCACAGCTGGTAGCTCCAGAGAGAAGTCCGCAAATTTGCTTTACTTCTGCCGCCTTCCCGTTGACAACAGGCCGTGCTACAAGATCAGACACCTCAAACGTATGCACTGACTAACAGTATTGTACCACGGACATCTGTTCCGCTCCATCCAAACACACTCTGTCACCCTCCATATCCGTCTGCCTCTTCCTCAACTTACTAAGCTCAAGAGCATCTTTGCTTCTATTACAACCCCTGTAACCACCTACTTATAACTTCAATCCTCACGACACTTGACCTGTTCCCGCCCTTGCATCAGTGCATCAAACGTTTTTATTATTTTCAAACCCTTTACATACTGTCCTAGAATAATTTTAATCACTTTCGTGTCCCAGTACGTGAAATCATCACTAATATCAACCCATTCTATCCACATCATCCCTCCATTCTAGTCGCATTCCCAATGAAGGTACCGTCATTCAATACAAACAGGTCTTCCATGTCACATGGCTAGATCAGATTACTGCAAATCAACAGTTCAGAGTCCTGCCCAGTCCCACATTACACTACATCCAATTAGTCTTCCACTTTGCCACACCTGAATCTGTTGAGGGCCTTCAATGTCCCGTATTGGTCATGGCAGCCTGATGGTAGCTTCTCTTTTGCTGTCTATAATCTTCCAGGAGACTTCGTTCTCCACATCCCAGTCTGGCTGGCTTCTGATGAAGTTAGCACTGTTGTAAGGGTAGGACACTCTCCTCCTGTAGTTACCAGGAAACCTCATCAAATCCCGTTATCCATAGAACCACAATGAACATCACAATAGACAACTATTCATCATTTTATATATCATGAAACTGTAGTTCTGTGTCTGTAACTTGTTTCAGTCAGTGGCTCAAGAGTGACAGGCAGATAACAGCAATAATAAAATAATGCCCTAAAGTAAGTAAATAAATAAAAATTACTGGAAAACTTGTTTAGTTAATTGTTTTACACTTGCCGTACAAGGATAATTAGGGAACTCTATCCTGCGAGAAAGAGAAAAAAAATGATATGGAAACTTATTTCCGATGGCTAAAGAAATATAGTTAATTTGGATTTAGAGTATCATTTATTTCACAGGGCAGAAGTCCATAGTCAGAAAATTATATTTTCTGAATTCGTCCCAATAATCTAAAAGTAGGAGGAAATGTTATCTTATCCACCGTCTCTAAATAATTTGTCTGAATCATTTTTGTATTGGGCACTCAAAGACAGTTATGAATTACATTAATACTCTGACTTACAAGTTGGTGTCTACGGAAGGCTGTCAGAAAGAGAATGCACAAATGAAGAGCGGCAAAAGTCAGTAGAAAGAGACTGATTCACTAAGCGTACTACTGCCTCCATCATACCTTAGCAAAAGATCTTGCCGAGAACCCGACCAAAAATCTGGCCCTACGTAAAATCGCTTCGAGACTCCGTCGCTCGTTGGCAAGTCTGGTGTGCCCCTAGAAGATAGCAAACAGGAAGCTGAAGATTAAAATTTCGTGTTTCAGAAATCGTTCACGCAGGAGAATCATACAATAGTTTGACCACCGCAGAGACTCCCGTATGGACAGCATGATAATAAGCAGCCCTGGCGCAGGGAATCAACTGAAAGAGCCGAAAGCAAATAAATCGCCAGGTCCGGATGGAACTCAGTTCGGATTTCCAAAGAGTACTCTACGGCGTTGCTCCTTGACTTTAGCTTGAATTTATCGCGAATCTCTCTCCCGGCGTACAGCCCCAAGCGACTGGAAAAAATCACAGGTTTCTCCTGTACATAAAAACGGTAAATACGGGGTCCGCAAAATTACACACCAGTATCTTTAATATCGTTTTGCTGCAGATGTATTGGACGTATTTTCAGTTCGCAAATAGTATTTTTCCTTCAAACACGAATACTTCTTTCCATGAAACAGCACGGTTTTAGAAATCACCGCTGGTGGGAGACTCATCTTTCCCTCTTCTAAGTGACATCCTGCGAACCATATAACTACATTTCAAAATAAACAAATAAATAAATAAAAATGACACCGTGCCCCACTGCACTCTGTTAACGAAGATACGGACATACGGAACAGGTTTCCAGATATGAGAGTACCATGAATATTTCTTAAGTAACAGAAATGAATACGTTGTCCTCGGCGGGTAGTGTTCATCAGAGGCAAGGGTTTTGGTAAGAGTGCCCCAGGGAAGTTTGATAGAACTGCTGTTATTTGCTATATACATAAATGATATAGCGGACGGGGTGAACAGCAGTCTGTTTGCTAATGATGCTGAAGTGTATGGCGTGGTGTCGACGTTGAGTGACTGTAGAAAGATACGACTTAAACGAGATCTCTAATGCTTGTGGTGAATCGCAGTTAGCTCTGAATTTAGAAAAAAGAAATCTAATGCGCATAAGAAAAACAAACCCGTAAAGTTCGAATAAACGCTACTGGTATGCTGCTTCACACAGTCACGTCGATAAAATGTCTAGGCGTTAACGTTGCAGAGCAATATGAAATGAAACGAGCATGTAAGCATTGTAGTTGGGAAGGCGAATCATCGACTACGGTTACTTCGGGAAAATTGTAGAAAAATGTGGTTCAACTCTAAAGGAGGCCCCATAAACAACACAAGTAAGACTAATTCTTTGAGTGCCGCTCAAGTGTTTGGTAGCAGCGGCAGGTCAGATTAAAGGAAGACAAAGAGGCAAATCAGAGGCGGGCTGCTAGGCTTGTTACCAGTGGGTTGGAACAAATGTAAGTGTAACAGAGATAGTTCGGGAACACCAAGGGGAATGCCTGTTGGGAAAGCGAGTTTCTTTCTGCGGAAAGTTATTGAGAAAATATAGAGAACTGGCATTTGAAGCTGAGTGCAGTGTGATTGTGTTGCCGCGTAAGGAAAGAACAAAGGAAATTAGGGCTCGTGCAGAGGCATATAGACAAACGTTCTTCCCCCGCTCTACTTGCGAGTGGAACAGGAATGAAAATGATTAGCATTAATACAGGGTATCCTCCGCCAGGCACCGTACGGTGGCTTTCAAAATATGTATGTAGATGTAGAAGTAAACCTTCAGCTCAACGTTACTAAGGCGATAAATTCAAGTTATCGAATTTTCCATTAACGGGTGGATTCAAGCACGTTCGAACACTCCCTTCATTATCTATCGATACTGACACAGAACAATATATTGATATGGCAGTAGGAAAATCATAGTAATCCTTATTTGTACTGAGATGCAGAGATAATGTGGCGAAGTTGGTGGCTTCTATACTGGGGGTACTTAGCCCCCGAGGGTGAAATGCAATTTTCTGAGGGTTAAAAATGAAAAGAGTCAATTGTTTTCAGTCGTCAAAGACTAATACGGACTACATAAGTTACCGTTAATTACTACATTCTTTTTCAAATAACGCCATAATATGGTGTCGTTGTTGTTATTGAGATCTTCAGTGCCAAGAAGGGTTTGATTCAGCTCACCATCCTACTCTGGCCTGTGCAACCCTCTTCTCCGTCCACGATTTTTACCACCACACTTCCCTCTTATACTAAATTGATGATCCCTAGATATTTGAGAATATGTCATATCAACCGAATCCTTCTTCTAGTCAGGTTGTGCCACAAATTTCTTTTCTTACCTGATTGGTTACGTATCTACCCATCTGATGGTCAACAATCTTCTGTAGCACAACATTTCAAAACTTCTATTCTCTTCTTGCCGAAACTGTTTGTAGCTCTTGTTTTACTTCCGTACATGGTTACACTTCATAAAAACATTTTAGGGAAAGATATCCTAAACCTTACATCTATATTCGATGTTAACAAATTGCTCTTCTTCAGAAATGCTTTTCTTGCTATTGCCAGTCTACATTTTATATCCTCTCTACTTCTGTCATCATCAGTTATCTTGCTGTCCAAATATGAAAACTCATCTATCATTTTAAGTTTTCGTTTCGTAATCTACCTCCCTCAGCATCACATGATTCAATTCGACAGTTCAAATTTTTTTCCCTTTGGTGCTTACTCAATGCACAGATTGACGATGGACGATAAGCTACAATCTTGTTCTTCTCAACCATTCCTTCCCTTTGATGCCCCTCGACTTATAACTCCTGTCTGATTTCTGTACAAGTTGTAAATACCCTTTCACTCTCAGTATGTTACCGCTGCTGTCTTAAGAATTTCAAAGAGAGTTTTCCGGTCAGCATTGCCAAAGCATTTTCTCGGTCTACAAATGTTATAAACGTAGGTTCATCTTTTCTTAACCTGTCTTCTCAAAGAAATAGTAGGGTCAGTATTACCTCGCCCGTTCCTACATTTCTTTCTCAATTTAAACTTACCTTCCCTGAGGTCTGCTTCTACCAGTTTTTACACTCTTCTGTACGTAATTCGTGGTAGCATTTTGCAGTCATGAATTAATAAATTGATAGTTCAATAACATTCACACCTGTCAGCACCTGCGGTCTCTGGAATTGAAATTATTATATTTTTCTTGAAACCTGAGGGTATTTCAACTGTCTCATACAACTTCTACACCAGATGGAAGAGTTTTGTCGCCGGCCGCGGTGGTCTAGCGGTTCTGGCGCTGCAGTCCGGAACCGCGGGACTGTTACGGTCGCAGGTTCGAATCCTGCCTCGGGCATGGGTGTGTGTGATGTCCTCAGGTTAGTTAGGTTTAAGTAGTTCTAAGTTCTAGGGGACTTATGACCTCAGGTGTTGAGTCCCATAGTGCTCAGAGCCATTTTGAAGAGTTTTGTCACGTATGGCTTTGCCGAGGGCATTAGTAGTTCCGGCAGAATGTCTCTACTCCCGGGGCCTTATTTCGACTTAGGTCTTTCAGCGTCATGTCAAATTCTTCTCGTAATATCGCATCACCCAATTCATCCTCATCTGCGTCCTCCTCAGTTTCTATATTATTCCCTCACAGTTCATATCCGTTATATAGGTTCTATATGTACTCCTTCAACTTCTCAGCTTTCCGTTCTTTGCTTAAGACGTTTCTTCCATTCGAACTCTTGGTATTCACACTGCTGATCCTTCTTTCTCTAAAGCCTTCTTTAATTTGCCTTTAGGCGGTACATATAAAATATGAGATTGAAAGGAAGTGCAAAATGGCTAAGCAGATATGAATGGCTAATGTGGTGGAGGATACAGGTTGCGAAACAAATGTATGAACGACATTTCTCTCACATAATCAACCCACTACATGCATACTCATTGTACCTTGCGTCTATGTGAGTGACATTGAGACATACACATCACATCTCATGAAAATGTCTTCTCCGAGTTGTATGTAGCTCCACAATAGACTAGAAACAGTTTCATTATTCACTTCGCAACAATAAACTAATTAATTGACAGTAATACACATGAAACTGTGTAATGGCTATTTTACTTGTTCAGGGACTAAAACGGTATTATCATTATTATTATCTCCTTCACTTTCTCAGACGTTAAGTCCGGTTAAAAATGGAGTGACGCGGACCTTGATCAAGCGTCACTTCCTTTTAACTGTACGGTATGTGTTATATTGCATTTAGAAACTTTCGGGTAATTGAACATGTATCAATAATTACGGATTTCTGTAGTTGTATATATATGTTTGGATGTAGCTGTATTGCATTGATGTACTGGTGGATATTGTGTGGTATGACTCCTGTAGTTGATAGTATAATTGGTATGATGTCAACTTTATCCTGATGCCACATGTCTTTGACTTCCTCAGCCAGTTGAATGTATTTTTCAATTTTTTCTCCTGTTTTCTTTTGTATATTTGTTGTATTGGGTATGGATATTTCGATTAGTTGTGTTAATTTCTTCTTTTTTTTGGTGAGTATGATGTCAGGTTTGTTATGTGGCGTTGTTTTATCTGTTATAATGGTTCTGTTCCAGTATAATTTGTATTCATCATTCTCCAGTACATTTTGTGGTGTATACTTGTATGTAGGAACGTGTTGTTTTAAAAGTTTATGTTGTAAGGCAAGCTGTTGATGTATTATTTTTGCGACATTGTCATGTCTTCTGGGGTATTCTGTATTTGCTAGTATTGTTCATCCGCTTGTGATGTGATCTACTGTTTCTATTTGTTGTTTACAAAGTCTGCATTTATCCGTTGTGGTATTTGGATCTTTAATAATATGCTTGCTGTAATACCTGGTGTTTATTGTTTGATCCTGTATTGCAATCATGAATCTTTCTGTCTCACTGTATATATTGCCTTTTCTTAGCCATGTGTTGGATGCGTCTTGATCGATGTGTGGCTGTGTTAGATGATACGGGTGCTTGCCATGAAGTGTTTTCTTTTTCCAATTTACTTTCTTCGTATCTGTTGATGTTATGTGATCTAAAGGGTTGTAGAAGTGGTTATGAAATTGCAGTGGTGCAGCCGATGTATTTATATGAGTGATTGCCTTGTGTATTTTGCTAGTTTCTGCTCGTTCTAGAAAGAATTTTCTTAAATTGTCTACCTGTCCGTAATGTAGGGTTTTTATGTCGATAAATCCCCTTCCTCCTTCCTTTCTGCTTAATGTGAATCTTTCTGTTGCTGAATGTATGTGATGTATTCTATATTTGTGGCATTGTGATCGTGTAAGTGTATTGAGTGGTTCTAGGTCTGTGTTACTCCACTTCACTACTCCAAATGAGTAGGTCAATATTGGTATGGCATAAGTATTTATAGCTTTTGTCTTGTTTCTTGCTGTCAATTCTGTTTTCAGTATTTTTGTTAGTCTTTGTCTATATTTTTCTTTTAGTTCTTCTTCAATATTTGTATTATCTATTCCTATTTTTTGTCTGTATCCTAGATATTTATAGGCATCCGTTTTTTCCATCGCTTCTATGCAGTCGCTGTGGTTATCCAATATGTAATCTTCTTGTTTAGTGTGTTTTCCCTTGACTATGCTATTTTTATTACATTTGTCTGTTCCAAAAGCCATACTTATATCATTGCTGATTCCTTCTGTTATCTTTAGTAATTGGTTGAGTTGTTGATTTGTTGCTGCCAGTAGTTTTAGATCATCCATGTATAGCAAATGTGTGATTTTGTGTGGGTATGTTCCAGTAATATTGTATACATAATTTGTATTATTTAGCATGTTGGATAGTGGATTCAGAGCAAGGCAGAACCAGAAAGGACTTAATGAGTCTCCTTGGTATATTCCACGCTTAATCTGTATTGGCTGTGATGTGATATTATTTGAATTTGTTTGGATATTAAGTGTGGTTTTCCAATTTTTCATAACTATGTTTAGGAACTGTATCAATTTAGGATCTACTTTGTATATTTCCAATATTTGTAGTAACCATGAGTGGGGTACACTATCAAAAGCTTTTTGGTAATCAATGTATGCGTAGTGTAGCAACCTTTGTTTAGTTTTAGCTTGATATGTCACCTCTGCATCTATTATCAGTTGCTCTTTACATCCTTGTGCTCCTTTGCAACAGCCTTTTTGTTCTTCATTTATAATTTTGTTCTGTGTTGTATGTGTCACTAATTTCTGTTTAATGACTGAAGTTAATATTTTGTATATTGTTGGTAGGCATGTTATGGGGCGATATTTAGCTGGGTTCGCTGTGTCTGCTTGATCTTTAGGTTTCAGATATGTTATTCAGTGTGTTAGTGTATCAGGGAATGTGTATGGGTCTGCAATGTAACTGTTAAATAATTTAGTTAGATGTGAATGTGTTGAGGTGAACTTCTTTATCCAGAAATTTGCTATTTTATCATTTCCAGGGGCTTACCAATTGTGAGTGGAAATAATTGCTTGGGTGACTTCATGTTGCAAAATTATCACTTCAGGCATTTGTGGTATCATCTTGTATGTTTCCAGAATGAGATTTTCACTCTGCAGCGGAGTGTGCGCTGATATGAAACTTCCTGGCCGATTGAAACTGTGTGCCCGACCGAGACTCGAACTCGGGACCTTTGCCTTTCGCGGGCAAGTGCTTCGGTAGCTCAGTTGGTAGAGCACTTGCCCGCGAAAGGCAAAAGTCCCGAGTTCGAGTCTCGGTCGGGCACACAGTTTTAATCTGCCAGGAAGTTTCATATCAGCGCACACTCCGCTGCAGAGTGAAAATCTCATTCTGGAAACATCCCCCAGGCTGTGGCTAAGCCATGTCTCCGCAATATCCTTTCTTTCAGGAGTGCTAGTTCTGCAAGGTTCGCAGGAGAGCTTCTGTAAAGTTTGGAAGGTAGGAGACGAGGTACTGGCAGAAGTGAAGCTGTGAGTACCGGGCGTGAGTCGTGCTTCGGTAGCTCAGTTGGTAGACCACTTGCCCGCGAAAAGCAAAGGTCCCGAGTTCGAGTCTCGGTCGGGCTCACAGTTTTAATCTGCCAGGAAGTTTCATATCAGCGCACACTCCGCTGCAGGGTGAAAATCTCATTCTGGAAACATCCCCCAGGCTGTGGCTAAGCCATGTCTCCGCAATATCCTTTCTTTCAGGAGTGCTAGTTCTGCAAGGTTCGCAGGAGAGCTTCTGTAAAGTTTGGAAGGTAGGAGACGAGGTACTGGCAGAAGTGAAGCTGTGAGTACCGGGCGTGAGTCGTGCTTCGGTAGCTCAGTTGGTAGAGCACTTGCCCGCGAAAGGCAAAGGTCCCGAGTTCGAGTCTCGGTCGGGCACACAGTTTTAATCTGCCAGGAAGTTTCATCTTGTATGTGTCTGTTTCTGCTTGTATCCATCGTGCATGCCTGTTATGTTGTACCGGGTTTGACCATATGTTGCTCCAGAAGTGTTCCATGTCTGTTATGTTTGGTGGATTGTTTATTTTAATGTGTGTGTTATCTATTGTCTGGTAAAATTTCTTTTGGTTTGTGTTGAATGTTTGGTTTTGTTTCCTTCTATTTTCACTTTTTTTGTATCTTCTGAGTCGTTTGGCTAATGCTTGAAATTTCTGCTTCTTTTCGTCTAATTGCTCTGTCGCTTCTTGTTGTGAGATTTTACCTAACCTTTTTCGTTTTTTTCCGAGATTTTATTTCTTATAAATTGTGTTAGCTGTCCGATGTCTTTTCTCAGTTTTTCTATTTTGATCTGTAGCCTGTGTTGCCATGCTGGTTTTGTGGGTTTCTTCTGTGTGTTGGTTGGTTCTGATCTCTACCTAGTGTGTATATTTAGTGTAGTGAGTGCTCCTATATAAACCAGTAGTTGTAACTCTTCCATAGTTGTGTTTTCATTTATTTTGTTGTGTATGATTGTGTTGATAGTTTTTGTTGTTGTTTCGACTTGTGGGTTATTTGGTGGTCTATGCAAGAATGGTCTAATGTCTGTATTTGTGTCTTTGTATTCTATATATGTTAGCTGAAATTTTTCTTCTATATCTAACATCTGTGTCACTTCGTGTTCTATTTGTGCTTGTTCTGGTGGCTGTCTTAAGATTTCGTTTTCCTCTGATTGTTTAATTGGTGCGTGTTGTTCTTTGTTTGTTTGCTCTGGGATGTTTGAGTCCATTACTGTATTTTCTTCTTCTTCTGATTGCACATTATTTTGTTCCAGTATTTGTTGTACTTGTTGTTTGATGTATTCTAATTCTGACTGGGGTATCCTGTTAATTTTTATTATTACACGGATCTGATCAGCTAGTCGTTGTCCTGTTAAACATTTTATTTCTGGGTATCTGGTAATAAATGTTGTGTATACTTGTGATCTGTATCCAGTTGTGTTGGTTCCTAGGTTTGTTGCTTGGTAATAACAGAACATGAGGTGTCGATTAACTTCATCTGACCATCTCATCCTCTGTCTTTGTTTTCCTTCTAGGGTGGTTGCTGGAAGCATATCCTGCAAAACACCTCTATTTGGATTTAAATCATTTTCCAGTTGGCTAGCAGTGTCGTTACCATTGTGGGCGGGAATAGGGTTCAAGCGTCGTCCCCGACCATGACGGCGCTTGTCCGAGGCTTCTTTAGTTCTGTCCTGAACCAACTAATCGCACTAAAAGGGGGGTTAGCCCTATTAGTGGTTTGTTCTTTTCGTCGCCTTTTACGACTGGCAGAACATACCGGAGGCCTATTCTTTTCCCGGGCCTCATTATTATTATTATTATTAGCAGCATCATTAGTGACCGCGGGCAGTCACAAACAGCCTGTAGTCTTCCATTTTCGGCCGGTTCGGAAGTAAAGAATCTAGCAATTAAGTGATTTACTAACAGTAGACCTAAGTTTATCATATATACTTATTTGACCAATTTTAAATGTCGATGCAGGGTGTGTATGAAGCAAGTGTCGCTAGGGACAGGAACGTTGCAGAGGATGCACGGTTTGTAACAAGTGCCTGCCCTCAGTGTTGACAGTCAGCTTTCATCTCTGAGAAGGAGCTGTAGGTATCAATCGCGACGCACAGAATACTGCTTCATTATTCTACAAAGAATGCTGTTAGAACTAAGCAGTACCACTGTCTCATTGACTCATTAATACATGATTTAATAACGTACCTACAATAACTGAATTCTTTTTATCTTCCGTCGTTTTAAAAATTGAAGTGTTCAAAGAAGATTCTTTTTGATTCTAAAGTTTAGTTAGGCGCTAATGTTAACTATCGCAAGAGGAACGGGGTGGTTACTACCGTATCTAATGTCAGACTGTTGCACCCGGGGGTACAGTCTCAGAAAGACTGAAAACCACTAGGCTAGGTGTTCTGGCCGGCCGAAGTGGCCGTGCGGTTAAAGGCCCTGCAGTCTGGAACCGCAAGACCGCTACAGTCGCAGGTTCGAATCCTGCCTCGGGCATGGATGTTTGTGATGTCCTTAGGTTAGTTAGGTTTAACTTGTTCTAGGTTCTAGAGGAGTAATGACCTCAGCAGTTGAGTCCCATAGTGCTCCGAACCATTTGAACCATTTTTTTTTTTTTTTTTTTTTTTTTTTTTTTTTTGCTAGGTGTTCTGCTTTGTGCTGCAGATATAATATTTCTTACTTAATGCACCGACATTAAGCTGAGTCTCTAGTTTCTTTTTGCGTATAATTACGGAAGTGTTGTGACACAGGAGTAAATACAGAAAAATACATTCTTTATATCATCTTCCAGACAGAGGATAATGAACAGCGGGCATACCCCACTTGTAAGTGGATCGCCCAAGGCTCACGCCCGATAATCTCACCTCTTAATGTTGACCGCCGCTGATAAGGACTACATTTTCTTCCCTTGCGTCCCATGTCTCACAGCGATTAATCACCGTGTGCATAAGACCCTGCCTTGTTATTATTCCGTATTATGAACTTTTAAACACAAATTTGTTTCTACATTTGAGAACTACACATGGAAGGAGGAGGTGTAAGGGGGGTTACCTCGCACTTCCCCAGCGTTTTTTTCTGGAAATCAATTGCAACAGTTTGCACTGCGAAGCATAGTACCCGGTAACTCTTCAAGAAAATAAAGTTGAAACATTAACTCTTTCAATGAAGGTATTCTTTTCCGTGCTGAATTGGTTCTGTAATTATATTCGAGGTGGTTTCGCTTCTCGACTTAATACTCCGTAGTAACATGGTAGATTCCATGAATGTGAAATTCTTACCTCAGCTACCGTTTCTCAAAAAAGGGGTGAATGTATGGTGGGTTCATATAAACGGGTTCATACAAACGTAACTCAACGCCTCGTCTGTCAGTAACTATTAACAAAGGGTTTGTACAACAGCATATTATCTATTTACCATTCTCACCTCATGTATCTTGTTCAGGTTGTTATGGAAACACACATATTCCAGATGATCTCCTCTTGCCTCTGCACACATGAATTCGAATCACATCCTAATGCACCGTGTCACATTTTTCATAGATCACCAAACATCTTTCTATACAGAACGTCTGCTGTGTTAAGAAGTACTTTTTACTACTTTGCGGGTAAAATATCAATGATCTCTCAGTATCTGAAGGTGCTGGCAATGATAATGGTTCCTCCCAAGCCTGCGTCGGTACACAATGATCCACCATTCCGGACAATGTAACTGAAATATTTTGAAAACAAAACAGGCTTTACTCACATTCTTCTGCGTAATACCTGAGGAATATTGTAGAGGTCTGGAACAGTACTCTCTCCATCAGTAAATTTACTTTACTGTTAACAAAGAACAGAATATTGTTTTAAAATGAATTCGTCATGAGGCGCAACGGTCTCCAAGTACGTCATATTCGAAAAACCAAAGGTGCCCCTGTATTTCGGCGTATGACCAGGATTAAGTGCGTACGGATTTTGCGAAAATGGGTTCCCGAGATAGGGGCTGGTAAGCGCCGACCGTCTATAAGCGCAATATCTGCCTAAGCCTCTGCAAGCGGACTGTATCTAACCCAACCATCCCCTGCGTAATGATGCTAAACATATCCATTACACACATGAGACTGAAATCGGGCCACGTACCTTACTACTGGATGGTAATCAAGGCAAAATTGTCATTAGCAGATAATCGTGTTGTTGTTGTGGTCTTCAGTCCAGAGACTGGTTTGATGCAGCTCTCCATGCTACTCTATCCTGTGCAAGCTTCTTCATCTCCCAGTACTTACTGCAACCTACATCCTTCTGAATCTGCTTAGTGTATTCATCTCTTGGTCTCCCTCTACGGTTTTCACCCTCCACGCTGCCCTCAAACGCTAAATTTGTGATCCCTTGATGCTTCAGAACATGTCCTACCAACCGATCCCTCCTTCTAGTCAAGGTGTGCCACAAACTCCTCTTCTCCCCAATTCTATTCAGTACCTCCTCATTAGTTATGTGATCTACCCATCTAATCTTCAGCATTCTTCTGTAGCACCACATTTCGAAAGCTTACATTCTCTTCCTGTCCAAACTATTTATCGTCCATGTTCCACTTCCATACATGGCTACACTCCATACAAATACTTTCAGAAACGACTTCCTGACACTTAAATCTATACTCGATGTTAACAAATTTCTCTTCTTCAGAAACGCTTTCCTTTCCATTGCCAGTCTACATTTTATATCCGCTGTACTTCGACCATCATCAGTTATTTTGCTCCCCAAACAGCGAAACTCATTTACTACTTTATGTGTCTCATTTCCTAATCTAATTCCCGCAGCATCACCCGACTTAATTCGACTACATTCCATTATCCTCGTTCTGCTTTTGTTGTAGTTCATCTTATATCCTCCTTTCAAGACACTGTCCGTTCCCTTCAACTGCTCTTACAAGTCCTTTGCTGTCTCTGACCGAATTACAATGTCATCGGCGAACCTCGAAGTTTTTATTTCTTCTCCGTGGATTTTAGTACCTACTCCGAACTTTTCTTTTGTTTCCTTTATTGCTTGCTCAGTATACAGATTGAATAACATCGGGGAGAGGCTACAACCCTGTGTCACTCCCTTCCCAACCACTGCTTCCCTTTCATGTCCCTCGACCCTTATAACTGCCATCTGGTTTCTGTACACATTGTAAATAGTCATTCGCTCCCTCTGTTTTACCCCTGCCACCTTCAGAATTTGAGTGAGAGTTTTCCAGTCAACATTGTCAAAATCTTTCTCCAAGTCTACAAATGCTAGAAACGTAGGCTTCTGTTTCCTTAGTCTATCTTCTAAGATAAGTCGTAATTTCAGTATTGCCTCACGTGTTCCAACATTTCTGCGGAATCCAAACTGATGTTCCCCGAAGTCGGCTTCTACCAGTTTTTCCATTCGTCTGTAAATAATTCGTGTTAGTATTTTTTTGCAGCCGTCACTTATTAAACTGATAGTTCGGTAATTTTCCCATCTGTCAACACCTGCTTTCTTTGGGATTGGAATTATTGTATTCTTCTTGACGTCTGAGGGTATTTCGCCTGTCTCAAAATCTTTCTCACCAGATGGTAGAGTTTTGTTAGGCCTGGCTCTCCCAAGGCTGTCAGTAGTTCTACTGGAATTTCAGTGCTCTTTCAGTGCTGTGTCAAACTCTACACACAGTATCGTATCTCCTATTTCATCTTCATCTACATTCTCTTCCATTTCCATAACATTGTCCTCAAGAACATCGCCGTTGTATAGACCCTCTATATACTCCTTCCATATTTCTGCTTTCTCTTCTTCGCTTAGAACTGCGGTTCCATCTGAGTTCTTGATAATCGTGCAAGTTGTTATCTTTTTTCCAAAGTTGTCTTTAATTTTCCTGTAGGCAGTATTTATCTTACCCCTACTGAGATAAGCCTCTACATCCTTATATTTTTCCTCTAGCCACCCCTGCTTAGCCATTTCGCACTTCCTGTCGATCTCATTTTCGAGACGTTTTGTATTCCTATTTGCCTGCTTCATTTACTGCATTTTTGTAGTTTCTCTTTTCATCAATAAAATTCAATATCTCTTCTGTTAGCCCTCGTCTTTTTACCTGCGTGATCCTCTGCTGTCTTCACTATTTCATCTCTCAAAGCTACCCATTCTTCTTCTATCATATTTCTTTCCCCTGTTCCTGTCAACCGTTCCCTAATGCTCTCTCAGAAACTCTCTAAAACCTCTGGTTCTTTCAGCTTATGCTGGACTCATCTTCTTAAATTCCCACCTCTTTGCAGTTCAATCAGTTTTACTCTATAGTTCATAACCAATAGATTGTGGTCAGAGTCCACATCTGCCCCTGGAAATGTCTTACAATAAAACCTGGTTTCTAAATCTCTGTCGTACCATTATATAATCTATCTGAAACCTTCCAGTGTCTCCAGGCCTCTTCCATGTATACAACCTTCTTTCATGACTCTTAAACCAACTGTTAGCTATGATCAAGCTATCCTTTGTGCAAAATTCTACCAGGCGGCTTCCTCTTTCATTCCTTAACCCCATTCCATACTCACCTACTAATTTTCCTTCTCTTCCTTTTCCTACTATCGAACTCCAGTCCCCCATGACTATAAAATTTTCGTCTCTATTCACTATCTGAATAATTTCTTTTATCTCATCATACATTTCTTCAATCTCTTCATCATCTGCGGAGCTAGTTGGAATATAAACTTGTACTACTGTGGTAGGTGTGGGCTTCGTGTCTATCTTGGCTACAATAATGCGTTCACTATGCTGTTAATATTAGCTGACCAGTGCTCTTATTTCTATATTCATTATTAAAACTAGTCCTGCATTACCCCTATTTAATTTTGTATTTATTACCCTGTATTCACCTGACCAGAAGTCTCGTTCCTCCTGCCATCGAACTTCACTGCTTCCCACTGTATCTAACTTTAACCTATCCATTTCCCTTTTTAAACTTTCTAACCTACCTGCCCGATTAAGTGATCTGATATTCCACGCTCCGATCCTTAGAACGCCAGATTTCTTTCTCCTGATAACAACATCTTCTTGAGTATTCCCCACCCGAAGTTCCGATTGGGGGACTATTTTACCTCCAGAATATTTTACCCAAGAAGGTTTGCACCCTTATTCTCCTCTCATCTTCTCCTTCGTAAAAACAGGTGATTTTGATTCTCCTATTCCCGAACGATCACAGTAAGATTTTTCATTGTACTGGCGTGCCTATTTTAAACTGATGCCTCATTTGTCAAACAACATGTAGAGGCATGTTAGCATAAAAATATTAAAATATCAATTATTAATACGGTAAATTCCACTTAATTTTTCATCGGATAAATTTTTTTAATTGGATAAAATTTTTGAACACAAAATAGTTAGTTAGAAACTCGTACCTTGTAATCTTTCTTAATGACTTAAGTAAATAGAACTTTTTTTGCAAGAACTATTTAAAACCGATTCATTGTCCACTAATTATATATAGAAAATAAATTCACAAACATTGTAGTAACATCTTTCTGCTTCATAACTACTCCTAGTTTGTATACTAACAATCTAAACCCTTAACTAACTATAGTATTTCTTTAACTCTATATGAAGGTACACTCCTTTTATCCTCCTGGTTTCCTCATCCTTAAACAGGTAGCTTCCTTCACGTGGTTTCTTTACAATCCTATGTATTTCTTTATACAAATTTCTCCATTTTCGAAGTAATTTCCTTGTCTTTGGAGATTTGGGATGATTCTTCAATAGAACATTATCAGCAAACTTATAATTAATTCCTACTCCTATCTTTTTGTCAAACTGACGTTTTCGAATACTTACTTTATGTTGTAAGTTCAAGTATACCATTTTTATAACCCCCCCCTCCCCCCCCCCCCTGATCTTTTGGTTCACTTGGCACACATGGTAAATTATGAAGCCAATTATCATTCTCTTGCTTATTAAACAGAACCTCATTTGGCGAATACCCAGTTATATGGGGTAATTCGTTGTACGTCTTTTCAAAATCATCAATTAATTCGATCCACCTATGGTGCTGAGTAGGTACTTAAGTTCTCATAGATCGATTTAATTCTCTAAATACTCTTCTACTGTGTTTACTTATGGTTTAAAGCGAGCCATGAATACATGAGGAATTCCACATGCCTTCATTGTTTCTTTCCACACTTCACTTCGAAAATATGGGCCGTTATCTACCTTCACCAAATAATCATCCATAATCTTTCTCGGCATGGGTTTTACATTGGTTGTCCGCAAAGTCTATAGTTTCACATACTTCATGACTAAATCATACACTGCGAATATATATTTAAAATTTCCTTTAGCTATGGGAAACGGACCACACGTATCAAATGAGACGATACTCAGTGGTTCCATTGGTATAATGGGTTGTAATACACCTTTAAAACAATAATTAACCGGTTTTTCTCATTGACAAATTTTACATCTCTGAAGTATCTCCTGGGCTCTCCTTAATAAATCCGGATAAAAACCATTTTTGTAATTTCATCGCGCATTTGTGAGCTCCAAAATGTCCCCATCTTGTATGTGTGATCCACAATAATGTCTCAACACATTGTGAGGGAATGCATATTTCCACTCATCCTCCTCGGTTCTACCATAAAATAATACATTTGCTTGCAATTGGTAATGGTCATTAACATTACTATTAGTTTCTTCTCTTAATTCAGTCCCAATTTTTCTCTATTTATGATTTGATTTTTGCATTTGTCCTATTCGTGAAACATTTCTTTAACTTCTCTCCTATATGGAGGTGTTCCGAACGTCATCACTTTAAAGTCTGTTACCCTTTCTTGTTCGATCTCATCTACCTTTTTAGTTGGTAACCTTGACAACGCATCAGCGACAACATTATCCCTTCACTTGACATGCTTATCGGTTATGTCATATTAGTGAAGCAACAATGTCCAACGTGTTAATCGGTCATGTAGCATCCTACTTGTCATTAACAACGTCACCGCTTTATGGTCACAATAAATTACAATTCGTTTCCCATATATGAAACATCTTTTTAAGCGTCTAGAAAATTGCCAGCACTTCCAGCTCAGTCATGCTGCACGATCTCTCGCAACCTGTTAAGGTTCGGCTAGCAAAGGCGATAATTTTTGTTGTTTCTACATTATTCCCATCTTCCATTTGGAATAGTGTACCATCTAATCCTGTTTCAGCCTCAACTGTCGCTACATAAAAGTCTTTATTCATTTGGGGATGATATGACAATGGAGACTTTATCAAAGCATTTCAAATATCATCGAAAGCTTTACTACACGCTTCCGTCCATCCCTATGCAATATTTTTCCTTAACAAATGTAACTGACAATGTTTATTTAATAACTGCTGCGACACAAACTTTCTAAGGAAAGATGTCAGACCTAAAAATGCCTTTAATTGTTTTTTTTTTTATTTCGTGGATATGGACAATTTGTAGTTGCATCCAACTTTTTAGGGCTCGGTACAATTCCTTCTGGAGTCACAATGTGCTCTAAGAATTTTATTTGATTTCTACCAAATTTAGATTTCGTTAAATTGACCGTGACTCCATACTCAAGAAATTTATTAAATACACGATCAATTAATTCGGCGTGCTCGCTCCAGGTCTCTGTGGCGATCAGCAGATCTTCTACATGTAGAGTGACATATTCTAATAAATCGGGTCCGAGCAATGTATCTATAGCTGTTATGAAAACACCACCGCTAATATTAAGATCAAACGGCATTACCTTAAATTGGTAACTCCGTACCAGGAAAATGAATGCCGTATATTTTCTCGATTCCTTTGATATTTTCGTTTGCCGTTAGGAACTCCGGAGGTTGAGTGAGGTCAAAAATTTCACCCCGTGAAATTTCTGCAATAGCAGGGCGAGTTCTTACGGGTTTGATAATTTTATTAATGTCGCGAGCGTCAAGAACTAGCCGAATATAACCGTTCGGTCTAGTCACAGCTAACAATGGACTTGACTATTCAGAAGTTGAAGTCTCAATTATTCCCAAATCTATCATCTTTTTTACTTCTTTAGCCACGGTTTCCCTTTTTGACCAGGGAACTGAATAAGTAGTTTTATAAAA
Organism: Schistocerca serialis cubense; assembly: GCF_023864345.2. Classification (NCBI taxonomy): domain Eukaryota; kingdom Metazoa; phylum Arthropoda; class Insecta; order Orthoptera; family Acrididae; genus Schistocerca; species Schistocerca serialis. Next base: position 969,171,938 of record NC_064638.1, read on the forward strand.
CGTAGAGTGTGGATAAGTTTGAACACAATATTCAAAATCTTTAATCACGCCTGATTTCTTATTAAATACAGACAAATATCGTTGTAAAACTTTTCCCAGCTCATCTTGTTGTTCTATTGATAGACATTCCGATTCGCATACTTTTTCTATGATGCTTGATACATCTATCTCAGCATCATTTCGTCCTCTTCCATCTGGCAAAGGTAAAGGTCAGTTGGACCCGGAAGATGCACTTGCAGTGTCTGAATATCGCCAACCTACATTGTGCATGGGACAATTTCCCCAATTCGATTTATTCTGTGGATTTATAGGAACGCAATTGTTCCTACTGCCATCATCACAATATTGTGGGTTCAATGATTGCAGCCCCCCCCCCCCCCCACATACTTTCTCGTTCAAAATTTCCCCTCCAGGCACTTGACTGTTGTTTCCCACAAGATTCCCTTTTGAATATTGATAATTCGTGTTCCAATTCTGATTCTTCTTTTGCGAGAGATCTAAATGATGATCACCGTTCTTAGAATTACCGTTATTTCGGTCAAATTCTGCAGAATGACTTAATTTGATTATCGCTATTCCACGCTTTATTACTAGCGTTGTTCCTAGCATAATAATGGTCGTTCTTATTATTATGCCACTGTTTTGCATCCTCCATGAGCATATAGGTTGAATCGATCACGGATAGGAACTTTTCAACGTCGGAATCGGGAACATGAATTAATTTCTCTCGAATATTCAAAGGTAGCCTACCTTTCAGTATTGGAATCACTTCTCTACTCGAAATTGGTTCTGTTCAATAAGGCGTTTTGATCAAGTAGCGTTAAAAATACTGCCTAAGAGTTTCCTTTTTCGAATTATAAAATTCTGGTTGATATACTTCCTTACGCAGTTTCTTTTGTTTACTTAATGGCCAATATTTAGCTAGAAATAATCTCTCAAACTCAGAACACGTGTTACAGGTCTCGCTAACTTCAGCGGCCCATAACGCTGCTTCTGCTACAATCTTCGTCACTATAAACTGTAATTTACCATATTCCGTCCTATTACTGGGAAATATTCTTTTAAATGAATTGATAAACACACTGGGGTTGATATTATTCTTTTCATTTGAAAATGTTGGAAATTTTCGACTTTTGAAAATACTATGTTCGACTTTTAATGACGAAATACATCCTCTCTGAACGTAGGGATCATCTTCCTCATCTGATTGGCTATTCGTTTCCCACGGTTCACCTACATACGTGCTGTGTTACATTCGCAGGCGTTTTCTCTCGCAGTTCCATTTCACGTTGTCGCGTATTTATTCGTTTTCCTCTCAGAAAAGTCTGCATCAATGGATAATTGATATTTGCTTCTTATTCTCATTGGCCGAACGTACACTACCGTTGAATTTTAGCGCTTTGTTTTCCGGTTTCTTAGTTTGATCTAGCATATAAATATACACTTAACCCAACGAATTTTTCTTCATGTCGTTTATATGACCTGACAATCCCTCTACTCTTTCCGTGATACAAATGTTATTCGCAGCCAAAGCAATGACCTTTCCAGACATAACCCTAAATAGTTCTGAAAAAGTATTGACATTTACATTGATTTTTTTCCGACATGAACAATAAACCTAATATATTCCTTTTCTCAGTTTGCTAACCTTCACTCTGGACTGTCAAACGTAATCTAGACTGTCAAACTAATAGCCGACTTTATCCTGTTGTTCGGCTTGTTTAGCCTCCCAAATTGCAATTAAATTATCCTGTTGTTCAGCAAACTTAATTTCTGAAGCCTGTTGTTCATCACCGAATTTAGCACCTATAGATGCTTGCTGTTCAGTTAACTTCGCATCTATTTTAGCAAACTCACTGTCCATATCAGGATACTTAACATTTGAGGTCACTTGCCGTTCAGCGAACCTATTGTTCCTGTCAGAGAATTTAACATTTAAATCATCCAACATAGTCGATTTTGCTATTATAGCACTAAGTACATCTATATTTCCTGAGCCTGTTGGTGTAACATTCATCGTGTATTCATTGATGGCTTTATCCTTAGGATCAGAAGTTTTATCATCAGTTATCTTTTCCTTACTCTCTAACCCAGAGTCAGATACATTAGGGACTTTAATTTTGTCTGACTCAGCAAAAGATACCACTCCCACAATGACAATCGTTCTATTGATATCCTCATGGTCTGATACTTCACTTAATTCATCACAAGATTTCTGGACAATTTTGTCGAAATCGCTAAGCAAACTTCTACCTCTTCTCGACATGATTTGAAATCTTGTTAACCACTTTTTGCTTGTACCGACACCAACTATGGTCACAAAAGACACACAGTATTAACATTATTCACTACTCGACACCAGCCCAATGAAATTCTTACAATTACCAATTTGGTAAAGCAATAAAATCTACCTTGCCTGGATAATCATTTACTTTGAGTAGTGATTGCTACTTATCGTCTGCTTGCGTGCTGTTGTAGTCTCGTTCACGTCACTGTCGGTAGCCGATGTCGCTGTCTCGACCAACCTTCTGCTCTGGCTCAGTTCACCGACGCGTTGAGTCGCTCCCTCTGCGGATGTGCTCGTGTGTCTCGTAGTCGCGGAGCGTCGAACCACACGTTGCAGTCGTTGTGGCGTCGAGCCCAACACGTTGTGGCGCCAAATGATGTGACGTCCCGTTTTGTCTCGGCTCGATAGTGATGGTTGTTCCAGTCGAGATGACGTGGAACGGCGTCCGTCGATCACTACAACGCCAATCCGTAACTATTATAAAAATAAAATCCTCAAGCGGTTTAGTTATTTTTCAGATACTGTCTCTCAAAACTGATACCGTCTCGATGGAGCGGCATGCCAGAGTGTGTGCACCGCCCTTGCTTGTAATTAAAGTAATGATGTTTGGTGTCTATCGATCTTCTCCACTTATATGTATAACGACTGCACCACTCGATAAAGCGATGACTCCCTTGATCTGAAATGATAACAAGAAGCCCTTTATGTGATCGCGACAGATTTTTCAGTTTACGCGAACTAGCTGATTGTAGTTCTAGTGCCCGGTTTGAGAATGGCTATCAAACTTTGAAAATATAATGTCTTGAATCATTAACCCATCACCCAAGCAGCCGATGTCACATCATGAATTTTCCGAGGATATTGAGTTGTTAATAATTATTCCGTCGTCAAGGCGTCACTACGTCGCGTATTCAACAACTAAACGACGCCATTCCAGAGATAGCACACCCTTGAACAATGTTCAGAGTGCGTCGTTTTTCGTCGTAAACTTATTGCCGTTTACAGTTAAATTGTCACTTTTCACTTTTATGTTATCCGAAGAATCAGTTAATTCCACAAATACACCATGTCCATTAAATGATGTATGCGACACGAAGAATTAAAGTTGAATTAAAGTTTGTTGTTCTTTGAAATTATTTGTCCCTACAATGAGCACACACACCGATTTTTCATTCAGGGAATTGCGTCTGTTAGCATCAGCAATTCTGACTTTGACGATAGCTTCTGACAACACGGCGCAATTGTAAGTTCTTAGTGATTGCGTTTATCTGTTGAATACTCAAGTCTAATAATTGAGTTTATGTCGGTGATCAGTCTCTTTCTGTGTCCCTTGATGTTCGTGACTGTTAAGTATCACGAAGGCTAAGTCCCATAAAAAATCAGCAATCACACGAGTTATATTTCTTCACATATATAAACTATCCCGTTATCCGTCTAAACGGTAAATATGAATTTACTTCAGTCCGACTTCTGAGTTGTACATCCAACCGTAAAACTTTTAAACTTCAGATCGGCTTTAAAACAATCTAGTAGCGATTAACATACATACTACTATTGCAAGTGTACAAGAGAGAAGTGAAGCTAACATCTCCATTGGCGAGTTACATTGTAGTCACAGCGAACTTACAGCTCGATGCGGCTACAACTCTCTTCTAGGCTAAATGTTACCTTTAGTCAATTTATGGTCTGGGCTTTAATCTTCGAAAATGATAATTTTTTAATTCTTTCTTTAAAGTTTCTGTTTCGTATCATAAAGTATTCTTTCATTCATTCCTTTCTTTATGATAAGCATTAGTATTTACATATCATTCTTGTTAATCAAATTGTCAAGAGTGTAAATTTTGTTGTCAGCAGCTGTCATCGCTGTCAGGATGACTAATTTTTCTATTTCTTTGTGCCACAAAAGGCTGTTCATTATGGGTTCTATAATTGGGATGTTACAGCGGACAGTTTTACAAGGATTGAAATATCCCTGACGGATTACCTAGTCAGGTGATACCAAAAGACTGAGCTCGCCTTCCGACCCGCTCTGTTGTTACTGTTTCTCTACTGACAACACAGGTGAGTCCTCCTCTCGAGGCATTTAGTGGATACTTCTGCACTACATAGGGGTCACCAAATACGTTCGCTCAGATGGTATACTTCAAATGATCAACGAAGTGAGTGTTCGGAAAAATAATTTCTTAGCAATGAAATAAACTGGAAGTGCTGGGAAGCCAAAGGGAAAAAGCCTGTACGAAAAATGCACAGACAAAGAGGATCCAGTAACAAAACTAGACGGAGCTGCGGAAGATTTACGATGAAATTAGGCACAGGTCATAGATAAAACGTTGGTCCATAAGTGGGATTAAAGTTAAGACTGAAACATATCGATGATATGATTCGCTGATGACTTGCTATCCTCAGTGAAGGTAGAGACAAATTGCGAGACCTGTTTAATGGAATGTTTTAAAGAGCACACACTGTGGAGTTAGAGTAAACGGAAGACAGACGAAAGTAGTAGGAGCAGAGGAAATGAGATCAGCAGTAAGCTTAATGTCAATATATGGGTGATATGGTAGATGAAGTAGAGACATTCTGTTATCTTGGAAACAGAAATATGGACGAAACAAGAACTTGACAAACAAAGAACGCTTACTTGGCTAAGAAAAATCTATCAATTGAAGAAGTAAAGTCTGGAAATCAGTCCGAGATCATATTGTGGCACTTTATTTTACAGGTCCGTCTTGATCACACAAACTTTTTCACTCCACTGTTACTGGTTTCGGCTACTGCCATCTTCAGATCATAAAATATTCTGATGTAAGAGTCAGCGTCAAATTATACATGTACGCAGACAGTATGTATCTGCATGTATAATTTGAAGTTGATATCTACATCAGAATATTTTATGATCTGAAGATGGCAGAGTCCGTAACGAGTTATAATAAAGCATCAAAAATTGTGTAATTTAGGTGGACCTGCAAAAAAAAAGTAATAAAAATCTTCTTGTATCAAACATCGGCCTTAATTTGAGAAAAAAATTCCTGAGAATGTACGTTTGGAGAATTGTATGGAAGTGAATCATGGAATGTGGGTAAAATGGCAAATAGTAGTCACGGCATTTAATACGCATTGCTACAAAATGATGTTGAAAATTAGGTGGATTAATAAGAACTGAAAAGGCGCTCCACAGAACCAGCGAGGAAGGAACATGCGGAAAACAGTAACAAGAAGAATGCACAGGATGATAAGACAAACATTAATAAAACATGTAGGCTGATGGCAAAGAACAAATTATTTTAAACATGAAACACCAATGTTTAACAAAAGCATAGAATGTTGGTGTGCAATACTTAACAGAAGCTCTGAGTACTGACACATTTACTTTATCAATTACTGCTAAACAAATAACCTTTCATACGGCATTCAGTTTTTTAATATTACAAAATTATTTAAATTTCAGATTCTATATTCTGACAATGCAAACTCCCATTACTAGATGAATAGGTCTAGTATGCAAGGACTGCTTTGTGGAGAGCGAGCGCTCGACATGGTTTGCCATTCAAAAAAGCGCGTGGCGCGCTCGCGCGAGATTTGCAACGTGTCGGTTGGATGCACCCGCCGCCGGGCAGCCACGTGGCACATAGCTTGGGGAATTGTTTGGTTTTTCGCGCATTACGCGAAAACTATGTAACTTACGGTGAAGAACGATGCGGCAGTGGATTGTGGTCATCAATATGCACCTTCTGAAAGATCGATCTCTGTTATAAGTCACGAGACGCAAAAGTTATAGTAACTTAAAATTGTTTCATATCACGAATACTGAAAAATTAAAAAAAGTAGTAAATAATAACTTACAGAGATGAGTGAGCTCTCATTAAAAACGTCTCTTCATAACGGATCGAGGGCCTTAGTCATTCGTTAAGATTCATACATAATTAAGCTCGTAAAGAGCAATAAACAAAGTTTGATCAGAAATTGTTTATAAAATTCAAAAGAAAATTCATGACGTAAGGAACGGCACTATATAATATTTTCGGTAGCGTCAAATGTATTTCACACTAGATAAGTTATACTATACTCTTAATTTGCAATAGTTTTCACTGTTTGCAAATTATTATTAAAATTTATCGTACATAGTTAATTAATTATTATAGATATGAAGATTTTGAGCAGCACAACGTGTAGATCGCAATACATTATGTCTGAAAACAGTGCTATATGCATTTCTGTGTTAAAACGTTGCAGCACAAATGTAAACAAATTTGCGCTAAGTGGCGAAATTTTGCAAGAAACAAAACCTCATTTACAGGCGATAGAATAATCCTAGAAATTAATGTAACATAGTAAATAAGATGAACTTTTTAGCATGGTTCCGATAGTGTACTTATTTCCATTGAGGGATTTATGTGTCAAAATTTGTAACCCTAGCTGGTGAGACTGGTACTTTGATAGTCGTGAGGGGGGGGGGGGGGGGAAGTTACACATCTGAGCCTATATAAGCGAGCGGCCATCTTGTCCGGGGGGGGGGGGGGGCAGGCAGTCGTTCGGTAGTCGGTGAGCGTGTGGGTAGTGGAGTTGGCGAGCCCCACTTGTGGGTGGCCCATGTGGTCGTTTGAGTAAGAATTTTTCAAGTCGATTTATTTCGACAAAGAGTATTGTTTGATAGCGCGAGTGTGCAAGCATGTATTTGGTGAACTGGAAGTGCTGCAATTATTTGTTTGAGTACAAATTACGATGTGTACATTGGCGTGAGTTAAAATGTGGCGATCTGTGATTTCGCGCCAAAACTGTTAGAACAAAGAGGACAGTGGCACTTGTGGTTCTGTTCGAGTTGATTGAGTAACGCTCGATTATAGCAGCCTACATTACTGCTATTGGGGACTCGAATTCTTATTAAACTAAAGCTGTAAACTGTCTCACCAGTGCTAATTCCATTGTGTGAAAGGAAATGACGTCGCCAATAAATAGTGCTGGTAAAAACTTAATTGAACTTTGTTATGAAAAATGATTTTTCTATTATAATCGCCTAAACTGTTGTTCCCTAGCATAAACTGTACTCATGTCTGAGTGAATATTAATTGAAAAACTGTAACTAATTCGCGGGTGTGGGACAGTGTACTAACGCACTAAGTGTGGAAATCATCATCTGAGACATACGTGTGAACCAAAATTTGCACTAACATTTTTTAACGAACATTTCTGTATGCACATTCGTGTGAACTGTTCAACTGCACTTATTTTCCGCCATGTCGCAATTGGGGGCTCATCTGGGATCCTAGTATGCGCGGCAACTAGTCCCGAAGGCCAGTGGAACTCGGCGAAGCATGAGCAGTTGCAGAAACGTGTGTTTCTGTTAGTCACAAGCGTGCCTACTATCGCTATTCAACGACGCCAAGCAGCGTGGATCGAGCGCAGTGTCCAGCGACCAGCGGACTTCAGCCAGACCGCCAGCTGCGAGGTGTCCAGCGACCAGCAGACCTGCAAGAAACGGTCATGACTACTCTCTGCAACGCAGCCCCTTCAGCAGCGCCGAGAGTGACGCAGTCCCTCCAGAAAGATAAGTGATCAGAGAAGGCGGAATTTTTGTTACTGTTTTTCTTGTTTTCAGGTCTTGTGATAGCCAGGGCAATGGAGCACGAAATTAAAGAGTCACTTAGTGATTGCGGGTCGTCGGGGAATGTTAGTGAACTACGAAGTCCTCAGAGACAGGAGGAAATCGGTATCCCTGTAAGAATTAATTACTCTTCTCCAAAATATGAGTAGCCAAATAGGTTCATTTAAAGCTGACATGGTTAATAAATTAAGTGCTTTACAAACTAATTTTGGAACTAATTTAAGTTCAGTTAAATTGCGAATTAAGTTCTCTGAAGACCGATGTGGAAAATGAAAAAAAAAATGGTTCAAATGGCTCTGAGCACTATGGGACTTAAGAGCTGAGGTCATTAGTCCCCTAGAACTTAGAACTACTTAAACCTAACTAACTTAAGGACATCACACACATCCATGCCCGAGGCAGGATTCGAGCCTGCGACCGTAGCAGCTGCACTGCTACGGGCTGAAGCGCTTGGAACCGCTCGGCCGTGGGAAATGAATTGGCTGTATTAAAAAACTAATGTGAGCGAAATAAATAGACGATTGAGGTCAATGAAACAAGAAATTGTGATCGAATTAGATAATAGATTTAAAAAAATTGAAGAGAGGTGTCATTCCAAGGTTGAAGCGGTTGAGACTGAGCTGAGGGGTAAAATCGATTCTAGAAAGCAGATGTGTGATGATAAGGAAGAGGCGACAAGAAAATCTTTGGCTGAAGTGAATGCAAAAATAGTGGCTAGCAATGATGAGACAAAAGCTGTGCTGACAAATAAATTAGACAGCACAGCTGATGATCTCAGAAAGGAAATGGCAACTGTCGCCTCAAAAGTAAATGACAAATTTACCCAGATAGAATTGTATTATGTTTTAGGCCAAACTGGGTGTCCAGTAACGAAGGTACATAGTGGAAAGCCATTTTCAGGCGAAAAGGGATATCATGCCACAGCAGTTTTGGGCAGTTGCAAGGACTGTCTTCTGACTGGGATGTCAGATGAGGCAAAAGCAAAATTTGTAAAGAGAATGCTGGGAGGTTCAGCTCAGACATGGGCTAGCAAATTTAAGGATCAGTTCATTTAATTTGAAATATTCGAACGAATGTTTCTAGAAAAATAAGCACTGTAGGTAGCAAAATGATTTTTTTAATGGATCTGTGAATGGGGGAGGCAGACAAAGTATGAAGGAATTTTGCCAGGAAGAGCTGGATAAATTAGTACATCTGGATCACGCTTTAGGCGTTTTAACAGAAATATCGACTTTAATGTGGAGACTACCTTAGGAGTTACAATGGGAACTCATATATTGCCCCACTGATTCTGTGGGGAAGTTTTTAGACTTTGTTGAGAGGATGGAGCAGGCTATGTGCTATAGGCCTCACTCAAAGGAAAACAACCTAGGGAATAACCACAGGCATCTAGGGGAGAGAAGAAATATGAATTGGAGTAATTATCATCAAAATGGTCACAGAAATAGGAATTGGGGAAACAATCATCTGAGCCACCATGGGGACAGAAATATAAATGAACGTTGGAGGGGAAATGGGGGAAGATATAATGAAGAGAGCCACCATCAAAGGGATTTTATTGGCAGTGATGTAAGAAACGAACCAAGACCAATGCTGGGAAATTGACCTGGAAGAGTAGGACAGAGCAACAGCACACAATGGGGACATCATCCTTTAAACTAGGAGCTGTCTCAAATGGGCTCTTCTTTGGGACCTGACAAGTTGCAAACAATAGTGCCAAGAGATGGAACCATAATAATTATATCAGACTAGGAGTAGTTATTCTAAAAGGGGGTATGACAATAATGATAGAAATAAGAGTGAGTAAAGAATTTTTGGTATGGAGGCCATTTTAAATGATGAAAATGTATTGGGGAGCTGGTGCATGGAGTATGGCAAAAGGAGAGCTTTTAATAGGAAGAATGTTAAGGGTTTAAAGGCCCAAATGGAAGAAATCAACGCTGAGAATGTTTTTGTATAGAGTTTGGGAATGTGAATTCTGAGAAAGATAGTATTGGTTTGGTGAGTATTATTGTCAGGGACTGAGGCACTGCCTGGAGGTATAGATTGATGCTGTGATGACCAAATTCTGTGTGAAAGTAATAGTAAGAAATTTGTTGAGTTGCATGTAATGGAAGCAGATAGAGTGGATGATAATGTTAATTCTGAGAGGCCAAGGTGCCTGAAACTAATGGTTTTGTAGATTATGGTAGTGATTTTGCTGCCATAGTGCCTATTGTTTAAGTAGTGATAAATGAATATGTACCAGAGAGTGTATCTGGTGAAACTTATGAGGCTAGCTGTGAGCAGCCAGAAGGGGCTAGTTCTGAAATGACTGATGAAAGTGTTTGTAATATGCAGGATAGTAATGCAAGTGATGTTTTGGTGGGGAAAGCTGTATCTGAATCCATGAAACATGATTAAACAAATTGTGAGAGTGTTTACACGCATGGGGTTAAACAGCAAACTAAGAATGATGAGCAGTGGAGAACTAAGGGGGAATCTGAGTTGAACTTAAATGATTGGGTAGCAAGGGAAAAATGTTTGCAAAAATATACGCCAGAAAATTGGACAGTAGGGAAATGTAAAGCAGTTAAATGTTGAGGATGAGGCAAATTATGATGTACTCAAGAAAATATTTCATGGAGATAAGAAGTTTGATGGTTTATGGGGGGATTTTATGAATGAAATGGTAGGATGTGCCTTGGAGAGTAACTGCAGGATTACAGATTGTGGAAAATAAGTGTGTGACAATGGAGATGAAGTTGTAAAGGTGAATAATTATGTAATGTATGAGGATGAGCGGTATGGGGGTATGGAAGAGGCTGAACAGAATACTGGTTGGATGGGGAAGGGTGAATGTGATTTTGATGGAAGTGATTGGGTGCATTTTTCTAAGTACATACATAAGTTGGGACCAAAGGTATGGGAGAAGGAGAAGTTAAGTTTTGCCATAAAATTAGGATGGTTGGGCTTTGAAAATAAAGAACATGAAGATGCTTTTGAAGTAATTTTAAAGGGGATAATGAAATAGAATCATTCACTGGGAGACAGGTATGCTCTATGGAAAAGTACTGTGCTAATGAAGTGGAGGAGGATCTTTTAGCAGAAGTAGAGCTCAAGGAGGAAAATTTTTAGGAAGGCTCAACCAATAGTTAATGTTCAGATAGGTAAAGTCACTGAAGAAGCCTTGGTGGACACAGGTAGCACAGTCAGTAAGATAGCAGAGGGTTTCTACAATTATATCAGTGATGACAAAATGGTAGAATTCCCGGTCACAGGGTTAGAATAAAAAATGCTACTGGTAATTACAGCAAGACAGTGTTGAAGGAGGCTGTTTTAGATGTAAACATTGGTGGAGAGTTGTTTAGTCACCCATTCCTGGTGATTCAAAATTTAAGTTACTGTTGGGCTTATGTATATAATCTGCTTAATTTTTGGTGCATGAGGGGTCCAGAATTAAGTTTTATGTTGTTTGAGAAATTTGGGGGTGTAATTGTTGACATGAAGATATTTTGCGCTGGGTTCTGCATGTAGACACACCAAACTTCCTTTGGTGGGTGTGGGTCAAGTTGGTGGACTGAATATTAGGGTAAGCAACACAGCATGGGGAGTGTAAAATTAAAGTTAGTTGATTTTGCTGCTTGTAGTCTCAGTCTGGACTGGATGATATGAAAGAGGATAATTTTATCAAAGTGTATAGGGGAATTTTAATAGAGATTTTTAAAAGTAGATTAAGTCATTTTTTGGGGAAAAATTGCCAAACCCTGGAATTTAATTAATGGTCTGTAATAATCAAGTAAAGTTCTTTGAGTTTCTGCTGTCAAGCCATAACAACAGTCAGAGATTATTTAAAGTCTGATTGATTCCTGCCACATTATCAGTATCATTTTGATTAGGGAGGCTTTGTCGCCAAGCAATACTACCTCAATGACGTGGGCATTTCTAATCCAGTATTGAACAGATCGTTGGGCACAACTACTGAGCTGTTGCTCTAGCCTGTTTCTTAGTTATGGTTTCCCCTGATATTCTGTCTTAGCTGTGTCAGCTCTGGATTGCATGAGGATGGGTCTAGGCTGGACCACTCTAAGGTAAACAGGGAAAACTTTCCTGCATATGAGATTTTCATCGGAAATTTGTGTGTTCCCTGGTAGTGCTTCATAAACTGGCTACTGAGAGCACAGGAAATAGCGCCAGAGTAGAGAGCTGTGACACTACATCTTGTCTGGGAGCATCCCTCGAAGACATTTTAAGCAGTGAGAAGTAGATAAATGATACGTGTTCCAAAGTGAATAGATTGATTGGAAACAATGTGGTGTGCATAATAAATAAGGAAGTTTTTTTCTAGTCTGACAAGGTGTCAAAAAAATAAAAAATCGATAAAAATTATTATGATTTTGTTAAATTTGTTTGTGTTTGTTTTGCATTGCCAGGCCTCATTTACTATACACACAGACACATAAAAAACACGAATTTAGAATCATAGTTAAGGAAATAGATATCATTTGGATTGGGGTTATTTACAGATATGTTACAAATTTCTTTTTGTTGGGCACAAAATACGTAGGGAACTTTACTTAGTTTAGGGTGATGCAACCACAGACTAGATTGCCAAGGAAACTGTTAACACTCTAGGACTAATTTAACATGACTGCTCAGTCACTCTTTCTGCGTTTTTTATTTATATATTTTATTTTATTTTTTGTTGGTGCTACTTGCTACTGCATTTACTAAGTGCATGCGCTAGCAAGTACGGGTATTGTGATGGTACAAACCCCCATTACTAGATGAATAGGTCTAGTATGAAGGTTTGCTTTGTGGAGAGCGAGCGTGCGACATACACTCCTGGAAATGGAAAAAAGAACACATTGACACCGGTGTGTCAGACCCACCATACTTGCTCCGGACACTGCGAGAGGGCTGTACAAGCAATGATCACACGCACGGCACAGCGGACACACCAGGAACCGCGGTGTTGGCCGTCGAATGGCGCTAGCTGCGCAGCATTTGTGCACCGCCGCCGTCAGTGTCAGCCAGTTTGCCGTGGCATACGGAGCTCCATCGCAGTCTTTAACACTGGTAGCATGCCGCGACAGCGTGGACGTGAACCGTATGTGCAGTTGACGGACTTTGAGCGAGGGCGTATAGTGGGCATGCGGGAGGCCGGGTGGACGTGCCGCCGAATTGCTCAACACGTGGGGCGTGAGGTCTCCACAGTACATCGATGATGTCGCCAGTGGTCGGCGGAAGGTGCACGTGGCCGTCGACCTGGGACCGGACCGCAGCGACGCACGGATGCACGCCAAGACCGTAGGATCCTACGCAGTGCCGTAGGGGACCGCACCGCCACTTCCCAGCAAATTAGGGACACTGTTGCTCCTGGGGTATCGGCGAGGACCATTCGCAACCGTCTCCATGAAGCTGGGCTACAGTCCCGCACACCGTTAGGCCGTCTTCCGCTCTCGCCCCAACATCGTGCAGCCCGCCTCCAGTGGTGTCGCGACAGGCGTGAATGGGGGGACGAATGGAGACGTGTCGTCTTCAGCGATGAGAGTCGCTTCTGCCTTGGTGCCAATGATGGTCGTATGCGTGTTTGGCGCCGTGCAGGTGAGCGCCACAATCAGGACTGCATACGACCGAGGCACACAGGGCCAACACCCGGCATCATGGTGTGGGGAGCGATCTCCTACACTGGCCGTACACCACTGGTGATCGTCGAGGGGACACTGAATAGTGCACAGTACATCCAAACCGTCATCGAACCCATCGTTCTACCATTCCTAGACCGGCAAGGGAACTTGCTGTTCCAACAGGACAATGCACGTCCGCATGTATCCCGTGCCACCCAACGTGCTCTAGAAGGTGTAAGTCAACTACCCTGGCCAGCAAGATCTCCGGATCTGTCCCCCATTGAGCATGTTTGGGACTGGATGAAGCGTCGTCTCACGCGGTCTGCACGTCCAGCATGAACGCTGGTCCAACTGAGGCGCCAGGTGGAAATGGCATGGCAAGCCGTTCCACAGGACTACATCCAGCATCTCTACGATCGTCTTCATGGGTGAATAGCAGCCTGCGTTGCTGCGAAAGGTGGATATACACTGTACTAGTGCCGACATTGTGCATGCTCTGTTGCCTGTGTCTATGTGCCTGTGGTTCTGTCAGTGTGATCATGTGATGTATCTGACCCCAGAAATGTGTCAATAAAGTTTCCCCTTCCTGGGACAATGAATTCACGGTGTTCTTATTTCAATTTCCAGGAGTGTAGTTTGCCATTCACAAAAGCGCGTGGCGCACTCACGCGAGGTCCGCAACGTGTAGGTGGGATGCCTCTGCCGCCGGGTGGCCACGTGGCCCGCGAAGAGCGATGCGGCAGTTGATTGTGGTCAACAATAAGCACCTTCTGAAAGATCGATCTTTGTTTTAAGTCACAAGACGCAAAAGTTATGTTGTTGTTGTTGTGGTCTTCAGTCCTGAGACTGGTTTGATGTCAAATTCCTATTTAACTAAAACTGTAAACCGTCTCACCAGTGCTAATTTCATTGTGTGAAAGAAACGGACGACGTCAATAAATAGTGCTGATAAAAACTTAATTGAACTGCATCATGAAAAATGATTTTGCTATTATAATAGCCTAATTTCTGTTGCCTGGCATAAACTGTACTCATGACTGAGTGAATATTAATTCATGAACTAATGCGTGGGTACGGGACAGTGTACTAATGTACCAAGTGTGGAAAACGTCCCCTGTGAATTACGTGAGGGCCAAAATTTGCACTAACATTTTTTAACGAACAATTGTATATGTACATTCGTGCGAACTCTTCAACCGGTCTTTTTTTCTGCCCCGTCGCAATATACAGGGTGATTTTTTCCACCGTGTACAAACTCTAGGGTTTGATTGATGATACGTCGGGAAATGCACGGTTTCCATGCTAGGGATCATTTATTGGATCATACTTTTGTACAGAGACTGTGATCTATTGCGCGCTGTACCATTCTGCCACATTTACAATGTGCAATCTTCCCTCCTAGAGGGTGGAACTGTTTCTCATACGTCATGCCCTATCGCACTCTCCTGCCATACCAGCTGGTAATGTGGTGTCCCATTCCCTTCTTTTGCTGATTCAACTTTTAGTGGATGTGATACACCGTTGTAGAGAATGGTTCCGTATTCGAATCGAGAGCTTGCTGACCTAGTGTTTAATTTCTGAAAGGCAAATGGCAACGGGCGGCGGACAGCAAGGTTGTATCAGGAGACCTGTTCCCGCCGACAATAACAACAGCATTCAATGTTTGAAACAGTGTCTCGCCGTTTGTCTGAGTCAGGGTCATTTGAGGAGGTAGCAAATCATGAAGGAAGGACCACAAATGTTGTGACACCAGATTTGGAGGAAAATCTGATTAACAGTGTGGACGGCAACTGCCATGTCAGTACCAGACAGCTGGCCCGCCAGTACAAGGTAAGACAGAAGATCGTGTGCAACATTCTCCATGTCAGTTGTTACTACCCTTATCAGTTAGATGGTGTGCAGGGCTTACTAGCAACATACTTTCCACATCGGGAGCAATTCTGTCACTGGTTTTCCACCAGGCTACCAGGAGTCGATGTTTGTGTCATCCTTCCTGTTCAAGATGAGGCCACCTTTACGCGGAGTACGCAGAACCTTCATGGTATGGTGACAGCGAATCATCAGCATCGGCGCTGTCGGAATGTGTGAGCGAGGATAATTGGTGGCCGTATTTTTGGACCAGTCTCCATTACACGTCGCCTAACATGCCGGAAGTACCGGCGTTTCTTCCGGGTAACTCCTCTGGTGGAAGAAGTTCCATTATTGATTCGAAGGGTTATGTGGCAGCTACATGACGGTGCTCCAGCGCACTTCCACGTTAACGCCCGAACGCATTTCAATCGTGTCTCCCCTGCTCGATGTATCGGACGAGCGGATCCAGTTGCATGGCTTGCACTTTCACGGATATCAATCGGTGCGATTTCTTGTTATGGGGCCAAGTGAAAAGTGTAATGTGCGCAGAGACCAGTCCAGACGTGAAAACACTGGAGCAGTGTGTTATGCTGCCTTTGCAACCTGGCCGATGCGAACGTGTGTGACAGGAGACGCTATAGCGCGTACACGCATGCGTTGAGGCATAGGGAAACCATTTTCAACATAGTGTAACCGTGGCTGCATGGTACAGCACGTACTACACCGCAGTCTCTGTAACAATGATTGATTGAATAAATAGTCTCTGGAACGGAAACCACGCATTTCCGGACATAAATTCATTAAACCTCCGCATCCTCTCAAAGATTAATCCGTAGAGTTTGTACACGATGGAAAAAAATCATCCTGTATATGTCGACTCTCTCCGTCTCTTTCTCGTTTTTTTATTTCTCTCCCCTTTCGACGCCTACTGCGTGGAACGGATGCAACCACTTTTAAATTCGCTATACAGGGTGCGCTCATTATCGCTCCATTGGGAAAATCCGTCTGCAAAAGCCAAAAAACATTACGTAGTGACCGAAAAGCAATATTTCAGTAAATTACTTTTCTTTCCTTCTTGGGCTTCAATTTCCTTGCAACACTTGTTGGATACGTTTGCAAGGAGCAAAAAAGAAAGACCTCTGTTCAACAAGCTCGTGGCGTATCTCACCAGGTTACAAATTGCTGCTACCGGCGTTTTTGTTTTCCTCGTAGAACGTGCTGTTACAAGCGATCGACTCGCGTCCCCTCTAATGTCGTAAAAGTTAGTTACTCCACCGCTTGGGCTGCCCATTCCACGTTATTGCGTTTCGGCAGAAAAGTCATCAGCATTTCAGTACTTCTGAACAGACTCTTTTATGTGGAAGGGTAACGATAGATGGCGATCAACAACAAGTACGCATATAGTAAGCTGGCTTCTTCGAAAGAGAATCAGTGACCAATAAAAAATTAGTTCTCGGACAATCAGAAACATTAAATCTGAATACAGTTATGTACTGGCGATCAATCAAAGTAGTCAAATGATTTACCGTGACATTTTTTCCCAAGGAATGACAGGGAATATCGCTAATTTTCCACAAAGACCTCTAGCTGTAGATTACTGCATTACTTCGGGCAGAATCTGGGTATTTGCTGAACATCGAGAACTGTGGAGTATACAACAACTAAGTTTCATGCTCTGTCACTTTGAAGAAATTAGAGGCTGGTATTTTAAGGCATTTTATAATATTTCAGGATAACTGCTCTATCGTGATTGTCAGAACTATCAAACATAAATCGCCCATTAAATGAAATGCTGTTTACCTGCCACAACGTGAATGCTGGTATTCGCAACAACAAGCTGGTGTTCAAAAGTTCCCGAAATTTGAATTATGCGCACAAGTTGTCGCTAGCTGAGTGATTTGGTTGGTTGGTGTAAGTGAGCATTTTCCACTGTCGTGTCTCCGTGAATTTGAGGGTTTTGCGATGGCTGCCCTTAAAGGTTAGCGTATCTGCATAGTTGGAAACTTGGGAAATACACTGCAGGAAATTTTGAAGCAAGTTTTAGAAGACAACGCTTTAGGTCAGACATAGACCTACGACTGGTATATGCATTTCAAAAACGTGCGACCATCGACTGATGATTACCGTTCCGTTCCGCCTTCAACTGGGATCACACCGTTAAATGTTCAACAACTGAAGGAGCTAGTCCTCAAAATCGTAGAGAGATAATCTAAGGTCAATACAACAACTTGGGAAAATATAATGATACACATGAAAGTATTCAGAAGAACTGAACCTGGGGAGGATTGCGACGAAGTTTCTGCCACGACTGCTTCAAGACGGTCAGTAGCGAGATCGAGCGGATATGTGCTAGCAACTTAAACAGTTGCTGCAAGACGATCCAAACTTCCCTTCAGTAGTTTCCACTGATGACTCGTAACGAACCTTAACAGCTTGACCGGTCACGGAATGTCAGATTTCACTCGTACAGTGCGTGAGGCCTGCGGGCGGACCAATTCCCGGCCTGTTGGTCGGTCCTTCCCGGAAGTACCCGGAAAAGAGAAAACATTTCATTAGGCATTCCCATGCGGCGTTTTTCGATGGGCAGAACTCTTCGGGCTCGACAGAATCGTGCTGTCAGCGATGTTTAGCCTTCGCTATTTGTTGATGCTGTGAAGGACATTTGCGCATAAACAGAATGCCTAACGATCTATCGTCGCAATCCTTTGAAATGAATAGAAACGACAGTAGAGAGGGATGAGAATTCTCATTTCGCCTAACGACAGTACTGCACATTTGCTATGAAACACTACAAAATCATGCAGAAAGAATTTAAAAATTTAGTTACCAATGAAAATGCAAAAATTTTAACGATCGACAAACAGGAGTCGTTGTTCGATACATAAAAAAGCACTTTATGCTAAATTTGCAGATTTGGTGCATGTGAAAAATTGGTGGTATGAAGAGAAAAATTTATAAAGTTGCACAGATTATTCCAATGAAACTGAACGAAGCGTATGCAGACATCATGTATTACTGAAAAAGTCAAGGGATATGCCTGGAAAGATTTTTTGATCTAAAATGCTGTGCAGGAACGAAAATTAGAACATCCAGAATGTATTGCAGACTTTGCATTTTAAGTGTACTTGACCACACACTGCCTGCAGCAAGACATTGCAAGGTAACATCTTTCTCATTTGATGGAGATGCATTTAAAAAGAAAACCGTGTGGTAGAAGGGACACATTCTTGGGAAGACAGTCCATTTCCTTAAGCTCACTGGCACTAAAGAAAACGCAAGGTTTGAAGAACTCATTGTGGCCTTCAAAAATACACCTACCAAACAGATAACTGAAATTATGACAAAAAAAAATTACCCGACACGAAGCACTAACCATACTCGAGAGATCAGTGTTGTTTGGCCTGCTTGAACTAGTGCTATCCCACAACTGCTTCTCATTTAATGATAAAATCTACCAACAGAGAGAAAGCTTCGTTATGGGTAACAACATGTCAAGCCACCTGGCTAACATATTTACCAAGCATTTAGAGAAGAAATCTGTT
This sequence comes from Schistocerca serialis cubense, assembly GCF_023864345.2. NCBI lineage: Eukaryota > Metazoa > Arthropoda > Insecta > Orthoptera > Acrididae > Schistocerca > Schistocerca serialis. The sequence goes on from NC_064638.1 coordinate 969,190,826, forward strand.
GAAGGCCAAAATAAACTTGCTTCATAAATTGTTTATTACAGAAGATAAGTGGATGGCAATGTACTTCTATTTGATGGCACGAAAGAACAACTTGATGAACTTGTTACATTATACATTTCACTCCAGAGTACAGTAAACATCATAAGATGGAACAAATCAATCCATCAATTTCTTAAACCTCATAATAGTTCATGAACAGCAAGAACATAATTTTTACATTTACAGGAAACCCACCTACACTAATATCACAATACACAAATCCCCACACCCTCCAAACAGACACAAGAATGCCGCATTTAGGTCTGTCTTGAACAGGGCACACACAGTACGTTTAAGACCCAAAGCATCAACACAAGAAATTGATACTATCAAAGAAACTGCAATAAATGGCGACTATTCAGAAGAATCTGTTGACAAACTATCCAATAAAATACATGACAACATCTGTAGCAGAAGCACTACAGGAATAACAACTGACACAACACATATCTTCACACTCATTCTCTGTTTAGGCACGACATTACAAAAAATTACTAATTTGTCTAGAAACAGCAATATTATATCCTACTCCACAAACTACAAACTTGGACACCACTTGCCTCAACAAGCGAACTCGAACACCCAATAACAAAACACAGTTGGGTACATAAATTACAATGTAACAGTTGTGCTGCATTTTACATACTCAAATTAGAAATTAGTTCTCAAGCACGTTACAGAGTATACACTGATGCTTTTAGACTTAACATTTTTGAGACATTCATAATAGCTAATTAATTCTATCTTAATGGATACAGACTGAGTGATATCCACTACAGGCAACCTGTACCAACCTGTACTCCACACAGAAAACTATTGTAGCAAATGATCTATTAGAACAATTAGAAATAATGTTACAAAAAGAACAATATTCTGAAAACATGTTGAATAAAGAAACGGAATTTAGCAGCCACAGTTTTTTCACTAATTTTTACATTCATTTCTTCAATTATTTGACAGTGCAGCCATTTGCTAACACACTGCCACATTTGATATACTCACAAATATTTGCTTTATAAATGATATCTATGTGTAATTGATAATATAAGAGCGTAGTGTCCTTTCAACAGTAGCACCTGTAAATTTGTAGAGTTGTTTTGAATTGTTTTAACAAATGTGTTATACAATGGAAACTGCGTATATTTACATAAGTAGTAGGTCAGTGTAGGTACACGTCCAAGACATGCTGACATCAGCATCAGCGCTTTATTATCAGGGGTGTCGCATTACACCTAAAACAAATGCGCATGTCATATTTTTCTGATGACGTCATTAACACTTCCGTATCTCCAAAGCCATTTCAGGAATATCGCTACAGGCCAAGATCCAGGAGTGCAGGGCCTCCCCCTCCCAAAACTCCTGTAAATTGTGCATGCACCACCCTCCGGCCCCCTCCCGAGCACTCCCTTGCATTAGGGGAAGCGAGACTCGTGTTCATGTCATATTTCGCTGACATCTGCACCTCCCACCCACCCCCAGCAACTCTGAAAATTGTGGCTCACACCCCACGCTACCACAGTTACGCTCTGCAGCTGTGTTTGCATTACTCCCTGCCGAAAATTCGTTTAAGGGCATTGATAACTTTGATTTCAAGTTGTATATCATTTGTCATTGAATACTGAAACGAGTATATAGCACATTTCTCTATATTCAATTAAAAAATAAAATTTGCATATAAAATACAGCTAACGAAATATAAATTCTTATTTAATGAAAATGAGTTTACAACCATTAACACTTTCTTACAAGTTCTGAAAACTTAAATGATGGCAAGTTCATTTTCACATCCTAGTGGCTCTGCAGATGGCTGGACTGAAAAAAACTATATTTCTCAAAAAATTATTCAAAACCAACATTAGTTTGGAAATCATATATAACCAATTCGCAATTCATATTTGTTGAAACTGAGTTTCAGCTTAAATACCGCTCCACAAACCAATAAAACGCGAAATGCAGAAAATTCCTGTTGCTCCAGTCACCAGCATATGGCGGCACTGTAAAATCGCACCCATAGTTTAACTTTGTACCACACGAAAAGAAGGCTCCAATAGCAAATAAAAAACGCAACATCTCGCAAATTAATTGTTTTCGCCATATAAGATGCTGCAAATATTTCTAAACGTCTGCAGAATGTGCCAGAAGTGCGAAAAATGCGATGCTTACAAGGCTAGTCGAGGTTAATGCAGGGGAGAGACGCTATTTGATGCGACAATACTGAAAAAAAGTGTAGAATGTTAATGAAAGCATGACGTAATTTCCACATACAAGTATATTCACCAAATTAATAATCAAAATGCTGAAATATGTAGAATCCAGCACTTGACTTTCGATAGATTAGGTCAAAATTTGATGTCGTAAAACTAGCCAGACATCGACTATAACTGCAGAAAAACACGTGTTACCTAAACATATGAACTGAAAGTAATTAATTAGACACACCATCAAACAAAATATTTCCGAGACAACGTAAAAAAAACTATCTTTACGTTGTCAGTTGAGGTTAATACAACCTCAAAGTGTATATTCCAGTGTTTAAAAAATTTCTCAAGCACCATTTTTGGAGGGACAAATGTAATACATCACGTTATTCACTAGAAACATTATGGACGAAGCCAATTATTTCTATTATTACAAATAACACAGACCCACCGAAAGCCATGTAAATAACAACGGTATGTAATCTGAAGGCTCCATAAAGGCATTGCAGACTGTACTGGTCCGATATTACTGTTGAGAAAACTATAAAAACAATTCAGACGTCAGCAACGCTCTTCACATCGTTAAATACGTAAAGTGAGTATTTGATCTGTGCCGTTGAATTTCTACAATCTATGGCTCGTGATCATAAAAACCTGTAACCAACTACACGACCACGAACACACATGCAACACAATCGTCTCATTAGGAAAGGAAGGAAAGAGGAAGGTGTTTTCTTGTCACCAAAAATATCACTTACTCAACACAAAGGCATGTTGTCCGCAGCTCATAAACACAGGACCAAAGAGGATAACAGCAAGAGACAAACATTTCGAAAGACAATGTCAGAGTCCAAATATTAGAAAACAAACACTTTCTATAATGTATTTTCAGATGCCTCAGGCATTACAACTACAACTCAACTATTCCCGCATCTAAATTGTCTGTTTAACTCATTAAACTAAATGTTTATCGTAATATAGCCAAGACCGCTGTAAGAACTCCATATCGTGTGCCTTCCGTACGTAAAGAGCCACCGTAATAACGAATAATACTTATCACAAGAATTTGAATGACCATCCTATAATGATATAAAGGCTAAACGAATGCCATAACACGTATTAAAGCAATGCTATTCTCTGTAACGTACAGATATATAGACATGGAAGTCGTATTCTAAAAAACGTTAGTGGATCATAACCGTAAATGACGTTATCGATGCTGCCAGCCCATGTTGCTACCCCTTCTGGAACATACACTTAATATCAAGCACTCATCTACATCGTACATGTTAAGATTTCCAGTAGGCAAAGCTGAAACAAAATGTCTGTAAATATTAAGAGGTATGGTTCCTCAATATTGTAGTTAGACAGTATGAAAGCCGGTTTCCAGAGACGAAGATATCGACATCGCAATACGCGGAAAATAATGTGATTATATCCTAAATAACGGTGCGGAATTACCATTAACTGCCGAAGTGACGTAATTATATTTCACAACAGAGTCTGGAAATGTCATCAAGTCCATGCTTAAACATCCTTACACAGGAATCAAACATACGATCCATTCTGCAGTGGATTACAGCCAGGTAATACGATGTATAGCCATGTGCCTGGTCACTGTATAAAACCTATAAGGTCGTTATCTATAAATCTATAAAGCTGCCCGCTCCTCGGCCTGTGATTTAATTTATATAGGTTGTCCTGTACAACTGGCGGTCACCCAGGTTAAAGAGTGAATCCTAACCGTCTTATGGTATGTAAACCTAGGTGCCCATGTGTAATTTCGAGATGTAATCTTCAACCGAACATCACGCTCTATCCTGGAAAAACTTATAGAACTACCGACTACGGTCGTTTTTCCCTCGCGCGATCCGCGAGTGGAACAGAGGGGGGGGGGGGGGGGGGGGGCAGAATATGACTTTGGCGCGAATTGTGCCCTCCGCCACCACACACCGTTTGGTGGCTAGCGGAGTATATATGTAGATGTATATGTAGAAGGCTGATTCCGTTAACGTAGATTTAAAGCGTAGGTTTCCCTCAGGTAGAATACGTGCGCTGTGTATAAATTAATGGTGTCATAGTATGCTCCACAAAAACTTCCGGCGAATAATCACGTAAAGTGATAATTTAGCTGTAAATTCTGCGATTTGTGTAACAGTCTGGAACCGCGCGACAGCTATGGTCGCAGGTTCGAATCCTGCCTCGGGCATGGATGTGTGTGATGTCCTTAGGTTAGTTAGGTTTAAGTGGTTCTAAGTTCGAGGGGACTGATGACCTGAGAAGTTAAGTCCCATAGTGCTCGAGCAATTTGAATCATTTTTTGTAGCTTATTATAGCCGTAAGCAATAGAATATAGTCTGGAGAATATAGTATGGTGTACTTCTACGCCAGTAGACAAACAGCAGAGAGCGTTCAACCCAGTGCTAGCAGAACACACTAAGTTGCAGCATACAGGTGTAGGAGACACATTACCGGATTGGGTGCTCGAAAATAATGAGTGGAACCTGCTGTATTTGAGTGATGGTAACTAGTCATCTGTCGTCCACTTATCACGTGCTATGAACGATCTGACTGCAGCAGGGAGGTGGAACTGCAACGGTGTTAGTGCTCCCTGCCGCCGTTGGATAAGCAGCTCCCAGCAGCAATTCGTATACTCCTAGCTTACTTATTTGTTACACAGTTTAATTCTTAATTTCTTTGCGTGTTTTTGGGTACTTGCATTGTTTAATTCATAAATTTCGAGCGTATTATAGTATTTGAGAGTTGTAGCATCGCGCTTTAGTACCTGAATAGTGTAAATTCGCGTAGTCGTCTGTCTTCTGTTTTTGTTTTGAACGGCCAGTGTCGGTTTGTCTCAGCCATTGTGCTCCCTGCCACCTGAGCTCCCAGTTGGTGCACATCGACAGCGCAGAAACTTATGTATATAGCCTCTTTTCTGTATTTACTACATAGATTCTTACTTAAATTGCGTGTGAGTTTCATATAGGAGGTGTAATTTTGAGTTTTAGTTACTGTAATCGTAAATTCAGGCAGATTGTAGCGCAGTCGTTAGGCATTTGTACAGGTCAGTTCATACATTCTTTGCGTGTTTCCCTTGCGTTATCTAGGCACTCGTGTTTTAGTAACTGTTGTTCAACATCGATTAGAATGGACAGGGACTTTGATTGCTGTGTTCGGATGAGGGTTGAGTTTGCATCCCTTCGCTCACAGCTGCAGGCGCCACTGACTTCGGTCGCGCAGCTTGAGGCTGTTACCAATGGGCACCACTGTGGGGGGGCCGGAATTGGGGATCACGGGGATGTCAACCTCGTCCCGTCTGTCCCTAGATCGGTTTCCCGCTGTGGTTGCCCCGGTTGCTGCCCGCAGTGGGGCTGAGTCCTCGCCTGTGGTTGATTGGGAGGTCGTTCCAAGGCGTGGCAGGCAGCAAAAGTCTCCGGAGGCTGATCAGAAAGTCTCCCCGGTGCGTCTGACAAACAGGTTTCGGGTACTGTCTCTGGCTGAGCCAGATGCAGTTGCCTGCCCTGTTTCAGAGGATCATTCTCAGCCTTCAAGGTCCGGGCAATCGCAGAGGGTGGGCTTATTGGTAGTTGGGAGCTCCAATGTTAGGCGCGTAATGAAGCCCCTTAGGGATAAGGAGGGGAAGAAATCCAGTGTGCACTCCGTGTGAATTGCAGGTGGAGTCATTCCTGGTGTGGAAAGGGTCCTTCCGGATGCCATGAAGAGCACAGGGTGCAGCCAGCTACAGGTGGTGGCACACGTCGGCACTAATGACGTGTGTCCCTTTGGATCTGAGGAAATTCTCTCTGGATTCCAGCGGCTATCTTATTTGGTGAAGGCTGCCGGTCTTGCTTACGAGATGAAGGCAGAGCTCACCATCTGAAGCATCGTTGACAGAACCGACTGCGGACCTTTGATGCAGAGCCGGGTGGAGGGTCTGAATCAGAGGCTCAGACGGTTTTGCGACCGTGTTGGCTGCAGATACCTTGACTTGCGCCATAGGGTGGTGGGGTTTCGGGTTCGGGTTCACTACACTCAGCTGGCGGCTACACGGGTAGCGGAGGCTGTGTGGCGTGGACTGGGCTTTTTTAAGGTTAGAAGGCCTTGGGAAAGTACAGGGTGGGCTGCACTCTCAAAGGATGCATGGCAAATACAGGACGTGCTTGGATCAAGGAACAGTCGGAATTGTAGTTGTAAATTGTTGTAGTTGTGCTGGGAAAGTCCCTGAGCTTCAAGCGCTAATAGAAAGCACAGAAGCTGAAATCGTTATAGGTACAGAAAGCTGGCTAAAGCCTGAAATAAGTTCAGCACAAATTTTTACGAAGTCTCAGAGGGTGTTCAGGAAAGATAGATTAGGCAGAATTGGTGGTGGAGTGTTTGTGTCTGTCAGTAGTGGTTTATCTTGTAGTGAAGTCGAAGTAGATGGTTCAAAATGGTTCAAATGGCTCTGAGCACTATGGGACTCAACTGCTGAGGTCATTAGTCCCCTAGAACTTAGAACTAGTTAAACCTAACTAACCTAAGGACATCACAAACATCCATGCCCGAGGCAGGATTCGAACCTGCGACCGTAGCGGTCTTGCGGTTCCAGACTGCAGCGCCTTTAACCGCACGGCCACTTCGGCCGGCCGAAGTAGATACTCCGTGCGAATTGGTATGGGTGGAGGTTATACTTAACAGCCGAAGTTAATAATTGGCTCCTTCTACCGACCCCCAGACTCCGATGATATAGTTGCTGAACAGTTCAGAGAAAATTTGAGTCTCATAACAAATAAATACCCCACTCATACAGCTATAGTTGGTGGGGACTTCAACCATCCCTCGATATGGTGGCAAAAATACTTGTTCAAAACCGGGGTGGTAGGCAGAAAACATCTTCCGAGATTGTCTTAAATGCTTTCTCTGAAAATTATTTCGAGCAGTTAGTCCACGAACCCACGCGAATTGTAAATGGTTGCGAAAACACACTTGACCTCTTAGCCACAAACAATCCAGAGCTAATAGAGAGCATCATGACTGATACAGGGATTAGTGATCACAAGGTCGTTGTAACTAGGCTCAATACCGTTTCTTCCAAATCCACCAGAAACAAACGCAAAATAATTTTATTTAAAAAAGTGGATAAAGTGTCAATAGAAGCCTTCCTAGGAGACAATCTCCATTCCTTCCGAACTGACTATGCAAATGTAGACGAGATGTGGCTCAAATTCAAAGATATAGTAGCAACAGCAATTGAGAGATTCACACCTCATAAACTGGAAAGAGATGGAACTGATCCCCCATGGTACACAAAACAGGTCCGAACGCTGTTGCAGAGGCAACGGAAGAAGCATGCAAAGTTCAGAAGAGCGCGAAATCCCGAAGATTGGCTAAAATTTACGGACGCGTGAAATTTGGCACGGACTTCAATGCGAGATGCCTATCATAGGTTCCACAATGAAACATTGTCTCGAAATTTTATTAGAAAATCCGAAGAAACTCTGGTCGTATGTAAAGTACACAAGCGGCAGGACGCAGTCAATACCTTCGCTGCGCAGTGCCGATGGTACTGTTACCGCCGATTGTGCTGCTAAAGCGGAGTTATTGAACGCAGTTTTCCGAAATTCCTTCACCAGGGAAGACGAATGGAATATTCCAGAATTTGAAACACGAACAGCTGCTAACATGAGTTTCACTCAAATCGCTTGAGACGGGCAAGTCTTCAGGTCCAGATTGTATACTGATTAGGTTCCTTTCAGACTACGCTGATACAATAGCTCCCTACTTAGCAATTATATACAACCGCTCGCTCACCGATAGATCTGTGCCTCCAGATTGGCAAATTGCGCAGGTCGCACCAGTGTTTAAGAAGGGTAGTAGGAGTAATCCATCGAACTACAGACCTATATCATTGACGTCGGTTTGCAGTAGGTTTTTGGAGCATATACTATATTCAGACATTATGAATCACCTCGAAGGCAACGATCTATTGATACGTAATCAGCTTGGTTTCAGAAAACATCGTTCTTGTGCAACGCAGCTAGCTCTTTATTCGCACGAAGTAATGGCCGCTATCGACAAGGGACCTCAAGTTGATTCTGTATTTCTAGATTTCCGGAAAGCTTTTGACACCGTTCCTCACAAGCGACTTCTAATCAAGCTGCGGGCCTACGGGGCACCGTCTCAGTTGTGCGAGTGGATTCGTGATTTCCTGTCAGGAAGGTCGCAGTTCGTAGTAATAGACGGCAAATCATCGAGTAAAACTGAAGTGATATCAGGTGTTCCCCAATGACCTGGGTGACAATCTGAACAGTTCTCTTAGGTTGTTCGCAGATGATGCTGTAATGTACCGTCTAGTAAGGTCATCCGAAGACGAGTATCAGTTGCAAAGCGATTTAGAAAAGATTGCTGTATGGTATGGCAGGTGGCAGTTGACGCTAAATAACGAAAAGTGTGAGGTGATCCACATGAGTTCCAAAATAAATCCGTTGGAATTCGATTACTCGATAAATAGTACAATTCTCAAGGCTGTCAATTCAGATAAGTACCTGGGTGTTAAAATTACGAATAACTTCAGTTGGAAAGACCACATAGATAATATTGTGGGGAAGGCGAGCCAAAGGTTGCGTTTCATTGGCAGGACACTTAGAAGATGCAACAAGTTCACTAAAGATACAGCTTACACTACACTCGTTCGTCCTCTGTTAGAATATTGCTGCGCGGTGTGGGATCCTTACCAGGTGAGATTGAGGGAGAACATCGAAAGGATGCAAAAAAGGGCAGCTCGTTTTGTATTATCACGTAATAGGGGAGAGTGAGTGGCAGATATGATACGCGATTTGGGATGGAAGTCACTAAAGCAAAGACGTTTTTCGACGTGGCGAGATCTATTCACGAAATTTCAGTCACCAACTTTCTCATCCGAAAGCGAAAATATTTTGTTGAGCCCAGCCTACATAGGTAGGAGTGATCATCAAAATAAAATAAAAAAAGTCAGAGCTCGAACAGAAGGGTTTAGGTGTTCGTTTATCCCGCGCGCTGTTCGGGAGTGGAATGTTAGAGAGATAGTATGATTGTGGTTCGATGAACCCTCTGCCAAGCATTTAAATGCGAATTGCAGAGTAATCATGTAAATGTAGATGTAGATAAACCGATTGAAAAATAAACTAATAATCTTTCACTACTATTTTCGGTTCGATCCGTCGTTGTGCAATAATCAGACCACCAGTAAAAGGTTATCTGATACTTCTCTATAATCACAAGTTCCCTTAATGTTAGTATTTTTCAAAATTAGTCGTTTGGTGCGAAACACGCAGTCACAGGCACATTCACAACTGCATTTGTAAGCTGTGTGTGACGGAAGATACATCGCGCAATGGTTTAATTTCCTACCCTGTTGTTCGAATAGAAAATAGTGCGTGTAATAACTACCATTGATAAACCTGATTTCCCTGTACCACCTTTTCTAAGAGTGATCAGGAGCACGAGGCGGAAGTTTGTGCAAAACGTTGGTGCTGTTTCCGGTAACAGTCAAATTATTGAATAATGAAATTCCAGTACTTCGTCTCATAATAATTTCGAAGGTATATCATTCGAAACTTGCGTCATTAGTATTTCATATTTTAGTAATTGATCTAAAGAGGGTAGTGATTTCGACATCATTTAGCCTCTGCTAGTGATTTAAAGAATGGAAAATTTCCGTAATACATTCTCTCTTTCAATGTCGATGAGCGTAATAAAAACAAACTATTTGACAAATGTTAAAGACTATCAACTGTACAACATCAATTATCGGTCACGTTACCTCAGACGACTTCGCTATAGGTATTGAGGAAACAGACTGCAGGTCGTTACTGCCGACAGAGGTGTGAAACATTCGTTTCAGCTGTTATTCATGTCGCTGGCGACAAGAGCCAGGTAAGTTCTGTGCCCCAGTTTGTGTATAATAATTGTATATTGAACGCCTTTGCTATCTTAATTGAGGACAAAACCGCATATGTAATTTAGGTGTGAATTCAGAAGCGTTCATGTGTCTATAAAGATGGAAACGTACAGCCACTGAATAACGTACGGATTTATTGTTATCAGTGCCTTTGATGTCAGCAATGGATCCTTGACCCGTGATCTGATAATGTATTGCATTTATTGCAACTTGCTAATGCGCTATGCCGCCTGTGCATTGTTTGTGAAACTCGTTACTCGTTTTTTTGTATCGACGAGCGAACTCACAATCTGTTATAATCAGCAAATAAAACCGTTTCATCAGCTCTACCTGATAGCATTATGAATTATTTCAAATGGCTCTGTTTTCTACGTGCTGCAGTAACAGCGGACCGAATGTTGGTGGTTGGGAGATTTGAGAACTGGGTTGTTATTAACTACAGAAGCTGAGCTCAAAATCATTCGCTTGAGAATACACTTGCGTCAGTAATCCAGCCTGTTACAGTGGAGATTCCGTCGTGGGTACGGGACCACCACGTTGGGTACCAATGTCAGGCACCAGCCCATCCCTCAAAATGGCCACCGACGGCTTCCTGTGACTGAGATAATTGTAGGACCATGGCTCACTTGGAATCTTACCACCCTTCAAACAGGAAAGACATACAAGATTTGAGATATTATAAGATTAGAGACTTTATATGAAATGTATACCGACGGAATTTTGAATTTAAAATTTCATAGTCACACTATTAAGATAATCACATAACCTTCAAAAGACTCTCTGATAGCCACAGATGCTTGTTTAAGACAAAAAATTTAAAACTGACTGTCAACGTTATCTTAACGCAGTATATTAACTCCATCGTGTGATAACAAATACTCAACCTCAATGATTAATATCAAAACTCGGCTTTTGTTTTGAGAGGTTTTCACGTTAAAATACTCTAAGACAAGTGACTTTCAATTTCATTCAATTTATTCTCGTCGACGAGAAGATCACCACAATAACAAATTACACTACACGTAACAGCTAATGAACCTCTGGTCACCAGTCACAGTTTTTTTTTTTTTTTAGCTATCTGTCTCCCGACTGGTTTGATGCGGCTCGCCACGAATTACTCTCCTGTACCAACCTCTTCTTCTCAGCGAAGCGCTTGCTCGTCAATTGTTTGCTGGATGTATTCTAATTTCTGTCTTCCTCTACAGTTTTTACCCTCTACAGCTCCATCTAGTACCATGGATGTAATCCCTAATGTCTTAACAGATGTCCTATCAACGTTCATTTCTTCTTGGCAGTGATTTCCATATTCCTTTCCGCACCGATTCTCTGGAGAGACTCCCTCATCACTTACCTTAACAGTGCACCTCATTTTCAACATTCTTCTGTAGCTCCATCTCACAAATGCTTCGGTACTCTTCTGTTCCGGTTATCCCACAGTCCATGTTTCACTGCCATAAAATGCTGTTATCCAAACATACATTCTCAAAAATTCCTTCCTCATATTAAGGCCTATGTTGGAAATTAATACACTTCCCTTGGTCAGGAATGCCCTATTTGGAAATGCTAGTCTGCTTTTGACGTCCTCCTCGCTCCGTTCGTCATAGATTACTTTGTTACCTCGGTAGCAGAATTTCCTAACTTCATCTACTTCGCGACCATTGATCCTGATAAGTTTCTTTCGTTCTCTGTACTCATTAGGCTGTTCATTCCATTCAGCATATCCCGTAGTTCTTCTTCACTTTCATTGACGATACCAATCTCATCAGTGAGTCTTATTATTGATATGAGTTCAACCTCGAATTTTAATACCACTCTTGAATCTTTCTTTTATTTCCCTCATTGCTTCTTCGATGTGTAGATTGAACAATAGGGTGCGAAAGTCTACTTCCCTGTCTTACACCCTTTTTGATCCAAACACTTCGTTCTTGGCCTACTGCTCGTATTATTCCCTTTTGGCCCTTAAACATGTTGTGTATTATCTGTCTCTCCCTATATTTCCAGATCTCAAACATCTTGCACCAATTGGCTCTGTCGAACGCTTTTCCCAGGCCGATAAATCCTTTAGTCTTGATTCCCTTATTGCCATAGTGTCAGAGCCGTAGTGTCTGGTGCCTTTACCTTTATTAAAGCCAAACTGATCGTTATCTATCACATCCTCAATTTTCTTTCCCTTTATTCTATGTATTATTCTTGTCGGCAGTTTGGATGCATCAGCTTTTGAGATGATTGTGCGATAATTCTCGCACTTTTCAGCTCTTGCAGACCTTGGAATTGTGTGGATGATATTTTTGCGAAAGTCAGATGGTATACACCGGACTCAAGCATTCTTCACATCACCGTGAGTAGTCGTTTTATTGCCACTTACCCCAATGATTTCAGAAATTCTAACTGAATATTATCTATCTCTTCTGCCCTATTTGATCTTCCAAAGTTCTTTTATAGTCACATTCTAGTACTGAGCCCCCTATCTCCTCTATATCGACTACATTCTTGTTCAGTCACATCAGATAATGCCCTTCAAAGGGATATTATTTCCACCTACCCGCTCTCTCCTCTGCATTTGATGGTGGAATTACCATCGCAATATTATTGTTACGACTCTTTCTTTTAATTTCACAGAATGTTGTTTGGACTTTCCTATATGCTGAGTCAGTAGCTCCGACGATCATTTATTTATCGATGTCTTCATATCTTGCATGCAGCCATATCGCGTTACCTTCCATGCTCGTCCTCTCTATTTTACTCCTAAGCGACTTGTTTTTCTATACCCCTATTTTTCCTGAACATTTTTGTTCTTCCTTAGATCAACTAAAGTATTTCTTCTGTTCTCCACAGTTTCTTCACAGTTACCTCCTTTGTACCTATCTTAATCTTTCCATGTTCTGTTATTGACCTTTGTAGAATGGCCACTCCTCTTCAAGTGAACGGATAACTGACCAATGCCTTATCTCATTATCTATAGCCTTAGAGAATTTCAAGTGTACCTCTTCATTCCTTAGTATTTCTGCAAACAACTTCCTTGCGTATAGTTTCGTTCTGACCAGTTTCTTTAACTTCAACCTTCTTCTAGTCACTACTAAGTCGTAAACTGAAGCTATACCTGCTCCAGGGTACGTCTTACAATCCATTATCTGATTTCGGAATTCCTGCTTGACAATGACGCCTTTTACAAGTATACCTCCTTCTCTTCTGATTCTTGAAAAGATTATTCGCTATTACAAGCTGAAATTTATTGCAGAATTCATTCAGACATTTTCCTCTCTCATTCCTGCTACAAAGCCCATATTCTCCAGTAACCCTTTCTTCTGCTCCTTCCCTTTCAGTAACATGCCAGCCCCACAGATTTTCATTTCCCTTTACATGCTGAACTACCCATTCAATATCCTGGTATACTTTCTCTATCTCTTCATCTTCCGCTTGCGACGTCGGCTTGTATACCTTAACTACAGTTGTCGGTGGTGGTTTGTTGTCGAGTCCGACGAGGACAACCCTATCAATGAAATGGGTACAGTAACTCACACTCTGCCCTACCTTCCTGTTCATAACTATTCTTACTCCCGTTACACGATTTTCTGCTGCTGTTGATATTACCCTATACTCATCTGACCAGAAATCCTTGTCCTCTTTCCATTTCAGTTCACTAACCTCCACTACATCTAGATTGAGCCTTTGCATTTCCCTTTTCATATCATCTAGCTTCCCTGTCACGCTTAAACGTCCCGACTCGTAGAACGTTATCCTTTCGTTGGTTATTGAATATTTTTCCCATGGTTACCCATTCTTGGAAATCTCCTCCCGGAGATCCGAAAACGGGACTGTTCCGGAATATTTTACCAAGGAGGAGAGGTCATCATGTCACTTTTCAAGTACAGCCCACATGTCCTGTGGATACGTGTTATGTGTTTTTAATGCAGTAGTTTCCATTGCCTCTCGCATCCTCATGCCGTTGATACTTGCTGACTCTTCTACCTTTATGGGCAGTTTCCCCTGAACCTCTGTCTGCTCCTCCACCCTCTTTGACAATGCCATTGCCACAATGAGGGTGTCTTCTTATGCCGCAAATCTTCGGCCGCCATTGCTGATGATTTTTATTCAAAATTTAAGTGGTGGCAGAGTTTGAGCCCGATACCGACGACGTTTTGATTACTAACCAAAGACGCTGCAGCTAAATAATGTGTGCAGTATGCCACCTTAACATCAGCGCTACGCGATATCTCCGCTACATGCCAAAACATAAACGAAAACCAGTTATCTCTCACGTACCAGAGCTTAAATAGCTTATCACTCCTTAAAATAGACACATTCTGAGGTAGGCCAGCTTAACAGCTCTAGATCTGCTTGGATAACACTTACACTACATAAATAATCAGTATACAACCATAAGGGAGCATGCTATACCATCCAAGTCAGAATTCGTAGACTAACCTATCCGGCACAAGAAAATTTCTTATAGGTGTAGTTACACTTTTAATTTGATGAAGTACAACAGGCCAATCAATACCAAGTTTCCGTTAACTTGTGGATGATACTGTAGCAGTTCGTTCTATGGATGCTATATGTTTCATCGAATTATGTTACTTGATAGTTTTGCACGCCACTGTATTTCCAATGGGGAAATGCAACATTATATACGGTAAAATTACATTAGCTTTCTGAAACAGCACTTCATAAATTAAAAGGGTGCTTAAACAGTACGTCTATAGCATATGTTTAAACACGTAAAAATACTGTCATAAAGATCAGTTTATCACCGAAAATGTTGCATCAGTGTTTTCGATTTGTATACTAGACTGCTCATGGAGAAATCCCGTTAAATTTCCATTTACATCACTTAATAAAGCATACGTAACAGAAATAAAGGTAAATGTTTTCCTATTCCTTACGCGACGTTTCGTAGCTAAAAAACAAAATTGCCTGTATAAAACTTTTCAACTTCAGTCACGATTTTATTCCAATATTTGCGCGGTTTGGCATCATCAGATACCTGTACCTCACTGTTATGTTCACATATTCCTGTGCAATGCGAAAGAATGTTTTAAATTTTATTCTGCATGCTGCAGTGATGTTATGTTCAGAAATGGAGTTGCGTCTGTCCAGAAATTTTAATTTATGGTACTGTACACCAGCGCTGTATTACTTAATTAATCTCAAAGACACATTGACAAACATGTGATGGGAATACATGTTTATCTGGTACTCAGAACCCATATAATATTTCTAAGAGTAACTGGTTACGCAGTCTACAAAAATAATTCCATAAAATTTCTACGTTCCACAGCAATTCTGAAGAGCGGAAAGGGCGTCACTCCGTATTTACTACCTCTTGGCCCTGAACCGTTGAGATAATTCCTTTAATTAGCAGGCATTACAACCCACAACATCGACAGAGCAAGAATGATTGCCATAACGAAAGCAAACACTGAATATCCTTTCATCATCGTGTATCAATGATAGCCTCAATGATAGGAACGGAATGAGAAAGTTACTTAACAAGATGTAAGTCTAATATTCGTACATAATTCGCAGACCACTGTACAGTGCGTGCGAGAAGGTACTGTGTACCACTAATAGTCATTTCCTTTACTGTTTCACTCGCAAACAGAGAGATGAGGATACAAATGTCTTCAAGGCTCCGTATGAGCCTTAATACCACGTATCTTATCTTCGTGGTCCCTAAGCGAAAAGTATGTCTATGGTAGCAGAGCTGTTCTGTAATCAGCTCCAGATCCCACTTATCTAAATTTTCTCAATAGTTTTCCTCGAAAAGAACGTCGCCTTCCGTCCAGCGATTCACATTCCAGTTCCCGAAGCATCTCCATCTGTATCACGTGGGTGTTGTTCGAGTGTACCGGTGACAAATCTAACAGCCCACCTCTGAATTGCTTCAATATCTTCCGTTAATCTGATCTCGTACGGATCCTCAAGACGACGTTAATGAGGCTGACATGACTGAAATGTCAAAATATTACTACACTGATGGAATAAATCGCAACACCAAAATATAATTAGCGTAGAATATTGAAATTTCGGGAATGCATTTGTTTAGGTAACATATTGTGATATGGTGGTACATTAATAACCGAAACATCCGTCAAACTGTTGAATTCGAGCAAGCAAATGTGCATATATTTTCTAGTACAGGTGCCGAACCCGAACCGAGCGAGGTGGCGCAGTGGTTAGCACACTGGACTCGCAATCAGGAGGTCGATGGTTCAGACCCGTCTCCGGCCATCACGATTTAGGTTTTCCGTGGTTTCCCTAAATAGTTTCAGGCAAATGCCGGGATGGTTCCTCTGAAAGAGCTCGGCCGGTTTCCTTCCCCGTCCTTCCCTAATCCGAGCTCTAATGACCTCCTCCTCCTCCTCCTCCTCCTCGAATCTCAGTTTCTGGGATGCAGCTCCAGACGGATGGTGCTTGGTTGGTCAACACAGGGGCGGTTAATGCTGTTTGTGGACAAAGCTGGACTTATGTAAGTCTCCAGGCTTTCGTGGCCGTTGTCACTGAAGTTAAAATCTTCTGGGTTATTGGGCCACGTCACGTTTCTTCTAAAATGATCGACGTTTCGACCCCTCTGCTGGCATCTTCCTCAGGATCTTTTGGTGTCCACTACGGCTAACACTGTCAAGGACGAGTGTCACGTCCTCTTATAAATGTGGAGTTTTCACCCGTTCGTGCTGGAGAAGTGATAGTATTGGTTAAAATTCATATGGCTACCATTGGTGGGCCATAGTCATAGGCTAATTTTGCCGCTCTGATGGAGAAGAAGGGGCGTTGTTAGCTTATCTCCTGTGGATACCTGGAGTTGTCGTCCGATGATGTCCCATATGTGCTCGATTGGAATCAGATCTGGTATTCTAACAGGCCAGGGCAACATGTCGACACTCAGTAGAGGATGTCGGGTTACAACAGCGGTATGTGGGCAAGCGTTATCCTGTTGGAAAACACCCCCTGGAATGTTGTTCATGAATGGCAGCAGAGGAGGTCGAATCATCAGAATGACGTACAAATCATCCGTCAGTGACCGTGGGATAACCTCAAGAGTGTCCCCGCTGTCCTGCGATACCGCACCTCAGAACATAACGCCACGGTAGTGCCACGTGGTAGTCTTGCGACGCTACATTCTCGTGAGCACCGCTACCAGCAAATTTTTGCAGTGCCTACATTCTTGCCCAACCATTCTGCGCAGAAGGAAAATCCAGCTTCTTCTTGCCCTAGTACATGATCTCGTTCAAAGAGTGTGGTACTGATTATGACCACTTTGTACCCTTCAAAGCATTCTTGGCTAACGTCAACCACGTCCAGTATAATAGCTAATAAACCCTCACGACCGTTACAACGTGTATTAAAACAATCCTGATTTTCATCCCCATAGTTTCGATACTAGCGCCACTCTTATGCGCTGGCGCGAAATTTGAAAAGCCATCATCTTTCAGATGTATGAACTTCTTATTAGTGTTGCTATTTATTCCGTGGATGTATATTATTATTAGATACGAGTACAATGCGCGTACTTCAAAGGGCTTGAGCTTATGAGTCGAACGATCAATTATCATCGTAGATTGTACTATTTTTTCCTGCAGAGACACCGCTTTGGTCTTTTGATAAAATTGGGACTTCACATTCCGTCTTGTTTCTTGTCTTGTGGAGCCCCAGTCGATATAAATTCCGTTCCCCTGATGTCCAGCAGCGGCGCCGGCCATGCCAACGAATTCCGATGCGTCCAGGCGACACCTAACCGGTGTGCCCGCATTCCGCGTGGTAATGACGCCGCCCCACCGCGGAACGTTAAGCCCTGGGCAGCACGCCGCACAACGCGCTGTATCCCGCGAATGGCCGCCGGCGGCTGTTAACGGGTGTGTTATCATGCCCGCGCTACGCAGCCACTGTTGCGCGGTGCGTGTACGCGGTGGCCGTTGTGCTCGTAACGCTCTAGCCGCGAGCCGTGTCCATACGAGTGGAACACTTCACGATGACGTTGCCAAAGGCCACGCAGCGACGTATCTGAAACAAGAGCGACTGTTACACATTGAATTCCACGTTGAAACGTTGGCAGGTAGTTCAGTGATCCAGATAATAGCCTGGTGCTCCTCTTTTACAGTGGTCGTCGTCATAGAAGGTAAAACGTTTTAGGTTGTTACGCAGCGTCATTTTGCTCTTCAAGATTGCCTCTCACAACCAGTAACTGGAACGAAATCATGTCATTTATGACGTGTTATAGGCTACAGCGCCTCCGGTAAGTTTAAACATGCTCAACATTTATCTTATTCTTCTCCAAGACAGTTTTCCACATCATTAAACAATTTGTTGATACATCTTTCTTTACTTATAAAAGGTTTTTACATTTTGCTAGAATTTTATTGTCGTATGTAGTGCATAAACATAGAAAAATTCTTCTTCCAACCCTCTCCACAAATACAACATAATAATATTGTAGGTGCACTGGACTTGTGACACTATTTGAAAGCAGGATTCTTTGCCTATCGACTATAGCGACTATAAACCCTCGATCCCTTCGACGTCGTTGTTACCCTTTTGACTGTAGGTATATAGGGAATCATTTTATTACAGAAGAGATGTGTGTTACACTGGTATTTTCTTCTTTTCTTTTCTTTCTTTAAAATTTTATCGAGTCCTCAGTCTTCTGACTGGTTTGATGCGGCATGCCATGAATTTCTCTCCTTTTCAACCTCTTCATTTCAGAGTAGCACTTCCAACGTACACACTCAATTATTTACTAATTCAATCTCTGTTTTCCTCAGCTGTTCTTACCCTCCACAGCTCCCTTTAGTACCATAAAAGTTAGTGCCGGATGTCTTAACAAGCTTCCTACCATCTTGTCCCTTCTTCCTATCAGTGTTTTCCACACATTTCTTTCCTCGCCGATTTTTCGGAGAATCTCCTCTTCCCTTACCTTATTAGTCCACCTAATTTTCAACATGTTTCTGCAACTCCATATCTCAGATGCTTCTACTCTCTTTTTTTTTTTTTGGTTTCCCCATAGTCCATGCTTCACAACCATATAATGCTGTAGTCCAAACGCACATTCTCAGAAATATCCTAGTCAAACTGAGGCCTATGTCTGATGCTAGTAGACTTCTATTGGCCAGGAATGACCCTCTGCTGACGCTAGTCTGCTTTTGATGTTCTCCTTGCTCTGGCCGTCATGGGTTATTTCGCTTCCTATGTAACAGAATTCATTAACTTCATCCACTTCGTCATTACCAGTGCTGATGTTAAGTTTCTCGCTACTCTCATTTCAGTTACCTCTCATTACCTTCGTCTTCCTTCTATTTACTCTCAATCCATATTCTGTACTCATTAGACTATTCATTCAATTCAGCAAGTCCTGTAATTATCCATCACTTGTACTGAGGAAGGCAAAGTTATCAGTCAATCTTGTCGTTGATAACTTCCCATCTTGCATCTTAATTCCACTCTTGAACCTTCCTTTCATTTCCGTA
This sequence comes from Schistocerca serialis cubense, assembly GCF_023864345.2. Classification (NCBI taxonomy): domain Eukaryota; kingdom Metazoa; phylum Arthropoda; class Insecta; order Orthoptera; family Acrididae; genus Schistocerca; species Schistocerca serialis. Next base: position 969,210,442 of record NC_064638.1, read on the forward strand.
ACTGCTTCTTCGATGTACAGATTGAACAGAAGGTGTGAAAGACTACCCCTTTACTTGCACCTTTTTTAATCTTATCACTTCAATCCTCGTTTCCCACTCTTACTGTTCCTTCTTGGTTCTTGTACACATTGCATATTACTCGTCTCTCACTATAGCTTACCCCTATTTTTTGAAAAATTCGAACAGCTTACACCATTTTACATTGTCGAATGCTTTATCCAGGTCGACAAAATCCGATGAACGTGTCTTGACTTTACCAGTCTTGCTTCCGTTATCAACCGCAACGTCAGAATTGCCTCTCTGATGCCTTTATCTTTTCTAAAAGCCAGTGATCGTCATCTAACAGATCGTCCATTTTATTTTCCATTCTTCTGTATATTATTTTTGTCAGTAACTTGGATGCGTGAGTTTTTAAGCTAATTGTCTATAGTTCTCGCATTTGACGGCTCTTACTTTCTTAGGAATCGTGTGGATGATGTTTTTCCGAAAGTCATATGGTGTATAGCAGGACTCATACGTTCTATACACCAACTTGAATAGTCGTTTCGTGCCATTCCTCCCAATGATTTTAGAAATTCTGACGGAATGTTATCTATTCCTTCTGCCTTATATGATTTTAAGTCTCCCAAAGCTATTTGAAATTCTGATTCTAATACTGAAACCTCTATATCGACTTCTGTTTCTTCTTCTGTCACATCAGATACATCTTCCCCCTCACAGAGGCCCTCAATGTACTCTTTGCACCTATCTGCTCTCAGATCAGCACTTAACGGTGGAATTGCACTGCTAATGTTGCCATCCTTTCTTTTAATTTCACCGAACGTTTTCCACTTTTCTATATGCGAGTCAGTCCTTCTGGCGTTCATTTCTTTTTCGATATTTTGCAAGCAGACATTTCTTTTAGCTTCCCTGTACTTCCTTTTTATGTCATTCCTAAGTGACTTGTATTTTGGTGGCCTTGAAATTACATGTAAATTTTTGTACTTCCTCCTTTCATACATCTTCCTTTCATCGATCAACTCAAGTATTTTTCTGTTGACCAAGGTTTCTTGGCAGGTACCATCCTTGTACCTATGTTTACCTATCCATCTTCTCGACATAAAAGTTATCTGGGTTTGGTACCGCGTCATAATGTAAAAACTACTGCTGCTCAATTAGTCATTCTTCTCCCTCATTCCTTGTTACAAGCCCACATTCTTCCGGAAGGCATTCTTCTACTCCGTACCCTGCAACAGCACACCAGTCCCCCATGGCTATTAGATTTCATCTCCTTTTACGTACTGAATTACCCGTTCAATAACGTCATATACTTTCTCTATCTCTTTATCTTCTGCTTGCGACATCGGCATGTATACCTGAACTACTGTTGTCGGCGTCAGTTTCCTGTAAATTTGATGAAATTGACCCTATCACTGAACTGCTCACGGTAACTAACCCTCTGTGTTGATATTACCCTTCACTCATCTGACTTGAAATGCCTGTCTTCTTTCAACTTTACTTCACTGGCCGTCACTATATCTAGATTGAGATTGAGCATTTACGTTTTCCGATTTTCTCGTTTCCGTACCATGTTCCATCTTCTGATATTTCACGGCCTCAATCGTAGAACGTTATCCCTTCATTAGTTATTCAACCTTTTTCTCATGGTTACCTCCCACTTGGCAGCTCCCTTATGGAGATACGAATGGGAGACCATTTCGGGATCTTTTGCCAATGGAGAGATCATCATGCCACTTTTTCAGTTACGAGCGACATGTCCTGTGGACACACAGTACTTATCTTTAATGCTGTTGTTTCCATTGCTTTTGCATCCTCATGCCATTGATCACTGCTGATTCTTTCACATTTAGAGACTGTGGACTGTTTCCCACTCCAAGAAAAAGAGGGTGCTGTGAACCTCTTCCGGTCCTCTGCCCTGATAGACAAGGCCGTCGGGCGAAATGGGGATGACTTCTTATCCCGGAAGCTTTCGGCCGCTATTGCTGATGATTTTTATTCAAATTTAAGCCGTGTCGACGTTCGAACCCGGAACCGAGGACGTTTTGATTCTTATTCCAAGTTCCTACTACCTCTAGACATTGGGTTTGTTACAAATAGAGAATCCAATTGTGACCAGTGCTGAAATAGAGGTCATAACTTCAATTGAGAGAATATCAGTTTGTAAGGCATTGCTTTTTGAATTTGAATACATCATAAACTTCGCACCTGATGAACACTGAATGCCTGGCTGTGAATGAAACCCGAAACATTTGCCGTTCGCACTAAAATCTTCTACAAACTGAGCTACGCTGGTACATGCTGCAAGGTATAGAGGAGAATTTCTGTGAACTTAGGAAGCTAGACGAGAGGTACAGCTGCAAGTAAAATTGCGAGAGTTTCTCGTGAGTCGTGTCTTCATAGCTCAGTCGATAGAGCGTTTACCCTCACAAGGCAGACTTCCGGATCTGAGTCGCTGTTGGATATATACTTTTAATCTGTCAGGAAGTATCAAATCAGCGCACACTCTGCGGCAGTGAACATTGCTTCTGATTTTATCATTTTTGGATTATTACACAGAATTTTCGAACTCTATGTTGTTGCAAGGAATGTTGCTTTACATAGATTTTCACGGGCTCAGAACGTACTTCAAAAATCTATAGATCACATATGTGTCTCAGGGCTACTAAACTACGGATTCACAGGTCTGGATTTCACTCCCTGCTCAGTCCTGAGACTATTATTTGTGGCTTATCATTTCTTTCACCTCCTGCAGTATCTGTTATTATTAAAAATACAGAGTTGTATTGTGGTTCGGATACCATGTTAAATTGTATCTCACCCTTTAATTTTCTGTGCTTGTCACTTCAATGCTCGGACCAAGGCAAAGTCACGCCACCTTGAGAGGAATCGTTCCTTGTAAACTACTGTGATGTTCAAAACCAATTGAGAGTTGATTAAAACTCCACTTAATAGGTGACATACACAATATGATTTTCTGTTGAAGACTGTATCCTTTTATAGCTCTCATTTATGAATTACACTTATTACATGTACACACTGCTGCAGTTGAGAAATAGTAAAAGTCTTTTTACTTGTGATAATATGTTATTGATATTCGATGTGTAGAATGTTGAATTTTTAATACTCACAGGGTAATATAAACGGTAAGTTTGGAAATTAACATCTAAAAACAAAATTTTTTGTTGTAAATACAATAAGTTCATGAGTTCAGATACATGGGGACATTTCCAGAGGAAACCAACGAAAATGATGCGTTCCATTAAGTGCGACTAAGAAAAACTACACAGCTAAACTGTACCTTGTGAATTAGTAATATCAGATAAAGGATAAAATATCTATAACGTCGAAACATTTGTGGAGAGTACTGTCACATATGGATTAGTAGTACCGGTTCTCAATTAAAAATCAAAACCAAGAAGAAACAGTGTAGAAACTGATGTTTTGGAGGCAATGCTGTAGAGAGCCATCACGTGATACAATTAGAGGATATGCCACAAATAACTTGGAAGAACACGAATCAAAAAAAAAAAGGGCATGAGGGATAAGACGGCAGTAATAAAAGTTTCTGTGGAAACAAGAAGCTTACAGGGGAGCAGGTGTCTAAATAAGAAGTTGTGCCAAAAAATTCACCTCATAAATAGAGAGATCGATTGGTGACATGAGAAATGTATTTTAATGTGTTGTATTTGTTGGTGTATGTGAGCACTGTGTACTATGTGTAACTACACTTACATACGAAAAATCAGTATTATTGATTTGTTCTGTAGACACATGGTGCGTCTCTAGCTACTGCAGTGGATCTTACATACAGAAATAGAGAAACTATCGCTTTGCCACGCGGTCTAAATCCCAGACTCTGATAATAATGTTGCCGATTTCCTAACATTAGGGATTTTTTTTCTTTATTGTTATTTTTAAACCTGTTTACAGGCAGGCCAGCAGCAGCATACTACGCCGCTCTTTGGCCGTAGAGAAACACAAAAGATACAAATGAAGACAATTAGAGAAAAAATACGGTGAACATATAAACGGAGACAAACACTGTTAAAATACATGGAGACGTTCACGGGCGTAGAGTCCAAGATAAAATTTGTTCAGACACTTGGACACAGACATAGACGAAAATTGTCACACGCGAACGTAGGTGCACAAAACGAATGACACTGAACCACTTAAGCACAAACGACGGCACACACAGAAACACAAATCGTTGATCTCCGGCGCGCGAATGTTCACTAAGCGTGTACGAGTCCGGGGACCTGCCAAGAGAGGAGGAGGGGGGCTGGGAGAGGGAGAGGGGAGAGCAGAGATGCCACATGCAGGGGAGATAGGGGGGAGGGAGGAAGGGGTGAGGGGAAGACCGGGCGAAGAGGGGTGGAGGAAGGGGAGGAAAGGAGAGAGAAGGGAGGGAGGGTGCCCAAAGGAAAAGACACAGGATGTGGGAGGGGAGGATCAAAGTTGGTAGGAGGGGTAGATGGAGGGGAGGAGGACATCATCAGGGAGGGGGAGCTGGCGGAAGCCGCCTTGGGAGAGGGTAAGGAGGGTGGAGAGATGGAGACCAGGTGTGACGTGGGAATACAGGTGCGGCAGAGGGCGGTGGTGGGAGAGGATGGGTGAGACAAGCGGGTGAGGAAGATCGACTTTACTGGAGGTGTACAGGATCCGTATCCTTTCAAGGAAAAGGAGGAGGTGGGGGACGGAATGAGGTCGTACAGGATCCGCATGGGGAGGGGAGACGGATGCGGTAGGCGAGGTGGAGAGCATGACGTTCAAGGATCTGAAGGGATTTGTAAAAGGTAGGGGGGTGGAGATCCAGGCCAGATGGGTGTAACAAAGGATAGGGCGGATGAGGGATTTATAGGTGTGGAGGATGGTGGAGGGGTCCAGACCCCACATACGGCCGGAAAGGAGCTTGAGGAGACGTAGTCAGGAGCGTGCCTTGGCTTGGATTGTCCAGAGATGGGGGTCCAGAAGAGGCGATGGTCGAGGGTGACGCCAAGGTACTTAAGGGTGGGGGTGAGGGCGATAGGATGGCCATAGATAGTTAGACAGAAATCTAGGAGGCAGAAGGAAGGGGTGGTTTTGCCTACAATGATCGCCTGGGTTTTGGAACTTTAGGGACTTAGTTACGAAAGACTATAGATTTCTGTTATACGGACAAGCTGAGTTCAATAACTTCCAATGCCCTGAATAAGAACGCCAATGATTCTAAATACCGCTGGCTCACTTCACCGGCTATGTAACAAGTTGGCAGCCTGCAAGGCGACTGCGGCTTTCGGCTCCTCCAGTGGAAGATTCAAAATGAAGAAGTTGACTTTTATTTGTACAGTTCTCACAAAATAACTTCGCTCGCAGAGGCGCAGATGGCGCGATAGGATAGCGGGGAACATGGTGGGGGCTCTGCGTGATAAGAGAGGTGCAGCTAAAGCCTCTACCGAAACGTATGTCTCACATAACTTATTTGCTACTGGCTAGGGAGTCTGTAAATGATCGTGCTGACAGCTTTTGTCTGCACAAACAAAAATTGGACAAACATGCATGTTTAGAGTCAATAGTTCCCCACTAAGAGTCCTAAAATGGAAATATTTATGTAAATAAAGGATCAACTAAGCAAAACTGCATGAACCACATACTGTCAGAAGCAAACCTCATGAAACTGGTGTTCTTTCTTTAGTAAAATGTTGGTGGACATCTGTTACCATGATCATGAAAATGTAAAGTGAAGAGTATATATAACATGGAAATTGTGTGCCTGTCACACGAGCTAGCTTGTTCTACATCATACTCCGCAAGCGACTTACTGTTGTGTGGTGGAGGGTAGTTCTGGTATCACCAACTGATCGCCCTGCCCTGTTCCACTTGCGAATTGTGCGTGGAAAGAATTGTCGTCTGTGAGCTTCTGTATTGGCTCTAACTTCTAGAACTTTCTCGTCGTTGTCATTACGCGAGATACATGTAGGAAAAGTAGTATGTTGTCCGACTCTTCCAGGAATATACTCTCTCGAAGTTTCAATAGTAAACCTCTCCATGATGCACAACGCCTCTCTAGAACAGGCGGTGATCTGTGGCACTATTAAATACATTACCGTGGAAGCCATCAATATTACGAAACACACTGTTTCCATACATTAAGGTGGTTAGGGATCCGAAGCACGCCACACGCACGTATGGTCTTTCCGACGCCACTACATCAACATTAACGATTTGAGCAGAGGCGACAAGCGTGATTATGTCACAAATGTATTGCTATCATCAATCTGAAGGTTGGTTTGACTATAGGCGTCTGTCAATGGAGTTTGTTGATCATCTCAGTAACGCTGTCTCGCCGATTATACGATCCCGTGACGAATCCTGCCTCTCTTCGTTGGATCTTCTCCATGTCATCTGTCGGTCCTACCTGGTTTGGATACCATTATGATGAACAATCCCAAGAATCGATAGAACAAGAGCCGAATGAGCCACTTCCTTCGTGGATGAGTTACATTTCTTTAATATTCTACCTATGAATCCGAGTCTGGTATCGGCATTCTGTACTATTTGTGTAAAATGGTCATTCCACTTAAGGTTGCGCTGGACAGTCAGTCCTAGCCATTTTACGGTAGATACTGTTTCCTGCAATTCGAGATCAATAGTGTAATTCTACAGTAGTAGTTTTCTTTTCCTATGTGTGCGCAACGTGTTACATTTATTTACGTTCAGGGTCAACTGCCAGCTCCTGCCCCTGCATCCGTCAATCATCTGTAGGTCTTTTTTTATTTTTTATTTTTTTTAGACAATCGCATCATCTGTGAGCAGCGCTCATGACGAGAATGCGTCTTTGTGCTGATACCACGTGTTATTTTGAGCGAGCAATACAGTACTAGTTCCAGCCCACAGTTCTCAATGCTGTGGCACCCTGCAGAATACATCCTCTATTAACTGTATACAGAATCTTTCAAATCAGACAATTAGTTATCCTTAAATGCAATCAAACATAGAAAATTCTTACACTGACGCAAAAAAATCACAACATCAAAAAATAATTAATGTTGAGCAATGAAATTTCAGGAACACATTTGTCTACGTAATACATTTAAGTGATTTTTTGCAAGATCACAGTTTAAAATAAGTGCAAGCTAACCCATTATAAATGGGAAATACTGATAAATTAATACCCGGTGTAACCGCCAGATTGTTAAATGCAAGCGTTCAAGTGTTCATCCATTGTACTTTACCGTTACCGGATATAATTTTATGTTCCATGCCGTTGCACTTGGTCAGTCAATACAGGAACGGTTAATGCTGTTTGTGGATAAGACTGGAGTTGTCACCCGCTGACGTCTCTTATGTTCTCGATTGGAGACAGATTTGGTGAGCGAGCAGGCCAAGGGACATGTCTACACTGTGTAGAGAATGTTGCGCAACAAAACCGGTATATGGGCTAGTGGTATCCTGTTGGAAAACACCCCCTGGAGTGCTCTTCATGACTGACAGCACAAGAGGTCGAATTACCAGACTGACATACAAATTTTCAGTTAGGATGTCTGCGGTATCCACAGGAGCGCTCCTGCTATCATACGAAATCGCACCCTAGTCGATAACTCAAGGTACAGGTCCAGTGTGTCTTGCACGCAGGCTGGCTGGTTCCAGGCACTCAACTGGCCTCCTTCTAACCAACATACAGCTATCAGTGGCACCTAGGTAGAACCAGCTTTCACCAAAAAACAAAACAGGCGTCCACGCCGTCCTCCAAAGAGTTGAGATTTCCTGGCAGATTAAAACTGTGTGTCGGACCGAGACTCGAACTCGGGGCCTTGCCTTTCGCGTGCAAGTGCTCTACCAACTGAGCTACCCAAGCACGACTCCCACCCCGTCCTCACAGCCTTAGTTTCGCCAGTACCTCGTCTCCTACCTTCCAAACTCTACAGAAGTTCTCCTGCGAAATCGTGTTCGAGTCTCAGTCTGGCACACAGTTTTAATCTGATAGGAAGTTTCATATCAACGCATACTCCGCTGCAGAGTGAAAAATCTCATTCTCCAATGAGTTCTCTCTTGACACCACTGAAGTCCCAAATGATGGTAGTTTGGGGCCAGTGAGCGTCTGCATGGGAGCTGTCCTTGACGTAACTTACTTGTAACAGTACACTGTGTCACTTTGATGCCAACTACTGTTCAAACGGCAACTGTAGTTGCAGTATGATGAGCCAGGCCACATGGTCTTCCCCCTCGGTAGGGGCATCGGGCCGTGCGAAGCCCGGTCTTGCGACCGTGCATGCTCTTGACCACCGCTGCCAGTAATCATGCAGAGCGGTTACATTCCTGCCAAGTCTTTCTGCGATGTCGTTAAGGAACCTTCAGATTGTTGTAGTCCTATTGTACCATCTCGTTTAAACACAGTGAGGTGTTGATGATTGTGTCTTCTTAAAGGCATTCATGATTAACAGCAACTCACCACGTCCAATCTAAAGGGTAGCAAACCCTCACGATCGTTACAACGCGTATTAAAACAAACTATACATCTACACTCCTGGAAATAGAAAAAAGAACACATTGACACCGGTGTGTCAGACCCACCATACTTGCTCCAGACACTGCGAGAGGGCTGTACAGCGGACACACCAGGAACCGCGCTGTTGGCCGTCGAATGGCGCTAGCTGCGCAGCATTTGTGCACCGCCACCGTCAGTGTCAGCCAGTTTGCCGTGGCATACGGAGCTCCATCGCAGTCTTTAACACTGGTAGCATGCCGCGACAGCGTGGACGTGAACCGTATGTGCAGTTGACGGACTTTGAGCGAGGGCGTATAGTGGGCATGCGGGAGGCCGGTGGACGTACCACCGAATTGCTCAACACGTGGGGCGTGAGGTCTCCACAGTACATCGATGTTGTCGCCAGTGGTCGGCGGAAGGTGCACGTGCCCGTCGACCTGGGAGCGGACCGCAGCGACGCACGGATGCACGCCAAGAGCGTAGGATCCTACGCAGTGCCGTAGGGGACCGCACCGCCACTTCCCAGCAAATTAGGGACACTGTTGCTCCTGGGGTATCGGCGAGGACCATTCGCAACCGTCTCCATGAAGCTGGGCTACGGTCCCGCACACCGTTAGGCCGTCTTCCGCTCACGCCCCAACATCGTGCAGCCCGCCTCCAGTGGTGTCGCGACAGGCGTGAATGGAGGGACGAATGGAGACGTGTCGTCTTCAGCGATGAGAGTCGCTTCTGCCTTGGTGCCAGTGATGGTCGTATGCGTGTTTGGCGCCGTGCAGATGAGCGCCACAATCAGGACTGCATACGACCGAGGCACACAGGGCCAACACCCGGCATCATGGTGTGGGGAGCGACCTCCTACACTGGCCGTACACCACTGGTGATCGTCGAGGGGACACTGAATAGTGCACGGTACATCCAAACCGTCATCGAACCCATCGTTCTACCATTCCTAGACCGGCAAGGGAACTTGCTGTTCCAACAGGACAATGCACGTCCGCATGTATCCCGTGCCACCCAACGTGCTCTAGAAGGTGTAGGTCAACTACCCTGGCCATCAAGATCTCCGGATCTGTCCCCCACTGAGCATGTTTGGGACTGGATGAAGCGTCGTCTTACGCGGTCTGCACGTCCAGCACGAACGCTGGTCCAACTGTGGCGCCAGGTGGAAATGGCATGGCAAGCCGTTCCACAGGACTACATCCAGCATCTCTACGATCGTCTCCATGGGAGAATAGCAGCCTGCATTGCTGCGAAAGGTGGATATACACTGTACTAGTGCCGACATTGTGCATGCTCTGTTGCCTGTGTCTATGTGCCTGTGGTTCTGTCAGTGTGATCATGTGATGTATCTGACCCCAGGAATGTGTCAATAAAGTTTCCCCTTCCTGGGACAATGAATTCACGGTGTTCTTATTTCAATTTCCAGGAGTGTATTTTGCAGTACCTGGTAATAAATTTAGTTTAATTTAGATGTGAACTGATGTGCTACTACTCTGTAGTACTCTTAGTATCATCATGTACCGTTATCAGTGACTCTTATAGCTTATCTAGTAAAGCTCGTATTAAGTAACGAAGTGTTGCATTTAAAGATGTCTCTAAAAAATCACCCCTTGTGTATTTTGAAAATGAGAAAGGTCTCTCCTAATGCCGTGTGTTTCAATAAAACAATATAATTTAAAATTAAAATCAACTTTTTCTTCAGTGATCCTTGTTCTGAAATTTTTGCCTCGTCTCGCCACGAATTCCTCTTCTGTGACAACTTTTTCAACACAGAATAGCAATTGCAATTTATGTCCTCAACTATTTGCTGGATATATTGTAACCTCTGTTTTCCTATACAGATTTTACAGATTTTATTCTCTACGTCTCTCTCTGGTACCCTGGAAGCTATTCCCTGATGTCTTAACAGATGTCCTACAAACGTGTCCTTTTTTTCAGTGTTTTCCATATGTTCCTTTCCTCGACAATTCTGTAGAGAGCCTCTTCATTCCTTAGTTTATCAGTCCATCTAATTTTCAACATTCTTCTGTAACGCCGTATCTCTGTCGTTTCGAATCTCCTCTGTTCCGGTTTCCCCACAGATCATGTTTTACTACCACACAATGCTGCGCTCGAAACGTTCTTCCTCATAAATTTCTTCGTCAGATTAAGGCCGATGTCTGATACTAGTAGATGTCGTTCGGCCAGGAATGGCCTTCCTGCCGGCGCCAGTCTGCTTTGAATCTCCTCCTTGCTCCGTGCATCCTCGGTTATCTTGCTGCCTAGGTAGCAACATTTCTTAATTTCGTTTACTTTGTGATCCCCAGATCCGATGTTAAGTTTTTCAATGTTCCCATTTCTTTTACTTCCCATTACTTTCGTCTTTCTTCGATCTATTCCAAATCAATATCCTTTGTTTATTAGGCTGTTCATTCGTTTCAATGGATACTGTAATTTTTCATGAGTTTCACTGAGGTTTGTAATGTTATCAACGGATCTAGAATATTAATCCAACTCTTGAACAATAATTTTATCTGGGAACTCCTTCATAAATCTGTGTTTCCATAAAAACAATAATGTGGGATTGTGGGTCTCCCTTGATGTAAATCGCTTTTTTTTCTATTTATTTAATCCCAAACAAGTTTCAATGGCAATATCGCCATCATTAGTGGGTTCTTTGAAACTAAACCATCCGAAAATAAACACTGTAAAACATTTTTACGTGTGCGCTATTTGGTTCCAAATACTGTTTTCTGTGAATAATTTCTTAATACTTACTGCCATACGACACAGCACGGTTTTTGCGTTTGTTGCCGCTGTTTCCGACATATTTTCTGTACCTTTTGTTCGGGTGGCTATTAGTAAACAAATACAAAAAAGTTAACTTATGTATATCGGCGCTATACAATTGGGATTGCGGCAGTGTTGTGTATGCTACACATCAGTACTGTATCCACAACACTGCCGCAATCCCAAACGTATTTTACATCAAGGCGGACCCACAATCCCATGTTGTTGTCCCAAACTTGAATCTTTCCTTTATCGCGTCCTGTCGTCCTGATTTTAATTTTCCGTGATTTCCCTAAATCGCTTCAGGCAAATGCCGGGATGGTTACTCTGAAAGCGCACGCCGACTTCCTTCCCCGTGTAATATCTCTTTATATTCGATGAATTATTCTGGTACACATCTACCCTTGAATGACGTTTACTAATTTTCTATCTTCATACTCGCAGAATTCATTCGCAAAGTATTTCATACAATAGCTATGCCATCAGCGCATAATTATTCTTTGTAGTACTCTCTCTCTGGTGGTTGTTAGAAAAAAAAAGCTTCCGAGGTTGTCTTTGTGCCGATTAGCCTGAGCTTGGTTTGAAGAATTGTAGTCAGAATATTGAGATTTATGACAAAAGGTAACTGAGACGAAATTGTACGATTAAAAGGGAAATATATATTGCTCCTTCATACAAAAGGTGTGTATTTGACATTTGAGAATTTATGATATTCATCGATGTATTGCGAAGTTGATAATCAGAAGGGGACTTCCGAAGGACTGGATACGAACCTGCATTTAATAATCCAAGACCTCCATTACTTCTTCGGAAGGTTAAACTTCATCAAAGCCAAATATCTGCTTGATCTGAGGTTTCCCGACTGATTATACAACGCTCCCCAAATTAAGAGGCATTTTATTTGTACAGATTAGCAGACTGGCGCAAAGCACGAGCCTGCAGAGAAGAATCATCGCCTGATTTCATTCTAACAAGTAAAATTTCTGAATCATTTTGAGTGACTGAGCTATGACTGTGTTTCCTATTATCAATGATTGATTGCTCGAAAGAACTGAAAACTACATAATTACATAGAGAGGAGGAAAAATTACGGTGGCGCCAGTGTGACACGACTCTCTTGGATTGTTATATAATATATGTATTTTTTTCTTTCATGATAACCAACGTGTAGAACGAGAGGTAACTAATCGGAAGAGAGATGCGGTGCCCATAGTAAAAGAAACGACTTCCACTATTGGACAACACAGAGACTACTGAACAAGGCCAGAGAAATCTAATTTTTTTTATCCTGTACTTAAAATATTTTGAAATCAATTTATAAAGAACTTTTCTCCAGATAGTAGTTAGATTATAGAACTGTATATTGTGTGATTTTCGTATATGGACATTGAACTTTATACCATCTGTGAAGTAATTTGAAAGTTAAGTGTGACTACGACAGTAAATTTGAAACTGTATTTAGTGATTAGAATCTGATATTGACAGTTATTTAATGGTATTGACTAGAGCGGCATTTAAAATGTCATTGAATCAGCAACGAGACGTGCAACAGTCTTCAGATGTTTGCGCAGAAGCAGAGGCCGCGGATAGCAGTTCTGAGACTGTTGTGGCTAACGGTAGCAATATAAATAATCCCGCTGGTTCAGAAAACATTCATACAACAGCTGATCAGAGTGTTGTTGACACGTTAGTTGTTATTATGCAACAGTTGTCTCTATTAGCCGAAGGCCAAGCGGAGGTAAAACGAGACTTATCCGTTATACAAAATGAACTCCAAAATCAAGAGGCCGAAAATCAAACAGAATTACAAAATCAATTAAGAGCAACCTTTACCGAATTAGATCAGAGATTAAATACCCAGACACAGGAAATTAAAAGAACAGGCAGAAAGGACCGAATAGAATCTTATTGCCCAAACTGAGCAGGTCCGCCAACATTCCCAAGAAAACAATAGTAAATTAAAAGCGGAGTAACCGAATATGTATCCGTCAAAATTGACACGATACAAAAACAAGTAGAACTGTTTCCTCAAGTAATACAAGCTCAAGAGGACATATAGTGCTCCGTAGCTATGATACCAGAAATTATAGAATCCCAAGATAATCTAAAGAAGCAATTTGACGAAGTGAAGGAAAAACAGACGACAGTGGAACATAGAATGAATGTACTTGCGGGAAAGTTTTCAGAAATGACATTAGAGCGGCAAAATTTTCCTTCGGAAACGATAGAAGAAACTGTGAAAGTAGCTTTACAGTCAATTTCAGAGAGTTCCGAAGAGAATTTTTTCAACAAAAGGTTAAAGGAAGTTCGTGAACAACTTGGCGAAGAATTCTCGCGTTGGAAAGAAAATATCGAAAGATCACTAAATCTCTCGCAGGAGGATTTAGAAACAGCGAGAAGTACGAAACAAAATTCTCAATCTGCGTGTGACATTCCGTCCACGTGAAGATCCGATGTGGAGAGAACTGGAACGTCAGAAGTTAGATTCGGTGTAACGGATAGCCACAGGGAAGAGTACGAACAGGATGATATTTGGAATCGTAGTACCGTTGAGGAAAAGATGATTAAACTGAGACAATTTCAAATCTTTAACCCTGACGAAAAGAATGTTCATACTGTAGTCTTTATTCGCAGTTTCAGAGGTCTACTTCCACGATCTTGGACAGAATGGCAAAAGATTAGTTTTGTATCTGGATATATACAAGGATCAGGAGCATTGTGGGCATCCGAACAAACATCTTCTTGTAAATGTTATAAAAAATTTGAGCAGGCTTTTCTACCAAAATTTTGGTCTACTGGAATACAAGAAAGACTTAGGCAGGAAGTATTATTTCCTCAGCCTTTCTCATTTTCTAGGATCTCTAAAGAGATATTTTGAGAAATACATTAATAAATCTTTGTATTGGGATGTACCGATTCCTTTGCCGGACATACTTAGGATACTCAGTCCAGACTACCCACCAGTATAAGGAATCAGCTGTTATATATATAAATGATAAGGATATAGACTCGTTAATGACTATGCTTGATCATCTTGATATAATTGAGGAGGACAATAAAAGGTCAAGAGAAATATCATATCAAAGAAGAGCAATAGAAGCGAATGCGAGCTGCAACTCGAATGGGAATGGCAGTAATGGTAGCAGTAACAATAATCATAAGCAACTACACTCTCCGAGGAGACTTAGAAATAGACAAAATGCAAACAATAATTATTACCATAATCGAAACTTTAGTAATGGTGCAGCGAGGGGCTATTTTAGGAACAATAGGAATTTTAATCGATATAATACAATGTATGGCAACACTAGACAGTTCTACCAACACCAGCAGAACAGCCGACCGGAGTGGCCGTGCGGTTCTAGGCGCTACAGTCTGGAACCGAGCGACCGCTACGGTCGCAGGTTCGAATCCTGCCTCGGGCATGGATGTGTGTGATGTCCTTAGGTTAGTTAGGTTTAATTTGTTCTAAGTTCTAGGCGACTAATGACCTCAGAAGTTAAGTCGCATAGTGCTCAGAGCCATTTGAACCATTTTGAACCAGCAGAACAACAACAATAATTACACGAATCAAGCAAGACAATATAGACCGAATTCACCACAACAACCGATAATTACTGAAGTAGCTGAAGAGAGAAATACCAATCGGACCAACAATCATACTAAACATGACCGCATCGTGCCTCGGAGGAGCGGTCAGGGGATCTGTTAGGGGCGAAACAGTAAAATTACAATTGTTAAGATATAATGATGGTGAGCTGTTGACTGAAGACTTAACGAAGGATTTAATAACGTGTCATAATGTCAGACCGAGTGTTCCGGTATCGGAAGTATTTGTTGAAATAGAGGAAGTTCCAACGAATGTGATATTAGACACCGCCGCTTCCACAATGTCATCTCAGGCGCTCTTTTTAGGAGAATTATTAGGAAGAAGAAGGTACCAATTTTGCCGGCACAGAACTGCAAAATCATCGGAGCTGTTGGAGCACGCTTTCCCAATGTCAAAATACAAACACAATTAGAGATGAAAATAGGAAATGTAGCGATTAAATGCACGTTCCTTGTAGTGGAGAAGTTATTAATGGACTGTATTCTTGGTATTGGGAGTATGCAGGAGTACGATTGTCAGATTGATTTTTTGGGAGGAATAGTTAAATTTAGATTAAATGGAGAAGAGATAGCACTGGATTTAAATAGAAAGGAAACGGTGCATGAGAAATATTGTCGCGGTGCCATAATTCAATTAATTGACTCTACAAACGGTCGTTGGAAGGAGCTTTCAAAGGATTTGATACGACAGGAGGACTTTAGCCAAACAACAATGATAAAAGCTAGTGAATCAAATCAGCGTACCGGAGAACAAAGGCAGCAGCATCATTATTTGTTAGAGGCATATGAAGATATTTTTGATGAGAAACCAGCAATTATTAAAGGGTATATTTGTCACCTACAAGTGAAGTCACATCAGACTTCCTGTTACACGCACTATCCGATCCCCTGGCGTTTAAAACAATCTGTTCAAAGGGAGATAAATAGAATGTTAGAATGGAACTTGATTGAGCCATCAACTAGTCCATATTGTTCTCCGCTCTTAGTCGTTCCAAAACCTGGAGGCAACGTAAGATTAGTTCTGGATGCGAGAGAGATTAATAAAATAATATGGAGAAAAGTTTTTTTGAGGCGACTCATCCATTCCTCGAAACTGATGAAGTACATAAAGAAATGGAATCTTATTTATACCGGACCATATGTTATTGTAAATATACCAAATCCTGAATCATACTTGTTGGCATATCCCGAATCGAAAATAATAAAGGGATTATTCCTGCATAATGATATAAAGAAATTTTTTGGAGGATCGTAGATCTGTGATACCAAATATGGAGAAGAATTTACAGTGGAATTTGACTATGAGTCGAATGTGTATATAAATATCAAGATGTTTATGTTGTCTCGAGGGTAAGAGACAGTGAGATTGCTCCTGTGATAGGTTAAGAGACAGTGAGATTACTCCTGTGATAGGTTAAGAGACAGTGAAATTACTCCTGTGATAGTTCAGCACAAAATTGTAAGATAGGTAGAAGAATTTGTTAATTACTACTGTCTTTAATTGTGGACTATGAGCAGAAGCCATAGTGATATACAATGAAAGTGCATCTACATTTCCTCAAGACACGGCACTTATGTGAGAATTGCGTGTGAAACTTGAACAGTGCGGGATATGTAGGTAAATACGCTGTGTGTATGATGTGCGCTGTTCGCGCGAGAAAACAAATGAACTGTGAAACGGAGCAACAGTCGATAATGTCACTGCTGCAAACAATTGAAGAAACTCTCTGGTTGCGCGAGAGAAAATTATTATAATTTTTAGATTTTTCATTATGCCTTCTCTACCAGGAGAATTAATTTAAGAGTTTTAATTAAAATTTTAAGAATAGCAGTTTGTGTGTTTCATATTATGGACATAATTCTTGAAATGTATTCCATAATGTTCATGAGAGAATGAAGAAGATTCTGCGAGTGGATGATTTGTTAAATGAACATACGTCATAATTAATGATATTTATTTGCAGGTGGATCTGTAAATCAATTAATTATAAGAATATTGAAAATTTTTGAGAGGATTTTTTTCTAGAAGTTATTCCATTTGTGGAGTCAGTGTCATATGCCTATGTTTAAAATTTTTCATCAGGTGTAAACTTAAATTTTATCCATAATTTCGTAATTGAAAGCAAATCTCGGACAGATTCAATGCTCTGCTTCCACCTGCACTATACCAAAACGAAGATCAGAAAAAAAAATTTGAGAGGAATACATTCGATATGAGCTACAACAAAATTTAAATGCCCACAGTCTATTTGGCAATGTTTTGGACAATCAGCAGTTGTAATGCAAAACAACTTTGGTATTGAGGACTACAAAAAAAATTCGCGATTTTCAGGATTTTGGATGTTCCAGTCTAGTACAGACGGAAGAATATAGGAATCCACTCCGATTTTGAGTTCAAAGATGAAATATGGACTTCGTTGTCTTAATCCACTCTCTTCGAGGGATTTATTCAGTCAGAACCTTTTCTTATCCCACTTTAAACCTGTTTAATGTTCACGTCCGTGACCATCTGTTCCTGAGATCATCTTTCTGTTTCTACGGCACATTACCAGCTTCTGTCCTGTACCACAAGCTATAGCCTGTCCTCTGTGCCGTCTCCACCAAACGCTGTACGCCGCCTACCCGCTGTCCGTACCCAGTGTTCCTGTTCCATAGACTTCACAACAAGACCGCCGGCTAAATCGTCGAAAGAAGAATTTTGAAAATTTTTTTTGGAGCAATATTGTAATTTTATTTTATTTTATTTTATTTTATTTTTTTTTTTTTTTGCTATTAGGCCCTTTTCCTTCGATCTACTCTATGGAGCTTCTATTTTATTTCAATTGGATTTAGGCTTTCCTATCATCTTTAATACCTGAGCTGGGGTCTATTCTTCCGGGTTTTCCAGGGTTTCCCTGTGAAGGCCAGTTCCCAAATGGGTAGACCTTTTTCATAATTACACCAATCTACATCTTCCCTGGTGATGTACTCGGGATGCGGGTAAACCCCGGTACATGTAAAAGCTACAGCTTAGGTATTCTCGTAACTTACTGTCTTAGCATATTATCCATACTCTCTATAGTAAAATTCTATTAATTCAAAATATTCCTCTTTTGAATAAACAACCCAACAAATTTTTTTCTGTTAGCTCGAAAAGTGTATTATCATTAACTTTGCTCGCTGCGAGGGGCAATTGTAATATCTCTTTATGTTCGATGAATTATTCTGATGCAATTCTACCCTTGAATGACGTTTACTAATTTTCTATCTTCATACTCGCAGAATCCATGCGCAAAGTATTTCATACAATAGCTATGCCATCAGCGCATAATTATTCTTTGTAGTACTCTCTCTCTCTCTGGTGGTTGTCAGAAAAAAAAGCTTCCGAGGTTGTCTTCGTGCCGATTAGCCTGAGCTTGGTTTGAAGAATTGTAGTCAGAATATTGAGATTTATGACAAAAGGTAACTGAGACGAAATTGTACGATTAAAAGGGAAATATACATATATATATGGCTCCTTCATACAAAAGGTGTGTATTTGACATTTGAGAATTTATGATATTCATCGATGTATTGCGAATTTGTTAATCAGAAGGGAACTTCCGAAAGACTGGATACGAACCTGCATTTAATAATTCAAGAGCTCCATTACTTCTTCGGAATGTTAAACTTCATCAAAGCCAAATATCCGCTTGATCTGAGGTTTCCCGACTGATTATACAACGCTCCCCAAATTACGAGGCATTTTATTTGTACAGATTAGCAGACTGGCGCAAAGCACGAGCCTGCAGAGAAGAAGAATCATCGCCTGATTTCATTCTAACAAGTAAAATTTCTGAATCATTTTGAGTGAATGAGCTATGACTGTTTCCTATTATCAATGATTGATTGCTCGAACGAATTGAGAACTACATAATTACATAGAGAGGAGGAAAAATTACACCCGTCATTCCCTAATCCGATGGGACCGATGACCTCGCTGTTTGGTCCACTCCCCCCGAACCAACCCAACAACCAACCTTTCTTTTGCACCCGCCATTGCTTCTTCGATGTTTATATTGAAAAGTAGGGACGAAAGCCTATGTCCCTGTCTTACGTCCTTTTCAAACCGAGCACTTCGTTCTTGGTCTTCCAGCCTTGTTGTTCATCTACAAAATTTTATATGACCAATCTTTTCCTATAGTTTACCCCTATATTTTTCAGAATTTAGAATATCTTGCACAATTTCACGTTATAGAACGCGTTATTAGATCCCCAAATCCTATGAAACTGTACTGATTTTTCTTCAGTCTTGCTTCCATTATCAACCACATAGTCAGAGCTCCCGCTCTGGCGCCTTTACCTTTCCTAAAGCCAAACTGCCAAACAGAGCGTCATCTATCACCTCCTCAGTTTTCTTTTCCATATTGTTCTTGTCAGCAACTTGGACGCATAAGCTGTTAAACTGATTGTACGATAATTCTCGTGCTTTTTGGCTCCTGCAATCTTCGGAATTGGGTGTATGATGTTTTCTGAAAGTCTGATAGTATATCGCCAAACTCACACATTCTGTACACGAGCGTGAATAGTCGTTTTGTTACCACTTCGTAGAATTATTCTAGAAAGTCCGATGGAATGTTACACATTCTTTCTGCATCATTTCATATTAAGACGTCCTTCGTATTTTTCAAAAGCAACTATTATTACTTGAATGTGTTACCCTCTACGATAGTAGTTACTTTACTGAAAAATGGTTATTACTTCCTTATTGTTCATCTCGCCTGGGAAATTCGGAAGTTCGTGTTACATCATTAAGAAACTGTATTGTCTACTGTACCGAAAGAAAGCCTATACACTTTGCATTCAGTACAACCAGTGAAAACAAGCGATACGTTTGGTCTCTTACTAGTTATTCTGATGAATTATTTAACTCCAGAATACATGGGTAAGTAGGAAATAAAAACATTGGCAGGTTCTCAGTACGCTATTGTATTTTAATAGTAATAAATATTTCGTCTTTGGAAATTGGACTCCTGCAATGAGAGTAGCTAATGGTCCCTGACAACATTTTTTATTTTCAGCAGCACAATCCATAGCTTAATGAGCACACTGAGTTTCTCAAACTAATAGCCGGCAGGGGTGGCCGAGCGGCTCTAGGCGCTACAGTCTGGAACCACGCGACCACTACGGTCGCAGGTTCAAATCCTGCCTCGGGCGTGGATGTGTGTGATGTCCTTAGGTTAGTTAGGTTTAAGTAGTTCTAACTTCTAGGGGACTGACGACTTCAGAAGTTTAGTCCCATAGTGCTCAGAGGCATGTGAACCATTTTTCAAACTAATAAACTCTTCTTAGCATCGGCAACATGCCAGTTGTTACAGTGCCTTTTCAGCTGACATGTTTATTGTGCTGGCCATCGAACGAGTGGTGTCAGCTACAGTATTTTGCTTTATGATGTGAAGTGGCAAAGCAGAGCTACAGCACCGTAAGTTCTGGGTTTCTTGCCAGCTCCCTCCGTTCCTCCGCAAAAACAGTGAACATTCGTCATAAATGTCCCATGTGCTATCGGCAGTATTGCTCTTCGAAAGCTCCATTCCTCATCTCCTGCACCGCTGTCCAATATCCTGTTCCTCCTCCCACACAGAACCAGCCGAAAAAAGGAGAAAATCGGTACTGAACTCTCGCTGCTGGTTCCCGACCGTCATTCCTTGGAGGCACTCAATTCCTACTGCGTTTCCGCCGATAGCAGCCATAGCAAGAAACAGCATTCTCGCGGACTAGCATCGTTTCCGTCGTGAAATGGCTTACTGCGCAACCTTTAGTGGCAGTAAACTAACACAAGGTCCCGGCAACCGATATAACGATAATTTTTTTTATGAGGTCCAAAGTATTTGACATACAAGAAAAGAAGGATATTAGATTCAGGAATGCTGAAATGGAAAAATCATAAAAATGAAACGTATGCGCTGGTTTAAAGATGAAGCGGGCGTTTCCGCTTGCAAGTGAAAATGGCACGCAGTTCAAAAGAAATAACCAGCCAGCTATCAGAGAAACGCACAGAGAAGTTCAGCAAAGAAAAAATCATTGGTCCAAATAATTGAAGTACAGTATGCAGAAAGGGGATAGACAACAAAATTTGAAGCTTTTTGTCAACCGATAGCTGGAGTGTAACTCTAGCACTACGCAGAAGTGTCACACATGTAGCCACTGGAACATGGTTTAGGTTATCTCGAAACATTCACGGTGAGCATATCTAGCACATTTGTTCCTCTTCTGCAAAGCAGCGAATGTTGGCCAATTCACATTGAGCGGAATAATTAGCAAGAGAACTCCTGATAAAGTTTGTGAACTTTTGTAGGAGTACTCTCAACAAAATATTAAAGAGAATGATGTGCAACATCTTACAGCGTTCAGTGTCGCATGTCCTGGACAAAACACTGGTTCGTTTTCTATTTAATATGATTGATTACATATACTGAAAACTGTAATCCAGAAATTCCATGTACGAAGCTATTCCTTTCTTCTCCGTGATAGCCGTTAAACAGCTCGTCAGGCGGAATGACGGAATATATAGAGTGGAAGAATACTGTGAGGTTGTGTAAAACATCAGCGTGAATGGACGTTTCTCTATCCAAGTAGATGATATTCTAGCTTTGAAGAAAGGATAACGCAGACACTACAAAAATGTGTCTATTACATTACGGCAGGAAGCGGTATTCCTAAGGAAACTAAAATTACTTTTCAGTTGTCCAAATTGAAGCACATTGAAGCAAATCAGATATGAAAGGGATGATTGTTGCATATGAGTATACTGATGTACTGGACAAGCATACATATTCTCTTAAATTCTGCAATATCCCTCCGAGTCTACCTCACAAGAAAGCATAAATCAATGTTAGTTTTCCTCTAATTATAAATAAATGAAGGATATGCAAGCAGAACATATTTCTGCAGGATACATTGAATGGTATGAAACTCTCTTTAGATGGTTCACAATATATACAGAAGAGCGGAGAGTGATTGTGAAGGAAAACTGCACGTAAATACCTTATTCAAATATTTTTCTGAGGATACTTATCAGTTTTGTTCAGTTCCTAATATACTATCAACTGAAATAATTACAGCAATTTTTTTCTGGTAGTTGCTGCTTGTTTCATTACGGTTTTTAAAATTCGTATATTTATAAAGAAGGATATATGTACATTATATATAATGCACCGTAATTGCCTGACACGTCACATGTCAAACCAGTTCTCGTGACAAAACATAAATGCAAAGCTGCAGAAAAGTTTCAAGTCCAAACTTTTATGTTTTCAACTATCTATGAAGTTTTTTATGACCACTCAACGTTTTCACTTTTGTTAGATATGTCTTTTCTGCATCATTTTACTTCAAATGTACGTTGTCACAATTTATCATAGTCCGAAATTTCACACGATAGTTTTCTGGGTCGGTAATCTAGAAGTTTCATGCGTCATTTGGTCAAACTGTAAACACATTTACAAACCTACAGTAGAACCATTTGGATGCCATCTCGGTGCACGAGTGGCAATACGTTGATAGACGAAGAGCGCACAACCACTTCCGATGTGCACATCGAATGGCTTCTCAGACGTCTCCACGACAAATGTACCATCAGAGTACAATTTGTTAAGGGTATAAGGTCCTGCATTTTGTTCAACTCCTACTCACTGTCGGCAGCTTGCAGGACATGTACTCACAGGATACCTAACGTATGTTACAAACGTCGAGAATCACCTCGTTCGTCCTTCAATATATTAAAATCTCACTTCAATGACAAATGTGCGCCATCTGTCCAAAAATTTCCGAGACCGATTTTATTTATAAGGTATTACAGTGCCGGTGTTGTTCAGAAATACGATGCGAAGGCACTGAAGCGAATACAGGCGTTATGAAATACATGAAATGCATTGGCAGTTACAGATGTGGAAAACTATCATTTGTATAAGGGAAATTTCGTAATGGACCGGGACTCGAACTCAGATTTCTCGCGTATCGCGATCGGTCACCTAAGCATTAGGCTATCCGAGCAGGCTCTCTGCTCTCGGACAAACATCTATTATGTATATTTCCCTAAAAGGGATTCATTTACCGGGGGGGGAGGGATAGTGACAGGAAGGGCACCCAGTAACTTTCTACAACTGATGCGGCCAAAGCCAGATAACGTACCTACTCTGTGAAGATACGGATTAAGGCGGGAAGAAGATGAAAGGAAGAAAATATTTTCATTTAAAACCTTACGGACGTTAATGCTCCACTGTAGCACTCGATTTCGTGCCGCTGGATAAGTTACTGTACATAGTCAACAGTCCATTACACGGTTGATGGTTTCCCATATTCGCAACTACGAATACTTTCCATGATTTTATTTCTGGTGTACAAGCGACATCCGTGCAGCGACTACGGTGGTTAGCTTGACATAACAAGTGTAAATTTCAGATCAAAAAAATGTGCATGAAATCTTATGGGACTTAACTGCTAAGGTCAGCAGTTCCTTAGCACACTCCTTAACCTAAATTATCGTAAGGACAAACACACACACCCATGCCCGAGGGAGGACTCGAACCTCCGCCGGGACTAGCCGCACAGTCCACGACTGCACCGACCCAGACCGCTCGGCTAATCCCGCGCGGCAATTGCAGATCATTCAGCTGTGATTAGGCGGTGTTAAGCAGAGGACGTACGGCCGTGGTGTGTCAGCGTTGGTGTGTCACAAATAGCAATGGAGAAACGTAGATAAATCGAGTGATCAAGAATTCTCCAGTATCTTTTGAGAAAGAGTAATGTGTATGCAGAGTTTGACTTCTTGACTTCCAAAGAAAAGCGGCGACGTGTGAACGCCGCACTGTGACGGAAGAAGACCTACGGAATTACATCCCAAAGAATCGATACCGTATCCTCTGGTGTCTCATGGTCACCACTTCTCGTAAGGTGGTTGATCATACAATCTCGGCGGCAGGCAACACATCTGGTACTGTTTTACGAGAACTATACCCTGGTAGCGGATGTTTTCCACATCCCACTAGGTGAATACTGAGCTGGTTCTCACATCTCGCCTCAGTTACACGACTTTCAGACATTTGGAAACGTTCGTACTATTTCACGGCTTATAGAAGACGCTGACATCTGGGGTACGCTAATTCCGTCCCGGGATGTACGGGGCGGCGACAGGAAGGCCATCCGGCCACCCTCTGACAGTAACATCGCCATATCCATTGTGACAAGGCCGACCCCGCGTTGGAGTGGGAAAAAGGCCCAAAAAAAAGAAGATACCCTGGTAGCGAATGATGATTCACAACCTAAATCAGTAAACGACGTTTACGACGTGCATACATATATCAAGAAATGTAAATATGAATATATATATCCTGCTCATAAGTTTGATGTTAATCCACCCCATCACGTTTAATTTTTCTTTTAATTTAAATTCTGTGCAAGTACCTCTGTGCGATATTGCTTCTGAACAGCATATTGATCGTTAGCACCAGGTGATGACACCAGTTAGCCCCGGTATGATGGTCGTTCATGGATTATGTGTAGAATTTAAACTACTTGTGAATCGCGTTGTGGAGACTTGTGTGCCAAGCAGGTGGATTATGGATGGGACGGATCCAAAATTGGAAAATGCCGACGAAACAGATATTGTTGCACTCTCGGTTCGACAAGCAGCGGGCAGTTGTTGACAGGAAAAAGATGGAGGAAATTCGTGCGTAAGTAAGAAGACCAATGCGCGAAGCGTATAATGACTTTCTCCGTCATACCCCGTCGAAAGATCTTGCCGAGAACCCGAGAAAATTCTGGTCGTAAGTAATCACTAAACTTGTCGAAGGATTCTATTCAGTCGCTCGTCGACTAATCTGGGATGGCAATCGGGAGACAGCTAAAGGAAAGTTGAAGTTTTCAGTTTCGCGTTCAAGAAATAGTTCATGCAGGAATATCGTACAAACTTACCGTCGTTTGACTGTCGTAGAGATTCCCGCGTGGAGGACAACGAAATTGGCATCCTTGGCGTAGAGAAGCGAAAAGTCTCAATCGAATGGAAAAAAACGCAGTTGACTCCAATATACAAAAAAACTTAAAAGACTGCCCCGCAGATTTACATGCAATATCCTTAACATCGATAAGCTGCAGAATAGTTGATCATATTCTTAATTCCAATGTCATAAATTTTCTTGACACAGAAAGGCTTCTGTCCACAAATCAGCACGGATCTAGAAATCATCGGCCGTGTCAAACTCAGCTTGCACTTTTCTCGCATGACACCCTATAAACAATGGATGGGCTGCAAGAGGCAAATTCCATATTCCTAGATTTCCAGAAAGCATCTAACACGGTGCCCACAGAAGACTGTTCACGAACTTCCGATCATACGGTTTAGGTTCCGAGATACGTGAGTGGCTCAAAGACTTTTTAAGTAATAGAACCCAGTACCTGATCCTCAACGGCGAGAGTTCATCAGGAACCAGGTTGGTGTCAGGGGTGCCCCAGGGAAGGGTGACAGGACCCATTTTATTTTCTAAATACATAAATGACCTGACGGACAGCGTGGGAAGCAATTTACGGCTTTTTGCTGATGACACTATGTTGTAAGGGAAGGTGTTGTCGTTGAGTGACTGTAGGCATATACAAGATGATTTAGACAACGTTTCTGGTTTGGGTGGTGGATAGCAGCTTTCTCTAAATGTTGAAAAAATGTACGTTAATGCTTACGTGTAGAAAAAACAATCCTGTAACATTTGAATACAGCATTGTTTGGATGCAGCTGGACACAGTCACTTCGATTAAATATCTAGGCATAACGTTGCAAAGCGACTTGAAATGAAATGAGCACATTAGTTTGATAGTAGGGAAGTTGAGTGCTCTACATAGCTTGATTGAGAGAATTTTGGGAAAAGTGTTGCTCATCCATAAAATGGATGGGAGGTAGAATGCTAATGCGACTCATTCTTAAGAACTGTTGAGGAGTTTGGGATCCCCATCAGCTTGGATTGAAGGAAGACAAGGAAGAAATCCAGAGGCGTGCTGCTAGATTATTTTGCGGTAGATTCGATCAGCACTCAGATATTACTGAGATGCTCCGTGAACCGAAATGGAATCACTGGAAGGAGGACGATGATCTTTCCGCGTGCACCATACCGCAAATTAGAGAACAACCATTGGAAACCGATTGTAGAACGAGTCTACTGGTGCCAGCGTACGTTTCGCCTAAGGACCACAAAGATAAGAAGCTACGAGTTAGGGTTCGTAAGGGGGTGTTTGGACAGTCGTTTCTCCGTCGGTCTTCGATTGGAACAGGAAAGGAAATAACTAGTAGTGGAAGGATCCCCTAAGCCACAGACCGTACTATGGCTTCCGAAGTATGTACGTAGATGTAGAAGTCGTTAATAAGTTACAAGTACATAGCTCGACTTTTAAGTAACTAGTGTATAACATTCGCTACAGTCAAATGATTTGTGTATGGCGTAATACTATGGAACCTCTCTTTTCGTGTTCTACATAACCACAAGCTGTGGTAAGCAATCTCTATAGATAAACAGGATACAAGATATTATTACCAAAGTACAGTCAAGTAGTTGTACTCAAGAACATTGTTAATGGATTATCTCTGTGCTGTTTTATCAAGATTTACCCTCACGTAATTTATTTAGACAAATATACGATAAAAACTGATTATTCTTAATATTGATTTATTCTTTGAATAAAGCAGTAATAAGAAGGTGCATCTCCATGCACAGCTCGAAAGTCGTTGTATCTTTGCTTTTCGTGAACCTCATGTTATGTAATTACATGCCTCTCTAATTAAATATAAAATTCAGAAACCACCAGTGACTCAAAGTTAACGGATCCTGTGCAGACCTGCCGCTTAAGGAATTTCCTTTTCTTACGACACATTATAATACATAATGCCACAGCTTCCCCTTTGATTGAAAATTAATGACATCCATTTTAAATCAAAAAGATAACTGACTACTAAGTCAGCGATACAATTTTTATCGACACCGTCTATCTCTCTTTCGTTTCGGTATAAAACAAATATTTTATTTATTTTTTATTTTATTTTCTCAAATATTTTACTATGAAGTGCCTTTTTAGGTATTAATCGCGATCAAAGGTAATGCTTCCTTCTTTACTTATTTTCAATTCACATGAAATTCCACTCAGACAATATCACCAAGACGAATGCAATGCTAAATTATTGCATGTCCAAAATACGTTTCTTTCGTTCAAATAGCTACTAGCAAACCATTAATGTCTTTGTATTTAAGACTCTTTTAAGCTCTTCTGAACTTGTCTCTTTCAATTAATTTCAATAATATTTACCTTTCTCTTAGTTTGTAACAAGAAATATTTGGAGAAAATTCACTTATTTTGAAATAATATTCTATATTTCTTCATTTTTGATTAACATACCGCAGCTCTATTTTAAGTTTTCCAATATATCAGAAATCGTCGGTAGCGTAAGAGTGCCAGCAGTTCTCTATCACAAGTATAGCGATTCAAAATTCAGAAAAAAAACAAAAAAACGTAAGTGACACCATCCCTTTGGGCCCAAAACTTATTCAGTGCAATCAAAATTTAAGTCTCGTCAGGTGTTGGCGAATTGTGTCGCTGAATCGCTTCCTAATTTAATGGTAACTCGCAACCAAAATATTAAAATAATGGTAGTACTGTGACGCGCCTGCAAAAGTGGTTGCATTAGGTTACTAGTTTACGTTATTAGGAAGATGCTGGCACTTTGCCGGCGACCAACAGTGTGTGACTAATAAGTGGCTACGTTCCGAAGTTCCCTAGTGCATGTTTAAGCAAATATTTTACAAACAATCGCTACAGTTCAGTGAATCCACGAATCTTTTCTATACACCAGTGACGCACCACAATATCCTCTTAATGTGCTCAGATCCTCCAAATATCACAGCTAACACCCAATTCTCTCAGAGTGTGCTAATCATATATACAGCAATACTCAATTACCACTGAGTTCGAAAAGTAGGAACACCAGGTAGAAAATATGGAACAATGCAGCTCAGCATTTAACCTGAAATTCAATCGCGTATTAACAGTAAGTGACTGTGCGCAGTATGGTCCTCGCTGTGAAATATTTCTATCATCCAACGAAATAATTAAGCCCTCTCTTTTCCACTACGAAGCCACACCTCCCTAACTAGACAGTTATTCACTGGTGGAAACTCGCAGAGTTAAACCAATTAATTATTTCAAGCCAGTAATTATTCTGACCTTTAAGTACTCACACTACTGCAAGTTACGCTGTTCCTCTGCTACTATCCGTACTGCAGCTTATTGTAACTGTCAGCAGTTCGAACTTGACTGTCCAGTAAGACTTCTCCACAGTAACTTCCCGGGGTGAGCTTGACTGTTCTGTTCGACCCCTTCACGATAAGCAACCACAAGATCCATTCTAAACCATTTTCCAAAAACTTGCACAAACAAACGTACAGTGAAACCATTGCTTTTGATAATTAAGTCATTATTGCTGATGGCCGTCGATTATTCTTTTCATTGCCGGGTGCCACTATTGCTAGATATTTGCCGCCCGAAATGCAACTTCTGTTTGCCACCGATGTAGGTATGATCTTTGCCGCTCGAAACATGAATGCAGTTCATCGCTTGTGAACTGGTCTCTACAACATTTCTGAGCAAACACATACTGTAAGTAACATTACAATAACCCATAAAATTCAACCCATATCATTGCAAATTCAGCTATTGCACCAATAAGCTAGGACGACAAAAGTGCCGTGATGACAATTCAAACAAATTTCCTCTCACCCGTCTCAAAGCCTGCCTCAGCTGATTGAAATGCAATTACTTTCTGAAAGCAAACACTTGGTGTTATAAGTAAGTTTCCACCACGGAAAGATAAAAAGCAGATATTAATATGGTCAATGCTTTGATGACATAACAAACATCCAAGCTAATTCGAAGCGCGATTTGGGCAACATCTCAAAGGGGAACTTTTCAGACATTTTCGCATCGTTCCATGAACATTCTGTGCATTTTACTCATATTGGGGGAAGCTACGCAGAACACTTGAAGCATTAACGCCACCATCTTAACTATTCTCTATTTTGTATTATTTCAGTTTTGAAATTTTTTGGACGGTAGACACTTAGAGGTTAAAGCCCTTTTTAGACGATGAACGAAAGTGTTCAAGAAAGATTATACTCTACTGAAGCGCTCTCGGCGCACTAGGCCCGAACTATAAAATCGTAAAAGCTCCTTTCGCAGCATATTTAAATGATAAACGTAAACACAGCGTACTGCTAGAAGCATGACGTGAAATTTACAAAGATTTTAAAAATTTCCCGGAAAATATTTACAAAAAGTTATCTACACTCACTTGCTCAGAAAAATCATGATAACGAAACGACCATAAACAGAAACAAAACTCAGCATACGGTAAGTGCGCCAGAAAGCTGTATGGTAGACTCATCTGACAGTTACTACCTCGCGTTTGCTTAGTGAGGCCACTAGTACCGAATTTAGAACTGGTCCCATTCCTGTACGCCTAGAATTATCGCACGTATCTACTAATGCAATCATAACAGTGAGTCCATTCACACGATAGACGGCTACCATTCACGCAGCTGGTTGTCAGTCGATTACGATTTCGTTCAACGTGTAAGACGGCCATAAGGTGTTACTTAAATAACTCAGTATTTCTTTTTCATTCTTCACAAACAAGACTTCAAGTAGAATTGAAGATAAGGTTACCTAACGTGTGTAAAAAATTGTCCTTTAAAGAGTGGCAGGATGGTAAAGTAACCGCTTTTGAATTATTTCAGAATAAAAACAGTCTGTAACGTAGCAAGTTATTACAAAATAACATTCATTGCAGCAAAGCATGCCGCCGTGTAGCCCGGTGGCTGCATGATTGTGTCTTCGCTATGACTCACAGCGCAGCTGATGCTAGCCGTGAGAACGGTCTCAAGTAACATCTAGTAGGAACTTAAATTCATACCCCCTACGAATCTAAATAAACTATAGTAATTATCATCCGATTTTGCTCAAACGTGGTATACCATCTTCTGTTATTAACTAAAGGATCCTGTTAAATTTTCAGACTTTTGTAGTTCCTGAGAATGAGAAAATTACTTAAATTTCCAAAAACCGACACGTATGTTTCAAAACTCAGTAAGAAACAATAGCACCTTGTCTTTTATTATCATCTAAAGTCATAAACAGAGTTCTCAGTGTATAAAATCACTTAACTGGAATTTTTCTTTTCAAAGTTTAATTACTCTCCTTTTCGTAGTCTAAAAAATCATTCAGAATTATTATCTATTTATTAATTTGTTGTGTCAATACATGGGAGTGAATGAGAGAGTGTCTGTGGGACATACGTAAAAACTTCATACTATTTTATGTAAAAACATATGAAATCGAATCGTGGGAAAATTGTGGTGCAACCACGAAGCTGATGACGTATGTCGTTCTGTGTTTGCTTTTGTAAGAAAGTAGCCAGAATAGTAGTCGGAAATGGAATAAGTTTCTAAATTAATTTAAAGATTATTTTGTATTTCGGTCTATTTTATTTAATATTATATAAAAAATTGGCATTGGAATGTTGTAAGTGATTTTCTGGTTAGTGATTGGTTCAGGCAAGTCTTGCCGCGAGAATGATCTAGAAGGATCATTCTGATTGGTCGTTCAAACCATTAGCCAATCAGAATTAAGCTGTTCCCGAGCGCAGAAAATTAGATAGGCATAAAGTGGGGAGACATAGAGAGAGTCGCTAGCCAACCTCTGTACGTGTAACATCATGCTAAATGTCACCGAGAAAATAACTTATAAAATTAATAACTGTTGAGTTCAATGCTGTTAGGAAGTGTCGTGACATAGGCATTTTAAGTTACGAACATTATGAGAACAATTTGATTAATTAATTGATGTGTCATGAGCGTGTGATATTTCGGTCTTAGTGAAATTCCGCGTGGCATGTTTCGTGTACTTTATGGAATACCTGCGCTAGCATTTGTAACGTTGAAGATCACTGATACGACCGAAGTTTCAACTCGCTATAGTAGTGGATCAGTGACTGTCAGATCGAACATTAATTGGGTCGGACTCGTAGATATTGTGGCTGCTTTTCCGTGTGAAATTTTGGAGTATTGACCGTGAACTTGGAATGATACAGCAGTTAAAATAGTACATTCCAACCTGATAGCAAATTTATGTGCTTCATGAAGAATAAAAGCCAGTTTACTGAAATTTCCAAAGGCTTACTGCAAATAAACTGCATTTTCCCACCACCCGGAGTTTTTAAAAGCATCTTGGCTCTGAAGTACCTAAAATATAGTCTCAGATAATTCTCATTATCACATTTTTGCTGGAAATGACCCTCGTAGATAGCTTCGCGCATTATTACGCCTTTTTCAGTATTTGGGGAATCACACTGGCCCCAGCTGAATAACAACGAGGGCTGGCGTGTCGGTCAGCCAGAGTGTGGTTTTAGATGGTTTTCCACATCCGATTACGTGAATTCCGGGCTATTGTTCATGCCTCGCCTCAGTTACAACACTCGCATACATTTGCAAAACGTTCACGCATTTTCACATGGAACAACACTAAACACAGACACATGGGGTACACAAATTCTGTCTCATGAAGGAAGAGGTTGCGACAGGAGGGGCATCCGGCAGCTTTCTACCACTGACACTGCCAAGTCCAGATTAACATACCTACTCTGTGAACATACAGGATAAACTCAGGAAAAAGTTGAAAAGTGTAAGATGTTTTTATTGTAAATCGTCTGGATGGCTCTACTCGATTGTAACACTCGATTTTGTGACGCTGGTTAAACTACTATTCCCTTTTTCATCATTCCATCGTCAAAAATGTCGTAACCTGTATCTGTGAATGGAAAAGGTCTGAACATGCAACGGCACCTGTTGTGAAAGAGTATACAATAGTGAAACAAGAGATAAATCCAAAGCAGCCAACTGGAGGCAACAAAATGTGGTTTTATTCAACCTTCAGCAGTGGTTTCGACGCATGTAAACACATTTTCTTCTAAAATACATGTAATCTGGAGACATTGTGGCAACAATAACTACAGACCCGGAGAGACACATGTCAAAATTAAGCGTCATACGGGGACTAGATCCCCACAAAGGGATGACAATGTCACATACATCATAAAACATAACCAAAAGCATAAAAAACTAGTACTAACTAAAATTTCACATTAGAAAAACATCAAAAATATAGCGATTAGTCATTTGTCCAATAAAAGAAATATGTTGTCAGGGCGCATCATTGCATACATTACTAAATATTCATTTCCACTTATTAGCCGTTTATGACGCAAGAGTACTTCAGTCTCGACGCACGTACCGCCTGCCTTGTTTTCCTGGTGTTCACGCCTTCCGTTTCTTTTCAGTCGGTGTGTAGCTAACATGACCTGATATTTTATTTCACTGGTTTTTTTCTGGTTTTAATTATTCTTAGCTGACAAGACGTGATCACAGGGGATAGCTTATTTAACAATGAATAAAATAATGAGCACTGACAGTATATTTTCAGTGGACATATGAGATATTGCTTGATTATTTGGTGTTTTTCCAGTGTGAAATATTAGTAAGGACTAGTTGTTATGCTTTTGGTTATGTTTTATGATATATGTGATATTCCTACCCCTCAGTGGGGATCTAGTCTCTGTATGACGTGAAATTTTGAAATGTATGGCTTCAAATGACCCTGAGCACTATGGGACTTAACTGCTGTGGTCATCAGCCCCCTAGAACTTAGAACTACTTAAACCTAACTAACCTAAGGACATCACACACATCCATACCCGAGGCAGGATTCGAACCTGCGACCGTAGCAGTCGCGCGGTTCCAGACTATAGTGCCTAGAACCCCTCGGTCAATCCGGGTGGCTTTGACATGTATATTTCTGGGTTTGTTGTTATTGCTGTTACAATGTCTTCAGATTAAACTTATTTCTGAAGAAGAACGGTCTACATCCTTGTAAACCACAGTCAAATAAATCCACTTTTCGGTACAATGGGCTGCCTGCTTTGGATTTATTTAGTTCCGTTGCTGAGGCGCAGCCATGTCCAAAATATTTAAAAAATAGTGGAACTCTTGGTGGCCAGTACCGAGTCATTTACCTCGTAGTGTTTACATAATGGCACTCCACAGTTTATTGCTTTGGCATTAATTCGAGTTTTCTCCCCCACGTGTACTAACTCTGCCGTTCCTCAGCTTCATCAGTCGACTGCATTTCGCAGCAATTGTTGCTTTGCATTAATCCAGAAAAGTGGCCTTTTAAACTCTGTGGGGAACCAAACACCGCGGTGCTCTCCTCCCAATACAACAATGCTTTCTTATGGAATTGCACCGCACATAGCTAGAACTGCAGCAGAAAAAAGTACATGATCCAGTGAAAGTAGTTGTTTATTATTTGATTTAGGCTACGTATATAACCATAAGTTTTTCCAATAAGTTTTCCATTCGATCAAAGTGCTGTTGTTTCCAAGCTTCTGATCACTGCGCTTCAGTTATCTTTCCTCGTTCCCTTTGGATTCTAAGACCTTCGCTGGAATCGTATCTCTGTTAGGAATTTCACGTTCTCCTGTTTTCGTCTCATTCAGACCGCTTCTGACATCTTGGAGTCAATTGCACCACTGAGACTTCTCCTGCCTGTTATCTTCAAAAATAGTCTTGCATGTTTTACTTTCATACACCCCGAACAAGACGTCCATGACACATCGTTCTACGGCTTCTAGTCTTTACATTTTGTTGTTGAGTTTCCTTGCACAGATTTTCATATTTCTGCTCCGTATTCGACGCCATGTTATATTTATTATAATATTTTTCTTGTGATTTTCTTCTCTTTCTTTTCTGTTTCTAATCAGTAAACTGCGTATAAACATTGTGGAAAAAAATTGATTTAAGGCCTTATGGGACCAAACTGCTGAGGTCATCGGCCCTTATGGTTACATAATAATCTAACTTTAACTTACGCTAAGGACAACACACACACCCATGCCCGAGGGGGGACTCGAACCTCCGACGGGGGGAGATGCACGAAACGTGACAAGACGCCTGGGACCGCGCGGCAAACATTGTGGTTTCATTACTGTACCCTAGTGCTTTAACTTTGCTTGAAAAGAGATAGATCGTGCTCATCTTTAGTCAGCTGAAAGCCCACTTCCATTTTTCTTGCCCTGAGTTCATTAGGATTGCTATTATTGCTGATCTACTGTAATAAGTTTATTAAATTTTTAAATTTTTTCGTAATTTACTGATGAAATCTTGTGCATCCATTATATTTGTCATACATTCTGTGTTTGCCTAAGATATTTGAAGACCTGTTTTCGCTGCAATTCTTTTCAAAATATTGATTTCTTCTTATTACCATTGCCGTGTCTACGGACAGTATTGCAAGATCGCCGGTGAAAGTACCTACTTAAAACTGTCCATTGGAGATGAAAATGAGAAATCATTCATCTACTTATGAGATGGAACAGTTACTACTACACTGTGTAACAGTGGCAATCTGGAAACTTTTATTGTGTGTCTGCATTTGTAGTGCTTTTGGTGACAGTCGGAATTTCATGTATCCTCCCGTCATGTGTCACACCATTCTTTCTCACACCGTGCATCACACGCTTTCAATGGGCTTTGCAATATTCCAGCGAAAGTTGCAACTGAGGTACGCTCCGTGACGATATTGGGGGAAAGGTCAATCGCGTCATTACTGGTCTGTTGCAGGGAGGTCAGTCGCATATAAGAGGAACACGTGAAGCGGATTAAATTATCCAACTACCCGTTGGAGCTAAGAACATTCCAGTTACTAGAGACAAGCGTTACGCCCTGGCAAAGTAGATGTAATTACAGTTGACAATAGAAGCAAACTTGGCAAACGGGTGGACCCACTCATGCTACATAGAGGCAGTGTGATTATGCAAAGTACAGTGTCGTCTCATCGCGCGGCCTATCCACGCCTGCGCCAGCTGCTGCTCTATAATTACATCTCCTGCTAACGTTCTCTTCGGGCGAGAATGTCTCTGCCAGGTTCTTCCTTCCCTCTGCGCCGCACTTCGTGGAACCCTGGCGGTAGAATACGCTCGCCAGAACTGACTTCTCGGAAAACCGAGACCAACCTTTTTTCGGCGATCACTCTCGGAAGACGCAGCGGCTGTCACGATTTGTTCTTTCGGGAGAAACCGCCCAGCAAGCACTCGCTCGCATTCCAGGAACGTAACATTTTAAGAAAACGGGCACCTATTTCGGATTGTGGTTAAGGAGGGCCAGGTGCTCTTTTTCTGTCCATTAGTCCGATAACGATCAGCCACACATAACGTTACATACAGTGCAGCTACAGTAGCTGGATGCTTACCACTCCG
Source organism: Schistocerca serialis cubense (assembly GCF_023864345.2). Classification (NCBI taxonomy): domain Eukaryota; kingdom Metazoa; phylum Arthropoda; class Insecta; order Orthoptera; family Acrididae; genus Schistocerca; species Schistocerca serialis. The sequence continues at coordinate 969,245,637 of NC_064638.1, forward strand.
TTCGTGTGTTTTCCAGGAAATCACTTCAAAAAATGGAACAATCTAGGCTCCCTCTTAAGTACATACGAAATAAAATAATTACTTATTAAACATGCGACCATAAACAAGATTACAATAACATTGAAATAAGTTACGTTTCGCGCGTGTTCCTCTGAGGATCAGATTTAGTAATCTTAAGCTACAACTTTAGTTAATAACCCCAGCATAGCATATATTATGTGACTACACTGTCATTATTGAACCACAAGAGCCGACATACAGGTGGTTATTTTCATCACAATTCAATCTTTTATTACATCTGTCGCCGATTAGGTTTATCTGACACGCTCCGCATGGACTCACGTTGTAATGTTTCCTTTTCTTCTTTCAACGAAAATAATGGTCGTAAGAACGTGAATCATTATTCAGTTGGTAGTGGACAAATATTACATGTGCTGGATGTGAGGATCGATATTTTATGGTAAACTTAGACCACTATGTAATTACATACGCATCAATGTTAATTATAAAAAAAAATATGACTTTTCGATACATACGGATACTTCGTCAACAGAAAGTACAGAAAATTTGCAAACAAAAATTGTTCTTCAATATTTTCTGAGTAACTGGTTAATAATGTCAAAATCTTGTTTATACGAATGACTGTCAGGAGCTGTCTATGGTCAGAAAAGAAAGTTGTTCATAGATATCGCAAGAAGCAGTCGCTTGGGATAGTTCGTGATACATGTTGATAATAGGCGGCAGTTGTGTCCAAAGAAAAGTGTAGCATACTCATACGATGACATTCGCCAGGGCTAGTAGCCAGGTCTTTTCATTCATTTTGTGTTTACAGTGTGTCAGCTTTATGACCTCTTCATAATGTCGTCATTTTGTGTATGAGTTTGTTGTATGTTCTTGGAAGTTGTTGTTTGTGAGCTACATAGAAGTAGCGATACGTCCGAAAATATTGGTTTATTTCTAAATTGGTACATTACTTCTCAGTTCCATTCAGCAGTATCGATACTACCCTTGACTTTCTGTAGACACCGAAAAGTCGTTATCTACAGGATGAACCAGAACTACACCGACAAACTTTGAGAGGCTGGTCTGGGATATCTTCTGAGTATTTTGGTATTGGGACCCATGGTCTCCGGCGGCTCGTTACAGAGTAATAATGTATTTTATTATCGACTTGTTAACGCAGCCACACTTGTTTCTGTCAAAATACGTTCACAGCACTGAAGAAGCCTAGAATATACAATAACCGAAGTGCAACACAACACAGAGTAATGTAACAACCTTCAGACAAAACATGTCCACTTTTATAACAGGGTGTTCAATCTATTCTATCAGTGCACAGTGAAACCTCCCCTTAGAAAAATTTATGATTTACTGTGCTGGTAACCTGTTACGTTATTTCATTTTCAAACAGCTAAGCAGAACTGAACGTACTCAGACATTTCTCTCTTTACTTATTCTGATCAACACTAAACTGACACACAATATTTTTTTAGCGTAACGCAATCTGACTTTCAATAATCCCTACAAAAGAATGGCCCTGACTGACAATAACCTATACCTTTCATGAATCACCTACCTCACAAAAATCTTCGTTACTCGAACTACTGCAATACAGCGAGCGCCAATACTGCCAGCTAAATAAAAGATTCTAACTACTGAAGGCACTAACTACTGATAGGCATAGTTAGCAAATGAAAGATTTTGATAGAGAACAAACAATGTATTTACCTCAATAATATTCAAAGATCATCATTTATATATCAGTTCATGATATCCAGTATTACAAATGTACTCTTTCTGATGGACACACGTCCAGATCGTCCGCTCCAAAAATTCTGCCACCTCTCTCCCCACATCCACCACTGCTGGCGGCTCACCTCCAACTGTGCAAAGCTACACGCTGTTCACCTTCAACTGCCCAACACTACAATAGCGAATATTCCAACAATGCCAGTCAGCCACAGGCTGTACACAGCACAACCAGTGATTTTCATACAGAGCGCTACGTGGCGTTACCAACATAAAAACCTAAACAGCCTACTTACAACAGTACAGAAAGTAACAAATTCATGGTGAAATCTTCAGGTGTCCTTTATTTTGCACAATTCGCTACTAGTTTCGGGTAATGACCATTATCAAGTTTATCTGGCATAAACGGCAGGAAAATTATAGCACAATTTAAAGAAAAGTAATTATTATGTAACTTTCCTGCCGTTTATGCTACCTAAGCTTGATAATGGTCACTGAGTGAAACTAGTAGCAAACTGTGCAAAATAAAGAACAATTACGTTTCACCATGAATTTTGACAATTATTTGGTGGCTGATTATCCTCACCTGCAAACATACATACAATTCAGAACAGTTCCCTTACAGGTATTGTCCAAAATTTCAGTTACCATGATCACGGCAGAGTGTACGGCGACGCACTATCGACTGCCTTACACGCTCAAGAAGTCTAGGAATTTGGCGTACTACTCCCGAGGGTACGATAACACCAGCAACCAAATCCGAACTAGTACCGACGGAAGCCTCATAAACTCGTCTCTTCACATGCCGCCAGTAAGAGAAGTGCATTGGCGTCGTGTCTGGTGACCGAACTAACCGGAACAGAACCACTGCGACCAATCCATCTTCGTCCAAACGAAATTGAGTGTCTCTGTAACGAGCCGCCAGTGACCTTGGGTCTCATATACTGAAATATTAAGAAGGTATCCTTGAACAGCCTCTGGAAGTGAGTCTGTGGAGTTCTGGTTGATCCTCTATAAATTAATTGTACGCCCACGGTTCAACAGTATTCCCTATGGTGAGGCAGAGGAGGAGGATTGCGAGCGTTCCGAAATGCTACATGATAATGTACTGGTAATATACCGACGCTTTTTTGTAAGAATTTGTTGGCATTGCTATTTTGTGGTGTATGAGAAGGAGATAGTGATGAAGCAGAGTCAAGGTGCAAACTTCACACAGTTTATTCAAAGCTCATCTGTAAACAGCTCCACGTCTCTTCTTTCCTGTCTCCTTATCTGACAACGGATAAAACAAAAGTGCTGAATGCTGATCGGACAGAAACAAACAACTAACTGTATCTCGTTTTCATCAGTACATTACTACCTTTTTTATTATTTTTTAATTTTTTTAATTATTTATTTATTTATTTATTTATTTGTCATCAGTCTTCTGACTGGTTTGATGTGATCTCCCACGAAATCCTCTCCTGTGTCAACCTCTTCATCTCAGAGTAGCACTTGCGACCTACGTCCTCAATTATTTTATTTCCTGGATGTATTCCAATCTCTGTTTTTCTCTACAGCTTTTGCCCTCTACAGCTCCCTCTAATACCATGGAAGTCATTCCCTCATGTCTTAACAGATGTCCTACCATCCTGTCCCTTCTCCATATCAGTGTTTTTCACATATTCCTTTCGTTTCCGATTTTGCGCAGACCCTCCCGATTCCTTACCTTATCAGTTCATCTAATTTTCACCATTCGTCTTTAGCACCACATCTCACTTCTGTTCCCGTTTTCCCACAGCCCATGTTTCACAACCTTACAATGCTGTACTGCAGAGGTACATTCTCAGAAATTTCTTCCTCAAATTAAGGCCGATATTTGAGATTAGTAGACGTCTCTTTGCCAGGAATGCCCTTATTGCTAGTCTACATTTGATGTCCTCCTTGCTCTGTCCGTCACTGGTTATCTTACTGCCTACGTAGCAGAATCCCTTAACTTCATCTACTTCGTGATTATCAATCCTGATGTAAAACTTCTCGCTGTTCTAAAAAGAAAATGGTTCAAATGAATCTGAGCAATATGGGACTTAACATCTGAGGTCATCAGTCCCCTAGAACTTAGAACTACTTATAAACCTAACAAACCCAAGGACATCACTCACATCCATGCCCGAGGTAGGATTCGAACCTGCGACCGTAGCGGTCACGCGGTTCTAGATTGAAGCGCCTAGAACCGCTCGGCCACTGCAGGCGGCCGCTGTTCTCATTTCTACTACTTCTCACTACCTTCGTCTTTCTTTGATTTACTCTCAATTCATACCCTGCACTCGTTAGACTGTTCATTCCGTTCAGCAGATCATGTAATTCTTCTTTACTTTCACTCAGGATAGCAATGTCATCGCCGAACCGTATCGTTGATATCTTTTCACCTTGAATTTTAATTCCACTCCTGAAACTCTATTTTATTTCCATCATTGCTTCCTCGATGTGCAGATTGAACAATAGGGGCGAAAGGCTATATCCTTGTCTTACACCCTCTTTAATACGAGTACTTCTTTGTTGGTCGTCCACTCTTATTATTCCCTCTTGGCTGTTGTACATATTCTATATTCCCCGTCTCTTCCTAGAGTTTACCCCTACCTTTCTCAGAATTTCGAACATCTTGCACCATCTTACATTGTCGAAAGCTTTTTTCAGTTCGACATATCCTGTGAACATGTCTTGACTTTTCTTTAGTCTTGCTTCCATTATTAACCGCAAAGTCAGAATTGCGCCTACTTTGCTAAAACCAAACTGATCGTCATCTATAGCATCCGCAATTTTCTTTTCAGTTCTTCTGTATATTATTCTTGCAACCAACTTGGATGCATGAGCAGTTAAGCTGATTGTGTGGTAATTCTCGGCACTTGTCAGATCTTGCCGTCTTCAGAATTGTGTGGATGATGCTTTTACGAGAGTCAGATGGTGTGTCGCCAGACTCATACATTCTACGTACCAACGCGAACAGTCGTTTGTTGCCACTTACCCCAACGGTTTTAGAAATTCTGACGCTATGTTATCTACTCCTTCTGCCATATTTGATTTTAAGTCCTCCAAAGCTCTTTTAAATTCTGATTCTAATACTGGATCCCCTATGTCTTCTAAACCGACTCCTGTTTCTTCTTCTATCACATCAGACAAATCTTTCAATGTATTTTTTCCACCTATCCGCTCTCTCTTCTGCATTTAACAGTGGAATTCCCGTTGCACTCTTAATGTTGTCACCTTTGCTTTTAATGGCACTGCAGGTTGTTTTGACTTTCCTCTATGCTGAGTCTGTCCTTCCGACAACCATTTATTTTTCGATGTCTTCACATTTTTTCTGTAGCCATTTCGTCTTAGCTTCCCTGCACTTCTTATTTATTTCATTCCTCAGCGATTTGTATTACTCTATTCCTGAGTTTCCCTGAACATTTTGTACTTCCTCCTTTCGTCGATCAACTGAATTATTTCTTCTGTTACCCATGTTTTTTCGCAGTTAACTACTTTGCACCTATGTTTTCTTCCCAACTTCCATGATGGACCTTCTTAGAGATGTCAATTCCTCTTCAACTGTTCAGATGGTTCAAATGGCTCTGAGCACTATGGGACTTAACAGCTGAGGTCATCAGTCCCCTGGAACTTAGAACTACTTAAACCTAACTAACCTAAGGGCATCACACACATCCAAGCCCGAGACCGGATTCGAACCTGCCACCGTAGCGGTCGCGCGGCTCCAGACTGAAGCGCCTAGAACCGCTCGGCCACACCGGCCGGCTCTTCAACTGTACTGCGTACTCAGCTATTCCTGATCGCTGTATTTATAGCCTTAGATAACTTCAACCGTATCTCCTCATTCCTTAGTAATCCCACTTCTTTGCATATTGGTTCTTCTTGACTAATAATGTCTTAAACTTCAGCCTATTATATTGTGATCAGAGACTATAGCTGCTCCTGCTTACACCTTGCAATCCAATATCTGATTTCGGAACATGTGCCTGACCATGATGTAATCTAACTGAAATCTTGCCGCATCACCAGGCCTTTTCCAAGTACAACTCCTCGTCTTGTGATTCTTGAACAGAGTATTCGCTATTACTACATGAAACTTATTACAGAACTCTTTCTCCTCTCTTATTCCTTGACCCAAGCCCATATTCCCCCGTAGCCTTTTCTTCTACTCCTTCCCCTACAGCTGCATTCCAGCCCTTCATGACTATTAGATTTTCATGTCCCTTTACATACTGTATTATACAATCAGTATCCTCATCCATTGCCCGCATCTCGTGGTCGTGCGGTAGCGTTCTCGCTTCCCACGCCCGGGTTCCCGGGTTCGATTCCCGGCGGGGTCAGGGATTTTCTCTGCCTCGTGATGGCTGGGTGTTGTGTGCTGTCCTTAGGTTAGTTAGGTTTAAGTAGTTCTAAGTTCTAGGGGACTGATGACCATAGATGTTAAGTCCCATAGTGCTCAGAGCCATTTGAACCATTTTCCTCATCCATTTTCTCTATCTCTTCATCTTCAGATTGCTACGTCGGCATGTGTACCTGAACTATCGTTGTCGGTGTTGGTTTGCTGTCGATTCTGATAAGAACACACCTATCACTGAACTGTCCACAGTAACACACTCTTTACCCTGCCTTCCTATTCATGACGAATCCTACTCCCGTTATACCATTTTCTGCTACTGTTGATGTTACCCTATACTCATCTGATCAGAAATCCTTCTCTTCTTTCCACTTCACTTCACTGACCCTTACTATATCTCAATTAAGCCTTTGTATTTCCCTTTTCAGAATTTTTTGTTTCCCTACCACATTCAATCTTCTGACATTCCACGCCCCGTCTCGTAGAACGTTATCCTTCCGTTTATTATTCAATTTTTTGCTCATAGTAATCTCCCCCTTGGCGTTCCTCCCCTCAGATCCGAATGGAGGACTATTCCGGAATGGAGAGATCGTCATGATACTTCTTCAATTACAGGCCATATGTCCTGTGGTTACACGTTGCATGTCTTTAATGCAATGGTTTTCATTGCCTTCTGCATCCTCATGCCGTTGATCAATTCTGATTCTTCCGCCTTTAAGGACAGTTTCCCACCCCTAGGACAAGAGAGAGCCCTGAGCCTCTGTCCACTCCACCGCCCTCTTTGAAAAGGCCTTTGACAGAATGAGAGGTATGCGGGAAGTCTTCGGCCGCCAATGCTGATTGTTAATCAAAATTTTAACAGCAGCGGGATTTTGATTATGAATCAAAGACGCTACCCCTAGACCATGGGTACCTACTATATGTAAGGGTAAATTTTTGTGCTACAGATTTTACGATATTCCTGTCTATAATTAATCTTTGCCATAACAGCAGGCTACGTGAAGAGCTCACATGGAATGCCTGGTACAAAACAGATTATTCCGAACGGGGTTCAGTTAAATAGTGGTGTACACTACGCTGGTATGTAGATCTTTAACTTGCACCTAGTGGAATCACGAAGTTTCTGGTACTCCGACTCTTCGACATTGTTCCCTCGGTGCGGCAGACCTGGAGGATTCGCAGTGTTCTTTTACTCTATGTGGTAACATACTGCATCGTCTGTATATGTAATCGTCTCTACTGAGATGCAGGCCGGTTCTTCCATTTCGAATGATTTCAAGACAGTACAATTGACGACTGCAACTACGCTGCTTTCGGAGTAACTTCCGTTCTATCACACACTAATTCCGTAGGAGATTCGTAATTTCGGAGATGTCTGGTTACATTATTGCAAACAGATACAGATCTGTGGACACTGCTGTCCACAATTTGTGTGGAGCACGCTGCGCGACAGTCTTGATCATCATGAAGCTACCCCGTTGACGTGCACCATCACTGTCAGGTAGGATGTGCTACGCTGTTAATCGTCCTTAATCCTGCAAGTAACCGTGGGTCCCATATTTTAGGGAGAAAAGTACATCATATTATTAGCGTGTAACGTGCATGTTCAGTCGAAGAAAACATACCCTTTCCTGACACCAGGAAAAATTCTACATACATTATACATCAAATTTCCGGTCTGTATAATCGCGTTAGAATATAGCAGTTACTCCCCACCCTATGTTCTTTACTCGAACTCCTAGGTATAAAATAGCTTCATATAACAAAGATACTTTAAACGTCTGATTACTTTATAAATGAATTAATACTTTAAAAGTTTGACGTTTAGTATGTAACGCCTTTATGCTTGAAGAAGTAAAACTCGAATTATGTTGGTTTCATTAGTTTCAGATTGTTCACCCATAGACTAATGAAAAAGTCAAAACCAAAATTGGTAATTCAAAGTATTTAGAAAAGGTTTAATCCTTGTTTACATTTTCTTGGAAATCAAAAAATTCTCTCATTATCGAACACTATATCAGTTTAGTACAGATAATTTACGCTTTGTTGTACGAAAACTTAGATATTCACAAATCCCAGTGTTAATGTCGTTCCCTACAAATTTTTGTGTACATTGTGGTATATGTGAATACTACCTGCAAAATTTGCTACCAATAAAGTTAAGTGCAGAATTAATAGCAACCCATGCCTGATGCTGAAGTATTTCTACATTAATAGCGAAAATGTAGCAAGCGGTAAAGTTCTTTTTCTTTCATTTCTTCGTGGCGAGGGTATCAACGAGAAAAATTCTCGGAAAGTTTGGGAATAATGTGTAAGACTTGTTACAAGCCACTACCTGTTTTCAGTCTAAAATACTAGTCGGATATAGTATTGGTGATTAGCGCTCTGTGTTATTGTGCCTCAAGATACACTATGTGATCAAAAGGATCCGGTCACCAATTAGTGAATAGTAATATCAGGGCGTGCCTCAGCGATACAGATGGTCGTACCGTAAGTGCAACCACAACGGAGGGTTATCTGTTGAGAGGCCAGACAAACGTGTGGTTCCTGAAGAGGGGCAGCAGCCTTTTCAGTAGTCGCAGGGCAACAGTCTGGATGATTGACTGATCTCGCCTTGTAACACTAACCAAAACGGCCTTGCTGTGCTGGTACTGCGAACGGCTGAAAGCAAGTGGAAACTACAGCCGTAATTTTTCCCGAGGGCATGCAGCTTTACTGTATGGTTAAATGATGATGGCGTCCTCTTGGGTAAAATATTCCGGAGGTAAAATAGTCCCCCATTCAGATCTCCGGGCGGGGACTACTCGAGAGGACGTCGTTATCAGGAGAAAGAAAATTGGCGTTCTGCGGATCGCAGCGTGGAATGCCAGATCCATAAATCTGGCAGGTAGGCTAGAAAACTTAAAACGGGAAATGGATGGGTTAAAGTTAGATATAGTTGGAATTTGTGAAGTTCAGTGGCAGGAGGAACAAGACTTTTGGTCAGGTGAATACAGGGTTATGAACACAAAATCAAATAGGGGTAATGCAGAGTAGGTTTAATAATGAATAAAAGACAGGAGTGCGGGTAAGCTACTACAAACGGCATAGTGAACGCATTATTGTGGCCAAGATAGACAGAAAGCCCATGCCTACTACAGTAGTACAAGTTTATATGCCAACGAGCTCTGCAGATGATGAAGAAATTGATGAAATGTATGATGAGATAAAAGAAATTATTCAGGTAGTGAAGGGAGACGAAAATTTAATACTCATGGGTGACTGGAATTCGAGATTAGGAGAAGGGAGAGAAGGAAACATAGTAGGTGAATATGGATTGGGGGGAAGAAATGAAAGAGGAAGCCATCAGATAGAATTTTGCTCAGAGCGTAACTTAATCATAGCTAACACTTAGTTCAAGAATCATAGAAGAAGGTTGTATACATGGAAGAATCCTGGAGATACTAAAAGGTATCAGATAGATTATATAATGGTAAGACAGAGATTTAGGAACCAGGTTTTAAATTGCAAGACATTTCCAGGGGCAGATGTGGACTCTGACCACAATCTATTGGCTATGAGCTGTAGATTAAAACTGAAGAAACTACAAAAAGGTGCTAATTTAAGGAGATGGGACCTGGATAAACTGACTAAATCAGAGGTTGTACAGAATTTCAGGGAGAGCATAAGGGAACAATTGACAGGAATGGGGGGAATAAATACAGTAGAAGAAGAATGGATAGCTCTTTGGGATGAAGTAGTGAAGGCAGCAGACAATCAAGTAGGTGAAAGGCGAGGGCTAATAGAAATCCTTAGGTAAAAGAAGAAATGTTGAATTTAATTGATGAAAGGAGAACATATAAAAATGCAGTAAATGAAGCAGGCAAAAAGGAATACAAACGTCTCAAAAATGAGATCGACAGGAAGTGCAAAATGGCTAAGCAGGGATGGCTAGAGGACAAATTTAACGATGTAGAGGCTTGTCTTACTAGGGGTAAGATAGATACTGCCTACAGGAAAATTGAAGAGACCTTTGGAGAGAAGAGAACCACTTGTAGGAATATCAAGAGCACAGATGGAAACCTAGTTCTAAGCAAAGAAGGGAAGGCAGAAAGGTGGAAGGAGTATATAAAGGGTTTATACAAGGGCGATGTACTTGAGGACAATATTATGGAAATGGAAGAGGATGTAGATGAAGACGAAATGGGAGATAAGATACTGCGTGAAAAGTTTGACAGAGCACTGAAAGACCTGAGTCGAAACAAGGCCCCGGGAGTAGACAACATTCCATTAGAACTACTGACGGCCTTGGGAGAGCCAGTCCTGACAAAACTCTGCCATCTGGTGAGCAAGATGTATGAGACAGGCGAAATACCCACAGACTTCAAGAACAAAATAATAATTCCAATTCCAAAGAAAGCGGGTGTTGACAGATGTGAAAATTACCGAACTATCAGTTTAATATGTCTCAGCTGCAAAATACTAACGCGAATTCTTTACAGACGAATGGAAAAACTGGTAGAAGCCGACCTCGGGGAAGATCAGTTTGGATTCCGTAGAAATTTTGGAACACGTGAGGCAATACTAACCTTACGATTTATCTTAGAAGAAAGATTAAGAAAAGGCAAACCTACATTTCTAGCATTTGTAGACTTAGAGAAAGCTATTGACAATGTTAACTGGATTACTCTCTTTTAAATTCTGAAGGTGGGAGGGATACAATACAGAGAGCGAAAGGCTATTTGCAATTTGTACAGAAACCAGATAGCAGTTATAAGAGTCGACGGGCATGAAAGGGAAGCAGTGGTTGGGAAGGGGGTGAGACAGGGTTGTAGCCTCTCCCCGATGTTATTCAATTTGTATATTGAGCAAGCAGTAAAGAAAACAAAAGAAAAATTCGGAGTAGGTATTAAAATTCATGGAGAAGAAATAAATACTTTGAGGGTCGCCGATGACATTGTAATTCTGTCAGAGACAGCAAAGGACTTGGAAGAGCAGTTGACGGAATGGACAGTGTTTTGAAAGTAGGATATAAGATGAACATCAACAAAAGCAAAACTAGGATAATGGAATGTAGTCGAATTAAATCGGGTGATGCTGAGGGAATTAGATTAGGAAATGCCTTTTTGCATTGTCTGCTAGGACCGGCACATGCTTTGCAGTAACAAAATAATTTGAGTGGTTACATTTACACTGGATGTGGCCATAGTGAACATCATGTAACATTGGGATACTATCAAGTTGACATGAATTCTATGAAAAAACGTCCGAGTAGCAAAAACCACGCTGAAGACTGTCAGAAATTCTGAGTCTGCTGCGTTTAAAAATTCGTTGCCGTTAAACGTGATGACCTTACGTGGGTTCAGAACATCACGTGGTGATTAAACCATTACAATTAATGATCACACTTAATGTCCACAGAAGTAGCAAATTAGGTGAACAGAAATAAATTTTATTGGTCAATAATTCGTACTGAATAATTGTCTCCTCATAATTCGTGTCAAATACACTAACATTTGAAGAAAATATATCCGGGCCAGCTTGCAATCATTGCAGAGTAATTAATAGTACAAGCATAAGTCCAGATAGACCAAATCAGGGCATCACCCCCAGAACTTAGTCACAAAAGTCAATGAGACGCAGTGATAACGCAGTTCTGGTCCAGATTCCACTGGAGGCTAGTGTCGGAGAGGCACAGATTCTGAGGCGTTCCACTGGCTGCTTGTAGTGTCTGCAGAGGCGTAACTTCTAGGTTGACGTTCCGACTAGACTGCTGGCTACGTAGCTGAATGGCTGGATGGTTCGGTCTACTAGCTGCCATGTGACAAGAGCAGAGCCGCATCTACTGTGCATCTAATGCCAATACGGGCGCTTCCTGTAGGCGAATCAGGTACCACTTGTCTTTGCGACACTCGTTGGAGCCGTACACGAAAACAAATCGGTGTTGATCTTGTCAAGGAGTTTTTACGTATGGTTCCCGAAGTACAATTGCCTGCAGGGTTGGCGCAGCTGCAACCCGCCAGACATGCCTGTGTTACTGATGGCGGAACTGTTGCAACACAGAAGTACAGAAATTGTAACTATGCTACAAGGTATCTTCTGGTACACACCATATAGTGACCGGCTAGTTACACAAATGTAGGTGATGCCCTCACTTTACCACTTTACCACAGCCTCTTTGTTATCCAGCGATAAAAAAGTAGTGCATAGGCCTGCAGAACGAATTAGCTCTAGGTACACAGTTTTAAGAGTTAGTTCCTCTATGCGCTGCATAGATAAGTTTGAATTCCACAAAATGTAGATTATCCCAGGCCTAACGCAAATACTCTTTCACAGAACTTACTGCTTCATTTGAAGTAACTGACAGTGAACACGTTCTAGAACAATTCGAGTCTGTCTCAGTCCAACCGTCACCCAACCAATTTTGAAAAATCGTCCAAGATTGTACCTGGTAACTCAAACAAGACAATAAATACGACTGGTGCCGCTCTCTTCTTCAGATTCAGCAGTACCAGCTCAAATATAAATTCTGCTTAGCTCCTAAAACAGTGGGTACGACCTGAGGATTTCAGGAACTTTAGCAGACACTTGCCTGTTCTAGAAGACAACCATCATAGCCAAATGATCTACTCAGTGCTCTCCATTCATGGGAGTAGTGGACTGGAGTTTGTCGAAAAATTGCTTCAAATTGACACCGCTAGACAGTTTGTATTGTGAGAACATCATAAATGAGACTCTCCGAAAACTCGTGCGTTCCTGCAAATTATAGTTATCTCAAGTATTCCATTAATACTCACAATAAAATGCTGAAACAAAATGATTGTTCGACTTGTGACTAGTTTTCTCACTGGTTAGTTTTGCTTGATTGCGTTTTCTTTTCAGTTCTTTTCAGTAAAGTGTATTCTGTGGATATAATGTTTCACACTTGATTCAAGTTACCATGCTGGATCTAGCTAAATTGCTGGTTACAGACCTTAGCTGTTGTCCACGATACAATATTACACAAGTGTTGTGACATGTGGAACAGTGGCAGTTTAGACATACTGTAGTCGAATGGTGATAGGAGAGAGACTTCGAGAAACTTTGATCTACAAGACGCTTATAATCTAGAGTGCGCACCAAAGGTGTGATAAAAAGTCCCTGGCAGATTAATTGTACTACATCGGGATTCGAACCTGAGACCTAACAACCTCTTAGTAAGTCCAAGCACGACTCACGACTAGCCTTCACAACTTTAAAGCTGCCTGACACAGCAGCGTTCACATCACATTTGACGCTACAATTTTTCTTCTGTGTGGGGCCACAGCCTCTGGAAATTTTATGAAGGAAAGCATGGTTCGCAGTAGGCTGTATTGTTTCCGTTTTTTATTGGCAGGCTAATTTCGACAATTACGTCATTACCAAGCACCTGAAGTGAAAACACGCTATAACACAAGTACATACTTTACAAAAGGTAAAAGACCTAATACAGTCTTGTCAAAAACTTGACATAAACCAGTAACTCTACTTACATGTGGATGACACCATACGATGAATCACATAAGATTTGGCAGGTAATTAACATTTCTATACTACGCTGGATGCCACGCTTTACATAGGCTATATCCAGATGAATTAAAGCATGTTAGTACATATGCATGAGTCCATGCCAGTACGTGTAAGCTGTAGACACTCGATAAGTAAACTGTCAGTTACAATCAGCTATTACTCAATGACCTCCTTCGTTTATGATGTTAACATCTATCAACAGTATCCAAATGTGTGTGAATTCCTAAGAGACCAAACTGTTAAGGTCATCGGTCCCTAGTCTTCTTACACACTACTTAAACTAACTTACGCTAAGAACAACACACACACACACACACACACACACACACACACACACACACACACACACACACACCCATGTCCGAGGGAGCCATGCACATCGAAATGGTCATGGGAGAAGTCATGCAATCCGTAACATGGCGTCCTAAACCACGCGGCCTCTCCGAGCGACTGACATCTATCATTTACAGCTTACCGCAGAGCGTAAGTGTCATGGCTGAGGCACCAGAAAATGCCAAAATATTTTATATTCCAAATAGAAACATATATGAATCAATAAGGACACATAATCGTGAGTTAACTATTACACGAAGTACAATATACCGTACAAAGCAGACGGATCAACGTTTCTTGAGCTCTATTCAGGCGTAGCCACTCTGTCAATTCTAAGTTTACTATGTATGTCGTAAGTTAATGATGTGCGCACAGAATGAACATCAATAAATCCGAAAAACTGCAGGAGCGGATTCCTGGCTCTGAATGGAGGATAGAAGGTCGTATGAACATGTGTCCGGAAAATAATCGTTGCTACGGTAGATGGCGTTGACGAATAACACCTCCTCTAACCAGGTGCTGTGTGTTCCTCGTGTATTGCAGGCTGTGTCATTCACGTAGAGTACTGTGAGCAGCAGAATCGTCCGGAGTTTGTCGGGAACAAGTCTAGATGGTGTCTGTGTACAGCCATGCACATCGAAATGGTCAAGAGGCAGCACGGCCATGCCAAAACAAGTACCTTCACAGACACCAACCGTATCATACAACATTTCAAGCTCTTTTTGGGCGTTTGTGTGATCGCGAGTCCTTTCAAACAGACTATCGTGTAGGGAGGCGCCCGGATGTGCGTACACCAGATCAGGAGGACCGGTTTCTACGGGATACTGAGACGAACTTTAGTGCAAGCTCCAGGCGAGTGTTTCGCCAACAAGACGTATCCAAAGCACGATTACGTGTGTCCTGCATGAAAACCGCTACTAATTCTACCACCTGCAATCTCATGGACACAACTTTGAACATCTGTTGCGACGTGGATGAGATAAACCTCTGTAGTTGCAGTTGCACGCACACCATGCATTTCCGGACACATGTTCGCAGGACCTTTTTTTCCCTCTATGCCCATTCAGAAATCCGTCTGTGCAGTTTGTCGGTTTTATTAATGTTCACCCCGTAATATATTAAACATCTAGTGTGTAGACATGAATGGTACTAGATTTACATAAGGGGCATAACCGACTAGATCTTTGCTATATATACATATCACCACGTATTAATTTACAAGAAATATTACTCTTAATTGATATATAAAATAACCACAGAACGAGACGTCAGTTTATTTAGGCTAATATACTCTATTAAGTTTTTTAATCCTTATATCTGCATAGAACAACAAAAACAGAGTTTTTATCAAAGAGGAAAATTAATTTTAAACAAATATACTGCGTAACACGTTCTATCAGTATTATATTAAGAGCCGATAGCTTTCCTGTGAGTGTCTAAAATTAATCTTGTTTGTTGCTACAGTGTCAAAAAAATTGGTTCAAATGGCTCTGAGCACTATGAGACTTCACATCTGCGGTCATCAGTCCCCTAGAACTTAGAACTACTTAAACCTAAATAACCTAAGGACATCACACACATCCATGCCAGAGACTGGATTCGAACCTGTGACCGTAGCAGTCGCGCGGTTCCAGACTGAAACGCTTGAACCGCTCTGCCACACCGGCCGGCGCTACAGTGTCACTCACATACGCTGCAACTGTATCAGAGAGACGCAACACGACACTAAGTTACTGTGTTAGTTGTTACTAAAAGTGGCATATGCTTTCACTACTGAAGAATATGCAGATATAAGCCTCTTGCAATGGCAGTGTTCCTGCTGTTGTGAATGTACACTGTCGGCGCTATCTAGCGCATCCAGTGTCGGACAGTCGCATTTTCTCCTACCGCTTTTAAAACATTCAGAGCGACAGGCTGGTCTGTATAGATATTTCATCTGGTGTAGTAATTGAAATATCCGGGGACTACATACAGTCCGACAACTACCACATGTCCATTTAGCACACGTCTGGATGCCTTACGAATAGATGTATGACTTTCATGGTGTCTGTCATTTTGTACCCGTTCCGTTGAAAGCCTGTGCATGTCGTCACAATAGTGACAATGTTGCGTGATCTTTTTTTCTTTCAAGTCTACTCGCTGGTTTGATGCGGCCTACGATAACAGTCACTCTTCACCTCAGAGCAACACTTACACAAAATTCCTTCAATTATTTGTTGGGTATATTCCAGTCTCGGTCTTCCCCTGTACAGTTACCTCTAATACCATGGAAGTTACTTCCTGATACCTTAACAAGTGTCCTATTATTCTGTCCGTTCTTATTGTCATTGCATAGTATTCCTTTCTTCGTCAGTTCTGAAGAGAAGCTTCTCACTTCACGTATTTCGTGGCACTATATATCTAACGCTTGAAGTCTCTTCTTTTCCGCTTCCTTCACAGTTCACGATTAACTTCTTCAGAATATTGGACTCCAAATGTACATTCTCGGCAACTTCTTCATCGAATAAATGGTACATTTGATACTAGTGGAATTCGTGTACCGACGAATGCCTTCTTTGCCTGTGCTAGTCTGCTTCGTTCTTCATCCTTGGTTAGTATTGCGTAGTTTAGCTTCCAAAACAGCAGGGTTCCTTCAAATGTTCAAATGGCTCTGAGCACTATGGGACTTAACATCTATGATCATCAGTCCCCTAGAACTTAGAACTACTTAAAGCTAACTAACCTAAGGACATCACACAACACCCAGTCATCCAGGGTTCCTTCATTTCGTCTTTCTCGTGGTCACCAATTTCGATATTAAGTTAATCTCCAATCACGTTTCTGTTACATATCAATGCTTCCGTCTTTCTTTAGCTTGCTCTCAGTTCATATACTGTGCTCATTTGACTGTTCATTCCATTAAACAGGTCCTTTAATTCTTTCCTGCTTTCACTGAGGATATCAATGTCGTAAATGACTCTTATTATTGATATTTGTCCCTGCATTTTAATCCAACTGCCGAATCTCTAATTTCCGTCATTGGTTCGGCGTCGTTTAGGTTGAACAGCATGGGAGAATGATTGCACCCCTGTCTTACAGCGTTTCTTTAATCCGAGTACTTCTTGCTAGATCTTATGTCACGTTAAATTTGCAGTTACAAAGGCAATGCTATTTTTCAGAGAATAGCATACGTTGGTAATTTTCTCTGAAAAATAGCGTACGTTGGTAATTTACATTTTTGGTCCTTTTTTCGCAAAGACGTAAATTACCCTGGCCGGAATTTGAATGAAACCATGCTTCGCAAAACATTTTTCCTACATCGGAATATTTCAAGTTTAATTACCCCCAATCAAGGTCACATGTCAACCAGTATACCTGAGCTCACATGCTACAAAAATTGTTCTACCGCTAATTGTAGGAGTTGAGAGGACCGCTGGAATTATTCGATCTGTAATGACTGTAGATGAACCTTTCATATCACACGTTGTCATGCCCATCTGAAAGAGGTGAAGGAAAGCATGTCCTTACTTCTTGAACACATACGCTATTGCGAGTCCAATTGCCGTTTCTGTAGTAGTATGAAAGGAATCACCAATTTCAGGAGAGTGCTGACAAGGTATCGCTGGGGCGACACAGATATTAAGCACCATCACATAAGGAAGAAAAATTAGAACAGAACGTCTGCAGGAAGTAAAAAGGCCGTTCGTGTGCTGTTGGCAAATTTATTATGCCAGAGTTTCACATGATGTTTAAGAAGAATTTCGTAAATGCACAAGACAAATTCTATGATGCTCTTCGCTGTCTCTGCAACAAGTTTGCAGAGTTTTAATGAAATTTAATAGAAGCTGGAATGAGCGAAAGGAAGTTCACAAACACGGAAAATCATTGCTGACAGCCGTTTACAAGACATACTGTGTGGTTCTGAAAGACTTGTATGGCTGTCATTCAAACCAGTCATAGCCAGCTTCCTTAGAAATGACTATATTAATGTTTTGCAAAAGAGTAATAAGGGCGTACAAACAGAATAGTTGAAGTATGCCCCATAAAGTTCATGTCCACACCTCTTGAAATCTTCACCGAGAACTTTAATTCAATCAGCTGTGAACATGAACATTTGCATCAGGACTGACTATAAGAGATGTTGAAAGTGACCATCTTCCAACAGGATAGAGCAATTACCCATACAGCTAGCCGAACCTTGGAGCGAATTACAGAATCTTCACGCCTGACAGAGTTGGAAGCAGAGGTCAGCGTGGTCGAGGTCCTGACTGACTTCAGATCGCCTGATCTGTCAATGTGCGATTAGTTTATGTGGGGAACCCGCACGTTTTAGGTGTATCACAACAAGAACTGCAGAAAAACTTTTCTGATGAGACTGCCAGCTCCAGCAGTTCAGCTTCGATCCACCTTTAGCAACTTGCTGACCAGGACTAAAAGGTGCCAAGAGATGAATGGTGGTCACGGTCAGCACCTGCTATGGTCAGGTTAGTATTGTATTTCCTGTTCTCTGTTGTGTTTCTTTGTACCCTGGAACTCTGTTCTCTGAGCCACTGCTATTTACCAAGCCATGTACTGTCTTTAGTATCACACTTATATAAATGGCTGCATTCGCACAATGGTTGGTAACAAAAGCAATGGTTTCCATATTACAAATTAGAATGTTTCAGTTATTTAGAAAGATTTCTGGATACCGAAAAATCAGATTTTTCGGCAGTGTTATGAACTTTTAAAATTAATGCCTTGACAAAGAAATAACAGCAAACACATAAAAGTGGCGAAACAATACTATTTCTTAATGATGAATAAAATACAAAAACCTACTGAAAAATAATGCCTCCAATTTTTTTTTACGTGGAAACTGTTAGATTTTCAAGTAAAATATAAATTATTAACAGTCTGCATCATTAATATTCAAGTCTACATATTTATTTCTCAACATACAATCCCTGGCGACGAACACCTCTCCCAACGAGGTGCCAGTTCTTTGATACCGTCACCGTAGAACGATTGACTTTGTTGACGGAGCTACAACATTACCTCTTCTTGCACCGCTTCAACACTGTCAAAGTGAAGTCCTTGAAGGCGTTATTTAAGTTTTGTAAAATCGGATGGTGTTCATTTGGTACCGTATGGGTAATCGATGAGAGTGAAGCCAGGCCGTCGGACTGTGTACGTGTCGCAGCGTTCGTCTGTGGTGTGGCGTTGTCATGCTGAAGGAGAGGATGGTTTATATATGGACAGACTCTTCGAATTCCTGATTTCAGTTTTCTGAGCTGTTTATCACGCACGGACGCAGTTATGTTGGACACCGCCACATTTTTACACGCTGCAATTCGAAGCCCTCTAGCTGTAAAGGCTTGGGTCGACCAAGCGGGAAAGTCGAGCGAGTACAATG
Organism: Schistocerca serialis cubense; assembly: GCF_023864345.2. Lineage (NCBI taxonomy): Eukaryota > Metazoa > Arthropoda > Insecta > Orthoptera > Acrididae > Schistocerca > Schistocerca serialis. Next base: position 969,264,983 of record NC_064638.1, read on the forward strand.
CATGACGTGTAATACCTCAACCAATGATGAGAACACAACAAAACAATTTCATGGGATTACTTTTCAGTGCACCCTCGTATATGTGTTTATCTCGAGACCCATTCTTCGTAGAACGTATGTCTGTGTGAAATTTGTTATTTCAGATCACTTTTCAGTTATTCTGGGGTATTTATTTTGGCTCCTAGGACACGGTGCGCACTCGGACGCAACGTCTCTGCCAACTTCTGCCATAAAAAACGTTAAATATTGTTATTGTCTTTGAATATTAACTTTTATAATTGTGATGAAAGGAGTGGTCTGTTAAATGCAGTTATTTCCGTTTGCACACGTGTTCATTCTTCAGTGTGTGTGTGTGTGTGTGTGTGTGTGTGTGTGTGTGTGTGTGTGTGTGTGTGTGTGTGTGTGTGTGTACAGGGAAGGCCCTACTTTTCTAGCTCTCCCACTGGCCACTCACCTGTGACCTTTCACATCCCGGCGCCCTTACGAAACACGAGCGTCCCCCAAGGCTATACTGACACAGCCGAGCCGGCAGAACATGTGGGCTAACCGGTGGTTTCTTCAGTCGGAAAATATGAGAAGAGCCATATTAAAGAATATTGGAAAACTCACCACAGGAGAATGCGAATTTCTCAGAGCTGAAAAGCGTACTGACGGGGAGAATTCCACGCGTTCCTGTAGACGCATGATTAATTTTTCCCTCATCCGTAAAGCTTGAAAGGCCTGTAGCTAAATTCTGCAACAATTTTCTCTACAAATACCTGTGTCGAAATTATTAAGAGTGATTAAAACTGTAGTGTTCTCGCATTATATTGAGACTGAAAGACATGCAAGGTATGGCTCAAGTGCTGTCCCTGTGAGCCACAACCAATCCTACTGTAGGCACGCTCCCAGTTACTGCATGGTGCTTCGGCCCCTTGTTCAGACTGAGGGGCAAGCGGCGTACTGGTTTCATTTTTTATGTATGACAAGGTCCTCGTTCATTGCCTTTTATTACAACTACCAAGTTCGGTTTGCATTATCATCACAGTATAAAAGGTCAAATATGTGAGTTGTAGCATTTTACCTGTGTATATTGAAAAAGAAATCTCGGGCTTCCATCCTACGTATGTGCTTTGAAATTCTGCAACATTTCGGTGAATGTCACGCTCATTATCTTCTGCCGAAGAATACCCTAAAATATTTCGTCAGCAGTCCCTCAGACAAAGTCTACATTCAGATACGAGTATTTGATATGTTATGCCGTTGTTAGGATCGAATATCGGTCGAACTTATTTCCAACAGCCTAATCTCACTGATTCAGTGACATAACCTACAATTCATTCTTGAAGAAATACTTTCGAACATGTGAATAATTGAAACTTACTCTGATAACAACAAGAGAATACAAACGCATATCCTGGATATTGGCTCTGGGATGATGTTCGAGATGGTCATACGCAGATCCGGGGTATCTCGCTGGCCACGGGAGTATCTTGACATTATGCAGAAAGTTCACAGAGGCACGTGCACAAGCTCTGACCTATTGGAAAGTGGCACCATACCGTCGCATGAGAGGTAGCTCATGGGCATGCAATATGTCCGCGACGTGCCGTTGTGCTGCAAGAGTTTCCTCAGTCACTACCGAACATGAAATGAAATCATACTTGATAGCTTCCCACAGCATGACCAAAACATTGGACGAAGTGGACCTCCGCCCAGATCGCCGCCACACTCGCCGAAGATAGTCATGGCGAAATAATGCTATGCCCATCATCAGTAGTGCTTGCTTTCTTTTCAGCGCGCCAATCCAAACACAGCCGTTTGTGTTTGTGTTTCCCGTACTGCTGTGTACGCTCGGGACGGTAATTCCGCAGTTTTGGCTGCTGCTGTTCTCCGACCAGTGTTGCAGGGAGTCCATTATTGTCCTTGGATAGCAGGAGCAGATGCGATGAGGTTACGATGCGCTTGGTACACAGTACAGTGATGCTCTCCCTTGTGGAGTTCAAACGTGGTGGACCAGAACGTTGGCGACGAGTATGACTGCCCTCAGGTTCCCATGCAATCTAACATCTGGGCTCCGCCGCATCTGAATCTGGATACTGCATGATTGTAGCAGCGGCCAAATGAAGATCCACAGTCTGGCCACTTCTGAACTCTGTCAGGTGTTCATAACACCGTCCCACATGAGTATATGAAGTCTCCGTTTTCTTCACAGTAATCACTCAACATCTGATGTTCACAACGCTTATATACAGTAACAGGCCTGAGAGCTGGATTCTCAGGATGCGTCAGGATAACGTTACGATTGTGGATGGGGCCGTAATCAGTTACTCTCGGTTGCACAACAAATACGTAAACTTTACTTAAGAAATTAAAATTTTCAAACAATCACTTAAAAATTACACAATTGACAGTATGACGGCTGAAGGCCTTATCACAGGGAAAACAATCCACAATTTTGGGGCAGAAGGCTACCAACAATAACCTCAAACAACGAACAGCTGAAGGCCAGAATTAGAAGTCAAAGGAACAATTCCAAAAGGCACATATTAAGATAAATACTTCATTTTAAAACAAACTGTAACACGGCTGAAGGCCTTATTATAAAAGAAGTGAAATTACAACTCGACTGAAGGCCACAAACAATTTCAAATAACAAATGGCTCAAAGCCTGAATTAGAAGTCGGGAAAACAATTCCAAATAGCACACATCTCAACAAACACCTTGTTTTTAAAACACGTTTGCCTTTAAAAAAACCTTATTGTAACATGGCAGAAGGCCTTATTATGAGCCGGCCGGGTTGGCCGAGCGGTTCTAGGCGCTACAGTCTGGAATCGCGCGACCGCTACGATCGCAGGTTCTAATCCTGCCTCGGCCATGGATGTTTGTGATGTCCTTGGGTGAGTTAGGTTTTAGTAGTTCTCAGTTTATAGGGGACTGATGACCTCAGAAGGTAAGTCTCATAATGCTCAGAGCCATTTGAACCATTTTTGAACCTTATTATGAAAGAAATGAAATTCTTGCTCGGCTGAAGGCCACACCAACAATAATCAGAAAATTACAAATACCCTTAAAACAACATCACATTCTAAGGAATCAGGGGAAGCGGTTCTCAGCAAGTGTTCAAAGGGTCGGCCTGGGAAGGTAACCCAAACATAAGGTAAGGTGAGACAGGCAGCTAAGAGTTGCACTCACGTAACAGGGTGGCAATTGAACTAGGGGCAGCTTAAGCGCCGACTGACCGACTAACCAATCCGCCTAACGTCCAATCACCGGTACAACGATGGAATATCATTAGGCAAGGCTGAAGAGACAGACAGCACTACGTCTTCAGAAAACACCGAAGGTCAAAGGAAACACTAGAACCAAGGTAGACCTCCCAAGAAAATATGTGCAGTACAATACAAGAGGCTGTCGAACTACACGCCGTGTCGGACAGTATCAACACGACGAGGAAAGGTACACTGCTGGAAAAGTACGCTAACCTCCAGGGCAGGTAACTGGACCGATAGCGGCCACAATGCAGGAAATACCACTGATTGGATCTCACTGATAAGAATAATGCTAAAGTCAATGAAGAATAGTAAATAAAAAAAGACGGCTGCAATATTTCACTGCCTCAAGAGACTTCACTAGTTGCCGTCAGGCTCAGCGGCCCTGGGAGCAACAACCTGCCGACCAAAGGCGAGATCTCAGAATAGTCGAGGTTGCATTAGCAGTTAACTCTTCACCCAATTTAAACGTCCGGGGTTCGGTGTGCAACGAATTCGACGCTGTCGCAGTTGCCCGATCCGGCAGTGGCAGCACGTCGCCAGTGGTCCCGGCTCGCCCTCGCGCTGCACGGACCTGCTCACTGCTGCGCCACAAACGATCAGATGTCCGCTCGTAACCCTCTCCAAATCCAGTACGCTGACAACATTAAAATAATTGCTCATTCAAAAGCACAAGATACGCACGAATCCGGAAAAACAATTCAACCAACAACACACAACACTAAAATCAGTCACTGTGAAACAACACGGACGAATTGTAAGTCGGAAGAAACACAGAGAAGCCAGAAGCGGTCGGAAGACCCAATGCACGTCGTCCGCTGCGACGACCGACCGAACGACCAACTAACGGTCGTCCCCTTTCAAGTCAAGCATGGGAAAGATCCCAGTATAAATCGTCGACTTGCAACTTATTGCCATGAGGTCACTTCGACTGGCGGACACACACACACAAGTGAAAGTTGTACTACTAGAATATCACAGTCCATTCAAATAAAACTCGCTGAACCCGGTCCCTGACTTGGTCGTCCACTCTTGGGACCACATCCTTCCGTCAGACAGTTCGTGTGTGTCGCCAGCGGTCGGCCGAGTACTGGCTGTCCGGACCTCACTGCTGCTCCGCCTCAACTCAACTAGCAGGACACACGACGACCCGGAAATACTAGAGGCCGCTCCAAAGATGGTACGCAAGTACGCGCTATCGATAAGCACTGCTGCTGCCACTCACTGACAGACAAGGCCAGCTAACGTAGTGGCGCCAATGAACACACTAAGAAAACGAGACGCCAATGTCGCTATTACAGGATGCCAAGCTCTGAAGGGCATCAACGCGAGCCGCACACCTCTCAAGGCCTAGAAACGACAATAAATACAATCAAAGCTAAGTGACTCTGGTAGAAGTTCTAAGTGTCACATAGGAGTACAACTCCAATAATTTACATAACAGCTAATGGTTGTACGTGTATGAAGTTACACTGATATCAGAGCATGTCTACTGATTCTTTTATGCTATTGCTGATGTAATTATAAACTATAACACAATATGTTCCGTGAACTTTACTGTAGGATTGCTCTACAAGACAGGGAGACTTCAGTCCCGAAACAACACGTACTTCAAGTCTTTCATAATAGCTCAGTTTCAGTGCAGATCTTTGTAGCTGTATGTATAGCATTCAGACGTACTATTTTGCCAAATTGCAATGAATAGCTGTAAGCTGCACATCACTACGTAGCGACAGTCCGTAGATAGTGTAGCTCTTTTTGTTTGGCATGCGATCGGTGACGGTTCCTCTGAAAGGAGAAACTGTTGGAATCCCCGATGGAGCAGGATGTGATTTTAAAAAGTTTAACTTTATTCTAAAAGACAATAATTTGGTGGTATGTGTGTATTGTAACAGAGCGTACGGTACGTTTAAAGCACAATTGCAGCCAATCGTGAGTGTTATAAGCTTATACTCTCATACGTCTGCTTTCACTGAACCAGAAAGATGGTGATAATGCTCACGAGACAGCAATCGGTAGATGTGTGGTTTCACTGTGAATGTGAATCACATTTGTGCATGAGAGTAACGTGGGATAACTTCAGTCCCGAAAAAGAACAAATTTTTGAAAAAAGTTGATCTTATCAGAACCTTGTTACAGTTCGTTAATCGGTAGAATAGCGCACTTTCTCTCTGTGTAGCACTTTATATCTAACTGAAATGTTTCATCATCTCAACAAACAACAGTGACAAACATGAAGAAGCAGCCTAGGCTGCTTCAGTTATGTAGTATACGCCTTAGTCGTCAAACTTTCCTGTATCTTACCGAAGTGTAGTTGAATAAAAAAGTTAATGTCGTTCTAGACAGACCGCTTAAGTGGCGCCCATAACGGCACTTGAATATTTGGGCTGAGTGCTTTTTTTTTCTTTATTGAGTTTCGACTCCCCTCGAAGGGGGCGGGCTGGCAGCAGCTTAGTACGCTGCTCTTCAGCCTACAGAATTTGTTTTTAAAAAATCAATAAATAATAAAATCAGGCTATAAAATCGGCGACTTAAATGGTAAAATGGCGGAAAATTGTGGAACTTAAAACATAAAACAAGCGGTTGGTGGTGCTAATAAAATACACAGGAAGCACACAGGTAAAATAATAGACAGACAATTAAAAAACACGGTGACAGTGTGGTTTCTGTTCGCAAGAGACATAAAAATCACACCCAGCGACAGTATCATTTCTGTTCGCAACACTCACTTGAACTCTGCACTAAAAAGTTGGCACAAATATGACACACCACAGCCGAGGGCAGAGGGGGGAATTGGATAGAGTGAGGATTGTTTTTATATATAAATTATAGTCCGGCCTCGGCTCCGCACGGTTAGCACCAAGTATGTACGGCCAGGAAACTTCCCTGTGGTAGCAGTAATTTCGTTGAAGGGCCACTGTGCAGAATTCTCAAAATTTAAAGAACGATTCTACGTAACTGAATTTCAACACTTTCATATAAGTTAATTGAAGATACGTATGCCATAAAAGTTCTCGGTAGCACAAATGTTACCTGTTCCGTATTAATTGGCGTTTGGAGTGACATTTCGTGGTAGTGTTGGGAGCTGCGAGCCGGACTATCCGACAGCATCGCCAGTTCTGGGCCAGATACAGGCATTTTCCAGCCACTTAGCTGTAGGACTGGTACAGGGCGGTCCGTCTGACCGCAGTGCAGTAAGGCACTAGCCAAGGTCATGTACCGATCTATGAGCCAGTGTGGCGTGAGCTACACTGTGCGACGCAATTAAACGCTCACTTTTTCGAAACGCCATTATTACCCCCCATTGCAACAGAAGAAGACTGAAATTTGGCTCAAAGCTGTCTACATACTGTATGGAGCCCTGCGACTTCACCCTTGAATTCGGCGACAGTTCAAACAGCAACGTGTCGAATATCACTTTCACGCCGAACATCATCACAATTCTGGCCAACGGCACCGTATACGTGTTACACTGTAGGGGGTCGTCACACCTTCCTTATCCAGTTTAACCCCTTCTTTAGAAGCCTCCGTATGTAGGTCAGAGCCGCGACCCCAGAATTAAAATCACGCTGTTTCCTTATGGGTGGCCGTGGAAATCATTTCAGACACACATTCGCTCATAATCACACAAAAAGTTCTTAGGATGCGGCATAAACGGCTTCAAGGAAACCACCCTTTCTTTGGAGCGTTGGTTTCAGCGCTGCATCCAGGCTACGTTGTTATTCTTGCGTGTGCTAAAAGAGGTTCGTATTGGGAGAGGTGTCAAGGGGTTGTCAAGAAAGTTATCGTGTAGCTCATCTCACTGTTACCTGTTGCTTCCGACCGCGAAATGTGTATGAATTAATTCCCCAAGGAATGGAAGGCCATTGGCGCCATTTATACCACACCCTACTGTTTTCTCGTGTTGTTTCTGAGCTGCGGTGTGTCTGAAATGATTTCCTCGGCCACCCCGTGATTTTAACGCCTGGCGTCGCTGACCAGACATCCATCGCAGAGGCGTCAAGAGAAGGGGTGAAAATGGGGATAAGATGAAGGGTGACGATCTACCTATCATGTGACTCTTCCACAGTGGCGTTGGGCAGAATTGTGATCAATTTTGGTGCCAAGTTTCATTAGTAACCCACCTTACACATCGCATGAGTTTCTAAGCTGTGGGATTTTTACGCATGTGGTGACACATCAATGTTTGAAGCGTCACCAAACCCGAGAGTAGCGTCGCACGGCGCCATGCTTTTGCACCAATACGGAGAAAGGCCGCAGGCACTTCTGACTCGTATTTCAAGCTTCTGCGTCGCAATGGGAAACAATTACAGAGTTTCCAAAACGCGATCGTTTAATTGTGTTGTGCAGAGAACATTTTCTATGTGAGCTTACTGGCGTTTACCAACCGAAACATCACTACGAAGCGTCCTCTACCATACAACATCTGTAGAACGGACCTCTTCCATGCAACATTGCTGAGATGTACCCTCTGCAAAGCATAATCAGTACCTCGCAATATGGTATGGGGTGCCCTCTGCCACGCAACACTGACACAAAGCAATCTCTGTCACGCAACATTGGTACAGAGCTCCTTTTACCTTGAAACATCGGTAAAAAGCACATTTGGTGCGATGCAACCACTGCCACGTAACGGTACTAGGTCATGTGAGTTAACTTGATTCTAGACGACAGTGGCAGCTTATGAAAAGCAGGTGGGTACTTTAATTCATCACAATCCATCCAGTTTGCACGAAATATTTATGAATTATACACACAAAATTTCCCTGCAAATCGGGCTAGTCCCTGCAGAAGTCCCTGAGATTAGCCTGAATATACAAAAAGAACAGCCTGCGTCTGTGGCGCGCTACACGCTTCGAGTTGCCGTTCACCTCGATGACAGCGTCTGTGGAGACGCCCATCAACCTAGCGTAGTAAAACATTTGATCCACTCGAAGAGCTGAGACGTTTTCCTTGAGCGACGGTCTTGTACCCACTGCAATCGTAATTGAAGACGTCGTTGGGTGAACAAGTGAACAGGTAAGGGCATTCTGCTGCAGAGCTCCATGTTTGACAACGTACGATGAACGGTGTGCTCCGAAACACTTGTGCGTGCACCAGTACTGTACTCTTTCGGTAGAGATGCCACAGACGACAATCTGTCCTACTATACAGAACAGACATGTCTCTGAACCCCACGTTCTGTGAGGAGTCGTGGTGGTCCAACCATTCTCCCTACCACCATTAACAAATGAGCTATTAAAACACAGTCTTCCATGATATATACATGCATATACTTCCCCTTCTGATTCCGGGATGTAATTTGCTTAGCAATAAAATAACAGTCCGAAGGTGCAACGGAATGAGATGCATATAGCTTAATCTCCAAACGTTTCACGGGGCTATTTAACTACATTGATGCTGTATGTGGTACTCCATCCATCCATTAATAAACGTTCCATTAAGACTTGAGTCTTCCATGTCATATATGTTGATATAGTCTCTATTCTAATTTCGAAACATAATTTGCCTATGAAGAAAAAATACCCAGTAATCTTACATTTCACTGAAATCAGTTGTATGTAATATAGGACCCAAACAACTGTCAAGGCTATTTAAGTATAATTACGCTGTGGAGGGTACTCTATTTCATAGTTAACAAACGTTCCATTAAAACTACAGTCTTTTTGGAATATACTTCCACATCGCTAGCATTTAGACAGGATCAAACTCGAGAAATCCATTTCCACAGATATACATCAACCCTCAAAAAACAGATTCTTTTTAGCGCAGCGGTCTTCCTACCACAATGATAGAAAGGTGAGAACAGTCTGCGACACAGTCGCTGCCTGGAGGGTAGATTTCCAATAAGGTGGGGACTAGATGTCTGAAATTCTAAGAAGATAAGCAAAAGCTTCTGCATAAACGACTAGCACTATGTCTATGCGTACTACCCATGCGTATTTACTCTAGATGGGATACAGTATCAAAATTGGTTGACTATCGAACAGTGTGTTCGGGTAAAAAATGAGCATTGCTGTTAATCCCAAATCTCCCCCTACTCTTGCAGTAGCTTTGAATTATTCTTCGAGGTGTGAATTTGGTGCACCGATGTGATTGATTCAAGGTATAGCAGATTGGAAGCTCCGTGATACTGTTAGATTCGTATTATGGAGCTATACTCCATTTGAAAAAGGATGATGTATTTCTCACACACACTATGCTGTCAAAGAAGACTCTCACAGAATTTCGCTATAATATTCCCTGTGCAGTAGTCATTTCCCTCCTGCACAGGGAGACTACTGCAGGGGGAGATTAAGGCATGTACAGGGGAATGTCTAGAACAAACATTCGATATCGATGATTGCAGGCGTTAAGCATCTGAATTTCTTTGAGCAGTCAAGGTACATTCTGGTAGGCTGTGACTTTCCTCCTATATGTTTTATACTATTTTCCTCGTGGTAAGTCTCTACATAATCAGTGTCGAGCGGAAGGCTTGACAGTCTTCTAACTAATGGAAACGTGCCATTGTAAGGTGATGTGATTTCGAGAGAATTAGCAGAGGTCCGTGATTTGATAGGGGACATCTCTCACTTGTCGAAATCAGATGGACTGAGATGGTATATATCAAAGACCGGAAGATTCGTGAGAATACGGCAGGTTGTACTCTGGCAAAAGAGGGGTTGAGAGGGGAGCTTTATGCCGATTCTTATAGGTGTTGTTTTACGACCTCTAGGACACATCTCACAGACTGACTGCAATTAGAGGCTAATAGGAAGATTTTTATGAGAGACAATGAGTAGCAGACGTTCTGACTTTTGTGTTCTCGACAAATAAGAGACAACATTCTTCCGTCAGTTTTATGTGCCTGTAAATGCATGGACTGACATCTTAATGAGTAGACTACATTTACACCTCCATCTATATGCATGGTTCGCTACTCATTGTACGACACACATACAGAGAAAAAAATACTATCTATACACCTCTGTATGAATAAAATTTTTCGGCTCTCAGCTTAATGTTTCTTACGCGAAATGTGTGTTGGTGGCAGTAGAATCCTTCTACAGTTTGCTTCTAATGCCGGTTCTCAATAATGTTTCTTGAAAAGAGCATCGCCGTCCCTCCAGGGATTCCCATTTGAGTTCTTGAAGCGTCCACCTACAAATTTGGCAGGAGGGAATAGGAACGCTTCCACACGGCTGTATTCTAAGGGAAAACCAGGTTTTCAGGCTCATACACATTTGGGATCGGGTGGTTAGCAGACAGGTATTTCGCTATGGTTTATATTTCAGCATATTTCGAAATTAGATCTTAGAACGTTTCGGTTTGCAGCTGGGAGGAGGAAAAGCATATTGCTCAACGTCTTGGCATTAACCCCACCGGCATTTAAGTGTCCAATCCTTCTGAGAGGGATCGGACAACTTTTGCGATTCTGGAATCGTTAACTGCTCACTGGCACGGTGAACCGTGGCTTGTCCGCCAGGAACGGCACAGGCCTGACATGCGGGCCAAGGTTCACGACCCAGTGGTGCCGGTGGCAGTGGTTCACATGTCACCTAGTAACGGTGGTGAGGACGGCAACGAAGGCTTCGTAGGGGTGGAGAAGAGAGTGACACATCCTACCGACTCCATAACTGACAGTTATCAGTAGGATTAGTTTTGAAGTGATATTTCAGAATTCCACAAGCGTGACACGCAATCAACAGACAGAATGTACGAGGGCTATTCATAAAGTAGGAAACGTTTCCGTCTGACGCCGCAAGGCGCGCTTCGATCATGTATATTTTGGTATAAATATTTTCAACATTTCTCGGCCCTGTCAGCAACTGTATAAATATTAATTTTAATTTTAAAGATCAACAGCCTCAGTTGCACTGATTACCTAGGTTTACCTAGGTTTCAGTCCGGATAACCCAACCTTCTTCAGAATAAAAGTAGCTATCGTTTGTCCATAGTGGACATCGTCAAGCTGAAACTAAAAATCCATAAATTATCGTCAGATAAACTGCCTCGGCCCCACTTCGTGACCGCGATGCGGCAGCCACCTCAGTCTGACGATAATTTATGGAATTGTAGTTTTCACTTGACTATGTCCCCTATGGACAAACGGTAGTTTCTTTTATTCTGAAGAAGTTTTGTTTATCCCGACTGAAGCCTAGGTAAATCTAGGTAATCTGTGCAACTGAGGATGTTGATTTTTAAAATTAAAATTAATATTTTGGTATGTCCGTGCTTGGCAGCTCAGTCGGCATCCAACCGTGACAGTGGAAACGTCTCTGCGCGTATGGTTTTTTCGATATTCGAATTTGAAATGTGCACTGCAATCGAAAATCCGGCCAGTTGTGAGATGCGGTCTGTGATGCGGTTTTTGTTGCCAAAAAATCTAAAACCTATAGAAATTTATCGTGAACTGTGCCAAGTGTACGGAAACAACGTAATGAGTGAATGTTCCGTCCGCAAATGGTGCATTCGGTTTAAAAATGGCCTAACCAACGTTCATGATGGAGAGAAGAGTGGGCGTTTAAGCACTGTGACTCACGATCTTGTCGCTGAAGTTGATGAGACGATTCGTGAACACCGTGGCATCACAATAACGGAGCTTTCGCTTTCTTTTCCATAAGTTTCACGGAATTTGTTGTTTGAAATTGTCACTCAAAAGCTAGGCTACCACAAATTTTGTGCACGATGGGTGCCCAAAATGCTTACAGAGCACCAGAAAGAACAGCGAATGGGGGTGACGTTAACATTTCAAGAGGCCTACCACAAACACGGTGATTCGTTACTGGATCGAACCAAACCCGGTGACGAGACTTGGGTGAAACACAATTGCGATACAAAATTAGAGTCCATGGATTGGGGCCACACAAGGTCCCCCCAAAACCCAAGAAAATGTTTGCAAATCTTGTCCAGCAAGGAAGCTGATGAGGACAGTGTTTTGGGATAGGCAAGGTGTGCTTCTTATTGATTTTCTCGAACGTGGAGCAACCATAAATTCTGCCCGGTACTGACAAATTTTGCACACCCTTAGAAGAGCAGTTCAAAACAAACGCCGAGGAAAGCAGATGTCCTTATTTCGTTTTTGCACGACAATGCCCGACCTCATATGGCAACCCGCACTAAAGAACTCCTTAATTCACTCAAATGGGAAATTTTCCCTCATCCGCCCTACAGCCCCGCTCTTGCACCAAGCGACTTCCACTTGTTTCACAAGATGAAGAACTCGCTTGCAACGCAGCGCTTTGATGACGACGCGGAACACTAGACGGGCGTGACTCAGTGGCTGAAGTCTCAGGCGGCAGAATTTTACGACGAAGGTCTTTCAGAGCTTGTTCACTTCTATGATGTCTCACTGTGTTTGGTGACTATGTGGAAAAGTAGTATGTCAGTCACTCCTTCATATGTATGTAATAAAATGTATTTCTTGTACTTAGTTTTTTGTTTTTAATTCCAAACCGTTCCCTACTTTCTGAATAGCTCTTGTAATTTGATTTGCTTTCCATTTTTTCAGCTGTGTTACGACGGTTACCATCGAATTTGATATCAGAGTGACTATCTAACCTGTGGGTAGCAACTAGAGACCTAACAGAAGCTCTGTAATGGTTACCTGACGCGTGTAATCCGACTGCAGGGAAAAAATTATTCACCATCCAAAGGAACTATAATAATCAGTTTAATTAATTGGCAAATTAATTTTATGTCAATACGTTCCGCCGGGCAGGTGGAAGCAACGGCGACAGTACCACGGGTATCATTCGCGAGATGGAGCGGTAATCAGGCCTTTTTTTAAGTTACAGCGAGATTTCTTAATTAAATTTCAGTCCCGTACTTACACTTAGAGAGACGGTTGTCGTAATAAAATTAACCATATTACCGAATTTATAAAGTGACACGTAGTATTAACCTGATATTTACAACTGTTCTGATGTGCTATTTGGACACCTTAAGAGACGTCCTAGGAGACGAGGCACGTGGCTACCTTAAGAGAGGTCTAAAGTGAGAAAGGATCCTGTGACAAAGGAAGAGCTTGTTGTTAACACTCCGTCAATGAGCCCAAAATGTGATTAATATTCTAGTCATTTGATGGGAGATATAACAGATAATAAGCTGATAAGATGCTTTTTATCTGATAATGGAACGCTTAGAGCAAATATAGCCCATGCCATAATGTTGTACAGGATGTTCACAACAAGTAGCGATACTTCAACGACGTGAAGGGGTATGAATGATCCGATTTCTTGTTTCTTGGAAAATAATTCGTATAAAAAAGAGGAATCCACATTTTGATGAGACTTTCGAGGAGTATCAACAACAATATCCCTATTTCAGATTGGGTAAAGTGAATGTTTTTCAACTGGGGACAGTCTATGTCAGGAATCAAATACCAGGAAAACTATACATCAAAGCCACATCTGCTTGTCTCACACTGTGCTGCGGCCAGTAACAGGAGTGGTCACCAGGGATCGATGACTGGCAGCCGTGGCTTAGGTAGCACCAACCGATCAGGTACAAAGAAATGGTTTGGCTAGATTCATGTACACAGTACACCTGGTAGATGGAGCTGCGTTGGAGTGGAGGTGCCTTGTCAGTTATCCGTTAGGAGATGCAGCATTCAAGTAAGATAATGAGCACTACACTCGTAAATAGTATCGTATTACGTATTTACCCTTTTTTTCTTTTAGTTAATGTACAGCTTACAAATCGCAAATGGCTGTAAGTGTGTTTCATTTCCCAATGCTTCTGCTAAAGGGGTCTTTTATATATATATATATATATATATATATATATATATATATATATATATATATATATATATATATATGGGCAGGAGATGAAATAATAATAACAAGAAAATAGCTGGACTGGCCAACCAAACCTTGTCAGGGCTCTCGTCCCCCATCCTCTTCAATCCCCTCCACCCCTTTTCTATGTCTTGGTTTGGGACCGCAGCCTTCCCCATTCTTCCGCCATCTCTCCTCCAAACATCCATAATCCCCACAACCACACCCCTCCATGTACCGCAAGAATTCTTCTCGGTTGTCTAATGCAGTCCCACGGTGTAGCCAGCCATGCTGTTTGCAATAGGCCTCGCAATATCTCTGTGCGCGCGCGGGACATAACTGAGAGGCTTGTATTGCTGCTCTGTGAAGTGGTGCAACAGTGGAATTGGGTTTCAGTCTGGAACGTTTCAGGACACGTCAAGAAGATGAATGAATGTCCACAGATTTGAAATAGTACATCCTTACCCTGCTGTAATGATATGTTATCTTGCATGCAGCGTACTTGGTCCACCTCTGTAAGTGAAGGGTCAACACGACTGGCTGGCATGCTGAGAACCCGGCCTCTATTCCTGGTAGTGGCAAGGAATTTTCCTCGATGGGAGGACAGGAATTGTGCGCACTCAGCCTCATGGTGCCAATCGATTTGCTATTTGACCGAATATTAGCGGCTCGAGGTCAAGAAACCTGACAACAGCTGGGAAAGCGGTGTGCTGGCCCCACACCCCTCCACACCGCATCAAGTGACGCCATTGGCAGGAGGCTAACAGGGCGGTGGGTTGGTACAGATGGGTTCGACAGGGCACACCGTTGGAGTTTAAGTACACAGACCATTTAAATTTTAATTATGTGCACGATGAAATTATATATGCTGGACATAGGCACTTTTCTTTCCAGTAGATTTCCAGTAGATTTCTCTCACCTATAGTTCCGCCAGTAACAGAGGTTAGTAGGAGAGCTACTGTTAAGTTTGGAAGGTAGGAGACGAGGTACTGGCGGAATTAGAGCTGTGAGGACAGGGCGTGAGTCATGCTTGGGTAGCTCAGTTGGTAGAGCGCTTGCCCGCGAAAGGCAAAGGCCCCCGGGTTCGAGTCTCGGTCTGGCACACAGTTTTAATCTGCCAGGAAGTTTCATCACAATGAGGTCATGTCATTACCATGAGCTGTCACTTCGAACTCCAATTCAGTATGGAGCATATAACATTCATGCCTCCAAACTACTTTCCTGGTGTGCGCTACTCACTTTAGGCCAGTAATCTGAAAGCGGCTATAATGACTTACTGTACGCTGTTCTCTGAATTTTATTCAAACAAAATACGCTACGCCAGTCAAGTCTGTGGCCGTAGCTACTGAACTATAGCAGTAATGTATAAAGAGATCAGTACGGGGGGTAATTTATTCCATCGTGTACAAACTCTAGGGATTGATCGATGAGAGGACATAGAACAAAAAAGATCTAATGAACTTATGTCCGGAAATGCATGGCTTCCATGCTAGAGACCATTTATTGAATACTACTTCATTACAGAGACTGCGGTCTAATACGCATTGTACAGTTACAGTATGCATGGTTTCCTTCTAGAAGGGCTTACTAGCAACAGATTTTGCACATCAGGAGCAGTTTTGTCACTGCTTTCTTCACCAGGCAACAACGATACCGGGATTTGTGTCATCCATCCTATTCATAGATGAGACCACCTTTATGCGGAGTGGTATCTTCAACTTTCATGATAGTCGTCTGTGGGATATATTCAGAAACCCAATGCTATGGTGACAGTGAATCAGCAGCACTGATACAGCCAGTCTTCCTTCCACTTCGCGTAACAGGCCGGAACTATCGGTGGTTCTTGAGGATGACTTTGCTCCTCTGCTGGAAGAAGTGTCTTTAATGATTCGAAGGGTTATGTGGCTGCTACATAATAGTGCTCCAGACCATTTCGCCTTTAACGTCCGACACATCTCAAACATGTCTTCCCTGGTCAGTGGATCGGACAAGGGGGTGCAGCTGTATGGTCTGCTCGTTGAGCGGATCTCTACCCGTGTGATTTCTGGTTATGGGACTGTCTAAAAGGCATCGTGTATGCAGAGCCCATTCCAGATGAGGAGATTCTGGAGCAGCGTATTCATGCTGCCTTTGACACTGGTCGGATGCAGCCTGGCCAATGTGAATGTGTGAGACAGAATATGCTATGGCGAGTACACACATGTGTTCAGGAACATGAAAATGATTTTCAACACGTACTGTAACTGTGGCTGCGGCCGCTGTGGCCGAGCGGTTCTAGCCGCTACAGTCTGGAAACGCACGACCGCTACGGTCGCAGGTTCTAATTCTGCCTCAGGCATGGATGTGTGTGATGTCCTTAGGTTAGTTAGATTTAAGTACTTCTAAGTTCTACGGGACTGATGACCTTAGCAGTTAAGTCCCATAGTGCTCAGAGCCATTTGTAACTGCGGCTGCTTGGTGCAGTGTGTATTAGATCGCAGCCTCTGTAACAATGTATGAATGAATAAATGGTCTATAGCACGGAAACCGTGAATTTCCCATAAGTTCATTACCCCTTTTCTATTCCTTGTACTCTCCTTGATCAACCCGTAGAATTTGTACAGGGTGGAAAAAATCACCCTGTATTATTCTGGCAGCAGCTGACCTCTCCCATACACTGTGTACTGTCTTACGAAGTCTGAGTGGAACCGTCGATTAACAAAAGATTTCTTTCCTGTCTCTTTCCATTTCACGGCAGTCCCCCGTAAATGGCAAAGTACACATATACACGTTGCTGAGCAAACAGTGACGCTTTCATTCTGCTTGATCTGTTCATTGCCTCGCACCACCTCTACAACGCCTTGGTGTATTTAGTGTGTGTGTCTGTGTGTGTGTGCTGGATGTGCTGAGGTAGCTCGGGCCGCCTCCTCCACCCACCCACTCATCCCCCCTTCACCCCCCGGGCCGTGTTGACGAGCGAACACGGCCTTCCGGCGAGAGGCAGGGAGTGAGGGTTGCGAGAGAGAGGACGGCCGCCGTTTTATCTGCGCAGTTATCTCGGGCTGCCATTCTCATGGAAAGGAGGCCGTCCCTAACGGCCCAAGAAGAAGAAGATGTACAGTCCTCCAAGTGTTCGCCCGGCTCTCTAGCATCAAGTTTGTGGAGACTACCTGTTCTCTGCCACGCCCTCTATTCTCGTAGGCGAATTACAGTTCCCAGGTTAACGTGGCAAGCTGGCGAACGCAGTTTTCAATTATGAGTATGAGACCAATGGCATATTAAGAACTTACCGTTATCAATTTTTAATTTTTTAGCACTCCACGACATATTTCAGAACGTGTTGCGCCATCTTCTGGAGACGTGAAAGAGTGGCTCACGGTTCGTTTCTGTAGCTCTACTGCTTCATGGGTTTGCTACCGTAACGTTCAGAGATACCTACAAGTAAGAAATAAGTATGGTCACTGTCACAGTATCTTTTAAGAAAAGTTACATTGCTTCATTCACTGTTATAAAAAAGCATATTCTTCAAAACAAATATCGCCGTAATCTGAAATCTACATGTAAAATTTCCTGCTAAGCAGGACAAAAGTAGCATAAATTCACTTTGTCCACAAAAAGATCTACAGTTCTTCCTGTATACTATCTATACAATAATAAATTATGGAGAATCGAGATTCTGTTGCATTTAGAGTACCGAAACGGATAAAGATACAACTACTCTATTTAAAACACACAAAAAATACATATAATATTGAAAATGAAAAGTTAATTAACAATAATCACGTACTTCTGTAAAATTATGTTTTTCTTACTAACCAAAGCCTCAACTGAGTACCATGACCATTTATACAGATCGCAACAAAACTGTATGGTACAAACTGCAGGATACATTCCTCATACGTAGACGAAGAAATTGTGTTACACGAACATGGATCTGCAAACGCTCTGTTTATGTGTTACTATTCATTTTCTCCAACTCATTAATCATGGGAAGCATGCACGAATAGAACGTACCAGCATACCACATGCAAGTCTTTCTCACACGAGATGTTCAATACGCCCTCCGTGGGCATTGACACTTGCACCAACCCACCGTCGAAGTGAATTTCGGATGCGCTGATGTGTCCCTGGAGTATTCGTACGGTTTTGCAGCCCTCCATAATATATGCACGAAAACTCTGAACATCTTGCACTGGGGTTCCATACATAAGAGATTTCAAATGTCCTCACAAATAAAAGTCCAGTAGGATTAGGTCTAGAGACAATGAAGACCAGGGAACTGATCCATCTCCGTCTATCTATCTGTAACCTAATCTGTTATTTAGAAGCTGATGGACATCAACACAAAAATGAGGAGGTGCTCCATCCCGCATGAAGTACATGTTTTGTCACATGTCTAAAGGCACATCTGCTAAGAGGTCAGCTAGAACATTCTTTACGAAATTATGACAACTTTTTCCGTTGACTGTTCGTGGAAGAAACTGATATCCTACGAAACAGTCGCCAAAAATGCTGGCCCAGTAGTTGGCAGAAAATCTTTGTTGATGAATTGCTTCAAGAGTTGCATGAGGACTGAAATTTACAGTCTGATCGCGTTGAAATGACGCCTTGTCTGTGAACATTACCGTTGCACTAAAATTAGGATTGACGCATTGTTGAATATTCACAGAAGAGTACCCTCGAAAGAAAATCAGCTGATTATAGTACCTGCACACGCTGTGTATGGCATGGATACAGCTTGTCCTTTTGTAACACTCGCCATACAGTCATGTAGTCAATATTCGGTGTTGCAGCTACATGTCTTGTACTGACAATGGGTCGTCGTCAACTGATTGAAGATTTTCCACCTCTCGTTGTCCGGGTACTAATGACCGTAGCAGTTTTGCGCCCTAAAAACGTAACAAAAAAAGAAAACCCTCCCGCTGTGGCGTCCTCGTCCTTCTAGGCCTCCCGAGGTCACGAGTATCAGGCTTAAATCAGGCTTAAGTCGATGTTCAATGGCTTCAGACGTTTTCCTGTTGGCGCCCTCTCGTCCTGGAAATCTCTCCCTGTACAAACATTGTTCGCGAGCACCATTGCCATGAGCTAATCCATACATCAAAGGGGCATCTGCCATCTCTACATTTGTGTACAATGCCACTGTGATTAACTATACATAGCAACCTGTGTGCTTATCACGGTCATGCTGATCGCTAGAACAGTTTATATTACCTGAAAACAAGAGATCAGATAGTTCAAATGGCTCTGAGCACAATGCGACTTAACTTCTGAGGTCATCAGTCGCCTAGAACTTAGAACTAATTAAACCTAACTAACCTAAGGACATCACACACATCCATGCCCCAGGCAGGATTCGAACCTGCGACCGTAGCGGTCGCTCGGCTCCACACTGTAGCGCCTAGAACCGCACGGCCACTCCGGCCGACGAAAACAAGAGATCACGTACATCATATGGCAATTGGGACATGTAAAGTAAAACACTGGCGGCTCCACAACGTAACCAGACATTACCAAGAGGGAATGTTCGCCAAGATTCTAACGTTGTGTTCTTGTGTATTTCGCATGATTAATGAATTGGAGGAAAAGAGTTGTAACATGGAAACAAAGAGTTACTTGATCCATCTTCATATTATACAATTTCTTCGTCTACATGTAAGGAACATGTCCTGCAGTTTATGACTTACATTTTTGTTACACCCTGTACAGATTGTTTATATGTGACATTCCAGTGATCTGCAAGCAGAAATGGAACTGTTACATCTCATGTATTCTATAATATGTATTATTAAATGCCAAAAAATCTTGAAATAGGAAAGGCAATAACGTAGCTATGAAACAAAATTTGTGAGTGCTGTATATGTAATGTTGTAATAACATGAACCCAATAAACAAGTGAAGCCGTATAAAATTACTAACAACCAATTGTTGTGCTTGTAATATGTAGTGCTTTATGGACCTTCTGTATTTGCAATTACATATTTATGCTGAGAATCACTTAAAGCACAAAAATCCATTAAAATTCATGTCAAAATACATAGAGTGTTTCTAGAGATGCTTGTAGTCGCCAAAGAAAGTTTCTGTGTAATACGTACATGCCACAATTATAAAAAATATTAACTTCTCAAATATTCGTATTGCAATTACTTTATTTTGCATAAAAGCATGTAACTTATAACAAGAGAGACTGAAGCAGATGAAGCACAAAAGGCTACCACTATGGTTGGACATCAGCTGAGGATGGGTAATGGATTCTACAATTGTTTGCAAGTATAGAAAGCTAAAAGTGAGAAACAATCACAGCTTACGGATTAAATTTTCACTTGCAACATCAGTTAATTTTAGACAGTTATGGAAACAAACACAAAACAGCAATATTGTTTAGGTTGAAATAATCAGTTTGAAATGCAAATATTAGTAATTAGTATAGCTGAGAATTTCTAATTACAACAGAACAGCGTGTGCATCAGAAATGCCATGTCACGTACTATGCATTTCTGTGTTCTGGAACTTTTCATCAACATTATATTGTCGTTAAAAATTTCGAACCTAATACGCTTATTTCATTAAAGTCACATTACAAAATGAGAACCCAAATCGACAAATCCACAGAGACTAATTTTTATTATTCGGGTGTTTGTAGTTTACTGGATCCATATGAAGCTAACAGCTTCAAAGTTTGAGGACAGTATTTACGTTGGAACAGGACGAACTGTCACCCTCTCAATCATCTTTCCGTTTTATGTAGCGGACTACGTAAGCGGTCCAGTTTGAGTAATATTAGATTTTTATACAGTGCCAGGTAAAGCTTCTTTCCCGACTGGGACCTGTACCACCCAACTGAAGCTTCCGCCCACTCTATCTCGTTCCTTTGTAGAAATCTCGTTTGTGAAGACGTGTTTTGGCACAATACAAAATTTGATTCAAAGGGAATCGTGTTCTTGAGTGAATTGTTGTGTTCTTCTGATGTTGTGGTCTTCAGTCCGTAGACTGGTTTGATGCAGCTCTCCATACTACTGTATCCTATGCAAGCTTCTTCACCTCCAAGTACTATGAAACCGCTTAGTGTATTCATCTCTGGGCCCCCTTCTCTGATTTTTACCCTCCAATGCTTCAGAATATGTCCTAGCAACCAGTCCCTTCTTCTAATCAAGTAGTGCCACAAATTCCTCTTCTTCCTAATTCTATTCAGTACCTCCTCATTACTTACGTGATCTATAAATATAATATTCAGGCTTCTTCCGTAGCACCACATTTCCAAAGCTTCTATTCCCTTCTTATCTAAACTGTTTGTCGTCCATGCTTCACTTCCAAATATTGCTACACTCCATATAAATACTTTCAGAGAAGACTTTCTGACACTCAAATCTATAAACGATGTTAACAAAGTGCTCTTCTTCAGGAACGCTTTCCTTGCCATTGCCAGTCTACATTTCATATCCTCTCTACGTTCTCCATCATCAGCTATTTCGCTCCCCAAATAGCAAAACTCTTCTACTACGTTAAGTGTCTCATTTCCTAGTCTAGTTCCCTCAGCATCATCTGATTTAATTCGACTACATTCCATTATAATCGTTTTGCTTTTGTTGATGTTCATCTTATATCCTTCTTTCAAGACACTGACCTTTCTGTTCAATTGCTTTTTAAGGCCCTTTGCTGTCTCTGACAAAATTAAAATGTCATCGGTAAACCTCAAAGTTTTTATTTGTTCTCCATGTGTTTTAATTCCTATTCCAAAATTTTTCTTTTATTTCCTTCACTGCCTGCTAAATATACAGATTGAATAACCTCGGGGATAGCTTACAACCCTGTCTCACTCCCTTCCCATCCATTGCTTCCCTTTCATTCCCCTCGACTCTTATAACTGCCATCTGGTTTCTGTACGAATTGTAAATAGCCTTTAGTTCCCTGTGTTTTACACCTGCCACCTTCAAATTTTGAAATATAATATTCCAGTCTACATTGTCAAAAGTTTTTTCTAAGTCATTAAATGCTAGAAACTTAGTTCTGCCTTTCCTTAACCTATCTTCAAAGATAAGTCGTAGGGTCAGTACTGCCTTGCGTGTTCCAGCACTTCTACAGAATCCAAACTGATCTTCCCTGAGGTCGGCTTCTACCAGTTTTACCATTCGTCTATAAAGAATACGTGTAGTTATTTTGTAGCCTTGACTTATTAAACTGATAGTTCTGTAATTTTCATACCTGTCCGCACCTGCTTTCTTTGGAATTGGTATTACTAATTCTTATTGAAGTCTGTGGGTATTTCGCCTGTCTCATTTATCTTGTTCACCAGATGGTAGAGTAGTTCTAATGGAATGTCGTCTACTCCTGGGGCCTTGTTTTGATATAGGACTTTCATTGCTCTGTCAAACTCTTCACTCTTGTCAGGGCTGACTCTCCCAAGGCTATAAGAAGTTCTAATAGAAATTGTCCACGCCTGGGGCCTTGTTTGGATATAGTTCAGGGCTCTCTCAAACTCTTCACGCAGTATCATATCTCCCGTTTAATATTTATTTACGTCCTCTTCCATTTCTGTAGTATTGCCCTCAAGTTCATCGCCCTTGTATAAACCCTCAATATACTCTGTCCACCTTTCTGCTCTCCCATCTTTGCTTAGAACTGGTTTTCCATCTGAGCTCTTGATATTCATAGAAGTGGTTCTCTTTCCTCCAAAGGTCTCTTTAGTTTTCCTACAGGCGGTATCTATTTTACCCCTAGTAATATGTCTGTACATCATTACATTTGTTTGCTAGCCATGCCTGCTTAGCCATTTTGCACATCGTGTGGATTTCATTTTTGAGATTTTTGTATTCCTCTTTGCCTGCTTCATTTACTGCATGTTTATATTTTCTACTTTCATCAAATAAATTCAATATCTCTTCTTTTACTCAAGGATTTCTTCTAGCCCTCATCTTTTTACCAACACGATCCTCGGCTGCCTTCACTATTTCATCTTATAAAGCTACCCATTCTTCCACTGTATTTCCTTGCCCCATTCTTGTCAGTCGTTCCCTAACGCTCTCTCTGAAACTCTCTATAACCTCTGGTTCTTTCAGTTCATCCAGCTCCCGTATCCTTAAATTCCCAAACAAGTTAAATCAATTAAGTTTACATAATTGTGGTAAAATCGGCTCTGCACTGACATACAAGTATGTTCTTTCTCAGAGTATGCTATTCCCATACATAAATCTTACTCACTTTCACTGTGAAACCATTCTAGTTCACTGATAATTTTCTTGTGGGCATTATCACAATGTTCGTGACTCAATAAATGTGGTGTGACAACGTAAGTTCAGGACAAGCACTACATATATTATTTGCAACATTATGCGGCACAGACGTACAAGCTCCTATAAATAATTTTCTTGTAACACTCAAATATACATTTAGCTTCTCGTCGCTCTACATGCTCTGATAAACCAGCCTGGATTCCATTACTCTATAATGGAGGAATCCAACAATCTCTTTTCCAGAAATAGCAAACGATCGTGCGTCAAAGAACAAATGCTACACTGTGGGCGGACTACTGAGATTGTAGTGGTGTCCTGTTTGCGTTGACTGCTATGCTGACAACAATGTTGTAGGACGGTCCCCTGAAATGCGTGCAAGGGACTGTGGGCATGGGATCTTCCAAAACTGTGCTAAATGTGGAGTCAATAAAACGCTCTCTATTGCTCAACAGTTATCATACCGTAGACCGATTGCTGTGGCACAGGTGTTCACCTTGGCTAGTGGAAGTGAGTGAGCCCGCCAAGGCAGCAGAATACTGAGACAGCGTAACAGCAGCTGATGGCGATGGCAGAACAGTGACCCACTATCCCAGTGTGCCTATTTTTTTCTTTATTGTTATTTCACCGCCTCTACTCCATATGGGGGACTGTCAGCAGATACAATTTGCTTATCTTCAGCCACATGAGAGAATAATTTTATGAAACGTAATATAAAAGACCCCCATGAACCATGGACCTTGCTGTTGGTGAGGACGATTGCGTGCCTCAGCGATACGGATAGCCGTACTGTAGGTGCAACCACAACGGAGGGGTATCTGTTGAGTGGCCAGACAAACGTGTGGTTCCTGAAGAGGGGCAGCAGCCTTTTCACCAGTTGCAGGGGCAACAGTCTGAATGATTGACTGAACTGACCTTGTAACACTAACCAAAACGGCC
The DNA here is from genome assembly GCF_023864345.2 of Schistocerca serialis cubense. Lineage (NCBI taxonomy): Eukaryota > Metazoa > Arthropoda > Insecta > Orthoptera > Acrididae > Schistocerca > Schistocerca serialis. Next base: position 969,289,137 of record NC_064638.1, read on the forward strand.
TTGCTGTGCTGGTACTGCGAACAACTGAAAGCAAGGGGACACTACAGCCGTAATTTTTCTCGAGGGCACGCAGCTTTACTGTATGGTTAAATGATGATGACGTCCTCTTGGGTAAAATATTGTGGAGGTAAAATAGTCTTCCATTCAAATCTCCGGGTGGGGTCTACTCAAGAGGATGTCGTTATCAGGAGAAAGAAAACTGGCGTTCTATGTATCGGAGCGTGGAATGTCAGATCCCTTAACTGGGCAGGTAGGTTAGAAAATTAAAAAAGGAAATGGGTAGGTTAAAATTAGATATAGTGGGAATTAGTGAAGTTCGGTGACAGGAGGAACAAGACTTTTGGTCAGGCGAATACAGGGTTACAAATACAAAATCAAATAGGGGTAATGCAGTAGTAGGTTTAATAATGGATAAAAAAAATAGGAGTCCAGGTAATCTACTACAGAAACAGCATTACAAGCTCTGCAGATGACGAAGAAATTGAAGGAATGTATGATGAAATAAAAGAAATTATCCAGATGGTGAAGGGAGACAAAAATTTAATAGTCATAAGTGACTAGAATTCGGCAGTAGGAAAAGGGACAGAAGGAAACGTAGTAGGTGAACATGGATTAGGGGTAAAAAATGAAAGAGGAAGCCGCCTGGTAGAATTTTGCACCGAGCACAACTTAATCATAGCTAACACTTGGTTAAAGAATCATAAAAGAAGCCTGGAGATACTGACAGGTTTCAGATAGATTATGTAATGGTAAGACAGAAATTTAAGAACCAGGTTTTAAATTGTAAGACATATCCAGGGGCAGATGTGGACTCTGACCACAATCTATTGGTTATGGATTGTGGATTACAACTGAAGAAACTGCAAAAAGGCGGTAATTTAAGGAGATGGGACCTGGATAAACTGAAAGAACCAGAGGTAGTAGAGAGCTTCAGGGAGAGCATTAGGGAACGATTTACAAGAATGGGGGAACGAAAGACAGTAGAGGAAGAATGGGTAGCTTTGAGGGATGAGGTAGTGAAGGCAGCAGAGGATCAAGTAGGAAAAAGACGAGGGTTAGTAGAAATCCTTGCGTAACAGAAGAAATATTGAATTTAATTGATGAAAGGAGAAAATATAAAAATGCAATAAATGAAGCAGGCAAAAAGGAATACAAACGTCTCACAAATGAGATCGACAGGGAGTGCAAAATGGCTACGCAGGGATGGCTAGAGGACAAATGTAAGGATGTAGAGGCTTATCCCACTAGGGGTAAGATAGATACTGCCTACAGGAAAATTAAAGAGTCCTTTGGAGAAAAGAGAACCACTTGTATGAATATCAAGAGGTCAGATGGAAACCAAGTTCTAAGCAATGAAGGAAAAGCAGGAAGGTGGAAGGAGTATTTAGAGGGTCTGTACAAGGGCGATGTACTTGAGGACAATATTATGGTAATGATGTAGATGAAGATGAAATGGGAGATATGATACTGCGTGAAGAGTTTAACAGAGCACTGTAAGGCCTGAGTCGAAACAAGGCCCCGGGAGTAGACAACATTCCATTAGAGGTACTGACAGCTCAGTGCGTGCGCGGGACATAACTGAGAGGCTTGTATTGCTGCTCAGTGATGTGGTGCAACAGTGGAATTGGGTTTCAGTCTGGAAAGTTTCAGGACACATCAAGAAGATGAATGAATGTCCACAGATTTGAAATAGTACATCCTTACCCTGCTAAGGTGTAGTGGTTCTTCGTTTGCTTCGAATGTCTTACTTCTGGAGATATGTAACGACTTCTTGTACAAAAAACACGTTCTACAGCTAGATAACTTAAGATGGTGTCAGAGGGCACCTTCCGACTATTTCTCTATCTGCTTGTGAGCGAAATGAATTCTTTTTTCGTCAACCTACATAGGGAGAAATGATCATCATAATGAAATAAGAAAAAATGGCGTTCGTACAGAAATATTTTTCTGCATGAACGCCATTTTTTCTTATTTCATTATAATGATCATTTCTCCTTAAGTAGATTGGCGACAAAAGAATGCTTTCACCTTCAGAGGAAAAAGCCGGTGATTGGAATTTCGTGAAAAGATCCCCCCGCAACGAAAACCGCCTTTGTTTCAGAGATTGCCAACCCTACTCACTTATATATCATTGATATTCTCTACCCTTTTTCGCGATGATACAAAACGAGGTAATCTTCCGTCTATCATGTCTGGTAAGGATCCCATTCAACACAGCAGTACTCTAGGAGAGGACGAACAAGCGTTGTGTAGGCAGGCTATTCCGTACACATGTTGCATCTTCTAAACTTTCTGCCAATACACAGTCTATCTAGTAGTTACAATTTACGTTATTCTTAATTGTGATTCCCGGATATTTATTCAACTGACAGCCTTTAAATTTGTGTGATTTATCGTCTAAATAAAATTTAACTTTTTTTTTTTTTTTTTACTCTGTAGGTACATCTACAGCTACATCTACATGAGTATTCTGCAGTTAACAGTTAACGACCTGGCAGAGGGTTCATCGCACTACCTTCCACCTATTTCACAACCGTTCAGCTCTCGAGCAACGAGCGGGAAAAAACGAACACATGAATATATTCGTGCGAGCTCTGGTTTCTCTTATTTTATTATGATGGTTATTTCTCCCTATATGGGTGGATACCATCGAAGTGTTTTTATACTCTGAGGTGAAAGTTTGTGATTTATATTTCATGAGCAAATCCTGCCGTAAAGAAAAACATCTTTGTTTTAAAGATTGTCACCCCAATTCGCGCATCATACTTGTGGCACTCTTTATCCTATTTCGCGATAATACAACACGAGCTGCCGTACTTGGAATGTTTTCGATGTCATCTGACAGTCGCATCTGATGTGGGTTCCACTCGTCACAGCAGTACTCTAGAAGAAGGCAGACAAGCTAAGTGTAAACAGTCTGTTTAGTTGACCTGTTGCACATTCTATGAGTTCTGCCAATAAATCGCAGATTTCGGTTTGCTTTCCCCACACCATTTTCTGTGTGGTCGTTCCGATTTAAGTTATTCGTAATTGTAATCCGTAAGTATTTAGTAGATTTTTGCGATTTATCGTGTACCTAAAAAGTGTACCTAAAATCGTGTACCTTTTAGTACTAATGTGGGTGATCTCACACTTTTCCTTATTGAGAGATAATTGCCACTTTCCGGCCAAACAAATATCGTGCCTAAGTCATATTGCAATTACTTTCGATTTCTGCAAACAACCTAAGATGTCTGCTCATATTTTCTACTAAATCGTTTATGTAGATGAGGAGCAGCAGAGGGCCTATAAAACTTCCTTGGAGAACGCTGGATATCGCGTCTGTTTAAATAGATGATTTTTCCGTCGACTACCACGTACTTTGACCTTCCTGACAGGAATTCACGAATCCAGATGCTCAACTGAAGCTATGCTTCATAGGCACGCAACACTGATGAGACGTCTCTTACGAGAGTTTGAGTCAAAATCATTCTGGATAATTGGAAATATGGAATCAATTTGAGATCTTCTGTCGATAGCACTCATTACTTCATCAGAATAAACAGTTAGTTTTGTTTCACAAAAACGATATTTTCTTAATCCGTGTTCTGTGTTAAAAGACCTCAGCTTTCGCGGTAATTCATTACGTTCGAGCCGTGGGGAGTAGCCACGCGGTTTGAGGCGTAAGTTCAAGGCGGAAGTTTGAGTTCTGCCTCGGGCATTGGTGTGCGTGTTGTTCTTAGCATAAATTAGTGTAAGTAGTGTGTAAATCTAGGGACCGATGACCTGAGGAGTTTGTCCCTTGGCAATTCACACACACTCATTATGTTCGAAGACGGAATATGTTCAAAAACCTTACTGCAAATCGACGTTAGTGATATGAGTCTGTAATTCAATCGCTTGTTCTTATTTCCTTTCTTGAGAATTGGTGCAACTTCCCAGTGTTTTCATATGGATATTTCGACGATCAAGCGCTTGTATCTGATTGCTAACTATGCGGCTATTGTATAAGTATACTCAGAGGAACGTTATTGGTATGCTGTCTGGATAGCAAGACTTGCCTGTATTACGTGCTTTGATCTGCTTAGCTACATCGAGGATATCTATTTCCAAGCTGCTCGTATTGGCAGTTGTTCTTGACTCGAATTCTAGAATATTTAGTGATTTTCTTACTGAACTGTCTTTAACAACTCCGTTTTAATGGTGCTGTTATCGGTAATATTACCACTGACATTGTACAGTGAAGGTATTGATTGTGTCTTGCTGCTAGTGTTCTTTACATATGGAAAGAATCGCTTTTGTTTCTTCTGTCAGATTTCGACACAGTGTTTCTTTGTAGTTGCATACACTTTACCAGTATTAATAAATTATTGATACAGCACCTGTTGATAACATGTGCACTCCAAGTGAGACATCGAACTAAATTATTCTGGAAGTACCAGAACGCTGAAGAGCTAACACAGTTTGATATACTCACTAAGCGCGAAGCTCTTCAAGTCAGTCACAGTTACTAGGGTGAAATGTTATTTATGAAATATTTTTGGAATGGGACATACAGTTATGTTTAGAGTACAGCTGCATTCTTGTCTTGAGCATTGTTCACAGCTCTAGGAACCACACACAATAAAAACATCGACACATACATACACAAAATTTAAATTTTTGTTTAAAACACTGCGCAACATTGTCCAAATGTAGGTTAAATGGTTCTTTGATATCAGGCAAATGCTTGAACTGGTGTTACATTCGCGGTTGTTCCCAACCGGAAATTCCTCTGTCGATTATCAAGTGACCTGGTAACCGGCTAAATAGAACCATTACTCTACAACTGATTGGGTCTCTGATAGCTCACTGCAATCCTTGGAGTAGAGAATGAAATACGTAAATATGAAGACTGTAACGTGCACACAAATGCGTATTTCAGCGCCAGTTCTTCGTCTAGAAGTTCATATGGGACTGCATTTACAAGAACTCCCTATAGGATGCCTCCTTATTTAACATCCTAACTTACCGATTACATGTAGACTCGAAACTAAATCAAAAGGTTTCTTTAACTCAAGCAGACGCATTCGCTGAACAGTATTTTTCTTTAGAGTCTTTGGAGCGGTAAGGAGGGATTTTGGGAGTGGTGCGGTACAGGAACCACAAAATAAGGTACACCTGACAAGCTATTTATTATCAGAAAGAATTAAACTTTACAAAGAGAAAATACACAAATACACAATCGTTGAAATGTATGCGAATAAGATAATAACTAAAAATCAAGCAAGATCGCTCCACGTTGGCGGCCCAAAGTAAAATTAAACTAAATAATTCAGAGTAATAAACAGTTGCAACCAAACTGGTAATTGCCATAAGACGTTTATACATATTCCACAGATGTATGAAGAATTTACAGAATGATTTGATGAATGTCGTGAGACCAACCAAAGCATATACCAAAGCCCGTTCCTGGGTCTGCCCCTGGATTCGATAAAGAGGACACGATCTACCCTGTAACTCACACATATAAGCAGAACTAAGCACTATTCTAGAAGTATACAAACACAAAGAAATAAAACAAGTTCGTCAAGAACTGAATATGTTAAACCGTATTATAGTAAAATACATATCACTAATGGATAGAACAAGTTTGGCAATCACTAACAGAGTTAAATATTATTCTAATAAAATACAAATACCAGTGAACACAATAAGTCTGATTAGCACTGATTACAAATACCTTAAGTTAACCTTAACAAAAACGGTTCAAATGGCTCTGAACACTATGGGACTTAACTTCTGAGGTCATCAGTCCCCTAGAACGTAGAACTACTTAAATCTAACTAACCTAAGGACATCACACACATCCATGCCCGAGGCAGGATTCGAATCTGCGACCGCAGCGGTCGTGCGGTTCCAGACTGTAGCGCCTGGAACCGCTCGGCCACCCCGGCCGGCTAACCTTAACGGTAAGTGCATTAAACACTAGTCTAATCTACATCTACGTGGAAACTCTGCAAATCAGACTTAAGTACCTGGTTGAGGGTTCATCAAACCACCTTCTCAATAATCCTCTATTATTCCAATCTCGAACAGAGCGCAAAAAACAGAATACACATATCTTTCCGTGCGAGCTCTATTTTCCTTTACTTTATTATGATGATCGTTTCTCCCTATGTAGGTCGGCGTCAACAAAATATTTTCGCATTCGGAGGAGATAGTTCGTGATTGAAATTTCGTAAGAAGATTCCACCGAAACGAAAAATGCCTTTGCTTAATGAAGTCTACCGGAAATCCTGTATCATGTCAATGAAGCCCTCTCCAGTATTTCGAGATAATACAAAACGTGCTGCTCTTCTTTAAACTTTCTCCGTTAATCCTATCTGGTGTGGATCCCACACCGCGCACCAGTACACCAAAAAGAGGATGGACAAGCGTAGTGTAGGCAGTATCTGTTACGTCGTCTAAGTGTTCTGCTAATAAAGTGCAATCTTCGGTTTGCCTCTCCCAGAAAATTTTCTATGTGTTCTTTCAAATGTACATTTTTCTGTAAGTTGTGGTACTTAGATTTGACTGATTTTCATGCAACCGAAGTTTAACGGATTCCTTTTAGCGTTCACGTGGATGACCCCACATTTTTCATAACTTACGGTCAATTGCTAATATTCGCATCATTCAGATATCTTCTCTAAAACCTTTTGCAATTTATTTTGACCTTGTGATGACTTTAGCAGCAACTGTAAACAACCTAAGACAGTTACTCAGATTGTCTCCTAAATCGTTTATGTAGAAAAGATACAGTGGATGGGCTATAACATTACCTTGGAAAACGCCAAATATCATTTCTGTTTTACTCGATGACTTTCCGTCACCTACTACGAACTGTGACCTCTCTGACAGGAAATCACGAATCCACTCACATAACTGAGACCATACAAGCCACAATGTAAAAAGGCTTCTGGAAATATAGAATGAAATTCATCTCTACTGTAAGCGATTTGATTTCCATATTTCTGAAATAGGTAGTATGGACGAAAACAAGAGAAAAATGTTCAGTAAACACACACTTCGAGAGCTATGAGCACTTGTTCAACTTCACTAATGTAAAACGCATCTCTTCGATTGAAAAAGCGATCGTAAAGTAATAAATTACTAAAGAAACACTTATAAAGGTCACTACTTCCAGTTGACAATATGTCAAATTTTAAGTCACTGGTATCAACAGAACCCCTAAAAATCCATTTGTGATCGTTAGTTCATCGTCTCCAAACACTTACTAATGAATCTTCTGCCATATGTGTAGCTCTGAATCTAACGGTTTGGGACAACTGTTAATGAAAATTCCATAGGTGTTTCCACTGAACTTAAAAAATTGCAAACCATTGAAACATCGGGATTTTAAAGCACTGTATGAGGAAAGGACATATATGCAAAATCTATGTACTTAGCTACTCGTTCCTCCCTAACTCTATACGTTAAAACTTGAAAAATGAATTCCGTTTAATTCAGTTGCATTAATAATTTGAAAATGGAGGAAGATACTGAAAAGAGAAAAAAATGTATTTAGATGAGGTTCCAAACTCAAAGGAATTTTAGTTAATTGCCTAGGCGCAGAACTGTTGCTTTCGAAATATTTACGTAGATAAATCTAATAGCGGACGAGGAGGTAATGAATTGAATGGGTCAAAACAGATATTTACGGGCCAGCTAGACTAAAAGAAGTAATGAAATAAAATAGATAACGGATTAATACCCAAATAAGGTCGCCCCACATTGGACGCCGGAGATATAATGGATTCAGACAGCCAGAAGGATTGATAAGCAAATGTCCCCCCACTCTGGGCGCCAAAAACGTAGTAAATTAAAGTAGAATATGGTAAATACACGGACACATTTACATCTAATATTACTCACAGATCAATAGTACAAGTATGATCACGACTAAGCATTTAGGCAATGATGGGGGAGGTAATTAACAACTTCGTCTCACGATTTGACAGATTTTGCGTTACTTGCCGACAAGGGTGCCTTAAGCAATATTGGCGCGAGGTCTGGCTGAATAGGATGGGATGTGTAACTAAATTTTATAATCACTAAATTTTCCTTTCAGTAGGTCTGATTCCCACAAAAGCAATAAATACAAAAAAAGTCGGTGCCTTCTGTTGAATTACACCACCTGCGATCACTATGAGCTAGGTACGCGTGACACCTACTCATATTTTGAGAGCTCCCGCACTTTCACGAAATGTTATAGTGACAGCTGTGCAAATCACGCCAAAGGGCTCGATTGTCAACAGGAGAGGGAAAACATCATAGGCTGTTGCCGCCTACCCTTAACTTTCAACATTCAAACTAATCAAACATGTCCAAATATACATTTCAAGTTTTACTTTCGAGGTAAATGCTCCGCAGTCCGTGCGACGTTTCTGTCGCGTCCTCGTGGGCGTGGGTATCTCTCATCATTCACGTTAAATCATTCAACTCTACCCATCACATGAAAACACAAAAACAAAACGTGAGTACATCATATTAAAAATAGGCATAAACTAAAGAAATATCATCAAGTAAATGGCAACGACAAGCGGGAGCTGTGTTATAATCCAACGCAAGGGTGAGTCTTACACTCGCTACTGCTGGTGGCTCCTCTTAGCTTCGCGCAGCATGGAGAGTCATCGCACAGACCACACACACACACACACACACACACACACACAATGACACGCTCGCTGTTTTATTTCTGTACATCCATACCAACATTGCACTGTCCTCACCCACACAAACCACTATCTGATTACAATAGATACGTACTAATTTCAATGACATGCCACATTCACAAAATGCTGTGTGTTTATAATCTTTAAAAATAATCACCTACATGCAAATGATATATCCACGGACCCCTCCCATCGCCTTCACGGTTTGACAACTCATCTAGTCTAGTTTTAGTAACACTCTCTCCTGTTACTGGTGGGTGGGCGTATCCCACACACTCGTGGAGCGCCTTTCTCTGTCACAACGCGATCTCTGTCGCATTCTCCGTTCCATATGAACGTCTCTGTTACTGTGGGAGGTTCACTTCCAACTCTTACAATTGTCTTAGCACGCTTCCCGTGGTTTCGTCAGCTCGTGGATTGACTGCGCCCTCGAGCTCTATGTACTAGCATTTTCTTCTCCATATGCGTGTCCCGCATCTCAGGAGCGGCGTGAGATGTTGGGGGAACTTACTCATGAACGGTCTCTGGCGTTCTAAACCCTGGAAGCGCATGTAAGAGGCTAAACCGCGAGCAGCCGCAACGTGTCTTTCAGATTTCGTCTAATAATTGTCTATTGGTTCCCGTGCCCAATCTATAAAAATTTGCTTGCCCTCCTCACACATTACATTACATGCACCTAAGTGCCCTTCGCATTACACGCGACCCGAAATTTTAACAATTTGGAGACAGTTTCCGAGGTCCAGTTCATAGTCACGGCTTTGTGTGAGTAAATAATTGGCGATTACAAAATCGAGTGACAACTCAACGATAATAATGGTATTTTCACGATAGTTTATCCTTCCGTCATTTAACGACGCCAGGACCAATTTTTCAACTATCTGCTGTTTTGCTCCGAACGCTGGAAACAATGAGATTCCTCTCAAGTTGTTTCCGGCATTGGAAAACATTCTCCACCGGTTTTGAGTAAATGGACATCGAAGGTGCTGGCACTTTCGAACTGTTCAAGGATTTTTAATATTTACTCGATGTTATACAGTAGAATGAGCTCAAGTAGAAAACGATGAATGGTAGGATCTAAAAATTTGACTGGGCTTGTAATAAGAAGCCGATCAGTTTTCGAGCGAAGTGAAGAGATTACAGCGCGGGTCATAAACAAGAAGAGTTACATATGCTAGGGGACTTTGACCGTTACTACAAATATGCTTGTCAATCTGGTGGAAAAAGTAATGCATGATGCTAGACAACAGTTGGGTCGAAGGACAGATTCTATACAGATTTAACATGAAACACAGAAAACAGCCGAGACATAATTATTCTTTGCGTACGATGGCGGGACCGATGGCCCTAGCAGTCTCGTCCCTTCAATCCCACAAACCAACCAACCAACCGTACGATGGCAGTTGAGTGGCTAAAAGATTATAAGATGGGGCAACATAAAGAGAACACGAAATCAAGAAATATCCGGAATGAAAGATATCCTGGAGAAACTATAGTGACGGTGCCAAATGGTACGACACTGTCAAAGTTGAACGAAAAAAAAGCACAAATGTCACAGGGAACTGACTCAAAAGGCAGTGGTAGGATTTCCAGTAATAACAAACAAGATATAAACGCTTATTTCATATGGTACCGATTGTTAACACAAAATGCAATAATGCTATACCCGAATAAAAAATAACAAAGACAACAACGAAAGGACATACTGTTACACCAAAACACACGCTTTCTCTAAATTCCTTCCTCCCACTGGCAATCATTCACTCTCATCTCCCACTCCTGTTGCTTTTCTCTTTCCTGCATTTTCATCTATATCTTTCTTCTTGATTTTCTTCTCCTCTCTCTTGCACACACACGCACTTCCATCCAAACAAGTGCACCATAATCTGATTTCCCGTGGTTTGGTGGCTCGTCAGATGGTGCCAGATCCGCACACGTGAACGTCCTGCACCAAGGGAACTTGGCTCGTGCACGCAGCCGACCAAGCGGCACCGAAAGTCGCTCGGCGGGCGATAGTGACAGCAGGCAGGAATCATTTGTGAACAGCGAAGCAGAGACAGCCTGAAGACAGCGCTGTGCCCATCAGCAGCAGCTGATGGATAACACTGGATGAGCGACGACGTACCCACGGAGGGCGCGTCGTCGAGTACGTGTTCGCCCCGAGCGGCTGGTTACATAGCTGATCGTCAAGCAGCAGACCCGCTGGTCTTCAAGTGTGCACCTGGAAAGGGGTGACTGCCGATTCGCCGATGGCAAAAGGTGACAGATGCCCCGTATTTTTGGAGGACTGGAGTGTCCGCTGTTGTCGTGGTGTCTCAAGTAAGTGTGTTGCGGAGAAAGGGAACGGGACGTATTGGAAGATGACGATGTTGGTGATCCGTGGGTAGGGCGCTATTCTGGTAGAGAGGCTGTAGGAGCACAATGGTGGCTGGATGCTGACAATACGAGCATGCAGTTCCCGAGGCTGAAAATACAGGCACAATGAGGTTGGCTCCTGGTTGTTCCCAGCGAGCATGGACCGGGCCAAAGTTTTGGGTTGTTTGTGAATCTACTGTACAGCGCTTCCCAAGCGCCGGTCTGCCTGGTACACAGCCGGCGTTGTACTTACAGGAAAAAGAGCTACATAGCGTATGTGTGCAGTGAAAATGATCTTACACTGATCGTAACTGAGTTTGTTTGTCATTATTACACCTGATTATGACTCTACATAGTTACATAGTTTTGGGCAGCTCTTCTATTAATACCGGGTTTGCGCGCGCGCGCTCGTGAGTGTGTGTGTGTGTGTGTGTGTGTGTGTGTGTGTGTGTGTCTGCTTGCAGCTTTTGGACGCTCAACACCGATGTTATCAGCACCCATACACTTATTAAAAGAAACGAATATGGTGGAAATCTAGTACAACACAGAAAAATAAAATCGATGAGAAAAGGAACATACACTACTGGCCATTAAAATTGCTGCACCAAGAATAAATGCAGATGATTAGCGGGTATTCATTGGACAAATATATTATACTAGAACTGGCATGTGATTACATTTTCACGCAAATTGGGTGCATAGATCCTGAGAAATCAGTACCCAGAACAATCACCTCTGGCCGTAATAACGGCCTTGATATGTCTCGGCATTGGGTCAAACAGAGCTTGGATGGCGTGTGCAGGTACAGCTGCTCATGCAGCTTCAACACGATACCACAGTTCATCAAGAATAGTGACTGGCGTATTGTGACGAGCCAGTTGCTCACCCACCATTGACCAGATGTTTTCAATTGGTGAGAGATCTGGAGAATGCGCTGGCCAGGGAAGCAGTCGAACATTTTCTGTATCCGGAGAGGCCCGTGAAGGACCTGCAACAAGCGGTCGTGCATTATCCTGCTGAAATGTAGGGTTTCGCAGGGATCGAATGAAGGGTAGAGCCACGGGTCGTAACACATCTGAAATGTAACGTCCACTGTTCAAAGTGCCGTCAGTGCGAACAAGAGATGACCTAGACGTGTAACCAATGGCACCCCATACCATCACACCTGGTGATACGCCAGTATGGCGATGACGAATACACGCTTCCAATGTGTGTTCACCGCGATGTCGCCAAACACGGATGCGACCATCATGATGCTGTAAACATAACCTGGATTCATCCGAAAAAATGACGTTTTGCCATTCGCGCACCCATGCTCGTTGTTGAGTACACCATCGCAGGTGCTCCTTTCTGTGATGCAGCGTCAAGGGTAACCGCAGCCATGGTCTCCGAGCTGATAGTCCATGCCGCTACAAACGTCGTCGAACTGTTTGTGCAGACGGTTGTTGTCTTGCAAACGTCCCCATCTGTTGACTCGGGGATCGGGACGTGGCTGCACGATCCGTTACAGCCATGCGGATAAGATGCCTGTCATCTCTACTGCTAGTGATACGAGGCCGTAGGAATCCAGCACGGCATTCTGCATTACCCTCCTGAACCCACCGATTCCATAGTCTGCTAACAGTCATTGGATCTCGATCAACGCGAGCAGCAATGTCGCGATACGATAAACCGCAATCGCGATAGGCTACAATCCGACCTTTATTGAAGTCGGAAACGTGATGGTACGCATTCCTCCTTCTTACATGAGGCATCGCAACAACGTTTGACGAGGCAACGCCGGTCAACTGCTGTTTGTGTATGAGAAATCGGCTAGAAACCTTCGTCATGTCAGCACGTTGTAGGTGTCGCCACCGGCGCCAACCTTGTGTGAATGCTCTGAAAAGCTTATCATTTGCATATCACAACATCTTCAACCTGTCGGTTAAATTTCGCGTCTGTAGCATGTCATCTTTGTGGTGTAGCTATTTTAATGGCCAGGAGTGTATATAATGAACCGCCAAAGAAACGGTATTGGCATGCCTATTCAAATGCAGAGATATGTAAACAGGCAGATTATGGCACCTATATAAGACAACGAGCATCTGACGTAGTTGTTAGATGGGTTGCTGCAGGCAGGTTAGCAAGATTTAAGTGATCAAAAGATCCGGAAGGTTTTCCACAGGTCATGAAGAAGTTCTCCGCTCCGTCTTATATAACGCGCTGATGGACCGCCGCGGCCGAGTGGTTGCAGGCGCTTCAGTCCGGAACTGCGCTGCTGTTACGGTCGCTGGTTCGAATCCTGCCTGGGCATGGATGTGTGTGATGTCCTTAGGTAAGTTAGGTTTAAGCAATTCTACGTCTGGGGGACTGATGACCTCAGCTGTTAAGTCCCATAGTACTCAGAGCCATTTGAACCATTTTGGGTACTGCCGCGCATGCGCTGAATTCGCGGAGACGGAAGGACCACACCGCCCAGCGACAGCGCCCTCGCTAGTGGAACTGCAAGACTCAGCTGCCGTCGATACTGTCACTGGCCGCAGCTATCGAAGTCTTCTGGCGTCTTCCTCTCGAGCAAATTTCGGACATGACGGAATTCCACGCCATATTCAATTGGACCCACTGCCATGGTTCATTATATTTCCCGCGATGCGTATTTCAACGGATTCTTTGGTAATTGTTGCTGTGCCCAAAATCGAAGTTTTGTCATACTGCATTGAATGTCCGTTGGGAATACAATCTTCCGCAACTGCAGACTTACTGGGTTGCAGAAGGCGATTGCAACGTTGATGTTCCGTACAACGCTCTTCCACGGTGAGCGTTGTCTGTCATATATACGCCACACCACATTGACACGGTATTTTGTAAATTCCCGCCTTCCGCAGTACCAAATCATCCTTCACTGATCCCAGCAAATCCGAAATCTTAGAAGGTGGGCAAAAAACCACTTTTGCATGAAAATTATTAAGAATTCTCGCTATTTTGAAGGAGGTATTTCCAACGAAGGGAACAAAAGCTAGGGACCTCGCTGGCGTGTTCTCCTCCTTATCCACTTCCCGGTTCCTGGCTTTAGTTTCGTCACTGCTTTTGAAACAGATCATGATACACCGTATGACACATACAATTTCGCAAGAATCCACATCCGTTGATGGTTAAACGATTGAAAAGACGTTAGTGGGGGATAAATGACGCATGCACCGACCACTGAAGAAGAGAGAGTAGCCACGGACGGAGTGCCCGAGGATATTCGAGTACAAACAACGATGGCAGACGGACGTGTACTAATAGCGTGGTCGCCAGTGGAAGTGCGTGCTGTTACCCGGTATGAATGGTCACGTGGGACTAGTGTGTACCGTCATGCATTAATACCTACAGGCGGTGTAAGGTGAAGAGGTCACATCTCGTCAAATGATTGGGCGCTGGTGTTGCATGTTCGTAGAAAAAAGCCAGAGTGTGGAGGATGAAGCTCGAAGTGGGCTCCCTTAACATCCACGCATCCATGAATGGATACAATATTGCTGATCGTGCGACAATTCCTTGCATCACGGGGCACAGATTTTAGCCACAGTGGATTATTGAAACGGACTGTACTCTTCGACGACTGTCTCATTGTTACTGGCGCCTATGTCGAAAAATAGCACAAAGTACTTAGGTCATGATACCATTGTGTATTTGTTTTTGGCAATACGTTTTCCGTGTGAAAAACAATGACAAATCTAACTCTTGGTATATTCCTTGTAGAGAGGTTGTGTAAAACTTCAAGGGATGACAGTAACTCAGTCATCCAGAGTAATACTAGAGGCACCTTGTTGCGTAGCTCCTTACTGAAAGTCTTTTGTGTTTTCAATAAATTCAATTAATTTTCATATAGAAAACTAGGATGTTTTCACAATTTAGGTAACATTACATGAACGCCAAGCAAGATTATTTCTCGATTCACTGATCGTAAATGCCCACGGTTACATTGATGGTCCAATAGCTGGTTGGTGAACTGTTCGCGAAACTTAATGTTAGAGGGCAACGGCGCCTCTACATTGAGAGGTTTAACATGGAACAGAGAGGAAACTAATAGTGCCGTTTTGGAAAGAACAGTGTTTATATTGTTCTGATGCGATTTGTAGAAACTACGGTGAACGTAAATTGGGATGAACAGAGTTGTGTACCGTCACTACTGGTCACGTGTTTTAGCAGCTATCCTGGGTGAACGATTGTGGTCGTCCATATCGATTTGCAATTTGTGATCTCTCTTCCATCACAATGGGAGTTCATTAAAGAGGTTAGCTTTATCTGCCAAACTCACTGAGCTGAGAAATCGAATTAAAGCAGCAGCTGCAGAACTGATTCGCAATGCTGATTGAGTTTGAGAAGAAAACGCTTTCGGGATGGATTTCTACTGCATCAAAACAGGACGGTGAATTTAGTTACTGCAGTATCGACTGTAAGCGGATATCTGCAGTTATTTCTAAATGTTACAAAGTCAGGTCGGTTTCGCTTCGGCTTGATACAATCGCAGTAACAGTTATGGTAATATTTATACAACAACGGAACGGTCGTTGAAATAGGAAGCCAATCCACAGGTATTATTTTAGTTGATTTCAAACTATAGTCGTAGACAGAGATGTAACTCCTATCGGTGTCAGTCTGACTGCAAATTATCCCTTCTATTTTCTATAATCTGGAGAAAATCATGCTTTGCACTAGCGATATAATGTAACCCTACATTCTAATAATTTTATATAATTTTTTCATTAAAAATAGTTGATTACAAGAGTGTACCATCTTTTCAATAATAGATATTATCTACTAGTCTTACGTGTGTGACATTCTATTGGACAGTAAAACAAAAGAAAATGAGGATCCGATGGTGATTAAATTGAGGTCTCCAGCTTCTACCGATACTAGGTTATAACATATTTGCTCTTATAACATCTATGCAATGGTTTCATACATTATCGCTTAACACTATAATGTTACTGTTAAATATGGTTTCGTTACGCAAAATAGGGAATTAAGTTCAAAATGACAATTTGTTGCTTCAATTTGAGATGTATAACAAAATTTACAAGTACATTTTAAGCCATTTTAATGTTACATGGATGATGTTTGCAGTTTATGTGCAAAGTGAATTGATTCAACACATAACGATATTTAAAAATTTAGTGTATTTAAAATGTCATTTATATTTAATTTCAATTAAAATCAACTTTTTGCAGTTGCAATAGCTAGAAAATACATTTTTGTAGTTTTTGAAGAATCTTGTTTTTATTCATTTATTTTTTAGTCGAATACTACATAAAAAACAATGCGACCTCTCTCTTGTGCCTCAACAATTCCTCATGATAACATACAACAGTGGACGCATTCCAAGCTTTTAACTGATACTGCACAAGAAAAAAAAATAGAATGGAAGATGCATCAAGCGTTAACCGCAGATGTAATAATATGCCTGGCAAAAAGTTATAGACATTTAGATATGTAAATGAGAACAAACACAGGTCAAATAGATTTGTACACAATCAGCAGAAGTACGTGATTAATACTTAGAGACATACTGTAAGCAGTGAGGATATAGCGACAAATATCAGTTTCAATTTTGAAATAGATGTTGGTATTCCTTTACACCTTTCACAGCTAATCCGAAAGCTAAGAAAAATGGCTGTGAGCACTATGGGACTCAACTGCTGAGGTCATTAGTCCCCCAGAACTTAGAACTAGTTAAACATAACTAACCTAAGGACATCACAAACATCCATGCCCGAGGCAGGATTCGAACCTGCGACCGTAGCGGTCTTGCGGTTCCAGACTGCAGCGCCTTTAACCGCACGGCCACTTCGGCCGGCCGAAAGCTAAGAGAAATCTCCTTCATCAACTTGGATAAAACTTGTTTGCCGTGATAAAGTAACTAACAGCTTATTGATAGACGTATTTTTAGTTGATTTAAAAATTCTGTTTACAACACATATTTGGAGCTAGCATTAGTACACACACACATACTCACAAGTGACTGCTAAGTGGCTGACAATCACTGTGTTTAAAAATTAGTAATAACTAACGGTTTTGAAGAAATATGTAAGGAAAACTAGACATGCAAACACAGCGGATAAGACCAAATTCTGGTGGATACGAATGTGAAATCAACGGAAACCTGATGAGTTTGTCGTGATCATGTAAGCTGATGGGCAAGGACTACAATAATTGTCGAACATTAGACAACAGATCACAAAGTACGACGTTGTATAGATTGACAGGCAACTTATTTACATTGTAACGGACCACATGAGTCCACAGTTAGTACACTTCCGACATTATTTCCAGGTATGCTTCGTCCGATTTCATAGCGAACTGTTTACAAGTTGCTCCACAGCGCATGATAATCTTGCCGATTTATCCCTCATAAAACACATAAGAATTCTTTTCATATGTAAAGACTGTCAGAGGCAGCAAAGTCTGCATCCAGACATTAATGGATGACATAAAAAATTAAACTCAGTGTAGAAAAGCAAAAGCTTACATTGCAAACTCCATTCTCAAATGTTACTTTGCAAATTAAGAGCAGATAAATTACCACAGTTTACTTCCTGCACCACTGCAAATATTAGTGATGCACGAGGGTGCGCTGAAAGGTGTGAAACTCTGACAGCTTTTTAAATGAAACATACGTTACCGATGTCCTATATCTTTATTCTACATGTCTACGTATTTCTTTCTCAAGATAGTCACCATGGTGACCACATTTACCCCAACGAGAGACCAGTTTATTGGTAACGTCGCTGTGGAATGTTTGATTTTTGCCAGAGCCATAGCCTCACCTCTACTAGCACCGCCTCATCTCTGTGAAAGTGAAGTCCTCGATGGTGATCTTTGGGCTTTGGAAACAGCTGGAAATCAAACCAATACATGCAGTCTAACTGCGGCGGGGTACAGCATGAGCCATCGTTCCAAATCACTCGTTTCCAATCATCCACTAACGAGGACCATTGCTCTTTCCACTACCTCAAGCTTCGCTTAGCTCTGACCTACAGAAATATGCGGCTTATGAGGAGCTGTTCGATCGAAGTCTCCTTCTTTTTAAGTATCTACCCATAGTGACTGTGTTAGCTGAACTACTGGTAGCACTGTGAAACTTACAAGTTATTTCATCCGTTTATTTCAGGCCACATTTTATGGCCATCACCACCAATACTCGAAGATCCCTCTTCGTCAGTACATGAAGTCTGCCTGGTCTGTTTCACAATCGCAACACCAAGAGTCGACTTGGACAGCTTCAGAAGAGCTTAAATGCCCTGGTGGATTTGTTACTCAGGTGATGACTAGACAACGTGTAACCTCCCTCTCACTAATCGACCTATCCTGCTTGCGATATAAAATATGACCGTGGATCGCGTGTATGCCTAATGGAATTTTTCTAACTGTATAAGGCTACCTTTGCCGAAGACGTAATACCGATAAGTATGAGGAAAGTGTACGACCGATCCTTCTGATGGAAAGTCTACTAAAAATAAAAGTAATTAAACCGAATATGGCTATAATTTGGGAAAATGAAAGCTATTTTGTGCATTCACTCACGAACAGCCGGCCGGAGTGGCCGTGCGGTTCTAGGCGCTACAGTCTGGAACCGAGCGACCGCTACGGTCGCAGGTTCGAATCCTGCCTCGGGCATGGATGTGTGTGATGTCCTTAGGTTAGTTAGGTTTACTTAGTTCTAAGTTCTAGGCGACTGATGACCTCAGAAGTTAAGTCGCATAGTGCTCAGAGCCATTTGAATCATTTTCACTCACGAACAACACCGTACAGAAAACGGGTACCACTGATCATGAATCCTAAAGTTACACTAATGAACGAAAAGGAAATAATTAACGGTCGCCAGCCCACTAGGGCAGTTTACATCCAAAATCCTGTACAACATGATGGGAAAGAAAAACATGTATTATTATACATTGACGTGGCAACTGCATGTTGTTACTTTTTTTTACACTAATTTTAAGTGAGTATGTAATGGTAAAGGAAACTGAGAAGTTGCTCTTACGTTATGTTTGGCATTAAATTTTGAAAAAGGCAATCGAGTAATGATTTGAAAATATACAATTAAAAAATGACTCTCAGTGACCTCAGCATAATGTCATCAAAGAAATTTAGAAAAAAAGCAAGCACTTTTTACTTTGCCGTTACATATTTTGCAAATTGGATTTCGTGTTATTGTTTGAACAACTAAGCCTTTTTTACTGACTTGAACAGAATTAAATATTAGAATACGTACCAAACCAAACAGCCATGTGCTCCAAGCTATATGTAAATAAATAAAACTTCCGCACTCTTAATTTGTGCATTTTTTTAGATTTGGATTTTTTTCTAGTGATTGATTCTCAAACTTGAAAATGAAATTGCTTTACTTTAGTCATATAATAAAGCCACTGTTGTACAACAGTTAATTGATAGTAGACTAAGGCAAAAATTCTTAAAAGAGAAGTTATTCATTAATAAACTGCGTGTAACTATTCAATTTGTTTCTTATGACACTCAGTTTGCATATTAGGAAAAAAAAAGGGAACAAGGATCCTGCTTGGTAACAATGTCTGGAGGCAATGAGGGCACAATCTCCCTGAGTTTAACTGATTATTATTTAAATTAATCTTATCAATCAAATCACATTCAGTTGTGCTGCTGGGTTAGCTGTTAATACTTTCTACCAATGAACAGTCTTACTTCAGTGCTGTGCGTACGACGAAACTCAGAGCCGACGACGAAACTGTGTTGCTGAAACTGCTGCTGTTGTTGAAGACTGTTGCATGTTGTGGAGCCACGGCTAATTATAGGATCGGGCAATCGTAATTAATACAGCCTCTTCCACCCGTCCACTGTCCGTACTCCTGCTCTAGACATCTGGCCGGCGCGCGTACATGATGCCTCCGAAAATGGTACTCTCTACTGCGAGAGCGTTGACACTACACTTCTGCACACTACAATTGCTGGAACCCGTCTCGCTCTCTCCGCGAGCTCTGCGTAACAACTCCCTACCCAAAGATTTTACAACGCAAAAACACTGCTATTACCGTTGCTAGTCGATGCAAATAACAATCCTCTGGCTCTTTCCCCAGAGCTTATAAGTTTCACAGTAAAACATAGATAAATAGAATGAAATGTCAACAGACTTCTACCTAAATGTATACATACAGCGAAGCAATGTCCTTACTTATTAAAAGAAAGCATTTAAATTAGAAATATTTACATTCAATTCAAAAAAAGTTATATATCGGTAGTAGGTGCCATGCATCCTGCATTTTCGGTGTTACAAACGTTCAAAGTCACCGAGCTTAGCTGGTCGACCCATTCCACTGTTACTACTCCTCTTGATTGACAGGCAACTTATTTACATGGACTACACTGGCGGGCTCGCCTCTCGTGACGTGTCAATTCCTCTTCACTTAGGGGTGTCCTTATACTTTTCATCGTGTAGCTTACATTATGAAACATCATACTCTGTGGGGACCACGACGTAGGATAAGGCATTGCAGGACTTTGTTTCACTGGTAGGTACCCAATAGACGGACACTATCTCTCAGATTGTAATATCCAATGTAAATCAGCTCAAACGTTCAGCGTGATAGGAAGTTATTGGTGCCATGCCAGCATTCTGGCCACGGCATTACAGGTGCTGCCAAGACTACTTTAGTCATCTGATGCTGCATTTATTTGAGGGAATGTCCCTTACGAGTTCGCTGGGGGATGCAGAATCTTCATTGAGATAGTTTCCCGGTAAGTTCACTGGTCATTAATTCGTTTAAGATATTCGCTCAGTAGTGAAAATATGTGAACTTTGAATGTCGCACAATTCTCTATAATGTTGCTCTTTGTAGATATGTTCAGATCTTGAGATATTCATTTGCCCGACAAAAGTTGTTGAATAAATTTTTTTTTCAGAAACTGTTTGAGATGGACATAGTACTTGTTTTTGTCGGTAAAAAGGCAAATGCTGAGACCCAAGAGGCGGAGGGAACTATAAACACAACTGGATAAATTACAGACTACGTTACGTTGCAGTACCGTATCACTGAAACTTAATAAATAGCTAAAATCGTAGGAGATGTAGCAGACTTTCTTCTCAGTAAGTCACAAGTATGCTTAAGGAACATCTAGAATATATACGGAGCTGTGGCCTAGATACGCTTCTCCTTCTCCTTGG
Organism: Schistocerca serialis cubense; assembly: GCF_023864345.2. Classification (NCBI taxonomy): domain Eukaryota; kingdom Metazoa; phylum Arthropoda; class Insecta; order Orthoptera; family Acrididae; genus Schistocerca; species Schistocerca serialis. The sequence goes on from NC_064638.1 coordinate 969,310,323, forward strand.
TGCGTTGACCTTAGAAATTTCCGTCTTAATACGCGCACCGCCTGCCGCTTACGTATTCATAACCTGCTTCACACCTGTACTCATACCTGAGGCGGCTCCGTCTAATTGCTTTTCCGAGCGAATGCGCCCAGGCACAAAACAAGTCGGCTCGTGGAAGCGCTTAAAGCAGAGCGGAGCGAGCAGGCTCCTGGTTGGCGCGGCGGAGGCGGATCGGACGGTGGAGCCCCTGCAGAGGTTGGAAATGCATTCCGCACAGCGCGAGCCGCCAGTAACCTGGAAAATTAACGCCTGGAATTCCCACCCGAGTTCCAACTCGGCTGACCTAAAGCAGATGTATCGGGACGGCTGGCGGTTACTTCTCTCGTGTGTGAGTGCTCCGATTACGTTAGGGGCTAGTTCTTGGAGATCTAGACTTACGGCGGTGCGAAAACTGATTACTGTACCTCTAGCGCCAGTGGCACAACTAGGGTAAGCGTTCAAGGCAAACTGCTAACTTTTCGATCCCCTCTATCCCACTCCCCCTTCCATCACACCACTGACAAGACCCCATTTTCAGTCTAACACTGTTTATCCTGTTTTATTTGTTTATTGAGTTTGAAGCACATCAGCACTTCGTTATAATTGCAATCTTGAGAGGGATCGTGAAAAAATCCGAACTCTTTCATGCTCATAATTGCATCCATGTTCTGAAAACGTGTATAATACAAGCTGCCGGCACTTTTCATGTAAAGTTTCCTGAATGGGAATATTATTCTCAATATACTTATATGGATATAGTATCTGTTCTTTCGGATATGTCCATATAAGTATATAGTTCTGGCAATACGGGCCATGACCTTCTTCTGTGCAGATGCACACTTATTACCCGAACTCTTACGGGACTTGGTAAGAATGTCTTTCGCGAGTTATGAGTGTGTTGGGTAGGGACACTGCGAATGTAGTGTGTGGACATATAAGGTGAGAACGTGGGTCTCGCTGGAGGGTGTGCGAGACAGTCTCTGCAGTCGCACTTGTCACTGGGCCCTTAGTGACTCAGATGGATAGAGCGTCTGCAATGTAAGCAGGAGATCCCGGGTTCGAGTCCTGGTCGTGGCACACAATTTCACCTGTCCACGTTGATATATGTCAACTTCTGTTAGCAGCTGAAGGTATAATATATAATTCTAATTTTATTATTCTCAAATACATTCATCTCACTCGTCTTGGATCTTGATTACTGGAGCACCACTGATGTCTGTCGATGCATGAAAGGTACTTACGCAGCCTTATTTCACACACACTCACACACAAATAAAATTAACGACCAGCAGTAGGTGTGACAGGGAGACGGAACTAAAAGAAGTATCCCAGAAACACAATTTTATGTGTATTAAATTATTTTCAGAAACCTAACATAGTTCATCACACGATGCGTGGAACAAAAGTCACTGCAGCTACACTGCGATCAGCATTAAAGGATCACTTTTTCGAAATCCCGTAATTGTCTCCCACTGCGATGCACATTTGGTTCAGAGGTGCCTACAACCTTCTTCTGTAATGGTCAAAAGCGTAGCAACCTGCCACGTGTCCCTAGGGCGTGACGAAGCTTAAAGCACCGAGGTGTCGACACATGCGGAAAAAATTACAGAGCTCAGAAATAAATACGACGTGTAACGTGGGTTAATGATGCCCCATCTGCACCAAATTTCACTAGAATTCTGCCCAACACCACCATAGACGTGTGAAACGATGAGGAGATCGCCACATCATTCTTGCCCACATTTCACCATCCGTTTGAGGACTCTGCGATGGAGGTCAGAACGGCGACACCGACCATGGAAAACACGCGATTTACTTACGAGTGGTCAACGGAAACACTTCAGACACACCGCCGCCCAGAATCGACAAGAAAAGGCCTCAGGGGTGGCAAAAATGGCGTCTATGAAACCACTTCTCTCTTTGGAACGTTGATTCTTGTGCATTTCGTAGTCGTAAATGACAGTTTGCAGTGCACTGTGCAACAAGAAGACAAACTTGACAACCTCTGACACTGCTGACTTCTCCTTGATTTCTTCGACCGTTCTCTAAAGACATCAGGACCTAACAACCACTTTGTACGTGATCTCACCTACCTGTAGCGCAGTGCGACCGCACATTTTTCTCTGTTGTACAGGTTGGAACCACTAGGGACCGTTAAAAATCATTCGAAGAAATCTGAATGTGATCCGAAGCGGCATAGAGTTCTTACGCTTTTTCAGTACTCCTGTTTTACACTCTCCTGTGGCGATCTCACGAACGGGTGCGACTTTGACATATGCGCGAATAAAACGGCAAAGGGTCTCTCGACGGTCCCGCAGTTCGGTAACAATCTCGATGAAAACCGCCTCCCCCCGCGCCTTACATTTATTCATAATTATGAAAATTTTCCTTCTTCGCAGAGAAAACCTACAAAGCGGTGCTAGACGCCTGAAGTGTATCAGGTGGTCGCCTATCCTTTGGTGTCGATTAAGAGCGGTGATGTCTCTGAAACGTTTTCATCGACCACTCATAAGAAAACCGCTTTATTTAAACCCTGGGAGTGGCGGTTCTGACATCCATTGAAAAGACATAAAAAGAACAGGAGAAATGTGGGCTACAGGGGCTGTGGCGACCCTTCGTCGTGTGACACGTCGACGGCAGCGAAGGGGAGAGTTGTGGTGAAATGTGGTGCCAGTTGAATACCATTAACCCACTTTATACGTCAGATGAACTTTGAGCAGTCTGTGGGCCTCGTCGCACAGTGGAAGGTTTCAGGCACCTTTGAGCCAAATTACAAACTACACAATGGGAGACAATTACGGGATGTCGAAAAAGTGATCCTTGATTCTGTTGCTCAATGTATTATGTTTTTTCCTTTCTTTTCTTGCAGGTATCGAAGCGTATCACAAACTGCATAACATCATCAACAGTCAACTGGAGAGCCGTTATTACAATCTGAGAGAACTGTTTGTAAATTTATATTATTATGACTTAAAGTCATAGAAACATCCTGTGAAACACGTAGGGATATTATGAATATATACAAAAGACGCTAACCATAAAAAGTTCTTAATTAGAGAATAATGTCTCGTCCAATGACAATGGCTCATTTTAATATATGCTAACCTCTACAGATGCAAATATCAAAGTGAGTGTCGATAGGACGCAAACAGATTCGAATGTGAGTCAATGTAGTCCTCCGTTAACCACAGCTGGGTGCGATAAGGAAATCGACGAGCAGTGCCTTCTGCTATGGATGTGGTGGGGTTACCTGTACCTGTATTTTACGTATGAAAACATGTCTGCTAGTATGATGCACAATTAAAATAAATAAAGTGTTAAATTATTGTTTGCAAGGCCACACAATTTCTTAAAAACGCAGTTATTAAGACATTACATCTTACATGAGAATTACTGAATGTGGCACATATTGTCTGCATGTGAGAAACAATATATGTACATCAGGGTTGCAAACTCGGGATGCTCTTAGCCTCGTGATGCCAACTGAGAAGCTAATGGACCGAATAGTAGCGGCTATGGTCAAAGAAAGCCATGATAACAACCGGGAGAGTGGTGTGCTGACCACACACCCCTCGTATCAGCATCCTCAGGGATGACACGGCTGTCGGGTGGCCCCAATGGGCCACTCGTGTCCTAAAGACGGAGTGCTTTAGTGCTCAGGGTTGCAATTGTGGAATTAAAATAGATAGTAACTTAAAGGGAACAACCATGTTGATAGCAGTATCGCAATGTGAGTCAACATGATTTGTGTAGTCATTAAGTACTATATTCGAGCTAAATAAAGAATAGTAGCGAGAGTAGACAGCTAATATCTACTATAAGAAACTAGTAAATAAAATAACAATATTTACAAGAAATACAAATTTTTAAAAATATGGGGATGTTTTGTGTAAATGCGCAAGACGATACAAGAAAGGCGTAGTGAATCACGAAGAGGTTTACTATTGAAATATCCAGAGAGCACTTTCCGCGACTAGTCGAAAAACATATTACGACCTCCAATCCCGCGAAATGACTACGACGAGAAAATTCGAGTAATTATAACTAATACAGAGGCTTACCGGCAACCATTTCATCCTACGCGGCGTTCGGGAGTGAAACAGGGAAGGAGAGACCAGTTAGTGCTACCGGAAGTACATTTCGCCACACTCCATTGGGTGACTTGTGATGCAGAAGCCACAAATATTAGCCTGTTTTTACACAATTCAAAATTACATTTATGGGTGGCACATACACATACGAATATATGTATATCGCAACCCATAACTAAGGTACATTGTCTTATGTGGGTAAATGCATTGCCTGTAACCTGTGACAAAAGCGGTAATATGGCGGATGGGAAGACATTTACTCGTCTGCGATACCTGTGATTGTTTTTATAGGTGAAAAACGTTTATGATATAGACGTATGTATCTACATGCCGTCCCGTCGATATGTTTAACGATTCAGTCTAAAAATTCCAGCTCTTCCGTTCCTGGTTTGTTTTATTAATTTTAATGTTTTATTACCCTTTACACAGATTATCGTTTTATGTTTATATATTTTTACCTTTTTCCGTTAATTCTATAGAATTCCCTCCATGTATTTACAGAGTGTTTCCTTTTATATAATTTTTTACACTCGTGGGAACTTATTTTCAGGTCATAAACGTTTTAACCTGTAAAACCAAGCTCGCTTGTCGCAGACGAGCGAATATGTTCCTATCCTCTAGACTGTCGACTGTACTTCAGAATATAGGCAATGCATTCACTCATGTAAGATATTCCACCGTATTTTTTGGATGCGACGAATATTTTCATATCTGTACGTGCCACCCATAAATGTAATTTGGATTATGTACGTACAGGTTGATCATCGTGGCCTCTGTTCTCTCTGCGTATGCTACTTGTTACTCAAACTATCCCCACATTGCCGGCTGAAGTGACCGAGCGGTTCTAGGCGCTACAGTCTGGAGCCGCGCGACCGCTACGGTCGCAGGTTCGAATCCTGCCTCGGGCATGGTTAAGTCCCATTGTGCTCAGAGCCATTTGAACCATATCCCCACATTTAAAAAAATAACAATTCGGTACATCTTGTAAATATTATTTATTTTGTGTAATACCGTCTTATAGTAGATCGTAGTTGTCTCTTGGCGCTAATAAACTGTATTTAGCGCGAATATAGTACTTAATGACTACACAAAGCTTGTGAGCCAACACTGTGATACTGCAGGTATCGACTAGGTTGTTACCTTTCAGTTAATATACATTTTAACTCTTCAGCTGCAGATATGATGTACATGTTATTTGTCATCTGCACAAGATGTATGCTGCATTCTGTAATCGGTCTGTAAGATGTAGTGTCTTATTAATTGCGTTCGTAAAGAGCAGTATTGCCTTGTAAACGATAGTATTAAACATAACTTATTTTAATTGCTATCAGACATGTCTACATACCTAAAAGACAGCCGCAGATAACTGCACAATATCTATAGCTGAAGGCAGTGCCCATCGACTTCCATATCCCTCACAACCCGATGCCGCAACGTATTTGGCTGACAGTGGACTACATAAACTCGCATTCGGCTCCGTGGTAATCCGTTTGTGTTCTATTAACCATCATTACCACACTCACATTGATACATGCACTCGTAAGGGCAGCATGTATTAAAATGAGACGGTGTCATTTTGCAATAAGTTCTTCTGTATTTAAAACGGTTCATGTTTCACGTTTTTATGTATATTTATACTAATATATGTTTATAAGCAGTTCCCGTGGATTATAGTAAGGTCTCTCTACTTTGGCTATTGGTGACGTTATGCGGGACGCCATGAGCGACTGCGCTCCACTCATCTATGTTTTACACGTCTCTTCAGAGCAGCCTGCTCCATGACACAGGCTCCTGCTCTCACCGAGAATATAACAGCCTTATGGTACTTCTATTACTGTATTCATTCGTCGACAGCTTACAATATGTAAAACTCTTGTTTACAGAGTATATAACGGACATAAGAACAAAATCCTGTCTCTGTTTATTAACATAATTATTTTCCTCTTCGTATCACAAAAGGCCTCCTGTGACTGATAGTGAAGTTCCACACAGGAAAAGTGCCAATAACCTAGAAGTAAATCTTACACTAAACGGAAAGTTCACTGAATGGTTGATAACACAATCCTTCAATTACTGAAACACCCAAAAATTTTCTCCGTGATATGGTACAGTCCTCCCACTACACAAAACATTCGGAAATCTCTTAAGTCCACAATCCTACTGGAAGACGTAAGTCTGAGCAGTTTGAAACTTAAGGCTCTGAAAATACCGAAATAATTTCAAAGACTCTTCAATCTCGACGGAAGACTCCGACAGTAATGAATGATACCAAGTTGCCGCGAGCATGTTGATGAACTTAGTACTGTCCACTGGAGGCGAAGGCGACGTGTAGTCGGAAGCGGTGCTGGGTCATCCGTTGACTAGCTGCAACAGAACTGCCTGGACCGGGATTGGCCTGGTCCTAAATACTCGCATGGAGGAGGTGTATTTGCATTCTATTGACCGCACGTGACACAGAGGATGCAGCAGAAAGGTTTGCAGCATGGGCATGACATAAGTGTGCGCACCTTTTTTTTCGTTTTGTGATGCATGCGAAGGGCCTTTGTGGGTCGAACTGCTAACGTCTCGTCTCACTGAACTGTGCAACCGTTGAGTCTATAAAATAAATAAAATAAATAAATAAATATATATTGTTATTTAGATATTGATGATTCTATCTGTATGATGGTGATTGTGATTGCAATTGTGTTCGCTTATCTGGAACGTGGACGTTTGATTATTCGTTATCAGACGCTTGACAATGGCTTTTTCGTAAAGGCAATGTTACTCGTAGTTGACCGTGAAATAAAACTGAATAATCGGACTTCGTAATTAAATCGTTTCCAAAGACTGCTGCGGTAGGTGCGGACTCATAACCTAAATCTCAATATTACAATAATTTGCCAGCCATGCCAATACGTCGTACAGAGGTGATTGTCTACTAAACATAAAAAAGTTACACAGTTAGTTAAATCAGATATATTCAATGAATAAGCCTACAGTTCATAATCCTACTTACTTTTATAAATATAAATTCTTTACAGAATCGAGTGCCTAGTGTGGTTGCAACTCGCAGTATTCTTCTATAACATGAAATATGGCGGTGTGCCAAACAATAAAAAAATACGTGCTTCTCGCACCACTTCAACCAGAACTCTCCCTTTCTTAATCAAACATAAGAGTAACGTAATTGTGCTTTTGTTTTATCAGCGACACAGCGCTGCAGTTGTGTGCCATAGGCTTTATTTATTAGTCACTGATTATTTATTTAATTAGTATTTCGCGTTTCCGTGGAAACTCACGCTCGGCATGCAAATGTGCCTTTATATTGCCCCCTGAATTGCGAGGCGAAAGGACACACCTGCAGGCGAGCAATTCACCTAAAGGCACAAGAAAATCTAAGTTATCTACAACTATTTACATGACTTACATTACACATTATACACATTATATACAAAATTTGAATGACGCGGGTGCGCCGTAAAAGTTCTAATGTTGGCAGATAGAGTGCGCGCATGCGCAGAAGCGTCTGTGTAATTGCGGCACTGCCGTTATATCGTACAGTTAGATCCACGCGGCACAGTATTGCAGATCATATTGTTCGTGTGCGCGCGTTTTTCAGTCGTTGCACAAAGAAAATATTCAACCAAGATTACATATGAAGACTACATTCTATGACAGGTAACTTAGTTTTAAATTTACAATATTTGTTATAACACAATACAACTTAGATTGTTGAATGTTCTTAGTTACATAGTATTGTTTTGAAATACTTCAAAGAAAAATGTCCGTATTTTTCAGGTGCGTTGACCTATACACATCGTGTCGTTATTACAGTTCATATTCATCCGCTGCACAATAATTTTTTTACAGGTTAGTATCGTCGTGGTAAAGTTTTTTGATCACAGTAACATCGTTGTATAACAACGTGATTAATACATAAGCGTGTCCATTTCTCCTTTCCATTATAGTCGTAGTGATGCAGTTCGTTGTGACTAAAAGCATTGCTTATTACAGATCAGACGTGACCCGTCGAGTAATTGGTCCACGTGCAGTTCGTTTTTTACATTCCGTGGAAGCTTGGTTGCAGAACCTCGGACGGCACATAGCTGGCGTCGATCCTTGGACAGTCCAGGTAAGAGTGTCCGTCACATTTCGAGAACATTTCATTCCCTGAAGTTCCAACCAAAATTCTTCCACCCGTCGTGTTGTTATCTGGACAGGCACTTTGTGTCCATTTAATCCAGTTAACATCTTGAAGTTGGGTACTGTAGTAATATCACTAGACGATGCACGAATTATGCACTTCACATTTTCAGTTTTTTGCTGAATATAGCTCACCTAAATGTTCGTAGTTATTAATCAAGGAAATCGTTCATCGCGTTCACATAGATACGCTGCATAATGAATGGCATTAACAGTTTCTTTCACATAGGTTTCCGCGTAGTTGCAGAGTTAGTAATGTTCGTTAATGTCCGTGAACAGTGGTTCACTATGCAATGTCTTTTTGGCACTCGTTTTGTTCAAATTTTTACATAGTAACAGTTACACTATACATCAGTTAAAAAAATAAGTAATTATACATACACACGTCACATATTTTCTTAGGATAAACATAATATAGTTGCACATAAACATGTTTACATCATCATTACATCGCTATAGGTTATTACATTGTGTCACATTTGATTACATGAATTGCAGATATTTACATCCTCTTTAGCGGTTTTGCTGGGATATTATCGATGGTTTTTGTGATGTCATCTGAAATTAAGATAGGTTAGACACAACATTCATTACATCAGTAGGCAAGACCAGGCGTTTTCACTACTCAATAAATATTCAAAGTAGTAAGAGAGAGAAAATGTTCGATTCCTCGCGTTTTGTGCGTGTGTGTAGAGTGTCTGTGTGGCCTTGACTACTGATAGATGCTTTTCGTGTTGAGAGATGTGTGTCTAATCTATTTCTCAAAGTAAAAGATCGCTTCACAGATGACGTCTGTCAGTTCGTCAGGTGTCACACCAAGTCAGTGGTACCTTCAGTAACAAATGTTCCGTGAAAAATTAATATGTCATCCACTGCTACGTAATCATAAATTTTACTTTAATATTCCGTCTTTCAGGTGGAGACGCGCGCTGAAAGAAGAGTTCTTCTGTCTTCAACTGCGTCACTGGAACCGCTGAAATGAAAATTTCTATACTACTTATTATCTGTGTTGTAACAACAGAGTTTTTTGAGTTGCTTAGCAATATTTTGATGGGTATGACTTTGACATTATTCAGCATGAAATGCTCTAAGATCTCGGTGTGCGTATAGCCCAATAATTTTGTTAGTTCTAGGATGTTGTAACAGATACGCACCAGGATGCGGTATGTTAACAATTATATAAGGTCCTTCATATAGCAGACGCCACTTAGCGTTGCGTCGTTTGAGTGCTACAGATTTATGATGAGTACGAAGTAGTACAATCATTTCTACCTCGAATTTTTGTTTTCTTTTTATTATGTTTCTGTGATGTTTGTTTCGTATTTGTGCGTGATGTGTCAATGTAGTCAATACTTCTTTTATTTTCTGTTCAGGTGTGATTTCCTTGTCTGACAACTTAGGTAATGGTTCTATCCACTGATCGTTCTGTTTGCAATTGAACATGATCTCGTTAGGTGTGTAATTCGTATCGTAAATATTTAAGTTATTGTGTACGTCTTCGAAAAGACTTAGGTAGGACACCCAATTAGTATGTTTTGATGAAATATAGGTCCTCATGAATCGATTTAATTCTCGGAAAAGTCTCTCAGTCGCGTTACATTGTGGACTAAACCTCGAAATAAATATACTTTTGATGTTATTGTCCTTCAAGAAATTTCTCCATTTGTACCCAGAGTAGTATGCTGCATTATCTGATAGAATTGCTTTAGGTTTTCCCACGTGCGTCAGGTAATCACTTGAGAATCTTCGTATTATAGCATTTGCAGTGGCGGATTTTAAAGCATAAAGTTTTACATGTTTAGAAAATATATCGTAAAAAGCTAAGATATATTTGACGCCTCCAGAGCTTGCTGGATGCGGTCCACTGATGTCAGTACACAGAATTTCCAGGGGTTTACTGGGTAAAATAGAATGTAAATCTGTTTTTGTGGATAAATTCTGAGGTTTTGATTTTTGACATATGACACATGTTTTTAGTTCCCTGTAAATTTTTCTTCTCATATTGCTAAAATAACAGTATGTACTGAGCTTTGCCAAACACTTTTTCGTCCCATAATGACCCCAAACTAAGTGTGTGTGCCAAATTAGATTACGTTCAGACTCTTTGGGACTGCATACACACCAGTTAGTAGCATTTGGATGTCGGCGGTAAAATAACACATCATTGTGTAACTTGTAATACTTAGTCAAAGGATGATTGTGTTTTTCTACCAGTAATGTTATTATCTTATACCAGTGAGGATCAGATTTTTGTAATTCAGCCATGTTTCTGCACATATCAATATAATATTGGTGATACTGCTTGTCTTGCATTAAGAGAATCCTGTAGTCATTTATATTTTCTAAGTCACTGTTGGTATCATTCATACCTTGTGGAAGTCTAGACAAAGTGTCTGCAATGGTGTTGTCCTTACCTCTTATGTACTTAATTTCAAAAGAGTAGTTCTGAAGTGTAACTGCCCATCATGATAGTGTAGGATGTACAAGTTTACAAGTTAACAAAAATGTCAGGGCCTGGTAATCGGTGTAAATTACCGTATGTTTTCCAAATAAATAATAATTGAATTTCTTGAATGCCCATACTATGGAAAGTGTTTCTAACTCAGTAGTGGAGTATGTACGCTCACATTCAGTTAGAGTGCGACTCGCAAACCCAATAATTCTTATCTGTTCCTCCTCTTTATTCTTTACAACTTGAAATAAGCAACAGCCCAAGCCAGTACGTGAAGCGTCACAAGTCATACAAAAATCTAAATTGAAATCTGGATGGCTCAATATGTTAGCATTCACTAAAGCATATTTAATTGTATTAAAGTCATTCTGGCACTGTTCCGACCAGATCCAAACTTGATTCTTTCTGAGTAGATTTAGCAGATGTTTACTGTTCAAAAGTGGTTGTGGCAAAAAACGTCTGAAAAATGAACATAGCCCAAGGAATGATTTTAACTGCTTTTTAGTTCGAGGGCTAGGAAAGTTTCTGATAGCATCTAATTTTCTGGGATCCGGACGTATGCCCTGTGAATTAATGATATGTCCTAAATACTTTATCTCACTGCAACCAAATTTTGATTTTCTTAGGTTGGCTGTGACTCCAGCTTGTGCAAATTTTTCTAAAATTCTTTGAAGTGTGTCAACGTGTTCATTCCAAGATTGTGTAGCTATCAGTATATCATCTACATAGTGTGTGACTGTCTCAACTAAATCGTCGCCAAGCACGGTATCCAGGGCTGTAATGAATACCCCAGAGCTGACATTCAGTCCGAAGGGTAGAACACAAAACTGATAGGTTCGCCCCCCGAACATAAATGCAGTATATTTCCGAGAATCAGGAGTGATACCCACCTGCCAAAACGAATTAGCGAGATCTATTGTGGAAAAATATTTTGCATCTAGAAATTTCTGTAATTGCTCTTCTAAATTTTCAGGTTTTGTGTGAACCGGTAAAATTATTTCATTAATAGCTCGTGCGTCTAACACTAACCTAATGCTTCCATTTGATTTTTTGACAACAAGTAGAGGACTACAATAAGGTGAGGTGGATGGTTCAATGACCTTCCAGTCTAACATTTGTTTTAATTCTTGCCACACAGCAGGTCGTTGAGATAACGGTACGTTATATGTCTTATGGTAGAAGATCTTGTGAGGCTTAACTTCAATCTTGTACACATACGTGTTGATAACACCTAATCGTTTGGTAAAAACTTGTAAATATTTGGATAACACTTCCTGTAGTTTTATACGTTCATGTACACTGAGAGCTGTAGCTTCACTTATCTTATGATCAAGCAATGTTTTCATGTCCATTAGCTCTGTGTCAGATGAGTGTGTTTGCATGTCTTGAATGTCATTGTCAAGTACTAACTGAACCTTGTACCCTGTACAGTGCTTGTCATGCTTTAGAGTTCTCCTGTCCAAATCAATAATAATTACACTGCCTTTATCATTTAAAATACATTTACCTTTGGAGAAGTCTATAATGCAGTCCTTCTCGCTCATAATATCTATTCCTAATATGCAATTTGTCACAAGGTTTTGTACAACCAGGAATGGCCATTGTATGGTTCCATTACCTATTTTAACGTTTACAAAAACTTGCTTCGTAACCCTACATGACTTATTACCTAGTGCAGTAGTTATTTTACAGTTTTGGGCAGGAAACTCAGGCACAGGTTCCAATTCACACATCTTTTTATAGAAATTAAAAGACAAAACGCTCACAGCTGCACCTGTATCTAGGATAATAGTAGTTGGAATCCCACCTACTACACCAGTAGTAGATGCTAAAACAATTTCATTTGTGTTTAAACGACATTGTGTACTGTCTTGTAAAAGTTCATCTGATATATTGTTATTGTGGTTGTATCTTATAAATAAAACAGGTAGTTTTTGTTTAGAATTACTCGGCATATCATTATTCTGTTGTTCAAGTGTGGTGTCAAATAACTGATTAACATTGAAGTCGCCCCCCAAGAATTCTTCAGCCCTAGTTTGTTGGATTATCATTTGTACTAGGTACTGACACAGATTGAGGTTGTGCATCAGGTGTCATTTCTATTATATTCACATTCGGATATTGCCTATTATGATCTCCAAACTTTTGCGGTTGTTGTTGCTGTTGCGCATTATAACTTACCTGTCGGTCGTAAGGTATGCTCCAATTTTGTCCTGGTGGCTGCTGTGGTAAAGCAGAGTTTGAATGAAAGTACTGATCGTTACGAGTCCAGCCTTGATGCTGTCTTGGCTCGTAGTTATTATTATTTCTATTTCTGTTTGTGTTTTTGTTATTACCTTTGTATCCGTTCTTACCGTTGTAGTTATTACCGCGGTGCCTTTTGTATGGATTGCCGCATGAAATGTTATTACTGTTGTAACTATTGTTTGTATTGGAATACGCGTGTTGATTTTGATTTCCGTACTGAGACGGCATGTGAGTTTGCTGTTTTTGTTGTACCGCGTATCCAACTGTGGGCGCGCCAGAATTGTGTTGGCAAGCCTGCATGTTTTGCATACCACTAGTGTAAACATTGTGGCTGCTGTTTTGCCGCGCGAAGCGCTGATCTTCAAGTAACATGTCAACCGAATCTAAAGCTGTTAAAAAATAATCTGAATCGTCATCCGGGATATGTAGAAGTTTTTCCTTAATGTTGAAAGGCAATTTGGCCTTCAACGCTCGGAGTATATCACGCGTTGCGACTGGTTCGTCTAAAAAATGTCCCATGTTCAAGTATTTTTCAAAATATCTGCGTAAGTTACCATTTTTACTGTTAAAAGTTTCAGGTTCTAAAATTTGTCTTCTGAGTCGCTCCTGGACGGATTGCGACCAGAATTTGTTCAGAAAAGCACGCTCAAACTCACTGTACGTGGTACATACGTCAGCTTGACTGTATGCCCAGACAGCTGCATCGCCTTGGATGTAACCGACAATATATGAAATCTTTTTCCGGTCACTCCAAGTGCGTGGAAATGCGTTACTAAAAGATTTAAGAAAAATCACCGGATGAATGGTTCGTTTTTCTGGGATAAAAATCTGAAATTGCCTGTGTTTCATTAAGCTTTCATCTTCCTTCGCATTGTGATATGGATTTATTCCAGTGTAATTACTGGTATGTTCAGCTGGCGAGTAATTACGATAATGTTGCTGTGGTTTACCATGATAATAGCTTGTGTTTGTGTTTCCACATCGTGGTATTTGTTGTAGTCGTGGTGTGTTTTGTTCTTGTGTATTTGTCGTGTGCGGAATGTGTGTATCATACTCGAATGTATATTGGTTTCTGAACTGTACATTTTGACTGATATTTTCGTTACATTCAGACTGTAGTTGATCGGTGAATTGTCTCATGGGTGCAGTGACGGATTGTACTGCGTCACTGATCAGCTGTTTGTTATTAGTAATGTATTGCGCTACGGAGTCGTGCACAATTGTTGGTAAATTTTCACGTAAGCATCTATCAAAATGTTTGTCTTTGTTCTCAACCCAATCATGAAATTCTTTATTAATATTTTGAAAATGAGCTGTGGCATCTGATTGTAAGATGTCAGTCAGGTGTTGTTCAACATTGTCAAATTTATTCTGTACGTCAGTAATTCGTTTTTCAAGATTGTCATGTACTGAAGGATATGTTTGAATTTGTTCAGTAAGAACTTCACACGTGACATTAAGGTTTTTTACTTGTGTCTGTAAAAGTGCTACGTCAGTTGTAGTCTTTTCTTGTCTCGTATTGAGCTGGGAAAATTTAGTACTGAGTTCGGTCATCTGTTTGGTCAGTGTGGCGTCTATAAGTTCCACACGCTTACATAAAGTGTCATTACCTATCTTGATTGCTATGAGATCAGATTTGATTTCGTCATTTTGTGTTTTTAACTGTTCATTTTGTGTCTCTAATTGTGCCTTTAAGGTTGCCATGTTTTCGGCGTTTTGTTTCATTAGCATTTGTAACATGTCGGCAATGTTTACCGTTTGCAAGGTCTCTGCCCCCGCCGCGTCATTAGACGTGACGTCATGCATTAACATGGGCTCTGATTGAGATTTTGCAATTTTTGTAGTGGACGGCCTATCGTCAAAATTTTCGTCAACACTTGCGTCAATATTTGATGAATCGTCACTACCGGTTGCTGTCGTAAAGTCATTTTCTAACACTTGTCTCACGTCCGAGTCGGATTGCGTCTGAATAGTACGTCCTTGCTGCTCCATTTTTGCGTATTGTTTTCTAGTTATTACCATGCCACACGTGATATATGTTTCAAGAAAATTTTTGACACTGATTTTAAAATAAAATGTAGTTGAGCATGAATCGCTCGTAGCAACAATGGCTGTCTGTTAATTTAAAAATATAAACTGAATTTGAGATTATTGGTAATGGCTGCTGGCCATGTTACATGATATCGTACAGAAGTCGGCCATATTGTACACTCGTGTATTGACCGAGCGAGGTGGCGCAGTGGTTAGCACACTGGACTCGCATTCGGGAGGACGACGGTTCAATCCCGTCTCCGGCCATCCTGATTTAGGTTTTCCGTGATTTCCCTAAATCGTTTCAGGCAAATGCCGGGATGGTTCCTTTAAAAGGGCACGGCCGATTTCCTTCCCAATCCTTCCCTAACCCGAGCTTGCGCTCCGTCTCTAATGACCTCGTTGTCGACGGGACGTTAAACACTAACCACCACCACCACTCGTGTATTGGTATTGTTGCATACGTTATTGTTTAGGGAAAAGTACTGAGAATGAAATTTATCACTGAAACTGTTATGCAGAAAAGAAACACTACAGAATTTACTGAAAAGCTAATACACTGAATTATACGTCTGGTCAAGCCTACCAATGCAAAGATGCTGCGTCTTACCTTATTTTGCTGGAAGTTTCATTGCGTCTTCCCGCAAAATTTCAGAATTGGAAAATATCTTCAGATTTTGTTATCTCTCATACATTGACGTCCAGGTCCAGAAAGTTGATTTTTTACATGAAACAAAGAGAACAATGTAACAAATGACAAAATAACAAGTCCTGTCACGGTCGCCAATATAAAATAAATAAAATAAATAAATAAATACATATTGTTATTTAGATATTGATGATTCTATCTGTATGATGGTGATTGTGATTGCAATTGTGTTCGCTTATCTGGAACGTGGACGTTTGATTATTCGTTATCAGACGCTTGACAATGGCTTTTTCGTAAAGGCAATGTTACTCGTAGTTGACCGTGAAATAAAACTGAATAATCGGACTTCGTAATTAAATCGTTTCCAAAGACTGCTGCGGTAGGTGCGGACTCATAATCTAAATCTCAGTATTACAATAATTTGCCAGCCATGCCAATACGTCGTACAGAGGTGATTGTCTACTAAACATAAAAAAGTTACACAGTTAGTTAAATCAGATATATTCAATGAATAAGCCTACAGTTCATAATCCTACTTACTTTTATAAATATAAATTCTTTACAGAATCGAGTGCCTAGTGTGGTTGCAACTCGCAGTATTCTTCTATAACATGAAATATGGAGGTGTGCCAAACAAAAAAAAAATACGTGCTTCTCGCACCACTTCAACCAGAGCTCTCCCTTTCTTAATCAAACATAAGAGTAACGTAATTGTGCTCTTGTTTTATCAGCGACACAGCGCTGCAGTTGTGTGCCATAGGCTTTATTTATTTGTCACTGATTATTTATTTAATTAGTATTTCGCGTTTCCGCGGAAACTCACGCTTGGCATGCAAGTGTGCCTTTATAAGTCGCAGGACTGTGCTTTCTGCAGCCCCCCTGGTAGAGCTGTAGTACAGGGTGACGTCGCCGCCCGGTGACTTCCGCGACACGCCAGTCGTTAGTAAAGTTTTAGCAAGGAAGTGTGGCTAACGGTGATCAGCAATGCTCAGGACGACCTACATCTACATCTACATATATACTCCGCAATCCACCATACGGTGCGTGGCGGAGGGTACCTCGTACCATAACTAGCATCTTCTCTCCCTGTTCTACTCCAAAACAGAACGAGGGAAAAATGACTGCCTATATGCCTCTGTACGAGCCCTAATCTCTCTTATCTTTGTGGTCTTTCCGCGAAGTATAAGTTGGCGGCAGTAAAATTGTATTTCAGTCAGCCTCAAATGCTGGTTCTCTAAATTTCCTCAGTAGCGATTCACGAAAAGAAAGCCTCCTTTCCTCCAGAGCATCCCACCCGAGTTCTTAAAGCATTTCCGTAACACTCGCGTGATGATCAAACCTACCAGTAACAAATCTAGCAGCCCGCCTCCGAATTGCTTCTATGTCCTCCCTCAATCCGACCTGATAGGGATCCCAAACGCTCGAGCAGTACTCAAGAATAGGTCGTATTAGAATTTTATAAGCGGCCTCCTTTACAGATGAACCACATCTTCCCAAAATTCTACCAATGAACCGAAAACGAGTATCCGCCTTCCCCACAACTGCTGTTACATGCTGGTCCCACTTCATATCGCTCTGCAATGTTACGCCCAAATATTTAATCGAAGTGACTGTGTCAAGCGCTGCACCAATAATAGGGAATTCGTACATTACAGGATTCTTTTTCCTATTCATCTGCATTAATTTATATTTATCTATATTTAGAGTTAGCTGCCATTCCTTACGCCAATCACAAATCCTGTCCAAGTCATCTTGTATCCTCCTACAGTCAGTCAACGACGACATCTTCCCGTACACTACAGCGCCATCAGCAAACAGCCGCACATTGCTATCCACCCGATCCCAAAGATAATTTTTCAGTGTACGGACTGACGTGGCATGTGGTGTCTTCGATCAGCTCCTGAACGAAGACAGATGACGGCTTCTGGAGTTAAAAAGACCAAGTGGCATCGAGAAACGCACCATCCGCACCATATTGCGCACAGAGCTGCAGCTGTGCAGAAATGAGTCGCGGTGGGTACCGCATGAACTGACAGAAGTTCACCTGTGGAAGCAATGTGCAATATGCTCCGACCACTTAGCACGCTGGCAACAGGATGGCGGCCAATTCCTGTCACGAATAATCGCCATCGACGAATTTTGGAGCACGGCGTACGAACCGGAACTCGAATATGCATTCCTCTGTCTAAGGGAATATGAAATATTTCGCAAATGTATTTCAGCCAGATAAGAGATTTATAAGCAGGTGTGGCTATCCTTAGGGTGTGTGCAAGTTTGTTACCGTTACAATGCCTCGGAGTAACACGCTCTGTTTTAACTTTTACTTCCTTCTGGTTGCGTCTTTCCATCATTTTTGGAAGAAGCCCACTTTTTCACGCTGTGCCAACGTGCTGAGTTCAATTTCAGGATAAAGTCACGACCTCTGAGCGATTGGCTGAAGTATAATGAGACAGAGAACAGTAGGAGTTTGTTTATCACTGTAACGTATTTTTCATTTGTCAAAACTCGGACTTTCCATGCCAATTTGGTGACAACTGCTATCTCTGGCAGGAAGACTGCCGAGTTCCAGACGACTCTCAGAGAACTCACTTCGTGTTTGGCTTTCGTACAGAAATGACTTCACTTTAGAGTATGGAAGAGGAAACACTTCTCTCTAGGCTTGTGTAAATATTTCATTTTAGTCATTCGCAAAGTACACATTTCAGGTTGGGACAGGAGAGGTGACTGATTAGATGCGCCTTACTGCCACTGGAAGGACATCTGCACTTAAGCTCTAAGTACACGCACAGGGCGGTAGTCATCGTCTTCAGCCACTATTGATACCAGCTAATGTTGTCGTTACCCACGTGCTTTGGTAAGATGAGTCATCATCGCACCCGCCACCTTCGTTCAGAGACGAAATTAATTCACTCCCTTCAGGAACCGACTATACGATCTTAAAGTCACGCATCCGGCTCTAACGCTCCCTATGCGCATTTTAGGCTGTCTTACTGTGTTCACTCCTTTTTTCCGGGTACTTGCTGTTACGGCGTCAAAGGCCAGCAGGTCAGTCGGGACCGATAGGGACGAGAAGTCTGCGAGAAAAAGTCAGCCAATCGCTCCCTCCAGGACAACAATGAGACAGAAGCGACCACCATGTGAAGAGCACATAAACGCCGCGACTGAATACTGACAGGCCAGTTCAATAGCAGCTTCAAGATTAGCAGCTTCAATAGCAGCGTCAACTCTAGTCACTTCGCCTGTACTCTCTATCTTCGCCTGTACTCTCTGTGTAGCACAGACTTGGAATTGTTTACAATTAAGGAGATTGAGTACTTGCGACCCATCTATGTAATTGCAAAAGTTAAGTATTGTAATTTTCTTATTTTAATAAAATTCAAAAATGGCTCTGAGCACTATGGGACTTAACATCTGTGGTCATCAGTCCCCTAGAACTTAGAACTACTTAAACCTAACTAACCTAAGGACACCACACACATCCATGCCCGAGGCAGGATTCGAACCTGCGACCGTAGCAGTCGCGCGGCTCCGGACTGAGCGCCTAGAACCGCTAGACCACCTCGGCCGGCAATAAAATTCATTAATACGACTCGTTTGATTGTTTGTCTAGCGAACCGAGTATGCAGGATTCCTGGACATAACGTATTTTGCGACGAGGATGGGATCCTTCATCGACTTGCCGCTTGCATGTATCTCATTTCAGGTACAAACGGATTGCAGCGCTGACATCACAATCAAATTCGCCACTATCATATGCATAGTGATCCTTCTGTATCTCTTCACGCAGATTCACGGGTGCCGAGGACAACGCGGCCACAACAGCCGTCAGACACCGCGGGGCGACCCCATGGAGACGGAGACTTCACCTTCTCTCGTCCTACCGATGGAGCTGGACCCACCCACGTCACAGCAGCCGACACCTTTTACATCGTGGTACGGGTCTCATGAGGTGGATGCGTACCCTTCTGGGCTTTTTGCGGGACACGTATCCACCAGAGCGGAGGTCGGATGATGGGACGACCGGAAGTCTGACGTACCCTGCAGCCAAAGCTTCCAGTCCATCTGAGCGTCCACGCTCCTGCCTCTCCTCCCGTTGCCATGCTCCCTATACGACGACGGTCCGTCGCTTTGGGAAAGCCAGTCGGGAACGTTAAGGAAGAGAACGCAGTGAGAAGAAGTCAGCCAATCGTACGCTTACCAGACCTCCCTACAGGACGACAACGCGACGGTAGCGGCCCCTTTATGAAGAGTCTCAAGCGCCGCGATCGACTGGTGACGGCCCAGTTCCCTTACCATCTTTAACTAATAAATTTGTAGTGACAGGCCGTCTCCACGAATTTTTAACATAACTACGTTTCATTTCCGTCCACCTGTGCCAATTCTGAGTTCTATTTCCTTGGCTGATTGATATTGCTTCTCTTTAAGATGTTATTGGGTAACTATCATGATGTTGTTGTTGTTCGGGTCTTCAGTCCCGAGACTGGTTTGATGCAGCTCTCCATGTTACTCTATCCTGTGCAAGCTTCTTTATCTCCCAGTACCTACTGCACCCTACATCCTTCTGAATTTGCTTAGTGTATTCATCTTTTGGTCTCCCTCTACGATTTTTACCCTCCACGCTGCCCTCCAATACTAAATTGGTGATCCTTGATGCCTCAACACATGTCCTACCAACCGATCCCTTCTTCTAGTCAAGTTGTGCCACAAACTCTTCTTCTCCTCAATCCTATTCAATACCTTCTCATTAGTTATGTGATCTACCAATCTAATTTTCAGCATTCCTCTGTAGCATCACATTTCGAAAGCTTCTATTCTCTTCTTGTCCAAACTATTTATCGCCCATGTTTCACTTCCATACATGGCTACACTCCATACAAATACTTTCAGAAACGACTTCCTGACACTTAAATCTATACTCGATGTTAACAAATTTCTCTTCTTCAGAAACGCTTTCCTTGCCATTGCCAGTCTACATTTTATATCCTCTCTACTTCGACCATCATCAGTTATTTTGCTCCCCAAATAGCAAAACTCCTTTACTACTTTAAGTGTCTCATTTCCTAATCTAATTCCGTCAGCATCACCAGACTTAATTCGACTACATTCCATAATCGTTTTGCTTTTGTTGGTGTTCATCTTATACCCACCTTTCAAGACACTGTCCATTCCGTTCAACTGCTCTTCCAACTTTCATGATAAAAGTCAATATATCGATTTCTTACAGTGTTAATCCAGTGCCGATATTTTTAATTTATATTCTCTGAAAACTGGATTCAGTCTATAGGCATAACTCATTTATCCCTGTAAGAGCATCCGCAAACTGCAAAACAGTTTTCTCTAGCCGGACTTATTTTTATCCGACGGCTTATTCTGTTTTCCATTCGTTAACGATATGGCTAATGTATTCGTTACATGCTTTACCTGTGGTGCTGGGGTAGCGTCTTTGATACATAATCAAAACGTCTTTGGTCCCGCGTTCGAATCTCGCCGCTGCTTAAAATTTGATTAATGATCAGCACTGGCGGCCGAAGACATCCGGTATAGGAAGTCACCCACAATCTTCCAACGGCCTTGTCAAAGAGGGCGATGGAGCGGATAGAGGTTCAGGGCACTCTCTTGTCCTATCGGCGGGAAACTGCCCCTGGAGGCGGGAGAATCAACAAAGGTCAACGGCATGAGGATGCAGACGGCAATGGAAACCACTGAATGAAAGACACGTAACGTGTATCCACATAACATGTGTGCCTGTAATTGAAAAAAGTGTCATGATGACCTCTCCTTTGGCAAAAGATTCCCGAATAGTGCCCCATTCGGATCTACGGGAGGGGACTGCCGAAGGGGAGGTAATCAGGGGGAAAATACTGAATAATGAACGAAATAACAACATTCTACGAGTCGCGTTGTGGAATGTCAGAAGCTTGAACATGGTAGGGAAACTAGAAAATTTGAAAAGGGAAACGCAAAGGCTCAATCTAGATATAGTAGGAGTCAGTGAAGTGAAGTGGAAAGAAGATAAGGATTTCTGGTCACATGAGTATAGGGTAAGATCAACAGCAGCAGAAAATGGTTTAATGGGAGTAGGATTCGTTATGAATAGGAAGGCAGGGCAAAGAGTGTGTTACTGTGAACAGTTCAGTGATAGGACTATTCTTATTAGAATCAACAGCAAACCACACCAACAACAATAGTTCAGGTACACATGGCGACGTCGCAGTCTGAAGATGGAGATATAGAGAAAGTGTATGAGAATATTGCAAGGGTAATACAGTATGTAAAGGGAGATCTAAATCTGATAGTCTTGTGGGACTGGAATGCAATTGTAGGGCAAGAAGCAGAAGAAAAGGTACAGGAGAATGTGGGCTTGGGACAAGGAATGACAGAGGTTCAAATAGTTCAAATGGCTCTGAGCACTATGGGACTTAATATCAGTGGTCATCAGTCCCCCAGAACTTAGAACTACTTAAACCTAACTAACCTAAGGACATCACACACATCCATGCCAGAGGTAGGATTCGAACCTGCGACCGTAGCAGTCGCGCGGTTCCGGACTGTACGCCTAGAACCGCTAGACCACTGCGGCCGGCAATGACAGAGGAGAAAGATTGAGTTCTGGAATTAACTTCTGCTAGTAACAGGGAATATTCTGTCCAGGAATCACAAGAGGAGAAAGTATACTTGAAAAAGGCACTGTGATACGGGAAGATGTCAGTTAGATTACTTCATGCTCAGACAGAGACTCCAAACTGAGATACTGGATTGTAGGGCGTACCCGGGAGCAGATCTAGACTCAGATCACAACATAGTACTGATGAAGAGCAGGCTGAAGTTTAGACATTAGTCGGGAAGAGTCAATACCCAAAGAAGTGGGATACGGAAGCACTAAGGAATTACGAAGTTCTCTAGGGCTATAGATACAGCAATAAGAAGTAGCTCTGTAGGCACTACACTTGAAGAGGAATAGACATCCCTAAAAAGGGCGATAACAGAATTTGAGAAGGAAAACATATGTACAAAGAACATTGAGGTTACCCTCCATTCAGAAATGATCTGTATTTTTAGAAGAGTCTAATCCGATAGCATAGCTCTGGGATACCGTCTGGGTGCGTCAGTATTACGATGTCCGCAACAGTAAACAAGAATGAGTTCCAATGAAGGAGCTCCATTACCTTCTCTGAGAGACACTGGTATGTTGCAGTGAAATTTCCGACGTTCAGAAAGAGATCACAAAGTGGTAGTTTAGTAAGTTCCCATCTTCCATAGTGACTTACGGTCATCACACACGTCACATTCTTTCCTGATATACCCCCTGCCTGACACATACTCGCAACGCACGCAGATACGAGAGTCGCCGTGGCTAGCATGCATTTGGTAGGACCGCGGTTGAAATGCGTAGACGATCATTCAGATTTAGGTTTTCTGTGGCTTCCATGATTTCATTAAGCCAAATGCCCAGATAGTTTCTTCATAAAGGGACTCCCATGATTTGCTACCCCGTTCTTGTCCTATCTGATCTCGTTTTTCATCTCTAATATCAGCGCTATCATGGGACGATATAGAACCCTAATCTTGCATCCTTGCTTTATTTTTGCTCTCTCTCTCTCTCTCTTTCTCTCTCTTTATCTCTCTTTCTCTCTCAATACGCATATCACATACCACACCTGCAGCTGTGCAGTTCTTTATAACCTTGATGAGTCTTAGGTTCAGTGTAACCGTCTGAAAGGACATTTTATTTATTTTTATTATCTATTTCTCAAGTAAAGACTTGCTGCCTTTTGTTATATAGCAGGTCTAATATTGTGTGATTTTTACATGTTGTATCACACAAATTCAGTTTTATTACTAATGCACTTTTTGAGAATTTTATAAAATAAAAAAATAACAAATAAGAAAAAAAAGAAGTATAGATGTATAGACACAATTTTTATTTAAGTTTGTTGCTGACTTAGATAATGATAATAAATAAGATACATAATATGTTGTGAATGCATTTTAAATAAATTTAAAAATGTATTTAATGGAAGAAAGAAGAGATAGCAATCTGACTTAGATATGACTTGACAGTTCTTCCTTTTATACCGTCTACATATGTGTTTACGTCTGTTAAATATGCTGGCTTGATTGTGGTAATAATTAATAATGTATTGATTAATTAGGTTACAATATGTCTCCGGACTTAAGGTAACAGTGGACATTAGGAGTTGATTTAAAATGTCACAGTCAGCTGCATCAGGTGCGAGGACTTCGTAAAACCTCGAGCCAGTCATACCTAATGCAGCGACAGAAGAAGAAATCTCACATCTTCTATTTGCAATGGTATAACAACCAACTACATAGGGAGTTAAATTTTCACATTGATTCGATTCAGTGTTAGAGAACTTTGTCATACTTTTGCTATATTTGTGTGTGTATCTCGTCTTCACCTTCTGTGCGTGATGTAGCATCCAATCCAGTGTCTGTATTTGTATCTCTGTCGTTTATCAAGTGCTGTTGATGTATCTTTTCTTAGCGTATGGTCTCTCCTGTTTGTACGCCACATGTAGTGCTCGCCATAATTCGTCTGCTATGTTGTATATAGACTTCCAGTCATATTGTCTGCGTATTAACTGTAGTATGTTCTGGTTCCCTAAGTTAGATCTCATGCGTCCTAAGGCATCGCAGATTAGCACTACGTCTTCAGGTGTGCCATTCTCGCCACAGGCACCAGTGTCAGAGTGTTTTAAGCTAAAACTGTGAAGATGCGCAGGACACGCGCCTTGGCCAGCGAGAAAGTACGGCATGCCGCGTGTTGGATGTATGTACTTCAAGATTCATCCGCACTCGGGTGCTGAGGAAGAGAGATTAGACTCGTCTTCCCTTATCAGTTGAATCCCATTCTGTCTGCCACGTATCAGGCCTCCACTTACTTAATTTCCGTTTGTCGGTTACTTTCTGTCCATTTCTCTCTCTTATTTTGTCGCTTCTCCCCTCTTCAGCTAGTAGGCAGCTGTTATGTGGCGAATTGTAACATCTATTGGGAAAACTCTCAGTATCACACACAGTAGCTCAATCAAGGTAGTGCCGAAATCCCCAACCATTCGGAGTAGAACACTCCTATGGCCCAGCATCACAAAGATTTTATGAGTATCTAGGCATAATCGATGTGCCCAAGCGCTAACTGCAAAACAAGAGCCGGCTGGAGTGGCCAAGCGGTTCTAGGCGCTACAGTCTGGAACCACGCGACCGCTACGGTCGCAGGTTCGAATCCTGCCTCGGGCATGGATTTGTGTGATGTCCTTAGTTAGGTTGAAGTAGTTCTAAGTTCTAGGGGACTCATGACCTCAGAAGTTAAGTCCCATAGTGCTCAGAGCCATTTGAACCATTTTTTTGCAAAAGAAGTTAATGACTCAAGCGATGCTGCGTACTATGTCCTCATTGCCTGCAGCGGTAGTCAGTATCTTAGTTCAGTCTTGCAAGTTCATGCAAGAGTTTTGTCGCTTTGGTAATTGTTAGTCTGGCACATTCTTTAAAGTGTAAATGTGCGTCAGTACAAATGCCGAGGCATCTTGTCATAGCTTTCTTTTTTACAGATACGTTGTTCACCTTTATGATTAGATTTCTTTTCAGTGTGCCTCTTAGAAGGGAGTAAACAGTTCTTTGCACCATCCACTCCGTTTGCCATGTCGTTGTCTTCTAGAGCATTCATCAGTGGTTCTAAGCTGTCTGAAAGGGCAGCAGGGCACAAGTAATGGTGTAAGTTTCTTTTTCCTATACTCCTGCGAGTACTTCCAATCCAAATTGTAATCAACAATGCTCCTGCCTGAACTCCCTACGACCCATGAAGGGAAGTGATGGCATGCGGAAGCACTAACCCTTTCTCGTGGAGGAAGCATGGAAATAAAGACGGAAGTGAAGTAAGATTTCCATCATAACGGCTACGAAGCGTCCACTTTACCAACGCCAGAACCCGGAGTACACAAAAAGATATCGTGCCGTCTAAACCGGTTTCGAACATGCTACGACTGAACACTCAAGACAACACTGCCCAATAGTATTCCCAAGAAAAAGTCGACTTATGTCCTGGAACTTAAAGCTAAAGTTGTTAACGGGATATCAAATGACGATATAAATCTGTTAATATGGAATGTTGTGTCAAAGCTACTTTTTTCATAGAATTTCTGATTTGCGTTCATATTTTTGGTGAATTTCTGATCTGTATCATTTATTTGCACAACTTTTGTTTCGTAATACATTTTATTCTTTTGTATTTGTAATTTTCAACTTGCAGATCTTAGTTTGCCATATGACAAAAAAGTAATTAAAAACTGGGACGCACGTCAGGTTCATATTAGATAAATGGACTGACGCAGAAACAGGTAAGCTGTGTTTAACACAGAGGCACGAAAATAGGAATTTTCTATGAAGGCTGGTAGACACTTAATATAGCAGAGACTAGGGATTTGTGCCGTGAGCTGCGTGTCGTTTCTGTTGTGAAGAAGCTTCACCCTGCCCCTCTACTCAGGGATTTATTGCTGTCGGTTGAGTGTGACAGAGGAGTGCGCGTTCCAGCAGCTGCTCGCTTTACGGCACACGTACTAGGGTCGTAACATCCACCCCCCGCTATCTGCTCCACCCACACCGCCCGCCTCACGCCGCACTGGTTTCCGCCACCCACCACGGAGCGTGCACCACTTCCCGTAGGAGCAGGTGTTCGTACGGTGTTGGAGTCTCAGACAAGCAATTCCGCCTACAGACATAAACCCGTCAGTTCATGGTGCTGCACAAACGCTGAACCTACCACGGGAAGTTCCACCTCACATTTGGACAACATATCGGCAAATAAATTTCTGCGAGAATTGCAGGTGTCGGAATTTTTAAAGCAAAATAGGAAGAGCTACTATTAAAATATTTATGTTTCCCTGAGTATTTTATGTAAAGGAGGAAATAGCAGGATGAAACCTTATACTCTCTTGTTTTATCAATTACGATACGATGCACTCAAAGCTATGCTAGTAGGTAAAAATGTATTGGTATATGAGATTTAAACACAATGATATTGAGCGTTGGTATTTGTAACATCTTGCTCACTATCACGTAGAAGTTATTTCAAAGCCCTGCATCCGATATACGAATCTCGTTCTACGTGTCACGCACGCACCAAGCACGACGAAAAGCAAGAGCAAATTTTTGGATCCACGTTTTCCCGGATATCTCGTAGTTTTGAGGACGTCTGGGGGCGTCTTTGGCGGAAGGGGTTGGGGGAATGGAGGTGGTACATGCAACTGTCACGGGCAAACACGGAAATTTTTTTGACTGGAAGAATTCGAGTGGTTGAAAAGAAACACATTTTAATAAATCTTAGTAGAAATTCACTTGATTCAGGAAGGCGCATAGGTAGTTTCGTTTATTTTGTATTAAAAATCTAGTGGCAAAGATGGTTAGGCGCTTTTCTAAAAACATATTTTCTATACTTCTATATTGAGAACAATAAGAAGACGCTGACAAATCGACCATCACATGGATTGTGCCGGCTCATCCCACCGTCAGCCAACTTATCGTCGACAAACTGTATGTTTTCGGGAGAATAATCCTATTTGACTCAAATGTCCGGAGGCTTCGTAGCCTTTGTTCCGTGTTGACAATTTACGTGATGGGAGACCTACTTATGGAGTCTGGAAGGAGGTCAGCGTCGGTCGTCATTTCATCTGCCTTTTTTTTATTGTACTGCAGATCTAGATTTCAACTGACCGTGCGGCTATCATCAGTGTGTTATAAGTAGTATTAGTAGTAGTAGTAGTAGTAGTAGTAGTAAGAGAGCAGCACATCTGGCTTGAAACCTAGATCTGGAATGCAGGAAAAAACGACAAATTACATAACGGCCTAAGCTGGCCTTCTGTCTGTCTTGAATTACATCACGGTCGTGGGGCACGATCCTTTCCATGGAATTAAATATGATGAGACTTTCTCATTTAAGGAGCTACATGCAGAATCGCACTCTCCCTAAAATACTGAAATTAAGGTGTACCCAACATCGAAATAGTTGAATTGAGATTACTATGTGAATTAGTCGGAAATTTACAGTCTACAAATTCAGATACACTGCACTTTCAAGACGGGTTAAAGTATGCAATTATCAAACCACTTCATAAGAAAGGCTACAAGACGGAATTAAACAATCATCACACAGTTTGCTTACTGTCATCCTTTTCTATATTATTCAAAAAAGAACGAACTAAAGAGTGGTCACACACTTAAGTGGGAACAATTACTAGCTTCTCACAGTTGCACACTGGACTCGCATTCGGAAAGACGACAGTTCAAACCCGCGTCCGGCCGGTTTCCCTAAATCACTTCAGGCAAATGCCGGGATGGTTCCCTTGAAAAGGGCACTGTAGACTTTCTTCCCCATCCTTCTGTAATCAAATGGGACCGATTGCATCACTGTTTGGTCCCTCACCTCCAAACCAACCAATCTATCAACTAAATATCCAATATACGTAGATATTCGTAGATAGTTTTCAGACGCTTTGACCTTTTTCTTATCACAGTTCGGATTCCAGAAAAGTTGCAGAAGAGTTGGTAAATGACATTTTCCAAAGGATTATTAACTTGTTTTCCGAACTGATGCTGTAGTATACAGAGAAGTTGCAGCATTAGAAAATTGTAGCGAAATGCAGGAAGATCTGCAGCGGATAGGCACTTGGTGCAGGGAGTGGCAACTGTCCCTTAACATAGACAAATGTAATGTATTGCAAATACATAGAAAGAAGGATCCTTTATTGTACCCGCCTTACCAACAATTAATTTTATATGATCATTCCACTTCAAATCGTTCCGCACGCATACTCCCAGATATTTTACAGAAGTAACTGCTACCAATCTAATCTTCGGCATTCATGTATAGCACCACATTTGGAAAGCTTCTATTCTCATCTTGTCTAAGCTGTTTATCGTCCATGTTTCACAGGCTACACTCCATACGAATACTTTCAGGAAAGACTTCCTGGCACAAATCTATAGTCGATATTAAAAAATTTCTCTTATTCAGAAACACTTTTCTTGCCATTGGCAGTCTCTATTTTATATCCTCTCTACTTCGGTCATGATCAGTTATATTGGTGCAAAAATAGCTAAACTCAACTGCTGCTTTAAATGTCTTGTTTCCTAATCTAACGCCCTCAGAATTGCGTGATTTAATTCTAAAACATTTTATCATCCTCGTTTTGCTTTTGTTGATGTTCATCGTATATCTTCCTTTCAAGACGCTGTCCATTCCGTTCAGCTGCTCTTCCAGGTCCTTTCCTGTCTCTGACAGAATTACAGTGCAAACCTCGATTTTCTTTATTTCTTCTCCCTGGACTTTCGTTCCTATCCCATTTCTTTTGTTTCCTTTACTACTTGCTCAATATACGGACTGAATAACGTCGGGGATAGACTACAAACGTGTCTCACTCCCTTCTCAACCACTGTTTTCCTTTCGTACCTTTTATAACTGCTATCTGGTTTCTATAACAATTGTAAATAGTCTTCCGCTCCTTGTATTTTACCTTTGTCACTTTTAGAATTTGAGAGAGAGTATTCCAGTCAACATTGTAAAAAGCTTTCTCAAAGTCTAAAATCACTATAACCTTAGGTTTGCCTTTATGTAACCTATCTTCCGTGAGAAGTCGTAGGGTCAGTATTGAAAAGCGTATTCCTATGTTTCTCCGGAGTCCTAAATGATCACCCCGAGGTCGGATTCTTTCAGTTTTTCCGTTCTTCTGTACAGAATTCGCAGTCATGACTTATCGAACTGATAGTTCGGCAATTTTCACGCCTGACAGCAACTGCTTTCTTTGGAATTGGAGCTGGAAGTGGAATTATTATACTCCTCTTGAAGTATGAGGGCATTTCGTCTGTCTCATACATCCTGCTCACCAGATGGAAGACTTTCGTTGTAACTGGCTCTCCCAAGCCTATCAGTAGTTCTGACGGAATGTCGTCTGCCCGTGAGGCCTTGTTTCGACTTAGATCTTTCAGATCTTTGTCAAATTCTTCTCGCAGTATCATATATCCCATCACATGTTCATCTACGCCCTCTTCCATTTCCATAATATTGCCCTCAAGCACATCTGCCTTGTATAAACCCTCTGTATACTCCTTACACATTTCTTCTTTCCCTTCTTTGCACAGGACTGGTTTTCCATCTGAGCTCTTATATTCATACATGTAGTTCTCTTTAATTTTCCTGTAGGCGGCACCAAGTGACACACGCTTCTACAGGCTTACATTGGCGTTCTAGCTATTCCCGCTTAGCCATTTTGCACTACCTATCGACCCCATTTTTTAAACGTTTGTATTCCCTTTCGCCCGCTTCATTTACTGCACAGTTTCTCCTTTCGTCAGTTAAATTCAAAATCTTAAATTGCTTCCTTTTTTAAGTTTCTTCAATTTCAAACATCAGTTCATAACCAATAAATAGTGGTGAGAGCCTGCACCTGCCCTTGACATTGCCTTACAACTTAAAACGTGGTTATGAAATTTCTGTCTTATCTTACATAATCAATCTGAAACCTTCCGGTGTCTTCATGTCTCTTCCACGTATAAAACCTTCTTTCATGGTTCTTAAACCAGGTGTTAGCTATGATCGAATTATGCTCAGTGCCAAATTCTACCTGACAGCTTCCTCTTTCATTCTTTTCCCTCAGTCCATATTCACCGATTGCTTTTCCTTCTCTTCCTTTTCCTACTGTCGAATTCCAGTCCCCCCATGATCTTTAAATTTTCGTCTTCCTTACCTATATAAATAATTTATTTTATCTCATCATACATTTCTCCAATCTCTTCCTTATCTGCGGAGCTAATTGGTTCGTAAACTTGTACCACTGTGGTGGGTGTGGGCCTCGAGTTTATCTTGGCAATTCACCTCACCAGAAGTCCTGTTTCTCCTGCCACCGAACTTCACTAATTCCCACTATATCTAACTTTAACCTCTCCATTTCCCTTTTTAGATTTTCTAATCTACCTGCCCGATTAAGGGACATGACATTCCAGGCTCCGATTCATAGAATGCCACTTTCGTTCCTCGTGAGTAGTCCCCAACCAGAGATCCGAATGGGAGACTCTTTTACCTCTGAAATATTTTACCCAAGAGTATGCCATCATCATTGAACCATACAGTAGAGCTGCATGTACTCGGGGAAAAATTATGACTGTAGTTTCTCTTCGATTTCAGCCGTTCGCAGTACCAACGTAGCAAGGCC
Organism: Schistocerca serialis cubense; assembly: GCF_023864345.2. NCBI lineage: Eukaryota > Metazoa > Arthropoda > Insecta > Orthoptera > Acrididae > Schistocerca > Schistocerca serialis. The sequence goes on from NC_064638.1 coordinate 969,341,214, forward strand.
GTTTTTGTTGATTTCACAGAGCCAGATTAATCAATCATTCAGACTACTGCCCCTGAAACTGCTGAAAACGCTGCTGCCTTTCTTCAGGAAACACACGTTTGTCTGGTCTCCCAACAGATATCCCTTCGTCGCAGTTGTACCTACTGTACTGCTATCTGTATCGCTGAGGCAAGCACGATATTCTAATAAACGTTTGTGCGGAGAGTAACTGGAGACGAAATTCATCATTTCCTGGCTTGCAGCCCGCAGCGAAAAGAAACTTGGAACTCAGTCGTGTTCACGATACATGAAGTAAATCTTGTGTGAGTAAGAACAAGTTCGTCTCCATCGTAATCTTCGTAAGCAGTAGTAAAATTAGCTAGCGAGAACCCAATAATGCTCATACCACTTGTCTTCAAAATTATAAAAAGTTCCTCATACGAAAACCTAAGGTAAATGCCATTCAAAAACTCTTAAAAGTGTGCACAGAAATGGCACATCATACTCACCTGACCACAAAGCTGTGATTGACGAATTTTGAAGTGGTACCAGCCATCTCCAGCCAGAAGGCAGAAGAGAGAATATTTGTTTCCCTGGCTCAAAATTTTTCATTGGTCAAAATCTGAGTGTGTGCCTTCTGCTTGGGTCTGAAGAAACCAGTCGAAAAGCCACTAGTTAAGAAAGCCCTGGAGATTCGATCCATCTACGCTGGCGCCTTAAGCCAGCATCTAAATTTAAACTCAACGTACTTCCCCAGGCCTCTACTAAAAATATGAACCACAAGAGTCCACCTGAATATGCCGAAGTGAATGTGTTTGCAATTGCATCACCGTTTATCTAATCTACAAGGCGGTCATTCTTGATTACGGAAGTTGATTAACGGTACATGGAACGCTGAATATCAGACATAATAAAAATGAAAATAAAACACGCTCCCTGGAACGGTAAAAATATAGGAAAACACTGGCAGGGAAAAGACACTGTGCTGAACTTTATAAAATTACAAAATTTTTGACCGACGAATTGACTGGCACCTTTCAACTCCTCCCCTGATACGAATTTAACATGGTTCGTAACTTTGAGCTTAATTCAAATAAAATATGGCATACGCAAAACCGCACATATAATTTATTCTAGCACTAAAAACTCAGAGAAATTAAAGCCATTAGCTGCCACTGGGAACTGATTTATATCAATCGGTCAAGTTGAAAATTTGTCCCTGACTGAGATTCGCACCTTGGTCTCCTGCCTACTAGGCTGACACGCAAACCACTACACCATCCAGACACAGTGGTCACCACATCTTCACTGACCACCCTGGCATCCTTCCTGTCGGACCCAAAGTCTCAGCTTATACCACACACTACCGATTTAGTGCTCCTGCTGTTTAGCCTAGTTACTCGCGGCATCTCAGCAATTCCTGTAAGAGTTCGATGTCGGTGTGCGTCTGCACTAAAGGAATCAATGGCCGTCGTCACCTTGATTGTATATATGTGGTGTCTGTTCTTTCGGACATGTCCAAGAGAACAGACACCATTTAGATTCTGCAGGCACTATAAATCAACACACAAAGGAATTAAAGACATTAACTGCCAATGGGTATTTATTTACACCAAAGGGACAAATTAAAAATTTAAAAAAATCAGGGTTCGAACATGTCAGAGAGAACAGACACTACACATAAACAGTTAAGGCAATGACCACCAATGATCCCTTCAGTGGAGATGCACATCAGATTCGAACTCTTACAGTGATCGACGAAATAGCGTGCGTAATGAGGATAATGAGAATGGGACATAAGTCAGTAGTGTATGGTATCAGATGAGAATTTGTGTCTGACGGGATATGTGCTAGGGTAATCTGTGCAGCTGTGGTGACCACTGTGTCCTGATGGCACAGTGATTATCGCATCTACCTAGCAAGCAGGAGTCTTGGGTTCGAATCACGGAGCGGCACAAATTTTCACCTTGCCCTTCGATATAAATCAATGCCCACTGCCAGCTAAGGCCATTAGTTCCTTTGTATCTTGATTCATAGTGGCTGCTTAGTCAAAATAATATCTGTTCTTTCGGACATACCCAAACCATATACATTTTCTAGCATTATACATCGATAGGTTTTCACGAAAATATACAACCAGCGAAAATCTATTTCTGCAGTGTAAAGCACGGCAAGTGGAGAAATAACAGGGATAAGTCACTTAGCTACAACACTGACCTACCTTCTAAAGCTGCGTTATGTACAGTCATGCTCAAAAGTATCCGAACGACCTGAATTGCATTTCGCCTGATTCACATGCAACCCACATAATGCAGCTGCCTAGCAGGTCCTCTAATCGCTCCTGGGTACAGTCGTTTGACTGTTGAAAATGGTCCCAACAAGTCACCACTAGAAAACACTGCTCTGTATCGCAATAACTCAAGATGTAAAGTAATACCACGATACTAAAAATATCAGGGAACACCTTATCACAGATAAGACTGTCCTTAAGGCTTGTAAGCTCACATTTATTACAATAAATGACATACCTGAAATGTTACCACTCTCATTATTACGTCAGATAGGTAATGCACGTAATAAGTTCGTCGTATTCATGATTTCATCTTCAAAGTAACATATTGCACTTATTATTTAACACAAAATGAGATTAAAAATTTAAGTTATTCACGAGCAGCTAGTTGAGGATATGTATGAACTTCAAATGACACGACGAACCGTCTCGTTCTGCATATGGATTCTAACCCAGGTCATGCAGACTAAGCAAAGATTTCGTGACTGACGGAAACTAACAGTCATTCCTGATTAGGCATACAGAGAGTGATATACCTCGATTTTAGACAGTATCAGTTAGCAAATACCAACTTTAATTTACACAACGCAAGCATTTTTAACGGACGCGAATTCCTACCCAGCACCTATTGTCCCTGTTAACGAACTACGAGAGATGTTAAATATTGCTTCTTAACAAGTAACTTACTTGAATTGCCGTGACGTAAAGGTTTGTGTTGGACAGGGATTCGAACCTAGAACCTAATCGGATAGATATCGACGCACAATCAACTGTGACATTTCGGATTTTTTTCGGCAGTAGCTAGATGTTTTAACTGAAATGACGAGACGAAACATTAATTTTTTTCCTTCGCAGGACTCCAACCCGGCACCTATCGCTGTTATATTCTAGAGAAAACGAACGTTAAATATGGGTTTGTTGCACCAGCAGCGACATGAGAGCATGTTTGAACTAGAAATAATATGACGAAGAGTTCAGTGCTGACTAGGAATAGAGCTCCACACACATCGTTTTTGACTACACACAAAGAGACGTCAGCTACCGAATTTTTCTCCAGCTCGGACTAACATCTTAAACTTACAGTGATCTCGTAAATAGTTCTGTGTCTCACTGGGAGTCAAAAACGTCACATATCGTTAGTGTTGACAACGAATGAAAATACATTAAAATCAGAATTATTATCCACCAGCAGATAGGTGTTCTCATGCAAGAGCTTGATAATACATAATGAAATCTTTAGTGTCAGGCCAGGATTCGAACCCATTCACGCGCAATATGTGGAGATGTTGAGGAATCTGCAGAAATAAATAACTAGTATAAGAAAGGTTACTGGTGATAGAGTTTCTATATGTCACCACTCCAGACTTTATTGTGGTTCAACGTAACGTCTACTTGGAAGAGAAGAAATATAATTTTCAATGTTAATTTCAGACCACAATGCCATTATATCTTCTTCACTTGGTGTAGCCAGAAGAGAATGGAATCTGTCTCTCACTATCATTAACAGAAGTTGGGATCGAACCTAGACCGTAGATATACAAACATATCATCGGTCCCACAGACCCCCAAAGGCTGTTCTCTGTGGCTCATTTTTCTATCGTAACGCCGTTGCGCCACACTGGATGAGAATTTTGACACACAGGCTACCTGTAGTAATCAGCAGCATGTTCAGTAAATTTATTTACTTGGTTGACCGAATCACCATGAACTAGCTGCCTCGGCTACCCAGTGCATACATTCGACTTTATTCTGTAATCACCGAAATAAAATCACGTAACTGCCACCTACACAGAACTGCTAACAGTGTAAGATGCAGAAATTGAAATAGGAAGTGTTTCTTTCCACTTGAGCTACTCTATTGCGCTATCTCTTTGTTGAAAACGTCGTGCAGTGCAAATGTGATATTTCATAAATAAAGTTTTGTATTCCTAGAACCAAAATTTGCTTGTCAGCGGCGGGAAGAGGAGTTACCTGTTGTGCAGCATTGTAAGTTTTTCATCATTGCACTATGAGCCGAAAGTATTTTCTTGCAACTTCCTTATCGATGTTTGATCTGACTGCTTGTAGCTCTTTTACAGAAGGGATAAAAACGGTACAGTCAGTGAGACTGGAACTGCGAACGATAACAGACTCTTTTTCACAGGTCAGTATGTTACCACAGAGCCGGTGAAGAAGTATGTGTCTCAGCTCCTCTTATGAGATCAATAGTGCCTAGAACTCGTAAACCGCCATTTAAAGGACGAGATTAGTTGCGATTCCACGTGCAACGACTTTCCTGCGCTGAAAACTGTAAATTTACAATCTATTTTAATACCTCAAGCGATAATAACTCAGATTATTCAATGGAAATGACAGGTAAAATCAAGTGAACTCTGAGGCTTAATTCCGTGCACACCAGGAAGTAACTCGTCGATCACAGTGTTGCCAAACATACGTTGCCTTGTTGCCAAATCTCAGTTACAGTACCAGTAGGAAGAAGACGAACCGATGTGATCATACAGCGGGCTGGGAAGTGACCACAGCTGGTGTCTCCAAGTCGCGGGTGCTACGGCTTGGAATACGTAATGCGTCTGATTCGCATTTCTGTAACTAGGTTTAGGGACTGGAGCGTAGTTACTAATAATACTCAGAACTGACTGCAAACTAAGCATCATAAATCAGTAGCTCTCGTAGTTGTTTTTATATTTCTTTTGTAAGTGTACTCAAAACTAAGAAACTCATTCACAGACGTTTTCATGCCTCGCCGTTAGTCGGGCACAACAAACAAATAAAAATAAAAAAAGAATGTGTGTGTGTGGGTGTGATAGAGGGAGAGAGAAAGAGAGAGAGAGAGAGTGAGAGAGAGAGAGAGATAAAAACCAATAAGAATGAGAGATAGAGAGAGAGAGAGAGAGAGAGAGAGAGAGAGAGAGAGTAAAAAACTGTAGAAAATTGTTGTAAAGAAATTGAATCATGGTATGTGAAGAAATTTTTCATTAAAATGACACGTTCCACATCATTACGAAATATCGTATTTATGATCTATGAAACAAGAATTGATCTAATGAAATGTAATCTAATCTAATCATATCATATTGATGACTAGCCATGAAGAGTCATGAATTACCGAAACTTTTGCCAATACCAGTAACCAAATCTAAACTTGAAAATAAAGGCAACGATTTTTGTAATAACAGGGACTCCTGGAATGCCCTTTTTGCCAGTGTTAGTCTGGTTTTGGTGTTATTGCTCCGTCCATCATCAGTTATTTTGTTGTCTAGGTAGTATAATTTCTTAACTTAATCTACTTCATGACCATCATCGGTTTCTCGCTTTCCTCGTTTCTGCTACTTCTCATTACTTTCGTATTTCTTCGATTTACTCTCAGTCCACTCTGTATTCGTTAGCCTGTTCGTTCTATTCAACAGATCATGTAATTCTTCTTCACTTTCAGTCAGGATAGCAATGTCACTCGACTTAGCCGTCAAGCACTAGAATCTCGTGCCGAGGCCATTCATTAGAAGATAAGACATTGCAGTCACATGACAGAGTGAAATACTGAATTCACCGTGTCTCCTAGAAGGCAAAAGCTAGATGTATATTGCTTGTAAGCGTACTTTGTGGTTCGCAGAGCACAAGATAGTCTGTTTACTATATCGACCGAAAGGCCTTCACGACAGAAGCACGCTAACGATGCAGGTAATGTTCCGAAAGTCATAAAAACATCTTTACGAAAATCGCTGTCGTAACTTGGGTCGTTGACCATTACGGAGAACCATTGCTTTATGGTTAAAGAACTCGACAGCCGTTTTGGCTATACACCGCTCGTGGACCGGTCCATTGGGTACAAGAAGCACGGTTTGCGGTGTGCTTGGGACAGATGAACTGATAGACGGCAGTGCCACCCATGTACGGTTCGGCATAATCGGCATACAACTTACTCTTCCGGAGAGTTATTTGTATCCTTATAGCAGTTTTGCTCTCATCAGTTCCCATCTTCACTGGCACCTGAAGAAAATCTTAACACTTCGGCAGTTCCATTTATGAAAAGCACGAGTTGGTGACACATTACATCCGCACATTCTGTCGTATCTTGGATTCTACTGCGACCTCTTATTACGTGGCAGATGATTATAATAGTTCTCACCATGTTGGTTACTTTTCATCACGCTTCCTCCTGCATCATACCCTTTCAAAGCTTCAACATCTTTATTGTATTTCCCAGGTAAAACAATACTGATTAGCTCTGCAGTGCTGTACGGATTGTAATGGAACTGATCATTCTGTACGAAATGCTCAATGAATTTCGCTGGAGTTGTGAATCCATATTGGAGGTAAATCGGCAACATTATGTACGTATGACATGATCACACAATTGGTCTCATTCTGAGGGTCAGTTCTTGCTGTAAATAACCACATATCGATTTCATACCCATTATGCTATGTGGGAGACAGAGAATAGTGGAACTGCTCTAACCAATCGTTGGGATGGATATCATTTCAGGAATTATGATATAGTTCGAACTTCTGAGTGTACAAGAAATGCTTTTAATCAAAGCCATCCATCTCTCATCATTGCAAAAAACCTCGATCACTACTGTAATTTTTTGTGCCGTGTATGAGTTTGTATGTTTCTGGTCCACAATACCATTCATCTGCGTCTGGAGTCATTGAGATCCACCACAAGACACTTATGATTGATCATACAGTCCTCGCTTTCGTAGCTCTGGCCTAATATTCATTTCACAACGCCTTTCTCTAAATTTTAGCAAGAAGTTAACTTAAGCTCTGTTGGACACCGCAATAGATACCGTACCACCACTGCTTTTATGCATAACCACTAATGTCCTCACACTCCCCACTACAGTTCCTTTATCTACCTAACCTGTCGAAGTTAAATCATTCATGTTGGTACTTAAGGATTCTAATTTATACTCCACACCCTGTATGGAAGTACTGTGGGCCGTAACCCGCGCCTGGTCTTCTATCTTGCTGCACTGCTTCGATATCTTGCTGCACTGCTTCCACATGTCCTTTAATCGCTTCTCATAATTTAATCAGTTCAACTATATATAAACTGTTACTGATATCCTCGATTTTAGTAGTAAGTTTCTGTCCCACTTCATGGCATCCTTCGCGTGTGTTTCTTCCAGTTTACTGAGCTTGTTTACATTTTTGTCCTGACGTTCCTCTCGATATCTGTCTTTTTGTTTCAACCTTTATTTTGACCATTTAAATTTTCATTCACTTCTCCGATTTCCATCTTCATTTCTTCGAGGTGAGGTACTGTGTTCTTAACGTGCTCAACAAACGACTCCTAAACCATATGTCCACTACCTTGTCAATCATTTTCTCGCATTTGCTTGTCAGTGGACCTTGAACTTTTTGAAGCCTCCAGTGTACAAATGTCCATCATTGTACAATCGCTAGGTGTTTCAACTTCCCCACAAACAGTCTCAGTATCTTGCCAACAGGACAAGGGATGGTTTCCTGTGTGCTGTTTACGCCATCGAGCATATCTGATAATGCATCTGCCTCAAAGTCACATGCATCTTGCGCTTTTAATTCAGAGGACCCTTCCCCCAGATCCTCACCTCGAATTGCTCTTAGATTGGTTGCAGGACGCTATTTCAGACAGACTTTCTGTTCGTATTCAAAATAACAACACATCAAAATCTTAACACATTTAAATATAAGCAAAGGAACGCATCACACCACCAAGCAACGCAGTATCATACAACGCTGAACAGGCATGAAAACCGTTCGAAACGGAAGAAAAACGTACGTCATTCGACATTCTGTTCTCAATAAATGCATCTCCTTGTAGTGCAAACTGACTAGTTATCAGAAGATTCACACTAGTTCGCATATCCTATGAGAGGGTTTGCCAAATTAACGGGATCGGTTACTATATGGATAAGGAATAATATCCCGTCAGGGTGAGCTTAAATGAAAGAAACCTATGACGTGGGGACTAAGTATGATGTTGCTTGTACTATTAATGATTCAATGCAGGAGTTGCCATATGCCAGAGCAAAATAAAGGCATATGTCCTATGGCCTTTATGCTGATTGGAAGCTATTTGTTATCTGAAAGAAGACTGCACCATAGAATTCGGCATGAACAGTTTCCCCAATGATATACCACTAGGACCACCGAGTGGTCAATTTGACCACTTTTTATATTTTAACATGTTATTATTTGGTCAATTTCTAATCTATACTGTTGTGAGTTAATGACTTTTATGTAGATCATATAAATAGTCCAATATTTATTTTATGTCCATTAGTTTTCTTTGAATGACCACCACCGCCGAGTGGTCACTTTGACCACATTACATGTATATTTGAAAAGAGATTATTTAAAGATTGTTGTGCGTCACTCCACGGATTTATTCTTAGCACTCGTCAACAATATACTACATATGTTGGTTACTAAAGTTTATTCGCATTGTTTGAATTTAAAAGCTCAACAATGCAATATATCATTTAATGTTTGCTATTGGGTTTCGCATAAACATTATTTGAGTACTGGTCTCAGAGCAGTAGACATGGCTCAGATGTTACAGCGATACAAACCACGGCCACGGCCACTTTTAGATGAAGAAATTGTCACACTTTTGTATGAATCGGATGCTGAAAATGATCTTGAGGACCTTGTGGAAGATTCTACAGATGAAGATTACCAACCTGTCGCTAATGTGGAGAGTAGCAGCTCCAAGACTGAAGATGAAGGTAATTTACATTCACTTATAATATTGTTATTATTATTATTATTGTTATTACTATTACTATTATTATTGTTGTTACTATTTGAATAATGTTCACTATTATAACAGAGATGACACTTCTACTGGTACTTCTGTCACTGCATTTTATTGTGTGGTATGTTATCTTTATAATGAGTTGTAGCTTTCTAGTTGTCTCTTTCCTCACGCAGTTGCTGAACCAGGCCAAAATGCTAGAGAAGGACCCACCCTGGGTAAAAAAAAGAACTGCACCTCCTGTAAGTGGACCAATACCGAATCGATGTAGAAGAGGAGAACGAAGTGGGGGTTCACTTCCAGAACCTGGCTCAAAACTCCTGGGGAAGGACGGGATTCACGGAGTGGACTGTAGCTAGACTTCGGTGTTACTACTCCAGGTAGAATAGATCAACAAAATATATTGAAAGAAACGCGGGGACCTAGTCCACACGCAAAGCGGCACGTCTCAAATGATAATGTTTCGAGTGCCTGGCGCCTTTTAGTTGATCAATCAGTGTTGAAACACATAAAGAAATGCACAGAAGCAGTGGCACAACGGCTTCTTGGAAATGATTCCTGGAGTTTGCATTTAGAAGAATTAGATGCATTTGTTGCTTTGTTATATGTTCTTGGTGCAAGAGGTGCCGGATGTGTTGAAGTAGATGAGTTGTGGTCGAAAAAGTCGGAAGCCCCATTTTTCACTGACACAATGAGCAGAAACAGGTTTAGAGATATTTTGAAATATCTGCGTTTTGATGAAAAAAATACAAGGTCGGAACGTCTGAAAAGTGCCAAATTTGCACTTATATCAACTACTTGGAACCATTTTATAGAAAACTGTCAGTTGGATTACATACCTGGATCAAATGTCACTGTGGACAAATAACTTTTCCCCTGCAGAACCAGGTGTCTGTATTTGCAATATATACCGAACAACCCTAATACATTCGGAATCAAATTCTGGCTTCCAGCGAATGTAGAAACCAAATATCTTTGTACTGGGTTCCCTTATGTAGGAAAGAACGAACAGAGGACACCTAATGGGAAGCTTCAAGAACAAGTAGTAATGAAGTTGGTAGCTCCATATCGCAGTAAGGGACGAAATGTGACTACTGATAATTTTTTCACTACGGTCACACTTGGGGAGAGACTGGAAAAAGAGAAAACTAGACTTGTCGGCACTATCAACCGTGCAAGAAAAGAAATACCGAACACTATAACAAATGAAAACTCCTCTTTATACGTCTGTTCTCTTGAAAAGGGAAGGGGGTACTCTGACTGTTTACTAAGATAAAAAGAACAAAAATGTTCTTCTGTATAGCACCATGTACACAGGTGATGAAATACAAAATAATTCGAAACACCTTCCCGAAACAGTGAGCTTCTACAATAGCACAAAATTTGCTGTAGATGTCTTGGACCGGATGACGAGGAAATATTCTGTCCGCTCTTGTACTCGTCGATGGCCTGTACACGTATTTCACAATATCCTTGAAATAGCAGCCATCAACGTATGGATCATTTTCAAGCTAGTGACAGGGATCTGAACCTAGCAGAAATCAGGAAAGGATGCCAATGGATGGAAAAGAAAAGGAAGAAAAGGACATGGAGACGAAGAAAGAGAAGAAGCGGAAATTCCTGCAAAAGTAAGAAAACTATGCCAAACGAGAAAATGCAGAAACAAGACAAATGAAGTGTGCAGTTTAATGCAAGAGATATGTTTGTGGGCCGTGTACATATAAAGTAATAAAGACAGTAGTTTGTAATGCTTGTAAGTAGGATTAGGTACTATACATGGTTATATTTTATGATTGGTCTTTCTCTTAACATATTCATGGGTACTTAGTTTCTCCATTAAGATTAATTTCTATTAATTTTAAAACTACTGCTATACAATTAGTATGGTTGCAGATAAATATTGTGAACTATGTTCTTTAATATTAGTAATATTATGTTCCCATTGTTGTTGTAAAATACAACGATACTGTTATTAAACGTAATTAAAGTGATACATTGTTATCAAGGTCATTAATATTTATATTAAACAGCACAGCATGTACTTACAAAGAAAGGGGTCACTTTGACCACACCGGCGGTTCTAAGTATAGTACTAGTTCTCGCGGTTCTAGTGATAAGCAGCTTTCTGTGTAGGACGACCACAGCTCCGAAGAGACATTGTGAATGAGAAGATAAACACTCAGCAATCATTAACCATTTAAATTATCATAAAAATGGTAAGACTTAAAAAGTCAAGAATAATGAAATGTTTCCAAAAGCGACGCAGCTACATAAATGATCTTTATTCGAAACTACTGGTTTCGCGTCAGTGCAGACGAATCTGTAGGTTTATCTGCCAAGAATACGAATTACTGTGCGAAATTCTATTAAATGGTAGAATACGGCACTCATAATAGTTATATTTTCATAATGTATATCGACGATTATGGAATCCAAATATTTGGTAAGCTATCCACATTAAGAGGCAAAATACATTGGTGGGTTGTCATAATAAAATTCAGTACACCCAAAAGATATTTGTCCAAAGAGTACAAAGCATGACTGCTGTATAAGTCGGGCCAAGAAAAGCGGTGGAAAAAAAATAATCAGTGGGACACTAATGTGAGCGGGGACAAGAATTAACTAAAGTATACAAGAAAGTACTGTATGTACACAGAAAGATATCGTCCAAAAATTAATAATATAGTATGGAACCGAAACGTCGGAATGGACTAAATATGAAACATAGGTTACTAGCTATCACCTCATAAGATATACAGGGTGTTACAAAAAGTTACGGCCAAACTTTCAGAAAACATTCCTCACACACAAATAAAGAAAAGATGTTATGTGGACATGTGTCCGGAAGCACTTAATTTCCATGTTAGAGCTCATTTTAGTTTCGTCAATATGTACTATACTTCCTCGATTCACCACCAGTTGGCCCAATTGAAGGAAGGTAATGTTAACTTCGGTACTTGTGTTGACATGCGACTCATTGCTCTACAGTACTAGCATCAAGCACATCAGTACGTAGCATAAACAGGTTAGAGTTCATCACGAACGTTGTTTTGCAGTCAGTGCAATGCGGGTTGGCAGATGCCCATTTGATGTATGGATTAGCACGGGGCAATAGCCGTGGCGCGGTACGTTTGTATCGAGACAGATTTCCAGAACGAAGGTGTCCCGACAGGAAGACGTTCGAAGCAATTGATCGGCGTCTTAGGCAGCGCGGAACATTCCAGCCTATGACTCGTGACTGGGGAAGACCTAGAACGACGAATGGCCTGCAATGGACGAGGCAAATTCCGTGCAGTTGACGATAAGCCTAATGTCAGCGTCAGAGAAGTTGCTGCTGTACAAGGTAACGTCGACCACGTCACTGTATGGAGAGTGCTACGGGAGAACCAGTTGTTTACGTACCTTGTACAGCGTGTGTAGGCACTATCAGCAGCTGATTGGCCTTCACAGGTACACTTCAGCGAATGGTTCATCCAACAATGTGTCAACCCCCATTTCAGTGCAAATGTTCTCTTTACGGATGAGGCTTTCTTTCCAACGTGATCAAATTGTAAATTTTCACAAGCAGCATGTGTGGGCTGACGAGAATCCGCACGCAATTGTGCAATCACGTCATCAACACAGATTTTCTGTGAACGTTTGGGCAGGCATTGTTGGTGATGTCTTGATTGGGCCCCATGTTCTTCCACCTACGCTCAATGGAGCACGTTATCATGATTTCATACGGGATACTCTACCTGTGCTGCTAGAACATGTGCCTTTACAAGTACGACCCAACATGTGGTTCATGAACGATGGAGCTCCTGCACATTTCAGTCGAAGTGTTCGTACGCTTCTCAACAACAGATTCAGTCACCGATGGATTGGTAGAACCGGACCAATTCCATGGCCTCCAAACTCTCCTGACCTGAACCTTCTTGACTTTCATTTATGGGGCCATTTGAAAGCTCTTGTCTACGCAACCCCGGTACCAAATGTAGAGACTCTTCGTGCTCGTATTGTGGACGGCTGTGATACAATACGCCATTCTCCAGGGCTGCATCAGCGCATCAGGGATTCCATGCGACGGAGGGTGGATGCCTGTATCCTCGCTAACGGAGGACATTTTGAACATTTCCTGTAACAAAGAGTTTGAAGTCACGCTGGTACGTTCTGTTGCTGTGTGTTTTCATTCCATGATTGATGTGATTTGAAGAGAAGTAATAAAATGAGCTCTAACATGGAAAGTAAGCGTTTCCGGACACATGTCCACATAACGTATTTTCTTTCTTTGTGTGTGAGGAATGTTTCCTGAAAGTTTGGCCGTACCTTTTTGTAACAACCTGTATTACAGGAGTCGTTAGACACCTGCTGTGCAAAACTATGTAAGAAAAACTTAAAATTCTCTAAGATGTTCGTACGTCTGCCGTATTTCTAACAGGGCGATGTGGTGAAAGGAGTCCTTGGAGTCTAGCAGTACAATGAAAGGAGGAAGGCCAACACATCTTCGGCACCGTGGCCTTTCACTTTCCAGGGCAATGCTAGCTAGCCTCCACGCGATTCTATCACTACATTAGCCTGTTAGCGGTATAGGATTTTGTTTTACTTGCATCTGTTTTCTATTGCTTTTATCTACCGAATTCTGTAGTATATCTGGCCAGAAATTCTGCATACGTACAGAGCTGCTGCAATGTGCAACTTCTTGGTCGCAATGTGGGCACTTACCAAACTCGTAAACAAGGAAAAGGATCTGTCACCACTCATTTAATGTATGTCTCCAAGCATAGATGTCACCGCTTCATTTTACGCATTAGCTGGGATGCCCTGTAAACAACACAGATCTCTCTTTCTTTGCTTTTTTGCAATACTCATCATTTCTCAGTACGTCTCGCGTAAAGCTACAATCGCCAGAGGGAAGCAAGCCTGGTTGTGCTTCGGTCCTCCTCCTGCCGCATAAACCAGGAAGCGAACCGTTGTTGCTCATTTGGTATACGTGTCTAGTCACAGATATCGCTGTTCCGCTTTGCCTGCTGACTGAGATGTGCACATATGTGACGCACGTACGCACATTTGCTCAGTCTGCAGCACTTGCTCGCCCTGTCCTATGAGGTGATAGCCAGTAAGCTATGTTTTATATTTCTTCCATTCTCGACGTTTCGGTGCCATACTAGATTATTAATTTTTCGATGATACCTTCCCATACACATACAGTACTTTCCCTAGACTTTAGGCATTTTATCCCCATTCACATTAATGTCCCATTCATTGTTTTTCCCCACTGTTTTTTTCTATGTCTGGCTTATTCGCTAGTCGTGCTTTGTACACTTTGGACCAACATCTTTTGGTACGACAACTCACCATCATGGTTTGATTCTTAACGTGGATAACTTGTCGAAATCTTAGCCATCTGCACATAAGCATTGCGGACACTCGTCAGTATTTTTTGGTGAATGCTAACACTACCTGTGGTTCTGTATTCTACCACTTCATAAAATTTGCATTCTTGGCAGTTAAATCCAAGGTGCGTATAAACTGACCCGAGACCGGTAGCTGCGAAAAAAGGACCTCCATATAGCTGTGCGTCTTTTGGAGAGAGTGCATTTTATTATTATTCACTTTTGTCGATGGCATTGGTTAATCTATGTTAAAGTGACATGGGATTAACTAATTATTGAATCCAATTACTACACATTTTCCTCGCAAGGATATACTCACATGCAAAAAACATGAAATACATTAAGTGTTTAACTCTCAGTTACAAGTAATGCACATATGGGAAATCCAAAGAGCTCTGGGAAACGCAGTGTGAAACAGCATTACTTCCAGAGATTGCGACTAAATCGAATTTAGATTCTGTGGCAGAAATGGGGATCTTTATATTCTCGCAGCGCAATTTTTGGTGAACGTCCAAAAAATTTCTGGAGTGCATGGGCATAAATTTCTCTTATTCTTCTGATATTTCGGCTGTACACCGTCCAGCCATCTTCAGAGTAAGCCGGGTGACTGATGTTCCAGCACTTGGTCCGTCATTTTAAACCCGCCGACCACGCCACTGCGCACGCAGCAACAGATACTCGAGGCGCTAGAGACGTTGACCGGCGGCTAAGAGGCAGAACATATTTGCTTGAAATTAGATCTATGACTGCACGGCCGATCTGCACTGCAATATCGATGTACCACTGCGAGCTCCGTCGTTGTCACATGTTTGTAGGTTTACTACAGAAAGTGCCGGGTTCCGTGACTTGTCGAAACTGAAGCTGCTGTCTCTATCAATTAACGTCGTCAACCGAATTTTAGTTGCTTGTTTCACTACTGACTCCCAGAAAGATGAACTCGAGGCTAAAATTTCGACGTTATAGTACACCATAGAGCGCCCAGTGTCAACACAGAGCTCTGCCACCACCAACATTTTACGTTGTAAGAGTCGGAAGTATCTGCAGTGCTCTGTGCATCTCTCATGGACTGTGCGTGACCTCTGTCCGATGTACGAACGGCCACATCGCAAGTGATCGTGTAAACCCCAGGCTTCCGAAGCAACAAATCATCTTTAACGGAACCCAAGAGTGCTGCTGTCTTTGTTGGAGGGCGAAAAACCAGTTTCACTTTGTTTTTGCTGTGGATAAGTCCCAAATTTTGTCATAGCCTTCCACTTATGGCAGAAAAGTCATGGATTTCAAACTTTCCTTGTCTTCTTCTGCATTTCTTACGCCCACTATTGGTTCCATTCGTAGTGTCTTACGTATCTGCTGTGGAGAATACCCGCTGGCTTCTAAAACTGTTCAAATGGTTCAAATGGCTCTGAGCACTATGGGACTTAACATCTGTGGTCATCAGTCCCCTAGAACTTAGAACTACTTAAACCTAACTAACCTAAGGACATCACACACATCCATGCCCAAGGCAGGATTCGAACCTGCGACCGGAGCGGTCTCGCGGTTCCAGACTGAAGCGCCGAGACCGCACGGCCACACCGGCCGGCTCTAAAACTGTTCTCAAATGTAGAAGCTCGTCGTGGCCACACAACAAAAATGCCGTCAACATACCTCCAGAATACAGTGGGCTTCAAGCTAGCTTATTCCAGCGCCTTTTCCTCAAAGTCCTCCATAAAGAAGCTGGCCACAAACAAAGGACTACCCATGGCGGCACCGGCAGACTTCATAAAATGCGTTATAGAATAAAAACTATGTAGGGGTCAAGACTTGCTTAAAGAAAGCTGAAACCTCTTTATCAAGGGTTTATTAATGAGAAATGATTCTGTAAGAGGAACGTTTGTGAACGATACTGCATCGAAACTGGCTAATTTGGCAGAACTGTTACGTATGAGTGACTTCAGTTTCCCAGTAAAGTCCGAAGAGTTATGTGTATGATGACTGCATTCTCCGACGAGGGGCCTTAATAACGACGCTAAGTGTTTTTCGCAGTCGTAGATTGGAAAGCCAATGTTACTCACTATCGGACGCAGATGAACATCTTTCTTATGAATCTCTGGAGGCCCATTAAGCCTCATAGGAACCTAACCATTTGGTTTCAAACTTCGCACAACTTCTGGTGGAAAGGGGGAGGGGGGTTCAGAAGCGAATCAATCATCCTTACTACCTGGTTGGTGGTGTCTTTACTGATCTTCCGGTATGTGCTATCAGTAAACTGTTCATTTTATCATGAGAGTCGTCAGGAGACGCTAAAACAGTAGCAGTACCATTATCAGCTGGAAGAACCATCGTCTCGGTGTTCTGGCGGAACTTGTGCAGTGGAGCCCTCCCTGCCACAGAAATGTTACTCCTTTTTGGACGAACCTTCATAGCTGCTGGACAACTCTCGCGTCTTATTTCTTCTGCTGAATCCTTGGAAAGAGGTCGCACAGCTTCTTCAATGGCACTGATGAACGCAGGTGTTTGAAGAACATTATCATTGTAGCTTTTCCCAAATATTTATATGTCACACTAACGGCGAAGCGTCGAACATTAGTTTCTAGCTGCCAATACGTTTCAAGCAGGCTAAACTTCGCAGTCTGTCTTCATGTGGCCACTTCATGAACCCATTCTGAATGGCCCACCTTATATCATCTATCCAGTTCCATAAATTGCTGGATAACTCCAGAGATATCTTCAGATACAAGCGATAAAGCTGTTCAGAAACCAGATGAAGTTTTCGACGGGAAAAATGGATTCTCTCCTTAACAGCGCACCAAATTTTCTTAAAATCTTATTCTTTGCGGTCGATTTTATAAAATGTACTAATCTGGGAAACTTCGGAACTATGCCATGATCACGGCACATTAATAACGTCTTAAAGAGCCCAGTAACCTCGCTCTCAAGTATTGTAACTTATCCAACTGTCGAACACTTAAAACCATCTCCTACCCAAAGAGGTACTTCATGTGCATCTTCATATTTTCGCCGCAGAATGACATCTCCATAAAACTTCAGGCGTGCAGCCGCATACATTTCACTACATCTTCCGATATTTCGGCCGTATACTATCCAGCCATCTTGAGAGTGAGCCGCATGCGCATTGGCGGGATCTGCGAGTTTAAAAGGACGGTGCATGTGCTGGAACGTTAGTCACCCTGCTTATACTGAAGATGGGTGGATGGTATACAGTCGAAATATCAGATGAAGTGAAATTTATGCGGCTGCACGCCCGAAATTTTATGTGGCAAAAATATTTGCATGTATATGCAACGCCCTGTGCGGCTTGAAGTCAGGAATTTCAGCCATCCTTTCCCTTTCTTTCCCCATTCTCTGTTTCATAGAAATAATTGCATTAGCTGGGGAATTAAGAAGAGATTAGACATGCATCAGCATGTTAATGAGCAAATCATGATAATCCATGGTTCACTGTAACAAACGTTAAGTTCCGCCATGAAAGGGTTGTAGTAAAAGTTATTTATCATGACTATGGGTGTAAAACGACCCTAACTTGGACGTAACGTTCCTAAATTTCATATGTTGCTAACCTCAGTTAATTCATAAATCCCAGCGAGAATCCTCACCATTCCGGCGGCTACCTCAGTTCTAAAATGAACACCAAGTGCCTTTCATCCATCTCAGAACCAGAAAACTGCTTTTCACAAATCTCCGACACCGAATGCTCTCTGTACTGATATCTAAAACCGAAAGCTCTCTCCACTACCCTCCAAAACAGAATGCTCTCTGTACATTTCGTTTCTCAAACTCTGGCAACTTATCAAAAATATTCCACCAATAACCCACGTCAGTCTACCCGGGTTTGTGGTTATTTTCCAAAGTATTTCCCTCTTCTCATCTTATCAGCCTCACGAATATCCACGCCACATGGGCTATTAGCGACCAATGAGAGCTCTTGGTTCAGCGTTAGGCTATGAGACATGAGAAAATCATCCTATCTTCCCCTACCATTCCGAATATTTTTAAAGCGTCTTTTTGGTAAACAAATTTGGCATCTGTACGTCATCGATGGTCATAGCTTCCCACTTAATCAGTGGACTGTCAACTCCGAACTAATGCTACCTTATCGCTCAGGGGCATAAACGATCGTCAGTTTCTGAGTTGTTTTCCGGTATGGTGACGTCATGTGTGTTGGACTGCTACTGAAATTGCTCTTCAATATTTTATAAAGTTTTAGTCTTCAGTTACTTATTTTAAAGTTTGTGTTAATATTTTCTGTAAAAGTAACTTAGTAGTGGATTTTCATTAATCTCAGTCTTTCTTCCTGTGTTATTGTCTCGAGTGGTCTGTTATTCATGAGTGTGCTTACGTCGTTCGTACAAGCCTCACGCCTCAGTAGTGTGTTTACATTTTGCGGTGTTCAGTTGCAGCTACAGCGGTTGTAAAGCTAAATACTGACAAAGTTATTTCTGCACTGTTATTAAATTTAATAGTTTTCAGCGGTGTTTTGTGCTGTTTGTGGCGTAATAACGATTTTGCAACGTTCGCTCGCTGTGACTTTTTTTTTTTTTTTTGAGTTTTCTGTGCGTTGAAGTCCTTTAGTAAATTTCGTGCTTTAGTATTCAGCTGACGTTTCTTATTGTTTCTAGTGAAATGTTTCAGTAAAATTTTGTTTCAGTGTTTTAACTTAGTTGAGTGTTCCAGTGGCCGCTTGAATATTTAGTTTTAGCTAGTAATTTTGCGAAGTGTTGTTGGTATTGGTATTAGTTGTGGTTCAGTAGTATTACTACAAGTAGTTGATTTCTTAGTAGAGAGACGATTTAGAGACCGCTATTGTTTGTTCTATAAGTAGTTCTACAAGTACAACTGAACTTAGGTAACGTAGGTGTATGGTTACAGTAAAATTTTACCACGAGTGAGAAGTGTGATCTCTGTCGTAGATTTGACACTAGTGGGTCACATGTGCGATTTGTTCAAAGTATTTTCACTGGGGGCAATGCAGTGTGGAAGCCAGTGGGCATTCTAGCGAGATGCTCTCCTGGGAATGCAGAATCTGTAGTAGAAATAAGTTGATACAGGAGCACGATCGTAAGATCTGTGCCTTTCAGGTGCAGTTACAACACGCAAAGGAGGAACTAGATAGGTTGAGGAGGGTGAAGGATGCTGGGTAATGGGAACTAGTAGTTGGGAAAGAGGCAGTTAGGAGTGGGAGTTATTCAGACAGTTATACTTTGCGTATGTGCAATAGATCTGACCAACTGTCAGTGTTAAGTGGAGAGGAGCCTCTTGTAGCTGTAGGTGTAGGGAACATGCAGCAGTCCTCAGTAGTTAGGAGGCTTAGGTCAGTTGCAAAGTCTAACAGAAACAAGAAGGTTCTGCTGCTATGTAGTTCGCATGGTAGAGTTGTGGGCCAGCAGTTACAGGAAGTGTTGGGCAGTGAGCACCAGATCACCATCACTGTGAAGCCTAGTGCTGGGTTCGCTCAGGTGACTGACAGTATAGGGGAGTTATGTAGGAATTTTACGAAGATGGATCAGGTAGTGATAGTGGGTGGAACAGGAAACAGTCCTGATAGGAACGGGGAATATGATGTTATTGGTGACCTGATAAAGATAACTAGTCAAACTGGTGGCACTATTGTGCATTTAGTGCACCTGTTTCAGCATCATGATCGGCCTCAGCTTAATGCGGGTGTTAGGCGTGTTAACATGGGGCTGGAGAAGGCGCTGATGGCAGAGGGCATTTGTCACATTTCAGCGATGCCAGTTGAGTCTATCGGTGATCAGGTTTCATTAGGCAAGGCCTGCACCTCAGAAGGTATGGGAAGAGGAGGCTGTCAAAGCTTATAGGTGGCAGGGTAGCGGGTGGTGGAGGGATCACTCATGCACTCATGGAAAAAGTCCTGTAGTAGTTGGTGTTAGAGCTGCACCTTTTTAGATTGAAATCAGCTGATAGGTATACCTGCTTAAAGGAAGTCCCTCTAACTAATCGATCTCATGTTCCCAAGTAGAAAAGGAATTAGCATATTTCATCAAATATAAGAGGTATTAGAGATAAAATTAGTGAACTGCTTATAGATTTTTTACTCTGAAATTATTGGTATATCGGACCACCACCCAAATAATATGACAATTCTGAGGCTTCCTTTATCAGGATGCAGATTATCTGGCTGTTTTTAAGGAGTTCCTTGTGGGGTGGGGGAGTGGCCATGTAAGTAAATAACAGTGTTCCATTTGAGGCCATAGATGTATCGTGGCACAGCACTGAACAGGTATTTGTATGTTGTGCAGTGGCAGTTGAATTTAGTAAAACTAAACTTCTAATTGTTGTTGTTTATAGGTCCTCTAACTCTGACTTCAGAGCATTTCTGTTCAAGCTAGAGAGGGTTCTTGATTCACTTTATAGAAAGTCCAGTAATTAGTAATATGTAGTGACTTCAATATAAATTTTGTATATGATGGTGCAAGAAAAAGGATGTCGGTAGATCTCCCAAATTCATATGATCTGATGCAGACTGTGTTTTTTTTCGAACTAGGATGCAAGGCAACAGTATCACAGAAATAGACAATATTTTAATTCATTCTTAATTGCTAGATGGGCATTCTTTTAGTAAAAGGGTGATTGGCCTTTCAGACTATGATGTGCAAATTTTGACATTCAAAGGCTTTTGTGCTCAAACAAATGTCACATATAATTACAAACTATGTACCAGAGTTAATCCAACAGCAACAGAGTTCCTTAAACCTCATCAAGGAGCAAGAGTGCAGGATGTTTATAGTGCTGATAACACAGATGCCAAATGTAATGCTTTCCTTAACACATTTCTCATGCTCATTGAGAGTTACTTTCCATTAGCACGTTCTAAATGGTGTACTAGCAGTAAAAGGCAGCCCAGGTGGCTGTCTAGTGGTATAAGGATATCATGTAGAACAAAGCAGGAATTATATCAAAATGTTAGAAGTGGTCACAATCTAGCTACAGTAGCCCACTACAAACAGTACTGTAAGATGCTTAAAATAGTTATTAGGAAGGCAAATAAAATAGCTAATTCACAGGATAAAATTAAAACCATATGGTCAGTTGTGAAGGAGTGTCTGGTCAGCAACATAAGATTAACGATATAAAGTCAGTTCGCAGTAAAAATATTTCTGTTACTGATAGATCAGATATATGTACAGTATTTAACAAGCATTTTCTGAGCATTGCTGGTGAATTGAATAAAAATTTAGTTTCTACAGGGAACTGTATAACTCTCTTGGCAAATGGCTTTCCGAGAATGATGTCTGAAATACGCGTCTGTGATACATACAAGGGGGAGATTGAGACAATAATTAAATCACTGAAGACTATCATGGATATGATGGAGTGCCTAGCAGAACATTAAAGTACTGTTGTGCATTATCCATATTTGTAATTTTTCCTGAATGGTCAGTTTCCTGAATAATTAAAGTACTGAGTAGTAAAGCCACTTTATAAAAATGGAGAAAGGAATAACGTAGAAAATTTTAGACCTATTTCTATGCTATGAGTGTTTGCTAAAGTTATTGAAAAGACTATGTATGTAAGGATAATTGATCATTTTATATCACACAGTTTGCTATCAGACTTAAAGTTCGGCTTTAGAAGTTGTTTAACAACTGAAAACGCTATATTCTCTTTTGTCTGTGACGTACTGGGTGGGTTAAACAAAAGGTTTCGAACACTAAGCTTGTTTTTGATTTAACTAAGGCGTTTGATTGTGTTGCTCTCCAGAAGTTGCACCATTACAGAATATGGGGAGGAGCTCACAATTGGTTCACCTCTTGCTTTAGAAATAGACAGAAAAAGGTCGTTACTCACAACGTAGAGAATGACTGTGACGTGCGGTCTGAGTGGGGTACAATCAAGTGTCAGGTGCCCCAGGGATCAGTGTTGGAGCCACTCCTGTTCCTCATTTATAGAAATAATATCCCCCTATTATATAATAATATCCCCTTTAGTATCAAATGAAATAAACAGAGGTTGTACAGAGTTTCAGGGAGAGCATAAGGGAACAATTGACAGAAATGGGGGGGGGGGGGGTAAAATACAGTAGAAGAAGAATGGATAGCTCTGAGGGATGAAGAAGTGAAGGCAGCAGAGGATCAAATAGGTAAATAGACGAGGGCTAGTAGATATCCTTGGGTAACAGAAGAAATATTGAATTTAATTGATGAAAGGAGAAAATATAAAAATGCAGTAAATGAAGCAGTCAAAAGGGAATACAAAAGTCTCAAAAATGAGATCGACAGGAAATGCAAAATGGCTGAGCAGTGATGACTAGAGGACAAATGTAAGGATGTAGAGGCTTATCTCACTAGGGGTAAGATAGATACTGCCTTTAGGAAAATTAAAGAGACCTTTGTAGGAAAGGGAACCACTTGTATGAATATCAAGAGCTCAGATGGAAACCCAGTTCTAAGCAAAGAAGGGAAATCAGAGAGGTGGAAGGAGTATATAGAGGGTCTATACAAGGGCGACGTACTCGAGCACAATATTCTGAAAATGGAAGAGAATGTAGATGAAGATGAAATGGGAGATACAATACTGCGTGAAGAGTTTGACAGAGCATTGAAAGACCTGAGTCGAAACAAGGCCCCGGGTGTAGACAACATTCCTTTAGAACTACTGACGGCCTTGGGACAAAACTCTACCATCTGGTGAGAAAGATGTATGAGACAGGCAAAATACCATCAGACTTCATGAAGAAAATAATAATTCCAATCCCAAAGAAATCAGGTGTTGACAGATGTGAAAATTACCGAGCAATCACTTTAATAAGCCACAGCTGCAAAATACTAACGCGAATTCTTTACAAACGAATGGAGAAACTAGTAAAAGCCAACCTTGGGGAAGATCAGTATGGATTCCGTAGAAATATTGGAACACGTGAGGCAATACTGACCCTACGATTTATCTTAGAAGCTAGATTAAGGAAAGGCAAACCTACGTGTCTAGCATTTGTAGACTTAGAGAAAGCTTTCGACAATGTTGACTGGAATACTCTCTTTCAAATTGTAAAGGTGGCAGGGGTAAAATACAGGGAGCGAAAGGCTATTTACAATTTGTACAGAAACCAGATGGCAGTTATAAGAGTCGAGGGGCGTGAAAGGGAAGCAGCAGTTGGGAAGGGAGTGAGACAAGGTTTTAGCCTCTCCCCGTTGATATTCAATCTGTATATTGAGCAAGCAGTAAAGGAAACAAAAGAAGAATTCGGAGTAGGTATTAAAGTCCATGGAGAAGAAATAAAAACTTTGAGGTTCACGGATGACATTGTAATTCTATCAGACAGCAAAGGACTTGGAAGAGCAGTTGAACGGAATGGATAGTGTCTTGACAGGAGGATATAAGATGAACATCAACCAAATCAAAACGAGGATAATGGAATATAGTCGAATTAAGACGGGTGATGCTGAGGGAATTAGATTAGGAAATGAGGCACTTAAAGTAGTAAAGGAGTTTTGCTATTTCGGAAACAAAATAACTGATGATGGTCGAAGTAGAGAGGATATAAAATGTCGACCGGCAATGGCAAGGAAAGCGTTTCTGAAGAAGAGAAATTTGTTAACATCGAGTATAGAGTTAAGTGTCAGGAAGTCGTTCTGAAAGTATTTGTATGGAGTGTAGCCGTGTATGGAAGTGAAACATGGACGGTAAATAGTTTGGACAAGAAGAGAATAGAAGCTTTCGAAATGTGGTGCTCCCGAAGAATGCTGAAGATTAGATGGGTAGATCACATAACTAATGAGGAGGTATTGAACAGAATTGGGGAGAAGAGAATTTTGTGGCACAACTTGACAAGAAGAAGGGACCGGTTGGTAGGACATGTTCTGAGGCATCGAGGGATCACAAATTTAGCATTGGAGAGTAAAAGTCGTAGAGGGAGACCAAGAGATGAATACATTAAGCAGTTTCAGAAGGATGTAGGTTGCAGTAAGTACTGGGAGACGAAGAAGCTTGCACAGGATAGAGTAGCATTGAGAGCTGCATCAAACCAGTCTCAGGACTGAAGACCACAACAACAACAACTCTAGTATTACGGATAATTCTAAAATATTTCTGTTTGCTTATTTCACTAGCCTGGTAGTAAAGGATGTTGAGTGCAAAACTGGCTCGGTTTCAAATACTGCAGTTCACAACTTAAGTCCATGGCTTGTAGAATATAAACTGACGCTAAATCACAGCAAGACTCAGTTTTTACAGTATCTAACACACAATTTAATAAAACCTGACGTTTTAATTTAAGAGAATGTGCATATGATTAGTGAAACTGAATTGTTCACATTTCTAGGTGTTCAGATACATGGTAATCTGTCGTGGAAAGCCCACGTTCAGGATCTTCTTCAAAGACTTAATGATGCCACTTTTACTATTCGAACGGAATCTGAAGTAAGTGGTAGTTCGACACGAAAATTAGTCCACGTTTTTTTTTTATTTTCATTCGCGTATCTCGTATGGTATTATACCTGTATTTTGAGGTAACTCTACCCATTATAAACCGATATTTTTGGCTCACAAACGGTCATTTCGGGCATTAAGTGATGGATGTTTGCGAACCTCTTGTCGACCCCTATTCATTAGTACGAGTATTTTGACATTGGCCTCTCAACATATGTATTCTTTACTGTCGTTTCTTCTTAACAATGTTAGCCTATTCCCAAGAATAAGCAGCTTTCACTCAGTTAATACTCGCCAGAAATCAAACCTGGATCGAACTTCCTTCGCTCTTGTACAGAAAGGTGTTCGTTATACTGCTGAATCCATTTTCAATAAGTTACCACTAGAATTCAAAGATCTTTGCAGTAATCCACGCGCTTTCAAATCGAAACTGAAGAGTTTGTTCTTGGGTCACTCCCTATATTCTGTCGAGGAGTTCCTTGAAAAATTAAGCTGATTCTTGTTGTATTGTTGACTGCGTTTACTTAAACTTATGGCTTGACTTTTTTCTGGTTCATAAACATTTCATTTTTATCTGTTATTACTTTTATGTTGTAATATCATGTACTTATACGTTCCATGACCTTGGAGATTTGCTCCTCAATTTGGACCTACGGAGCTTGACGTATAAATAAGTAAATAAATTAATAAAATCGTCTGGTTGTCTTGTGACAGCCAGAGCGAGAGCACCAGCAGCAGCGAGTACTGTTTGTATAAAGCGTTTATTTTGCATTTTGTTTACGACCTTCCACTAAGGAAGGGATTCTATTTGTGTTTATCTGCTCTGCATAGTAACTAACAGTTCTTGATAAAACTTTACGTAATTTTCGTGTTAGATTTCTTAGTGTTTTCTTGATCGTTTAGAACAGAAAGCGCCCTAAAACCGTCTTTTGTTTGTTTCGCGGCCGTTAGCCACTAGTCACTTGAATCAGCAGTTGTCTTGTGACAGCCAGAGCGAGAGCACCAGCAGCAGCGAGTACTGTTTGTATAAAGCGTTTTTGTACTTATTTGCTGCGCTTAGCTTTTAAATAGTTTTTCTGGGAAAACCTAGCGTAGTTTTCGCGTCTCGTATTTCAGTGAGTGTTTCTTGATTATCAGAGTAGCTCATCAGAAGATTATCTTGGGAATTTGTCACCGTATAGAGTAGGGTAAACATAGTCATGTGTAGGGACTGTGGCTGTTGTGAGCGGACGCAAGGAGAATTGGCCACTCTTCGGGGGCAGGTGGAGGCTTTGTCTGTTAGGCTCATCGAGCTCGAGGCGCAGGCGTCGGCTCGTAGTGGCGTTGGGGCAACTGTGGTGAGACCTATGCCTACTTCGGTGGCCTTGGAATCACATGGAACCCCTGATGTCGCTGCGTCTTCCGGCAGTGAGCATCTTACCGGTCAGCCATCACTCCAGGGTGAATGGCGGACAGTGGTGGGCTCGCGCGTGCCTGGCCTAAAGGCGAAGGTGGGATCTGGCCGCGTGGCAGCTGCCTTACCCCTTTCCAACAGGTACGGGGTGCTTCCTAGTGGTGATGACATCGTTTCCGAGCCACCACAGGATGCCTCGCCTGTTGGGCCAGTGGCCGATTCTCCGGCAAGGTCCCGACAGTCACAGAGGGCGGGCCTATTAGTTATAGGGAGCTCCAACGTTAGGCGGGTTATGGAGCCCCTCAGGAAAATAGCGGGTAGGTCGGGGAAGAATGCCAGTGTGCACTCGGTGTGCTTGCCGGGGGGTCTCGTCCGTAATGTGGAGGAGGCCCTTCCGGCAGCTATTGAACGCACTGGGTGTGACCGGCTGCAGATAGTAGCACATGTCGGACGAATGACGCCTGCCGCTTGGGTTCTGAGGCCATCCTTGGTTCCTTCCGGCGGCTGGCTGATTTGGTGAAGACAACCAGCATCGCACGCGGAGTGCAAGCTGAGCTAAATATCTGCAGCATAGTGCCCAGAGTCGATCGCGGTCCTCTGGTTTGGAGCCGTGTGGAGGGTCTAAACCAGAGACTCAGACGACTCTGCGACTATAATGGTTGCAAATTCATCGACCTCCGTTATTGGGTGGAGAACTGTAGGGCCCCCGTAGACAGGTCAGGCGTGCACTACACACCGGAAGCAGCTACTAGGGTAGCAGAGTACGTGTGGCGTGCACACGGGGGTTTTTTAGGTTAGAGGGACCCCCCCTTGGGCGAAACGATAAAATACCTGACGGCTTACCAGAGAGGACATTATCATCGTTGATAAAGAACGTCCGTCCTCAGAGACCAAAAACAGGAAAAGTTAACGTAATATTGGTAAACTGCAGGAGTATCCAGGGCAAGGTTCCTGAATTAGTATCTCTTATTGAAGGAAATAGTGCGCATATAGTATTAGGAACGGAAAGTTGGTTAAAACCGGAAGTGAACAGTAACGAAATCCTAGACACAGAATGGAATATATACCGCAAGGATAGGATAAACGCCAATGGTGGAGGAGTATTTATAGCAGTAAAGAATTCAATAATATCCAGTGAAGTTATTAGCGAATGCGAATGTGAAATAATCTGGGTTAAGTTAAGTATCAAAGGTGGGTCAGATATGATAGTCGGATGCTTCTATAGACCACCTGCATCAGCAACCGTAGTAGTTGAGCGCCTCAGAGAGAACCTGCAGAACGTCGTGAAGAAGTTTCGTGATCATACTATTGTAATAGGGGGAGACTTCAATCTACCAGGTATAGAATGGGATAGTCACACAATCAGAACTGGAGCCAGGGACAGAGACTCTTGTGACATTATCCTGACTGCCTTGTCCGAGAATTACTTCGAGCAGATCGTTAGAGAACCAACTCGTGAAGCTAACGTTTTAGACCTCATAGCAACAAATAGACCGGAACTTTTCGACTCCGTGAATGTAGAAGAGGGTATCAGTGATCATAAGTCAGTGGTTGCATCAATGACTACAAGTGTAATAAGAAATGCCAAGAAAGGAAGGAAAATATATTTGCTTAACAAGAGTGATAGGGCACAAATCGCAGAATATCTGAGTGACCACCATCAAACGTTCATTTCTGAGGAAGAGGATGTGGAACAAAAATGGAAAAAATTCAGAAACATCGTCCAGTACGCCTTAGATAAGTTCGTACCGACTAAGGTCCAAAGCGAGGGGAAAGATCCACCGTGGTATAACAATCATGTACGAAAGGTACTACGGA
The DNA here is from genome assembly GCF_023864345.2 of Schistocerca serialis cubense. Classification (NCBI taxonomy): domain Eukaryota; kingdom Metazoa; phylum Arthropoda; class Insecta; order Orthoptera; family Acrididae; genus Schistocerca; species Schistocerca serialis. Next base: position 969,369,197 of record NC_064638.1, read on the forward strand.
AACAAAGAAAGCTTCATCATAGGTTTAAGAGTAGTCGAATCATAGCTGATAAGGAAAAGCTGAACGAAGCGAAAAAGAGCGTAAAGAGAGCAATGAGAGAAGCATTCAACGAATTCGAACATAAAACATGGGCAAACAATCTAAACAAGAACCCTAAAAAGTTTTGGTCATATGTAAAATCGGTAAGCGGTTCTAAATCCCCTATTCAGTCACTCGTTGACCACGATGGCACCGAAACAGAGGACGACCGAAGAAAGGCAGAAATACTGAATTCAGTGTTCCGAAACTGTTTCACTGCGGAAAATCGTAACACGGTCCCTGACTTCAGCCGTCGCACGGACGCCAAAATGGAAAATATTGAAATAAACGATATCGGAATTGAAAAACAACTGCTATCACTTAGTAGCGGAAAAGCATCCGGACCAGACGAGATACCCTTAAGATTCTACAGTGATTATGCTAAAGAACTTGCCCCCTTTCTATCAGCAATTTATCGTAGATCGCTGGAAGAACGTAAAGTACCTAGCGACTGGAAGAAAGCGCAGGTCGTTCCCATTTTCAAGAAGGGTCATAAATCAGATGCGAATAATTATAGGCCTATTTTGCTTACGTCAATCTGTTGTAGAATAATGGAACATGTTTTGTGTTCTCGTATTATGACGTTCTTAGATAATACAAATCTCCTTCATCATAACCAACATGGATTCCGCAAACAGAGATCATGTGAAACTCAGCTCGCCCTATTTGCCCAAGAAATTCACAGTGCCGTAGACACTGGCGAGCAGATTGATGCCGTATTCCTGGACTTCAGGAAGGCATTTGATACGGTTCCGCACTTACGTTTAGTGAAAAAAATACGAGCTTACGGAATATCGGACCAGGTTTGTGATTGGATTCAGGATTTCCTAGAAGAAAGAACACAACATGTCATTCTTAACGGTTCAAAATCTGCAGATGTAGAGGTAATTTCGGGAGTACCGCAGGGAAGCATGATGGGACCTTTATTGTTTACAATATACATAAATGACTTAGTTGACAACATCGGTAGCTCCGTGAGGCTATTTGCAGATGACACGGTTGTCTACAAGAAAGTAGCAACATCAGAAGACTCGTACGTACTCCAGGAGGACCTGCAGAGGATTAATGCATGGTGCGACAGCTGGCAGCTTTCCCTAAACGTAGATAAATGTAATATAATGCGCATACATAGGGGCAGAAATCCATTCCAGTACGATTATGCCATAGGTGGTAAATCATTGGAAGCGGTAACGACCGTAAAGTACTTAGGAGTTACTATCCGGAGCGATCTGAAGTGGAATGATCACATAAAACAAATAGTGGGAAAAGCAGGCGCCAGGTTGAGATTCATAGGAAGAATTCTAAGAAAATGTGACTCATCGACGAAAGAAGTAGCTTACAAAACGCTTGTTCGTCCGATTCTTGAGTATTGCTCATCAGTATGGGACCCTTACCAGGTTGGATTAATAGAAGAGATAGACATGATCCAGCGAAAAGCAGCGCGATTCGTCATGGGGACATTTAGTCAGCGCGAGAGCGTTACGGAGATGCTGAACAAGCTCCAGTGGCGGACACTTCAAGAAAGGCGTTACGCAATACGGAGAGGTTTATTATCGAAATTACGAGAGAGCACATTCCGGGAAGAGATGGGCAACATATTACTACCGCCCACATATATCTCGCGTAATGATCACAACGAAAAGATCCGAGAAATTAGAGCAAATACGGAGACTTACAAGCAGTCGTTCTTCCCACGCACAATTCGTGAATGGAACAGGGAACGGGGGGATCAGATAGTGGTACAATAAGTACCCTTGGCCACACACCGTAAGGTGGCTCGCGGAGTATAGAAAAAAAAAAAAAAAAAAACAAAAAAAAAAAAGAGACGTGACTCCACCAATAATCAGTGAGTCGTCCTTCCTGTGCATTCCGTCGAGAACTAATCATGATGTACACCTGGTATGTGCAAACTGCTGCGTACATTATTTGAGTTCTCTATTGTTCACATGGCTCATCGGGCTGCCTCGCCTGAAGAGGAAAGCAAGTACTGTGTGAAACTCATCCATCCGAACGTTACCTTATACGAACGAAAAAGTATTATTTCAGGAACATCTGAGTTGCTTATAGTTTGACCTCTTAAGAAGAGTATCAAACTGTCTGTTTACATCTTTTTAAAAGGAGCCAGTTACTAGTGTGGCCGAATTTACCTCTGCTCACATTAAAATTATTCACGGAAAGCAGGTTGAAGGTTCATTGATTTACACACATGCCACCACCTTCCCATACTTCTTTCATTAATCAATCTCTTTGTCATCCGTTGTCTGACTGAACTTGATAAGCTTCGTTAAGAAAGAGGCAGGAGTGATGTCCCAGATTATCATTTATCAAACATGGAAAACTAAATAATACATTGGCACACCTCATTCAGAGAATTTGCTTATATTCACAAAAATTTATCATGTGGCAAAAGCCAGTGAACAATTTGAAAAAGTAAACAAAATTAATATATGAAACTAAAAGGGGATAGTGCACAAGGGAACTGTGGGTGGGGTATGAGGTTGTGGCGATTGATAAGTCACCTATATGGAAAAATGTTGTCGAACTTGGCCTCCCTCGGGTATCCATTCATCTGCAGCCATTTTCGAACCAGGATATTTCGAGTGTAATATGCCTTCGCCTTCAGGTAGAAATATGTTGCGATGACGATTGCACCTGGATGGACAAACTGAAAATTGGACGTCGGCAGTGTTCGTAACACAATTTTTTCTGCATAGCAGATTTATTTAATATGAGAACTATATTTAAAGAGGTAGAGTGGAATAAAACCTTCTGAAAGAGTCGTTTTTCCCAGTGAGAAGCAATAAGTAGCAATAGTTCTTGAGGAAGACAGTTATATAACGGAAGGGAAATCATACACACAAAGTAAACGAAGACATTCTGAATGTGTCGTAGCAGCCTTGTGGAGCTGGCAGTTCTCTACAACAGATAATCTAATCATTCCGTAAACATGGAATAGTGGATATAAATTTGTGCAAGAAGAGTTTCATCCTTTATATTTTTTACGTTAATGCTTTATGACTGCGTTCTCCCGAGACATACGATAAAATCATGGATTACAATATCAGATGACTGACCGCAAGTCTGTGAACCAAATTTGCATGACCATCGAAACGTATCTGAATTATACAGAATATAAAAGACGTTCGAATTCTGTTGTTCGGGATCAACGATGTTCATTCTGTAATCATGTAATTGCGGTCGCAATGTTGTAAGAGATTTTTCACAGAGTTAAAGTTCCTCATAATAAACGTACGCACACTCCTCTTCAACAAGTCTGTGTCGCTGTTTACTTTCGGCTGCTTACGTTCGCCGAGGTTTTAAAATAGTTAAGACACGTAGGATAAGTACATGTATTATTAATTGCCATTTGTAATAAAACTTTAACCAGCCTACAGACTGAGATAATTTCTCCGCTGATATACGCTGAAAACCAGAAGTCTAAAGTCTGATGTCCTGCGAATTTGCTACTAATTCTGCTCGTACTATGACCTCGTAGCTACTAACCATGATTTAGAGTTACTCCACGACCACTTAAGGTAAATTCGCCAACAGGTCGGTAGTTATCGGAACACTGCATTGCAAGCAGTGCATCACTTTATCTGCCTAAGGTGACCATTCAACTCAGATGCAGTGTGGCGTCTCTGTCCATTAGTCTCTGGCCGAACCACATCTGGAGCACCCTCGTCGCACAGTTAGGATTTCTTAGGTGCTAACAAAACAAGAGAATCAAATAACACACCTGGCCATTAAAACTAGAGCAGGAGGAAAGATGAAGAGAAGATAGGGTAGGACAAAGGGTAAATTACTGTGTACAGTTCAGCGGTAGGGTTCTTCTCATCAGACTCGACACCAAATTGTCACCGACAACTACGGTTCGGGTACACATGCTCACGTCGCCAGCAGAGGATGGAAAGACAGAGAAAGTATATGAGGATATTCAACAAGTAATTCAGTAGTAATTCAGGACGTAAAGAGAGATGAAAATCTAATGTAAATTTGGGACTAGAATGCAGTTGTAGGGAAGGGAATAGAAGAAAATGTTACGGGAGAATTTAGGCTCGTTAGTAGGAACTAGATAAAAGAAAGACTAATTGAGTTTTGCAATAAATAAGAGAATGCTTTGTTCGAGATTCATTAGACAATGAAGTACACTTTGAAAAGGCCGAAAGATACGGGAAGAGTTCAGTTAAATTATATTGTGGTCAGGAAGAGATCGCGATATAAGATATTGGATTGTAAGGCTTACCCAAGAGAGATATAGACTCAAACTACAATGAAGAATAGGCTGAAAATTAAGATGCTAGTCAGTAATAATCAACGGGCAAGGATGTGGGATACGGAAGTACTAAAGAATGAAGACACGCTTGAAGTTCTTTGAGGCTATAGGTACTGCTATAATGAATAGTTGAATATGTAGTTCTGCTAAAGAGGAATGGGCATATCTAAAAAGTGCAGTCACAGAAGTTGGAAAGAAAACCATTGGTGCAAGGAAGGTAACTCCAAAGGAATCATGGATAACGATAGAAATATTTCACTTGATCGCCGAATGATGGAAGTACACAAATGTCAAAGGAAATTCATAAATATAGAAATACAAGTCATTTAAGAACGAAGTAAATAGGAGATACAGGGCAGCTAAGGCAAAATGGCTGAATGAAAAGTGTGAAGAAATCGAAAAAGAAATGGTCGTCAGGAAGATGTACTTAGAATATAGAAAAGTATATGAAAGTAAAGGCAATGACGATAACATTTAGAGTACAATGGGAAATCCACTATTAAATGCAAAAGGGAGCGGATAGGCGGAAAGAGATCTCTAAAAGGAAGAAAACATGTCTGATGACATAATAAAAGAAGAAACAAGGGTGAACAGAGAAAAGATACGGGATCCAGTATTAGAATTAGAATTTAGAAGAGCTTTGGCAGACTTAAAATCGAAAAAGGCAGATAGCGGTAGATAATATTCCACTAGAATTTCGAAAATCACTGGATGAAGTGGCAACAAAATGTAGAATGTATGTGTAGAACGTATGAGAGTGGCGACATACCATCAGACTTTCGGAAAAACAGCACCCATACAATTCTTAAGGTAGCAAGAGCCGACAACTGCGACAATTATCGCACAATTAGCTTAACTCCTCATGCATCCAGGTTGCTGACAAGAATAAATATACACAAGAATGGAAAACAAAATTGAGGCACTGTTAGATGACGATCAGTTTGTCTTTAGCAAAGATAAAGGCACCAGAGACGTGATTGTAACGGTGTTGTTAATAATGGAAGCAAGACTAAAGAAAAATCAAGAGACGTTGATAGGATTTTTCCACCTGGAAAAACTCTATGTAATATGTTCCAAGAATTTCGAAATTATGAGAAAAATAGGTGTAAGGTACCGGGAAAGATGGATGATGCAGAATATGAACACGAACCAAGACAGGAAGACCAAGAACAAAGTGCTCCTATTGCAAACGTCATAAGACAGGGGTGCCGTCTTTCACCTCTACTGTTCAATCTATATATCGAACAAGCAATGTGGGAAACATAAGAAAGATTCAAGAGTGGGATTAAAATACAGGGTGAAAGGATATCAATGTTAAGATTCACTGATGACGTTGATATCCTCAATAAAAGTGAATAAGAATTACAAGATGTGTTCAATGGAATGAGAAGTCTAATGAGTAGAAAATATAAATTGAGAGTAAATTGAAGAAAGACGTAACAGAAGTGAGAATAATACGAAACTTAACATCAGAAATGCGCATCACGAAGTAGATGACCTTAAGGAGTACTGTTGTCCAAGCAATAACCCGTGACAGTCCGCACCTCGTGGTCGTGCGGTAGTGTTCTCGCTTCCCACGCCCGGGTTCCCGGGTTCGATTCCCGACGGGGTCAGGGATTTTCTCTGCCTCGTGATGACTGGGTATTGTGTGCTGTCCTTAGGTTAGTTAGGTTTAAGTATTTCTAAGTTCTTGGGGACTGATGGCCATAGATGTTAAGTCCCATAGTGCTCAGAGCCATTTGAACCATTTGAACCCGTGACAGATGAGAAAGGTGGACATAAAAAGTAAACTAGCACTGGCAAAAAGGGTATTCTTGTCTTCATTTGAGGAACAAATTCCTGAGTATGTGCATTTGGAGCACAGCGTTTTATCGTAGTGGGACATGGACTGTTAAAAAACCGGAATAGAAGAGAATCGAAGCCTTTAAGCTGCGGGGTTGCAGACGAATATTGAAAATTAGTTAAGGAACGTAAGAGTTCTTCGCAGAATCGGCGAGGAAAGAAGAAGGGACAGGATGGTAGAACATCTTTTAAGATATCAGGCAATTACTTCCATCGTATTATGGGGAGCTTTAGAAGGTAAAAACTGAGCGGAAAACAGAGACTGGAATACATCCAGCAAATAATTGAGGACACAGGTTGCAATTGCTACTCTGATATGAGCACATACTTGGCAAAAGCCACACACACACACAAAGAGAAAAAAGGCGGTACAAGTGATCATACCACTTTCAATGGCCTCCTCTTGCCTGACAGCAAATCTCTCATCCGCAATTACGTATTGCCTTCTTTCCATGTCAAAATTTTCATTCCTGCTAGAAAATACTTTATCGGCTATGACGGATTTCTGCGTCTTCTTCGGAGCAGAAAGGTGCTTACAGGTACCTTAAGCATGCCCATGTAATATGAAACGTCGAAATGGCGCATGTCCTTCAGGTCTAATGAGTTGAGTTGTACGGTCCTACGTAAACTCTTGTAGCTTTCACTTTATTGCTCTGCTCAGGCAAAATCATGCATAGACGGACATGAACTAAAATTTAATACGTCTTCATGTTTTTAGATTTTTAATGATTTGATGTAATCCTGAAAATAAAGGCTTCAAAGCCACTAGAAGGCATTATAATAAAGCTTGCCGTGCACTCTTATAAAATTACGACTACTACGAGAGTAGCCATAACCGTGCTATATTTCCTAGTACTAGTATTCAGTACAACAATAACAATCGTCTTATCTGGCGGCATTTGGCATTGGATAATCTTTCTGATTACTGTTGACCTTAATCTGCATAAAGTTTAAATTTAACATATGCGGCAGGTGTCGCGATCCACAAAATAAAAATTAATCTAAATAGCGATTCTAAACAACTAGCCCTCCAGATAAGATTACCAAACATGCAATTTTGAATTAATCACGGCTGTATTACTATTAGTGCTTCATAAGTACTTCATCGGCAAGGATAGAACAATAATTCACTTTTATAAATAAGCTCACACCGTGGACGCAATGAGTTTCAAAGTTATATTATCTAAGAATGCATTTCGCGTAACTACGTTCACAACGATGGATTGTAAGCACTAATGCTGAAGGCAGTGCAGAAGTGAGGTCGCAAGACGGCCAATGTCTCTTTTGCTAAAAATTTGCATTGCATGGCTACATTTCCTAGTGTGAGTGGTATGCAGATCTCCCATCATATGTTAAGCGACATAGAACTTGTTGCCCAAAACATTTTACAGTCACTGAGAAGGCAGATAAATGTATTTTCTCGGTCATTTTCTTGTACAAGCTATTCGAGGTCACGTTTACCACAGCCCCTGTGTTCAGAACAGTTGTAATCAGAATATTGGCTGTGACTACGTAGGCTTTCCCGGCGTAATAAGTCTTGAAAGTCTTTTCGGGTTTGCTGCCGGATCCTAAAATCAACTTGACTCGATATTTCGGCGATCCAACTGTTCGCCATCTTCAGGAAATGCTGCTTCTGCTGATGAGTCCCGCTGAGAACTGACGCAAGTTTGCAATTCGACGTCCTATATAGGCCACCGTCCAGTACACGGCGCATGCGCCGCCCATCACGGTTTCTGACTTCCAAAACAGGGAGGTGGCGCCGCCCTTAGCTGGCAACGCTATATCGCAATCAAGGCCGCACCGAAGAACGTTCAGTTTTGATGCGAGATAATACAGGATTCCACGTTTTGCTAAGAGGAAACCCATTGTCCCTGTTGATTAAATTATCAGCCAACCTAATTTCGATCGCCTCTTTATACACACTATTCCAAAAACCGGAAAAGTTGGCAATTACAACAGTTTCCTCAAATTTCATTTTGTGTCTCTCATTCAGGCAGTGTTCTGCTACGGCCGATTTTTCCGGTTGTTGTAGCCTCGTGTGACGGCGATGTTCCACACACCTGTCATTCACTGTGCGAATAGAACGGCCAACGTAAGCTTTCCCACATTGACACGGGATTTTGTACACCCCGGGTTTCCTAAGTCCCAAATCATCGTTCACAGAGCCGAGCAGAGCCCTAATCTTAGAGGGTGGACGGAACACACTCTTAATGTTAAAACTCCTTAAAATTCGTCCAATCTTAAACGATAAGCCTCCAGCATAAGGAAGAAAGGCCACAGATCTATGTTCCTCTTCGGACACCTCCGGAGACGGTCCAAATTCCATAGCCCGACGAATCTGTTTCTCGGTGTATCCATTTTCCTTAAAAACAGTCATCAAATGCTCAATTTCTTGGGTTAAGCTGTCTGCGTCGGAAATGGCATATGCTCTCCGTACCAAAGTCCTAAGGACGCCACTACGTTGGTGTGGTGGATGACAACTCTTAGGGTGCAGATACAAATCTGTGTGTGTCGGCTTTCGGTGAACGCTGTGTCCCAAAGTTCCATCTGGTTTTTTATAAACCATAACGTCTAAAAATGGAAGCATCCCATCATTTTCAACCTCCATAGTGAATATGATACGAGGATGAAGACGGTTGAAGTGGTCCAAAAACCTGTTAAGAGCATCACGTCCATGCGGCCATACGAAGAAGGTATCGTCCACGTATCTCCAGAAGCACGTTGGTTGCAAAGCTGAAGTCGTCAGTGCCATAGCCTCGAAGTCCTCCATAAATAAATTGGCGACTATGGGTGACAAAGGACTACCCATAGCCACTCCGTCATTCTGTTCAAAAATGTTACCGTTAAATAAAAAATACGTGGAGGTCAGCACATGACGACAAAGCTTCCCCCGCTCTTCATCCAGTTTTTCACTGATCAAACTAAGGGACTCTTCCAGAGGAACTCGTGTAAATAGGGATACCACATCGAAACTCACTAACAGATCTGAAGGACTCCAAAGATCCCAATCGTCGAATAAAATCCACCGAACTGGATATATGGTGTTCACATTTGCCAACAAATGGACTGAGAGCAGATGATAAATACTTTGCCAGGTTATAGGTCGGTGCACCCAAATTACTAACAATAGGGCGTAGAGGAACCCCTTCCTTATGCAACTTAGGCAAACCATACAACCTAGGCGGAACGGCAGCACCAGGATGAAGTTTCTTACGTAAATCATCTGATAACGAACTCTTTTTCAGCAGTGAAAGTGTCTTACGTTTGATCCTTTCTGTGGGGTCATTAGATAGTCTTCTGTACGCCGGGTCGTTGAGAAGTAAATCCATTTTTAGGACATAATCATCCCGAGTCATTGCAACCGTGGCATTCCCCTTGTCAGCTGGTAAAACTACTACTTCGTCATCATTCTTAAGGGAACGAATGGCTGCTCTCTCTGCGGAAGAGATGTTATCCCGCGGTGGTCGAGCCCGACGTAATGTGTGCGACACTTCTTGCCTTATTTCCTCTGCTTGATCCTCGGGTAGGCTGTGTACTGCTTGTTCTACAGAGCAAATGAACTCTGTGATAGGAAGTCTCTTGGGAGTGGGCGAAAAATTTAAACCTTTCTCCAATATCGACACTGTGGGCCCATCCAACGCCTTGTTAGAGAGATTAATCACAGTACGCCGACGTTTATCCACTTCTGATGCTGTAGAACGAGAAAGAAGCCGTTCAAATTTCGAGGATTGTCTGGTAACGGCGCTCCTATGTGTCCAATCTGATAGCGTCCACGTGGATTCATCAACTCACTGCCAAACATCCCTTGAAAACTGCGATGACAAGTTCAAATGTAAATAAAATAAATCTTTGGAAACAATATCCAGCTGTCTACGGGTAAAACGAATGCGTTCTCTTAAAAGTGCTTGGCTTGCACGTCCCTTAATCCTATTAGCTCTCTTACTGTTAATAAAATGAATAAATCTGGCGAAATTAGGAATAATACCTTCGTCATGGCATCTCAGCAAGAAGGCGAGTGTACTCAACAGCTTTCCTTTCTTCCTCCGAAGTTTATCTAACTTCTGTACAAGCTTCACCATCTCCTCCCCGTAGAGGTACTTGATGTGACTACGTAGGCTTTCCCGGCGTAATAAGTCTTGAAAGTCTTTTCGGGTTTGCTGCCGGATCCTAAAATCAACTTGACTCGATATTTCGGCGATCCAACTGTTCGCCATCTTCAGGAAATGCTGCTTCTGCTGATGAGTCCCGCTGAGAACTGACGCAAGATTGCAATTCGACGTCCTATATAGGTCACCGTTCAGTACACGGCGCAGAATTTTGCTATTGGTCTGCGCCACATCTTCGCCAATAATGGTAGACATGTCGAACACGTCATAACCTAGATCCGAATGTCTATAGTGACGTTTACATGTTGAATAAATTGTGTGAACGCCTTAGCTTGTAACTAATTTACGTCTTCTTTTCATATAGTTCTAGGCGCTACAGTATGGATCCACGCGACCGCTGTTGTCGCAGGTTCGAATCCTGCCTCGAGCATGGATGTGTGTGATGTCCTTAGGTTAGTTAGGTTTAACTAGTTCTAAGTTCTAGGGTACTGATGACCTCAGAAGTTAAGTCCCATAGTGCTCAAAGCCATATAGTTCTATGATTGTCACTCTGTATTTACTTATTCTTTTCAGGTGTCCAAGTAATATTTTCTTTTTTAAATTGGTCTCGTAACGATTATGCCTATCCCGCCTCTATATTATCCACCCTCGTCAGAAAATCGTCGACATTCCTGGATAAAGCAGATTGTGCCTGGTTAATTTCTTTACTATCAGCAGAAAGTTTCTCTACCGCTTTTGGCAAATTTTGAGCTAAGAAATTTTTCTTTACAATAAGTTTTTCGGTTTCGGTCATAATAGTGCCCTGGGTTTGGATTATAGTCTCTGGATTTTGCGACAATTTTGGCAACTCAAATGACATGGACCGCTGATTCTGTGACATTGTCTTCATTATTCATGGCATAGCTTCTAACTTCAGCGTAAGTAATGTGATAGATCCGTCGATGGGTTTTCTTGCGATGTGGTTTCCTCCAACTCATATCCCAGTGCGACGACCTTATTCTTGCTAGAGTCCATTGATATTCTCTGAGATCGAGTATTTAACGTAATCTAAAATTACTACTGGTCTGGTAAATATAACGTATATTTTGCAAACACATTGTATATTAATACATTATACCTATTAACGCTTTAGTACCACCAGTGGTCGTAACGTCACATGTTTGACAATGAAAGCAGTATAATGACAGCACAACTAAAGGCTGTCAGAATGCACAAATTTTCTGCAAAAATTATAATACTTTCGTCACTGAACATATCTATATACACACCCTACACACCCTAAATACAATTATTGATCTGGAACTTAAGTTATCATAAGCAACTATCAGCTTGCAAGTTAGTGTGAATGGAAAATTGGAATTTAAAACCTGGGGTTCTTCTGCTCCACCGTCGAATTCCTTTCTTCCCTCGGTATACAACATTTTGAATGGTTTCCGCTCACACGTTTAATGGCTTTTCGGTACGTGGAAAAGAAAAACGATACATGCATGATTAACCATCATATAATCGCTCACAATTTCGTCTTGATGATCAGTCATGACTTTATAATAGCGCTTTCCAGGCATATTATAAAATTACTACTAAGGAAATAGTGATAACTATGCTTTGTTTCCGACTGGTGGTATTCAGTACACCTATAACATCCATCTTATCCGACAGTAACTGGTACAAGATAAGCTTCCCGATTGCTGTAAACTTTAGTCTGAATAATGATAATGTTTTAATTTGACAGGTGTGTCAAGTTGATCGCCATACAAAACAAAAATTAATCTGGCGATTCTAAAATTCTGACCTTCCAAATAAGATCACGAAACTTGCAATTCTCAGTTAATTACAGATGAAATACTATTAGTATTTGATAAGTACATCAGCGATAAGGGTAGACAAATAGTTCGGTCATAAATAAATTCACGTAATGGATTCCCTTATTTGTTTCACAGGTATCTTACCTTAGAATTCATTCCGCATAACTATGCTGAGAATGAGAGGTTGAACGCCCGCATCTCGTGGTCGTGCGGTAGCGTTCTCGCTTCCCACGCCCGGGTTCCCGGGTTCGATTCCCGGCGGGGTCAGGGATTTTCTCTGCCTCGTGATGGCTGGGTGTTGTGTGCTGTCCTTAGGTTAGTTAGGTTTAAGTAGTTCTAAGTTCTAGGGGACTGATGACCATAGATGTTAAGTCCCATAGTGCTCAGAGCCATTTCAACCATTTTTTTTGAGAGGTTGAACATCATCATGTAATAGTTGTTACGACTTCTGCACCACTTGTTAGCAGCAGACACAGCCTGGCTGCGCCAAAGACTGAGAGGGCGTGGAGTTTTACAATTATTTATTGAACTTTCTTTACAATTTCTCCCTCTCGTCGCTGCCCAGCCCTGCGGATCCCTCCACCTGGCTGCTGCTGTGTAGATTCTCCGACAATGCGCACAACGCGCGCCGCTGGTCGCACTCGGGAGCCTCAGGCCACCAGTGCTCCGCTGAAGCCAGGACGCCCTGTGGTTGAGATGAACTCGTTGCCGCTCGTCGCCCCAGCATGGGCACGCCCACAGAGCCGCATCGCCAGGAGGTCAGCTGCCGACGCCTGCTGCACCGGCGGCTGGGAAGCCGTCAGTCGCGATGTCCATGAGGACCCGTCATGGACGGACCATACGTCATGGGGCAGGGTTGCCGTGAATTCCAAGCGTCAGCCCCGGCGGCGCCTGTGACCAAGACCGCGCTGTGGCCGGTCCTGCTGGAAGTTTTCGCTGTAGTTAGTCATCCATGGGGCCGACCGATCTCGGGCCGACCTCCAGAGCTGAAGTTGACATCTGGCGGCGAACGGATGACTCCTGCGAGCTGGAACAGACTTCTGGAATCGTCACCTGCGAAGACTGAACATTCGGACACGGACCACGTCCGTCCTCAGATCCGAACTGTTTCCTATTGGCTTTTGTCTGTTGCTGCCTGCGGTCCACTATTTATATCCGGCAAGAGGACGTCTTTTACCCTCAGTGGTAGCTTTTTGTTACTACTCCCGCAGTATATTGCAGCGTAACTTAGCGTGCTGGCCTCATTTCTCCTTACTCAGCACTCTCCAGGCTTCACTCAGCGCTCGGTCTGTGTGCGTCCTTGCATCAGCCTGTTGGTAGACTGCTGCTGTCAGCAAGGCTATCTGTGCCTGCCTACTTCGCAACGCCTCAGTCGCCGGGGTGCCTCTGTTTTCCCATTCTCCACTGCATGAAGCAACGCTTACTACATGTGGCCATAACACTGCCTCCTCCTAAAATTTAAATTCGTCCCTGAATGTATCCTATACGTTAACCCTAGTTTTATCCAATATTCTACTTCTTTCCTATATAGATCCAGGTTGCCCTGACACATGCCCTACTGGTAATACATTCTACAGGAATCTTCCGTTTTAATAAGACATATACCATACCGATAAATGGAATATGTGGTGTCACCGCCAGACACCACACTTGCTAGGTGGTAGCTTTAAATCGGCCGCGGTCCATTAGTACATGTCGGCCCCGCGTGTCGCCACTGTGTGATCGCAGACCGAGCGCCACCACAAGGCAGGTCTCGAGATACGTTTTAGCACTCGCCCCAGTTGTACGGACGACGTAGCTAGCGACTACACTGACGAAGCCTCGCTCATTTTCAGAGCAGATAGTTAGAATAGCCTTCAGCTAAGTCAATGACTACGACCTAGCAAGGCGCCATTAGTAACTTTGCATGTATCTAAAGAGTCTCACTAGTATCGCCACAATCTCCAGATGTACCAAAAAGGATGGATTAAAGTTAAGTATTCCAGAAGCTATGTACTTTTCTTTATAGCATTCATTACGTATTCTGTTTCAGACCTCACGCACCCTGCTTTAACTTAGCGCGTGCCTTTCGGCTTCCTCTCATTGTGTCTAGGCTGTCTTGTCTAGACACAACAGAATCAACAGGGTATTAGTACTGACTGAAATACCAATGGTCACTATGCTACGATTACGTCTGGTATCGTACTCCTCCACATGCCTTAGTAATTGCTGCATTTAAATTTGACCTTTCTCCGAATCTACTAGTTTGTCTATCGTTTGCAATAGTGTAGCATCTAAGGTGTTGTTAATATACGTCAAATTTTCTCCTGGAGCGATGCTGAATGACGCATCAGGCCAGTACAACGTCAGATGAGTATCTGTAACCTTGGTGACTCCCGTGACTGTCGCTGGTAAGCTGAAACGATCCCCTACCATTTCACGATTTGTCCCGTTGATTAGCAAACCACTGTCCCATAATTCCATCTCCATGGTTGCTGTCCAATTCCCATCGTCATAACACTTGGCTGATATCCTCTCTGTAGCGAATACTGAATACATCCAGTGCCTCCCAACTTGCTGAAAATGGCTTCTGCTTCTGCCCTAAATAACTGCATCTCACACGACCCCTTGCCCGTGAAAACAACCTGTGATGGACAAATGGAACTGACTCCATTAGACATCTTCTCAACTCTAAACTCGACATAGTAGCATGAGTAACCCTGTAGCCATCCCACGCACCACACGTATCACATTCAACAACTCTGTACCTAATCCCTGTATCTCTGTTGTGTGTATATCCGCTAACTTCCCTATGCTTTTCTCCCTGTCGCGAATAACTGTTCCAAAAATTGTTTTCGGCAACTTCCCACCTGCATTCAACTAACCCCTCTTTACTCTCTTTCTCCTACCTGGAATCATGCTCACAACTTGGCACAGTTGTTCCCTTATTTCCCTACATAACCTATCCAAAGCCTAGTATTCTTCTTTCACGTTCCGTAATATTCCGTTCTTGGATGCAACCGTTTCCACACTCGATACCACCTCCTGTAGCTGCCGCATCTCCTTCCTTTCCTGCAGGATGCTGAGTGCCAGCCGAAGCGACCACTCGTGACTCGTGAGGACCGCATCCGGTTGTTTCCTGAACAACACGCTACTTCAGAATGGCACATACTGTACCTGGCGAGCTTCTGTCAGCTGCCGCAGGACTACGCCCCATACTATCCACTTGCACCCCATCCAGCGTCACCTACAGAATGGAGAGAGAAGGAAAAAACTCCCATCGCTACCCCTTAATACCAATAAAGTATCCCTAGTCCGTCCACAAAGATAGTACACACATGACAATTACTGGTAACTACACATCTCTCGAACGCAACTTATACTTAATACCTGTTTTACTGTCAGCTTCTGGCGCTTCTTTTCGCTTTCTGCCAGAAGGAGAAGTACATATACACGGATCTACTACCCCCTGGAACGGCTTAACTCTGTTAACGTGAACCACCATTGTCTTGGTAGGCAATTGTAATTTTACATTGACAGGTGACGTCATTTCCACCACCTGGTATGGTCCCTGGAACTTGTTTGTGATCCTCTTGGTTCTCCCTTTCGGAACATATGAATTAGCTAGTAGCACCCATTGGCCTACTCTGTACTGTGGCAACATCCTCGTTGTACCTCCCATCCATTCTTGTCGTTCCAACACTTTCATGTTAGCTCGTCTAACTTTCTGCTATACTTCCTTAAAGCTTTTCGCAAATTGCCTTACATGCTCGCCCTCCGTTCCCAGCCTTGGACGAAGCATGTCAAAAGTTGATGGCATCTTCCACCCATTCACCACTTTGTACGGCGACAATCCTGTCATCGTATGTACCTTACTATTATATGCACTGGTTACGAATTGCAAGTACACATCCCAGTCGGTATGTTGACTATTTATATAGTGACTCAACATATTAGTGATCGTGCGATGCACTCTCTCCGTTCGTCCATTTGCTTGCAGATGGAATGGACTAGTCCGTAGTTTCTTTACCTTCAGTAACTTACATAGATGCTTCATCAGATCAGAAGTGAAATTAGTACCTTGATCCGAGATTAAGGACTGAGGTATCCCATATCTGAGTAACCAATTATTAACTGAAGTTTGTTCCACCGTACTTGCCTTCTGATCTGGTAATGCGACCATGACTAAATACCTAGAAAAGTGGTCAATCACTGTTAACACATACTTATTCCCCGCTGCACTCCTATTAAATGGGCCTAATACATCAACTCCGATTTGTTGGAAAGGTCTGTCTCCCTCTGGTAATCTTTGAAGCTGAATCTTTTGATGGCTCAAGTCTGCACGCTGTGCACATGGCACACAATTCCTGACATACTCGTCCACATCTTGATGTCATGTCCTCCATCAAAACTTCTCCGCTATCCACCTATCCGTAACTTTTCTCCCGCCATGTCCTGAAAGAAAGTGGTTATGCACCTGTTGCAAAACTTCAGATCTTAACGCTGCTGGTACGAAGACGTACAGGCCGCATTTCGTCGAACTGCAAAGTAACCCGTCCTGTACTAGGAACTGCGGTTGCTTTCTGAACAATTGGCAATCACTATCCATGGCTTGTGCCCTTTTCTACTCATCTTCAGTCACCCCTGTTACTTGTAATACTGCCACTTTCCTGCTCAATGCGTCAGCATTTTTGGCGCGTTTCACGCTTGGCTTGTGTATTACCTCATACTCGAAGTGTTTCAGCGCCCATCTCACTAACCTACTCGCTAGGTCTTTCAGACCTAATAACCATTTCAAAGCTCAATGGTTCATCACAACCTTAAACCTTTTACTGTACAGATAACATCGAAATTATGAAATCCCATATATTACCGCTAACAATTCCTTCTCCGTAGTGGAATAATTTTGTTCCGCCTTGTTAAGTTGACGAGATGCGAACGCCATTGGATGTTCTTTGCCATCAATTTCTTGCTCAAGTACAACCCCAAGAGCGTGGTTAGACGCGTCACATTGTAGTATAAACTCCTTCGAAATGTCTGGAAACTTCAAAACTGGATCTGATGTCAGTATCCGTTTCACCTCTTGAAATGCTTTCTCGCACTCTGACGTCCACTGGAAGGTAACACCTTTTCTTAGCAACTTAGTAAGTAGTCTCGCTATTTCTGCCAACCCCTGTACGAATTTTCGGTAATAGCTCGCAAGACCAATATACGATTGCAGTTGTTTAACCGTTTGTGGAACCGGAAAATCTCATACTGCAGAAGTGAGACGAGGATCTGTCCATACCCCATCCTGAGTGATAACATTACCGAGATAATTTACTTGTGCTTGCACAAAATGGCATTTGTCCAAAATTAATGTTAGCCGTGCTGCCTCTAATCTTTTAAACACCTCCTCTAACCGTTCCACATGCTGCTCTATATCTCTTGAAAAAACTGTAATATTATCCAGATACACAACTCATTTTTTTCGGTTTCAACCCGCGAAGGACTCCATCCAACCACCTCTGAAATGTTGCTGGAGCGTTTTGTAGTCCAAACGGCATTCTATTATACTCGAAGTGTCCACAATGCATCGTCAATGCTGTTTTTGGCGTGTACTCTGGACATACTTCAATCTGGTGATAACCACTTCGCAAATCCATAGTGGAGAAAAATTTACACTGCCATAGGTTGTCTAACGTTTCTGTGATTTCGGAATAGGATATACGTCCAACACTGTCCGTTCATTCAAATGTCTGTAATCGCAACAAAAGCGAAACTTTTTCGACCTGTCCGGTGTCTTCTTCGAAACTAGGACCACGCTAATAGACCAAAGACTGTTACTGTGCTGGATTATCCCATCTTCCAGTTGCTGCTCTATTAATAGCTCTACTACTGGTTGTAAATGTTTCGGTAGTCTGTATGTATTACGATGCACCGGAGCGTGATTCCCTGTCGGAATACGATGGTGTGTTATTGGTGTAGCAGGTAACGTACCCTGTGCTTCAAACAATGCTTTATACTTTAGTAATAATGCTTCCATACCCGAACGGTCATTTCCTCTCAAATGATTTACCTTGTCACGAAGTGCAGACATGCTGTCGGTTTGCTTTACATCATTGTCTAGCCTCGAACTATCGATGTCCTCTTCATCCACTAACTCTAATGTCGCTATTACTAATTCCTTCAGCAGATCAACATCATCCCGCTTGAAGTTACCTAAACTCACCGGAACCATAAACTGCCCATTTATGTCCGTTACCCATGATACACTCCTACGAATAAAGCAATGCTTTTCGTCTAAAACCTCATTACTCGGTAGTGGCTCTACCAAGAATAACCCCTGCCGTGGCACATCGACATCCACCGGTACCCAGATCAACTTCCCTGTACCTGTTTGTACTTTGTCACACGAAGTCACCTTTAATGCACTTGTGCGCAGCTTAGTTGGTATCACGTTAGCTATCGGTGCACCTTGCGACTCTGATACATTTGCAACGGCTGTACCCATTGAGAACAAGTTCCCATCGACTTCCAGCGTATGTTGTGAAAGGTCAATTTTGGAGTGATGTTTAATCAGAAAGTCCAACCCCAGTATCGTTGAAAATCCCTGTCCCACAGTTGACAACACATCCATTTGCTCCCG
Source organism: Schistocerca serialis cubense (assembly GCF_023864345.2). NCBI lineage: Eukaryota > Metazoa > Arthropoda > Insecta > Orthoptera > Acrididae > Schistocerca > Schistocerca serialis. Next base: position 969,387,911 of record NC_064638.1, read on the forward strand.
GAACCACACGTTCCCTATCTAAAGCTTGAGCTGTGCTGTCCCTAGTGCATCTAATTTTTTATTACCTACTGCATGCAGTCTGTATCTCGGAGCTTCCAATCCTTTCTTACCCACGAGGTCCACACTGACAATTGATACATGCGCTCCAGTATCCACTAAAACTCTTCGCCACTTATCTTTTATCCAAACGATCAAACTACAATCCGCCTCTTCGTGCACTCTCTGAGTACCTCTTTTTACTAGGAATGCCTCCCGACGGCAGGAACACTCCCTTTTTCGTTTAGCAGTTTTTTACCTGCTGTATCATTAACCCGTTTCTTGGCTTTACACTGCCGTGCCTTATGCCGTATTTTCTGACAGTTGAAACACTGTGGTTGCCACCATTGTCCCTTAAAATGACCTTGCTTCCACAACGGTAACACTCTTTGGAAGATGAAAATATTTTCTTGTTATTGTGACTTCTAGTGGCGCTATCCACCTCCTGCAAGTGTGTAGCTACGCGCAATGCTGCTGCTAAGTCACTTGGATTTTCCATCCATATCCGGCGTGAAAAATCCGGCGAGACCCCTCGCAAAAATGCGTCTAAAGCTCTATTCTCTGTTTCTTTCAATAGAACTTCATTTGCACTCCCATCTTGCGTTAACTCATACGTGTGCGCATTCGTTCTTCTAATTCTGTCTGAAAATTCTTCTACCGTTACACCCGTTTTTTGCATCATCCTCCCCAATATTTCTTTAAAAAATCTGGCACTGTTTTGTTTCCTAAGCCTTTGCAATAATCCCTCAGCTAACTCTGTGAATGTAGTAGCATCCTTTAACCCTGGTGGTATGCCACATGTCTTTGCGTCACCTACTAACCGTAACCTCGCCATTTGCAAAAACATTTCCTCCTACCAGCCACACAGTCTAGCTGTACAACGTACATCACCAATGAAAACATTCGCATCCTCTGATATTTTACCCAAGAAGGAAGGTATCAAATTAGCTGCTGAGCAATTGCCACACCGGAAAAGACAATACCCTTACATTCTACACTATCGCATCCCGAGCCTGATTAAGTTTTATGCAACAATTTTTGCTCCATCCTCTGCATGTGCTGATTTTGCAACTTATTTTCTTCAATCAGTTTCCTAACTTGCTCTGTCAATGCAACTACGGCGTCACTTGTCTGGGTTGCACATGTCACTGGCATTTTCCGTTTGGTATACCTCACCTCACAAAAAAAAAAAAAAAAAAAAAAATGTATTACCCAGAAGAAAGTTAATTCCTAGCACGTCTAATGGCAAGCCATGTAGACTTACCACATTGCCCCGTTACATGACCGTAGAAGCCACACACATCATATGTGCTTGGTACAAATTTATCGCAAGGACCGGCGTGACCTGTTAATCCACACACTACACATTTAGATGGTACGAAGTTAATGTGACTATCATTCCCACGAAACTGCGATGAGTCAACAGGGCTGCTAGGCCTTTCAAATAACACTCTCACATCCCTTAATGTTACCTTCTACGCTTCTAGCTACACAGAAAACATAGAGAGAAGGCAGTTGCTGGGCTCACTTTATTCGCTGTTTCTAGATAACTCCGCACAGTGCTAGTCAAAGTCGTGGCGTGGGTGCACCTGACACCACTTCTTACAACTTCTGCACTACTTGTTAACAGCAGACACATTGGCTGCGCCAAAGACTGAGATGGCGAGAAGTTTTACAATTATTTCTTGAACTTTCTTTACAAATTCTCCCTCACCGTTGCTGCTCAGCCCTGCGGATCCCTCCGCCTGGCTGCTGCTGTGTAGATTCTCCGACAATGGCGCAACGCCCGCTCATGATCACACTCGGGAGCCCCAGGCCACCAGTGCTCCGCTGAAGCCAGGACGCCCTGTGGTTGAGATGAACTCGTTGCCGCTCGTCGCCCCAGCATGGGCACGCCCACAGAGCCGCATCGCCATGAGGTCAGCTGCCGACGCCTGCTGCACCGGAGGCTGGGAAGCCGTTAGTCGCGATGTCCATGAGGTCCCGTCATGGACGGACCATACGTCATGGGGCAGGATTGCCGTGAATTCCAAGCGTCAGTCCCCGGCGGCGCCTGTGACCAAGACCGCGCTGTGGCCGGTCCTGCTGGAAGTTTTCGCTGTAGTTAGTCAGCCATGGGGCCGACCGATCTCGGGCCGACCTCCAGAGCTGAAGTTGACATCTGGCGGCGAACGGATGACTCCTGCGAGCTGGAACAGACTTCTGGAATCGTCGCCTACGAAGATTGAACATTCGGACACGGACCACGTCCGTTCTCAGATCCGAACTGCTTGATAATGGCTTCTGCCTGTTGCTGCCTGCACTCCACTATTTATATCCGGCAGGAGGACGTATTTTACCCTCAGTGGTAGCTTTTTGTTATGACTCCTGCGGTATATTGCAGCGTAACTTAGTATGCTGGCCTCACTCCTCCTTACTCAGCACTCTCCAGACTTTGCTCGGTGCTCGGTCCGTGTGCGTCCTTGCGACAGTCTGTTGGTAGACTGCTGCTGTCAGCAAGGCTATCTGTGCCTGCCTACTTCGCAACGCCTCAGTCGCCGGGGTGCCTCTGTTTTGCCATTCTCCACTGCGTGAAGCAACGCTTACTGCTTGTGGCCACAACATAGTGGATTCTTTTCTAATAAGTCGACTCAATAAGTGCTAATGCTGAAGTCTAAGCAAGATCTATCGCTGATGTGAGCTACTGCAGAAGTGGGAATCATAAAATGCTCGTTCTGTGCATTATAATTTCTAACAGTCAATGAGTAGAGCGAAAATGACTGCAGTGACGTTTCAACTGTAAGCTTGAGCTTCTCTGGAATCTCGCTAATCAAATACATGTAAACAGCTAACAAAATTACTCGAGATTAAATGATATACGCTTATTCGTTTTTACAGGCGTACGTGCTCATAATTTCGCTTATTTCCTTTTCCTTTGGCTTTCCGTAATTTTTTGAATGTTTAAAACATTTAATGCCCCCATATATTTCTATTTTTATTCAAATACTTCATATTGTGTGGTAGAACTGGTGAAGATACACATCCACCATTATTGGCTTCTGCGAGGAGGTGTACAACCGATCGACGCGATCTAAGCTCAAGCAGGCGTTCCAACGCCAACTTGGTGCCTGCTCACGAAGTTTTACAAATAATAGTCCACTGATGCTGACGTACCCAGACCCTCTGATGTGATGCGAACGTGTGGTGTGATGCTGTTCATTTCGGCCTGGAGGCGCTGCCAAGCTACGTAATACAACCACAGAATAGCTCTAACAGATCTTGAAAACTTAAGAGGTACTATGGGCACTCTTTTTCAATTTTTTTAATGGTGGCAGCAACAGGTCGCTATATGGTACGGGTCATGTTTCGGAAAAAACGTTGTATCATTGAATGCATTGTTTAAAGCAGTTTCACTCGTTGCAAATCATGTTTCTTTACCCCACTTGGAAGACACTTTTCGTCTACACTTTATTAACACATGCACTCCACAGTCACAGCTAGAACGTTTCCCGTACATTTCATCACAAGGGCGAAAAAAGCACTCACACACGTCTTCTTACCTCAGCAACATCGCATTAATAAAGTAGCGTTCAGATTGAATTACATGTGGCAGCGTCATCTTATCTCACACACATTTCAAGTGAGGGACACCATATACAAAGTGTTTTGTATATACGTACAGTATCGTGTTTATTAAAACAACAAAATAAGGTTGACGTAGCGCAGTCCGGGGTAAAGCATAGCATACTAGTTATACAAGAATGCGGGCTGAGGCGATGGTATTTTTTTATATATTCTCTTTATAGGAGCTGTAAAGCCAAAACAAAACAGAAGTACCACAATCTTAGGAAGGCATCACCACAAAAGCGGTCCTGGTGACAGTGTTAATAATGCTTGGTAAAACCCTGAGGGCTGCACAAATAACAAATTTACTTCCTAACAGCAAAACGAGTCTCTCCTTTCGTCACATAGAACCCCGTAAATTATTGCTTCCAGTACAGCGGAGGCATCAGTAGTACTCCTAAAGGGAATCAGTCCCATTGGCATAGCTTTACAATGATGTGACGCAACATGTGAAGGTTGCTGTGTGTGGACGGCTTACTACTGTAGCCGAAATTGCAGATCTGAAGATTGTTCTAGAGGAACCGAAACCGGTCATGTGAATAAATATTTTTGCAATCAAGACGGATTATAAGTAACATTGTATAACCAGTAACTGCGTTATCCCATCAGACGTTATGTTTATTTTTGCAAGGCGTAGCTTTACACGGCCAATTTCTCAATGTCACAACATTAACTGAAGATTCCGTCGGTGCATGACGGAACTCGACAATTATATTGTTGATCTTTCGCAAAATATAATTTATCTGATCACGAAGCGGCTGTCGGCTTCTTAAGCCAACGTTTTGTAACAGCTGAATGTTGCAAACACAAATAAAATGACGTGTAGCTTTCACAGATACAACTTATATAGATAGAGAAGATATATTAAATGACGAAAAACATTACGAAAGAAAGTATTAGTTTTCTTTACGTTAAGCAGATATCGTAACATATAACAAGAATGAGAAAAGTGTATTATGTCGAAATCGTTATATGTAATGAAAGAAGAAAAATGAATTAGAAATTTTCCGTTATATGCTAACTGTTGCATTAATGAAATTTAATTTATCAGAGTGGGTAAAAGAACTAGTGTTTGGTTATTTAAATATCAGCAGGGATTTTGTGTCATACATTTGGTGAAAAAAATGGTTCAAATGGCTCTGAGCACTATGGGACTTAACTTCTGTGGTCATCAGTCCCCTAGAACTTAGAACTACTTAAACCTAACTAACCTAAGGACATCACACACATCAATGCCCGAGGCAGGATTCGAACCTGCGACCGTAGCAGTCGCGCGGTTCCGGACTGAGCGCCTTAACGCGAGACCACCGCGGCCGGCTACATTTGGTGATTCAAGTACATGCGGTAGTGTTCTCTTCCTGCTTCTCGTAAAAGTATGTTAAACGTCACTATCTTTGCAGTATAGGTGGTTTACTAATAAAAGATACTCCTCAATTGCCCCATTATCTCTACTCTGCCTGACTCACCAACACACACTGCACCGAAAGTATACGGAAATCGCTATATAATGCGTAACTGATCAATATATGTCATCAGGGGCGGAACCACCAGTTTAAAAGGAGGCGGGAGCGTTATGTTGTCAGTAGAGAAACAGTAGCAGCAGAGTGGGTTGTTCAGGAGACCTCAGCGACATTGAACGTGAACTACTGGTTGGATGACACCGGAGTAACAAACCTAGCAGGGACGTTCCAACCCTTTTAAACCCTCCCAGTTCATGAAATAAGCGGTGAGAATCACTTGTGAGTTCCACAGTGCTACCAGCCTTCCAGTTAAGACGATGACTGTGGGTAGTAAATTAAAAAAAGAAAATAGGGTACAGTGGTCGGGCAGCCAACTATAAGCTACAGGTTTCTATAGTCAATGCTAAGCTAAGCTAGATAGGTGTAACAAAGGACGCCACTGGAATTCAGTGATCTGGAACGAGTGATACGTACCGATAAGGTACGCTAGCACTCTATATCCTGGGGCAATTCGGTGGAACTGTTTGGGATTGGCGAATGCCTGGAGAACGTTATCTGCCGTTATGTGTAGAGCCAACATTGAAGTATGGGAGAAGGCGGTGTTACGGTATGGGAGTGTCTTTCGTAGTCAGGATGTGGACAACTTATCGCACTTATGGGGACGCTAAATGCGGAATAATTTACGTATTACAGCATTTGTTACTGTACCCAATAGAGGAACAGTGCGGGGGCTACGATTCTTTGTCTCAGCATGACAATGCATCCTGTCAAAAGGTAACGTCTGTGAAGCAATCGTTTGCGGGAAACAACATCCCTAAAGTGGACTGGGCGTCCCGACCCCTTTGATCAGATAGTGTATATTTTTCCACAGTGTTTGTAGTTGATTTTAACGCTCTAATCTTCGTCAAAACCTTTATTTCGAATAATACTGTAGCTATGATGTTGGCACTGCAAAACACTGATCCGTAGTAGCAACAGAATTTTTTTGCAAGCTTATGTGATTATACGATAGTGAACCAGTTTTTGTCACTACTGACCGATTGCTGTTGGCCAGCGTACAGACGCTGTGTGATTTTACGCATTTTAGGTTGTAATAGAGGTATGACTATTACTGAAACCTATAAATTTTACAGTCTTTAATTCGGTTAGAAAGATATATTCAGACAACAGAAATGGCTTAATACCATGGAGCGAAAAGCTATATATTTATCTGGGAGCTGGTAGGGATTCCAGTATCGGTAGCTGTTGTCAGTCTTTAAATTCTAAATAAATGTTTATTTGCGCAAAATATGAAACTCTAAGAGATTTATAGAAGAGCCTTCCAGCCCTGTTTACCAATACCGTCAAAATGGGGAATAATTATTGTACTTACATAAAATTGCGTGCCTTTATTGTCTGCACAAATTACACCGCAGCCAAATAACATGGAGAAAGAGCGAATAAATGACACAGAAATACCAGTGAATCTCGTTTAATGAGATTTGCTGCCTGCCACTGTCTGTAGCAAGTAAAACGGTGAAATACAATAATATCACGTATTGTTAGTGACCGAGTGCCTGTGCACCCTGTAACACAGCTTTCGTACCGTCGAATACTTCCGATGCATGCGAGAATGGCTGCCCTGTGGCCACTACTAATAACAGTCAGCTACAGCGATACATCTTCACTTGCGACAGTTTCATAAAAATAACTGAGTACAAGACTGATGTTTGTGTTGAACCCATAGGCCGCTAGCCTCACGTCTACTTTTTTCTATATCAGGTAAAACACACCATGCGCACGTACATGAAAACTGACACAAATATGAAATCAGAGTGGCGTATGGATATATAACTACTTTGGCAGATAAACTATTTCTCTGAATTCTACTTAATCTTTGTGTGTCAATGTTCTTAGCTCATTTTTTGCACTACGAAATCCGGGTGTAAAACCGAAACTGACTTATTAACATTTATTGAGCAATCTGTGTGTTATATGACAATCTGAATGAGGTTTGCAACATGTACTGTCTGTTGAACCATTAGTTGTATATTAACATGCGTGGCTCTTCTTGCATAAAATCTCAGATGGATAAATTGTTATAAATTGTTGAATTACTGAGGAACTATCGCGAAAAATCAAAGATCGGAAGGCAACGGTAGCATGAAGTATTTCTTATAGAATTTCTGTTTCTTGGTATGCGATCTTATCAGACAAATCTCTGTTTTCGTTATATATATATTTGGTCCTGAACTGACACAAACGAACTTATTCACGAAACTATCTCGAAGCTACAATACTGTCCATTGCTGAATGGGCAGAAATTGTTGCTTAATTCTGTACTTTCACAGTCATCTTAAACGCTTGGTGTGGCCTGAGCCGGCTTTCCGGGACTACCACCCAATCCTCGATCCCGGGTCTGACTGTGGCGGGAAACGTCATAGTCGACCCTGTAGATGTTTGCAACGCTTTGGGCCGGTACTTTGCGGGGCTTTCAAGCTCCACCCACCACCATCCTGCCTTCCTTCCTCGGAAACAGGTGGAGGAGGCTCGTGCAATCTTTTTTCTCTCTTTGAATCGAGAATGCTACAATACCCATTTTACTATGAGGGAGCTCGAGCGCGCTCTCACCTCATCCAGATCTTCTGCTTCTGTGCCCGATAAATCCACGTCCTCATGCTGCAGAACCTTTCTCTTGTGGGAAAACGCTTTCTCCTCGATACCTACAACCGTATTTGGACTGACGGTGCATTTCCCACGCTTTTGCGTGAAGCTACTATTGTTCCCCTACCTAAGCCTGGTAAAGATAAATCTCTTCCTTCCAGCTATCGTCCAATTATCCTTACCAGCAGCGTCTGTAAGGTGATGGAATGCATGATCAATGGTCGATTAGTGTGGTGGCTGGAGTCACACCATCTTCTCACTAATGCTCAGTGTGGGTTCCGAAAACGCCGCTGAGCGGTTGATCATCGGGTTACCCTGTCGACGTTCATCATGAATAATTTTCTGCAGAAGCGTCAAACAGTGGCCGTGTTCTTTGATTTGGAGAAGGCCTATGATACCTTTTGGCGGACAGGTATTCTACCTACTAAGCACACATGAGACCTTCGCGGTCGTCTTCCCACTTTCCTCCATGAATTTTTAACAGACCGAGTTTTCCGGGTACGTGTGGGTTCCTCCTTATCCCACACCTTTTCACAGAATGGGGTGCTTCAGGGCTCCATACTGAGTGTCGTCCTCTTCACCATAGCCATCAACCCAATTATGGACTGCCTTCCAGCTGGTATTTACGACTCTCTTTTCGTTGACGACTTTGCTATTTACTGCAGCTCTCAGCGGACGTGTCTCCTGCAACGTTGTCTGGACAGTCTCCATTCGTAGAGTGTCACAAATGGTTTCCGCTTTTCTGCTACCAAAGAGTTTGCGTCAACTTCTGACGGTACAAGGCGTTTCTTCCACCGTCCTTGCGACTGGGCCAAAACGCTGTCCCGTTCGTGGATGCAACGAAGTTCTTAGTGCTTACGTCCGGTAGGAAACTCAGTTGGTCGCCCCACGTGTCCTTCCTGGCTGCACGCTGCACCCGGTCCCCCAGTGTCCTTCGTATGGTACCTGTTGGCTAACCGGACTGTCCGCCTCTATCGATCTCTCCAAGTTGGATTATGGATGCATTGTCTATTCCTCTGCATGGTCGTCTATCTTACGCCGTCTAAATACAGTCCACCATATGGGGATCCATCTCGCCACTGGTGCCTTCCGTACTAGCACATTTGAGAGTCTATATGCAGAAGCCGGTGAACTACCACTGTCAAACCGGCGCGACATCCTACTCAGTAGGTATGTGTGTCGACATTCTTCCATGCCAGGCCACCCAACCTTTGACTCATTTTTTGATGACATTCTTGACCGCCAATACGAGATGTACGTTTCTTCTCTGTGGCCTCCCGGCTCCGCTTTCGTCACCTGCTAGAGCAGCTGCAGTTCACACTTCCTGCCACTTTCCGAATGGGTGAGAGCCCTTCCCCACCTTGGCTTCAGGCACAGGTTTGTGTTCATTTTGACCTCAACTCGTTCCCGATGGATTCGACTCCCGAGCTGACCTACCGCTGCAAATTTCTCGAACTTCGCACACAACTTGCCGATAGCATACTTTTGTACACTGATGGTTCCAAGTCCGCCCACGGTGTTGGCTGTGCTTTTGTCGTCGGGGAAGATAAGTTTCAATACCGGCTTCTCGACCAGTGCACGATTTTTACCGCAGAGATTTTTTCCCTCTATCAAGCTGTTCACTACGTCCGGAGGCATCGGCTCACTCGCTGTGTGATCCAGGACTGCCTGCATTTGTTCCTGGATGTAGGAGCCCTAGTGATGTTCATGTGGGTTCCTGGCCATGTTGGTGTGCCTGGGAATGACGCTGCTGATGCTGCAGCCAACGCCGCAGTCCGTCTCGGTCGGCCCGCCTCTTACTCTGTTCCCTCACAAGATATTCGTAATTTCCTCTATCGGCGTATCACGTCACTTTGGCATGACCATTGGTGCTCTCTTCATAGGAACAAACTCAGAGAGGTCAAACCTCTCCCGACAGCCTTGTCAACTTCCTCCCGGCCCTCTCGCCGTGAGGAAGTAATGTTAGCTCGGTTTCAAAAAAATGGTTCAAATGGCTCTGAGCACTATGGCACTCAACTGCTGTGGTCATCAGTCCCCTAGAACTTAGAACTACTTAAACCTAACTAACCTAAGGAAATCACACACATCCATGCCCGAGGCAGGATTCGAACCTGCGACCGTAGCAGTCGCACGGATCCGGACTGCGCGCCTAGAACCGCGAGACCACCGCGGCCGGCTGCTCGGTTTCGAACAGGGCCCTGCCGCTTTAGTCAACGCCACTTGTTGAGTGGTGACCCTGCACCCAGCTGTCCTTTCTGTAGCCAGCCATTAACAGTCAGACATTTCCTGATCCTCTGCCCCTATTTTAGCCACTTACATGTCAGGGTCGGGCTTCCGCCCGCTTTGTCGGACATTTTAACGGATGTCGTGCGAGCTGTGGCTCGCGTTTTAAGTTTTTTAAAAAGCAATAATATGACAAGAGATTTGATTTCTACCTGGTGACTCCGGTGTCTTGTCGACGTCTTTTAGCTATTCTTCTGTAACGTCTTGACGTTTTCGATTTGTTTTTTCTTCCTTTCTGTATTGGACTTCGAAACGGTTTTTTACCCTCGCGGTCGCAGCATTCTCTGGTGCTATATTGGCCGCTTATTATCTTAGATGTTTTGCACCCTAACTCCCTCACCCCAAAACGACAGTCAACTTAAATAGCTGGACAACTCTTAACAGTCAGAGAATTTAAGTGGGAGTGGAAAACCAAAATATATTTCGACTTATTATCAGTCTTTGCATAACTGCTTTTAGTCTTCCCTGTCCGCTACATTCATCTCACTTCAGTTAATGGTCACATAGAAAGTCATCTGCGAGATTGTTTATGAACATGTAGAAAATGCTGCCCGGTGCCGGAGAGAAATCACTGCACTTTTCCCTTGGCACACCTCGGATGTTGGTGCTGTCTACGTGTGGAAGATTTTCGGCAGTTTATAGAAGGAAGAAAAAATGGTTGGGTGCTAACTTGTACATGAATGAATTATTTTATAAAAGTGAAAAAATATTGCTGCAGTTATAGAACTCACTGTCAAACAAAATTCTTACAGTCTTGCAGGAACTATACGAAATAAGACGTAATGAGGTTAAGATATTTTGTGCATCCAAATATGGACGTCCGCACAACGATGTACATCAGTCATGTCTCATCGATTTTGTTTCCAACTCTCAAATAGAGTGCGGTTTGGTCCCCATATCAACTAAATAAACTACAGCAAATCTGTTCACAGTTTACTACTGTGATTACTAAATAATCAATAACAGCCACTTATAGCGACATCGTATTGCTGCTGTGGTTCCAAACCAAAATAAAGCAGAACACTGTTCAGTACACTGTCTCAGTGAATTCCCTGAACAGCCGCATTTTTGTGACAGCGACTCGTTCTTATCGTACGTTGTATGTGCAGATAATCTTTTGATCTCCTTTGTCAGTTCTCCGCCAAACTGTGTGGTCTTGAAATGTTTCCTCTTGCTTCTTCTTCCCTTGTAGTCTTCCCCTCCTACAAATCCTCTTCTTCATCGGTAATACCGAAGTATAAATATGAGTGGTGTCTGTTCTGTCAGAGATGTCAGACACAACAGACACCACTGCTATCTATTTTTCTATAGGCGCGATGGTTGTCTGACGAAAAATTTTCAGTCTGGATGCAGAAGAAACGTCCGAATTCCTACAAGAATCCGATATCTGTGAGTTGGGGGCTCAATGGGTGGGGGTCGTTGCGGTGCTGCGAACGGGAAGTTACGAATTTGGGCCTGACAAGGACGCGTGTGCGGATGGCTGATGCGTTTAAGCCAACTGCTCTAGAGATGTGGAACGTCTGGATATAAGTACCGGTGCAGCACAAATTTTCAATTCTCGCCGTTACAGTGCTGCAAAGCCCTGTGCGGCTGCAAGTCTTTACTTCTTTCCTATCTTTTACACTTCCTGTTTCCTTTCCATTCCTTTCACCCCAATTGTCATTTATATCGAAGTATTTCCTCTAGAAACTCAGTTTTTTACTGCATCAATGCTGGTAGGATAGTGTTCCGGTGACTTCTGCGAACCCCTCGTTTCTACGTTTTCAAATTGCTTCCTCCAGCTCGGTACTGTAATTCTCTCTTCCACATAGAGCCTTCCGAATTTCGCCGCCAAGAAAACTGCCTCCATTTACTCAAAATTACTGCTCTTTTCACCAGTTAAACGACATGTCCTCATCCGTCCATCATTACATTACCGAGTGCCCGTACCAATTATCTCCTTTCACTTCTCGCTTCCTCCTCAACAAAATTTTGCGCAGATAAAAGTTTTCCTACTGGCCTAAAGAGTTTTTTCTGTACTGAGTGATCAAAAAGTCAGTATAAATTTGAAAACTGAATAAATCACGAAATAATGCAGATAGAGAGGTACAAATTGACACACATGCTTGGAATGACATGGGGTTTTATTAGAACCAAAAAAATACAAAACTTAAAAAAATTTCCGACAGATGGCGCTTCATCTGATCAGAATAGCAATAATTAGCATAACAAAGTAAGACAAAGCAAAGATGGTGTTCTTTACAGAAAATCCTCAATATGTCCACCATCATTCCTCAACAATAGCTGTGCTCGAGGAATAATGTTGTGAACAGCACTGCAAAGCATGTCAGGAGCTATGGTGAGGCATTGGCGTCGGATGTTGTCTTTCAGCATCCGTAGAGATGTCGGTCGATCACGATACACTTGCGACTTCAGGTAACCCTAAAGCATACAATCGCACGGACTGAGGTCTGGGGACCTGGGAGGCCAAGCATGACGAAAGAGACGGCTGCGCACACGATCATCACCAAACGAGATGCGCAAAAGATCTTTAACGCGTCTAGCAATATGGGGTCGAGCGCCATCCTGCATAAACATCGTACGTTCCAGCAGGTGTTTATCAGCCAGGCTGGGGATGATGCGATTCTGTAATATATCGGCGTAGCTCTCACCCGTCACGGTTGCAATTTCAAAACCAGACTCACGTATTTCCTCGAAGGAAAAAGGCCCGATAACGATACATGTGGTAAATCCAACCCATACCGTGACTTTCTCGTCGTGCAATGGAGTTTCCACGACAGTTCTAGGATTTTCGGTAGCCCAAATTCTGCAGTTGTGGGCGTTGACAGACCCTCGGAGCGTGAAATGAGCTTCATCGGTCCACAACACGTTACTCAACCAATCGTCATCTTCCGCCATCTTTTAAAATGCCCACACCGCAAATGCCCTCCGCTTCACTAAATCGCCAGGTAACAGTTCATGATGCCGATGGATTTTGTACGGATAGCATCGGAGGATACGTATCAGTGCCAAACAAACAGTAGTGTATGGAATGCCGGTGCGACGTGCGACTGCACGAGCGCTAACTTCCCCATGCATAGACGAACCCGCTACAGTCTCCATTTCTTCCTGAACTGTCTCAGCAACACTACGCCTTGTGCTCAGTCGGCCACTACGGGGTCTATCGTCTAAACAACCCGTAGCTTCGAACTTTGAAATCATTCTCGCCACAGCTGCATTTGTCAACGGACCTTTACCCGTACGAACCACTTTCCTATGGCGATAGGATCGTAACGCTGAACTAGCACATTCCCCATTCTGATATTACAGCTTCACTGAAAGCGCCTTTTCACTTTACGTTAACATGCTGCTACTGCTGGCGCATCTGATTCTCTCTCTCATTACAGTTCCTTTTATACACGATTGTCATGCGCAGTCACTGACGTTTAGCTGTCCAGCGCCATCTGTCGGACATGTTGTGAACTTTTCTTGGTTCTAATAAAACCCCATGTCATTCCAAGCATGTGTGTCAATTTTTACCTCTCTATTTACATTATTCCGTGGTTTATTAAGTTTTCAAATTTATACGGACTTTTTGATCACCCGGACTGATTACAGTTAAAGTTAAGCGAAACATTACAACAAATTTATAAGATATATTAAATTTCATTTATATTTAATTGGAAATTAAAAGAGAATCAAGGATGTGAAAAACTTTTTCACATCATTACATATGTAGTTAATAATGAAAATGCAATTTGTTGTTAGGTGTGAGTAAAATAGGCGTTGTTAGTTCTTAAACGTATCTTTCATATATGTGAACCATTAATTAATTTTGGAGGTCAGTAACTTCTTCTGTGACAAAACTTTTTCAAAACTATATATGAAAATTGCAGATGGTATAGGACTAAGAGGGCAACCAATAGCCGAGCAATCAGACTATCTATAGGGTGAATCCTAAATGGTGCAAATTGTTCAGGGACATTTCTTAGTATTTTGTTACAAAGGATAAGTGGTCTCCACTTGCGAGTTACAGAGTCATTACGTTTCGTTTGATTTCTTACTCCCATTTATCCGTAATATCTCTACAGCAGTGCAAATTTGAATGGTATGCGCAGCGTGTCTTGTTTGGTAACAAACTTGTTCCATTCGTATACGGCACTTGTTACTAACTACAGTGACGCCCACTTCACTCTTCGTCCTCGACCTTGCTTTCAGGGTTGTTCTGTCTCAGGTTCGCTTATCTGGCAGTGTTAGTTCTACGTTAACTGTGATACACTGCGGTACGAAGAGGTTTACATAGAAAGAGTTGGTCGATATGAATAGCTTGTACGCTTTTTCACAGGATACAACAGAAGAGCGGCACAGCGGTACTTTGATGAACTGCAAAATAAATCCTATGGAATTACATGGAAATAATCGTTGCTAATCCTACATTTGTAAAACAGATATTTCCCATTCCGGAACATTTATTACGCAGTGTGAACCCGAATAAACAACAAACATTCGGACGTTTTTCTGAGTGTTTTGGTACGAGGGACCCGTGATTTCCTGTGGTACATTACAGAGTACGATCTGGTAATATGTTTTTATTTATCGGTGAACAGTTTTTTAAGTAAGCTTTTGATGCGAAACGATACTTGTTTAGAAGTGGATGGGACCAGTTTTATTTAGTTTTATAAAAGGACTATGCAGCTACATATACAGCACATTAGGGAAATTCAACGTTTAAAACAACATACAGCTTTGTTCGTCGACGTGTATCTTCTATGCACCTTGGATTGCGTTATCTGATTGCCTCTGCCTATTAACGCAAACTATACTAAGTAGCAGCATACTGAAGAAAAGTAGCACAAGCAGTATACGCTTAATGTGTCCCAAATTATTAAACTCCGTCCGATCAGGCCTCAATAGGCCCGACGGAACAGACCGACCGCCTTGTCGTTCTCAGCCGATAGTCGTCACTGGATCCGGATATGGAGGGGCGTGTGGTCGGCACACCGCTCACCTGGCCCTTGTCAGTTTCCCGTGGCCGGAGACGCTACTTCTCCGTCAACTAGCTCCTCAGTTGGCCACACAAGGGCTGAGTGCACCCCGCTTGCCAACAGCACTCGGCAGACCCCGATGGTCACCCATCCAATTTCCAGGCCAAGCCCGGTAGCGCTTAATTTCGAAGATCTGACGGAAACAGTTGTTACCGCTGTGGCTAGGCCGTTGCCACCAAATTATTAAGTACCACGCCTTTCGGGAACAGAGTTATAACATTCCACATTCTGAAAGCTTTTACAAAGGTAAAGCTACCCATAAATAATTTTCAGCACTTTACAGATGAAATAAAACATT
Source organism: Schistocerca serialis cubense (assembly GCF_023864345.2). NCBI lineage: Eukaryota > Metazoa > Arthropoda > Insecta > Orthoptera > Acrididae > Schistocerca > Schistocerca serialis. The sequence continues at coordinate 969,403,258 of NC_064638.1, forward strand.
TACACGTTCATCCCGCAATCCATACATATTCAAGGAGCGTCCCCGGGGGTGCAGTGGACAAGCGATCAACGTGAGGATATGTGAGTTTTCACCTACAGAAAATACGTTTTTCCGGAGAGGAGACCGTTGGGAAATCGTGGTTAGCAAGCAGTTGTATTGTCACTTTATTAAACGATCAGTTTTGGTCATAAAAAGTCATCCTCACTTACGATGTGACATCAGTGTCAAATTAATGACTAATCGTAACTGTTACGAAGCATCATGTGATGAACCAAACTGTAGTTTAATAAAGTGATAGTACAGCTGTGATCAAAGCAACGATTTTCCAAATATTTCTAGAAGCTGTCTTTCGCGTATGCAAGCGGCCGATAATATTTAGAGACATCACAAATCAAAACAGAACAAAAAATAAAGCAACTAGCTTTACCCCCACTGATACCGGATGTGGCAAAACGGAGAGAAAATGGATGCGAGAGTAGTGTTTAGATACAGCAGTATTTGTATTTCTAAGAAAATTTTTACAAGGCGTAGCTACGCATCTTCTACATTTCCAGAGCAAGAAAATACTTAAATTATTTGATGAATGTGTAAGACACAACTATGAGAAATATTAAGACATGTGGAACTAAATTGTTACTGTGCTATATTGGCTTAGACGCATCAGAAATTTCAAATATCCCCTGTTTCCTCAACAAACTGCTATAATTTAGTCGCGGTTTTCAAATTTTTCATGATATCTTGTAGGAGAAGCCTTAATTAACACTAATATTTACAAAAATAAGAAGAAATAAATATTTAGGTGCCTTCTTAACATTTGCGCCTCTATAGAAGTTATCCACAATGTAAGATGACGTATGCTGCTCAACATCCTGAGTGTTAGAGCACAGGCGAGGATTCGCACAGTCCAACGAAACCATGTTATGTAAGGAAGTAGGAGATTAAGAAAGAAATATTCGAAGAGGTTGACAAAATCAGACAACCAGTTGCTATCCAAAGGTTAGGTTGACCTAGCTTAGTTAATGTAATTTACCACCATGTGATGTAACAAGGTCCACTCCTTTTGAAGATGTTTTTAGAAATATCGAAACCTAGGTCAAAGGCTAAATAAGCCTTTTGTTTGCAAGTGGTTGGCTGTTTTTTTTTTTTTTCAACCACTTCAAATTTATACAGTTGCTGATTCGCAGCCACGCTTAAGAGCTTGAAAGAAAAATACGTTTTAGGAAAGTTGTGAGTCAGGACTGTACGAGTATGTTATCGTCACAACTGTTCAACACATATCCTGAGGAAACAATTGATAAAGTGAAAGTAATTTCATAATTCAAATTAAAGAATCACAAGGGAATTCGCAGAGGAAATAGTTCTCCAGATCGAGAGAAGCAAAGTCGTATTAAAAAAGAAAATGAGTAGGATATAAAATATACCAACATAAATTGTCAAAAGTAAATGAAGATATAATGATAGTGATGAAAAGTACATAAAAAGGCGTAGCAGTAGAGTTAAAACTGTAGACATCAGGGAAACAGTAAGTGAAAAATATTTAGAAAAATCAAGAACATGTTAATGTTAATGAATAGAATTCACCGCTGGTAGGTTATCAATTATGTTTATGAGAACGTTCTGCACAGAGATATTTTGAAAATGTATATGTCGTATTTTGTACTGAAGTAGTATTGGTGACCTACACAGTTTTTGTAGCATACAGGAAGTAAGATAGACTGTCTATATCACACAAACCCTACATTTATGAACAGTGTCCTTGTCACAAACGACCAAACTTTCTTTAGCTCGTTGCAGTAACGTCACTGTTGTGGTAAGTTATGTAGAAGCAGACGCAGTATGACTAAGCACAGTTTTCAGCTGCCAACTCTACACATGCACAAACAGTAAAATGTCACAGTTTCTACTTGAAGCAGACCGTCGATCCATTGATGACTCAAAGGTCATCTTGTAGTATCAGAGAGTTCTTTATGAAAGTCATTTGCAGCTTGTACTTGTGAAGTGTGCCAACACGTGGGATACAATATTTCAGTATATAATAAATAGACATATTTATTCTGTCCTGGCAAGTTTCAATCATTTGTGGTGAATGATCAGTTAGTTACAATTTGTTACACTTACAATATGCAGTTACCTATTTTAAGACAGGAGTAATAAAATTTTACATAGTTGTGCATATGGAATGCGCATACTGGTAACAGCAGATTTCTGTAAAGTTGCGCATCATGCAGTCTGTTGTGTACAGTTTGAGTCGTTACATGACGTCCTATGGCTGCACGAAAAGCATTATTCAACATGTCGGTGTTGCTGTCATGGTTCCTCCGAGCCATAATCCGTAGGTAGCGGTCATCCACTGCAGTAGTAGCCCTTGGGCGGCCTGAGCGATGCATGTCATCGAGAGTTCCTGTCTCTCTGTATCTCCTCCATGACCGAACAACATCTACACTCCTGGAAATGGAAAAAAGAACACATTGACACCGGTGTGTCAGACCCACCATACTTGCTCCGGACACTGCGAGAGGGCTGTACAAGCAATGATCACACGCACGGCACAGCGGACACACCAGGAACCGCGGTGTTGGCCGTCGAATGGCGCTAGCTGCGCAGCATTTGTGCACCGCCGCCGTCAGTGTCAGCCAGTTTGCCGTGGCATACGGAGCTCCATCGCAGTCTTTAACACTGGTAGCATGCCGCGACAGCGTGGACGTGAACCGTATGTGCAGTTGACGGACTTTGAGCGAGGGCGTATAGTGGGCATGCGGGAGGCCGGGTGGACGTACCGCCGAATTGCTCAACACGTGGGGCGTGAGGTCTCCACAGTACATCGATGTTGTCGCCAGTGGTCGGCGGAAGGTGCACGTGCCCGTCGACCTGGGACCGGACCGCAGCGACGCACGGATGCACGCCAAGACCGTAGGATCCTACGCAGTGCCGTAGGGGACCGCACCGCCACTTCCCAGCAAATTAGGGACACTGTTGCTCTTGGGGTATCGGCGAGGACCGTTCGCAACCGTCTCCATGAAGCTGGGCTACGGTCCCGCACACCGTTAGGCCGTCTTCCGCTCACGCCCCAACATCGTGCAGCCCGCCTCCAGTGGTGTCGCGACAGGCGTGAATGGAGGGACGAATGGAGACGTGTCGTCTTCAGCGATGAGAGTCGCTTCTGCCTTGGTGCCAATGATGGTCGTATGCGTGTTTGGCGCCGTGCAGGTGAGCGCCACAATCAGGACTGCATACGACCGAGGCACACAGGGCCAACACCCGGCATCATGGTGTGGGGAGCGATCTCCTACACTGGCCGTACACCACTGGTGATCGTCGAGGGGACACTGAATAGTGCACGGTACATCCAAACCGTCATCGAACCCATCGTTCTACCATTCCTAGACCGGCAAGGGAACTTGCTGTTCCAACAGGACAATGCACGTCCGCATGTATCCTGTGCCACCCAACGTGCTCTAGAAGGTGTAAGTCAACTACCCTGGCCAGCAAGATCTCCGGATCTGTCCCCCATTGAGCATGTTTGGGACTGGATGAAGCGTCGTCTCACGCGGTCTGCACGTCCAGCACGAACGCTGGTCCAACTGAGGCGCCAGGTGGAAATGGCATGGCAAGCCGTTCCACAGGACTACATCCAGCATCTCTACGATCGTCTCCATGGGAGAATAGCAGCCTGCATTGCTGCGAAAGGTGGATATACACTGTACTAGTGCCGACATTGTGCATGCTCTGTTGCCTGTGTCTATGTGCCTGTGGTTCTGTCAGTGTGATCATGTGATGTATCTGACCCCAGGAATGTGTCAATAAAGTTTCCCCTTCCTGGGACAATGAATTCACGGTGTTCTTATTTCAATTTCCAGGAGTGTATTTGGTTCACTCAGAGACGCCTGGACACTTCCCTTGTTGAGAGCCCTTCCTGGCACAAAGTAACAATGCGAACGCGATCTAACAGCGGTATTGACCATCTAGGCCTGGTTGAACTACAGAGAACACGAGCTGTTTTCCTCCTTCCTGGTGGAATGACTGGAAATGATCGTCTGTCGGATCCCTTCCGTCTACTAGGCACTGCTCATGCATGGTTGTTTGCATCTTTGGGCGGATTTAGTGACATCTCTGAACAGTCAAAGGGACTGTCTGTGATAGTATTCACAGTGAACGTCTATCTTCAGGAGTTCTGGGAACCGCGATGAAACTTTTTTTGATGTGCGTATATTAAAATTGTATAAAAATGGTATTGCGTAATGATAAACAGTGCGACGGGTAGCGTAACTATTCCTATGAAATGGTATTCTAAGACAACTATTTTAGGACGAAGTATGTATTAAAAAAGGCAGAGCAAAGCTTCATGTGATCTTCACACATAACATTGGTTTGAACAATACTCCGCTGACCAAAGTGAACAATGATTTAGAAAGGGTACTATGGTAACAGAAAATTTCTGTAAAAACCATACAGCTTAATCAGTTAATAAATGAATGACTCAGCGAAGTAGGGTGGTCTTTCCCTCAACTCTGATCAATTTATCTAGCTGACAGCAATCATTACTAGCTGCACAGTGCTGCAGTCTTTAACTCAAACTTCAGCGTTTCAAAAAGAAAGTAACGTTGATCGTAATTTATACACATTTCGTCTAAGGCGCTGCAATCATGGACTGTGCGGCTGGTCCCAGCGGAGGTTCGAGTCCTTCTATCTGGCATGGGTGTGTGTGTTTGTCCTTAAGATAATTTAGGTTAAGTAGTGTGTAAGCTTAAGGACTTATGACCTTAGCAGTTAAGTCCCATAAGATTTCCCATCCATTTGAACATTTTTGAACCAAGCTGAGAATGATGCTGAGATACTACGCAGCACCTACGCAGAGCGTTATTAATTTAGCCTCTGATGTTTTTATATCAACAATGCTCCTAGGCTACCATAATATTATTGCAGGCCAATGTTGTACGTGGCAGCAAACGGTTAAAATTTTAGAATTCCCAGAGCGAAGTTATCTCGCTTACATTACGGTGCTGTCGACGTGAGGAGGGTGCGAAGAATAACATCTCACCACCAAGAGTGGGTCAGGAGAAAATACAGTATCGGCACTTGTGACGGGCCAGACAGCGGACCACAGAAGAAATGTAGTGGGTCAGAGCTTCTATACAGTACTGCGTAACCTTCCTTACGTGATAAAATAATCGCTATGCTAACTCAACCACATATACCAAGAACTTTTCCGAAGCATTTCTATAACATACTCGTTCAGCAAGCACGGTAGAGTGAGAATAGGTGGTACCTTCGTAAAAGCAAGACCTATGTGGTCACGACAGGTGACGTCCGGTAAACAATAGCCACTACTTCACTCCATAAACGCATTACTATTGTAGCTCGTAAGGCAGTCGGTCTGATGGATCGATGGCGTACATTACAATCGTACTTGTTTCTTTGATTACAGTGAAGTGGCGTGTGGTACAAACCTTTTGTAGATTTCCTACACTCTGCTGAATGACAGCCGCTACTGGGACAGACAGCTACCTCTCCCTAATCACCAGTCGCGGAGTGCAGCAGCATAGCCTGCTGCTGTCGTAAATGGGTGGATCCAGGGGTCTTCACCATCGTCTCGACGCCGGGCACCGGCGTTCCTGATACTTTGGAGGATTGACCAGGGCCTACCTGAACGACAGGCAAAGATCGTCGTACTGCACGGCTACACAACAACCATCATCGCTGCTCAACAGAAGACGAAGAACAGTGGTGAACGGCAGCAGACGGAGCACCTACCGAAAAGGCGTATGTAAGTCGAAAACACGCGCCACGTTCACTCGCCGCCGCGGCATCGCTGTAACGCCAGAGCCGGAGCCACCGTAGGCGGCAGATCGCCATAGCAGCAGCCGACCAGGAACGGTAAGTGTAGCGTCAGCTACCTAGGGCGGAATGGAGGCCGCTTACGCCACGAATCCTCGATGAGCATCGACAGTCGATGTCAACAATGAGTCAAGATACTAATTGCAACAAATACCTAATTCTGAAAATCCTTTCTCTTCGGCTACCGGCTACAACAGATCACCACCAACCTTCCGACGATGCCGGTGTGGCCGAGTGGTTCTAGGCGCTTCAGTCTGGAACCGCGCGACCACTACGATTGCAGGTTCTAATACTGCCTCGGGCGTGGATGTGTGTGATGTCCTTAGGTTTAAGTAGTTCTAAGTACTAGGGGACTAATGACTTCAGTTGTTAAGTCCCATAGTGCTCAGAGCCATTTGAACCTTCCGAGGAAAACTGGCAAGGAGTGAATTGAGAGAGTGCCTTCTCTATTTCCGTCCTCCCAACAGCCGCTCTCTTGTAATGTTCATATAAGAATTATCTGTTCCAATTCGACGTCATAGATGGGCAGACAGTAGTCGAAATTGCAGAAACTATCCAGACGCTGCTGATTCATGATACTAAGCTACCACTGTCTCAGGCTGCAGACCAGAATTTGTGCCTGTGAAAGAACTGCTCAATAGTGGGTGAACATCATCAACATCTCTGCACCCTACACACAACGCAGACCCATTATACCAAAATTAATCGCAGAAGAATGCTCTATGCTTATATCTTTAGGCCAACATCTTAATTTCTTTCGTAACAAACTGTCACTCCGTTGTGGTGGCGGGAAACAAGTGTTAAGGTCTACCACACTATCGTTCACGACCACTCCCTCCCTCCACCCATCACACACTGTAGATGTAACTTAATGAACTCAGAATTATACTTATAGCATGATTCCGTGGTAGTGGAACAAATTTTCATGACTGATGGAGAACGTAATTGTCCAGAAATGACTAAGTCGAAAGTTGTAAGTGAAAATCGTCCTGTTACCTCAGACAGCGGCCCTCTTCCACTGCTAGCGCTTTGCTTTCCATATTTTGAGGTCTTGTGGAATGGACCAAAACAAAACAAAAATTACTAGCGAAAATGCGATCTGATGTGCATATCTTTAGCACTTCTTCGGGTATACTACTGTCAAACATCTCTTCCACTGAATAAGTGCTCATAGCTCGTAAGTTTCGCATTTAGTCCATATTTACTAATCAATTTTTTCCTTAATTTGGTCCACACTAACACCTCCCAAAATAAGAAAAAGCAAAGAGCTTGCAATAGAAGAAGTCTACTATCAGTGGTATCAGAACTATTTACGCTTATGACTTCCGAGTCGGTCATATCCGAACAAAGGCCTTTTACCTCAAATTGATACCCTTCTCCATTATCCTGAAAAGTTTGTATCATCATCAAGGAATCATTATGTATATTGACTAACTCCAAGTTTTCTGAGTGGGTATTCTGCCGTTGCTCGTAAGATGTATACGTGAGATAGATATGAATACTCTAAATGGAGATACGGTGTTTCCATTGCTCCAAATTCACTATTCAAAAAGCAGTGTAAATAAGCAGCAGAAAATCGTTTTTGGAATATTAAATAATAATTAGTGAAGTTTCACAAACTCATTCAGACATCTGACGATTACAAAAACTACTTCCATTACCTACACAGAATTTTAGTATGAACTCAAGGACTTTGAAGGATGCCATTATTTTGTTTTGGTCATTTTCAGTCAAAACAGAAGAGTAGGACACAAATCTAACAGCAAAAATATTTTTCCAGCTGGATTTGAATCTATGGCTCCAGATGCAATAGCACACAGCTAATTTGGGAATGTGAGCTGTCTCTCGCTGCTGTAGTAGAAGTAGAAATAAGCAGGTTTACCACAAAGTAAATAATGTAGTACATTTTCATTTACTCATAAAATAATAACCTTCTTCCTGCTTAAAACTTAAATTTTGCAACTCACAATCAATCATTATGAACTAATTGTTCTGAATGTCTCATGAAAATTACGCCTAAATGACTACTGCACCTTTTAGGATAAATGAGTTCCATTCCTGAAAGTGTGTCGACCACACTAGTAATGTATGACAGTTCTGGACCAAAGAGCATATTTTTTAAAATTTCCTGTTTTAAAACCAAGCTTTCAGTTTTACTGAAATCCACCATCCAAAAATTTATCTATACCCACAAACGAAATTTTTACTTAATTAAGAAATAAAATTATTCAATTCGAATTTAGTATCCAAAAAGCCTAAATTTAGAAAATGAAAAAATTTTAAAATTGATGAAATCTCAAAAACTAGACATGACGATCTTTATTTTGCTTTTTACTTGAATAATTAATTTAATCCAACAGTTTACTCTAATTTATTATCATCTTCTGAAAAGATTTTGGTATAACGATCTGGAATAGTAATTTTATGTTTATCATCAAAAGAAATAAAACATCTTGACCACATTTAGCTGCCAAAATTTCAACTTTTGAAATAATGCAACATTTATTTTTTCAGTTTAGTCAATTTAGTGTCTACTTCTGCATAACCATTACTATAACTCTTAAGGTCACTTACTAGATTTTCAACGCAACCTTTCATGTTCACTTTGTTTTAGTTTTATTTATATACCAAAAATTTACATTTTCAAATATTAAAACTTATATCAATATTTATTAAATGCAAATTTTTGAGCATCTAAGATTGTACAAAAGTAAAATTTATATTTTCAAAAAATAAAACATTCATCTATTTTAAAATAAAAATTTTTGAAAATATAAAATTTCAAAATCTAATTTTCAAAAATTACAACGTTTATTTAAAAAAGGCTCAAAATTTCGTTGTTTCTTTTGGCATACCTAAAATATTTGTTCCTCTAAACCAATTTATTACAAATATAGGAAAATTTTGAATAAAACTGAAGGACTTATATCGTTATTTAACTGTGTTACTCTTTTGAAATCTCTAAACCAGTCATAAGTTTTAAAAAATTATTCAGTCAATCGCGATTCCATAATTTTTAAGGAAAAATTTCATTTCTTCCGTTTTTACATAGATCTATTGTAATTTAACATGATCTAGTAGAGTAGAATCATTTAACTAATAATTATTTCGATTAGTTTGGAAAACAATGAAAATAAAGTAGGCCATTTCCACACTTTTAACAAGAATTTTATCGTTTTTTGGCAGTGTGCTGTTTCATTATTACCAACCCATCTAAGAAAATAATCTTCTTCACCAGTTTTTGATCTCCAAGTGAAAATTACTGCTAAATCTCATTCACAAATTATTTCTTTAAAACTTTATAATGTCCTCTGAATAAATCTAATAGATATTTTGTTTATTTTAATTGTATCTTCGTTGAGAATATTTTCTTCGAAAGTTAATTCAGTTGATGGAGATGAAGTTACTCAAATAAGAGCAGAAGAAGAAATAATTGGATGGTCTATTCTAGACAATATATAGTTTGCTCTCTTATTGTAATAACATTGAATAACTCTAAGACATAATTATTAATTAGTTTACTACTTGATTTACTATCAAACACTGAAAAATCTCTTCCCTCCATGATAAACTTCAAACATCATATAAAGCAGTTAACAGTTAGGATTATTTAAACCATCACTAATATAAATAGTAATATCTGCTTCCTCGTTTACACTACTTAAATTATATTTTGTTTTCTCATGAACAGAAATGAGTAAAATTGAAAACTCTCAGAATTGTTGATGATTTAATAAAGAAAAAATATGTTAAACATTTTTAAATTACTGTTACACCAGCACCATTGGGGTGAATAAATTATCAATTTCATTGGTTACTGTTATTTCTAGATTCTGAATAGTATCAAAAATTAAAGATTTATAGGTTAATTTGGTTCATAAATTAATGGTTCTTCAAATTCAACTTTTTGCTTCAACAAAAAATAATATGTTTCTCTATGAAAACAATCATTATGTTTAACAAACATTATAAAAGATAAATTAAGACTAATATTTACTAATACAAATACAATAATTTTAGGAATTTTTTCATTTTACAGATTTCATTATGTTCTTTCAAGAACTTCTTTATTTAATTCTTTATTATTATTATTAATATTGTCAACAGGATATAAAGTAAGATCGATTAATTTTGTTTTACAAATTGATCAAAGTTCTGTTATATTTTTTGTCTTACTTCTCTCTTCTTCCTTCGTTTCATTTTAAATAATCAATAAATTATAAGATATATTGTCTAGTGACATTTGAATAACCTTTTTGTTTAAAACGATTTTCTAAGTCCGTAAAACTCCATCCATTATCATTTTGTAATGATTTTCTAATTTTTGAAATAGCTTTGTTTTGGAGCACAATTTTTAATTTTTATTTAGACAGAATGAAATTTAGATGTTTAATAATTAAAACATTTGCAGTTGAAAAGTACCTTTGAACTATTAAATGATAATTTCAATCATTTGCATGGATAGGTGAGGTTTGGCAGAACTTATTTATAAAGAAAAAATTTTATTAGATTTTATATATTTTAAATAAATGGAAATTTCGTTTGGAGGAATAGAATTACAGAATCTTGGAGAACTTACTTACAAACAAAAAATTTATTAAACTTCCAGTGTTTCAAATAAATGAAAATTGCCTTTGTAGGTATGGATAAATTTTAGAATGGGGATACAGTAAATATAAAATTTTGGTGTTTAAACAGGGAATTTTAAGAAAATATGCTCTTTGCTCCAGAACTCTCATATGTATACTACTGACAATCAGTAATTTGCTGAATGTTTTCCAGATGGGATTATGAATCTAATAATTTGTTGAGACAGTACTAGTGATTGGTGAACTTTGGTCTTGCTGCTTGTGTAATGGGACTTTAATGGCATCGTTTTCTTGGTCATTGTTTTCTGGTGCCTCTATATCATGACAGACTCGTGTCACTCTTTCTATAGCTGATATTTATTCAAGTAATTTGTGGTTGGTATGTTTCAAAGTAGTACAAGCAGGATTTCAGGAAGCTGATTACTTAACTAACCGTTAGTTATTGAAACTACAGTGGCTGTCATTTCAGCTACATTGCAGATGGTAATACAACAAGTCAACGGAAGTACCCTGGAGAGGAAGTTGGCCATTCTGCCTGTATAGACATCCATAATCGCGAAACTGTTGCCGGCGGAGGATTTTGTGCACAATTTGCCCTCTAGATTATCTCCGATAAATGTCTGATAGGGTTTGTGTTCGGCGATCTGGTTTTCCATAATTTTTTTTTAAACACGAAGATATGCGACCTGGCGAATGGTAATTCAAAAATTCCATCTTTGTTTGGAAATATGAAGCCTATTAATGGCTGCAAATCGTCTCCAAGTGGCCGAACATAGTTGCTTCCAGTAAATAATCTGTCCAGTTGACCCACAGGATCCTGCCCATTCCGTATCAACACAGCATACACCATTGTGGAGCCACTACCAGTATGTATAGTTCCCTGTTGACAACTGTCTGCCACGCCCCCAAACCACAAAAGTGTCATCGACACAGCGGGAGCTTGGCAGGTAGGCACTGGATGAGTTACTGAACCACCTTAACAGCACCCATTAAAACATCGCCCTCACTGCCGATATGGAAGAGAATGGCTACCACTCATTTCTGCATATGGCATACTAGGCCATTCAGCATACACATAGAAGAGTCACACAGCCCTTTACCTGCATGCAAGATCCAGTGCAGCAGTAAACGGTACTGTCCACCTTGGTACTCCCTGCCGCCGTTGGATAAGCAGCTGCAGCAGCAAGTCGTATACTCCTAGCTCACTCATTTGTTACATAGTTTAATTCTTAATTTCTTTGCGTGTTTTTGGTACTTGCATTGTTTAATTCATAAATTTCGGGCGTATTATAGTATTTGAGAGTTGTAGCATCGCGTTTTAGTACCTGAATAGTGTAAAATCGCGTAGTCTCCTTCCGCCGCCGAGCAGTGTGTCAGCAGTGCGCAAGTAGCAGCATTACTGCATTTACTTGGCAATCTTGTATTTTAATAACCATTTAAATTTTGTGTCGATTTGTTTGCGCTCTCTTTAGATTAGTTCTGACGTTCTTTGCACAACAGTTTTTAGCATGGATAGGGACTGCAACTGCTGTGTTCAGATGCAGGCTGAGTTGGCATCCCTTCGCTCCCAGCTTCAGGCAGTGTTGGCTTTGGTCACACTGCTTGAGGCTGTTGCCAGTGGGCATCACTGTGGGAGTCCGGATGGGGGTTTGTCGGGGACGGCCAGCTCGTCCCACGCATCCCCCGATCGGACTACGACTGTGGTTGCCCGGGATACTGCCCGCATTGAGGCTGATCCCTCACCTGTGGTAGAGTGGGAGGTCGTCTCAAGGTGTGGCAGGGGGCGAAAGACATTCCGGAGGTCTGAACGGAAGGCCTCTCCAGTTTGTCTGACGAACCAGTTTCAGGCTCTGTCTCAGGCTGATACTGATCTTCGGCCTGACATGGCTGCTTATACTGTTCCAGAGGTTGCCCCTCAGTCTGCAAGATCCAGACGGTCGCAGAGGGTGGGCTTACTGGTAGTTGGGAGCTCCAACGTCAGGCGCGTAATGGGGCCTCTTAGGGATATGGCAGCAAGAGAGGGGAAGAAAACCAATGTGCACTCCGTGTGCATGCCGGGGGGAGTCATTCCAGATGTGGAAAGGGTCCATCCGGATCCCATGGACGGTACGGGGTGCACCCATCTGCAGATGGTCGCTCATGTCGGCACCAATGATATGTGTCGCTATGGATCGGAGGAAATCCTCTCTGGCTTCCGGCAGGTATCTGATTTGGTGAAGACTGCCAGTCTCGCTAGCGGGATGAAAGCAGAGCTCACCATCTGCAGCATCGTCGACAGGACTGACTGCGGACCTTTAGTACAGAGCCGAGTGGAGGGTATGAATCAGAGGCTGAGACGGTTCTGCGACCGTGTGGGCTGCAGATTCCTCGACTTGCGCCATAGGGTGGTGGGGTTTCGGGTTCCACTGGATAGGTCAGGAGTCCACTACACGCAGCAAGCGGCTACACGGGTAGCAGGGGTTTTGTGGCGTGGACTGGGCGGTTTTTTAGGTTAGATGGCCTTGGGCAAGTACAGAAAGGGCAACAGCCTCAACGGGTGCGGGGCAAAGTCAGGACATACGGGGACCAAGCAGCAATCGGTATTGTAATTGTAAACTGTCGAAGCTGCGTTGGTAAAGTACCGGAACTTCAAGCACTGATAGAAAGCACCCAAGCTGAAATCGTTATAGGTACAGAAAGCTGGCTGAAGCCAGAGATAAATTCTGCCGAAATTTTTACAAAGGTACAGACGGTGTTTAGAAAGGATAGATTGCATGCAACCGGTGGTGGAGTGTTCGTCGCTGTTAGTAGTAGTTTATCCTGTAGTGAAGTAGAAGAGGATAGTTCCTGTGAATTATTATGGGTGGAGCTTACACTCAACAACCGAGCTAGGTTAATAATTGGCTCCTTTTACCGACCTCCCTACTCAGCAGCATTAGTGGCAGAACAACTGAGAGATAATTTGGAATACATTTCACATAAATTTTCTCAGCATGTTAAAGTCTTAGGCGGAGATTTCAATTTACCAGATATAGACTGGGACACTCAGATGTTTAGGACGAGTGGTAGGGACAGAGCATCGAGTGACATTATACTGAGTGCACTATCCGAAAATTACCTCGAGCAATTAAACAGAGAACCGACTAGTGCAGATAACATCTTGGGCCTACTGATAACAAACAGGCCCGAACTTTTCGACTCTGTATGTGCAGAACAGGGAATCAGTGATCATAAGGCCGTTTCAGCATCCCTGAATATGGAAGTTAATAGGGAAAAAAAAGGGAGGAAGGTTTATCTGTTTAGCAAGAGTAATAGAAGGCAGATTTCAGACTACCTTACAGATCAAAACGAAAATTTCTGTTCCGACACTGACAATGTTGAGTGTTTATGGAAAAAGTTCAAGGCAATCGTAAAATGCGTTATAGACAGGTACGTGCCGAGTAAAACTGTGAGGGACGGGAAAAACCCACCGTGGTACAACAACAAAGTTAGGAAACTACTGCGAAAGCAAAGAGAGCTCCACTCCAAGTGTAAACGCAGCCAAAACCTCTCAGACAAACAGAAACTAAACGATGTCAAAGTTAGCGTAAGGAGGGCTATGCGTGAAGCGTTCAGTGAATTCGAAAGTAAAATTCTATGTACCGACTTGACAGAAAATCCTAGGAAGTTCTGGTCTTACGTTAAATCAGTAAATGGATCGGAGCAGTATATCCGGACACTCCTGGATGATGATGGCATTGAAACAGAGGATGACACGCGTAAAGCTGAAATACTAAACACCTTTTTCCAAAGCTGTTTCACAGAGGAAGACCGCACTGCAGTTACTTCTCTAAATCCTCGCACAAACGAAAAAAATGGCTGACATCGAAATAAGTGTCCAAGGAACAGAAAAGCAACTGGAATCACTCAACAGAGGAAAGTCCACTGGACCTGACGGGATACCAATTCGATTCTACACAGAATACGTGAAAGAACTTGCCCCCCTTCTAACAGCCATGTACCGCAAGTCTCTAGAGGAACGGAAGGTTCCAAATGATTGGAAAAGAGCACAGGTAGTCCCAATCTTCAAGAAGGGTCGTCGAGCAGACCTATATCTCTGACGTCGATCTGTTGTAGAATTTTATAACATGTTTTTTGCTCGATCTGTTGTATAATTTTATAACATGTTTTTTGCTCGAGTATCATGTCGTTTTTGGAAACCCAGAATCTACTCTGTAGGAATCAACATGGATTCCGGAAACAGCGATCGTGTGAGACTCAACTCGCTTTATTTGTTCATGAGACCCAGAAAATATTAGATACAGTCTCCCAGTTAGGTGCTATTTTCCTTGACTTCCGGAAGGCGTTCGATACAGTTCCGCACTGTCGCCTGATAAACAAAGTAAGAGCCTACGGAGTATCAGACCAGCTGTGTGGCTGAATTGAAGAGTTTTTAGCAAACAGAACACAGCATGTTGTTATCAATGGAGAGACGTCTACAGACGTTAAAGTAACCTCTGGCGTGCCACAGGGGAGTGTTATGGGACCATTGCTTTTCACAGTATATATAAATGACCTAGTAGATAGTGTCGGAAGTTCCATGCGGCTTTTCGCAGATGATGCTGTAGTATACAGAGAAGTTGCAGCATTAGAAAATTGTAGCGAAATGTAATGTATTGCGAATACATAGAAAGAAGGATCCTTTATTGTATGATTATATGATAGCGGAACAAACACTGGTAGCAGTTACTTCTGTAAAATATCTGGGAGTATGCGTGCGGAATGATTTGAAGTGGAATGATCATATAAAATTAATTGTTGGTAATGCGGGTACCAGGTTGAGATTCTTTGGGAGAGTCCACAGAAAATGAAGTCCATCAACAAAGGAGGTGGCTTACAAAACAGTCGTTCGACCTGTACTTGAGTATTGCTCATCAGTGTGGGATCCGTACCATATCGGGTTGACGGAGGAGATAGAGAAGATCCAAAGAAGAGCGGTGCGTTTCGTCACAGGGTTATTTGGTAACCGTGATAGCGTTACGGAGATGTTTAACAAACTCAAGTGGCAGACTCTGCAAGAGAGGCGCTCTGCATTGCGGTGTAGCTTGCTCGCCAGGTTTCGAGAGGGTGCGTTTCTGGATGAGGTGTCGAATATATTGCTTCCCCCTACTTATACCTCCCGAGGAGATCACGAATGTAAAATTAGAGAGATTAGAGCGCGCACGGATTCTTTCAGACAGTCGTTCTTCCCGCGAACCATACGCGATTGGAACAGGAAAGGGAGGTAATGACAGTGGCACGTAAAATGCCCTCCGCCACACACCGTTGGGTGGCTTGCGGAGTATAAAAGTAGATGTAGATGTAGATGTACACAGGGCGCACGTTATCTGTGGTGGAGAAAGTTTCTCAGAGGAACTGTAGCACGTAAAGGAGGTACTTTGCAAAATTGGGTACAGCGAAGAGCAGATTAGGAACGCGTTCAAGACGAGAGCGGTCGCGGAAAATTGGGTAGAGGCAGAAAAAGACAATAAACTAGCTTTTCTTCTGTATTTGGGACCAGTCTCACTTAACGTACCAGGGACTTAACAGTATCGCCTGCGAATATGGTCAACGGTACATTGGACAAACAATGCGATGTATTTCTAAATGCTGTGAGGAACACACCCGTCATGTGCGGCTGGAATAGACGGAGCATCATGGAAGATAACACATTTGACTTAGAGAACACCAAGGTGCTATTTCGAACCGGCGGCTATTGGGACAGCGTCATAAAAGAGTCCATTGAAATTCGGAATCACGAGAATCTTGTAAACAGAGACGAAGTACACCATTTGAGTGTGGCATGGAATCCAGCGACAGCGGCAAATTAGCCCTGAGCGCGGACACCACCGTCCTCCTCGCCAGACAGCCGGAATCCCTTGCCAGAGATGCGAACAGTGCGTCCGCTACCCCCAACACAGCGATTTCACCTACCACTCCTCCGCCGGCCTCTCTGGACCAAGGCTCCAGGAACCAGGGGGGCACACTGCAGATATAAGTAGGACGGCATCTGCAAAATCTCAACATTTCACTCGTCGAAATACTACCACCTGGCCTTTCATCAACTGTTTACACCGGGAAACTCTATATTCACATATTTTGGGCATTGTTTTTCGCTGCACTTATCACGAGTCGCAGCCTCAAGAGCGCACTTTCTATGCTGAATATATATCATACTTAATCCTTCCTGCAAGAATTTAATTAACGTAACGTGCGGGACGTGCGTTGAGTAAATATTAATTTTGTTACTTGCCTTCGCATTAAAATAAATCAACCTAATATTTATTACCATCTGCATTGTTTCATCTATTTTAGCTCTTTACCTTATTTACTCGTATTTAGGCAATACTGTAACAAATTTTATGTTTCTTTATGTTAAGTACCTGATAAATTTTTCGTGTTTCATTTAGTACATTTTTGTTTCTCCTTTTAGGAATACATGTCTTCTGAATACGTGAGGGTGCTAATAAACTCTCACTGTAGTGCACCCCTAAACACATTCCATACGAATGGTGCATTACATCTGAAAGGATTCAGTAATAGTGCAAGCTAAGTGGAATGTAAAGATTAGATGTAATGTTATCGTTCTGATAAGGGACGGGAATTACTACCCATCGAAGCTGGTGCGAGGTGCGGCATACCAAAAAGGACAGCTACGCGCTGGTAGAGAGATTACGGCGAAATAGCATCCTGCTGAGGTTCTATGCATCTTCTGCAAAAAGTGTTATTTAGTCCCTGACCTTCTCATATTAACGACGTCTCTAGGCCACTATAATATTCAGATGAGAACTATCGAGTTGAACCTATTGTTATTTCGGGTTCTCTCTGCCTCAAGGGAACTGCAAGTTGGAAAGCTTTTCAACACAGACGCTCTCTGCTGTTATTGACAAAGCATCAGAATCGGTAGCATTGTAATCGTTACAAGCAGATGATTCTTGTCATTATTTCAGTATTTATACACTGAGTAACCGTTTTGCTTAAGGCTGACAAATTGTAGACATTACCATCTGCGTTCTGTGTTCCTTGTTCCAAGTTCTGGTGACTACTGCTTCTCCTTTCGTGTTAGATGATTTGATTTTCTCCACTCGTTATGGAGACTGTTCTGCGAGCATGGCGTATGGTTTCTGTGCACAGTAGACTACTGGATTTGGAACGTCTAGTTATTCATAGCTTCCCAACTCTCTCTGTGGATGTTCACGTTTGTAGTCAATGCTGTGTTGTTATATTTTCATTTGTGTTCCTCTGTATTGGGGATAGTGCCAATGACAGCGTTCTTAAGAAAAATATTTTCGAAGTGTATAATAATCAAAACGCTTGTTACCTACTCATAATGTTTACAGTACCATCACTGAAACGCTCGAAAAACGAGAATCCTGTCTGGTGAATGAGCTTTTCAGTATTCAGGGCGCTTAAGACAGAGAAACAGAAATAATTGTAACAGATATTGATTTACTGTATTTAATTTGCAGACAGTGTACCCAAGCATTATTAGTAACTACACTCTAGCCTCTAAAGCTAGTTACAGATATGGCAGTAAAACTCAGTGACATTTACATTAGGTATTCCGATCCTCAATAGCCACTTCTTTGAAATATAAGCTGCTATAACTTCTGAGCCCGATCAAGTCACACGTCGGATGGTATTTTTACTGCTGGTAGTGTAACTGAATCTTGGTAACAACGCAGGAAAAGTTTAGCAACTCTGTAAGCATAGCCGAAGTGTTACTTCCTGAATGGCACCAAATTATTCTGCTAAATTCACTAGATTTTGCATTTTATTTTCGATGAATAATTTTAGTGATTTTCGTTTAAGGTGGGATATAACGTAGTTAGTTTGTGGCTGGAATGCAGGAAAGTCGTTCCACCTGGAAATTTCAACTAATCTCATATTTCATCTTGCTATTTATCTGTCGTACCCACCAATGGGACAATAAGCAAGAGATGAATACTGCAATTTGTCGCTAGCTCTCGGGTAACGCGGTCGCCTGTCAAATGTGGGCTGTGTTGGCTCCCGAGTCCAGTCTCGCTAAAGGTCATATTATTAGCCGTTCTGTTAAAGAGCTGCCAACAGCCACATCGCCTGCTAGTTCTAGTACCTCAACAGTAAGGGTGAAAAACTTACGGTATTGCACTACTGATAATGCCTCTATCCACTTCTGCCGACATAACTTTTGGTTTTTGTGAAAATACAGTTTTATTTATGAAATTCCACATTTCCCTACTACTTGAGTTTCACTTAAGACAGATAGTAAACAATGACAGTTTCTAAGTTCAAAGTACACTCCTGGAAATGGAAAAAAGAACACATTGACACCGGTGTGTCAGACCCACCATACTTGCTCCGGACACTGCGAGAGGGCTGTACAAGCAATGAGCACACGCACGGCACAGCGGACACACCAGGAACCGCGGTGTTGGCCGTCGAATGGCGCTAGCTGCGCAGCATTTGTGCACCGCCGCCGTCAGTGTCAGCCAGTTTGCCGTGGCATACGGAGCTCCATCGCAGTCTTTAACACTGGTGGCATGCCGCAACAGTGTGGACGTGAACCGTATGTGCAGTTGACGGACTTTGAGCGAGGGCGTATAGTGGCCATGCGGGAGGCCGGGTGGACGTACCGCCGAATTGCTCAACACGTGGGGCGTGAGGTCTCCACAGTACATCGATGTTGTCGCCAGTGGTCGGCGGAAGGTGCACGTGCCCGTCGACCTGGGACCGGACCGCAGCGACGCACGGATGCACGCCAAGACCGTAGGATCCTACGCAGTGCCGTAGGGGACCGCACCGCCACTTCCCAGCAAATTAGGGACACTGTTGCTCCTGGGGTATCGGCGAGGACCATTCGCAACCGTCTCCATGAAGCTGGGCTACGGTCCCGCACACCGTTAGGCCGTCTTCCGCTCACGCCCCAACATCGTGCAGCCCGCCTCCAGTGGTGTCGCGACAGGCGTGAATGGAGGGACGAATGGAGACGTGTCGTCTTCAGCGATGAGAGTCGCTTCTGCCTTGGTGCCAATGATGGTCGTATGCGTGTTTGGCGCCGTGCAGGTGAGCGCCACAATCAGGACTGCATACGACCGAGGCACGCAGGGCCAACACCCGGCATCATGGTGTGGGGAGCGATCTCCTACACTGGCCATACACCACTGGTGATCGTCGAGGGGACACTGAATAGTGCACGGTACATCCAAACCGTCATCGGACCCATCGTTCTACCATTCCTAGACCGGCAAGGGAACTTGCTGTTCCAACAGGACAATGCACGTCCGCATGTATCCTGTGCCACCCAACGTGCTCTAGAAGGTGTAAGTCAACTACCCTGGCCAGCAAGATCTCCGGATCTGTCCCCCATTGAGCATGTTTGGGACTGGATGAAGCGTCGTCTCACGCGGTCTGCACGTCCAGCACGAACGCTGGTCCAACTGAGGCGCCAGGTGGAAATGGCATGGCAAGCCGTTCCACAGGACTACATCCAGCATCTCTACGATCGTCTCCATGGGAGAAAGGTGGATATACACTGTACTAGTGCCGACATTGTGCATGCTCTGTTGCCTGTGTCTATGTGCCTGTGGTTCTGTCAGTGTGATCATGTGATGTATCTGACCCCAGGAATGTGTCAATAAAGTTTCCCCTTCCTGGGACAATGAATTCACGGTGTTCTTATTTCAATTTCCAGGAGTGTATATAATATCTTATAAATTCGTGGTGACATTTGCAAGCTCATGTAACAGATACAGTACTTCATGTTTTACTACAATAGACTTTCGAGGTAAGGTTATTGTGGTAAGTTGTATTTCATTTGTATTACTACAGTGTTTAGTTCAATAGCGTTTCCCATTAAGTCATTGAAGTCAACCGTAAATATTAATAGTCATCCACAATATATACACAATATATATTCTCTCATATTATCCAAAACAGTTTCACAATGCTCAGGTAGTTTACACACTCCACCCATGTCGGTTAGAACACGTTGTCTAATCAGTGTGAAGTGCATTTTCGTCTGGAATCGAATTTTCTTGACGGTTATTCCATAATGAGCGCGGAAGGTAAGCATTTGAGGGTATAAGATCAGAACATCCAGTGTATGAGGGATAACTTCCAAAACAGCTTCCTTTATAGTTTTGTTTTCGAAGTCAGGAGAGTCTCTTAACACAGTTTTGTCGGTAGTTTTTCTTACATTGTGCCCGTTGGGTATCTCACTTGCTGTCAACAAACAGCAGCTGCGATGGACACATCCCTGGGGAAGAGATCATAGTGCAGAGCTCACTTTTTAAGCCAACAGATGCAAAATATGATCACACCGACCTTTCCTCAAGCATTTGTCTCTTGTAATGCTCAGCCGTCAGTTTATTATCAACAACTTAACATAAAGGTATCACAACTACATACCAGTAACAATATGAGATTGGAATACTCAAGGCGATAACTTGTGGCGTTGAAGCAAGTATACAGAAATAATCACTGCTTTGATTTTTGTTGATTTGACTTAAAGCACAGAGTACTCGTACATCCTATTTCTCAACCTCACCTATTGTAAACGAATGTCGTACGACACGTGGATGGTCACTGTTCATTATACAGGGTGTTACAAAAAGGTACTGCCAAACTTTCAGGAAACGTTCCTAACACACAAATAAAGAAAAGATGTTATGTGTACATGTGTCCGGAAACGCTTAATATCCATGTTAGAGCTCATTTTAGTTTCGTCAGTATCTACTGTACTTCCTCGATTCACCGCCAGTTGGTCCAATTGAAGGAAGGTAATGTTGACTTCGGTGCTTGTGTTGACATGCGACTCATTGCTCTACAGTACTAGCATCAAGCACATCAGTACGTAGCATCAACAGGTTAGTTTTCATCACGAACGTGGCAATAGCCGTGGCGCGATACGTGTGTATAGAGACAGATTTCTAGAACGAAGATGTCCCGACAGGAAGACGTTCGAAGCAATTGATCGGCGTCTTAGGGAGCACGGAACATTCCAGCCTATGACTCGCGACTGTGGAAGACCTAGAACGACGAGGACACCTGCAATAGACGAGGCAATTCTTCGTGTAGTTGACGATAACCCTAATGTCAGCGTCAGAGAAGTTGCTGCTGTACAAGGTAACGTTGACCACGTCACCGTACGGAGAGTGCTACGGGAGAACCAGTTGTTTACGTACCATGTACAGCGTGTGCAGGCACTGTCAGCAGCTGATTGGCCTCCACGGGTACACTTCTGCGAATGGTTCATCCAACAATGTGTCAATCCTTATTTCAGTGCAAATGTTCTCTTTACGGATGAGGCTTCATACCAACGTGATTATATTGTAAATTTTCACAATCAACATGTGTGGGCTGACGAGAATCCGCACGCAATTGTGCAATCACAACATCAACACAGATTTTCTGTGAACGTTTGGGCAGGCATTGTTGGTGATGTCTTGATTGGGCCCCGGGATACTCTACCTGTGCTGCTAGAACATGTGCCTTTACAAGTACGACACAACATGTGGTTCATGGACGATGGAGCTCCTGCACATTTCAGTCGAAGTGTTCGTACGCTTCTCAACAACAGATTCGGTGACCGATGGATTGGTAGAGGCGGACCAATTCCATGGCCTCCACGCTCTCCTGACCTCAACCCTCTTGACTTTCATTTATGAGGCCATTGGAAAGCTCTTGTCTACGCAACCCCGGTACCAAATATGGACACTCTTCGTGCTCGTATTGTGGACGGCTGTGATACAATACGCCATTCTCCAGGGCTGCATCAGCGCATCAGGGATTCCATGCAACGGAGGGTGGATGCCTGTATCCTCGCTAACGGAGGAAATTTTGAACATTTCCTGTAACAAAGTGTTTGAAATCACGCTGGTTCGTTCTGTTGCTGTGCGTTTCCATTCCATGATTAATGTGATTCGAAGAGAAGTAATAAAATGAGCTTTAACATGGAAACTAAGCGTTTCCGGTCACATGTCCACATAACATATTTTCTTTCTTTGTGTGTGAGGAATGTTTCCTGAAAGTTTGGCCGTACCTTTTTGTAACACCCCGTATACAGTTCATCACATGCGTTTGCCACCGACACGTCCTGAATGTGGGAAGTCATTCATGCCAGACCGATCTTTCTTGAAACAATATAACCCATTCCTATCAAACAGTGCAAAATCCAGGATGGAATGTAACAATACACAGAGAAGGAATGTTGCTACTCACCACTTAGCGGAGATGCTGAGTCGCGATAGGCACAACAAAAAGATTCTGACAGTTAGAGCTTTCGGCCATTAAGACCTTTGTCAGCAGCAGACACACATACACACACGCACACATACACTCACGCAAACGCAACTTGCAAACACGTCTACAGTCTCAGAGAACTGAAACCACAGTTCTCTGAGACTGCAGACGTGTGTGCAAGTTGCGTGAATGATTCCGACTTAATCCCTGTGGCTGCCTGCCGGCGGCCGATTTTATGTGTAAGACAGTACCCTCCAAAAAAAAAAAATAGTGTATTTCGTAATAGCAAGCAAATTTTGTTGGGACTGCACAGATAAGCATACGAAGTCAAGTTTTCTTACGAACATTAGCAGGACAAAAGCACTACAGATGATCTACGTTCTGCGCTGCTACAAGGAAACCTCACGTAGGGGGAGCCTGTCAGGATGCAGAGAAATTCTTTATTACAATTCCCAATCATAGACAAAAAATTTATACTGTAGAAGTACAAGTCAGCCACTACATTTCAGCTTTTTAAAATTTTCCAGAAATAGCAGGACATTTAAAAGCAACGAACGGCAAACAACGGCAGCACCACATACGGCGAGTACAGACAAGGATCGTAAGCTATAGCGACACATAAAATAATCCATTGTGAATCATAAATTTTGTTGAAAGAAACATAGTATGATCTTGGGAAAAAATCACCTATTTAGTTACATCACACTTGTAAAATATTTAACCGTAAGTCATCTAACACAAAATATACCTATAAAATCCTTTTTTACGACACTTTGTAGAATTTAAAATGCTTTATTGTCTCTTCCACTGTAGGTCGACAAGATGATCTGTTGATATAATCCAATCCTAATCCAGGGATTTCACATGCGTAAAATATGTGAAGGGTCAAACCAAAGTGCAGTGGCCATCTCGAGGAGAACGCAAAATTTATTATGGAGATGAAGAAAGAAGACTGTTTGTCGTTTCATACATCTTGGTGGGACGTAACAGTGACGTCAGACCTGGACGTTCGGCGTTTTTGAAAGCATTACAGCTGTTGATATCGGCCAAGCAGTGTTGGAAAACGTACAAACTGTGTTCCTGTAGGAGATCACTACGTATGTACAAACGGCAAAGCCTTCAAAACGAACACCGTGGCAGGCATGTATTGGAAATATTTTCGTTAAAATGGGCAAAATATAAACAGACGTAAGTGTAAAGTAATATTTCCTTCACCATAAAAAATCTCGCCACTCTTTGGATCTAATAAAGACGATTTAGAGCTTAACAAGACAAATGTTTTCAGCATTACTTTCGCGTATGGAAAAACCTATATAGGGCTAATGACGCGAACTGTTCAGAATCGCATAGTTAAACATTAGTGTCTTACTCGCCACCGAGAAGCCAGTAGATACGCTATCATATTGGTTATTTCATAAAACATAATGGAACAGAAATTGTGGCCCATACGTCAAACTTCGGGAGCTTTATCATCAATGAACCCGTGGATATACGACTACCTGACTTCTTATCAATCAGAACGGCCATTTACAATTAGTTAGTGCATAGAATCCTGTGACAGAAAAACTTCGTGATCTGTGTAGCTGGCGTCTTTCTTCAGTAAAGACAGTTTATAAGCGGAGCAGAGACGAACGGGGACTCATTCTTCTAGCAGCCACATGGACCACATAAGAGGGAATCCTCTGTCATAAGCGACTTTGGCAAGGACAGAGTCTTATGGACAGCGCCTAGGAACGAGCCTGTCGTAAATGATAAAGCTGCTCGGTTGAACGCGCGCTGCTGTAGTGATCATCAATGTAAAAGGGTTGAAAGATGTTGAAACCAGAAGTAGGGGAGAAGGGGTTTGACTTCGACAGAAAGTGGAGGCCAGAGGTCTGCTCCTCTGCAAAGCAAACTAGGTGACTGTCTGTGACAGATCTGACGACAGAGCTGAATGCAGGTGCAGGCTCTCGGAGCACACCGTACAACGCACACAGTTCAACAGTTCCCATGTCAGCGTCAGTTACGACTGCCATAGGACAGAATCACCAAGAGAAATATGTGGAAACGTGTCGCCTGGTCGGATGATCATGTTCCTTGTTACACAAGGTCGTCGAGTCGTATCCGTAAACTTCCTCATCCATGCGAAAGTCTTCTCTAAACAGGTGCTACCCAACAGACACAGACAGATGGGAACAGTATTACGCCAGTGGGGGACATTTACTTTCGTTCCATTGGATCTGTGCTAGTAATCACCATGACAGCTGTGAGCCACGCTTGATGTCTTCCCTAATGGGACCTGATGGTGAATTCTCGGTGATCTGTTCTCGATAAAATTTGCCTGATCTGAACCCGATGGAACACGTCTCAGATGCTATCGTGCACCAGTTCATCATCCACGGGAATTACGGGAATTGCGTGGCCTCTGCGCAAATATGTAGTACCACATACCTTTAGAAACCTATCAAGGATTTGTCAAATCCATGCCATCCACAAATTCTGCTGTAATGCGTTGCACAGGTGGACCAGTTCACCATTAAACAGGTGTTTCTAATGTTTTGCTGGTTTCTATTCTAATTACTTATTTCAAATGCAAAAATGGTTCAAATGACTCTGAGCACTATGGGACTTAACATCGGAGGTCATCAGTTCCCTAGAACTTAGAACTACTTAAACCTAACTAACCTAAGGACACCACACACATCCATGCCCGAGGTAGGATTCGAACCTGCGACTGTAGCAGTCGCGCGGTTCCGGACTGAAGAGCCTAGAACCGCTCGGCCATCGCGGCCGGCATTCCAAATACACCAATATACGGTGCCAGAACTGTGTGAAATATTACTCCGGCTGTTTTTGTAGACATTCTTCCCCATAAATGTCTCTTTTACACTTTTTCAAGTATGGTGCTAGAATTCGCATAAGTTATGGGCTCATGCTTTTCAGTTACTTTCTCTTACCTTTAACGATATTCAAAAACGGACTTGAAAGGCGACAATCTTCAGTTTCATTCCTGATATTAGCAGGAAATCTTCAGCAAAAGTACTTAGTGCTGATACTTAAGACACTACATGCTTTCAAAAAGACTGACCGAGAGGCGACAGCAGAAAATGGGCTTAGCAAACCGAAATATTTCAATTCAGTTAGATACCTTGTTGCTGCGACTGCTTCCCCAGTAAGAAGCTACACATTCTAAAATTAACTTTACGGTCACTTAAAGTATGAACAGCAATATAAAACATTAGTACGAAATTTGTAGTAACTTGATTCCTAGTAGAGATATGGGGAAACTGGAAATACTTCAATAGATAATTTCGCGCTGATGACTATAAATGCTGAACCACGCTGTACCATATTTATTTTATTGGTGATTATAAATATTCTTGTTTGAGTATTGGAGTTTACGGAGTGTCCCAATAATGTTGCAACAAACTTCGAGTTTTCCAGAGTTGTCTTAAAGCACAAATCGAGAACCTCGTGTAAGGAAAAGTCATCGAGCGACGCTACAGAGCGTCCAGCCACTAGGCCACCCCTTCAGTAGTAAACGTGCCATTTCACGCTGACGGACCGTAGGCGGAACGTCTAGCAAAGTTGTTTGCCATTCACTGATCGCGAATGATTGCCACGATGGCCAATGGAGAAGATAGACGTAGCTGCTGGTAGAAAATTCTTGTCTCCTATGAGTGGATGGGTGACGTTTTTGGACACGGGTTTCCATCTGCAGTTTTCTCCTGTATACCGAACAAAACTGGAGATTTTAGAGGGTTCCAAGAGAAAAATTAACTGCAGTGGACCAGCTTCCCATCCTACATTTGTTTCTCAAGATAACCTCTACAATTCCTCGACGTTTGACGCAAAATTTCTCGGACACCCTGTACATGTCACACTTATTACTTGCTGAACTAAAGCAGATATAGTTATCAGGAAGGTGGAACTTGGCACCTACTATCAACGGACGGGACAAACAGATTTATTTAATCATTACTATCAACAGACCTCAACAGAACAAAAAATAATCACTGAGTAATTCTAACAACAAATAATAACCCAATAGAATCTAGTCAGGATATCCTTTCCTAAGATTATTCGTGCTTTCCTTTTCAATATGCGCAGTTATAACTGTGAGACTCTTTTCAATATAATCTACTGATCAGTTAGCAAATGGTGGCATATAATAAACCTTTGCCAGCAGCAGACAGGGATCTTGGTGGTCACGGAGGAAAGCATCAGACAGGGAGTTCGCAGAGGCACATGTTATGTGTTATGATAGTTCATTCTCGGAACTACTTTCATATTCATAACGAAACGTACTCCTGTTATACCATCTCCTGCAGCTGTTGATATTAGCCTATATTCATATTACTAGAAATACTTACCTTCTTTCCAGTTCACTTCAATGTACTCGTCTATATCTAGAATGAGACGCTGCAATTTCCTTTTAAAATTTTCTAGCTTACCTGACACGTTCACACGTCGACATTCTACGCCTCGGCTATTTCGTTATTACATATTTTTCTTATAGTCAGGTCGCCTTTGGCAGTCCCCTCACGGAAAAACGAATGGAGTACTAATCTGGAATCTTATGCCAATGGAGACATCATCATGACACTTGTTTTGTAGATACACTTAATTTGTCTGTAATTTAGTGGTTTCCATTGGTTTCTGCATTCTCATGCTGTTGTTCATTGCCGGTTCATCCGCATTTTAGCGACAGTTCCCCACGCCAAGTACAAGAGAGTACCCTTAACCTCTGTCCGCACCTCCTTACTCTTTCAGAAGGCCGCTGTCGGAACAATGATGGCTTATTAAGCTGGGAGTCTCCGGCCACCATTGCTGACGAGCTTTGTTTAAAAATTAAGCAATGTCCACGTTCGAACCAGAGGGTTTTGAATAGCAGTCAAGGGCGCGTTCCCTCGGCAATGCAAACAGAAAAAACATTTACTAAATAATGCCTACTTATCACATCAGCAATGCTCCTCGCTCTATCAACATATATAAATAAGCAGATTAAAAGTGGTAAATATTACTATTGTATCAGAATTTTAGAATTTTATCTCACCTGTAATGCAAGACTTTGGTGTGGTCATACATCGTAACTTCACAACTATGGTAGTGCATTCTTGGAATCCTTGGTGCGACACATTACCACCTTCACAACGTCAAATATGGTGGTGTCTCTAAATTAATTTCTCATCTGTGTAACGTGCCTCTAACTTTTCTTAAGATGGTGGCTAGTACACTCCTGGAAATTGAAATAAGAACACCGTGAATTCATTGTCCCAGGAAGGGGAAACTTTATTGACACATTCCTGGGGTCAGATACATCACATGATCACACTGACAGAACCACAGGCACATAGACACAGGCAACAGAGCATGCACAATGTCGGCACTAGTACAGTGTATATCCACCTTTCGCAGCAATGCAGGCTGCTATTCTCCCATGGAGACGATCGTAGAGATGCTGGATGTAGTCCTGTGGAACGGCTTGCCATGCCATTTCCACCTGGCGCCTCAGTTGGACCAGCGTTCGTGCTGGACGTGCAGACCGCGTGAGACGACGCTTCATCCAGTCCCAAACATGCTCAATGGGGGACAGATCCGGAGATCTTGCTGGCCAGGGTAGTTGACTTACACCTTCTAGAGCACGTTGGGTGGCACGGGATACATGCGGACGTGCATTGTCCTGTTGGAACAGTAAGTTCCCTTGCCGGTCTAGGAATGGTAGAACGATGGGTTCGATGACCGTTTGGATGTACCGTGCACTATTCAGTGTCCCCTCGACGATCACCAGTGGTGTACGGCCAGTGTAGGAGATCGCTCCCCACACCATGATGCCGGGTGTTGGCCCTGTGTGCCTCGGTCGTATGCAGTCCTGATTGTGGCGCTCACCTGCACGGCGCCAAACACGCATACGACCATCATTGGCACCAAGGCAGAAGCGACTCTCATCGCTGAAGACGACACGTCTCCATTCGTCCCTCCATTCACGCCTGTCGCGACACCACTGGAGGCGGGCTGCACGATGTTGGGGCGTGAGCGGAAGACGGCCTAACGGTGTGCGGGACCGTAGCCCAGCTTCATGGAGACGGTTGCGAATGGTCCTCGCCGATACCCCAGGAGCAACAGTGTCCCTAATTTGCTGGGAAGTGGCGGTGTGGTCCCCTACGGCACTGCGTAGGATCCTACGGTCTTGGCGTGCATCCGTGCGTCGCTGCGCTCCGGTCCCAGGTCGATGGGCACGTGCACCTTCCGCCGACCACTGGCGACAACATCGATGTACTGTGGAGACCTCACGCCCCACGTGTTGAGCAATTCGGCGGTACGTCCACCCGGCCTCCCGCATGCCCACTATACGCCCTCGCTCAAAGTCCGTCAACTGCACATACGGTTCACGTCCACGCTGTCGCGGCATGCTACCAGTGTTAAAGACTGCGATGGAGCTCCGTATGCCACGGCAAACTGGCTGACACTGACGGCGGCGGTGCACAAATGCTGCGCAGCTAGCGCCATTCGACGGCCAACACCGCGGTTCCTGGTGTGTCCGCTGTGCCGTGCGTGTGATCATTGCTTGTACAGCCCTCTCGCAGTGTCCGGAGCAAGTATGGTGGGTCTGACGCACCGGTGTCAATGTGTTCTTTTTTCCATTTCCAGGAGTGTACTTAACATGTAAGCTTGATTGTGTAGCTGTAATGTCAAATTGAGTGATCAGTTTCGTGTTTAGTGACGTAAAAATGCTCTGCACTTAAAAATGAATCTGCAGTACCAGTGACGGCAGTCTTGTGACTCACATTAAATGACTGTGGTTACCAGAGACATGTAATATGCTACAGCCTAATGAAACATATCACAGTTTTTCAATTATAGCTTATTGCAGATATGGAACAATGAAGGAATTAATTCCTTTCTTCCAATATGTTTCGAATCGATGTGTCGAAAAAATTTCTCAAGAATAAGTGTGATATAGACAGATAATTCGGAACTAAAACAAGCAATGCGAACGTATTCAAGAATTAAGTTCTTCTGCATTTCCTTACGAATGACCATTCAGTATACCTCACGTCATACGAATGTCATGGCCTCAATCATGTCCTTAACTGTTAAAATTCTTCCCAATGCCATCTCTAATATCCTCGATGTTGACTGGTCGTTAAACCGTAATCTTCGTCCCTTCTTCTCAGTAATATTTGACAACATCGAAACGAAGTCACACGTAATCTCTGGCAGCGTATCCGTTATTACGGAACAAGAAAGAGAGTGATAAGCGGAAACGGTGGGAGGTGGCTGTTGGAGCTTATGCTCGTATCGGCCCTCCATCACCGTACCACGCTGGCTTGCGTGCGGTGAACGGTGGCTTTGCGGCTTGCAGAGCACCGGCTCTATATTTTACAGCGTAATTTATGTTCTACGGACATGGCACTGCCGTAATTTTTCATTTTTGGGGGATCAACGGTTTACTGCAGAGCATACACTGAGGGAGCAACTAGCACACACTGTCATCATATTAAAAAGGAATTACTGTTGTTAACACATCAGCTCTTCCCTCAGGAGTGCGGAATTTCGAATCTGAAGACTGTGTGTACCATTTTTTTTCACAGACTTAATTCTTTTGTTGAAACAGATTTAACCTCATACTCCATTTGTGTGTGGAGATCACAGTACAAACACCGAAGTCTGTACGCGGTACTCACAGTTCTACGTGTTCAACAAGTTCGAAAGATAGATCACACGTCCCGAGTTGTCAAGACATCGAAAAAAATTGTTCCTACGAATATTCTATCCAAGACCCTCATTTATGAAGAATGCACGGAAATGTAAGGTGAAGTAACGAAGGCTGAAATACTTAATTCTGTACACAGACATCAGTTCAGCAAAGAAGACTTCAACATAATTTCGATAATGTTTCCCATTCGAAAATGAATGACAGATACAGAAATACGTAAGCGCGTAATTGAATAACAGCTATAGTCTCTCGTGGGAGGAAAGGCAAGTGTACCTGATAAAGTATTCACTGGATTTGTATCAGCTGCACAGCAAATATGCCGCCAATTCTGATAACAGTGTATCGCAGGTCACCAGAAGAAAAGCGTCCCTTGGGTATGGAAAAAGACAAAAGCTGTTTCAATCTTGTGAAAGGGTCACAGTCATCATCATCATCAACATTATTTTCTTCTTCTTCTTCTTCTTCTTCTTCTTCTTCACTCCAAGCATTAGACTTTTTTTTTTTCTTTTGCCTGTTAAGATACCCATCGCTTTCCCTGTCTTCCTTGACTCTTCCCACGACTGACTTAAATCTTGTTACCTGGAGACGTAACCTTCCTCTACTCATTCTATTCGGATATTCGGTACTTTACTGTGGATGTTTAGTATACGTGTTCAGTTCTTCCCTAATTCCCGAATTTCGAAATCTGTCGGCTATTGTGTATCCCTTTACTGCTCTTAGAAAGTTCATTTGCGTTGCTTGTATGTGACTTTCTTGACGTCGTCTTATAACCCACGATTCACTTCCATAAACAAGCATTGGAACTGTCAGTGTCTTGTAAAATTGCAATCTTGTTCATTTCCTCGTTTTACTTTTTAAACATGTATTGTTCCACATACATTCCCAAATTTTGTTGATATCTTCTCGATGTCTTCGTCATACTCATATATGACGTCACAACCCAAATAGTTATTAACATGTTCTGTTGTTCTTTTGATGATCGCAATGATTGTTCATTCAGGACATTTCCATTTGAAAAGCATTGATTTTCTTTTCTTTCTGAAATGGACAAATGGTACCCTTCAGAAACGCTACCTAATAAACATATTATCCTTTGTAGGTCATCTTCGTTATCCGCCAGGAGTGTGACGTTGTCTGCACATATAAAATAATTTAAGCGGGAGTTACCGTATTCCCCAATTAAACATTCTCCTTCCGTATTGCATCAACTACATAAATGGTAAAAATGGTGGGTGAAATGAAGCAGCGTCGCCGGCCAGGGTGGCCGAGTGGTTCCAGGCGCTACATTCTGGAACCGCTACGATCGCAGGTTCGAATCCTGCCTCGGGCGTCGATGTTTGTGATGTCCTTAGGTTAGTTAGGTTTAAGTAGTTCTAAGTTCTAGGTGACTGATGAACGTAGATGTTAAGTCCCATAGTGCTCAGAGCCATTTTGAACCATTTTGAAGCAGCAGCATCTTCCTGCTTTGTTTGTGGCTATAGGCTGTGTTGGAGTGTCCCTTGTATCTGAAATTACTTTCGAGTGTACAGACCTTTTAAAACCTATCCTCATAATTCTCCACAGTTTCTTTCTATCAACTTTACTGAATGCCTTAATAAGATCAATGAACGCTAAATAGAGTTCCCAATTATACTCTCTCCGTTTTTCGATAACTTGTTTTACTATAAATACTGTATCTGCTGTCGATCTGCTCCTCCGAGACACCATTTTTTCTTCACCTAATAAACTCTCAGCTATAATCTTTTAGCTTTTGTTCACTGTTGTTGGATAAACTTTCTGTGCGGTGTCAAGTAAGTCAAGTAAGTGTAACAAAAGATGATACAGACCTATCTCAATGAGGGCTAATTTTTTAGCTTGGTGGAAGGCTTTTTGTGCAAGAGTATGATCATTTTTTTCAAAGACCTGAAAATTCTGTCCTCGGAGTACGTATCAGTAGTGTAAGAAGTGTGACAGAATTGTTAATGTTAGAGATACTACTTCTATATACCACTTCACACCACTGCACTACAACATATAATTTACATATGTTACATAACCTAGATGGCAAAAAGTAAAGAAATGGAAGAAAAGAGAAAAATAAAATAGCCAAACGAAGTTACAGCATACAAAGAATATCTTTCCAATGGGAGTTGTTTTACATTCCATTTTACTTAAATAGGCACATAGGTATAGACTGATCTCGGTCTGGGTCAATCCTTTTGCTGTTACTAATCGCTTAGTAGCGGAATTAGTAGTAAAGCGTTTGCCTGGTATGCATAAGCGTTTAAATTGGAGGTATTAATAAGGACAGATGCTCCTCGTAGGCCGAACTTGTTGCAGATGCGCAATAAATTTGTACCACGTTTTCCTTGTTGGCAGATGCATTCCAGTCTATCTAAACTGAAAGTTTCGTCCAGCTTCAGTACACAGAAACCACAATAACTATAGCCAGATGTTGATATCGCAGCTCTTGATTAGCCACAACTTAATTCCCGTAGCGACGTCTAATCGCGAGCGGCCGTCAGCAAGTAGCGGCGCCGTTGCGTCACCCGGTGGCCACACCCTCGCAGTAAGCCGACTCCTGATGCGACTAGGCGACAGCGCCGGCCGCGTTAATTAACGTCGCCAATAAAGCTGTCGCGTGACTCTAAAGCTGTCTCCGTCGTCCCTCACAGCACGCGCATGCGTGGAATTATGAGTGACGCACAGCATTTCATAGTCGCTTCCGCCAACTTTCGTGGAAATTAGGCAGACGTTGTCGTGACAGCTTTCTGTACTGACACTGGGGGTGACATTTAGAAAGATGAAAACATAACCGTTAATTTGCATCACGAACAACTGTTCACATTAAAACTTCGTAGCCTCACCAACATCGCTTCGTGGAAATGTTTAATGCCATTCCATTCCCCAATTGCGGGTTTATTTTATGAGAAGGGTCAAGAATGGAACAACTACCTTAATATTCAACATACCATTTTTTTCGTTGCATAAATCACAAATTTATCCACTGATATGAACGGTTTCAATTGTTGCTAGCAACCATCTTAGGCATAAATTAAACATTGTTCATAAATACACTCCTGGAAATGGAAAAAAGAACACATTGACACCGGTGTGTCAGACCCACCATACTTGCTCCGGACACTGCGAGAGGGCTGTACAAGCAATGATCACACGCACGGCACAGCGGACACACCAGGAACCGCGGTGTTGGCCGTCGAATGGCGCTAGCTGCGCAGCATTTGTGCACCGCCGCCGTCAGTGTCAGCCAGTTTGCCGTGGCATACGGAACTCCATCGCAGTCTTTAACACTGGTAGCATGCCGCGACAGCGTGGACGTGAACCGTATGTGCAGTTGACGGACTTTGAGCGAGGGCGTATAGTGGGCATGCGGGAGGCCGGGTGGACGTACCGCCGAATTGCTCAACACGTGGGGCGTGAGGTCTCCACAGTACATCGATGTTGTCGCCAGTGGTCGGCGGAAGGTGCACGTGCCCGTCGACCTGGGACCGGAGCTCAGCGACGCACGGATGCACGCCAAGACCGTAGGATCCTACGCAGTGCCGTAGGGGACCGCACCGCCACTTCCCAGCAAATTAGGGACACTGTTGCTCCTGGGGTATCGGCGAGGACCATTCGCAACCGTCTCCATGAAGCTGGGCTACGGTCCCGCACACCGTTAGGCCGTCTTCCGGTCACGCCCCAACATCGTGCAGCCCGCCTCCAGTGGTGTCGCGACAAGCGTGAATGGAGGGACGAATGGAGACGTGTCGTCTTCAGCGATGAGAGTCGCTTCTGCCTTGGTGCCAATGATGGTCGTATGCGTGTTTGGCGCCGTGCAGGTGAGCGCCACAATCAGGACTGCATACGACCGAGGCACACAGGGCCAACACCCGGCATCATGGTGTGGGGAGCGATCTCCTACACTGGCCGTACACCACTGGTGATCGTCGAGGGGACACTGAATAGTGCACGGCACATCCAAACCGTAATCGAACCCATCGTCTACCATTCCTAGACCGGCAAGGGAACTTGCTGTTCCAACAGGACAATGCACGTCCGCATGTATCCCGTGCCACCCAATGTGCTCTAGAAGGTGTAAGTCAACTACCCTGGCCAGCAAGATCTCCGGATCTGTCCCCCATTGAGCATGTTTGGGACTGGATGAAGCGTCGTCTCACGCGGTCTGCACGTCCAGCACGAACGCTGGTCCAACTGAGGCGCCAGGTGGAAATGGCATGGCAAGCCGTTCCACAGGACTACATCCAGCATCTCTACGATCGTCTCCATGGGAGAATAGCAGCCTGCATTGCTGCGAAAGGTGGATATACACTGTACTAGTGCCGACATTGTGCATGCTCTGTTGCCTGTGTCTATGTGCCTGTGGTTCTGTCAGTGTGATCATGTGATGTATCTGACCCCAGGAATGTGTCAATAAAGTTTCTCCTTCCTGGGACAATGAATTCACGGTGTTCTTATTTCAATTTCCAGGAGTGTAGTTCAACATACTAACAATAAATACAATCTAAAAAGAAAAGAAAGTGACGGGGAAAATGCCACAAAATTTAAGTTACCATGTGTAGCTCGTCACATGTTGTACAATCAAGCAGTTAGTCATTGAAACTGCTGTTAATCTAGGTAGAGACAAATGCACTTCCGCTAGAGGGCACACTGTATGCAATATCACGACGTTAAATTATCGTATTAAAACAAAAAAAAAAACACTAGAAAAACAATGTTGTCAGTTTAACTTAGCGTAGCGAAAGCATTTCATAACTAATAATTAAATATGAGGGTATGTGAGACGATAAAATTATTATCCTAATGAGCAGGCTGCTGAAAGACTGTGGAAACCTGCATATCAGTAGATTACGAAGTAATTTAACGATTAAATTGCAAGATATAAAAGGGCAGAAAGGAGGCATTGTAAAGTCGATGAGTGCATTCTACATCAGTAAATTACTAAATAACTTAACAAATAACGGAGGGGCCAAAGGGTCACTACCGTAAATCAAACTGACAACATTTTTCGCAGAGCTTTTGTTTCGGTAAAATAATTTAATTATGTAATTTTGCATACAGTGTTGCCTTCTAAAGGATGCAAGTTCTCCCCTGTTTCTCAAAACACTGCATCACTGAAGACACAGTAGTTTTAAAGACTTTGTAATTGTTTGTACAACAAGTGACCAACCACACAAGGCAGCGATAATTTTACGGTAGAGTCCCTGTAACTTTCTTTCTTTTTATACTCTAAGTGTTGTAAGCACCATAATTTTTTATGAATAATATTTATTCTATCTATTTTAAATCTGAAGACTGTTGCCACAATAATCGATATCGGTGACATCATTCTATAAATGTGCGATCTATACTAAAAATATATACAGATTGAATCTATAGCTTGTTCTATAGAACTTAAGCGGGAAAAACTGTTAATCTCAACTTACCTGTATAAACGATTTAGGAGACGATCTGAGCAGCCGTCTTAGGTTGTTTCCAGATGACACTGTCCTTTACCGACTAGTAGAATCATTAGAAGATCAAAACAAATCGCAAAATGAGCTAGAAAATATATCTGTATTGTGCAAAAAAGTCAATTGACCCTAAATAACGAAAAATGTGAAGTCATTTACATGAGTGCTAAAAGGAATCCCTTAAACGTCGATTACACGACAAATCAGTCTGATCTAAAGGGCATAAATTCAACTAAATACATAGGAACTACAATTACGAACAACATAAACTGAAAGGAAGACATAGAAAATGTTGTGGGAAAGGCGAACCAAAGACTACGTTTTATTTGCAGGACACTTAGAAAATGTAACAGTTCCACTAAAGAGACTGCCTACGCTATGCTTGTCCGTCCTCTTTTAGACTACCGCTGCGCGGTGTGGGATCCTTACCAGAGAGCACTGACGAAATACATCGAGAAAGTTCAAAGAATGACAGCACGTTTTATATTATCTCGAAATTACTGAAATGATACAGGATTTCGGGTGGATGCCATTAAAACAAGGACGTTTTTCGTTGTTACGGAATGTTCTCATGAAATTACATTCACCAGGTTTTTCCTCCGAATGTGAAAATATTTTCTTGACGCCGTCCTACATAGGTAGAAACGATCATCGTAATAAAATAAGGGAAATCAGAGCTCTCACGGAGCCGCCCGCTGTGGCTGAGCAGTTCTAGGCCCTTCAGTCCGGAACCGCGCTGCTGCTACGGACGCAGGTTCGAATCCTGTCTTGGGCATGGACGTGTGTGATGTCCTTAGGTTTGTTAGGTTTAAGTAGTTCTAAGTCTAGGGAACTGATGACCTCCCATAGTGCACAGAGCCATTTGAACTATTTTGAGCTCGCACGAAAAGATATAGGTGTTCGTCTATTCCGCGCGACGTACGAGATTGGAATAATAGAGAATTATTGTGAAAGTAGTTCGATGAACCCTC
Source organism: Schistocerca serialis cubense (assembly GCF_023864345.2). Lineage (NCBI taxonomy): Eukaryota > Metazoa > Arthropoda > Insecta > Orthoptera > Acrididae > Schistocerca > Schistocerca serialis. The sequence continues at coordinate 969,440,024 of NC_064638.1, forward strand.
TGCTAGGCACTTAAATGTGATTTGTATAGTATCCATGTAGATTTAAATGTAGACAGTTGTGCCCCCGTAAGCTCCGTGAATAGCTAGCTCACCATACTTCACATGTGCCTCTTCTCTCTCTTTCTCTTACTGACAGCGAATGACGGCCTGCCCATGTGGTCAACAACCCGCGCAAGAATGTACAATCAAAGCGTCAGGTAAAAGGCGACAGAAGCGACACCCGGTTACTAGACAGCGACGGAGCGTGCCAATAGGCATAGATGTAAGAACATTGGTCTGCAGTCATCCTAAGAGACCTCAGCACGCGACATGTGTGCCCGTTAGTGGCCAATGCTAACGAGAGCAAAATCTGTGGAATCCAGTAGCATGGCACGCGCTGCCGATCTTAGTGACACGGCCTACTATCGATCCGGCGAAAGGGTCTGACTTGAACGAGGAACAACATATGAGAGTGACAGTCACTGTGCATCAATTTTCGCATGTTTTCACGTCCGTAATGGAGAAAAGACAGATCAAAAGACCCCTGGCAAAATATCGCCTCAACAACGGGGTACGTCCACCAATTCGCCAGTGTTCAAACAGAATGTTGGCGGTTGAAAGATGGGTAACACGTGTTAGCCGTGTGGCTCCATCAACGATATTCCCGCCGTCGGTATCGGTTATCTTTCCGGTGGTGTGCGCAGAGCGCGCGGTTGCGCCACCTACATGGGCGCTTGGGGAGCGAGGGGTAAGCTCTAGCAAGTAGCGAGGATTTTGCTTTGGGACCCTAGCAGTAACGTCGTTTGGGAAGTCTGTCGGACAGGACCGGCGCCGTGTGAGACAGCAGGAAGAGCACCTCTAAAAGAGGCTGTTTACCTGGGTGACGGCGCCGTAGCAAATATCGCCGGCGTGGAAGCAGTCGCGTTACTGGGAAGCCGTTGGTGTATTTCGCTTGCTGCATATCTCCTGGCACCAGGATTGCGGCGGCTGGCTTCTTCGAACAAGCAAGAGGGTAAGGGCCTTGCTTGTGCTGTACCCTGTGGCCGGAATCGGCTACTGGGTTCGCTGCTGTTGATTTCATTTTCTTGGCCGGCCGTTGCTACTCCTACTGAGGTTGTCTATGAATGTGTTAATTTCAACTTGCTTAGTACGCAAGGTTCTGCTGGGAGCTGTATGTGCTGTGATGATTAACGTTTACTAGGGCCTGGAGTGCTGATACATTCTATTGGTAGATTGCTACTGTCAGTGTTTAACCGCCATTGAAAACAGTTTGGCTGGTCCTTGTCTAAGTGCCTCCTGGTTATTGTATTTATATCACACGACGAAACTAAGCTGGCCAGTTGCTGTAGATATACATGGATAAAATTTTCCCTGGATATATTTTGCTGTGAATTGCGACAACATTACTGTTACGTTTCTATGTGAAGTAATAGTGTGTCTGAGAGATACGTGTCTAATTCTAAATGAGTAGTTTCATAAATTCTTACAAGTTACTGAGAGGCCAGTCGTTATTGTGTGTTTAAATAGTTTGAAACTAATTCTATTAATAAAAGTACAAGAATTCCTTCAATGACAGTGTATGGATATTGTAATTAATTCTGGTTTAATCACAAATTTAAGTGTGGCTATTTGCTGTAAGTCGCTTTGTGTTTTGCGTGAGGGTTTCTCAATATACCGTTAGCCTGCACGCTAGTTACTTCAAGTCTGAGTTCGTTTTATCAAGACTTCTGCTGTTTGTGCTGTTGTCTATTCCCCCCAACCCCCTTTGCCCGAGCGTGCCGGCTGGCCGTGTATCTTGTTCACTCGCGCTTAATGTACAATTGGCCTTATGCACATGAGATAATAGATTTGTTCTGCTTAGCTGATGTTCATCAATTGGTTGATTAGTTCTACAGATAATGTGCTGTAATGAATTATTGTGTTTCTAGTTCCTTAAGGCAGATGTCAGTATGTTGTAGATATCCACTAATTCTGGGATTTTTCGTGCCTATTCGTGACCGTTGCTGCTCCCTTTTGGGTGTCCATGCCGAGCCTGTATTGGAAACAGCTGAGCAGGTGGGCGTCCGCTTCTGGGCGTAGTTTGTCGAATCCCACGAGGTTCCTTGGTCATAGGAAATTTTATATTTTATACCCTACATTTTAGGGTGCCTGCCATTTAAGTACCGTGGTTGTTTGCCATTGTCTCTGATTTGTTGTTGCCTGTACTCTGAATTAATTTGGTAATACCAATCACTGCAGTAACCAAAGACTACATTTTCTCGTTAAATTTTAGTAAATTGTTCTTCAGGTTGATCACAGTTTTGAGTAAATTATTTTTAATTCATTTTACTAAATGTGTAATGAATAATTAAATTTTGAAGCAACTTGTCTCACCTAAATGGTAATTTTAAAAATGTGTGGTAATTTTAAAAATGTGTTGATGGTTTTGTTTGTTATTTGTCTTGTTTAAATGTGCCAAATAAATGTTCAGTGGAACTGCCGATGGTGATTGCCTGATGTGTCACTTGGTCCAGTCCTACCACACCACAGCCTATTGTGCTGAGCTTATGTCGTTGTGTAAAATGTTTAATTCCATGCTGTACTGACACGTCAATGGGAGGAAGTGGAAAGATGCTGGAAAACGACATCTCTGAATCCTCAGAGAGCCTTTGGTCCTTATATTTGGTTCTTTTAAAGAATACGAATGATAAATGACGTTTCCTCATCTACAACAGATGGCTGAACAAAATCACAAAGAATGACGTCTATCCATTGACGTGCATTGGTGACACCCTAGACTGATTGAAAGGAGAACAGTATTTCTCAGCTATGAACATTCTGACAGTCGGTTGGTAACTTGGAGTTGGCTGGCGGCCTCTGTGAATTCAAAATTATGCTACAGTAAATGTGTATCCCTCCAACCCCCTTCGAACATATGATGGATAACTTACTTCGATACTTTAAATGGACGACATGCCTTTGATCTCTAGATGACATTGCCATTTTCTCAAAGACATTTAAAGAACATAGAAGGTGCCTAAGATCTGTGTTGAAGCATGTTCACTCCACAGCCCTCCACCTGAATCTGAGAAAGTGCACCTTCATCGGCCTAGAAAAAAAAGCAGTCACAGATTTTTCCACCTCCTCAGCACACTTCCACACGTTCTAGGAATGTGCTCATGAAGGCGGTTGTTCATAAAGGACTTTTGTACCAAGGCACGTATCTGCAAGAAATCCTGCAGGAAGACGCTAAATTTTCCTGGCAGAATGCCAAGACAGAACTTTACACTAATGATAGTGATTCTGGGATTGATACTGTTCTAGTACAGCTTTCGTATGAAACATAAAACGTGATTTATGCTTTCACTGTACACTCCAAGCCCAGGAAGAACCATTCTGCAACCAATAAAGAGTGGATTCCAGTAGTTTTGGCCATATTTATTTAGAAAATAACTGACATTTGTGATGGGCCATCATTATTTATGCTAGTTATCTAGCTTAAAGGATCCATCAGGTCGACTGGTGAGATGGGCAATGAGGCTTCAAAAGTACATCACAGAGGTATAAAAATGCGGATACAACAGTGCCAACTACCTCTCAACGAATCCTATGGCAGAAAACAGCAGCATGGAGTAACTCTCAGTCATCGCTACATTTAATTTCATTGTCCTGAAGACAGGGAATGTACAGCACTGCAGAAAGCAAGAGAAGCGTTGAAGGAAGACGAACAGACCAAAGGAGAATTCCAATTAACAAATTGAACATTGTTTAAGAGGAAATACAATCCAATAGGACTGAAATGGTTGGTCATCATTCCTTCTCGTCTACGGGCAGCTATCCTGAAGTACTTTTATGACATTACAACATCTGGTCTCTGGGGATTCGTGAAGACTGCTCACCATATCAGATGTAGGTACCACTGGCCGGGTCGTACCTATCTGTTAGACACTATGTGAACCAACGTAGTGAACAGCGACAACTGAAGCGTGTGTTACAACTAGTGCCAATCCTGCCTGCAACAGCGCCATTTCATCAAACTGGAATTGGTCTCTTGGACAGGTTCCTGAAGTCTACAAACATGAATTGGACAATAATCTGCGTTGACTATCTCACTTGCTATATTGTCACCAAAGCTGTGGCGGCCGGCAAGCTCGCGAAATTACCAATATCCTTCTCGAATACATCATTCTGAAGCACAGAGCACCCTGTTGATGATCTCTGATAGTAAAAAAGTTATCCAGTCAGGACTAGTGTTAGACATAATATTACATTACATCAACCATCGTATGAAAACTGCTTACCACCTACAGCTGATGCTCTTACAGAATGCTTTAGTAAATGTTCGCAGATATGCTCTCGATGGACACTGATATGACCAGAGAGACTGTTATGCATTATCGCCCATCATGACATTCACATAAAACATGTCGAAGCATTACAGGCTTCATATCACTTTCTCTGCGCCACAGTCATGAGACCAAACGACAATGGATATCCTGTTCACGTTTCAACTGGATGAGATTCAAGATGACTACGTGAAACATCTCATCACCAGGACTGAAGAAGCAAGACATCTGGCTTGCATACGGACCATGGATACCCAAGAGAAAGAGCGATAGTGCAGCAGAACATCGAAATCGTTACTACTACACTACTTTGGGCCATATCGTATCCTTCATTACTTGACTGAGGATGAAGTCGAGGATGAAATGGAGGATTATGATCCTTCATCAAGAAGACGAAAGTGCCGACATGTTGTCCATGTCCTCCAGATGAAGCTCTTTTACAATTCTGAGGTGCAGTTTGATGACGAAAGGCTCAAAAAAGGCAAAGAGTGGCCTGATGATAGCTCAGCTTTAATGTTGATTATAATGAAGTGTACATGACAAGACAACCAGAACAGGAGGCTCTGGTAGGCTGCCGTACAGAGAACCATTGCAAAGATCTATATCAACTCTAGTCTATTCGGCACCAGTTAGAAATTCTGAAACAACAGGTCTCTGTTTCTGCAGGGGAGGAAGCAAAGCCATAAGCTGAGGTGTTAGCAGTGCGATGTAGTGGTTAGTGTTGCTCGACAATGTGCTGCAAGTTGTTAGATAAAACCCGGCCACCAGTTTTTTGTTGTTGATTAGTATTCATCGTTTCTGGAAGGTTTACGATATATCTTATTTGTTTGTATATTCTGGAATGCTTAATGTCTGTATAAATTGTACTGATAGGTGAGAATTAGCTGGAGTTCAGGATGGGACTATGCAGATGAAGATTCAATTTTAACAAGAATTTATTAAACATGCAAGGTACGAGTGCCGGCCGGGGTGGCCGAGCGGTTCAGGCGCTGCTGCTGGAAACGCGCGACCGCTACGGTCGCAGGTTCGAATCCTGCCTCGGGCATGGATGTGTGTGATGTCCTTAGGTTAGTTAGGTTTAAGTAGTTCTAAGTTCTAGGGGACTGATGACCTCAGAAGTTAAGTCCCATAGTGCTCAGAGCCATTTGAACCATTTGAACCAAGGTACGAGTCTACAAAATAAAAATTACTTTGAAAAAACAGTCTTATTCTTTGTAGCCGAAATAAACACTGGTACGTCTCTCTAAAATTAAACTGAGCTAGGTAGCTCAGTGGTTAGCACACTGGACTCGCATTCGGGAGGACGACGGTTCAATCCCGCGTCCGGCCATCCTGATAAGGTTTTCTATGATTTCCCTAATTCGCTCCAGGCAAATGCCGGGATGGTTCCTTTGAAAGGGCACGGCCGACTTCCTTTCCCATCCTTTCCTAATCGGATGAGACCGATGACCTCGCTGTTGGTCTCTTCCCCCCCCCCCCCCCCCCCGAACAACCAACCAACCAATCTAAAATTAACACAAAATATCCTTTTACAGATGGCAGTATCCAGTATATATAGAATGTGGCCCTTCGCCAGGCAATCAATACAACCTAACAAGTAACAGTATATGGCCCTAAGCCCTCAGTTCTATTACTCCTAAGTCATTACACTAGAAAATATACCCTTACCTAATATTGCCACCAATTACTCCTTTCATCTCTTACTACTAATTACACCCATCACCATGACATAAACTGGCAAGAATACTACCCAACCACCCACAATATCTCGTATGTCTAAATCAAGCCACGTCAAGATTTGCACTCCCTGAGCGCGCTGGAGCTCCGTTAGCAAAGCACAGTCTGTTCAGCTCTCCTGCTTCATCCCTCACTGCGCTATTCCAAGCAGGTGTGTGAGAGAGATGACTATACGCCAGTGACGGAAAACTGGGGAAGACGTGTTTGCTACACAGCACGATTGAACCTAAGAAGCGAATATGGAGCACACTTTTACAAATAGAAGTTTACTACATGTATGTAGTCTCAACCTTTAACTTCCTGCCAGAGAAATAACTTTTATTACTTAATTAAGCAATTACATTAGATACTGCTAATACGGTGTGCAAAGTACAGAAAGCTTTACGCACAGACATTTAACATTCAGTTGTGATGTTTATAAATTTATACACATTTCCATTTTAGACTTCGTAAATTTCATAACAAAAAAAAACAGTTCGCAAAGTTGTCTTCAGCGAAACACTAAAATAACTTTAGCGGCTGTTTGTGCAGTCGAGGATATTGCTCTCGGGATAAGATTTTATGAAAGTCTTAGATTTGAAAAACAGATCGTTGAGCTGTGTGCTATACTGCCAGAGAAATAACTTTTATTACTTAATTAAGCAATTACACTAGATACTGCTAATACGGTGTGCAAAGTACAGAAAGCTTTACGCACAGACATTTAACATTCAGTTGTGATGAAGGAGGTAATGAGATACGTTAGCAGCCCTATGCGAGACTGATCTGACAAATACACTCTGTGATAAAAAGTATCCGGACACCTCCAAAAACATATGTTTTTCATATTAGGTGCAGTGTGCTGCCACCTACTGGCAGGTACTCCACATCAACGATCTCAACAGTCATTAGACATCGTGAGAGAGCAGAACGGGGCGCTCCGTACGCGAGATTTCCACACTCCTAAACATCTCTAGGTCCATTGTTTCCGATGTGATACTGAAGTGGAATCGTGAAGGGACCCGTACAGCACAAAAGCGTACAGGCCGACCTCGTCTGTCGACTGACAGAGATCGCCGACAGCTGAAGAGGGTCATAATGCGTAATGGGCAGATATCTATCCAGACCATCACACAGGAATTCCAAACTGCATCAGAAACCACTGCAAGTACCATGACAGTTAGGCGGGAGGTGAGAAAACTTGTATTTCATGGTCGAGTGGCTGCTCACAAGCCACACATCACGCCGGTAAATGCCAAACGACGCCTTTCTTGGTGAAAGGAGCGTAAACATTGCACTATTGAACAATGGAAAAACTTTGTGTGGAGTAACGAATGACGGTACACAATGTGACGATCCTATGACAGCGTGTGGGTATGGCGAATGCGCAGTGAACATCACCTGCCAGCGTGGATGGTGCCAACAGTAAAATTCGGAGGCGATGGTGACGTGGTGTGGTCGTGTTATTCATGGAGGGGGTTTGCACTCTTTGTTGTTTTGCGTGGCACTATCACGGCACAGGCCTACCCTGATGTTTTAACCACCTTCTTGCTTCCCACTGTTGAAGAGCATTTCGGGGATGGTGATTGCATCTTTCAACACGATCGAGCACAAGTTCATAATCCACGGCCAGTGGAGGAGTGGTTATATGACAATAACATCCCCGTAATAGACTGGCCTGCACAGAGTCCTGACATGAATCATATAGAACATCTTTGGGATGTTTTGGAACGTCGGCTTCGTTCTAGGCCTCACCGACCGTCATCTATACCTCTCCTGAGTGCAGCACTCCGTGAAGAATGGGCTCTCATTATCCAAGAAACTTTCCAGCACCTGACTGAATGTATGTCTGTGAGAGTGGAAGCTGCCCTCAAGGCTAAGGGTGGGCCAACACCATGCTGAATTCCAGCATTACCCATAGAGGGCGCCACTAACTTGTAGGTTGTTGTCAGCCAGGTGTCCAGATACTTTTGATCACATAGTGTACGTCGAAATCCGTATTCAGTCATGCAACGCTTCGTTAGCGGTAGCAGAGCGTGCTCGATTGAGTAGAGTGATTTGTTGTAGTTGAATTGCTTATATACTTTATACTTTTTCAGAATGCTCGCTGAAGTTAGGGATCCGACTTATCTGAGACAGAGCGAAGTGGTCTGTGAGCTACGTAAGTGTAAACTCGATTCTGATTGTGTGTGATTTAATTGAGCAGGTTCGCCAAAACAGCAGTTTCCTGGTATATTAGATTAGCGACCGGACTGAGTTAAGTGTGGCCGCTGCTGCTACCGAGGCGCTCTTCAGGAAAAGTTGGAGGTCGTGCAGAGTGACGTTTGCACTCAGAGCACATGCGTAGTTGCAAGCGTGGTTTAACCATTAGTTAGACGGGATGAATGACTTGTTAGGTGTGGACAAGGGGCAGGGTCAATTCTTAATAGCCTGCAATATGAGTATTTAGAAATGGTTGGAGGACCAGACTAAGAATTCCGAGGAAGGGGCAAATGGATGCAGTCAAGTTGCTGCCGATGCAAGAGCGGGACGAGATGTCCTTAACAGGTTTTCGAAATTGTAAACACGTTGCAGGACAATTTGAATCAATGGCACTCGTTTATCGATAGATTCGGCTGATAGTATTACAGGGTTCTTCAATTTTGGTATAGAATTTCAGAGGCAAGCAATGACCATGCAGCTTAATGCTTTGGATGCCTGTTGGAGGTTGTTGGCCACTACTGCTAAGGGAAGGGTGCGAGCGGAAGTAGTGTGAGAATTAGAAGTAAGATGCACATGAAAACAACGAAGTGAAAGGATTTGTAGGTTAGTCCCTCTGAGGATCCTACAAGAGTTGATTAACTGACAATTTTGGTGTGACCAAGGTATGATCGAGCCACTAGTAGAGTACGTAGAGTGAGTAAAGAAAATCGTGACAGCCCTAGAGTTAGCGTATACCGAGGAGCAGGTGATCCGACACATTTTGGGCAGTCTGATATTTTGTGAGACTCCTATCACTTACGATCAGTTACAAGTAATGATCAGGCAGGTGCACGCCGCGGAACTCGTGGACGCCCAACGGAAACTCCTTGATGTCCAGCGGATAGCGTGGACCAAAGATGCGTATTGCGCGGGACCGTCAGTGAAGAAGGCTCCCGAAATAGGCGGTCAATGAAACCAACAAGAAGGACGGGGAGTCGCGAAAATAATATGCTGGAATTATGGCAGATGGGGACATTTGAGAAGGGAGTGCATGGGCAAGAACAGTAGGGAACAGAAATTATGACAACTATTGCAAGGTGATGGGGAAGTATAGGAATCGGCTCTGAAGAATATTTGGCGCATACAGATTGAGTCTGGGCGTGAAAGGGGTTTTGAGAGTTACGGTAATGATGGGAGATTATTCGTGGAAGATAAATACAAGAGTGGTCGAAAATTTGGCAACAGAATGCATATTGGGGGCCTATTTTATTGGTAAGATGGGCCTTATCCAGGGCTGGGCAGGGACGCAGTCTTATTTCATATTTAATCCAAATGTTCTGTTTGTGTTTATCGGCATGAGAAAAGGGGATTAATCACAATGACTGACGGCACTCAGGCTCTGGAAGTGGAAGCAGGAGCAGGCCAAACCTAGTTAGCTGGCCCACTGGTTCACCTCGATAGTTTTCTTTGTCTGTAGTCAATCGGTGCATGAGAGAGAAACAGGGCTCATGGTTAATTCCCATAAGGTAGTTCTAGCCAGTGCGACTATGAAACTTTTGAGGTATATTCTATCGAGAGAGGGAATCTGCATTGACAACGAAAGGATAGACGCTATTGAACAATGTCCTACCCCATGGATTATTAAGGAGGTGGCGAAGTTTGTAGGCATCGAAGTTTCTTTTTTTCGAAAAATTCGTTGATATATTTTGTAACACTCCGGTTTATTATTACTTTACTTATCCCGCTCGATCGGGATCTGATAGCAGCCCAAATAGATATTAATTAATGTGACCGTGTACCTAATGGGGCTGGCAATCGGATTGGACTGCTACGGAGTTGTTACATTCCATTTTGTCCTTCTCAAATGCTGTAATAATGATATGTCTGGTGCCAAGAAGAACAACAACACAGCTTCATTAATCAACAACCTATATTTATCACCAAAAACACAAAGTAAGGAGACAGCCACTGCCTTCGTCGTACAAAATTAATAACGGCTAATCCCAGCACAGGCCTCTTTGTTATTCATTATCGTCACACGCAAATTTTAATCACTGTATCCAACACTGCAATCCAACCGGCCGCCCCACACGGCTCGGCCCACAGCGTGTACCACACTACTCTCTCAACACTCGCTCTCGCTCTCGCAACCCGACACACACTATCGATTGTCTGTCCTGTCGACCTGTGCTGTCGCAAAACTTATAGTAAGGGCCTACAGACCCCTTACATCCCCGCCCTCGAAAACTTCTTTGAAGCCACAGGCGTAAAAGAATCGGTTAGGGGATAGGACATCACTACATAAGAACAAAACACACAGTGCAAATAAGTAATGAAATTACAATCACCAAGAAAATCCTTGACTCTGGTAGTGGGCTGCCTCTACAATAATATTCTACAAAAAGTTATTACATCTCAAAAATATGGCATTGTCCAAATAACACACAACATCAATCCTACTTACTTAACATAGCATGGTAAATATTTTTTTTTATAAACTTATCTTACCAAAAATTTCCAAAAACTTTTCACTTTCAAAGGTTTGTACGAGTCATTAACTACATATCTGTTATAACTTGCTATAGCAAAGACAAGAAAAGAAACTAGTTGAATGCCAGCTACCCCTTTGGTATGCCGTCCTTTCAGCGGGGTTCGTGCCGTCCATACTACTATCACTCTAATTTATAACTCACTTGGCCAACACACATAAAAGTTAAGGAAGAAATTCACAACTTATTGCTACAGCAAAGACAAGAAAACAAACTAGGTGAATGCCAGCTACCCCTTTGGTATGCCGTCCTTTCAGCGGGGTTCGTGCTGTCCATACTATTACCACACTAACTTATAGCTCCCTTCCCAACGCATATAAAAGTTAAGGAAGAAAAAATTACAACTTATTTAAATCTTTAACACAAGCAAATTGAAATTGAGACAAAATATGACATTTATACATTGAATGCCAGCTACCCCTTTGGTATGCCGTCCTTTCAGCGGGGTTTGTGCCGTCCATACTACTATCACTCTAATTTATAACTCACTTGGCCAACACACATAAAAGTTAAAGAAGAAATTCACAACTTGTTCATTACAGATTCCATAAATTTAAATGCTACATTGTACCGCTAAGCATGTCTTACATAATTATTTGCAACACTACAACTAATGTGGTCACCCAATGAAAAATTTTAAACTACTGATCATTTCATTTTCCCAAACATTACTTCCATATGTGAATTGTTATCAAGAAAGCTTAGATGAGAGGTACAATATCTCCTGTTATATTCACATTAATTCAAATCCACTATATGGATATTTGTCATTCATTACTCAGTGCCAGAATCCTGCTTCTAAAGCTTGACCTACGTATAACCATAATTGACTCTGATAGCTAATTGGATACATGAATTACTAATTATTCATTAGTTACACTTTGTTTTATCAGCATACTTCAGATAAACATGTATACCTACAAATAACTTGCAAACAGATGTCGTTCATGTGCTAAATGACATACTTCAATATTTCAAACATCTCATACTCCATACTCTTCATTACACATAACTTAACACCAACTTCAACTGCAAATACATATATATCTTCAACCTATATCAATCCTCCATATACTTCAATACTTCAAACATCTCATACTCAATATACATCATTACGACATAACTCCCTTAACTTAACAGCAACTTCAACTGCATATATATCTTCAACCTACATCAACTCTCCATATTCGCTGCAATAACCACATAAAAATACTACTTCAGGCTCCAAGCCTCTCCATTCATCATATTTCACATCATTTATTCGAACAACTATCTCCTTGTGTATTTGTTTCTTTATATGTTCATCTACTTACAAGCTGATACATTACTTCAATTTTCTTACAACAGTTTGACCTTTTCCTGCCTCATAAAACAACTCATCATATTTCACATCACTTATTCGAACAACTATCTCCTTGTGTATTTGTTTCTTTATATGTTCATCTACTTACAAGCTGATACATTACTTCAATTTTCTTACAACAGTTTGACCTTTTCCTGCCTCATAAAACAACTCTATAAGATTACCCAAATTCTTGTTTAACCAATTAGCTTACCACGACATTATGTAAACATTCGCTTTCTGAATGGTTCTCATTTTATTCCTTCTGGCATTATTAATTTTGGTTATTTACTCACAGTAAACTGAGCTTTTTTTAAGTTATTGATTCTCTAACATCTCACACTCTACATCAACAGCAACTACTACAAATTTACTACATGGTTCCTGACTGAATTACTTGGATGCCACTACCAATCCTAACTACTACACTAATTTTCTTAACCTAAGGATAGAGAAAGATGGTAGAGGAGTGACACTTGAAATTAGAAGTAAAGTCTCACCCAGCTGGGAGTGTACCAGTCGCCACTTGGTATACCAGCAAAAGAGTTGCTAGCTCCCTACACCTAACTTTCTTCAATTCGTACCTCTTGATCCCTTTGTCTATCACCTCTTCCTCTATAATTTGATGAATTACCAAAATGATTCCTTGGGTCTTTACTTCCCCCTCGGTTTTGATCATTAGCCTGATTGTGTTCCTGTGATCGAACAGATTCCAACTGTTCCAGTATTTCCATCAAGGACTCCCTATCTTTAATTAGGCTCCTGGATACAGTTTCCTGCATTCTCCGGCTCATTCTTCTTTTTATTGCTGATATCATTACGTCATCACTCAGGGGTTGTTCCAAGGTCTCGTTCAATTCCCACAAATGTTCGGCAAACTCTCTCAACGTTCCTCTCCATGTATTAAGTGACTTGCGGTGGAGTAGGTCCTCAATTGCTGCACACTGATGACTTTTGGACCAGTATTTCTTCAAGAATTCCTCTTCAAACTGATCATAACTAGTAGTACCTTCCTTCTTCCTGACTCCCCAAGTGAAGGCCTCACCTTCCATTCTATCTATTGCAAATTGAATCTTGTCTGAGTCTTTAAGATGTGCTGGGAAAACTCCTTTTAACCACTTCATAAATATCATTGGGTGCAACCCTCCTTTCGGTCTAAATTTCTGCCCTGTATTATTTTGGACGTACCGATTATCACTGCTCATCAAGGTAACGACTTTACCTTCCCCAATGGTTAAAGTGGCATTGCTAATTCGCTTATCAATTTCTTCTTTCTTGCTCTCCAATTGATGCACTCCCTGTTGTAATTGCCTGACCTCCATTGCAACCCTCTTGTTATCCTCTTCCCGTTGCACGGCTATAGCATTTCTCAGATTGACAGCTAGTTGGTTTTGCCTATCTCCTATCCCCTTAACCGCATCATTACATCGTTTCTGCATTGGCGTCACCTCGGCGATTCGATGACTGCAAATTGTTTCCACTTCGTTGATTCATTCTCCCAATTCGGCTTTCGTTTCTTCAATATCGTCTTCCATCTTTTTTGTTAACTTTCCTTCCATCTTCTCCACGTCTTCCTGGACTTGGTCTATGCTCTTCTGTAGCTTCCTCTCTCTCTTGTTGATGTCCATCTTCAGTCGTTCTTCTAATTCTTGTATTTCCTTCTTCAGACTACATTCCATCTTCATCTGCGATGTTTTGATCTCTTGTGCTATAGTTTCTTGTAAATCTTCCCTTAATGATTTTCGTAAATCTTCCTTTAGTGATGCGTTGTTTTCTTGTAAACTTTTCTCTACTGATTTGTGGAATATTTCTTCCCTTTCTCGTAAATCTTCCTTTAGTGATGCGTTGTTTTCTTGTAAACTTTTCTGTAATGATGCATTATTTTCTTGTAAACTCTTTAGTGATTCTCTTGTTTCTTGTAAACCTTTCTCTACTGATTTGTGGAATTTTTCTTCCCTTTCTCGTTAATCTTCCTTTAGTGATGCGTTGTTCTCTTTTAGCAAGGCTGCCAACATCGACCGTATATCTGCACCCTCTGAAACTGGCTTATTTCTCATCGTTTGTCCCGGTGTCTCGGGATAACTGGTTGAATGTGCTAATGGGCTATCTAATGACACTCCATAATCACTGATTCCTGAATCATCTCTGTCTTCCTGTCCTATCCCTTTCCTTTCAACTACTGCCTCACAAACCTGCTTATCTTCAGTAGACATGTTTGTTTATTTTTAATGCACAGGTAGGTAATATAGAATAACCTCTAGTAACCCAAAACACTCCTAATTACCATGAAACTAATCGTACCTGAAGTATTTTTCAATTAATCCCTAAATTGATACAATATGCAAGAGCATCGAACATAACGACTCTCAAAACCTAATCACTTCAAATATCAATTTTCACATACATAGCTTATGTAAAAGGTTTTAAATAAGATAAATCATACTATTCATAAAATCTATACATATAAAATCCCCCAAAAACAATAAGCATATCTGTATAATTATCATTTAGACAGCGCAGTATGCATAAATAAGTATGCTCAATTTCAGAGTATTTTTCACAAACTTTTTCGGAAATTACTGCAATTGGGCACTTTTCCTAACACGCAATTCAGTTTACAAACGTTTATTTACCGTGAAAACTGCACATTGCAATTTAATGTTATGTCAACCAGTCGTCTCCACTCATCAACCGACGTTACTACGAGTCGCGATGTTTTGACATTTGAAGTTGGCGTGGCGCTGTACTGCCGCCGGAATGCGTGAAGGTCTCGCGGCTCGCTGTGGCGGGACGTCGTAGTTCTCAGCTGGCCGCCCCGTGGCGCTGCAGGCGGGCATAGTTTGTAGTTCGGCTGCTAGATGTTGGGACGGCGCTCGGTGTCTCGAAGTCGCGCGGCTTGCTGTGGCGGGCGTGGGAAATCACCTCGCAGATCGAAGCTCTTTGGCGCAACTGCTACACGTGTCTGCGTGATGTCACTCAATAATTGCGTCGCCACAATACATTGTCGTCCGCATAACGGTTTATGGGTCCACATGAGCTGTCCGAATTTTCACTATTTAAAAAGCAATTTCAGCCACAATATTACTATTAAACACTTCTGTAAAGCTTTCTTGATGAATTCTTAGTTCGTTTTGTTATAGTAATGTTCACACGTGTCTATCTTTGGTGGTCACTTTTCACAGTTTTTCGCGCGGATTTACGCAGTTGCACATTATAGCACAGTTTATTGACACTATTATATTCATCTAAAATGGCAAGAAAAAGTTTAGTCACAATCGTAAGGTGCTATTACTTCGTATTGTTCAAAATGCACTGTTTCTTGTCGCGATTTGAAAGTTTATGCTCTGTCTCGATCCAACATATTTTTTCTCACGTTAAATAAGATAATATTACCTATTGTTCTTTATGATTCGTCCGAAAATTGCACTTGTCCTTTCACGGTAAGCCAAGGGTGTAACACTCCGGTTTATTATTACTTTACTTATCCCGCTCGATCGGGATCTGATAGCAGCCCAAATAGATAATAATTAATGTGACCGTGTACCTAATGGGGCTGGCAATCGGATTGGACTGCTACGGAGTTGTTACATTCCATTTTGTCCTTCTCAAATGCTGTAATAATGATATGTCTGGTGCCAAGAAGAACAACAACACAGCTTTATTAATCAACAACCTATATTTATCACCAAAAACACAAAGTAAGGAGACAGCCACTGCCTTCGTCGTACAAAATTAATAACGGCTAATCTCAGCACAGGCCTCTTTGTTATTCATTATCGTCACGCGCAAATTTTAATCACTGTATCCAACACTGCAATCCAAATAATGCCGGCGCGGTAGACGCGAAAATACAAATATCGGCACTGAAATATCACTGAATCACACTAGTAATTGTACTTGTTCACTTTCCCGTATATTTCTAACACAAAAGGGGTTAAACCGCTGCGATGGCCACCCCCTTTGTCGGTACGGCCTTGCATTACGGCCACCGGCCGCCCCACCCGGCTCGGCCCACAGCGTGTACCACACTACTCTCTCAACACTCGCTCTCGCTCTCGCAACCCGACACACACTATCGATTGTCTGTCCTGTCGACCTGTGCTGTCGCAAAACTTATAGTAAGGGCCTACGGACCCCTTACAATTTGCCGGAAAGGCATCTCCACTTAACCAGTTGCACAACAAAGGGTGTAAGTTCGTGTGTGGACTGTCACAGAAGAGTTCATTTCGAGCATTAAAGGAAACTTTACAATCAGTAGCATTGTCAACTTTACCGGATTTCAGGAGTGAATTCATCCTGCAAACCAACACATTGGCGTTAAGAGTTGGAGCGATTTTGCTCCATGCACAGGAAGTGGGGAGGAGCGCGATTGCTTTTGCCTCATAATGCCTGAATGACATGGAGAAGAGGTACTCCATCTATGAACTGGAAACCTTGCCCATGCTTTTCGGTAAGGAGAAATTCAGATACCACCTCGAGCGCTGGAAGTTCAGTCTCGAAACCGACAACCACTTACCTGGGTGTTGACTAGGCCGAGGCAGATCGGACGCATAGCAAAGTGGACAATGCATTCAAATTCGACGTTAACAGTATCCAGGGTTCGGGAAATATCGTGGCGTATGGCTTGAGCTGTATATTTGGCGGGGATGAAGAGGAAAGAGAAGACAAAAGCGGGCCAGGTGGATGTGTGGGGGTGGCCATGGATATGTCGATCCTTACTCAGATTTCTCAGTTCTTCTGCGACATCAGGGAGTTCCAGGACACCGATGGAGGTATTACGGATGCTAAGGAGAGCTTGCAAGAGGGAGATACTGTTAAGCCCTATCCTTTGGTTGACGGGGTAGTGTTTTGTAGGCACGCGGTAAGATCGGATCCAAAGTAGTAGTGCCTAACAAACTAGTCCCGATTTGTTCAAATATTTCCACGGGTAACCAGTGGGTGGTCGCCTCAGTGTTCATAACACTAAGAAGAACATCCGTGAAAGATACATTTGGATGGGAACGGATAAAGAAATATGGATGTGTAGCTGTCTTGTAAGCGCTATGAGTAACCCTAGCCAAAGTAGCAGGATTGGTTATCTAGCCTCGAAACCAGTAACCAGACCTTTTCAAAGGATATATGTCCATTTTGTTGGGAATAAGTATATATTAGTATGTGTGGATGACTTTACGAGTTTTATGTGGTTATTACCCGTTCAGTGATCAACTGCACAGTTGGTTACAGTGAAGTTACAATATATATTAGGGACCTTTTGGCCACCCCAAACCCTGGTTATGGATAATGCGACTGCCTTTACTGGACATCCGTTTTGACCGTTGTGCCTTGGGATGGGTATCTGCCACATAACCATGACCCCCTATTATCCTAATCCCTGCTATGCTGAGAGGTTGAATAGGAATCTCAAAGATGTCTTAAACGCATACCATTGGGCAGATCAAGAGCGATAGGATTTTCACCTCCCTGGCCGTCGATGGCATTTAACCCATCAGTCCACACCCACTGGGGTGCTTCTGTGTTATCGGTTGATCACTCCTCTGTGCAATTTATGGTCCACTTGTCACTTCAAGGTAAGCATGTACAGCAGATAGTTACTCAGTGGAGGCATGTCAGGAGGAATATCTAGGAAGCGCGTGGAAAGTAAGGCAGCCTACGAGCCTGTACAATAAGGGTAGCCGTCCGCTGTGACCTAGTAGTTCTAGGCGCTTCAGTCCGGAATCGGGCGGCTGCTACGGTCGCAGGTTCGAATCCTGCCTCGAGCGTGGATGTGTGTGTGATGTCCTTATGTTAGCTAGGTTTAAGTAGTTCTAAGTTCTAGGGCACTGATGACCCCAGATGTTAAGTCCCATAGTGCTCAGAGCCATTAGAACCAATAAATAAGGTTGAGTACACAGTCCGGGTCCGTAATTTTCAAGGGGGTGAGTAAGGCTTCAAACAAGATTGCCAAGAAATTTCTACCTGGATTTAAGAGACCTCTTGAGCTCCGTAAGTTTCTGATACTAGTTACCGTTCGTCTAAAGAATCAGGGAACGGGTAAAGAGATATGGGAACATTTATCTCAGTTAAAGTTGGGTCCTAGGGGCTAAAAGATGACATCCGTCCCTTCTTTGGGATCAGCGGGTGGCCGAATCCTGGAGGGAGGGGGTGGGGCGGGGCGGTACGTCCCATACACGGCAGTATGGGTTTAGATTTACACTTGCCACTTAAATTTGTCATGATTCCTCCCGGCGGTGAGGCAACCTCTCGTGGGACATTAGTGAAAAAAGGAGTCCTGACGGTGGTGCGAGGAGGAAATGAGCGCCGGATGCAGCGAAGTGATGTAGTTGTGTTATGGACAAGCATTGCGTACCGGAGTGTTGGATGTGAGTCTAACCCGCCCGCTGGATGATGCAGTGTCACTGAGGTACTGTGTTCAGCCAGTGTTACCACCCGTCATATTTTCTGTTCATTCGTCTGAAGCATGCCGCTTACAGATGACTGATTTGTTTCTTGTGGGCTTTGAATAGATCACTGGTTTGTTTCTTGTGGGACTTAAATTATGTTCTCGACTCAGACTGGTCATGAGGGTGCTCATTAACGAACAAGAATGAGGTTATTGTTGTATGAGCTGGCCGCTTGTGCATATTTAACTGTCTTCGTGCCTTGTCACTATTTATAGGAGTGCTTGTGCATTTCTGGTGTCTAAAACTGCCCTGATGCGGGCTCAACCTGGGATGTTGTCGCCTTTTTCTTTTTAATTGATTGAACTGGGTACGATCCACATTCGAAGACGGGATGAAAGGGAAACGCGGCCAGGGATCCATGATCCATGCGTACAAGAAGAGAAAGAAGGAACTGTTACTTACTTATATATATATATATATATATATATATATATATATATATATATATATATATATATTGAGGTATGGGTTAGTCCATCTGCTTAGCTGGCTGGTAACGTGCTGGCCTCCATTGCAAGCGGGCCCGCGTTCGATTCCCGGTCGGGTTGGAAATTTTCTCCACCCGAGGACTGGGCATTGTGTTGGCCTCATCATTTCATGCTCATCACAGGCGCACAAGTCGCCCAATGTGGCGTCGAATGAAATAAGACATTCACTTGGCGGCTGCACTTCGCAGAATAGGGGCCTCTCGGCCAAAGATGCCTTAGCCGGCGGGTGTGGCCGAGCTGTTCTAGGCGCTTCAGTCTGGAATCGTGGGACCGCTACGGTCGCAGGTTCGAATCGTGCCTCGGGCATGGATGTGTGTGATGTCCTTAGGTTTAAGTAGTTCTAAGCTCTAGGGGACTGATGACCTCAGATGTTAAGTCCCATAGTGCTCAGAGCCATTTGAACCATTTGAAAGATGCCTTTTTTTGTTTTTTAGTTGTAGTTTGTTACCGCTGTGTTTTATCCTGTTCCTGATTGTTTTGAGTACGTTAATTTAGTGTGTCTGAAAGATATTTGTTCCTTACGTATGGCGTTGGTTCAGTTTAAAGTAAAAATATGATGATTGTACCTCCCAGATATCATGTCGTGGCCGCGCAGGGTAGCCGAGCGATCTAGGGCGCCTTGTCACGGTCCGTGCGGTTGCCCCCGTCGAAGGTTCGAGTGCTCCCTCGGGCATTGGTGTGTGTGTTGTCCATAGTGAAAATTAGTTTACGTTAGATTAAGTAGTGTGTAAGCTTAGGGACCGATGACCTCAGCAGTTTGGTACCATAAGACAAATTTCCAAATTTATCATGCCTTCTCTGTTATATAAATCCTCGTACTGGAGAGGACGAAGTGTAGTGGTTAAATCTTTTTAATATATTATGTTATTTCCAAGGCGTGTGGACTGATATTGCTACTTTGTATATATTTTGGGGGTAATGATTAATAAGACGGACGATGGAGCTCCAATCAATATTTTGTGAGAAATGAAGTAAGTGTTACTAAGATTATTAAGGGAATCCCTCCTCCTGATTTCACATATGAGAAGAGTCATATATTGTCTTTTGGGGCTTGTCTACATGGTAGCTTACTTGTTTAATGTAAATGATTTTGACATATGTCACTGAACTCAATCGAATGCTCCACTCCCATACTTGCCCTAGGTTTACATTAACGCGCTTCACTTGGTGAAACGTAGTCAGTCATGTCTGGTTCACATACGACTGCCTTGACTTGCAGGATATTTCAAGAACATAAAGGTGATTTTTTCATAGGTTTGGTTCGATAGCATTAGTCTTGTTGACCATCCTTGCGTTAAGACACTTAATGAATTCAAGTAACATGATGTCGACCATTAAAGAGGTTTTCACTAACGCTCTACTTACCGTTCACTCAGTTTTTTCCTTAAAGGCCGACTACGGTTCAGCCAGCATTCATTATCGTTTGCCAGAAGAAAAATGCATCATATCTTTTTGATGGTTGCATTTCTAATGACGTTTCAGTAAGTTTCAAAATGACAGGCGCAACCATGAGCCGTCGTTTCCGTTCTGGCTTTATTACAGCAGATCCAGATTTCGGCTAGCAACTGGATGTACTATAGTAAAGCTAGAACTGAACTGCTCTTTACATTTTTAACAGTTATACCACCATTCATGGAGTGCATTCTGCTTTCCTAATGGAAGGTAATATGATGGCTGCAGTAAGTGTTTTTCCAGCTCGTAATAGTTCTATGGCCCATTAAGCACTTTGCATGGCCTTTTGAACGATACAAAATATACGCCAATTCGCATTCTATATTGCAAGATGTGGCATTTCCATTTTTTCCTGTTTTCGTCAAGTACGTAGAAACCATAATATTTCTAATTCAGAACGTAAATCTAATTTGTTGTTGTTGTGGTCTTCAGTCCTGAGACTGGTTTGATGCAGCTCTCCATGCTACTCTATGATGTGCAAGGCTCTTCATCTCCCAGTACCTACTCCAAACCTACATCCTTCTGAATCTGTTTAGTGTATTCATCTCTTGGTCTCCCTCTACGATTTTTACCCTCCACACTGCCCTCCTATACTAAATTGGTGATCCCTTGATGGCTCAGAATATGCCCTACCAACCGATCCCTTCTTCCAGTCAAGTTGTGCCACAAATTTCTCTTCTCTCCAATTCTGTTCGGTACCGCCTCATTAATTATGTGATCTACCCATCTAATTTTCACCATTCTTCTGTAACACCACATTTCGAAAGCTTCTATTCTCTTCTTGTTCCAAACTATTTATCGTCCACGTTTCACTTCCACACATGGCTACACTCCATACAAATACTTTCAGAAAAGAACTTCCTGACACTTAAATCAATACTCTATGTTAACAAATTTCTCTTCTTCAGAAACGCTTCCCTTGCCATTGCCAGTCTACATTTTATATCCTCTCTACTTCGACCATCATCAGTTATTTTGCTCCCCAAATAGCAAAACTCATTTACTATGATTTCCTAATCTAATTCTCGCAGCATCACCCGACTTAGTTCGACTACATTCCATTATTCCCGTTTTGCTTTTGTTATTGTTCATCTTATATCCTACTTTCAAGACACTGTCCACTCCGTTCAACTTCTCTTGCAAGTCCTTTGCTGTCTCTGACAGAATTACAGTGTCATCGGCGAACCTCAGAGTTTTTATTTCTTCTCCATGAATTTTAATTCCAGCTCGAATTTTTCTTTTGTTTGCTTTACTGCTTGCTCATTATACAGATTGAATAACATCGGGGATAGGCTACAACCCTGTCTCACTCCCTTCCCAACCACTGCTTCCCATTCATGTCCCTCAACTCTTTTAACTGCCTTATGGTTTCTGTAAATAGCCTTTCGCTCCCTGTATTTTACCCCTGCCACCTTCAGAATTTGAAGGAGAGTATACCAGTCAGCATTGTCAAAAGTTTCCTCTAAGTCTTCAAGTGCTAGAAATGTAGGTGTGCCTTTCCTTAAATCTAATTTAACGGAATAGTATTCTCAGCAAACCGCGTGGCGCCTGCCGTCCTCTAGTGGCGTTCGGCTGCAGCCGTCGTTCTCCACTTCCTCGTCGCCTCTCAGCCCCACTCACTGCTTCTCTCGGGGCACTAGGCAGGAGTGCGGCTGGAGAGATCGCGCTCGCGGAGCGCTGTTTGGCCAGGCCAGGTCTAAATTTATCAGTAATCCATCTAAACATATGATAAATCAGTCGCACTAGACAATATAGCAGTTTTCAGTACAAAAAGTGAACCACTGCTCTGATTACAATAAAATCATACAAAAATTCAAAATCGCCCTTTGCAGAACAGAACCGTTGTTGTACAAGAAACATTTTAAACTTTCGTTTAACAAGTACTGCCGCATGCCCAGCGAGTACTGTCTTACCAGATTTACTTAAGGACGTAACAATCACTATTTCAGCCTCGCATGACATCCAAAAAGTATCCGTTACAGAACGCTAACAAATTACCTTATCACTGTGTAGTACAATTTGCAGCAGTCAACGCACCTTTACACAAAACTCTGACTCAGGTTACGGTCGATACCATCACCTTCCATGTTGACAGTTTTCCGTCTGGTATCTCTCCACACCAACTTGACGACGCCACTTGGACTTTGTTTCTCACAGACCAGCAACTGACTGCTCCCGTAGTGACTCCTTTGACATAGACGACAAACAACTGTGCCCATACGCTATACAACGCAACGGTGCACGCCGACAAATTTTCTGATGCAACAAACATTAAAGCCTGCTCTGCTCCTTACCCAGCTATCCCCACTCTTCCCCCTACAGGCACACATTCTGGCGAGGCCTACGAGAAAGACAGGCCGTGGCGTGTACGTCACGAAAGTACCCAAGCTCACTCGTTGACTCGCTCAACTCAGCAGAAAACCTGCGTTTCTACACCTGTTAACTTGTAACTGGATGTGTATGTACAAACGAGAATTGCATCTTCTACTGGGATCCACTATTATGAAATCTTACTGTTATTAATCCTACAATGATAGGAAGTCCATCAGCCTACTAATAATTTGTTACGGCTGCAGTGGGATACAATAAAATTAAAATCATGCCAAAATGATTATCAGTTGCATAAGGCACCACGTCTTGAATGAAATGAGGACCGTTACGCAGAACAGACTAAATGCTATAGTCAAGCCGTTATACCATTTATGTCGAGAACTGATCCTAAACTTTGTTGTACGATTAGTAATCAGTAAGACTTCATAAGAGCAGACTCCAGTAGAAGATTCAATTCTCGTTACTACGTATACCCCCAGTTTCGAGTTTTTAGAAACGCATTTTGTCTGCTGAGTTAAGCGAGAGAGTGAGCTCCACCCTAGCTTCGTGACGCACACGCCTCGGCCTGTCTTTCGTTTAGGCCTCGCATCCTGACAAGTGACGTCAAAACGAGGTGTCATTCAATGCGGCAAACGCCGTATAGGTTTCGTCAAGTAAGCTGTTTTTGTGTCATAATGTCTTTGTATCATAACGTTTAAACAAAATGATGCATTGAAGATTAAATACAAGCATCTCCCATGTGATACGATTCCTTATAGCTGAATGTAACTTAATGTGTTGTCAAGATAAAACCCTTCATTAGATATGAAGAAGAACACTATGCAAGTGTTATATAGCATGCAGGTACCACAGCACAGTAGTGTAGTCGGTGGATTGTAAAATTGAAAAGAAATGTTTGCTTACTGTCAGATACTAATTTCTCTTTGTAATATCGGTGTTTTAACACATCTGGAACTTTATTATGATCCTAATACAATTATGTTCTGCATGCGATATGATGACATCCAATACGATCTTATTTACATATAACAGGGCACTCTCTCGGGAATGTGTTTGTCATGCATAAATTTAATTTATTTCTGCACACAACATAACAGTTAATTACAGCGAGTAACCATAACCGTAAACCTGCCAGCAGCGTCCTTATCTATACTTTATTTTTAGCTCAGAGTTTATACGGAGAATAAACGAGTTTACGTTGTTGTTCGGTGGTCTACACAACACACATGAAATATTTAGCAGACGATTATCATTCCTATGACTGACAACACGTATCTTCGGCTTTATTACTTCTGTCTGATTAGAAAACGAAGGATGCAATTGACACAAGTGAAAGAACCAGCAATGACATCTGTATTATTGCTTGTACTCTGATAGGAAAAAACTGAAACATCAAAAACTAATCGTTAGTGCAGAGTAATGAAATTTCGGGGAATACAATTGGCTAGATAACATATTTAAGTGATTAACATTGCAAGATCACACGTTAACGTAAGCACGAGGTAATCCTTTGAAAATATGAAATGCTGGTTCATTAATAACCGATTTAATCGCCTGAATGTTGAATGCAAGCATGCGAACGTGCAAGCATTGTGTTGTAAAGACTCAGGATGTCAGTTTGTGGGGTGGAATTACACGCTTGTTGGACTTCGTCGATTAGTACAGGGACACTTAATGCTGGTTGTGGATGATGCTAGAGTTGTCGTCCAATGATGTTCGGTACGTCCTCAACTGCAGACAGATGTGATGATGAACAGGCTAAGGAAACATGTCGTCAGTTTGTGGAGCATGTTGGGTTACAACAGCGGTGTGTGGGCGAGGGTTATCCTATTGGAAAGCACCAACTGGAATGCTGTTAATGAATGGCAGTGTAACAGGTCGAATCACCAGGCTGACGTACAGATTTGCAGTCAGGGTGTCTGTGATAACCACGAGAGTTCTCTTGCAGTCATACGAAATCGCATCCCAGACCATAACTCCAGATGCACGTCCAATGTGTCTAGCGCGTAGAGAGGTTGGTTGCAGGACCTCGACTTTCCTTATTCTAGCCAGCACATGGCCATCACTGGGGTGCAGACAGGACCAGGTTTCATCAGATAACACGACAGACTCCATCCTGATCTATAGTGAAGCCTCACTAGAAACCTCTAAAATCGTAAATGCACGCTATACGATGTCTAGGTCGGAGCCGTCCGTGAAGTGAACAATTTGTCAAAGTTCATTGTGTCACTGTAACGCCAGCTGTTACGCAAACTGCTGTTACAGATGCAATACTTTACGACACAGCCTTACGCCGAACACAGTGCTCTTTCCTCTCGGTAATACCACGTGGCCGTCCGGAGCCCGGTCTTCTTGCGACTGTACATTCCCGTGACTACCGCTGCCAGCAATCATGTAAAGTGGCTACACTCCTGCAAAGACTTTCTGCAATATCGCTGAAGGAACCTCAGTCTTCCTATAGCGCTATTACACGACCTCATTCTGAATCACTGTAGTGCTGATAATGACGTCTCTGTCGCTTTAAAGGCAGTCATCACTAACATCAACTAACCATGTCCTACGTCAGAGGTAACTAACACTCACGGCCATTACAGTGTGTATTTAAAGGAAACTGATTTTCATCCTCATGGCGGCGCTATTTGAATAGATTTCATCGTACAGATGTAGAATCACGCCTAACAACTTTCGTTTATGTCGCAAAACTCCTTCTAGATGTTGCGATTTTTTTTCCGTTCGTTTATTTCGGCCTGTTTTCGGAATATGTCGCGATACTCGATGGTGTGGTTAGCGAGTGATATATTTAGCTGTTTCTGTTATTTCCAACTGTCCACTCAAACCAGGGTAAAAGGTGGTATCAGTGTCACACTCTACCTAGTCGAAAGATGCTGCTGTGAACATACGTGCCCTTTAGACGTCATTCCGAGACTACCCTCAGTTTTTTTTTTTTTTCGTTTATTGTAATTTTCAGCACCTCATACAAGGCGGGCTGGCAGCAGCTTAATACGCCGCTCTTCAGCCGTATGGGGTACAATAATATGAGATAGGTGACACAGAAAATACAAAAAATGGCGGGCAAAGAAAGTAGTTACAAAAAAACAAAAAAACAAGAAGCCGTTCACGTTGGACGAAAAAACACTAACACTTGTTGACACGGCGCACAAAACACGGAGAGCTGCGACGGCACATGTGAACAGTGGAGTTGTAACTGCACGAAACACAAAACGAAGCACACACACTAGACACTGACGGCGATGATCTCCGGCGCGCGAATGTTCACCATGCGTGTGCGAGTCCGGGGACCTGCCAAGAGAGGAGGAGGAGGAAGGGGAGTGGGAGAGGGAGAGGAGAGAGCGGAGATGCCACGGGCAGGGGAGAAAGGGGGGAGGGAGGAAGGGGGAGGGGAAGCCTGGGGGGGAGAGTGGTGGAGGGAGGGGACCGGGGAAGAGGAAAGAGAAGGGGAGGGAAGGGAAGAGAAGGGAGGGAGGGAGGGTGCCTAAAGGAAAGGACACCGGAAGTGGGTGGTGGGGCAGGGTCAAAGTTGATAGGAGGGGTAGATGGAGGGGAGGAGGAGATCATCAGGGAGGGGGAGCTGGCGGAAGCCACCTTGGGAGAGAGTAAGGAGGGTGGAGAGATGGAGACCGGGCGGGACGTGGGAATACAGGCGCGGCAGCGGGCGGGGATGGGAGAGGATTGGGGAGACGAGCGGGTGAGGAGGATCGAGTTTACGGGAGGTGTACAGGATCCGTATCCTTACCCTCAGCAGGTGCACAGGCTTTAACCTCATGCGTCAGCCACTACTCGGCAGCGCGGCCTCCGGCGCATGCTCAAGTTGAAGTTACCCCTTCCTCGGTACAGCAGACTGACCGCCATCCGTAAACTCTCCTAATTGCTCGACGTGGCGCTCACAGCGATAACTTTTCCAGCAGCAGCAACACTTTGGTGGAAACAGTGCTACGTACCGAAGAATGTAATCACTGGCACCGAAGAAAATAACCAAATCGTTCGACGCGGAACACTAAAAACATCAATTACTATACAGGATGTGTCACATCAGTGAAAGCAGTCATCTTAGCTGTGCACTACTTTGGCGCTCCTGGTGGCGAAACGGGGTACTGACGCACTATGTGAATCAAACTTTTTGCTACAAAAGACACATCTACCATTCTGTAAGTTATCTCAATAAATTTCTGTATCATTCCAAATTTGTAAAATCCTTTTTGACTTTCCCTGTATATTTAAGGTTATTGATAACGTCTCTCGAAAAGTAATGGCGAAGAACATACAGCACGATAAAATTCGTTTTACTCAGTCGTACATAGACCTAACGTGAAAATTATCAATTTAATATTGTACAAAGCAGAAGATGACAGGACAACAAAACGTAAAGTGGTTAATATAGCTACGCCAAGCATTCCCTGCCATTAAGTACAGCCAGTTCAAGAAAATACATATTAGTTAATTGTAAATACAGTGCAGCTACTCATAGACGTCCGACGCGAGCTGTAATTATCGTATGGCAGCGAAACTTGGTAGATGCTGGAAAGAATTTGATTCCAATTTTTGCCACAACACACAAATCTGGCGTTCGAATGCAAGAAATACGTATAGAAACGTTCCCATATGTATTACATTAGGAACTGGACATGGGTAGAAACGGTCAAACAGGCGGGAAACATAATTTTGATTTTATTATAAATTGCCGCTTACACAATTTGTTCAATATGAGCACTGGAAACTTCGATGAGATATTGTACAGCGCCAAATTTTCGCCTGGTGGCCAAAATTGACATGAGGTTTTTTTCCAGCATAAATCTGTTCCACATTAACGTATTAACATATCTACCAAGTTTCGTTGCCATACGATAATTACAGCCCACACTGTACCTCTGTGAGTAGCTGCACTTTAATGATAACCACCCAGTACAAAGCTCCATAAGACGGTGCAGCACACAAATTCAACCTAATTTGCAACTGCATAAAAATAAAGGTTGAAAGCAGTTCTGCTGTGGCACAGAAGTCTAAATCTCATGCATAAAGGTGTTGGTTAAATCAAGAAACTATATTTGAATAATGGCCACTGAGCAAGATACAGCTTGAGACTCAGTTAGAGCTAGCGCAGAAAACAGTAAACTCCCCAGTTTTTATGGTGTTGGTAGGAAAAGGTGAATACCTCATGAACACAATAGTTAAGGAAACACAAAGAAGCATGAGCAGAAAATAATGAGGTTAGTAACATAAGACACAAGCACAAAAATACGTTCCGGATTTGAATCATAGGAACATCACCATATAGTAACTCACGTTTCGTATACCTCATAAACACAGAACTGTATGAAAAAGAAAAAAATGCCCAAGACACAAAGCAATTACAAACATTGTCTGCAAGTGGGCATAGATTTAAATCAATGAGGGAAATTGAAATTTCGTGCCAGACCGCTATTGGAACCTGAATCTCCGGCTTACTAGCCACATGCACTTACCACTGCGCCATCCAGACACAATGATCATCACAACTATACGAGCAAACCTAACACGCCATCCGTCAGACCAACATTCTCAACTTATCCACACACTACTGACGTAGTGCCGGTGTCCATTACATTCACTGCTCGCGGTGTTTCGCCGATTCCCGTAAGAGTGCAATAGTAACGTGCATCTACACTGAAGGGATCATTGGTCATTCTCGCCATAATTATATATACGAGGGCTATCCACAAAGTACATTACGTTTTGGAATTAAAAATAAATAAAGTATTGGAAATTTTTTTTATTAGATACAGATGAAAGCCACACTTAAATACTACTTTTCTACATAGTTGCCATTTAAATTAAGGCACTTATCGTAGCGATGGACGAGCTTGGAAATTCCTTCGTCGTAAAATTCGCCCGCCAGAAAATCCACAAAAATCATACCTTTTCTGTCCCAAAAGACAGTCGCCACGTGGTTGAAGGCGCAGGCGGCCGAATTTTACGACGAAGAAATTTCCAAGCTCGTCCTTCGCTACGATAAGTGCCTTAATTTAAATGGCAACTATGTAGAAAAGTAGTATTTAAGTGTGGCTTTCATCTGTATATAATAAAAAATTTTCCAATACTTTATTTATTTTTAAGTCCAAAACGTAATGTACTTTGTGGATAGCCCTCGTATATATGGTGTCTGTTCTTTTGAACATGCTGGAAAAAGGGACGATACGTTGTAAAATCAGCAAGTAAGTGCCAGCACATTAAAACTTTACAGCAGCAACATCAAACACACACACACACACACACACACACACACACACACACACACACACACACACGCACACAGACCAAAGATATCACAAACACACTTTCGACCGTAGGAATTTGAATCATTATTACATTATAAAAAATAAGATAGCGACAGGACTATTTATGATATCAATGTCCAGTGTCTAGTACGTAAAATAGTATGAACACAAGTACATATAACTCACGAAGGGGTTAACAGCCCTTCCTTATTTACTTTCAACCAAGACATGATGGAAAACAGTGAACGGAGAAGTTCTTCGGAAGCAAACAATCCTTCATCACTGGAAACAGTGATGCGACTAGCCCATCTGATTCGGGAGAGCATAAAGAATCATGTAAGAAGTATTCACAGCTTCCTAGAGATTCTTAAGAAAAAAACACGGGCTGTGCATATTGAACATCAACACTTTAGTTCAGACTGGGAAACTTAAAAAAATTACAGACGTAAAAAACAGACGCAACATACTGAACTAGCGCTTCAGGAAGTTAGACACGGAGATGAGGACGCGCTTGGACCAGAAGGCTACATGATTTATAAGAGGAAACCAGATATACAGTAGAAATAGGAAGTCGCTATGTTTGGAACAGCTGTCATGATCAAATGAAATCTAACAAAAGCCTTAAAAATTTTGCGTGCCCACCAGAGTGAATAGCACTTCTCTCGTTTAGAACAGCAAACAAGGGTTATATCATCATCAATGCATACGCACCAACCAGCAATGATAACAGAGAAATCCAGAAAAAGGCATACAGTTTTTGGAAGCACTAGAAAAACTGACGTACGGGCGGGAGAGCGATGTGTTGACCACATGTCCCTCCAAATACGCATCCAGTGACGCCTATGTGCTGAGGATGACACGGCGGCCGGTCAGTGCCGTTGGGCCTTCTTGGCCTGTTCGCTAGGATTTCAAGTTTTTTTATGGAAAATGAGACATAAAAAATTCCAAAGCACCACATGAAACCATTCGTAGGATACTTCAACACACAGATCGGCAGAGAAGAAAAATACAAGGCAACTTCTGCAAACAATTCAACTTGAAACTAACTTCAAACTTTTAAGAAGATTACCAAGGAGAAAGAAGACCTGGTGTTGTCCGAACACACAGGCTCATATCAACTGCATCATGTGGCATTAACTAAACAAAACAACAGAGTAATCTTGAACATAGAGGCATAAGAGGACTAGGCATAGATTCGGGGCATTTTTAAACGAAATTAAAGCCAGATTCCTACCTAAAGTACCAACCCCAAAATTACGAAACTCCATAAAATTTACACAAAACTTGTCTGACAAAAGAAAAGAATTCGTTGAAAATCTTCACGCATAGATGGTGAGAAATTGGGATGATAACACAGAAGCAGTGATAGAAACGGTGAAAGACCTAGGACCACCGCTAAGAAGAAAGAAACATACATGGTGGAATAACATACGTGACGAAGCGATAGAGCGTAGACTGACAGCTGGGAAAACAGAAACTCCTGCAGAAAGGGAAGAGATTGGAACACAGTGATCTGAAAACAGAAGGGGAAAATTATTCGAACAGAGAACCAGAATTATGACAAAAAGTTATTAGTGAAAACAGATACAAATTCCTGATGGGGCAACACTAGGGACTTATACAAAATTTTCAAAGGAGAAGTAACTTCGTACAAGCTGGTGAGCTTTCACTCCGAAGATTCAACAGGCAATCTGATTTCCAAGACAACTGAGACAACTGTTACTCGCAAAACAGTTCAGGTATCTTCTCGACTGCGAGGGACCTACACAACGTCTAATTTCAGACAGTCTAAAAAGGAAAACACATTTTCAGAATCACCGCCACCGCATGAAACTGAACAGCACATTGGCCAGCAGAAAACGAGAGAGCACCACGTGAAGACGGCATATTAACGGGCAGCTAAAACGATTTTCAAGGTTATTAAAGATTTCTGGGAGGAAAAAAGAGTACCCGACGGCTGGAGACCATCATTATCCATCCATACATACGAAGGGAGACAGGGCAATCAACAACAATTTTTTTTTTTTTATTCCAACTAGTTTGGTGTGGCCCGAGACGAATTCCTCTTCTGTGCCAATCTTTTTATTTCAGCGTACAATTTGCAACCTACGTTCCCAATTATTTTGTTGGATATATTCCAATATCTGTTTTCCTCTACAGTTTTTATCCTCTGCAGCTCCCTATAGAATCAAGGAAGTTATTATATGATATCTTAAGAGATGTCCTAGCGTCCTGTGTCTTCTATTTGTCGGTGTTTTCCATATACTCATTTCAATCATGCTCAGAACTCCTCATTCCTTACCTTATCAGTTCCCCTAATTATCAATATTCTTCTATAGTACCACATCTCAAATTCCTCGGTTCTCTTCCTTTCCGGTTTTCCCATAGTCCACGTTTCACTGCCATACAATGTTGTGATGAAATGGGAGATATGATTCTGCGTGAAGAGTTTGACACAACACTGAAAGACCTCAGTCGAAACAAGGCCCCGGGAGTAGACAACATCCCCTTAGAACTACTGACAGCCTTGGGAGAGCCAGTCCTAACAAAACTCTACCATCTGGTGAGCAAGATGTATGAGACAGGCGAAATACCCTCAGATTTCAAGAAGAATGTAATAATTCCAATCCCAAAGAAAGCAGGTGTTGACAGATATGAAAATTACCGAATTATCAGTTTACTAAGTCACTGCTGCAAAATACTAAAGCGGATTCTTTACAGACGAATGGAAAAACTAGTAGAAGCTGACCTCGGGGAAGATCGGTTTGGATTCCGTAAAAATATTGGAACACGTGAGGCAATACTGACCCTACGACTTATCTTAGGAGCTAGATTAAGTAAAGGCAAACATACGTTTCTAGTATTTGTAGACTTAGAGAAAGCTTTTGACATTGTTGACTGGCATACTCTCTTTCAAATTCTGAAGGTGGCAGGGGTGAAATACAGGGAGCGAAAGGCTATTTACAATTTGTACAGATATCAGATGGCAGTTATAAGAGTCGAGGGACATAAAAAGGGAAGCAGTGGTTGGAAAGGGAGTGAGACAGGGTTGTAGCCTCTCCCCGATGTTATTCAATTTTTATATTGAGCAAGCAGTGAAGATAACAAAACAAAAATTCGGAGTAGGAATTAAAATCCATGGAGAAGAAATAAAAACTTTGAGGTTCGCCGATGACATTGTAATTCTGTCAGAGACAGCAAAGGACTTGGAAGAGTAGTTGAACGGAATGGATAGTGTATTGAAGGGAGGATATAAGATGAACATCAACCAAATCAAAACGAGGATAATGGAATGTAGTCAAATTAAGTCGGGTGATGCTGAGGGAATTAGATTAGGAAATGAGACACTTAAAGTAGTAAAGGAGTTTTGTTATTTGGGGAGCAAAATAACTGATGATGGTCGAAGTAGAGATGATATAAAATGTAGACTGGCAAAGGCAAGAAAAACGATTCTGAAGAAGAGAAATTTGTTAACATCGAGTATAGATTTAAGTGTCAGGAAGTCGTTTCTGATAGTATTTGTATGGAGTGTAGCCATGTATGGAAGTGAAACATGGACGATAAATAGTTTGGACAAGATGAGAATAGAAGCTTTCGAAATGTGGTGCTACAGAAGAATGTTGAAGGTTAGATGGGTAGATCACATAACTAATGATGAAGTATTGAATAGAATTGGGGAGAAGAGGAGTATGTGGCACAACTTGACATAAAGAAGAGACCGGTTAGTAGGACATGTTGTGAGGCATCAAGGGATCACAAATTTAGCATTGGATGGCAGCGTGGAGGGTAAAAATCATAGAGGGAGACCAAGTGATGAATTCACTAAGCAGATTCAGAAGGATGTAGGTTGCAGTAAGTACTGGGAGATGAAGAAGCTTGCACAGGATAGGGTAGCATGGAGAGCTGCATCAAACCAGTCCAGGACTGAAGACCACAACAACAACAGCAACAACAACAATGCTGTGCTCCAAACATACATTCTCAGCAATTTCTTCATCTAATTAAGGGCTAAGTTTGTCACTAGTAAACTTCTCTTGGCCACAATGCCCTTTTCTTCAGTGCTAGTCTGCTTTCTATGTCGTCTTTGTTCCCTCCGTCTTGGGTTATTTCGCAATTTAGTTAGCAGAATCCCTTAAGTTCATCTATTTCGTGATCATCAAACCTGATGTTAAGTTTCTCCATGTTCTCATTTCTGCTACTTCTCATTACTTTCTTCTTTCTTCGATTTACTCTCAATCCATATTCTATACTCATTATACTGTTCATTTCATTATCAGATCCTGCAGTTCTTCTTCATTGTCACTGCCCAAAACATTGGTACATAGGGCTCGCACTATCTCTGATAACAAAAGTATCAGCGAATAACTTGAAATTCTGAGGGCGGTTTTCCGGAAGAATGGCTTCAAGGAGTGTCAAATTTGGAGAGTGCTACGTCCTACACTCTCAGTGCAACCGGCGGAACCAGAAGACGATCCCCAGGAGGACGTGGCCATTGCATTCATTCCTTTTTGTGGTGTCTTACCCGGCAAGAAAGGACGAATTGTTCGGAAACTCCAAGTAAAGACGGTCTTCGGCACCCCAGCCAAAACACAGGCACTACCTGGTAGTGTGAAAGATGACTTTAAACTACGGAAATAGAGGCTCTATCAGACACCCTACTAAACTTGCAAGACTTATTGTACATAGGTCAGACGCTGCGTATTGTCGAGGATAGTTGCCCAGAACACCAACGTCATACCAGATTCCAGCAGACTAAAATACATCGCCAGTCGCATAACATTGCCTGGTAGAATAGCGTGGAATGGACTATAACCATACCAAGGTTTTGACAAACAGGTCCAGATTCTGTAACTGTGACATTAAGGAATCCACTGAGATTCGAGTAACTGAATAGCTAATAAATCGTGATAGCGGGTACGTACTTAAAAAGGAGTGGGATCCGGCTATTAGAATTGTTAAGAAGAGGAATGAGATTCTAGACAACGAACTAACTTCAGGCACAAGCGAAGTAGCAGCGCTCGCTCCTGGATCGTACCTAGGACAGAACATTGGGTTGGCCCGAGCTTTGGGGGTAGGGATGCTGGGGGCGGACGGTCGATGGAACGGTCGATCACATGGAGAGGGGGAGGAGACAACAGCGTGGCGCCAGCCCCCCATCAGTCTGATCATCAGCGCACCTGATGATGGCAACGTGGTCGTTTGCCGAAATAATGTGCCCGTTGCAGACCGGCATCCGGCAATTCACCCTAGAACTCTTTCGACAAATGTTAATATAACGATAGAAACACTTCACAGAATCGCAGCTAAGACGGGTTACAAATATTGTATGAGAAAACGTAATAAATAGCACATAAACACAACGGAGAAAAACGTGTATGAACACAACACGGAAACATGAAAATAGTTGATAAATTTAAGTATTTGGGAGGATGGATACAATTAAATGAATTAAATGACCCACGAGTAAAGAAAGGTAAGAGAAAATGGAATCAGTATAGAAACTCACCCAAAACCTATATAATTAAAGACCAGTATCATTCCAATCAAAATTTAAACAGTATGCAACAGCAATGAAACCGAAAGCACTATACGGGTGTGCCCTACTTTGAAGACGTGAACAAGAAAACTGGGAAAGAAGGAGAGGAAAATACTCAGAAAAAGTTTAAGAGCACAAAGGAACAAAAGGTAACAAGTGGACGAAGGGGAGAAGTGAACACTTACATAGAAATATAGAAACAGATACAATAGCGAAGAGGAGATTAAGGTTTTACGGTCATGTTTACAAAATGAGTGACAGAATGCTAACGAAGACAATTTTTAATTTCATTTCCAACTTAAAAAACTCTACAGGAGGGCTGAAAGGGACAAGAAGGAATTTGGGAAAACTTCATATCGCAGAAGACATAGTACAAGACAGGGGAAACTTCAGGCGCACTGATCCAGCCTCAAAAACCAAAGCTTTGGACAGTGATGTTAAAAGCACAGAAGCAGGCCATCGGCCAAAGTACGAAGAAGTTCTGGGAAGACCAGAAGAGAAAGATTGTACCGTAGTCTTAGACGCCAAGCGGTGTAAAACTGGCTCAACTCTGTACATATTTCACCCCATTTAAGATGCCTTTCAAACGTAAACTCGAAACACGCACAGCAGTACAAAATCCTCTTATCCATGTGTGCATCGACAGACCTAAAGTAAAAATTATTAGAATAATATCACACGCAACAGACGCCACGACGACAATAACGGTTAAAAATGTTTACACTGTAGGTTAAGAAACTGCACATGTATGGAAAGTTTTCTACATTTGTACAGCATTTTATACTCGGTTGCTATTTAAGAATACTACTTGCGGGAACTGTTTAATTTTGCCCATATCACACTTCTGGCGAGCTACGAATGCTGTGTGCCATAGGTCGACAATTTATTCAGTGGGCAACTGCAAGACGGCGGACCAATGGACAGGAGTAGTATTTCTTCAGTTCTTTAGCATTTCTTTCGCCTTTGGATCCGATTTATGGCACTGAAACAAGCTGAATGGCTTCATGCCACAGAGTTCATGCTAAACTTTGTGTCCCACTGTAATTGGACACGTTATATAGTTCAGAGTACGGAAGAAGTCCAGAGTAAACATGTTAGCCCTGCAAACGAATAATAGCGCTGGTTGTTTTAGAAACTACACTACTGGCCAAGAAGAAATGCAGATGATAAACGGGAATTCATTGGATAAATACATTATACTAGAACTGACATGTGATTACATTTTCACGGAATGTGGGTGCACAGATCCTGAGAGATCAGTACCCAGAACAACCACCTCTGGCCGTAATAACGGGCTTGATGGCGTGTACAGGTACAGCTGCCCATGCAGCTTCAGCACAATACCAGAGTTCGTCAAGAGTAGTGATTGGCGTATTCTGATGAGCCAGTTGCTCGGCCACCATTGACCAGACGTTTTCAATTGGTGAGAGATCTCGAGAATGTGCTGGCCAGGGCAGCAGTCGAATCTTTTCTGTCTCCAGAAAGGCCCGTACAGGACCTGCATCATGCGGTCGCGCATTATCCTACTGAAATGTAGGGTTTTTCAGGGGTCGTATGAAGGGTAGAGCCAGGGGTCATAACATATCTGAAATGTTACGTCCACTGTTAAAAGAGCCGTCAATGGGAACAAGAGGTGACCGAGATGTGTAACCAATGGCACCCCATACCATCACGCCGGATGATACGCCAGTGTGGCGATGACGAATACACGCTTCCAATGTGCTTTCACCGCGATAGCACCAAACACGGATGCGACCATCATGACGCTGTAAACAGAACCTGGATTCATCAGAAAAAAAGGCGTTTTGCCATTCGTGCACTCAGGTTCGTCGTTGAGTACACCATCGCAGGCGCTCCTGCCTGTGATGCAGCGTCAAGGGTAACCGCAGCCATGGTCTCCGAGCTGATAGTCCATGCTGCTGCAAACGTCGTCGAACCGTTCGTGCAGATGGTTGTTTTCTTGCAAATGTCCCCATCTGTTGACTCAGGGATCGAGACGTAGCTGCACGATCCGTTACAGCCATGCAGATAGGATACCTGTCATCTCGACTGATAGTAATACGAGGCCGTTGGGATACAACACTGCGTTCCGTATTACCCTCCTGAACCCATCGATTCCATATTCTGCTAACAGTAATAGGATCTCGACCAACGCGAGCAGCAATGTGGCGATACGATAAACCGCAATCGCGATAGGCTACAATCCGACCTTTATCAAAGTGGGAAACGTGATGGTACGCATTTCTCCTCCTTACACGAGGCATCACAACAACATTTCACCAGGCAACGCCGGTCAACTGCTGTTTGTGCATGAGAAATCAGTTGCAAACTTTCCTCATGTCAGCACGTTGTGGGTGTCGCCACCGGTGCCAACCCTGTGTGAATGCTCTGAAAAGCTAATCATTTGCATATCACAGCATCTTCTTCCTGTCGCTTAAATTTCACGTCTGTAGCACGTCCTCTTCGTGGTGTAGCAATTTTAATGGCCAGTAGTGTATCTGTAGAAATAAATGGTGATGACCTTCGAAAATAATATTGCAGCAACCAGCTTCATTACGTGCTGATCTGGATTATTTGAGTGCAAATCATGCGAGAGAGTAGCTCCTTGCTGTCTTCTTTTGTATTCCCCTTTTGCCTCTCGCTCTGCAGAATTTTTGACGTCAGCGTGTTGTGGCTGAATTGGAGGAACAGCGTTAGAGACATGATTCCGCAGTGAAACCCTTCCAATCTAATATTACGTCTGCCACCGCCATCACGAGTTACGAAGTTCTGTCTGGCGGTCGCGCACCGCGCATGCAAATTCCGAGGCCAGCGGAACGTGCCGCAGGGCTGCATTTTTTAGGAACGCTTCCCCTTCTCCCGGGCCCTCGCCGCCCCACTCGGCGTACATCCCAGCAGGCGGCTGTCAGACACACGGCGAATTTACATGGTAATAAGGATTACTTAGGTCGCTATTCGCTCCCGAGCTAGCATTCTGTCTCTCCATCACACTAAAAAAAAGGAGGTACCTTTTTCTGTGTGAAATGAACGTGAGCTAAAGATTCCTGAGGCACTAAGAAGGAAATAGATTACAATAGCTAAAATTCTCGAGAAATCGTACTTTTTATTGATAGTTTCATGACAAGTCCTTTGTAAATCAACCGAAAGTCAGTACTTGCTCGCATAACATATTGGGGTAGAGAGCTTTTTATGCGCTAGATGGGAGTTAAGTTACTGTGGCAAAAGGATCTGAAATATTTTAATCAATCACATTAGGTTCACAGCTCGGGCAACCACTGAGAGAACATGTCTTCAGAACACACACTTACTGAGACGCTCACTGAAGAAATTTTACATTACACAAATAATCACGTCTGTAGAGCAAAGACGCTTTCAAACTGAAAACAAGATGTATTGAACATCCTATAGCTGTGTGCAAACTTTTCTCGTGATTGACAACGCAACTCGCCCTTTTTTCATATGATATCTTGCGAACCATGGATGAAGGTTATCAGACGGTTGCCACATTCCTTGACTTCCGGAAAGCGTTTGACTCGGTGCCCCACTGCAAACTCCTAACTAAGGAACGAGCATATGGGATTGGTTCCTAAATATGTGAGTGGCTCGAAGACTTCTTAAGTAATAGAACCCAGTACGTTGTCCTCGATGGTGAGTGTTCATCGGAGGTAAGGGTATCATCTGTAGTGCCCCATGGAAGTGTGGTAGGTCGGCTGTTGTTTTCTATCTATATAAATGATCTTTTGGATAGGGTGGATAGCAATGTGCGGCTGTTTGCTGATGATGCTGTGGTGTACGGGAAGGTGTCGTTGTTGAGTGGCTATAGGAGGATACAAGATGACTTGTACAGGATTTGTGATTGGTGTAAAGAATGGCAGCTAACTCTAAATATAGATAAATGTAAATTAATGCAGATGAATAGGAGAAAGAATCCCGTAATATTTGAATACTCCATTAGTAGTGTAGCGCTTGGCACAGTCACGTCGATTAAATATTTGGGCGTAACATTGCAGAGCGATATGCAGTGGGACAAGCATGTAATGGCAGTTGTGGGGAAGACGGATAGTCGTCTTCGGTTCATTGGAAGAATTTTGGGAAGATGTGGTTCATCTGTAAAGGAGACCGCTTATAAAACACTAATACGACCTATTCTTGAGTACTGCTCGAGCGTTTGGGGTCCCTATCAAGGCGGGTTGAGGGAGGACATAGAAGCAATTGAGAGGCGGGCTGCTAGATTTGTTACTGGTAGGTTTCATCATTACGAGTGTTACGGAAACGCTTCAGGAACTCGGCTGGAGTCTCTGGAAGAAAGGAGGCGTTCTTTCCGTGAATCGCTACTGAGGAAATTTAGAGAACCAGCATTTGAGGCTGACTGCAATACAAATTTACTGCCTCCAACTTATATTTCGCGGAAAGACGTCAAAGATAAGATAAGAGAGATTAGGGCTCGTACAGAGGCATACAAACAGTCATTTTTCCCTCGTTCTGTTTGGGAGTGGAACAGGGCGAGAAGATGCTAGTTGTGGTACGAGGTACCCTCCGCAACGCACCGTATGGTGGATTGCGGAGTATGTATGTAGATGTAGATTGAGAATTTTATTTACTTTTTTCATAACTGAACGTTAATTTTGTATAACTAATTTGCAGACACCCTGTCGATGAGCAAAAGAATTATTTGTTTCGATCTTTTCATCATCACTCCAATTACATTTGAAGTTGGTGATAAAGAGTCTGATACTTCACTTAACCAACTAACGACTGGTTTTCTAAGTTCAAACGTGAATGTACATTTCTTGAAACTGATATGAAGGAAGCCCTAAAACAGCTACCATAAAGAAATTGCGTAATATTGTACTGCGCGTTTGGAATTTTCTGAAAAAATTGACACTATACCCATATCAGAATTCATTCTTTGAACCTTCCCAGTAGAAGCGTATCCCTTTAGTTGATTAATCAGACACTACTGGTAAAACGTTTCTTCAATGACATTCAGAAAGTTTTATAATCGGAGTGGTTGTCTGTGCTAGTTTGTTGTAGTGAATGAGATTAGGGCCCACCTCACACTTAATACGAAACACTGATCAGTAGGTGGTAGCTATTGACGCTGATGAAGCAAAGTCAGAGACAAGTAGCGTTTCCCTAATTCAAAAGGCACATTTATTATTGATTAGTTTACAAATAATACAAGAGCCTTCTTTGATCAACTGTACGAATAAATGCCTGGATGGAAGCCAGGATTGTAAAAGAAGCAGGTAGCGTCTGACAATGGCGACGAGCCACATCACCGGAATGCCATCCCCGGAAGATGATCATTGTGAGAAAATGAAACGCCTACAGCCATCCTTATGATTTTATTTATTTCGTAGCTACCAGTTTCGGCGCTTCAATGCACCGTCTTCAAGATGTAGTCGATGCTGAAGAGGTTGAGGCGATCCCTATATATACGGCATTAGTGGCCATCAAAACTTGTTACGCAGACCGTCTGAAAACTTTGGTGTCGGCACTGCAACCATCAATTGCCAACTGTTCATTTCTTTATTTGGAGAAGTTCTGTTATCAACCATTGGACGTATGGATTTATTTTGTTATGAGTCTTACTTTGCTATCGTAACCGTGGTGCAGATTTTCTGCACATAAGATTTTATTGTTGCCTTTATTAAGTACTTGGTCTTTATTGCGTTTTAATCAACTTTCTGCTTATTATGTAAGCAACATTGACAAATTTTAAATCAGTTTTATGAAGTGTAATAACTAATTCTTTACTGAGCACTTTAGATAAATTCGCATATTGGCATAGCCCTGTTAAGACTTTTCTGAAACATATAATGCTTCACCACAACTTATATTACAATTAAGTTAACAGTTTTAATACATTTCTAGGAATCTTTTCACATTGCATAGCGCTGCTTTGTTGTTACTGTTAACTATCTCACTGAGTATGGTATAAAATGTCGATCACTGATAATCGTAGCTGTAACTTCTGTGCATATTACAATATGCACGGTTGTATTCCTCACGCTGTCCTGCTATCATCTAAAAAGTTTTATAATTGTATGACGTCATGTATTTTAGAAACATTAATTTTTGTACTTAGTGTTGCATGGTAGTGTCTTTTCTATGAGGTTAAAATTATTTCAGTCTGTTACGATGGAGTGATTACAAACATTTTCAACGCTTTATTTCGAGTAAAATTTTTAATTTCACAGTTTATCTTCGTTTTTTTTTCAGTGGTCAGATGGCAATGAGCCACGACTTTTTATAATTCAGGCATCTGGTATTTTACTGCAGATATATCAAATCGTGTCAAGAATTGACATAAAATTATTAGGTTTCCAGGCCAGTGATTTTGTCGACGTTTCGACGAGTATCACTCCCATAATTTTCTAGATATCGCTAAAAGATGATGGAAAAGTCATACCATTTCAACGGCTGAGAGACCTGAGGACTCCACACAAAGAAGCCACGATGACATTGCGTCAGGGATGATCGGTCAATTAATCGTCACTAACTATTTTTCTTATGTTACCAGGATATCACGGGACAGCGGACTTCGCGACCAAAATAGACATCCGCGCGATACTGCTCCGAATTATCTATCCAAATTACATTCTGCGTGCTTTCATTTGGAGCTGGTGTAGGTGGACACTCTTGACAATCTGGAGGCTTGGCTCACATTTCTCTTCAGTGTCTATGCCTAATGGGAGACCGAGATCCTCCTCAAAATCAGCATAGCTTGTTAAATCTGACTTATCATTTCCATATTTTGTCATTTCAATATAATTATTCCCTTCGAACGTTTGCTTCTTTTCTGAACGAAATGACATTTCATTCTTCTAGCCCACTTTCCAATACAGTTTTCAAAGGAAGGTCTGTCAAACAGAAGTGTTCTTTCACTACCAGTCACGTTAAGCTCTTTAAGTGAACACACTGTTGAATAAGAGGTAATAGATTCCGGTATCGTGGCAGTTATGTTGATGGGTTTGGCGTAGACGTCTGAGATGTAGGCCAGATGGTCTGTAAGGAACTGAATGGTTCCCTCTCTCAGAGTTTCTTTTGAAAACTGCAAACTACGTTAATCGAAAGCATGTTAAAAGCACGTCAACAGTTTTCAAAGTAGAAAAACTGCTACTGCGAGGTGAGTTACCATACGTTGCAAGCACGGTGTCAGTTCACCCCAAAGATTCCAACTTGCACAACTTTAAGACAAAGTAGCTGCCTCACTATCCCACAAAGGCTTCCCAAAACAATTCACCAGTTGAATACGATTATTATTGACACTTTTACCAGCACAAATTGTGTAAAACATTTCGATGCATTCAACAGTTCCTAAGAATAACAAAACGTTGTGTGGAAAAAACGCAGTCTAAAAAAAAAAAGTAACCCACGAACTACGAATAAATTATTCGAATGGGACTGAATTCGGTAAATGTAATGTACATATACAAATTATTATAATTACAGAAAAAATTATTGATTTATTATTGATTGATTCAGAAACTAAGCACGTCAATAACGACTGGTCCACTTCTGGTCCTTATGCAAGCAGTGGGATCGGAATTGAGTGACAGAGTTGTTGGATGTCCTCATGAAGGATACCGTGTCAAAATCTGTCCAACTGGCGTGTTAGAGCGTCAAAATCCCAACTTAGTTTGAGGGCTCTGCCGATAATGGCTCCTAACGTTCTCAGCTGGGGAGAGATCTGGCGAGCTTGCTGGCCAACGTAGGGATTGGCAAGATTAGATTAGATTCGGTTTACTTTCATTCCAAATGATCCGTGGTGAGGAGGTCCTCCAGGATGTAGAACATGTCAGAACAATAATAATACATGACAAATATTTACAATTAAAACAAATAAGGTAATGTTCCTTCCACAGATCCCAAGTGGAGTGATCGTCATTTTTTTTAATGAACACTATATGAAAGGATCATTTTATAACACTTATTTACTAAGACCGCATTAATGCACTGAATTTAAAATTTAAAGAAATATTTCTTAATTTTATCCATTTTTTTCAGCGTTTCGTCCGCGACTGTTTTACTTTCGTAAAATGAAGAACAAACCACCTTGAGTCA
This sequence comes from Schistocerca serialis cubense, assembly GCF_023864345.2. Classification (NCBI taxonomy): domain Eukaryota; kingdom Metazoa; phylum Arthropoda; class Insecta; order Orthoptera; family Acrididae; genus Schistocerca; species Schistocerca serialis. The sequence goes on from NC_064638.1 coordinate 969,482,705, forward strand.
CAAGTTGCGTTTATTTACTACACTATGCATTTCGAGCCCTGAAGGCTAATCTTCAGGTGCTTTTTAGTGATTTACATCAAGTTTTTTAGTCGTTTGCCTGTTGATATTACATTTTTGTGTTACAACATGGTATATAGTAGATATAAGTTTAACAGCGTTAATAATATGAAACTAACTTACAGTTTAACATTGTATGATGTCTGCTTCTGTTGTGCAGTTGGTATACACAAATCGATTATATTTAGAAGTAGAACATCTGTATGAACGAGAATCTTTGACATGTTTACGTTCTGCTAATACAATGTGCGAAAAAGTGTATGACAATGTATATATCCCAGTATGTACTGCCAAATTAAAGACGTGTATTGTGTATACCAACTGCACTGCATATATCTATATATCTATATATATATATATATATATATATATATATACACTCCTGGAAATGGAAAAAAGAACACATTGACACCGGTGTGTCAGACCCACCATACTTGCTCCGGACACTGCGAGAGGGCTGTACAAGCAATGATCACACTCACGGCACAGCGGACACACCAGGAACCGCGGTGTTGGCCGTCGCATGGCGCTAGCTGCGCAGCATTTGTGCACCGCCGCCGTCAGTGTCAGCCAGTTTGCCGTGGCATACGGAGCTCCATCGCAGTCTTTAACACTGGTAGCATGCCGCGACAGCGTGGACGTGAACCGTATGTGCAGTTGACGGACTTTGAGCGAGGGCGTATAGTGGGCATGCGGGAGGCCGGGTGGACGTACCGCCGAATTGCTCAACACGTGGGGCGTGAGGTCTCCACAGTACATCGATGTTGTCGCCAGTGGTCGGCGGAAGGTGCACGTGCCCGTCGACCTGGGACCGGACCGCAGCGACGCACGGATGCACGCCAAGACCGTAGGATCCTACGCAGTGCCGTAGGGGACCGCACCGCCACTTCCTAGTAAATTAGGGACACTGTTGCTCCTGGGGTATCGGCGAGGACCATTCGCAACCGTCTCCATGAAGCTGGGCTACGGTCCCGCACACCGTTAGGCCGTCTTCCGCTCACGCCCCAACATCGTGCAGCCCGCCTCCAGTGGTGTCGCGACAGGCGTGAATGGAGGGACGAATGGAGACGTGTCGTCTTCAGCGATGAGAGTCGCTTCTGCCTTGGTGCCAATGATGGTCGTATGCGTGTTTTGCGCCGTGCAGGTGAGCGCCACAATCAGGACTGCATACGACCGAGGCACACAGGGCCAACACCCGGCATCATGGTGTGGGGAGCGATCTCCTACACTGGTCGTACACCACTGGTGATCGTCGAGGGGACACTGAATAGTGCACGGTACATCCAAACCGTCATCGAACCCATCGTTCTACCATTCCTAGACCGGCAAGGGAACTTGCTGTTCCAACAGGACAATGCACGTCCGCATGTATCCCGTGCCACCCAACGTGCTCTAGAAGGTGTAAGTCAACTACCCTGGCCAGCAAGATATCCGGATCTGTCCCCCATTGAGCATGTTTGGGACTGGATGAAGCGTCGTCTCACGCGGTCTGCACGTCCAGCACGAACGCTGGTCCAACTGAGGCGCCAGGTGGAAATGGCATGGCAAGCCGTTCCACAGGACTACATCCAGCATCTCTACGATCGTCTCCATGGGAGAATAGCAGCCTGCATTGCTGCGAAAGGTGGATATACACTGTACTAGTGCCGACATTGTGCATGCTCTGTTGCCTGTGTCTATGTGCCTGTGGTTCTGTCAGTGTGATCATGTGATGTATCTGACCCCAGGAATGTGTCAATAAAGTTTCCCCTTCCTGGGACAATGAATTCACGGTGTTCTTATTTCAATTTCCAGGAGTGTATATATATATATATATATATATATATATATATATATATATATATATAAAATCACATGCTAAAAATGAGAAGACAAGCGAGCATCAAGACAAGCAGTAGATACTCTCGCCGTGTGCGGGCGGATATTACCTTACAGAAATTTAAGCCAAGGATGGCTGTCCATGAAGGAAAACATAATGGGGCGTAGAATACCGTCTACTTACCGCTGTGGTGTAAGGGTGCCGCGTATGACGACCAAAAAGGTACCCCAGACCATAACTCCTTGTTTTCAGGCCGCAAGGCGCGGGACAGTTAAGCTGCTGTCCTACAGTTGTGTGGGCCGTCTGCAGGTACGCCTTCGCTGGTCATCAGGACTCAGTTCGAAGTGAAACTCATCACTGAAGACAGTTCTGCACCACTCAACGACATTCCAGCTGAAGATGTGTCTGGAGACGCATTTGACAGCGTTGGGATATCAACGTAACTGCTGCCCACCATACGGCTCGATAACCGGGACTCATGGTCTGCTTTTCACAGCAAAATCCCTCTGGTGGTTATCCGCGGCACCCTTACAGCATAGCGGTACGTCGACGATGTTCTACGCCACGTCTTGTTTTCCTTCATGACAAGCCATCCAATGCTTACATTTCAGCAAGGTAATGGCAGTACAGACACGGTGAGAGTTTCTACTGCTTGCCGAACCCTACCTTTGCCAGCAAGGTCGCTGTAACTCCCTCCAGTTCAGAATGTTTGAAGCATTAAGGACAGGGCTCTCCAACCATCTCGGAATTTTGACGATCTAACGCGTCAATATAACGATATCTTTCGGGCGGACATCCAACAACTCTATCAATGCCAAGCCCAATATCAGCTTCCATTAGGACCAGATATTGACCAATGCTTTATTGACTTGCTCAATTTGTGAAGCTGTTTCAGTTGAATAAATAATCCAAACTGTGATTATTTGTTTGTCTGTACATGTACATTACACCTACTGATTTCCGTCCCGTTCGAATAATTCCTTGGCGGTGCGCCCTTTTTGTCTTGGAGTGCACTTACACGGCTGAAAATTAGAAGCATGGAGTTCTTCTTCATTGAGAGGTTCCTGTACACTGAAGCTGCAAATGATAGATGCAACGTCTTTAGGATATTTATCTGTAGCATTATTAGCGATCAGCGGTCATACCATTGGACTAAAGAAACCATATCTGTCAACTTATTCCTCATGCTAACTAGACTGAGCCATGCTGGCTGTTGACAAATATCCTAAAGACGTTGCATCTATCATTTGCAGCTTCAGTGTGCAGGAACCTCTCAATGAAGAAGAACTCCATGCTTCTAATTTTTAGCCGTGTAAGTACACTCCAAGACAAAAAGGGCGCACCACCAAGGAATTATTCGAATGGGACGGAAATCAGTAGGTGTAATGTATATGTACAGACAAACAAATGATTCTCCGACGTTATTCCCGAGTGCGAATTATTCTAAGCGATCTTGGCCCTGTGCGCTCCTTGAGCGCCAAAATTTATTTACTTTGTACGTTCAGCTCATTTGGAGATTCTGTTTGTATGAACTGGTGTTTTAGACACTTTGATTCATTAGGTGCTTGACGTTTGGATTATGTGATTACCGTGCTGTCTGCCGGCCCATTGATTTTCGAGCTGGTTACGCACGTTAGACAGGCTACACCAGGGGAAGGTTATATTGATGGAGTCTGGGTTTGTTTCCTGTCGCGATATCTTGCTTCCCGATGCTGGTCAGAATCAAGGAACCGTAATCCCTGAAATGTGATTCTAGTAATCATATTGTTGGTTCTTATGTTCAGCAGTAAATCTGACAGAGTAAAAATATTTAAAGTTTTATAAATGATTGGTGACATCAAAGATGCACCTTCTGATCTCAAAATTGGTAATAACTACATCTCTAGAGTAAAAGAATTTAAATATTTAGGTGAAATGGATTGCAGAAAATTGTAATGAAACGAAATCTGTCAGATCAACAATCCAGAAAATGAAGACGGCGTTTCAGTTAACAAAAAAGTTTACAACAAAAAGAGCCTCTCGTGGAACTGCAAAATGCGACACTACACAACAGTAATTAACCCCGAAGCTCTCTACGCATCTGAGACACTAAACCTTCAACACAGAACACTAAAAGGTGAATTAGAAGTAAAAGAACGTAAAATAATGAGGAAAGTCCTGCGACCAAGGACTAAAGATGGTGTGCATTATCCAAAACCCAATGCAGAAATATATAAAAATATCTCCAAAATAACAGACACAATGCGCATGAGAAGAATCCAGTTATTGGGACATTTAGAGAGAATGGACTCAAACACGTTAACGCGCAAAATCCATACATTTTTAAAGAACAAAACTACAAGACCGAACTGGCACAAACAGATGGAGAAAGGCCTGAGAGAGTTAGGGTCTCCAAACCTACATGACAGAAACGAAATCAGGAAAATCACAATCACACAGGGTTTCGAAGAAGAAGAAGAGAGAACAACTAACCGACATACGTGGTCTACGCAACGAAAACTAGCCCATTCGATACGTATGAAGGAATACTGAGCGAAAAGGAAGGCCAACAAATGTTCATTACGCTTGGTCCTAAGTGATCCATGCGCGAAGAAGAAGAAGATTTTATGAATGATTGGTGATTCCTTGTGCGGAGAACTGTCGACCTTTACAGAGATGGTGCTTATTAATGGAATAGTTTCATCCGGTTGTGGAGAATTGTGAAAGGAGCTAGTGGCGCCACAACTTAGACGCTCGTCTGTATCAGTCTAACAGTTGCTGTGACACATGCAGAGGACACCAAACCTATTAGCCCCATAGTTCTCCGGTGTAAAAGTCGCATGTATGCACAACCGAGCGAGGTGGCGCAGAGTTTAGCAAACTGGGCTCGCGTTCGGGAGGACGATGCATCAAACCCATGTCCGGCCATCCTGATTTAGTTTATACATGATTTCTCTAACCCGTTTCAGGCAAATGCCGAGATAGCTCCTTTGAAAGGGACCGCCAACTTCCTCTCCCATATTTTCCTAACCCATATTTTCCTAATCCGATAAGACTGATGACCTCGCTGTTTAACCGCGTGACCACTACGGTCGCAAGCTCGAATCCTGCCTCGGGCATGGATGTGTGTGATGTCCTTAGGTTAGTTAGGTTTAAGTAGTTCTAAGTTCCAGAGGACTGATGACCTCAGATGTTAAGTTGTGCTCAGAGCCATTTTTGAACCTCGCTGTTTGGTGTCCTTCCCCCCAAATCAATCTACCAGCCTGCCTGCATCGCCTGCGGACACCGTCCAGCGCCTCCTGCGTCACCTCACTCTGCAGAGAATTAAGTTATGTAACTTTGTTACGGGCCTCTGCCGCAGTAATAGCAATGTTTTTGTTTTCTTTCTCCTCTTTAAGTGAGATATTATCCTGTTTCTCGATTTAATTAATCCGTTGGGTTAATGTTTCGTAGGACCATGGACGGCCGTCGGTAAGGTTGTTAAATGTCCTTAAATTGGACCTTTGGCCCTCTCTTAGTTTTTTAAAATTTTGCAAGGTTTTATTATCTGAGACTGGCCAAGTTTTCTTAATTAAAGGGGCTTTTAAATGTTGAGACACCGTGTTAAACAGGAGCATTTATAAGTAACCATCTATATTACCATCGCGTACTTCATTTCATAATAGTCCGGATCCCGTGTAAAGATCAGAATTGTAGTATAAGATCCTGGAAGGTCATCTGGTCCTCTTTATCAAAATAATTATGCTGCATCTTGGCATTAATAGATATTTCCCTTTTATTCCTAAATATGTAAATTCAAATTCGAGTAAATTCCGTTATTTCTTGTTGAACTATTATTTAAGTGCCCTGTGGGCTAGTTTTTAAATTGTTAAAGATTTTTTTTTTTTGATTCAGTCTGTTTTGAATTTAGCAAACAGCAATAGCCGTTAGCTAAATTCTGGGAGTTTGCCTATGGTAGGGTGTTTATACTGATAATCTTTTGTAATCAATGTTTTACAAATGGCGAATGATATTTATCCGGACCCCGGTCCAGTTCTTCCATGTAATTTCTATTGAGCGCCTGGGCATCATTTGATAGCCCTCTCCCCGAAAATTATGCGCCTCTTGGACTCTACATCCTTTGTTATGCTTTCGATGTCATATCATGCCACCCGTTTCAAACATCGTTACATTAACACAGACCTTGGGGGCATTAAGGAATATATTTCACCCGCTAGTTTATAAAGTTTGAGCTTGCTGTTTTGTTAAATGTAACTGCAGACACCTGGACATCATTTGAACAGGAGTAATACGACAGCCTTAGGTTCCACAGGAGTTTAATACACTACTGGCCATTAAAATTGCTACACCAAGAAGAAATGCAGATGATAAACGGGTATTCATTGGACAAATATATTATACTAGAATTGACATGTGATTACATTTTCACGCAATTTGGGTGCATAGACCCTTAGAAATCAGTAACCAGACCAACCACCTCTGGCCGTTATAACGGCCTTGATACGCCTGGGCATTGAGTCAAACAGAGCTTCGATGGCGTGTACAGGTACAGCTGCCCATGCCGCTTCAACACGTTACCACAGTTCATCAAGAGTGTATTGTGACGAGCCAGTTGCTAGGCCACCACTGACCATACTTTTTCAATTGGTGAAAGATCTGGAGAATGTGGCCGGCCGCAGTGGTCTCGCGGTTCAGGCGCTCAGTCCGGAACCGCGCGACTGCTACGGTCGCAGGTTCGATCCTGCCTCGGACATGGATGTGTGTGATGTCCTTAGGTTAGTTAGGTTTAAGTAGTTCTAAGTTCTAGGGGACTGATGACCACAGATGTTAAGTCCCATAGTGCTCAGAGCCATTTGAACCATTTTGGAGAATGTGCTGGCCAGTGTAACAAACAGTTTCTCTATCCAGGAAAGCCCCTACAGGACTTGCAAAATGCGGTCGTGCATTATCCTGCTGAAATGTAAGGTTTTACAGGGATCGTATGAATGGTAGACCCACAGGTCGTAACACATCTGAAATGTAAAGCCCACTGTTCAAAGTGCCAACAATGCGAACAAGAGGTGACCGAGACGTGTAACCAATGGCACCCATACCATCACACCGGGTGATACGCCAGTATGACGATGACGAATACACGCTTCCAATGTGCGTTCACCGCGATGTCGACAAACGCGGATGCGACCATCATGATGCTGTAAGCAGAACCTGGATTCATCCGAAAAAATGACGTTTTGCCGTTCGTGCACCCAGGTTCGTCGTTGAGTACACAATCGCAGGCGCTCCTGTCTCTGATGCAGCGTCAAGGGTAACTGCAGCAATGGTCTCCGAGCTGATAGCCCATGCGGCTGCAAACGTCGTCGAAGTTCGTGCAGATGGTTGTTGTCTTGCAAACGTCCCCATCTGTTGACTCAGGGATCGAGACGTGGCTACACGATCCGTTACAGCCATGCGGATAAGATGCCTGTCATCTCAAGAGCTAGTGATACGAGGCCTTTGGGATCCAGCACGGCGTTCCGTATTACCCTCCTGAACCCACCGAATCCTTATTCTGTTAACAGTCATTGGATCTCGACCAACGCGAGCAGCAATGTCGTGATACGATAAACCGCAATCGCGATTGTCTACAATCTGACGTTATCAAAGTCGGATACGTGATGGTACGCATTTCTCCTCCTTACACGAGGCATCACAATGCCGGTCAACTGCTGTTTGTGTATGAGAAATCGGTTGGAAACTTTCCTCATGTCAGCATGTTGTAGGTGTCGCCACTGGCGCCAAACTTGTGTGAATCCTCTGAAAAGCTAATCATTTGCATATCACAGTATCTTCTTCCTGTTGGTTAAATTGCGCCTCTGTAGCACGTCAACTTCGTAGTGTAGCAATTTTAATGGCCAGTAGAGTATTATCGTTACTCAACGTAATACGATCGCGGCGAGCACAAGCCTTCATCGACGAGACAGCCGCGGTGCTCGATTTATGTGAGATAAAAGTAAAACGGATACTCAGTTGGAAAACACCGACTTCAATGCCATCAGAAGAGCGTAAGTAAAACTGGTGGAAGTTTCGTAGGTAGAACGAGAGAAAGCCTATATTTATGTTTTGGTTAACAGGTCGCACACAGTGGCGACACGTGCAGCTCGTAAGGCGGAGTTTGGAATTTTTGGGACCGTCACCTGCCTAAAAGTGAGGCACTGTCAGACGTAAAAGTTAGACTGTTGCGTACCCTCGAAATACGGAGTGGGCATCATTGTGTGCAGTGCAAGATAAATCAATAAAAAATTGACTCTCTGAAAAAATAAGTCGACGCACTCGTCAACTGAGACGACAGCGTGAATGATTCGCTAAGAAAAATTAGCAAAATTCGAAAAATATGAGCTGTATACTTTCGATAAGAATTAACATGTCTCATTTAGAAAACATAGGGGCTACATTCAGCAAATACGGCAAAGACGTAGCAAACTGCGTGAAAATGTATAACCCCAAATGCAAGTAATAATCGGTTCTTATCAATAAGCACTATTCACTCTTCTTATTTCTGAAATATTCAGTCATTATTACTTTTGCACCCACGGTCTAGAGTACCGTCTTTCACTAGTAATAAAAATGTTCTCGGTTTCAAACCCTGTTACTGTTAAAATTTTTAATAAAAACGATCAGTAATGGCAGCCGAAGACATCCGGTATAAGAACACACCCTCATTCGGCCTTGTCAATGAGGGCGGAGGAGTGGGCAGAGGTTCAGGACATTCTGTTGCCCTTGAGCTGGGAAACTGCCCCTAAAAGACGGGAGAAACAGCAATGATCAACGGGATGAAGATGAAGAAGGCATTCGAAATCACTGTATTAAAAAATGGTTCAAAGGGCTCTGAGCACTATGGGACTTAACAGCTGATGTAATCAGTCCCCTAGAACTTAGAACTGCTTAAACCAAACTAGCCTAAGGATATCACACACATCCATGCCTGAGGCAGGATTCGAACCTACGACCGTAGCGGTCGCGCGGTTCGAGACTGAAGCACCTAGAACCGCTCGGCCACTCCTGCCGGCCTCTGTATTAAAGACACAAAACTTATATCCACAGATCCTGGGGCAAGTAATTGAAAAAGTATCATGGTAATCTCCGAACTGGGAAAAGATTCCAGACTAGTCTAACAATCGGATCTCCTTGAGGAGACTGCCAAGGTAAAGGTGACAATGAGAGAAAGATCGAATAACCAACGGCAGTGTAACGTTCTGAGGGTCGCGCCGTGGAACGTCAAAAGCTTGAACATTGTAGCGAAGCTAGAAAATCTGAAACAGAAATGTAAATATGCGATGGAATTCGATGAAGTCAAATGGCGAGATGACAAGGACTTCTGGTGACTGAATAACATCAACAGCAGCGGAAAATGATATAATTGGAGTTGGATTCGTTATGAATACAAAGGGAGACAGAGAGTGAGTTACTGTGAACAATTCAGTGACAGGGTTGTCCTCATCTGAATCGACAGCAACCCAACATCGACAACAATAGTTCAGGTATAAATGCCGACGTCACAAGCAAAAGATGAAGAGAGAGAGAAAGTAAATGAGAATACTGAACGGGTAATTCAGTGCGTAAAGCAAATGAGAACCTAATAGTCATGGGAGGCTTTAATGAAGTTGTAGGGGAAATACACTACAGGACATTAAAATTGCTACACCAAGAAGAAATGCAGATGATAAACGGGTATTCATCGGAAAAATATACTATACCAGAACTGATTGTGATTACATTTTCACGCAATTTGAGTGCATAGATCCTGAGAAATCAGTACACAGAACAACCACTTCTGGCCGTAATAACGGCCTAGATACGCCTGGGCATTGAGTGAAACAGAGGTTGGATGGCGTGTGCAGGTACAGCTGCCCATGCAGCTTCAACACGATACCACAGTTGATTAAGAGTAGTGACTGGCGTATTGTGACGAGCCAGTTGCTCGGCCACCATTGACCATACGTTTTCAATTGGTGAGAGATCTGGAGAATGTGCTGGCCAGGGCAGCAGTCTAACATTTTCTGTATCCAGAAAGGCCCGTACAGGACCTGCAACGTGCGGTCGTGCATTATCGTACTGAAATGTAGGGTTTCGCATGGATCCAATGAAGGGTAGAACCACGGGTCGTAACACATCTTAAATGTAACGTCCACTGTTCAAAGTGCTGTCAATGCGAACAAGAGGTGACCGAGACGTGTATCCAATGGCACCCCATACCATCACACCGGGTGATACGCCAGTACGGCGAAGACGAATACACGTTTCCAGTGTGCGTTCACCGCGATGTCGCCAAACACGGATGCGACCATCATGATGCTGTAAACAGAACCTGCATTCATCAGAAAAAATGACGTTTTGCCATTCGTGCACCCAGGTTCGTCGTTGAGTACACAATCGCAGGCGCTCCTGTCTCTGATGCAGCGTCAAGGGTAACCGCAGCCATGGTCTCCGAGCTGATAGTCCATGCTTCTGTAAACGTCGTCGAACTGTTCGTGCAGATGGTTGTTGTCTTACAAACGTCCCCATCTGTTGACTCAGGGATCGAGACGTGGCTGCACGATCCGTTACAGCCATGCGGATAAGATGCCTGTCATCTCGATTGCTAGTGATACGAGGCCGTTGGGATCCAGCACGGCGTTCCGTATTACCCTCCTGAATCCACCGATTCCATATTCTGCTAGCAGTCATTGGATCTCGACCAACGCGAGCAGCAATGTCGCGATACGATAAACCGCAATCGCAATAGGCTACAATCCGACCTTTATCAAAGTAGGAAATGTGATGGTACGCATTTCTCCTTACACGAGGCATCACAACGTTTCACCAGGCAACGCCGGTCAACTGCTGTTTGTGTATGTGAAATCGGTTGGAAACTTTCCTCGTGTCAGCACGTTGTAGGTGTCGCCACCGGCGCCAACCTTGTGTGAATGCTCTGAAAAGCTAATCATTTGCATATCACAGCAATGTCTTCCTGTCGGTTAAATTTCGCGTCTGTAGCAAGTCATATTCGTGGTGTAGCTATTTTAATGGCCAGTAGTGTAGTAGAAGAAAGGGTTATGGGAGTATATAGGCTTCGTAATAGGAATGAGAGAGTAAAATGACAGATTGAGTTCTGTATTAAATTTCAGCTAATAACGGCGAATACTCTGTTCAAGAATCATAAGAGGAGGTATACCTCGAAAAGGCCTGGAGTTACGCAAACATTTCAGTTAGATTACATCATGGTCAGGCATAGATTCCGAGATGACATACTGCATTGCAAGGCTCACCCAAGAGCGGATACAGACTCAGACCACAATTCAGTACTGATACAGAATAGGCTGAAGCTTAAGAGACTAGTCAGGAAGAAACAATGCGCAAAGAAGTGTCATACGGAAATACAAAGGAATGGAGAGATATGCTTTTTCAGTTCTCTGGGACTACAGATACTATGATAATGAACAGCTCACCAATCAGGTCAGTTGAAGAGGAATGGACACCTCTAAAAAAGACATTCTCATAAGTTGAAATGGAAACTAGGTACAAGGAAGGTATCTACAAGGAAACCATGAGTAACAGAAGGAAGACTTCAGCTAATCGACGACAGAAGGAAGCACAAAAAAGCTCCAGAAAATTCAAGAACACAGAGATACAAGTCAATTAGGAATGAAAAAATGGGAAGTGCAAGCAAGCTAAGGCGAAATGGCTACATGACAATTGTGAAGGAATCCGAAAAGAATTGACTGTCGGAAGGACTGACTCAGCATATAGGAAGGTCTAATCAACCTTCGGTGAAATTAGAAGCAAGTGCCGTAACATAATGAGCGCAACGGAAATTCAACTGTTAAATGCAGGGGAGAGAGCGGAAGAGTATATCGCAAGCCTTCATGAGAGGAAGAACGTGTCTCATGACGTGACAGAAGAAGAAACGTGTCTACATGGAAGAGATAGGAGGCCGAGTTTTAGGGTTAGAATTTAAATGAGCTTTGGGTGCTTAAGATAAAATAAGATAGAAGGGGTAGATAACATTCCATCGGAATTCCTCATATCAGTTGTGGACGTGGCAACATAATGACTATTCATGCTGGTGCGTAGAAATATGAGAGTGGCTATATACCGTTAGACTTTCGCAAAACTATCATCCACATAATTCCGAAGACTGCAAGAGACGACAAGTGCTAGAACTACCACACAATCAGCTTAACATCTCATACACCCAAGTTACTGACGAGAACAATATACAGAAAAATGGAAAACAGAATAAAGGATCTGTTAGGTGACTATCAGTTTGGATTTAGGAAAGGTAAAGGCACCAGAGAGGCAGTTTTGACATTGCAGTTTATAATAGAAGCAAGACTTAAGGAAAATCAAGACACGTTTATAGAATTTACAGACCAAGAAAGAGCGTTCGACAACGTCAAATGGTGCAAGATGTTCGAAATGCTGCGAAAAGTAGGGGTGAGCTACAGGGAAAGGCGGGTAGTACATAATATGTTCAAGAATCAAGACGGAACATGATGACGGGAGCCCAAGAAAGAAATGCTCGGATTCAAAATTGTGTAGGACAGGGACGTAGATTTTCACCCTCATGGGAAGAAGCAATGAGGGAAATAAAAAAAATATTCAGTTGTGAAATGATATCAGTGACAACGTTCGCCCATGGCTTTGCTTTCCTCAGTGAAAGAAAATCGGACTTACAGGAATGAACAGTTTAGTGAAATAGAATATGGGTTGAGAGTAAACCGAAGGAAGACGAAAGTAGACCTAATTATAAGCAGCAGAAATGAAAACAGCGAGAAATGCAACATCAGACTTGGTCGTCACGATGTAGAAGTCAAAGAATTATGCTATCTATTCAGCAAAATAATCCATGACGGACGGACAAGGACGACAATAAATCTGACTATCGCTGGCAAAAATGGCATTCCTGGCCTAGAGAAATCTAGTATCAAACATAGGACTCAATTTGAGGAAGAAATTTCCGAGAATATACGTTTGGAGCACGGTATTGTGTGTTAGTGAAACGTGGTCTGACCCAAACGCGAATTGAAAAGAATGTAAGCATTTTAGATGTTATGCTACAGAAGAATATTGAAAATTAGGTGGACTGATAAACTAAGGAATGAGGAGGTTCTCCACAGAACCGTCGAAGAAATGAATATACGGAAAACGCAGACCAAAAGAAGGAACAGTGAGATAGGACATCTGTTGAGACATGAGGGAATAGCTTCCATGGTAGTAGAGGGAGCTGTAGAGGTTAAAACCTGTAGAGGGTAACAAAGACTGGGATACATCCAGCAAATAATTGAGGACGTAGAATGCAAGTGCTTCTCTGAGATGAAGAGGTTGTCACAGAACAGGAATTCGTGGCGGGGCACATCAAATCAGTCATAAGGTTGGTGACCCCAAAAAATTTAATAGATACCATCCAATATGACGCATACTGAAAAGGACTTTAATATTATAGTTTTAAAATGTCGCACGTACGTACTGACAGCTGTTCGTAGTTCAGTTTACCTCAGGATTAACAGTACTCATGTTAAAAATTCACACACTTCTGTGATGGTGGCTACCTAGATTTGGATGGTTAGCCACAGCGTAGAATTCGTCATTAATGTACGCACCTTAAAGAAGTGAATTGGCATTGTTTTCCTCAAGTCCGTAGCATTCAAATAAGCGATTTAAGTTCACTTCTAAATTACAGCGAGTTCTGTTGATTGACAGGTTAACGAGCTGACTGCCAAGAAGACACCTAGACTGTCGACCAGCTTCTCGAGGTACAGTGACAGAGACAGGCCTACCAACAAAGGTCTTCCCAGTGACAACAGTAAGACGGGCCTAACAGCACCTCTCCGTCTTTTCCGATGAATCCTGTCTCTGCTACAGCAACACAATGTTCAAACCAGCGTGTGTGACACCGAGGAAAAGAACGCTGTCAGACTGTAATCTTCTTCCTAAAAGCAATTGGTGTTATGGCAAGAGAGCACTGAGATCGCAACACAATCAGCTCTGGTACATACAGCCTGTAATTTGCACAGTAGGCATTATATTTATAACGTGTTAAGGGGTGGCTATGTTCTAACATCGGCAGCCACGTGACGTTATCTGCAAGATAACGCAAGCCCGCTGGCTGCCCGTGTTATCCTGACGACACGTGATAGAGAGAATGTTCCAGTGTGGGCTTGGGCAGCACATTCCATGGATGTCTCATCTGCTGAATACATCTGATGGTTTCTGGCTAGGAGACTAATGCACTACCATTCACCAGCTACCAATGATGTAAAAGGGCGTAGGAATGGACGTTGGATCAGAGCACTCTCTTGTCCTAGGAGTGGGAAACTGCCCCAAGGCGGAAGAATCAGCAATGATCACCAGCATGAGGATGCGGAAGGCAATGGAAAGCATTGCATTAAAGACACATAACATGTATCCACAGGACATGTGGCCTGTAACTGAAAAAGTCTCATGATTGTCTCTCTAGATTCCGGAACAGTCCCCTATTCGGATCCCCGGGAAGGGACTGACGAGGGGCAGGTGACAATAAGAAATTATTGAATAACCAACGGAAGGATAATGTTCTACGAGTCGGGCATGGAATGTCAGAAACTTGAACGTGTTAGGGAAGCTATAAAACCTGAGAAGGGAAAGGCAAAGGCTAATTCTAAAAATAGCAGGTGTCAGTGAAGTGAAATGGAAAGATAGCAAGGATTTCTGGTCAGATGAATATAGGGTAATATCAACCGCAGGATTCATTATGAATAGGAAGATAGGGCAGAGAATGTGCTACTGTGAACAGTTCAGTGATAGGTTGTTCTTATCAGAATCGACAGCAAACCAACACCGACAACGATAATTCAAGTATATATGCCTACGTCGCAAGTTGAAGATAAAGAGATAGAGAAAGTATATGAGGATACTGAAAGGGTAACACAGTACATAAAGGGAGAAGAAAAACTTAATAGTAATGGGAGACTGAAATGCAGTTATAGGGACAGGAGTGGAAGAAAAGGTTAAGGGAGAGTATGGGCTTGGGACATGGAATGAGAAAGGAGAAAGAGGAGAGATAAGAGAGAGGAGAAAGACTAATTGAGTTCTGTAATGAATTTCACCAACTGATAGTAAATACTCTGCTCAAGAATCATAAGACGAGGAGATACACTTGGGTGATACAGGAAGCTTTCAGTTAGATTACATCATGGTCAGACAGAGATCCCGAAATCAGATACTGAATTTTAAGATGTACCCAAGAGTAGATACAGACTCAGATCACAATGTAGTAGTGATGAACAATAGGTTGAAGTTGAAGAGGTTGAATCAATATTCAAAGAAATGGGATACGGAATTACTAAGGATTGACGAGATATGCTTGAAGTTCTCTAAGGATATAGATACAGAAACAAGGAAGTGCTCAGTAGCAGTAGCAACTGTACTCAGTTGAAGAGGAATGGACATCTCTAAAAAAGACAATCACCGAAGTTGGAAAGAAAAACATAGGTACAGAGAAGGTAACTGCAAAGAAACCATGGGTAACAGAAGAAATACTTCGGCTGATCGATGAAAGAAGAAGTCCAAAAATGTTCAGGGAAATTCGTGAATACAGAAATACAAGTCACTGAGGAATTAAATAAATAGGAAGTGCAGGGAAAAGCTAAGACAAGATGGCTGCATGAAAAATGTGAAGTAATCAAAAGAGAAATTATTGTCGGAAGGACTGACTCAGCATGTAGGAAAAATCAAAACAATGTTCTGTGGAATTAAAAGCAAGGGTGGTAACATTAAGAGTGCAATGGGAATTCCATTATTACACGGAGGGCGGAGACCAGATAAGTGGGAAGGCTACACTGAAGGCCTCTATAAGGGAGAAGTTTTGTGTGATGTGATAGGTTTATATCATACAACTCTGGAGTCTATTTAGAAAAGATAGTAGATCCGGTATTAGAATCAGAATTTTAGAGAGCTTCGAAGGACTAAAAATGAAATAAGGCAGAAGGGATAGATGACGTTCCATTAGAATTTCTAAAATCATTGAGTAAAGCAGTACAAAACGACTTTTCACGTTGGTGTGTGAAACGCGTGAGTCTGTAAAAAGCATGAGTCTGGAGAGATACCATCTGACTTTCTGAAAAATAGCATCCAAATAATTCCGAAGACTGCAAGAGGTGACAAGTGTGAGAGTTATCACATAATCAGTTTAATAGCTGATGCGTCAAAGGCACTTACAAGAAAACCATACACAAGAATGGAAAAGAAAGTTGAAGGTGTGTTAGATGATGATCAGTTTGCCTTTTAAAAAAGGCAAAGACACCAGAGAGGCAATTCTGACGTTGCGGTTGGTAATGGAAATTAGACTAAAGAAAAATGAATCTCGTCCATTGGATTTATCGACTTGGAGAAAGCGTTCGACGATGCAAAATGGTACAAGGTGTTTCAAATTCTGTGAAAAACATGGGTAAGCCATAGGGAGAGACGGGTAATATACAAGGGCCAAGAAGGAATAATATAAGTGGACGACCAGAAACGAAGTGTTCGGATTAAAAATGGTGTATGATAGGAATGCAGTCTTTTGCCCTACTGTTCAGTCTATAATCGAGGAGGCAAATGATGAAAATACAAGAAAGGTTCAGGGGGAGGATTAAAAATCACGGTGAATGGATATCAATGATACGATTTGCTGATCACTCTGCTGTCCTGAGTGAAAGTGAAGAAGAATTACATGATCTGCTAGATAGAATGAACAGTCTAATGAGTACAGAATGTGGATTGAGAGTAAATCGAAGAAAGGCACAAGTAATGAGGAGTAACAGAAATGAGTCATTCGGGAAACTTAACATCGGAATTGATGGTCACGAAGTAGATGAAGTTAAGAAATTCTGCTACCTAGACAGCAAAATAACCAATGACGGACAGAGGAAGGAGCACATCAAAAGCAGACTCGCACTGGCGAAAGGGCATTCTATGCCAAAAGAAGTCTACTGGTATCAAACACAGACCTTAAATTGAGGAAGAAATTTCTACGAATGTAAGTTTGGGGCACAGCATTGTATGTCAGTGAAACATTGGTTGTGGCAAAACCGGAATAGAAGAGAATCTAAGCATTTGAGATGTTGTACTATAGTCGAATGTTGAAAATTAGCTGGACTGATAACGCAAGGAATGAGGCAGTTCTGCGCAGAATCGGAAGGGAAAGGACTATATGGAAAACACTGGATAGGATGGTAGGACATCTGTTAAGACGTCAGGGACTGACTTCCATGGTATTAGAGGGTGCTGTAGAAGGCAAAAATTGTAGAGGCAAACAGAGATTGGAATACATCCAGCAAATAACTGAGGACGTAGCTTACAAGTGCTACTCTGAGATGATGAGGTCGGAACAGGAGAGGATTCGTTGCGGGGGCATCAGACCAGTCACAAGACTGATGACTTAAAAAAAAGAAGAAGAAATGAAGACTGGTGAACACTGCCACTGGACTAGAATCAGTCATCCAAGCTAGTTCTACTTGATTCCCAGTCAGCTTAAAGCCATTTTCACAGCCAAAAGTGGCTGCTCAGATCGCTAACTTGCGTACTTTGTGTACCCCCAAATCACTAAGACATTTAATCATGTAATCTGCTGTACTGCTTACGACGAATGATTCTTCATTAATTGGTACACTTTCTGGTGTTGTAATTTTAATGATTAACCTTGCATTATCGTAGATCTAATTTCATAAGAAAAGCTAAACTACATTTCATCAGTATTTACACCTGCCGTAAACCACTACCAAATACACTGGAAAAAAGTAGATGATCACGGTATCATTCACAAACAACTATAAAACGGAGACCTTCATCAAGTCATCTACAGGGACATTATTCGAGTCCCAGCAGTACAAAGATACACGCGAAAGGGATACATAATTCTGATGGTAATGTCGTTTCAGGCATCGGTATACTTTTAGTTCGTACATCACAGAAGCTGTTTTCTATTTATGTTGGCGGGCGGGCGCGGGGGGGGGAGACAGAAACTAACGCTTTGACGCTTACTCTCTTAGCGAAATTGCTGAGTCTTTTGCAAGAAGCAACAGTCATTAATCGCGGTGAATTCAAACTAGTTCATGATATCGACTCCAATCCTATTTATATTGAGCGCTTTCTTCTACAGACTTTGCCACAAACGTCGGAAGTATCATGTTGTTGTTGTTGTGGTCTTCAGTCCTGAGACTGGTTTGATGCAGCTCTCCATGCTACTCTATCCTGTGCAAGCTTTTTCATCTCCCAGTACCTACTGCAACCTACATCCTTCTGAATCTGCTTAGTGTATTCATCTCTTGGTCTCCCTCTACGATTTTTACCCTCCACGCTGCCCTCCAATACTAAATTGGTGATCCCTTGATGCCTCAGAACATGTCCTACCAACCGATCCCTTCTTCTGGTCAAGTTGCGCCACAAACTTCTCTTCTCCCCAATCCTATTCAATACTTCCTCATTAGTTATGTGATCTACCCATCTAATCTTCAGCATTCTTCTGTAGCACCACATTTCGAAAGCTTCTATTCTCTTCTTGTCCAAACTATTTATCGTCCATGTTTCACTTCCATACATGGCTACACTCCATACAAATACTTTCAGAAATGACTTCCTGACACTTAAATCAATACTGGATGTTAACAAATTTCTCTTCTTCAGAAACGCTTTCCTTGCCATTGCCAGCCTACATTTTATATCCTCTCTACTTCGACCATCATCAGTTATTTTGCTCCCCAAATAGCAAAACTCCTTTACTACTTTAAGTGCCTCATTTCCTAATCTAATTCCCTCAGCATCACCCGACTTAATTAGACTACATTCCATTATCCTTGTTTTGCTTCTGTTGATGTTCATCTTATATCTTCCTTTCAAGACACTGTCCATTCCATTCAACTGCTCTTCCAAGTCCTTTGCTGTCTCTGACAGAATTACAATGTCATCGGCAAACCTCAAAGTTTTTATTTCTTCTCCATGAATTTTAATACCTACTCCGAATTTTTCTTTTGTTTCCTTTACTGCTTGCTCAATATACAGATTGAACAACATCGGGGAGAGGCTACAACCCTGTCTTACTCCCTTCCCAACCACTGCTTCCCTTTCATGTCCCTCGACTCTTATAACTGCCATCTGGTTTCTGTACAAATTGTAAATAACCTTTCGCTCCCTGTATTTTACCCCTGCCACCTTTAGAATTTGAAAGAGAGTATTCCAGTCAACATTGTCAAAAGCTTTCTCTAAGTCTACAAATGCTAGAAACGTAGGTTTGCCTTTCCTTAATCTTTCTTCCAAGATAAGTCGTAAGGTCAGTATTCCCTCACGTGTTCCAGTGTTTCTACGGAATCCAAACTGATCTTCCCCGAGGTTGGCTTCTACTAGTTTTTCCATTCGTCTGTAAAGAATTCGTGTTAGTATTTTGCAGCTGTGACTTATTAAGCTGATAGTTCGGTAATTTTCACATCTGTCAACACCTGCTTTCTTTGGGATTGGAATTATTATATTCTTCTTGAAGTCTGAGGGTATTTCGCCTGTCTCATACATCTTCCTCACCAGATGGTAGAGTTTTGTCAGGACTGGCTCTCCCACGGCCGTCAGTAGTTCCAATGGAATATTGTCTACTCCGGGGGCTTTGTTTCGACTCAGGTCTCTCAGTGCTCTGTCAAACTCTTCACGCAGTATCATATCTCCCATTTCATCTTCATCTACATCCTCTTCCATTTCCATAATATTGTCCTCAAGTACATCGCCCTTGTATAGACCCTCTATATACTCCTTCCACCTTTCTGCTTTCCCTTCTTTGCTTAGAACTGGGTTTCCATCTGAGCTCTTGATATTCATACAAGTCGTTCTCTTATCTCCAAAGGTCTCTTTGTATCATATCGGTTTGTTTATTTCATGTACCAAGATGTATCGCTTTTTGCTTCTGGCTTCCGTAGTGCAAGTATTAATCGTTGCTTCAGAATTTAAAAAATGCTTTAAGTAAAAATAAATGGAGGATCTAAATAGATCTAGGTTGAAAGAAAGTTAGAAATCCGTATTTCGTGAACACTAACGCAATACGTTACGATACAACGAGAGGACGACAGTACAAATATCAATGTAGTCACAGAAACGGTTGATATAATTTAGTATCTGCTGCAGTTGACGACAATATATAGATGTACTGTAAGTGAGTTTACGATCAGTATGTGTATTTTTAGCATTCTAACGCTGAGGACTGTTCACTGAGTAATAGGGACATGCATTCGGAGAAGTGTTGCAAGAGATAAAATAATCAAATGAATAAGGGATTAGGCAGGTATGAATTAAGTAACTATGAATGTAATGAAAATGAACTGTAAATCATCGATTCTTACAAACAGAAGAATGTTCAGTATAAATACTAATGACATAATTTGTTCTGTTCCAACAGGTAAGAATAGACTTAATGTAAGCTGGGTTGATTACATTATAAAACATGAAGGGGGCACATGTATGCTGCTTTTTGAAGACGGAAATGCATGGAGAAATACGGAGGAAACATTTGTTTAGCAGTGATGTACGTTGGATTATGATTATCTCTGAAAGCTATCCTCAACGAAAGTCTGGCGTTTGGAACTGCTTTATTTTCCGTTTAAATACAGAATGAGGGATTTAAATACATTTATGAATTGGATATAACAGTAAATAATATTATTCAGCAAACACATCACATGTGCGGAGGACTACATTAGAAATTTATAATTCGTTAACCGTTAATATCAGAAGCTCTTTAAATCATTCATACAAACGTTGATGTCTGCTCTGCTTTTACCGAAAATATGCCGCTGTTTTTTCGACACAAACAAATATTTTTAGTTTTTAACGACACTATAATCTGGAAATCTTTTAAATTCTCATTGTGGAATTGTGCGTTACAGACTGGCACATAAAACGCGCCAGTCGATAATTAGCTGTGCAGTGCACGCATGTTTTAAACTAAATTGATGCTAGGATGAATAACATTTCGTACATCGTTTAATGGCGTCTGCTTGCATATATATTCTCAACTCTGACAATAACAGTGTCGCGGAGAAGCAATTTTTTATTTTCAACACAAACCGTTGTTCACGTTTAGTACTCTGGAAACCAATACCGTTCCCCAATTGCTAGCAGATACCTTCTTTTCTTTTTTTACGGAAGACTAAGTACGTACCTCCTCACCCACGGTTATTATCATGTTTGTTCTTAGTTAGATTCGGAATTATCTGTCTCGAGAGAAAAAGCAACGTCACTTACTTCTTGCAAACAAGGTCGCAAAGCTAAATTTTTGGGCTCAGTATTACGGGGTCGTGCTGGAAAGTAATGGCACCGAGTTTTTTTCTTTTTCTTTTTTTTTTTGGAAAATTAAAAGAAACTTCATTAACCTTCTGCATCTTTATTCTTCACGTCCACGTACTTGCAGCCCTATGCCGGTAGACGACTCCAGCACCATAGCAGTGTGTAATGTACTCGTAGCTACGACGGTGCGTGAAAAACAGCGTGCTGTAATAGAGTTTGGAAATCAAGGAATTCGTCCTTGTATGAAAAACCCTCCCCTTCAGTATGACGATAACAAACCACACACGAGCATTATGTAAATCGATCTGACGCCTTGGGTTCACTGTCAACCGTCAACCTCCATACAGTCGCGCTTTGACTCCATCCGACTTTCATCTGTTTCCAAAACATAAAGAACACTATCGAGGGCTTCACTTTGACAATGATGAGGAGCTGCAAGCAGAGGTGAGATTGTGGCTCCGTCTACTGATCTCTCGTTGGGAGAAATGTGTTCGTCGCTACCCTACCATGTTGAGAAATAAATATGTAGACATGAAGAATAAAGACACAGAATATAATAACGATTGTTTTATTTTAAAGGCTTTAAGAGTTTGGGTATAAAAAAAAGAGGCATTACTTTCGAGCAAGCCATCGTATATAAGTTAGTGTAGTAACAATATACCGTTGAATTCTATCTTTAGTACATAATTTAGCCCATACTGCGTAGTAAAGTTGGCAACGCCCAGGGAAATTACAATTATTTAATTATCAAGCACCATTTGACCGTTTGTTGACCATCATTTTCCCATCCATTCGTATCCAGGATAATAGCAGTCAATTTACCAACTGACCATCGTTGCCACACGTAATAGTATCTGGGGATAATGGCTATGACCTACAAAATTGCCCTAGCATGACGATATCACTTTTCAGAGCTAGAAATTAAACGGAACTACGCGGAACTATTCGGAAGTATTGGGAACTTTCCCAGCGATGTAATGGAGACAACGCTAAGACTTGTATGTATGTTTGTCTGGGGTTATGGTAGAAACCGTATAAATTGACCATATTTGCCCCACCTTGGCAACGGGTGTGTTTCATCTACCACTGCCTTGTGCTCTTAGCCTTATCAGCGTGAGGTGGGAAACATTTTCTACTGCAAGACAAAATTACTATCCTTGGATGAGGTCTCTATAAAGTTTACGTGACTCTGAAAGTGTAAGAATCATTGTTTCTTGCCTATGTGAATGTGTATTATTACTGTTCAGTATGCTACTCCGACCAAAGTGTCATGTAGTTTTCACCGTGTAACTGCAGAAGATGACACATATTTTGAACTGAAAGCATTGGATCTCTATAATGTTTGAATGAGTTCGATATCGGACAAGTTTTGACTAATTTAGGTGTGGGAATAACATTGTTTACTGTACTAATCCACATTGACAAATAAACTTCAAGGTGCAAGGTGGATCACCAATAGCGCTTATGTGCGTTTTACATTGTTATAGAACCAATTTTTGTATGAATTTAATGCGTGGTATTCATGCATGGTACAAATATTGAACTACACTCGTCTTCTAACATATCATTTACCTCACGTAGTGCCAGTATGTGAGTCATGTGTATTTCAGTAAGTAAAAAAAAAAATAATTTGATTGTGGAAATATTTAAGCTGAAGATCTATTGTGCTTGCAAAGTGTGGTAGAACAGTAAACATTGAGTAAGTTTATCAGTAGTGCAAACATGCAAGCCACGTGTATTTTTAATGATAGAACAATTTAATTAAATCATTACAGCCAGGTGTGTTTTGTACTTACATTCATTCACATTTAGAGAAATAATATTATTTTACTGCAAAGAGCAAATTTTCATTTGCAGTCGGATAACTGTAATTATACTTGCATATTACGCCAAGCAGCCTCTGTGTGCGTGTGTGTGTATGTGCGTATGTGTGTGTGTGTGTGTGTGTGTGTGTTTACGTCATGTATATTGACTAGATTTTGGTGTTATTTAGTTGTTGACTCTGCACTCTGTAAACATTTCAGAAACCTTGATAAATATTTCAGTATTCTTCTAAAGTTCATTTTGTATGTAACCTCTATTACTGCTAGTTCAAATGCGAATAGAAATCAGTATTAGGCTGTTGAAGGTATTAATCATGTAGTGTAGTGTATAACATGATGAGCTACTTTCTCCTCCCTGAACCAGGGCTTACTAATGTGAAATGATACAGCAAACTTGTAGAAACGCTAGCTGACCTCAATTCGTTTAATAAGACACCAGTTACATATCCTCAGATTGAAATGACAATATCCTTCACATATTTCAGCCATGGAGATACCATTGTAAACTTTAACAAGCATCACAAAACAATATGTAGTTAGGGAATATTTAGTTTGAGGATGCACTGGGTCTAGCACCAAGTGTGGGCCTAAAAATTGTAATTATTTACATTCTTGCAGTACCTGGCAGTAATTCAGGCTGCCTGCTTGATTGTGTGCTCGACTGCTTAGCATTGTTACGAAATTGTAAAAATTTGCTTGTATTTACATGCATATAACACCTACCGATTTCTGTCCCCTTCTGGCAATTCCTTTGTGGTGTGTCTTTTTTCTCTTTCTTGTCTTACATGTATTCCCTCGATATCTAGGTTTAACAGTTGGGCCACGTATTATAATGCAAAGGTTGCCAGCGAACTGCTATCAGGCACAAAGAATGAGATATGAAATCCCTGAAAATTCAAAAAAAAAAAAAAAAAAACTTTATAATATCTAATACTTCGCATCTGGTAGAGATTTTCAACTTCTCATATACGATTTACGCCATGTGGTTAACTATTATTAAGTGATAAATATGTCTACAATGCGCGTCTAAATCTGAAGCTGGTTGCATAAAATAAAAAAATTGCAGAGGTGCCAAAAGCCGTGCGATAGCGATATCCACATATACAGATGGCGTGCACGAAGCATGAAACGGAAAGTACGACGTGTTAGGACAGTGCAGCGAAATTGGCGTTAAGCCATTCTACACACTGACATAACGCTCCTGATACACTATGTGATCAAAAGTATCCGGACACCTCCAAAAATATACGTTTTTCATATTTGGTGCATTGTCCTACCGCCTACTGCCAGGTACTCCGTAACAGCGATCTCAGTAGTCATTAGACATCGTGAGAGACCAGAATGGGGCGCTCCGCGCAACTCATGGGCTTCCAACGTGGTCAGGTGATTGGGTGTCACTTGCGTCATACTTCTGTACGCGATATTTCTACACTCCTAAACATCCCTACGTGTACTGTTCTCGATGTCATAATGAAGTGGAAACGGGAAGGGACACGTGCAACACAAAAGCGTACAGGCCGACCTCGTCTGTCGACTGACAGGGACCGCCGACTGTTGACGAAGGTCTTAATTTGATTAGGCAGACTTGTACCCAGACCATCATACAGGAATTCCAAACTCCATCAGGATCCATTGCAAGTACTATGACAGTTGGGCGGGAGGTGAGACAACTTGTACTTCATGGTCGAGCGATGCTCATAAGCCACACATCACGCCGGTAAACGCCAAACGACGCCTCACTTGGTGTAAGGAGCGTAAACATTGGACGATTGAGCATCGGAAAAACGTTGTGTGGAGTGAAAAATTACGGTACTCTATGTGGTGATCCGATGGCAGGGGTATGGAGAATGCCCGGTGAACGTCATCCGCCAGTGTGGGTAGTGCCAACAGTAAAATACGGAGGCGGAGGAGTTACGGTGTGGTCGTGTTCTTGATGGGGGGGGGGGGGGGGAGGAGGGGGGGGCTTGCAGCCTTTGTGTTGTTTTGCGTGGCACTATCACAGCACAGACCTATATTAATGTTTTTAAGCACCTTCTTGCTTCCCACTGTTGAAGAGCAATTCGGGAATGGCGATTGCATCTTTCAACACGATCGAGCACCTGTTCATAATGCACGGCCAGTGGTGGAGTGGTTACACGACAATAACGTCCCTGTAATGGACTGGCATGCACAGACGCCTGACTTGAATCCTGTCGAACACCTTTGGGATATTCTGGAACGCCGACTCCGTGCCAGGCCTCACCGACCGACATCGATACCTCCCCTCAGTGCAACACTCCGTGAATAATGGGCTGCCATTCCCAAAGAAACCTTCCAGAACCTGATTGAACGTATGCCTGTGAGAGTGGAAGGGGACAGGTTTATATCAGTCGGTGGTCATAATGTTCTGGCTGATCAGTATAGTTTTCGACACTGGAAATGTGATACACACACAGCTTTAAAGTCTCTCAGATGATGACATGTATTGTCGAAACTGGTTGCGGCATACCCAGTTTTGTGGAAGCTTTTAGTGCTGTACGTAAAAAGAAAAGAAAAACAAATTGTGAGCATTAAGTGGTTGTTTTGGGGGAGGAGGCCAAACAGCGAAGTCATTGGTCTCATCTGATAAGGGAAGGATGGGGAAGGAAGTCGGCTGTGCCCTTTTCGAAGGAACCATCCCGGCATTTGCCTGAAGAGATTTAGGGAAATCACGGAAAACCTAAATCAGGATGACCGGTAGCGGGACTGAGCCGTTGTCCTCCCGAATGCAAGTCCATTGTGCTAGCCACTGCGCCACCTCGCTCGGCGTGGGCATTAAGGTCCGCCTACTATACAACTATTCTTTTGAATACCCAAACATTCGGTCTTCTCAGGCCCAAAATACTGTATGTATCCTGATTTTATTTTATGTAAAGAGTAGAAATATTTTTAAAAAATGTTTCGAAGTAAAGAATATTTCTACTTCTGTGTTGTTTTGTCAGGCCGCCGTAAGATGAAGGAAACGACTAGAGCGATAATACTGTAACTACCGGTGTCATTAGCTCTCGTGTTGTAACAAGCTTAGGAGGCATATTATGTGACTCTTTCTCGTACATGTTCTTCACATTAATTTTGCTTCTCCATTCTTTGCTGTGGTCAACAGTATGTTGATATCAATTGGGGTAGATGTAAATATCTAGCAACATATTCCCTGTTTCTATTACAGAACTTTTTAAACAAATTCAAAATGGAAAAAAATTGGGTTCTTTTAGTTTGGAGGAATTCAAAAATATCCTTCTGAAATATTTTCAAGGCAATTTTGGCATCAGACATAACCTCCAAATCCAATACTCATATGATTCAACTTCCCTCCTGTATTCACAGAATTCGGATTCGGATTTCAGAATGAGAAGCGACGGAATAACGCTAGCTGCGTAGAAATACAATTACATTACAGTTTACACGCATGGACGATTACCTATTAGCTGACACCAAGTAACATCGCTTTGCAGCTATTTTTGAACGAGGGTCACGTGCATTCAAGTAGTATGGCTCTTTCAAATTCGTCCAAGAGCTGTAGACTGAAATTACGCTCGTGCGAGCTCGATCTACGCAGGGATACATTTCTGATTCATCCATCGGAAAATTAACTTGCTGAATAGTCACTCTGTATATTTGAATGTGTTTCTTAGTTCAGTTATGATAAAGTTAATGTTGATGTTAACGAGCGTTAGTTTCCGACATAATGCTGTCTTCATTAGGAGTGCCTTGAATGTTATAGCAATGTACTCGTTTTTCTTGAACATATTATCAGCATTGATTTCCACCTAGAATTTTTATGTGCATCGTACGTTTTCAAAAACATCTGATTAGTTGAGTGTCAACTAAGAAAATTTTCAAGTTTTCTCAAGTAATTCAGCAAAATGAGGGATAAGTGCTTCCTCTTACAAAAACATCTGGATCGCCTTTTTTCTGAGACTATCAGCGGGAGCTTGGTACCAACTTTCCAGTTAGCTTGCAGGCTGCGTAATATACTACTCGCTGAATGGTATTGCATCATGTCGCACCTAGTGATATGGTGAGCACTTTTCGGAATTAGGGACAGTCATGGAAAATTCTACCACGATATTACTACACTTGGCCGTTATCGAAAACACTTAGCGGCGTTACAGTAAATAAGTACGCTGATGACAAAGGAAAAGCCATCGCACTGTCAATGTTTTCAGGCCAGTTTTGCATATACTATCGACCCCGATCACTCGCTGACTCACGGGAAGCCGAGCCAAGCAACCTTACTTCTAGGTGCAATAATACTGTGATCGACTAATTGTTTTCTGACGGTCACCGAATGATCTGAATTATAATGTCTGTTTTTGTGGAAATATCGGGGAAAATAAAGCTTTTATTGTTCACGTGCCACTGCCTCTGTGTGAGCACTTACAGGCCTACGCTCCCCCGTGCGCGCGCGCGCGCGCGTGCGCGGGTGTGTGTGTGTGTATATTTTAGCTTCATTAGAATGCCGTTTTATTTAGGCATAAGACATGAAACAATTCACTACTTCGAATAGCTCTGGTGATTCCGAAGACACACGCCCGAAAGCCAAGTTTTCAGGTAGTAACTTCAACTGCAGCGGGAAACTATGTTTGGAATTCCTCGTTGTTTGCAAACATGTTTCACAATGGGCAGTCTTCCGGTCAATTTGTTTCGGCAAACATTCCGGTGTTTGCTCCTCATATATGCGATTTATGGAAAATAGGGCCCAATAATTATCTCTACATCTCGATGGCTGTTGACTTGTTATGCGCTGTGAACCTGATGTTTACCTCCTGTCAACCGTGCTATTGTTCTGCGAGGCTTAAGAGGATTACCCACGCCTGACAGCTCTGTTTTCGTGTTGGCCGACTCGTATTCAACGGATGTTGACCGTCTGATTTTTTAACGATTTTGATTATATTGCTTTTCCATACAAATAACATACATATTAAAATTAACAAATAAACTGCGTCAAAGATTTTTATAATAAATATACGTAGAATAAAAAAAAGCGCTGAAATACTGTATTACTACCTGTTGAAATATTATTATGTTCTGCGTACGGATTTGATGTAATGCGAAATTAGTAACGAATTGTAAGACACGTGCCTGTTCTCCGCAGAACTAAATCTATGTCTAGAGTAGTTATAATCATGTCACCTACTGTTGGGTTTAGAGTGTACCAGCCACTTCAGCCAGTCGCTGTGGCTGATCGATTCTAGGCGCTTCAGTCCGGAACCGCGCTGCTAATACGGCCATGGGTTCGAATCCAGCCTCGGGCATGGATGTGTGTGATGTCCTTAGGTTAGTTAGGTTTAAGTAATTCAAAGTCTAGGGGACTGATGACCTCAGATGTTAAGTCTCATAGTGCCTAGAGCCATTTGAGCCAACCAGCCACTTCTCAACATTAGAATTACCTCTGATAGTTTGATAAATGAGTGAGTATTCTTCTTATTAAAATGAACGTCTTTAATTCTAGTGTAGCGGTCACTATAGATTTTGTGTGTGATAGGCAAAAAAAAATGGTTCAAATGGCTCTGAGCACTATGGGACTCAACATCTTAGGTCATAAGTCCCCTAGAACTTAGAACTACTTAAACCTAACTAACCTAAGGACATCACACACACCCATGCCCGAGGCAGGATTCGAACCTGCGACCGTAGCAGTCCCGCGGTTCCGGACTGCAGCCCCCAGAACCGCACGGCCACCGCGGCCGGCGTGATAGGCAATATGTGTCTCATGAGTTCCAGTATTAGGGGACGGTACGAGTAATTTTCATTGTGGAAATAATATCAACAAATTAGCGTCTGGCACAGTAACATTCAAATTTTCAATACGGAAAACACTCTGTGTTTTTTAAACATTTGAGGTAAGTGTCTAAGCGAAACCAGATGAACAGTATTCAGTTATAGCCCAGACTAGACTAATTTTTTAGATAAGTAATTATTTATGACATCTGCAATTGAAGTTTAGATCACTAGATTCATGTCATCCTTGACTTACGTAGTTCGAGACACTGACTTGTAAATATTAGACCACAGTGATAGGCTCACATGTCTTAATACAAGTTCTTTTCAGAATGATCTAAACTCTTTGTGCATGTTCTGCAGTACTATTTAAATATTTTTATAGAAAAATACTAAGCAATTAAGAATTTATTTTAAAACTTGGATAGGAATCGGTGAAAATAACTAAGTCATTGTTAGTTGGCCGGGTTCTCTGACAGTGTAGCATTGATAAAGGAATTAAAAAATATAAAGGAATGACCACACGTTTTGTCATTGGCTTCATTTAGTAAGCACGGGAGTGTAGCAGATAGGTTGATCAACCCTGCTGGCAAATGATACTAGAGAAGTGCTGCACACCACGAAGATGATTACTGATGTAATTACGAGATTATATGTGATGGGAAACGTATTTTCAAGAGAAAGTAATTCACAAATTGAGCAAGTCAGCCGCGCGCGGTTGCCGCGTGGTCTTGGGCGTCTTGTCACAGCCGACGCGGCTCCCCCCGTCGGAGGTTCGTGTTCTCCCTCGGCCATGGGTGTGGGTGTGTCGCTCTTAGCGTAAGTTAGTTTAACAAGGGGAGGCCACGACATTTGGAACGTGGATTTACTGCAAACTTCGTACATTCGTAGTATTCCATTAGGACAACGATATGTGTAAGCAGTAGCGCGTACTCCTCAAGCGTTATTGAGAAAATTGCATGATAATTTAGGTCGTCAAATAGATACCTCTGCGTGGCCATTTTTACCATGAAGCGGCGGCAGCCGAGTGGTATTCCCGCTTCGCACGTCGGGCGACTAGGTTGTGCTATTAGTTCCGCCTCTACCGTAGCGCTGCATATTTTCCTCGTGTCCGTTTAGTGTCGATACAATTAAAGTCACTTTCTGATCAGGTGCATACTGCGAATTTTGACAACGAATTAATTGTGTTTTTTGTTAAGTTTCCTGGCCCGCTACAGGTTGATAGGATACTTTCTCGTCACGGATGTCAGGTACCCTTTAAGCACCGTGTTGGTTTCACTAGTATGGTTCTCTTGGCAAATGCAGAAGTGGTATACACGAGTGTCCGGATGTTTAACCTTCCGCCCGAGGTAGACGACTGTTTTCTGAGGTCCATTTCGCTTCCTTATGGGGAAATACGCCATATTCGAAAGTAACGCTGGTCTGTTCAGCACCGCTTACAGGTCTATAGTGGTATTCGGTCGGTAGAGATGGTGGTCAAAAAACATATTCCTTCTCATCTACAGGTATGCGGTTGTAGGGTCCATATTACGTACATTGGCCAAAAAGGAACATGTTACTATCGTAATCAAACCGGTCATTTCCGTATTAATTGTCTGCAGCGTGTGATGATATTAAAACCTACATACGAACAGCGTAAAAATTGACTTTTTCTGATCTTCTCCCTCAGGGATCTCAGACAGAATCGCTCCCTGTTACTGAGGGACGCAGTGATCCGTTGACCGACAACGCCCGTGATTTTCCCCCGCTATCCTTGCGTCGGGATGTTGATGCCGTTAATTCCGATGTGCCCGCCATGATTTCTCACAACAAGCGTCGCCGAACACAGGATGATGCGGCAGATGAACTTTCCGTAAGCCGGCCACGGTGGTCGAGAGGTTCTAGGCGCTTCAGTCCGGAATTGCGCGATTGCTGCGGTCGCAGGTTCGAATCTTGCCTTGGGCATGGATGCGTGTGGTGTCTTTAGGTTAGTTAGGTTTAAGTAGTTCTAAATTCTAGGGGACTGATGACCTCAGATGTTAAGTCCCATAGTGTTCAGAGCCATTTGAACCATCTTTTTGAACCTTCCCTATTGGCTCGCCCTTTCGATGGGCCTCCAGTATGTAACCGAGAGACCGCTACGGTCGCAGGTTCGAATCCTGCCTCGGGCATGGATGTGTGTGACGTCCATAGGTTAGTTAGGTTTAACTAGTTCTAAGTTCTAGGGGACTAATGACGTCAGAAGTTGAGTCCTATAGTGCTCAGAGCCATGTGTGAACCATGTGGCCTCCAGTAAACGACCCCCTTTCTCAGTCTGAAATCGTGGATGAGGACGCCACAGGTGCTTTCACACCTGTGCAAAAGATCGCTAATACCTTATCGGGTGTTGTTGTCGAGGCCGCCCCTTCGGAGACGCCCGTGAAGGAACCTGTTCCCGGTTCCCACGTGTCTTCTCCGGTTCTCTCGGACACTTCTCCTGTGGACTCTGTTTCCCATCTCCCTTCTGCGACTTCTGTTGCCCTCTCTGGGTCACAGCCTTCTCCCATGAAACAACTGATTGATTTTCAAGAGCCATTGGATGCCGTTGTTATTCACCAACCGTCCCTCCGTGAACCCATGTCTGCGGACGAGTGGGATGTAGAGGCCTCTCCCTCGCAATATGAAACGGAATACCTACATGATGCTCCCACGCGACCGAACGTGGCAGCGTCGGAGCCACAGTAGAATACGTAAACAGCCACAGAGAGCCGCGTCACGGACGAAGAAAAAGCAGTGGGAAGATGAGGGTTCTGTTTCGTAGTTCTTTTCTCTCTGGTTCGGTGATTGATTCTGGTCTGGTTACTTGTATGTTGCTCCTTCAACTGACGGATCTCTACCGTTCTTTGTTCTTCTTTCTGGGTTGAAGTTCCATGCAAGCATACACATTTCTTGCTCTGAATATTAACATAATATGTTCTGAGCTTCTTCTCGCAGCTTTGCGACAGTTTATATATCAAGCTGGGGCAGATGTTGTTTTTTTACACGAAGACTTACTCGACCAGTTTTCAATTCCTGAGTTTTCAACCTTTTTTAATGTACCTTCCGAACTTTTTACGGCACTGCCTTGTTTTATAGGGAATGCATTCCGTTGATGGATTTCGAAGTACTCGACAGTGGCAGGGGGATCGGGTGCACGTTTTGTGATCTCAGTTTACTCCTTCCTAATGCCCCTTCTGGCACAGGTCGTACTACCGCACGTTCGAGTTGTGATAAATAAGAAATCATTTACCTGCTTCGTAAATCCCCGACAAAGATTATTTTAGGTGGACACTTCAATTGTGTTCTACGACCGGTGGATCAGTCTCCTAACTTTAATTTCAGTAAAGAACTCGACGACCTGGTGCGCTCCTTGCGCCTGCGTGATGTATGATTTCTCGCTATCCTACACTTGTGCGACATACATACTTTACTCCCACGTCTAGCAGTCGCCTCCATCGCTTTCACCTTTCAGATTCCTCGTGTGGGCAACTTCTGGACGTTGATGTGATACCAGCCTGTTTTACTGATCATTGCGCCGTAGCCGTCACGTTTAATTAGGAGCGGCAATCGGTGAAATTGTTCCGTCCTCCCTGACTGCTCAATATAGCCTGTTTGCAAGATACCTCTCTTGGTGTCGTCCTGGAGGACGACGTATGGGTTCGTTGTTCTCGTGCTATGGACCGGTACTCGTCCCTTGTAGCATGGTGGACACCACATGTTAAACCACAAATGCGTAGGGCTCTCATGCATTTTGGAGCTGCGAAGGTGGCAGACGACCGACGAACGCAAGAATTTTACTACTCAGTCTTACGTAAAGTGTATGATAGTGCTACGCTTGCTCACCTACGGGTTACTGATGTACAGCGCATCAAAGCCAAATTGCTGCAGCTCAAACGCATTCAAATGGAGCGACTGCGGACGAGGTCTCAACCACGTTCCCATTCACAAGACGAATTGACGTCACTTTACTATCTAGTCCGTTTACGGGCGCGCCGGAAACGTGTGTGCCTTGCCTCCCTCACATCCGCTGACGGCCGCATGTTCACCTCTCACCGTGACATTTCCGACTTTATCTACACCTATTTTACTGATCTGTACCATACCCATGTCCCGGCTGAAAACTCTCTCAACGACTTCACATCCTTGCTGCATCGCGTCGTCACTCTTCAATTAAATGACGCCTTTCTTTGTCCTTTTCACAAGGATGATATATATGATGTAGTTACAGGATCTCAGTCCCGCAAGTCGCCTGGATTACGCCTGGATTAGACGGTATTCCTAAGGAGTTTTATGTTCAATTTTGGACGCCCATTGGTTACACCTTAACGTCAATGGTAAATGAATTGATGTGGGGAGTCTCACTTCCTGCTCCTTTTCAGGAAGGTAAACTGGTCCTCCTCCCGAAACCCACTGGTCGACATTCGATTGATTCCCTCCGTCCTATTACTCTCCTTAACTATGATTATAAAATTGTCGCTCGAGCAATTAATATCCGTCTCGCTAAGTTGCTCGATACCATTATTGCCGCCCACCAAAGCTGTGTGCTTGGACGCACGGTACTGACTTCTGTTCTCGAATGTCGCCATGTAATTTCGGTGGCGGCTGCCGCTAATATCCCAGGGGCATTGCTTTTTCTTGATTTCCAAAAAGCGTTTGATTGTGTCAGACATGATTTTTTAACGATAGTACTCACCGCTGGCGGCTTTAATAATGATGCTCGACAGGTCTTAACACGCCTCTTTACCAGTATCAGCGCCTTGGTGATTGTGAACGATCACCCCCCCCCCCCCCCCCCCCCGGATATCGATCAGACGGGGTTTACCCCAGGGAAGCCCCTTATCCATGTCCCTTTTTGTCTTGTTCTTAGAGCCCTTACTTCGCCTCCTCGCCATGCAGTTACGTGGCTGGGCTATGTTGAGGGAAATTTTTTCGGTCCGTGCATATGCCGATGACGCCATGGTTTTAGTATGAGATGTCGAGGACACACCAAGGCTTAAGGATACCTTGTATTCATTTCGTAAATGCACGTTCCTACCATTGAGAGGCTTCGATCATGTCGTCGTTCCTTGGGTGACGGTCGTCAATTGCCATAAGACCGTAGGGATCTTAGTGGATCGCAATCCGATCAAAATGGCGACTCTCAATTGGCGTGAGGTTACGAGCCGTGTTCTCGGGGCGATCCTTGAACATGGACGCTGTTCCCTTAGCCTCCTTCACAAGGTACGGGTTTTAGAGACCTATGTCCTCAGTAAAGTGTATTACGTTGCGCAGGTCTTCCTTCTTCGCGCGATGATGTCCCGCAGACGGAAACAGCTGTCTAGTCGATTCCTATGGCACCGCCATATCTTTCGTGTCCAGTATGATATCGTGGCCAGGCCTCGAAAGCTTGGAGGATTGGGTCTTTCCCATATCAAAGTGAAGACATCCATCTTATGTGCCCATCGCAATGTTTTAACCTGTACGCGGGCTCCGCATTCAGTTATCTCTCGTTTACTTCCCCGCCTCCGGCCGGTCAGTCTGACCCCTACAGTTGATGTTGGACGGATTAATCCTAAATTTCGGTACCTTCGTGAATACTTTCTAATTATAGGTATCCTAGGTGCTGATATACTTTCTATGACCCGTATTAATACCAACATACTATCACTCCCCGTTGGGGTGCACCATGTCCCCTTTCTTCTTTTGAACTTGATTCCCCGTCAACGTCTTGTAAAACGGTCCCCTTTCTTCTTTTGAACTTGATTCCCCGTCAACGTCTTGTAGAATGGTCTGATCACATCTTAGTCTTCCTATATTGCCGATGTAGACTGTTTCAAAGTGGTATAAGGTCATTCACCGTCTGGTACCTACAAGTGATCATCTTTTTCGTATTGCCCTTAGTCCGACTGATCAGTGTGAGAAATGTCATCAAACTGACACCATACTTCACAGGCTTGTTGCTTGCGGACAGGAACATTGGCTCTGGGTCCGCCGTCAATTAGCTTTCCTTACTCGAGGGCCTGAAACTGCTTTCCCAGACGACATCTTCCTACATCCGGACATATCCTTTTTTCCTCAGACGAAAACGAACATGATTGTCTAGCTCTTGGGTTACTATGTTCACTATGTTGTTGAAGGTGGGAATGACCCAGATCCCCGCGTTTATCACCGTTATCTGTCAACTGCGCATTGGAAATGGCAGCGATTGCCACGATACCGAACGCTTTCTGCGAATATGCTTTTTCTTGTGTTTAACCGTCAGGGCGTTGGTTAAGTTCCCCTGTGGTCCCCGTTTCTTCCCTGAGCTTGGATCCCCTCCCTTGTAGCATTGTTTTGTCACTTTTTTCTCTTCGATATGTGTATCACAACAAAAAAAGACAAGAGGGGTGGGATATGTGTTTGTCTTCCGTTCAGAATTTAATAATTTTTTGGGCTTGACCGAATTTGTTGATTTTCTTTTTGCAGCTGATATTAAATGATGATTTGACTCTGGTTGTCTAATTTTCATGAAAATATCAAGTCAATCGGATAATAAAAAAAAATAGTTAGCGTTCAAGCACCGTAATCGCTAGATCGAGTCTCGTTCGTCAGTTTTTTTTTTTCAATA
Source organism: Schistocerca serialis cubense (assembly GCF_023864345.2). NCBI lineage: Eukaryota > Metazoa > Arthropoda > Insecta > Orthoptera > Acrididae > Schistocerca > Schistocerca serialis. Next base: position 969,518,001 of record NC_064638.1, read on the forward strand.
CACTCATCTTCTTTACTACTTGTATTGCAATTGATGTAATGGGAAAAACGTGTAAACGCATGAACTTTTATTTAATTTACAAAATGGCTCTGAGCCCTATGGAACTTAACATCTGAGGCCAACTTAGAACTAATTAATCCTCACTAACCTAAGGACATCACACACATCCATGCCGGAGGCAGGATTCGAACCTGCGACCGTAGCGTTCGCGCAGTTGCAGACTGACGTGCCTAGAACCGCTCAGCCATAACGGCAGGCTTAAATTTACAATGTTATTTGGCAGTCTACATATTTTTATTACCACGCATAATGTAATATCCACAACTATCGATTAGTAAACGACCAAATGCATCAAGTGATACTGAAAAAGTATGCTTTGAGAAATCCCTTATACCTGGAAGGAGCCCGAAACTACTTGTTACCTGCAAGTTTTGACCGGCACAGTCGGCTTTCAAAGAACGAGGGGAGGGCCAGGCTCGAACCGAAATCGAATGGGGATCATATGACGGTTAACTCGCATAGCGGTGAGGCCTTGCTTATGTAGCAGGAAGAAATAACGTACGTGAGAATTGTTCCCGAAATATAAAAAAAATGGTCCAGATGGCTCTGAGCACTATGGGACTTAACTTCTGAGGTCATCAGTCCCCTAGAACTTAGAACTACTTAAACCTAACTAACCTCAGGACATCACACACATCCATACCCGAGGCAGGATTAGAAACCTGCGGCCGTAGCGGTCGCGCGGTTCCAGACTGTAGCGCCTAGAACCGCTTGGACACTCCGGCCGGCGAAGTGTAAAACCTTACATCGTGGCTAGAAACATGGATGTGACACGCGGTTCGTCGAGAACTGCGGACAAGGTATGTCATGAATATTCAATCCATAATGCAGTTGCGAAACGTCGGTTGAAAGGTGCGTTCTTGTATTGTGATAGTCTTTTTCAAGAACCGGACGTCGTTGATACAGAAGCATCAGCAACGATTTCTGCCTATGCGGTGGTGATTGGAGAAGGACTGTATCGGGCTACCATGGAAATGTAAAAAAATACTCATCATTGATGAGGACCTTATTCATTTTGACGAAGTAGACGAAGAAGATCAATTCCGTGAAGTCGAAGAAAATTTGTCCGACGATGAAGACCATGAGCCAGCGGAAAAGGCGTCTAAAGGCGATTATGTTCCGCCGGAGACCAAAATAAAAGTTGTTAAACTGGTGAATGAACACCCCAAATGGAGTCCCCTAACTCTCCAGATAAAAGGGTCTAGAAGTTTTAGAAGAAAAGACGAATTGAAGAGATGGGAAGAACACATAAAATGTGGAGGATCAACGATCGATAAATATTCGACAATTGATTCGTGGGCCTATGACCGTTTCGTGGAGTCTCGCCAAACTTATCAGCAAGTAAGTGTTCATTTTTATCACTCTACATCTAATTTTCTATATCTTCAACAACCTCATTCGAAGAAATAATAATATTAATAAATTGAAACTTTCATTTTACTTTGCAAGTAACAACTAGAAACCTACAGCAGTGGGCTTTGGATGCTGTAGGCCAATTCCAATTCATCTTCAAAACATCCCTTTCATGGATAAAAAAAATTCAAACTACGGCACAGAATTCGGCAGAAGAAGATCACGCGGTATGTGAGTTTGAGGGAATGTGTGTCTGCGGAAGAAATGCTGGAGGCCGCGGGAAAGTTTCAATTTCAGATGAGAGCAATCATTCCGGATCTAGAAAAAATAATTGTTATCAATACAGACGAGACAGTTTGCCAGTACCAGTCTACATACAAGAAAACCCTCACCGAAAGAAATTCGAAGACCGTTTTTGTCACAAGGCGCGGCATCAATAAGGTGACTCACTGTACACGACACAATATGCGACAACATTGTGTGGAGGATTACTGCCGCACGTGTTACTTTGTTAGCGAGAAGCCACGGAGAAGTTTGGACCAAAGGTACAGAACACCGTTGACAAATTAACGAAAGATCTTCCGAATGTCGTCGTAACGAGTTCGAGATCCGGGAAACTTACCACGGAATTAGATTATTCATTTAAATTAATAATAGTTCCTTTGAGGGGGGGGGGGGGTCAAACGAATCCCGGTTTGCACGATGAAATTTTCACCGATGACGAAGGACTCGAAATATGTACAGTTAAAGTCGTACCTCCGAAATGCACGCCAGTTGCCAACCGTGTGATGTTTATTTCTACAGGCAACTTAGAAATTTCATTAAGCGTCTTCAAAATTGTTCTTATTTAATCGAAAGAGAACGAGAAACTGCTTTTCGTGAAGTCGCTATTAAAATACACTCGATACTGCATGACTAACTATCAGCGCCCATATTTAAAGAAATGCTGAGTTATGCATGGTTTGCTTCCAAATTATCGGCTGAAAGAGAGGTTTTTGAAAATGTTAACGAGGTTTGTTTTTCCATGGAAAACCGCAAAAGACCTTGCGTATGGGGTAACACAGCATTTATTCCATGTAGCTGGTGCCGTTTAACTTTATGTTTCCATGTTTTTACGAAAAATACCATCCTGCAACATGTAATCGTAATGTCGAAAGCGACGACTAATTGTACATCTTTCGAAATCCGGCTGTGCCGGTCAAAATTTGCAGGTAACAGGTAGCTCTTTCCAGGTCTAAGGGATTTCTCAAATCACGGACAAGCATACATTTTCAGTACCACTTTATGCGTTTGGTCGTTTACTAGTCGATAGTTATAAATATTATTTTATTGGTGATGATAAAAATATGTAGACTGACAAATAACATTGTAAATTTAATAAAAGTTCATCGGATTACACGTGTTTTTTTCATTATATCAATTATAACATAAATAATAAAGAATATGAGTGTGTTGGAAGAAAAATGACGAACGGGACTCGATCCAGCGATTAAAGGGCTTGAACGCTAAGCACTCGTTTGCTGCCGCTTCATGGTAAAACTGGCCACGCACAGGTATATATTTGACGACCGAAATTATCTTGCGATTTTCTCAATAACGCTTGAGAAGTGCGAGCTAGTGATTACACATTCTGTTGTCCTAATGGAGTACTACGAGTGTACGAAGTCTGCAGTATATCCGCGTTCCAAACGTCGTGTGCCCCCCCCCCCCCCCAATTGTAAAGTAGATTAAATAGTGCGTAAGCTTAGGGACCGATGACCTCAGCAGATTGGTCCCATAAGACCTTACCACAAATTTCCAAAGAATTGCGCAATGTGGAACAACGCGTTATTGACATCTTCAATTTTTTAAGCTCTTTCTGTTGAATATATCATCAAATTTTTCCGAAATTAATGTTTATTTCTCTGTACTTGAACTTCACACGTACCTATTTCGTCCCATATGAGTAATTCCTTCGTCCTGCGTCGTTTCATACCCCTTGGTGTGCATTTTATGTCTGATAATGCAGTTTTGTTATTCCCATAAAAAGCCTTTCACGGGTAAAAGTACCAGGAAGTTTGTATCACAATTCAAAAATGTACGAAGAGATTATTGAATTGTGAGTGGTTGTGTACGATATTCAATATCCTTATTATTCACTTTTCTTGAGTAAATTATTTACTGCAACTGCGTTGCCAAAGATAACGCTGTAAGACCACAGGAAGCAAAATCATGAGTGAAAGACAGAACCCTCGTCTTCAGGTACACAAGGTGAAATGTACATTTGAATAACCAGCAAGCTCAGCTTCTTGAGTCCATCAAGATCCATATCTGTAGATATATACCAAGAGCCGTTATACAAATGGTGCGTGTGGCATATTTGGCCATGAGTTCGCGTCTGGGGAGTTCGGCCACCTGGTGCAATCCTTTTTTATTTGACGCCACTTCGGCGACTTGCGCGTCGATGATGATGAAATAATGGTGAGGACAAGACACACATCCAGTCCCGAGAGGAGACAAGGTCGAATCCAGTCGGGATCAACAGTCAGCAACGCTAACGACAAGATCACGACTTGCTGACGACACTGTACAGTACGTGGCGGAGAGTACTTCCTACTAATCTTACCGATATTATGACATATTCCATTTACGTACTGTGCGACGGAAATATGGCTGTATACAAGCAAATCGAAGACACGAAAATAATGAGGAGTAACAGGAAGGAGAACAGGAGAAACTAACATCAGAATTGGTAATCACGAATAAATGAAGTTAAAAATTCTGCAAGGAGAACACAAAAAGCAGACTAGCTCTGGCCAAAAGGTACCAAACATAGGCCTTAATTTGAGGAGAAAATTTCTGCCACTGTGCGTTTGGGGCAGAGCATTGCATGGTAACGAAACATGGAATCTGGAAAAATCGAAACAGAAGAGAATCTAAGCATCTGAGATGTGGTGCTACAGAATAATGTTGAAAATTAAGTGGACTAATAACATCAGGAATCATCGAGAAAAGGGATATATGGAGAACGCTCACAAGAAGAGGGAACAGGATGATAGGACGTGCGTTAACTTGAAGGAAAACAAAAAATAAAGCCTCTGACGAGCGCACACTCCTCTTCTATTACATTTTCTTGAAACTTTACTGGAAGCCCGGCCACTGTGGCCGAGCGGTTCTAGACGCTTCAGTCCGGAACCGCGCTGCTGCTACGGTCGCAGGTTCGAATCCTACCTCGGGCATGGATGTGTGTGATGTCCTTAGGTTAGTTAGGTTTAAGTAGTTCTAAGCCTAGGGGACTGATGACCTCAGATGTTAAGTCCCAGAGAGCTTTGAGCCATTTGAACCTTTTTTTTTTTTTTTAACAGTAAGAGTTTCGCTAAAAGTACGTTGCCTTTCTTCCAAGTATTTCCGTATCTTTTCATTTTTTTCTGTACTGCAATTCTAGCTTGTTATACAGGTAGAAATGAAGAATGTAAAAAAGCTCAGATCGCAGTTGATACGTGTCCAGATTAACACTTTCACCAAAGTTATATTGCCATCTTCAGATCATTGGATACGTGAGATATAAAGCACTTACGTATCGCACACTGCCATCTGGCCACTCAAAACATGGAAGTAAACTCACGGAAAACACACTTTCATACAACACTGAGTACAGAAAAATAAAAATCGTAAGTTGTATCAGCAAGGCACAGAGGTGTCGAATACAACAGACAGAGCACATTCACTGCTGTTGGATATACATCTACCATCTACATGGATACTTTGCAAATCACATCTAAGTGCCAGGCAGAGGGTTCTTCGAACCACCTTCACAATTATCTATTATTCCAATCTCGTACAGCGCGCGGAAAGAATGAACACCTATATCTTTCCTTACGAGCTCCGATTTCCCTTATATTATCGAGGTGATCGTTCCTCCGTATGTAGGTCGTTGTCAACAAAATATTTTTGCATACGGAGGAGAAAATTGGTGATCGGAATTTCGTGAAAAGATTCCGTCGCAACGAAAAACGCCTTTCTTTTAATGATGTCCAGCCCAAATCCTGTATCATTTCTGTGACACTCTCTTCCATATTTCGCGTTTATACAAAACGTGCTGCCTTTCTTTGATTTTTTTCGATGTACTCCGTCAGTCCTGTCTGGTAAGGATCCCACACCGCGCAGTAGTAGTCTAAAAAACGACGGACGAGTGTAGTGTAGGCAGTTTCCTTGGTAGGTCTATTACATTTTCCAAGTGTCCTGTCAATAAAATGCAGTCTTCGGTTAGCCTTCCCCACAATATATTCTATGTGTTCCTTCCAATTTAAGTTGTTCTTAATTGTAATACCTAGGTATTTAGCTGAATTTACGGCTTTTAGATTAGACTGATGACTGCTCTCCTTAACTTATCAATGTTGCTACATCCATCTGAAAGCAGTGGATGTGCTATATCGGATGTATTTGACACCTGTGTGCCTTGCTGACAGAGTTATCGTTTTTATTTTAGTGTACTCAGTGTTGCATGGGAGTATCTTTTCTGTGAGTTTATCTCTTTGTTTTCAATGGCCAGATGGCAGTGTGCCACACTTAAGGGGTTTATAATACACATATCCCATAATCTAAACGTGGGAACCAAGTTTTGATGAGACTAGTAATCAGGATGTGTATCAAATGTTATGCGGGCAATAAATCTTCTATTTCGGAATTTTTTTTCATTGATGTAGAGATCGCACTCCTTCTGACAGTGTAAGGTAATTACAGAAATAAAGAGTCCGCAGCTCGTGGTCGTGCGGTAGCGTTCTCGCTTCCCACGCCCGGGTCCCCGGGTTCGATTCCCGGCCGGGTCAGGGATTTTCTCTGCCTCGTGATGACTGGGTGTTGTGTGCTGTACTTAGGTTAGTTAGGTTTAAGTAGTTCGAAGTTCTAGGGGACTGATGATCATAGGTGTTAAGTCCCATAGTGTTCAGAGCCACAGAAATAAAGAAGTTCCTGAAAGTGTGCATCTGAAGCACAGTATTCAATGGGTGTGAATCTTGGGTCGTCGTAGTAAATCGGCATCAGAGTATAGTGAATAACTTCTACAAAATTCATTATTCGTCAACAAGTTTTACACATAACGTTTCACTTAACGTTGTATGATTATTTTTTCAATAACCGCAGATCACTTTTAGTTATCTGAAATTGCGAAATATGACTCTTTGTTTGATTAGCAGTTCATCCATTTGCTATGTATCATTTGTGTACCTGCTGAACTACCATAGTTACTGCGCCTGGTACGATTCGCTTTGCGTCCTTGATTATTATGCTGCAATAGCCAACACCAAAGTTTTTGCAGACTTTTGAAGTCATTGTAGGCTAAAAAGGAGATTTGTATTGGCATAGTATCCGTCATCAACATCCTCCGGAAATCAGAAGCTGTGAAACGTATGCCCAGATCACGAAAACTGGAAGTGCATACACACATATCCAAAACGGGTGGTCTGAAACCGTGACGTGAAAAGTTTTCTCACACTAATCTCACTTAGTCCGCGTTTTAATTTCGTCCTCAAGGTCATTCATTCACTAGTCTAAAAGAACCACAGCGTGGCTGTTGTTCTGCGGTTGTCGTCGTGCTATTGCTTTGTCGTCAGTTGTGCTGCTGGACAGGAATGCAGCGCATTCCCACCGGAGTTCCTGAGCGCCGGGCGGTGGTTAGAGAAGACCGTCCACTGATGAGGCAGCTGCTGCGGCTGGTTGCGCAAATCCTCTCAAAGCACATCGCGAACTGAGCGGAATACCGTGGCGACCTCTGACTATCGTCATACAATGATCGGGAGGAACAGAATTTTTGCCTTCCAGTAATGTACGAGTTTAAACTGTTTCAAACGTTTCATCCCATAAATGCACTGTTATAATGTTAATAAGTTAACTGTCTTTTAGTACACTCCTTAACAGACAATTTGGGAACAATGCGTAATGAATTAAATTCAGTGAGTTCTATGGTACATCCTAGCGAGAAGTTACTATTATAACGATACAAGATACATAACTTTTTTTTAGAAAAACTAGCAAAAATTTCTCTTTGATCAAATTACCATGCCATTACATTTTCATTAGCTTTTACTGCATTTTCTTTCGAACTATGTTAACTGTGTTTCAATGATGATTTGATATATTAAGAGAATAAATCAAGAATCGCCACGTGAGAACTATTCATCTAATTTTATGATGACTTTATTTTATCCTCCAGGGCCACGTTTCACTATTTTAGTGACCAATGAAAGCTTGCCCTTCTCCTGCTCAATTGTCTTTGTTTTTCCCCTGCACCTCACCTTCCTTGCTTGTTGCATTGGTGATGAGGATGAAATAACAACTGAACACGGCTCAAAGAATTTCGTACAAAGGAATAACGTCTTATACACAAAAAGGTGGTTGAAAGTGACCTCAAATGGTGCATACAGTATTCGTAACTATTCCACACATTTCCATTTCGATGTGGATGGATACCGAAAGGATATCACCATGCAGCCCCTCTTACTCTTTCCTACTACTCAAGTTGTGGATGTAAAAAAATCGCGGGAATTCTCGGGGTATTTTTACACAAACTGTGAAATGGCTAAGTAACTTTGAATGATAAACGGTTCAACACACCTTTACATTAAACTTCAAAACATTCTCAATAAACATCAAGTGGTCTCCTAACAAACAGTTGTTCATATTTAGTGGGACAGTAATTTAAAACGACAGTAGATGCACTTGTCGTCGATAGACTGAGGTAATCGTCAGTGCTAAAGGAAAGGGCTCCTATTCTTTCATATTCATTTACGACACACACGAAATGAACGCTATACTTATATTTCTTTTTCTCTATGGTAGTACAATGGTGGCAGAGCGAAGAATAAGCGCTGCATGAGGAGAAACCTATGTTCCAGAAAAATTTAAAAATTCCGAAATTCATTGTTATACCGACAACCTCCCAATATATAGTACCCGTTCTGGTCGCTATCCCGAACTCTTTGTACTGAATCATGAAAATAAGTATTAGTAAGGAAATACCAACATACACCGTAGCTGAAGCCAACACAGGAACACATACATAACAACAGAAAAACCCACTGAAACTAAATCAGCCCAATCCTTTTCAAACCCAAGATCACTTCGTTTAACAGAACTTGTAATACGAGATCTGACACAACCATCAACTGCTAGAAAGTAAAATGCTTCTGAAACAGCGAAAAATCTTTTGTAATTTATTTTATGACAATTACGTGCAGTCGTGGCAGAAAGGACGTACATAGCATAATACACGAAATAAAGAGAATGACAGCGGAAGACATCACGAAATGATTCTAAAAATTCAGCACAGCTGCAGACCCTATTGCAATGAAAACTACAAGAGTTTTACCTGCTTATAACTGACAATTGTGATGATCAAAGTTCACCTCATTACGCCTTCCGAGGTATGCCGCAATACTCAAAATGAAATCGATAACACCAAAAATATTTTTAGTATAATTAAACAAAAATAAAAGGCATTGACAACGATAAATCGCAAAATTAACTCATTATGACACCTGCGTCTGAGACCAGACTTGGCTGCTGTGAAAACACGTCTGTCGACTTTCTGAGCCAGTCAAGAAGTGTCTGACAATCACGCCCGCTATAGAAACAGCTCCTCTGCTTAATAAAGATGATGGAGACAGATTCGTTGAGTTTAAAATGCTCTGGAAACTCTATAGCCCCACGTCAAGCTTTTTCAGTCTTCTCAGGGACTGTTCCCTCAGGTCATGTCTAAAACGACGCGAAATAGAGAATGGTTATTCTGTTAAAAAAGCGTTGGGAAAAGATTCCTTTAGTTTGAAATGCCCAACCAACTCCCTCCCCCCGTGTCTAGTTTTTGCAACTTTGTCAGGTCCCGTTGCCTTCTCTGTCTCCTTTTTTTTCCAAACACTCATGCAATCACCCAACGGCAATCACACGTGGAATACAGGATAAAAGAAAAGCAACGTCCACAGCAGTATAAACTTGTGAGGTTCCAGCGTCCAGAGGAGCGTCTTTGATTAGCATGCACAAGTCATAGATCCTGTGTTCAAACTTAGTCCCTCATGAAATTTTGAATAAAAATCAGCAGCAATGGCGGCCGAAGATTCTGGCGTAAGAAGTCACCTTCGTGTGCCAAAGGACTTGTCAAGGAGAACAAAGAAGCGGACAGAACTTCATGACACTCTTTTGCCCTTCTGGTGGAAAATGTCCCTAAAAGACGGAAGAATCAGCAATGATCAACGTCGTGAAGGTACAGAAGGCAATGGAAACCACTTCGTTAAAGACACACAATTTGTATCCATTGGACATGTGGACTGTAACTTGAAATGTGTCATGACGGCCTCTCCGTTAGCAAAAGGTTCCGTATTAGCGCCCATTCGCATCACCGGGAGGGCACTGCTAAGGGGGAGGTGACCATGAGAATAAGATGGGCTAACCAACGAGGGAATATATTTTACAATTCGTAGCATGGAATACCAGGAGTTTGAAAGTTGTAGGAAAGCTGGAAAACCAGGAAAGGGAAACAAAAGGCTCAATCTAAATATACTGGGGACAGACGAAGTGAAATGGAAAGAAGACAAGGATTTCTGGTTAGACGATCTTAGGTTAACAGCAGCCGAAGCATAAAATGGTAAAAAGGCAGTAGGATTCATTATGAGTATGACAGCAGGACAGAGAGTAAGCTACTGCGGAAAGTTCAGTTAGGGGATGTTCTCACTAGATTCGACGGCAAACCAATGTCGACAGCGATAGTTCAAGTTTAGATAAAGATGAAGAGGTAGAGAAAATATATGAGGATATTGAACGTGTAATTCAGTAAGTAAAGGGTATGAAAATCTAATAATCGTGGGGGATTGGAACACGTTGGAGGGGAAGGAACAGAAGAAATAGTTACGTCGAATATTCCGCTCAAGAATCGCAACAGAAGAAGGTGTACTTGTAAAAGACTCAGAGTCACGGGAAGATTCCACTTGGATTGCTTTATGGTCAGACGTAGGTTCCAATTAAATATTGTACTGTAAAACGTACTCAGGAACAAATATAGACTCAGATTATAATTTAGTAATAATGAACAATAGATTGAATTTTCATAGAATCGTTTGGAAGAATCAGTGAGGAAGAAAATGATATACTGATATAATGAGGAATGATTAGATGCCTTGGTGTTCGCTAAGGATGTAGATACAGCGATATGGAATATCACAGTAGGCAGTTTAGTTGAAATGGAGTGGACATCTCTAAAAAGCGATATCACAAATCACAACAAAATAAGCAAATAAACAATTTTTTTTTTCAGCCTTCAGTTGCAAGGTAATTTTAATCGTTTACCTAGGTTTCGATTCCAGTAATGGAATCTTCTTCAGAACAAAAAATGTTTTAATTTTTACTCTGTGACATGGCCAGTGTTTGGCTCACAAAATAATTTAATTTTTTGTTCTGAAGAAGATTCCATTACTGGAATCGAAACCTAGGTAAACGATTAAAATTACCTTGCAACTGAAGGCTGAAAAAAAAATTGTTTATTTGCTGTACATTTCACAGTTGCTGACACGCTGCAATATGTTAAAGATTTGACAACAAAATAAATACTTCAATTGATCGACAAAGCAAGAAATACAAAATATGTTGAGACAAAGACAGGAATACAGCAATATAAATCACATAGGAATGAAAGAAATAGGAAGTGCAGCGCAACTGAAGTGAAACGGCAGCAGAAAAAGTGTGAAGAAATCGAAAAAGGCTGGCAATGTTAGAAATGCTTCGGGAATTACACTATTAAAAGCAGAGGAAAGAGCGGAGAGATGGAAAGAGTACACTGAAGGCCTCCATCAGAGGTGGCCACGGAATTTCTAAATCCGTTGGGAAAAATGGCAACCAAATTACTACTCAAGCTGATGTGTAGTATCTTTGAGGCTGCCGAGTTCTGTAAAAATAATAGGCAGCAAGGGCAGATAGGTGCGTAAACTAACGCGCTATCAGTTTCACATCTCATATGCCAAAGCTGGTGACATAATATTATACAGAGGAACTGAAAATAAATCTGAGGATCTATTAGATGAGAGGCAATTTGTCTTTACGAAATGTAAAGCCACTAGGAAGACGGTTCGGACTTTGCGTCTGGTAATACAACCAAGACTGAGGAAAAACCAAGATATTTTGATAAGATTTGTCGATCTAGAAAAGCCGTTCGACACTTTGGAATGGTGCAAAATGTTAGGAATTCACAGAAAAATATGAGTAAGGTGCAGGTAAGGGGGGTAGTATACAATATGTATAAGAACCTAGAAGAAACAATAAGACTGCAAGACCAAGAACGAGGTGCTAGGATTGAAAACGGTTGTAAGACAGGGATGGAGTCTTTCACCCGTACTGTTCAATCTACACATTAAAGAAGTAATGGAGGAAATATAAGAAAGATTCAAGAGTGGGTTAAAATTCAGGGCGAATGCTCATCGATGTTAACATTGGATGATGACATCGCTACCCTCAATGTAAGTGAAGAAAGATTACAGGATTTGCTGAAAGGAATGAACAGTGTCATGAGTACACAATAAGCATTGACAGTAAACTGGAAAAAGACGAAAATAATAAGAAGTAGGAGAAATGAGAATAATGAGAAACTTAACATCAAACTTTTGTGATCACGAAGTTGACGAAGTATAGGAAAATAAGACATTCCTGACCAAGAGAAGTACTTTAATATAAAACATAAGTCTTAATTTAAAGAAGATATTACAGAGAATGTACGTCTGGAGCACAGCAATGTAGCCGCGCTGGGTAGCTGCGCGTTGTAAGGGCGTCTTGTCACGGTCCGCGCGGCTCCCCCCGTCGGAGGTTCGAGTCCTCCCTCGGGCATGGGTGTTTGTGTTGTCCTTAGTGTAAGTTAGTTGAAGTTAGATTAAGTAGTGTGTAAGCTTAGGGACTGATGACCTAAGCAATTTGGTCCCATAAGATCTTACTACAAATTTACAATTTACACAGCATTGTATAGTAGCGAATCATGGCCAGTGGGTAAACGTCAATAGAAGAGAATCGAAGCGTTTGAGGTGTGATGCTACAGAAGAATGTTTACGGAGGTTATCCGCAGCGACGGCTGGAAAATGAATATTTGGTAAACACTGGCAAGAAGGATGGACAGGAAGCCGGCCGAAGTGGCCGTGCGGTTAAAGGCGCTGCAGTCTGGAACCGCAAGACCGCTACGGTCGCAGGTTCGAATCCTGCCTCGGGCATGGATGTTTGTGATGTCCTTAGGTTAGTTAGGTTTAACTAGTTCTAAGTTCTAGGGGACTGATGACCTCAGCAGTTGAGTCCCATAGTGCTCAGAGCCATTTGAACCATTTTTAATGGACAGGATGAACTGCACGGGACTAGAAGATACTGTAGAGGGTAAAAACTTTAGAAGAAGACAGTAATTGTAATATATTCAGCAAATAACTGAGGGATCTAAGACGGAAGTGGTACTGTGAGATGAAGAGGTTGGCGCATAAGAGGAATTCGTGGTGGGAGTCGTTAAAAGGCGCAGAAGTGAGAGAGTAAATCAGTTGACACAAAACGAATCGAAAGATTCTTTTTATCTAGAAAGAATAATTTGTAGATTAACTTACATACCTGTGATAACTTCTTTCTGCCTAGCGTCTATCACATCTTGCACGGGGCCCATTTTTCAGAATTTGCGAAATTCTATTTAATTGCTTGACTTAATCCTTCCAGGGCCACAGTTGTCAAGACAACCTGTTTGTTAGTGTATCGCATTCTATGAGTCGGAAATGAGTAACCTGCCCACCATTTACCTAAACAAGCGTGAGAAATTGCCTAAAAACAACAGACTAGCGGGTGTACTAGCGCAAGGTCAATAATCCGTCGTGCGGATTTTGTCCCAGTTGCCTCATTTCTCTGTCTCGTCAATTAGAGCATTGCAATTTACACTGTGCAGACAGTTCACATATCTGTATAATCTATCTTTAAAATATTGTATTAATTCGTCAAGCGAAATCCAGGTGTCACAAGACTTTTTTCAGTAGTATTTCTCTGGTATGAAATGAAAGTGATAAACAGCTCCTACCGACAGCCTGTTTGCTGAATTAAAACTCAAACCCATCATTAACCTCTAGTTAATGCTTGTCAGGAAGAATTCCTTTACTGGTAACTAGGAAATCTATTTTGAAGTACCATTGAGACTACGACATCAGAATACAGTGAATCTGTGTGAGGAACCGGATACTATAGTCAGATCCATGAACGATGGCGGTTCGCGCATGTCGAGGAGTGGACGGGGATTGCATTGTTGACGATTCCAAGTTACAGTTGTAGTACGCGCAAGTGCGTACTTTCCTCTTGAAGAAAGCGTATTTCCTGTAAGTTACGTCTCAGGCTTACTTATGCAGAATTTATCACTTACCTTCACAATCAGCAATGACAACTCGCAACAAATGGAGCCGGAATTCATTTAAACATCTCGCTATGATGACGTTTAATGCTCTCATTAGCTACAGCATTCACAGCAGAGCACTCACAACACTGCTGGGCACGCGTTCGCTGTCGGAGAATACGTGACGTAGGTGCGCAGAACAAGCCTGAACTCGATCGCCATCGTTCGTGACTCCAACTATAAAATACACAGGTGTAATGATAAAAACATTAAACGACCGAACCTGTCAACGCTTCTGAATTGTTAAATATTTTTGGGAATTGTTTATACGTCCTAATCTCCTTCTGCCACGTCTCTCTGTCCATCCCCTCCTCCCCCTCTCTCTGACCATAACCTCGCCCCCCCCCCCCAACCAATCTCTCTCCATTTCATCCTCCCTTTCTCTCTATCTGCTTCCTCCCTCTTCCTCTCTTTGTCGATATCTCCCCGTCCCCCCTCTGCTCAGAAACTCTTCCAACATCTCAATATTCTTGAGCCATGATAATTGTTATTACAAGCGAAATCTTGATTGAGAGATGTTGTTGTTGTGGTCTTCAGTCCTGAGACTGGTTTGATGCAGCTCTCCATGCTACTCTATTCTGAGCAAGGCATTGTGGGTGACCATCTGATTGCACTGGACCGCATACCTCCTCGACTTACTAGGGCAAATTACCTGCACTTTGTGCAAGAAACTGTACCTGGCCTACTGGAACATGTTCTCCTGGACATACGGCTACACATATGGTTGCATGATGATGGTGCAACCACACATTACAGTCGTGCTGTAAGCAGATATTTAAATCAGCTCTTCGACAGCAGGGTAATTGGCAGAGGTGCCCCCCCCCCCCTAGATCACCATACCTCCCGCCACTAGACTTTTTCCTGTGGGGATTCTTTGAAGTTCTAGTTTCACCCAGACGCGAACCACCTAGAAACGTAGAGGAATTAATGGATCGCATTCAACATCCCTCCAATCACATAAGTGCAATTCCAGGAATCTTTGAAAGAGTTCAGCAAAACACTGTTCGACGTTACTAAGCTTGTATCGCGTCAGAGGGTCGCCAGTTCGAGCACCTGCTTTAAATAAACAATGTCCTAGCTATATACAAGGCCGTTTTGAGAGCCAATACAATTTGTAAAACACTTTCTGTACGCAAACTAACAACTGCTGATGGGTTTGTCCCCAGTACAGCTTATCATGAAACTACAGTGGATGTGTCAGGACCCTGGCGGATCCGTCCTCAGGCAGGCACGCTACCACTGAGTTTGCAGGCCACCTCGGATACATCGCGATCTCCGGCAGGCAAAGCATTTGCGGTCGTGCGTTCTCCAGAGCACCTGTCAACAGGGCAGTCCCCTGGCTGACTGAGGTTTTAACTCTGCAGCGGAGTGTGCGCTGGTATGAAACTTCTTGGCACATTAAAACTGTGTGCCGGACCGAGACTCGAACTCGGGACCTTTGCCTTTCACGGGGAAGTGCTCTCCCATCTGAGCTACCCAAGCACGACTAATGCCCCGTCCTCACAGCTTTACCTCTGCCAGTATCTCGTCTCTTACCTTCAAAACTTAACAGAAGCTCTCCTGCGAAGAGGAGGACAGCTTCTGTTAAGTTTGGAAGATAGGAGACGAGATAGTTGCAGAAGTAAAGCTGTGAGGACGAGGCATGAGTCGTGCTTGGGTAGCTCAGATGGTACAGCAGTTGCCCATGAAAGGCAAAGGTCCCGAGTTCGAGTCTCGGTCCGGCACAGGAGAACGGGCTGGCCAATTTATGCGTCCTCCACGTCCTAAGAAACGCCCGTCGAACATCCTGTCAAGGGTCAGCCTAGTGTTAATTGCCGAATGTGCAGGTGCACCATCATGCTGATACCACATACGTCGACGCGTTTCCAGTGGGACATTTTCGACCAACGCTGGCAGTTCACTCTGTAGAAACGCAATGTATTTTGCAGCTGTTTGGGCCCCTGCAATGAAGTAAGGACCAATGAGGTGGTCGCCAACGATTCCGCACTATACATTTACAGTCCACGGTCGCTGTCGCTCTACCTGTCTGAGCCAGCGAGAATTGTCCACGGACCAGTAATGCATGTTCCGTAGATTCACTGCCCCGTGGTTTGTGAAACCCGCTTCATCGGTAAACAGGTAGAGCTGCAACGCATTCTTTGTTAATGCCCAATGACAGAATTGCACTCTATGATTAAAGTCATCAGTATTGCTGATGTAGCGACACATGAAACGGGTGAAAGCGGTGACGATGCAGTATGCGCATGACACTACTTTGACTCAGTCCACCGGCTCTCGCAATGTCCCGTGTACTCATGTGTGGTTTCATGGCAACAGCAGCTAACACACCAACTGCACCCGTTTCTCCTGTGACGGGCCTGTTACGTACCCGTTTGCGTGCTAGGACCATACCTGATGCATACAGTTGGCGGTAGATGTTTTGCAATGTGCGGCACGTTGGATGCTCTCTGTCCAGGTACCGTTCTGCATACACCCTGCAGGCTTCAGCTGCATTTCGTCTACACTCGCCATAGATGAGTATCATCTCCGCCTTTTCAGAGTTCGAATACACCATGGTCACAGTTCCTACAACACTACACTATCACAGACGTCTGGTATCACGGTGTACTACACTTGGTCTGCGTGCGAAGACGAATGCAGGACACCAATAGCATCAAGCGCTACATGCGGACACTGCGACAGTTAGACCAAACCACAACAGTGCACTACAGTCACACTCGTAAACACGGTCGTCATCGTAAACATGTCCCTGCAGATGCTGCTCGCCGACCGTGGCCCGTGTTTGTTACAACACGTAACTGAACGTCGGAGGTTTCAAGCGTCAACTGTAGGTTACAATATCTCCGGATGTAATTAACATCTTACAATGCAACAAACGGCACTGATTACGTATTTGTTTATATGTTCAGATGCGCTAACAAAACTAACGTGGTTCCATTTAAAAAACGTATATTTGTGTTAAAAAACATACTTCCGTGCATTTTTGTATGGTTTGTATTAACCAATTACACTAGCCCCTCTCCTCATGTTCGGTCTGTGGAATCGGTTCGTCAGCCTTTGATGTGGTTTACGAAATATACCCAGCGGTAACGTTAGGTGACTCACCCTATATATATATAGCTTATGTCTGTTGAAAAGTTTGTTAAAATATTTTCTAAATATTTTAAGTAGATCTGTCAAGAAATTTTCGAGAGTTTCACTAACAATGTTTCCTAAGATGGACATAGACCACATACACGTACATACATACACACACACACACACACACACACACACATATATATATATATATATATATATATATATATATATATGTGTGTGTGTGTGTGTGTGTGTGTGTGTGTGTGTGTGTGTGTGTGTGAGTGTGTGTGTGTGTGTGTGTGTATGTGTGTGTGTGTGTGTGTGTGTGTGTGTGTGTGTAATGTTCTTATGCAATCGGATTTTTGCATATCAGTTATACGTACATTACACACACACACACACACACACACATATATATATATATATATATATATATATATATATATATGTGTGTGTGTGTGTGTGTGTGTGTGTGTGTGTGTGTGTGTGTGTGTGTGTGTGTGAGTGTGTGTGGGGGGGTGCTATGTACATGTAATATTAAATATCTGATGGTCAAGAACTTCTCGAGATTTTTGGTAGTAAAAATTAAATGGGGGTTTAACTGTATGCAGCACTTTAGATTATTGATGGGAAAGAATAAATAATAAAAAAAGTAACTGTAGCAAACAATAGAAATTTTGTTTGAGAAATGGTAGCTTACAAAAAAATTGTAGTTTTTATGTATAGGAGTGGAAGATAATATTCTCAGTAATGTTAGCTTTATTTATGCTTACATATCATGTAGATTGACTCACTCTACATCATTTCGATAATAAATCATTCAAATGATCTATGGATCATATAACTCTCTACCTGTCAGTCATTATACATTTCCATGCTCACCGCAAATTAAGGACTGATTAGAATCCACAGCACACATATTCCCCACACATTATTGTTTGTATTTTCTTATAGAGACAACAAATCAATCCAAAGAGGTTATGTATCTCTGTTTAATGTACTTGTCCTTGCACACAACATGTTAGTCACAGTAAAATTTCTCCTACGTCAGCTCACTTTGAGCCCAAAATAGACAGAACCACTGCAGTGCTCCAATTGAAGCTATTCCTATTGCTCCATGTCGAACTTTTCACTCCATTTTATAGTACAAAATCCACCAAGATGCGATATAATGCTATCTTATTAATTTTCTATCATATCTCTTTGAGGGGCAGGTAACACCACTAAAATTTACCCTCGTGGGTAAATTACAAATTTCTTTTACTTGTAACACATTTATTTTATTGTTTTGACATGTCTTATACATTGAGTTTGTAAAAATTCACTTGAACAACAACAAAATATTAACATTCAATGTTGTCACTACAAGTAACTACCACCCCAATACAGTATACAAATTCGATATTTGGTGATTGAACTTTGAAATAACTAGTTTTTAATTTTCGTGCTATCTCTTGAAACAGTTCTTGCCTGCTCTCAGACGCAAAGGTACTTTACACACTGAACACATCCACACTGTTCACACTGGATTTTTCTTTGAACTGCAAACTGCGCATCTTCTAGATAATGAGTGAATTGGTTGATGTTTACTGCTTTTGTGACGAATACTTTCCTCTACGTATGGTTTGTGTGATTTCATCTGGGTTGCTATACTACTTTGGCATACACGAGCACAATTAGCTGCCACTGAAACTATTTTTGGAGCCAAAAAGATTTTGCACTACTCTTGACGGAAGTCTTTATTGGAGAACTGCTCCATTTCGTTTTCTTAGTGCATAATGAACGCGTTTGTCACACTGCAGTCTAAAAAGTGAAAAAACAATGTCATCCACCATTTTTTGCTTATTCTGTCAATAGCATAGTCTGACTTTAGTCGATCAAAATTATCCACATAGTTCATACTGGAATTGTAGCCTTTCAAAACAATTGGACAAGTGATATTGGTTATCGTTCCATCTTTCATTTTTCGAGTTACTGTGGATGCATCTGATGGTGAATGACATGTTGAAATCTAGTTGGCTGCCCCGTTATCTTTCCATCTATAGATTACTATGCCATCATTGCTTATTTTGTAATCGAATGGCCCTCTTTTCAGTTCCTTTTCCTCCTTGGGATTTGGCATGTTTTTCCTTCTGGGATTTATTGTTCCACAAGCGTACACACCATTGGATTTTAGGTCCTTGAACAGATCATATGATGTAAAATAATTGTCCATGAAAATAATATTATTCTTTCCATGAAGACCACTGGTTAAACTTAGAACCACTTTCGATCCTAGCCCCACTACTGGAGAATGTGAAGCTTTTCCTGTATAAACATCAAATTTAAGGTTGTATGACGACTGATCACATAACATCCATACTTTGTACCCTCTTTTTATAGGTTTGTCCCTCATATATTGTTTGAGAGATGATCTGCCTTTGAATTTAACCATTCCTTCATCAATGCCAAGTTTTTGACGTGGTTTATAGCAATCGTGGAATTTCCTGTTCAAATGGTCTAGAAATGGACGTAGTTTGTACAGTTTATCATAATTCTGAGTGTTTATGTTGGGAGCAAGCGAATTATCATCGAGGTTCAAGTTACTCAGTAGCCAACTAAACCATTTTACTGGCAACAGCTTTGATATGTAACTTTCACCA
Organism: Schistocerca serialis cubense; assembly: GCF_023864345.2. NCBI lineage: Eukaryota > Metazoa > Arthropoda > Insecta > Orthoptera > Acrididae > Schistocerca > Schistocerca serialis. Next base: position 969,537,549 of record NC_064638.1, read on the forward strand.
AGATCTGGATCAGTGCTCCATTAACCTCTGTAGCTAGGCTTTTTAGTGATACCCATATAAAGATTTATTCCAAACAAAGTCTTAATTTCAACTTCATTGGTGGGCACGAAACTTTTGCCTTTCTGCGTAGCATACAAATTAGTTTGGACTACTATGTCTTTTATTAGTGTTTCATCGAAAAATTCACAAAACAAGTCAATTGGCTTTAGGTTCACTTTGTTCTTTATTTCTGCGATCACACCACCTTCTCCAATAAATAATGGCACTTGGTCAACACTTGTTTCTTGGCTCCAGTTTACCGTGACTGTTGATGGAACAGTAGATAGTAAAATATTATTTTCACTGACGTCATCATTTCACTGTCATCCAGCGAATCACTACTACTCGACACACAACTGCACACAAGACTAGAATTTGCACAGCTTGTCGCGAATATGGGGTCATTTCCATCACTGCCATCACTGTCAACACTGCTGTCACTAGAAGGTATTTCTTCAAATAAAAGTCGGTAACATTCGTCCTCAGTTATTCCTTTTCGGCTAAACATATTCGATGGAGACGAAGAAAATATACTGTGTGGAGCAGAATGGTGGTGGTTAGCAGCACTAACCACACAGAAATTTGTCAGTAAAACATGGAAAATTCTATTTCAATTTAAAGTTACATTACACATAGACTTATATATGTTCAACACATAAATATAAGCAATTACTTACCAAAAATAGCCGTATAAAGAAGAGCTACAGAGAATACTGGACGCCGCTTCCAAGAACAGTGCTAACAATGAAGAAGTATCAACTATTGTTCTGAATACGTGGCAAAAATTCGCGCAGAAGACCTGCACTGGCATCTAGCGGCAGTTTAGGCAACAATTAGGTGGTTGGCAGAGAGGCTACTGGCCCCTGAGTGGTAAAGGGAGAAAATATTATGTGGTTAGCCACCATCCATTGAAACCGTCTACGTATGTGGTTAGTTACAGTATTGCCTGCCCTACAAAGAGATATGACCTAGACTATATAGAAATGGTAAGTACAAATAAATACACTTATCTTGTTGTTGATGCCGGCTGGGGTGGCTGAGCAGTTCTAGGCGCTACAGTCTGGAACCGTGCGACCGCTGTGGTCGCAGGTTCGAATCCTGCCTCGGGAATGGATGTTTATGATGTCCTTAGGTTGGTTAGGTTCAAGTAGTTCTAAGTTCTAGGCTACTGATGACCTTAGCAGTTAAGTCCCATAGCGCCAGAGCCATTTGAACCATTTTTTTGTTGTTGATCCCATCAAAAAATATTTGCTGTTGAATCTCATGCCACAGTGGTTTGTTTTCCACTGAGTTCATTCTTGAATTGCTGCTAGTGCTGAATTACTCTGTTCAAACATTAACATTATTTAGTTGTGCGAATTATTCATAATCATAGTTCGTTTATTATTTCATCAGTCATGAACTGAACAACACCTGAAAATATTTACTAGGTATTAACCAGTGCCTAAATAGTTTATTGTACAGATTGCTAATAATGAGGTACTTCTAAATTATAATGTCAAAAACTTTTGATGCTTTTTATGTAATACCATTTTCACATGATAGCAAATGATTTTGTTTACACTTACAGTTGTAACAATGGATTTGAACCCACTCGCAGGTGATCATATCTTTTCAGCTCACAAATTTTTCTTAGTAATAACTAAGTATTGAAAATACTTCAGGATATAAATTATATCGACATTTTGCAGTTTGTGACAGAACTCTAAAATTAACAGCATTTCCCCTAACTTTCATAATTCATGCAATTCTGTGAGAACAAACACTGCAATACAGCTTTCTAAATTTATAAATTAAATTGCTAATGCAGGTGCCCAGCACAAAACCTGTTACTACATCACAAAATCTTGTCAACAGTTTCATAATATTAGTTCGAACACCTAACTTTCTTTGAAGAAAAATTAAGTACATGACTTTTATTCTTTTTTCATAATTAATATAGCTTTAATAAGTTGCTTGGAATTAATTTTGTGTGCTCTTTACAATTTCAGTGACTATCTGTTAATCCAAAATTAATGTTATTGTTGAAAGTGGTATCATGAAGATACATTATTGCAACAGTGAATTTATTCCAGTGAATACTATTCCTCTTTTTTCCCTTCACATATAACGAATTCTGAAAATTCTGAAATAACCAGTCTGCATTAAGATGAATAGTTTACATAGTTAAAAAAAAGCTGTCAAGTCGTTGTATAAACCATCTTTTCATTTATATCCCTCTTATTTGATAAATTTTTATGATGTATTAAATGGAAAAGTATTGAAGTTACTGCTTGGGAAATAATAAATGAATAGCGCTAGTTTGCTTATGTTCTACAGTATTAATTTCTTACAGCAGCCAGTTTTTGGCTTTTGAAACATCATCAGGCATTTATTGGCTATTGTCCCCAAAGAAGTTACAATGGCATTGGCAAAGAAGTTATACATATAGATTGAAGCACAAATACACAGTCAATGACATCTTTTACATTGTGGAGGTAATGCAAAGTGAAAAGTAAAAAACTGGACGATAAATAATGTGAAGGTAGTAAACAGGAAAAACCTTGAACACAAAAATGGAAAAGCATGCCTCCATAACAACTGATATTAATAAACAAAACTAATAAAATAAAAGAAAATTATTACTTGACAAGGCTGTTTCAAGAGGTATAAAACGTGAACACTCCTACACAAACCAACTAAAAAAAATACTTATCAACTGGTACTACAGAATACATGAAGAACTTAAGCAACATCAGTAAGTTATCAGAAATAAATAAATGGAGGGAACAGGAGTAATGTGAAGGAACATACAGTAAAAGTCATCTTTGAGAGTATGGAGGTACTGCATTTTAAAAAGTACATGGTTAACAACACAAAAATACAAAACGAGTAAACAGGAATAACATAACACTGTATTCAAAAACTGTGGTTGTAAACCAGTTTGCACTAAATAAATGAATGAAGCAAGTAAAATAAAAGCAGTACTTGCTGAGACAACTTCAAGTGCTATTAAACATGGAAAGTAACACAAGAACCAATTGAAAGACTTAACAATTGTAGCTAAATACTATATGAATTGTATGGGCATTTTCAGTAATATAAAAGACCTCACTGAATATAGGAAAATTGGGGAAAATGATGAAACAGACAGTGTGGAAAGTGATAAGAAATGAGAGGATTATGTGAGGTTTAGAAGAGGGCAACTATTAAGCTGTGTCTGGTGATTTGAGATTAGATCTGGACTGTGAGCTAGATGTCTGTTAATTTACAGGGCTTCCAGCTGATTACGTTTTTGGCCTTTGTTTGCTAAATGAAGGACATGGGACTCTGGCTGGTAGCCTCGCTCAGTATATGCACAACAAACATGCAAATAAAAAAGGAGATCAGAATGGATAATTACAATTTTCTAAATATGACATTAATTCATTTACACTGAGTTCCCCAATTATGTCACTAGTGTGTTGGCTCCACTCTTTTGAAGAATGGCTATGAACTTTATTATAGTATTGGAAGAAGATAAATGAGACTCTCAACGCCAAATTGAACGAAAATACTGTTAACAACAAAGTTCACTGCAGTCAAATATTCTAATTAAATAAAATTTTTAAATAAATATTCATTTGTTCGAAATCGTAAACCTCGAAAAATTCTTCACCAATTGCTTTCCAATTTTGACACAATATATCAGTCGAATATTCGTGTGCAGGGTTTGAACACCCTAAATAACTGTTTGTCCAGACACAAATTACAAAAAGTTTCAAGCAAATGTTCTTTAGTCTTCAGGGAGACAATAATCAGCAGGATTGCCTTCGGTGTAGCTTCGTTTTCTACAAAGATATGAACCACGGAATGACTTTTTTCAATGGTACCCTGTATTTTTTATTCGGTACTTGATTTCCTCTCCTAAAGACCTATTAAAAATGTATTACAGTGTACCATTCACTGAAACACAACGTTATTAATTACTTAACACAACACTGACGCTCCCAGAGTGCTGGTACTTGGGGTAATGGAACACATCCACGTTTAGACTTTGACAGAGGACATGCGTAAACATAGGTAGAATGCACACCCGTTGTTCCGTCAGTTATCGTCAGTTGAAGAGTTGTGTGAGAAGAATGTACATCAACGAACAGAAGGTAGAAATTCCAATCATCTATGGGGAATGTAAGTTAGTAGAACAGTAAATGCAATACTGTTTTCATATGTACGGGTACATTTAGTACAGTAGTTTAGTCCTTTTGTATACTGTTGTGTAGAGTAGGCATACAGTAAAGGCTGTCCTTCCTACAAACTACATCGATATAACTTTTCTTTTATTGTTCTTGTTGAAGGTAGGTGAAATGCTACGCTGCCAGCGGAACTGTACAGAGAGTGATATCCTGACAGGAGCTCACCTTCCCGACGGATGTTTTCTCTTCTTGTTTCGACGTTCAGGAAACGGTACGTTTCAACCCACGACAACGCAATCATCGCAGCACTCGCACAGACGAAGCTGACGAAGTTACTGTTCTCGCTTCAGTTCCTATGAATCCACATGTGAGCACACGATAGCTTGAACACGAGACTGGCATTCCTAAAACCAGTGCACATCATATTCTTACACGTCACTGGTCCCATCCTTACCATGTACATTTACAACAAGAATTGCATGGGAATGGTTTCCAGAGTTGTGTACAGTTTTGTCAGTGGGCACAGCAGCAAATCCTCGCCATCCCAAACTTCTTCTCCAATGTTCTATTTACTGATGAATGTTCCTTCTCAAACAAAGGTCAGGTAAACACAAGGAACATGCATTGTTGGTCCAGCGACAACCCACGATGGCTTAGACAGGTGGAACATCAGTGTCAATGGAGAGTTAACGTCTGGTGTGGGATGCTTGGTACTACAATTTTTGGCCCTTATTTCATCAATGGTAGTCTAAACGGCACAGCGCATGCCAACTCCCTCAGGCGAATTCTTCCTCCTCTTCTGGATGAAGTGCCGCGTAAAACCTGAATGCTTATGTGGTATCAACACGATGGACGTCCAGCACATAATACCTTGCGTGCACGAACCGAAGGTATCCTACCAGATGTATTGGTCGAGGAGGAACAGTTACTCGGCTTGCTAGGTCTCCTAATTTAAATCCTCTTGACATTTTTCTTTGGGGATGCATTAAAGATATCGCGATATTCCAACAATTGCAGAGGACATGCAGGAACGTATCCTGCTTGCTTGAAATTCTCTTCAGCAGGCAGCATTGGAGGCAGCAAAAAATTCTTTCATTCAACGACTGCACCAGTGTATTGGTGTACAAGGTCACCACTTTGAGCACCTTAGAATGTTATACTCCTGGGTAATGGTACAGGAGATTCAAAGTCAATTTTGTGTTATGTTTTTACTTGGTTTTGATTTGTTTTCTGTTAACTGCAGCAAGTGGACGAGTTTGTGATCCCTGGCTCAAGATCAACGTTGTGTTTCAGTGAATGGTATACTTTGATACATTTTTGAATAGGTCTTTATGAGAGGAAATGAATTATCGAATAAAAAATTCAGGGTGCCATTTAAAAAAGTCATACTGGTGTTCATATCTTTGTAAAAAACAAAGCCACAACGAAGGTAATCATGCTAATTGATATCCCCCTGACGGTTAAAGAACATCTGCTTTAAACATTTTGTAATTTGCAGCTGGACAAACAGTTATTTAGGGTGGTCAAGATAAATAGGACACCCCATATAATATGTAAAAGTGACACTGTTAGAAAACCCTCATGTTCCCCTCTCCAGAATCTTTAATCTCCATAAGTTCATAACCAATTACTTTGAAATTCTGACACAATTTTGCATTCAGATACACGAATTTTTTAATATACTTAATGGCGCGCCATATAGTATGTACAGGCTGACAATTATTGAACTATATGAAAAAAGGTAAATTAGTTAAAAAACGCAATTTAGTTACAAACTACGGTGTGTACACACTTTATTCAACATGTAAAAGTCATTACAGATATTCAGGTTTAGCTTATGACATGTGCGACATGCATGCCATCATTGGCGATGATGTGGTGCAGGCGAACAGCGAAGTTGTACATGACCCTCTGAAGTGACGGCACATCAGTGTCGTCAGTGACCTCCTGAATACCTGTTTTCAGCTCGGCAATGGTTTTGGGCTTATTGCTGTACATCTAGTGTTTAATATAGCTTCAGAAAAAATGAGTCGCATGGGTTCATACTCAGAGCGTATGGAGATCAGTCAAGGCACTTGCTAGTGGGCTCTGGGTACCTCAGAGCCAGAATGCGGTCCCCAAAGTGCTCCTGCAAGACATCAAACACTCTTCTGCTCTGATGGGCTCGAGCTCTGTCTTGCATGAACCACATCTTGTCAAAGTCAGGGTCACATAGGACAATGGGGATAAAACTATCTTCCGATACCTTCATGTACCATGCAGTAGTCACCAAGCCATCAACAAATATCGCACTAGTTATTACGCGATTGGACATTGCACAGCACACAGCCACTATTGACAGCCAAGAGAATTGAGGATTCACAGTCCCCGAATTACGCCAACTTTGCTTATTGACGAACCCACCCAAATGAAAGTGGGCTTCATCGCTAAACCAAACTATACAGCGCATACTAATTACCATCATGCCCTTCAGCCAACTGTGCAGTTTTAAAGTTCTAATGCAAACCGTTCAGAAGTTATGACTGTTTTATTTCACATAGTTCAATAATTGTCGCACTGTATGTATGTATTTATTCATATGTACATGATGCTCCATTCGGTATATAAAACATGAATGTATTTGAATGCAACATTGTGTCTTAATTTCAGTGGAGTTGGTGGAGAACTTCCGGATATTTAAGATTCCGAACAAATAAACATGAGATTTTTGCTAAAAATGTACACACTGTGTGTGTGTGTGTGTATGCATACTTATTTACACCATATGGTGTGACAGTAGGTATCTACAATGAAAAATGTATGCAAATGCATTGTTACGTAAAAGTTTAAAAGCAATCAGTGAAGAGCTTTCGGAGATTTAAGATTTTGAACAAACAAACATTTACACACACACAAATAAAAATATAATAAATAATAGTAGAACGCCGTTAGCAAACAGGAAAGATATATTTATGGCTTATCGGCTTATGATTAGAATACCACTACGTGATCTGAATTTGCAATGTTGTGAAAAAATATCACAGCAGTCAGTGAAGATGTTTAGCAGATTTAAGACTGTGAAGAAACGAACATTTACGTCCGTATAAATAAAAATGTAAACAGACTCTTATTACCATACAGGTGGACGTAGGCTATAAACGTTTAATGTACGAAATATATAATAGTGATCTGTGTCTTTAAGTAGTAACCAAAACGTCCTAAGTCCAGTTCAGACCCCTAAATTTTGAATAAAAATTATCAGCACGGGCAGCCGAAGACCTTTGGCATAAGAAGTCACCTTCATTCTGCCTACAGCCTCCTCAAAGAGGGCGGAGGAGCAGACAGAGGTTCAGGGTACTCTCTTGTACTTTGGATGGCAAAAGTTTCCTAAAAAGCCTAAGATTCAGCAAAGATGAACAACATTAGGCTGCAGATGGAAATGGAAATCACTGCATTAAAGACCCATAATATGTATCCACACGACATATGGCCTGTAATTAACAACGTTTCGTCATGATCTCTCCATCCGCAAAAGATTCCAGACTACTTCCCCATTAGGATCTCCACGAGGGGACTACTAGGCGGGAGGTGACCATGAGAAAACATTGGATGGTCAACGAGAAGACAACGTTATACGGATCAGGGAGTGGAATGTAGAAGTTTGAACATGTTAGGATAGCTATAAAATCTGAAAATGGAAACGCTAAGTCTCAATCTAGATGTAGTTCTCATCAGTCAAGTGCGATGAAAAGAAGACAAGGATGTCAGAGGAGTATAGGATAATAACAACAGCAGCAGAACGTTAACATTCTTTGTGTATAGGAAAGCAGGACAGAGAGCTCGTTGCTGTGAATAGTTCAGTAATTGGGTTGTTCTCACCAGAATCGACAGCATGCAAACATCTGCATCAGCTACACATGCCGATGTTGCAAGTCGAAGACGAAGATACAGAAAAAGTGTATGAGGTTATTGAACTGGTAATTCAGTGTGTAAAGGGAGATGAAAATCTAATAGTCATAGGGGATTGGAGTGCAATTGTTGGGGAATAAGTAGCAGAAAGGGTTACGGGAGAATATGGCCCCGGTACTAGAAATGAGAGAGGAGGGAGAATAATCGAGTTCTGCAATAAAATTCAGCTGGTAACTGCAAATACTCTGTTCAACAAGCACAAGAGCAGGAGGCTTCCTTGGAAAAGACCGGGAGATACGGGGAGGTTCCAGTTTGATTACGTGGTCAAGCAGAGACTCCAATAATGGATTATAAGGTGCACCCAGGAGTAGCTATAGGCTCAGGCCACAATTCAGTAATGATGAAAAGCAGGCTGAGGTCTGACTGACTAGTCAGGAAGAATTAATGCATAAAGAAGTGGGGTATGGGAGTAGTAAGGAATAAAGAGATGCCCTTGAAGTTCTATGAATCCATAGATAGTGCGATAATTAATAGGCCAGGAGGTAGTCCAATTGGAGAGGAATGGATATCTCTAAGAATGGCAGTTACTGAAGTTGGAAAGAAACACAAGGTTCAAAGAAGGTAATTGCAAAGAAATCTTGGGTAAAAGAAAAAAATACTTAAGTAGATCGGTGAAAGAAGGAAGTACACAAATGTTCGAGGATATTCAGGAACGAAGTAAACAGGAAGTGTAGGGAAGCCGCATGAAAAATGTAAGGGAATCGAAAAAGAAGAAAGATTTTCGGAAAGACTGACTCAGTGTATAGAAAATTCAAAACAATCTGGGTGAAACTGAAAGCGAAGGTAGTAAAATTAAGAGTGCAATGGGAATTCCACTGTTAAATGCAGAGGAGAGAGCGGATAGGTGGAGAGAGTACATTGGGGGCCTCTGTGAGGGGAAGACCTTGTCTCATGATGTGAACATGGTAGAAGAAGAAAGAGGAGTCGACAGGGACGGAATAGGGAATCCTGTATTAGAGCAGAACTTAAAAGAGTATTGGAGAACTTAATATCAAAAGACAGAAGGGATTGATAGCATTCCATTGCAATTTCTAAAATCATTGGGGGGAAGTGGCAACAAAAGACTATTCATGTTAGTGTGTAGAAAATGTGAGACTCGATGTAACATCATACTTAATGCATAAGTAAGTGGGGTATGGGAGTACTAAGGAATAAAGAGATACCCTTGACATCATCTACACAATTCCGAAGATCGCAGGAGCCGACAAGAGATGGAATTGTCGCACAATCAGCTTTGCAGTTCATGCATCCACTTTGCTGAAAAGAATAATATAAGATGAATGGAAAAGGAAAGTGGAGATCTGTTAGATGACGAGCAGTATTAGAGATGCAGCTCTTACTCTGAGCTTGCTAATGGAAGTAAGACTACATAAAAATCAAGACACGTTCATAGCGTTTGTCGATCTGCAGAAAGCGTTCGAAATATTAAATGGTACCAGATGTTAGAAATTCTGAAAAAAAATAGATGTTCGCAATAGGGAAAGGCGAGTAATATGTAATATCTACAAGAATCGAGAAGGAACAATAAGAGTGGAAAACCAAGAACGATGTGCTCTGACTAAAAAAGGTATAAGACTGGGATATAGTCCTTCGCCCCTACTGCTCAATCTACATATCCATGAAGCAATGACTTGGCTCCCGAGCACCGCCCTTCGCGTTATCACGAACGACTTTGCTCAAGAATGGAATTAAAACTGAAGGTAAGATTCGCTGATAACATGGCTATCCTAAGTGAAAGCGAAGAAGAATTACAGGATATGCTGAATGAAATGAACAGTCTAATGAGTACAGAATAAAAACTGATACTAAATCGAGGAAAGACAAAAGTAATGACAAGTAGCAGAAACGAGATCAGCAAGGAATATTTCGACTGGTGATTACGAAGTAGATGAAGTTAAGGAATTCTGCTACCAAGGCACCAATATAACCCATTACGGACTGGACCAGCAGACTAGCAATGCCAAAAATGGCGTTCCTGGCAAAGGGAAGTTTTTAGTATCAAACACGGGCCATTATTCGAGGAAGAAATTTCTGAGAATGTACGTTTGCATAGCATTGTAGGGTAGCGAAACATGGACTGGGGAAAATCAGAACAGAACAGAAACACGAATTTGAGATATGGTGCTACCGACAAAAGTAGAAAAATAGGCGAACTAATACATAAGGAACCAAGAGGTTCTTCTTAGTATCGACGAAGAAAGGAGCATATGTAAAACTGAAAAGAAGAAGGAAGAATATGACAGGACATGTATTAAGACATTAGAGAATAACTTCCACGGTAGGAAGGAGCAGTGGAGGATAAAAATTGCAGAGGAAGACGAGATTGGAATACATCCAGAAAATAATTGAGAATGTTGGATGCAAGTGTTACTTTGAGCTGAAGAGGTTGGAGCATGAGAGGAATTCGTGGCGGGCCGCATCAAACCAGTCAGAAGACTGATGACACAAAAAAGCTGTTGAGTACTTGCAGTCAGTAATAGACACGATGCAACTAGTTCTCGTAGGGCTGATTAACATATTGATTAAGTTGGCAGTATGTAAGCAATTTATCACATTTGTTTGACTATATATTGGCAGTAAAACTCGAAGTTTTGCGTGATGAATTATATTGTTCCTTGAATTTGTCTCGGTGAATGATCTACTGCGTATACATTTTTATGAAAGCTTGTAGCATCAAAGTACACAACATATCCACTACCAGCGTAGTATCTCCATATCAGGCTATGTTGATAGCTGAGTAATTCTTTAATTTCTTAGCGGCCTTTCTGTTTCCAGTTGGTCATCTGTCATTCTCCATTTTTATTATTTGTATTCGTAGAGGGCTAAATATTCAGAGCATCTTCTGCGTAATCTAGGTGCTTCACATGAATAGTTGGCAAAAGTACCTACATTTTATGCTCTTAACTGTGATAACACCATAAACTCGTTACCAAATATTACGTACTACAAGAGAAATTACACAACTTTCAAGGGTGTCTCTCCTAAGTAATTTTCTTAAACCGTCTGTGAATCACAGAAGAGTGATGTTATTTTAGACATCAAAGTGCAACACAGAGTTTTAGAAAGAAATGGTTTCTGGACACATGGTCACTGATATCATGGTTAACTCTGTGTCTTCGTAGTCTTCGTATAACGCCAAATACTGGTTGTGGCAAACACACTTTAATGTCGTATGGAGTATAATCCCTTCGCCACTGCTCTCAGGAGGTTAAGCCGTTTATTACGAGGGCAAAACAGACGCCGTTAGGGAGTTATCCTATTAAATGGAAGAGGCCCTCGAAACTTTTAAGTGGCCGTTAAGAGTGACATTGAACGATGGTTGTGGAACAGTCGCTCTGTTTGCCTGACCGTGATGCAGCTACAGTCTTGCAAAAATTACACCAATGTAGAAAAATTCTTAATTTCTTAGTATTTGGGTAAGATTAAGAAAGCCATTTTGTAATACTGTGTCCGTAATTTATGAAATACTTGAATCACATAAAAATGTGTAACATTCATTACTTTCAATTGAATGGGAAAGCTCATTTTAACTTCAATTTATTTCTTTAACTCTGAATGCTATGTAGCTCCCTAGCAGAGAGCAATATTTATGGATCCAATCGAAGGGACCATGAACCGTGGACCTTGCCGTTGGTGGGGAGGCTTGCGTGCCTCAGCGATACAGATGGCCGTACCGTAGGTGCAACCACAACGGAGGGGTATCTGTTGAGAGGCCAGACAAACATGTGGTTCCTGAAGAGGGGCAGCAGCCTTTTCAGTAGATGCAGGGGCAACAGTCTGGATGATTGACTGATCTGGCCTTGTAACACTAACCAAAAGGGCCTTGCTGTGCTGGTACTGCGAACGGCTGAATGCAAGGGGAAACTACAACCGTAATTTTTCCCGAGGACATGGAGCTTTACTGTATGATTAAATGATGATGGCGTCCTCTTGGGTAAAATATTTCGGAGGTAAAATAGTCCCCCATTCGGATCTCCGGGCGGGGACTACTCAAAAGGACGTCGTTATCAGGAGAAAGAAAACTGGCGTTCTACGGATCGGAGCGTGGAATGTCAGATCCCTTAATCGGGCAGGTAGGTTAGAAAATTTAAAAAGGGAAATGGATAGGTTAAAGTTAGATGTAGTGGGAATTAGCGAAGTTCGGTGGCAGGAGGAACAAGACTTTTGGTCAGGTGATTACAGGGTTACAAATACAAAATCAAATAGGGGTAATGCAGGATTAGGTTTAATAATGAATAAAAAAATAGGAGTGCGGGTTAGCTACTACAAACAGCATAGTGAACGCATTATTGTGGCCAAGATAGACACAAGGCCCATGCCTACTACAGTAGTACAAGTTTATATGCCAACTAGCTCTGCAGATGACGAAGAAATTGTTGAAATGTGTGATGAAATAAAAGAAATTATTCAGGTAGGGAGATGAACATTTAATAGTCATGGGTGACTGGAATTCGTCAGTAGGAAAAGGGAGAGAAGGAAACATAGTAGGTGAATATGGATTGGGGGGAAGAAATGAAAGAAGAAGCCGCCTGGTAGAATTTTGTACAGAGCATACATAACTTAATCATAACTAACACTTGGTTTAAGAATCATGAAAGAAGGTTGTATACATGGAAGAACCCTGGAGATACTAAAAGGTATCAGATAGATTATATAATGGTAAGACAGAGATTTAGGAACCAGGTTTTAAATTGTAAGACATTTCCAGGGGCAGATGTGGACTCTGACCACAATCTATTGGTTATGACCTGTAGATTAAAACTGAAGAAACTGCAAAAAGGTGGGAATCTAAGGAGATGGGACCTGGATAAACTGAAAGAACCAGAGGTTGTAGGGAGTTTCAGGGGGATCACAAGCGAACAATTGACAGGGATGGGGGAAAGAAATACGGTAGAAGAAGAATGGGTAGTTCTGAGAGCTGAAGTAGTGAAGGCAGCAGACGATCAAGTAGGTAAAAAGGCGAGGGCTAATAGAAATCCTTGGATAACAGAAGAAATATTGAATTTAACTAATGAAAGGAGAAAATATAAAAATGCAGTAAATGAAGCAGGCAAAAAGGAATACAAACGTCTCAAAAATGAGATCGACAGGAAGTGCAAAATGGCTAAGCAGGGATGGCTAGAGGACAAATGTAAGGACGTAGTGGCTTGCCTCACTAGGGGTAAGATAGATACTGCCTACAGAAAAATTAAAGAGACCTTTGGAGAAAAGAGAACAACTTGTATGAATATCAAGAGCTCAGATAGCAACCCAGTTCAAAGCAAAGAAGGGAAGGCAGAAAGGTGGAGGGAGTATATAGAGGGTTTATACAAAAGCGATGTACTTGAGGACAATATTATGGAAATGGAAGAGGATGTAGATGAAGACGAAATGGGAGATAAGATACTGCGTGAAGAGTTTGACAGAGCACTGAAAGACCTGAGTCGAAACAAGGCCACGGGAGTAGACAACATTCCATTAGAACTACTGATAGCCTTGGGAGAGCCAGTCATGACAAAACTCTACCATCTGGTGAGCAAGATGTATGAGACAGGCGAAATACCCTCAGACTTCAAGAAGAATATAATAATTCCAATCCCAAAGAAAGCAGGTGTTGACAGATGTGAAAATTACCGAACTATCAGTTTAATAAGTCATAGCTGCAAAATACTAACGCGAATTCTTTACAGACGAATGGAAAAACTGGAGAAGTGGACCTAGGGGAAGATCAGTTTGGATTCCGTAGAAATGTTGGAACACGTTGGAATACTAACCTTACGACTTATCTTAGAAGAAAGATTAAGAAAAGGCAAACCTACGTTTCTAGCATTTGTAGACTTAGAGAAAGCTTTTGACAATGTTGACTGGAATACTCTCTTTCAAATTCTGAAGGTGGCAGGTATAAAATACAGGGAGCGAAAGGTTATTTACAATTTGTACAGAAATCAGATGGCAGTTATTAGAGTCGAGGGGCATGAAAGGGAAGCAGTGGTTGGGAAAGGAGTGAGACAGGGTTGTAGCCTCTCCCCGATGTTATTAAATCTCTATATTGAGCAAGCAGTAAAGGAAACAAAAGAAAAGTTCGGAGTAGGTATTAAAATTCATGGAGAAGAAGTAAAAATTTTGAGGTTCGCCGAAGACATTGTAATTCTGTCAGAGACAGCAAAGGACTTGGAAGAGCACTTCAACGGAATGGACAGTGTCTTGAAAGGAGGATATAAGATGAACATCAACAAAAGCGAAACGAGGATAATGGAATGTAGTCAAATTAAATCGGGTGATGCTGAGGGAATTCGATTAGGAAATGAGACACTTAAAGTAGTAAAGGAGTTTTGCTATTTGGGGAGTAAAATAACTGATGATGTTGGAAGTAGAGAGGATATAAAATGTAGACTGGCAATGGCAAGGAAAGCGTTTCTGAAGAAGAGAAATTTGTTAACATCGAGTATTGATTTAAGTGTCAGGAAGTCGTTTCTGAAAGTATTTGTATGGACTGTAGCCATGTATGGAAGTGAAACATGGACGATAACTAGTTTGGACAAGAAGAGAATAGAAGCTTTCGAAATGTGGTGCTACAGAAGAATGCTGAAGATAAGGTGGGTAGATCACGTAACTAGTGAGGAGGTATTGAATAGGATTGGGGAGAAGAGAAATTTGTGGCACAACTTGACTAGAAGAAGGGATCGGTTGGTAGGACATGTTTTGAGGCATCAAGGGATCACAAATTTAGCATTGGAGGGCAGCATGGAGGGTAAAAATCGTAGAGGGAGACGAAGAGATGAATACACTAAGCAGATTCAGAAGGATGTAGGTTGCAGTAGGTACTGGGAGATGAAGAAGCTTGCACAGAATAGAGTAGCATGGAGAGCTGCATCAAACCAGTCTCAGGACTGAAGACCACAACAACATGTCATTCTTAACGGTTCACAATCTGCAGATGTATAGGTAATTTCGGGAGTACCGCAGGAAAGCGTGATAGGACCTTTATTGTTTACAATATACATAAATGACTTAGTTGACAACATCGGTAGCTCCGTGAGGCTATTTGCAGATGACACGGTTGTCTACAAGAATGTAGCAACATCAGAAGACTCGTACGTACTCCAGGAGGACCTGCAGAGGATTAATGCATGGTGCGACAGCTGGTAGCTTTCCCTAAACGTAGATAAATGTAATATAATGCGCATACATAGGGGCAGAAATCCATTCCAGTACGATTATGCCATAGGTGGTAAATCATTGGAAGCGGTAACGACCGTAAAATACTTAGGAGTTACTATCCGGAGCGATCTGAAGTGGAATGATCACATAGAACAAATAGTGGGAAAAGCAGGCGCCAGGTTGAGATTCATAGGAAGAATTCTAAGAAAATGTGACTCATCGACGAAAGA
This sequence comes from Schistocerca serialis cubense, assembly GCF_023864345.2. Taxonomy (NCBI): domain Eukaryota; kingdom Metazoa; phylum Arthropoda; class Insecta; order Orthoptera; family Acrididae; genus Schistocerca; species Schistocerca serialis. Next base: position 969,553,060 of record NC_064638.1, read on the forward strand.
AGTAGCTTACAAAACGCTTGTTCGTCCGATTCTTGAGTATGGCTCATCAGTATGGGACCCTTACCAGGTTGGATTAATAGAAGAGATAGACATGATCCAGCGAAAAGCAGCGCGATTCGTCATGGGGACATTTAGTCAGCGCGAGAGCGTTACGGAGATGCTGAACAAGCTCCAGTGGCGGACACTTCAAGAAAGGCGTTACGCAATACGGAGAGGTTTATTATCGAAATTACGAGAGAGCACATTCCGGGAAGAGATGGGCAACATATTACTACCGCCCACATATATCTCGCGTAATGATCACAACGAAAAGATCCGAGAAATTAGAGCAAATACGGAGACTTACAAGCAGTCGTTCTTCCCACGCACAATTCGTGAATGGAACAGGGAAGGGGGGATTAGATAGTGGTACAATAAGTACCCTCCGCCACACACCGTAAGCTGGCTCGCGGAGTATAGATGTAGATGTAGAACAACAACATCGAAGGGATTGCGCCAGTATGAGAACACAGCAATATCCTTAAGTTTCATTTGTGATTATTTTTATGGAACTTGATCAGTAGCTGAGAACGTTATCTATGTTTGAATGATTTAAAATGTTGTACGGATGAAAATTCCGCTTTCGATATACGAGTTTTGAAATGTATGTAGCACTTGCTCCAGAGCGATAGTGATGTTACCATAAAAGGGCAGTTGAATTCACTGCGATTTGAAATCCGACTTGATTCCGTTAACGTCGGAAGAAACAGTGTTTTATGAGTTCGGCATGGTGTACGTACTGAAGTTTATTAATAAAAATTAAAGTCATGTATCTATTCTAATTTTTTACGAAACAATCGTTCTCTCTGGGCATAATAACTATAGCGCAAAATATTGTCATTCATTTTCGTAAAAAGTGTGGATAGAGTGGTAATGAGTAATCTTCAATGACTTTTATTGGTTCTTGATTAAAGCACAAAAGAAATTAAATGAGCGTTATACAGTGTGCATCATGATTATCAGCGTGAACTAACGCGGTATAATTATACGGTAACAGAGGTGAAAACGAACCAGTAAACGTGGCTTTGAAAGTGAGCCGTTTGCGAGATAATAAGCTGATGCTAACCGCCAGTGACTTCAGTACGAAATTTTGCCTGACATTCTCAGGGTTTGAAGATACGATTTCAAATATATATTTAGGTTGAGAAACAGAATGGAAAATTCTCCTGTCATAACACAACAAAAGGCGAATCTGTCCTGGTCAGAGTCAGGGACGTAAAAGAAGGGAACTATACGAGGGGGTACCCAAAAAGAACGGAATAACATTGCCGTGGGCGGAACTTGGGTAGTGCGCAATTCTAGCGCTAGGCGTGTGTAGCGCAGCTCATTGCTATTTCAGTGCCACTGGTTTTGTCTATTTAGCTTGTTTTTTTCACCTGCAGTGATTGCTTTTGCTAGCGCTGTTTTGTTCTTGTTTCGTTTTTTATGATGGCAAGTTTAAGTGAACAACGTGCAGCTGTGAAATTTTGTTTTATACTTGGCCAAAATGCTGCTGAATTTGTTTTAATGTTGAAACAACTTACGCACATGACGTCACGGGAAAAACTCAAGTGTGCGAGTGGTTTGCTCAATCAAAAAATGGCGACATATCGATTGATGACGAATCTCGTTCTGGATGTCCATCAATTGCCCGAATCCACGAAAATATTGAAAAAATTTGCTCAATTAAATAATGGCGACATATCGATTGGTGACGAATCTCGTTCTGAATGTCCATCAATTGCCCGAATCGACGAAAATATTGAAAAAATTCAAGAGCTTATGCTCACAGACTGTCGATAGACAATTCATCAAATAGACTGGTGGATTATGGCAGCAAGAGAGGGGAAAAAAACCAATGTGCACTCCGCATGCATATCAGGGGGAGTCATTCCAGATGTGGAAAGAGTCCTTCCGGATGCCATGAAGGGTACAGGGTGCATCCATCTGCAGGTGGTCGCTCATGTCGGCACCAATGATGTGTGTCGCTATGGATCGGAGGAAATCCTCTCTGGCTTCCGGCGGCTATCTGATTTGGTGAAGACTGGCAGTCTCGCTAGCGGGATGAAAGCAGAGCTCACCATCTGCAGCATCGTCGACAAGACTGACTGCGGACCTTTGGTACAGAGCCGAGTGGAGGGTCTGAATCAGAGGCTGAGACGGTTCTGCGACCTTGTGGACTGCAGATTCCTCGACTTGCGCCATAGGGTGGTGGAGTTTCGGGTTCCGCTGGATAGGTCAGGAGTCCACTACACGCAGCAAGCGGCTACACGGGTAGCAGAGGTTGTGTGGCGTGGACTGGGCGGTTTTTTAGGTTAGATGGCATCGGGCAAGTACAGAAATGGCAGCAGCCTCAAAGGGTGCGGGGCAAAGTCAGTACATGCGGGGGCCAAGCAGAAATAGATATTGTAATTGTAAACTGTCGAAGCTGCATTCGTAAAGTACCGGAACTTCAAGCGCTGATAGAAAGCACCGAAGCTGAAATCGTTATTGATGCAGAAAGCTGGCTGAAGCCAGAGATAAATTCTGCCGAAATTTTTACAAAGGCACAGACGGTGTTTAGAAAGGATAGATTGCATGCAACCGGTGGTGGCGTGTTTGTCGCTGTTAGTTGTAGTTTATCCTGTAGTGAAGTAGAAGTCGATAGTTCCTGTGAATTATTATGGGTGGAGGTTACACTCAACAACCGAGCTAGGTTAATAGTTGGCTCCTTTTACCGACCTCCCGACTCAGCAGCATTAGTGGCAGAACAACTGAGAGAAAATTTGGAACACATTTCACATAAATTTTCTCAGCATGTTATAGTCTTAGGTGGAGATTTCATTTTACCAGATATAGACTGCGACACTCAGATGTTTAGGACGGGTGGTAGGGACAGAGCATCGAGTGACATTATACTGGGTGCACTTTCCGAAAATTACCTCGAGCAATTAAACAGAGAACCGACTCGTGCAGATAACATCTTGGACCTACTGATAACAAACAGACCCGAACTTTTCGACTCTGTAAGTGCAGAACAGGGAATCAGTGATCATAAGGCCGTTGCAGCATCTCTGAATATGGAAGTTAATAGGAATATAAAAAAAGGGAGGAAGTTTATCTGTTTAGCAAGAGTAATAGAAGGCAGATTTCAGACTACGTAACAGATCAAAACGAAAATTTCTGTTCCGACACTGACAATGTAGAGTGTTTATGGACAAACTTCAAGTCAATCGTAAAACGCGTTTTAGACAGGTACGTGCCGAGCAAAATTATGAGGGACGGGAAAAACCCACCGTGGTTCAACAACAAAGTTAAGAAACTACTGCGAAAGCAAAGAGAGCTTCACTGCAAGTTTAAACGCAGCCAAAACCTCTCAGACATACAGAAGATAAACGATGTCAAAGTTAGCGTAAGGAGGGCTATGCGTGAAGCGTTCAGTGAATTCGAAAGTAAAATTCTATGTACTGACTTGACAGAAAATCCTAGGAAGTCCTGGTCTTACGTTAAATCAGTAAGTGGCTCGAAACAGCATGTCCAGACACTCCGGGATGATGATGGCATTGCAACAGAGGATGACACGCGTAAAGCTGAAATACTAAACACCTTTTTCCAAAGCTGTCTCACAGAGGAAGACCGCACTACACTTCCTCCTCTAAATCCTCGCACAAACGAAAAAATGGCTGACATCGAAATAAGTGTCCAAGTAATAGAAAAGCAACTGGAATCACTCAACAGAGGAAAGTCCACTGGACCTGACGGGATACCACTTCGATTCTAGACAGAGTACGCGGAAGAACTTGCCCCATTCTAACAGTCGTGTACCGCAAGTCTCTAGAGGAATGGAAGGTTCCAAATGATTGGAAAAGAGCACAGGTAGTCCCAGTCTTCAAGAAGGGTCGTCGATCAGATGCGCAAAACTATAGACCTATATCTCTGACGTCGATCTGTTGTAGAATTTTAGAACATGTTTTTTGCTCGCGTATCATGTCGTTTTTGGAAACCCAGAATCTACTCTGTTGGAATCAACATGGATTCCGGAAACATCGATCATGTGAGACCCAACTCGCTTTATTTGTTCATGAGACCCAGAAAATATTAGATACAGGCTCCCAGGTAGATGCTATTTTCCTTGACTTCCGGAAGGCGTTCGATACAGTTCCGCACTGTCACCTCACAAACAGAGTAAGAGCTTACGGAATATCAGACCAACTGTGTGGCTGGATTGAAGAGTTTTTAGCAAACAGAACACAGCCTGTTGTTCTCAATGGACAGACGTCTACAGACGTTAAAGTAACCTCTGGCGTGCCACAGGGGAGTGTTATGACACCATTGCTTTTCACAATATATATAAATGACCTAGTAGATAGTTCCATGCGGCTTTTCGCGGATGATGCTGTAGTATACAGAAAAGTTGCAGCATTAGAAAATTGTAGCGAAATGCAGGAAGATCTGCAGCGGATAGGCACTTGGTGCATAAAGTGGCAACTAACCCTTAACACAGAGAAATGTAATGTATTGCGAATACATAGAAAGAAGGATCCTTTATTGTATGATTATATGATAGCGGAACAAACACTGGTAGCAGTTACTTCTGTAAAATATCTGGGAGATTGCGTCCGGAACGATTTGAAGTGGAATGATCATATAAAATTAATTGTTGGTAAGGCGGGTACCAGGTTGAGATTCATTGGGAGAGTCCTTCGAAAATGTAGTCCATCAACAAAGGAGGTGGCTTACAAGACACTCGTTCGACCTATACTTGAGTATTGCTCGTCAGTGTGGGATCCGTACCCTATCGGGTTGACAGAGGAGATAGAGAAGATCCAAAGAAGAGCGACGCGTTTCGTCACAGGGTTATTTGGTAACCGTGATAGCGTTACGGAGATGTTTAGCGAACTTAAGTGGCAGACTCCGCAAGAGAGGCGCTCTGCATCGCGGTGGAGCTTGCTGTCCAGGTTTCGAGAGGGTGCGTTTCTGGATGAGGTATCGAATATATTGCTTCCCTCTACTTATACCTCCCGAGGAGATCACGAATGTAAAATCAGAGAGATTCGAGCGCGCACGGAGGCTTTCAGACAGTCGTTCTTCCCGCGAACCATACGCGACTGGAACAGAAAAGGGAGGTAAAGACAGTGGCACGTAAAATGCCCTCCGCCACACACCGTTGGGTGGCTTGCGGAGTTAAATGTAGATGTAGATTATCGTGGAGCTCGTTTCAGCGAATTTTAACGGAGGATTTGGGAATGAAAAGGGTTGCTGTTAAGTTTGTTTCTCGAGTTCTGACTGACAAAAAGAACATCTTGAAACTGGTCCAGATACTCTGTCAAAGGTCATTACTGATGATGAGTCACGGTGCTATCGTTACGACCGAGAAACAAAGCAACAGTCGAGCCAATGGGAGACTCAAATCAAACGTCAACAACGCTGATTTCCGTTTTTGATACCACCGGTGTAGTTCATTCAGAGTTTGTTCCCCCCAGTCAGACCGTCAGTCGAACAGTTTATTTGGAAGTTTTAAGAAGATTGTGCAACAGTGTTCGTAAAAAGAAGACCCTATTTGTGGCAGACAGGAGACTGGTTTTTCCACGACGACAACGTACCTGCACACGCATCCACCAAACACCTTACTCACCTGACCTGCTTTCATGCGACTTTTTCGTATTTCCAGTCATTCCAGTACGGAGTTATTTTAGGGAGACTGTTTTTGAGTATAAAATCCTGGAGAGGGTGACAGTTTTTGCACATCCGAACGGCGCATGAACAAATGGTGCAATTACTTGGTCATTAATTTGAGCCCAATTAAAATCTTTTGCAAAATGAATTAATCGATTGGCGCAATTTGCCTGGTCGCCAGCTCTGGCTCGTCGACCAACCCTTGCTTAATATTCTGTAACACAGCTACGCTAAGACAGATGTACTATTCGCTTCCGAGTTGTAACAACATAAATAATAATAGTAATGTACTTTAAATTTAATATTTTTCTATTAAGTCTTCGTGTAATTGGGCTCAAATTGAAACCATGGCCTGTCCCGACAAAAAATATACTACTACTTCAGGATGTTGCACGTCACAATTTACTGTACACTCATCCCATACGAAATTTATTCGCAGTTGCAAATTCGTTTGACATCAGTTGTATTACGTATGGAAATATTACCTATTGGTGGCGCATTCCATAATGTCTACGCGCCAAGGGTGGTTCGGATAGGTCGTGGACGTGTGCATGGATAGCGGAGATGGTTAAGACAACCGTTCGCGATAACCGGGAAATCCGGTTTCGAGTCCAAGTCCGCTACAAATTTTCACGTGCCACCAATGAGTAATATTTCCATAGGTAGCACAGCTGATGTCAAAAGAATTCTCAATTGCGAATAAATATCGTAATATTGGTACAGCTCCATACTGTCACCACTGTCTCACCTTCAAATATGCTTGCATATCTGAAGGAACAGACATTGTGAAACAAACATTCGTACCTGTAAAAGGAGATATTCCACTTATCATTCTTGCATTTTCATGCATTTCTCCCGCCGGGACTATGTACTAAACATTGATAAGACTGTACGTTTCGCAGCACAAAGTTTTTCAAACTTGCCAATGGCAGTGGTACACATCACTTTTAAATGATCCCAGGCAGAAAAATGGAGAGATGGGTTCAGGTGCCGTTATTGGCCAAGATACAAACCTTCCGTCTGGGACACAATGGCTCTTCAGATCTCGTCTTACATTAGTAGCAAAATGTGCCGGTGCCCCATTATTCATGTAGCACATTCCCCAATGTTGCGCAAGGGACATTTGTAAAATCTGATCCCACTCGGAGACTCAGTCAAAAATCTACATTTCAAATAAATTTTAACAAAATGGTAAAAAAAAATGACGTCGAAGTCAGTGGTTGCTCGTGAACAGACTCAGAGATTTATCTCACAAACGGCTTGTTTGCACCCTCAAGTTTACTGAAGCGATTTTGCTTCTATTACCGTTTAATTTAACCTTGTCAGTTTCCACGAATTAGCACGATACAATCTGTACAAGCAAAGTGTTCAAGATGGAAGTGGTACTCGCTAAACTGGGCTGTTCTGCGTATCTTCCGACTGGAACGGATATACAGTAGTGGTTCACCTGGGCGCTTAGGGCGGTGGTTTATTGCACAGACGCACAGGAGAAACTTCCTGCTCGAGGATCCATCCTTTCCCGGACTTTCCAGCGTGATACGCTGCAGGGGGGCAGAGCAGACAATCTGGCTCTTTGGTCAGGAATTTATTTCCAAGGCGCAAAAACGGGAGAGGTTGTGTGCCGCTCGGCTGAGCTTAGAGCATCCGGTGAAGGATAAAGCCGGAGGCTGGCTGGAGGGAGACAGGCAGCACTGGCGGCGGCGCAGAACAGTGGCGGCTCCTTGTTTACTGCCCGGGCCGTACCGGCAGCGTCAAATAAATACGCCCGCAGCCCTTTGTGCCGCCTCTTCCGCCCTTATATTTCTAAAGACGACCTGGAAAACAGGGGGCGCGGCATGCCGGCCAATCACTCAATCTTCTCTTTGCAGACGCTCTTCCCCTCTCAACATTCATACTGGGACGTGTTTCAGTGCGAATGAGCATCTGTCAATTTTCGTACTTAATTTTCTTGATTGCACAGCTTTTGAATAAAATTACCAGCTCAGAAGCTACAACTGAAGTAAAAGAAGAAAACACTGTTGTCTACTACTTTAAGAGGTTAGAAACGAAACGGAAATGGACATGATCGGAAGAATAGACACGATATTTGATCCAGCCGCCGTTATGCATTAAGACGCAAAGGAAATACAGACATCGTCTGAACGCAGCCATTGATTGAAAGCAATGAGGAAAGTTGAAAATTTGTCATGGACAGGGATTCGAACCCGTGTCTCCCGCTTACTATGCAGATGCACCGACCACTAAGCTATCCAGGCACAGTGGTTACTGCAACTGCACGGATACTGTAGCACACCTCCCGTCAGACCCAAATTCCCAAATTATCCACACACTACTTATGTAGTGCCCCTTGCCCATCATCCTCATTACTTGCGGCTTTCGCCGATTCCCGTGAGGGTACGAGCCTGGTGGGTATCTGCACTACGTTAGTTGTGTGTCGGTAAGTTGAGAAGTTGCGTCTATCGACCGCTGTGCTAGACCAGTCTGTGCAGTTGCGATGACCACTGTTCCGGATGGCTTAGCGGTCACAGCATCTGCCTAGTAAGCAGGACATTCAAATTAGAATCACAGTCTCACACAAATTCTCCCCTTTTCCCATTGATTTCAGTCAATACCTGCTCGCAGCCCATCTGTGTAATTCCTTTGCGTCTTAATTTACACTCCTGGAAATGGAAAAAAGAACACATTGACACCGGTGTGTCAGACCCACCATACTTGCTCCGGACACTGCGAGAGGGCTGTACAAGCAATGATCACACGCACGGCACAGCGGACACACCAGGAACCGCGGTGTTGGCCGTCGAATGGCGCTAGCTGCGCAGCATTTGTGCACCGCCGCCGTCAGTGTCAGCCAGTTTGCCGTGGCATACGGAGCTCCATCGCAGTCTTTAACACTGGTAGCATGCCGCGACAGCGTGGACGTGAACCGTATGTGCAGTTGACGGACTTTGAGCGAGGGCGTATAGTGGGCATGCGGAAGGCCGGGTGGACGTACCGCCGAATTGCTCAACACGTGGGGCGTGAGGTCTCCACAGTACATCGATGTTGTCGCCAGTGGTCGGCGGAAGGTGCACGTGCCCGTCGACCTGGGACCGGACCGCAGCGACGCACGGATGCACGCCAAGACCGTAGGATCCTACGCAGTGCCGTAGGGGACCGCACCGCCACTTCCCAGCAAATTAGGGACACTATTGCTCCTGGGGTATCGGCGAGGACCATTCGCAACCGTCTCCATGAAGCTGGGCTACGGTCCCGCACACCGTTAGGCCGTCTTCCGCTCACGCCCCAACATCGTGCAGCCCGCCTCCAGTGGTGTCGCGACAGGCGTGAATGGAGGGACGAATGGAGACGTGTCGTCTTCAGCGATGAGAGTCGCTTCTGCCTTGGTGCCAATGATGGTCGTATGCGTGTTTGGCGCCGTGCAGGTGAGCGCCACAATCAGGACTGCATACGACCGAGGCACACAGGGCCAACACCCGGCATCATGGTGTGGGGAGCGATCTCCTACACTGGCCGTACACCACAGGTGATCGTCGAGGGGACACTGAATAGTGCACGGTACATCCAAACCGTCATCGAACCCATCGTTCTACCATTCCTAGACCGGCAAGGGAACTTGCTGTTCCAACAGGACAATGCACGTCCGCATGTATCCCGTGCCATCCAACGTGCTCTAGAAGGTGTAAGTCAACTACTCTGGCCAGCAAGATCTCCGAATCTGTCCCCCATTGAGCATGGTTGGGACTGGATGAAGCGTCGTCTCACGCGGTCTGCACGTCCAGCACGAACGCTGGTCCAACTGAGGCGCCAGGTGGAAATGGCATGGCAAGCCGTTCCACAGGACTACATCCAGCATCTCTACGATCGTCTCCATGGGAGAATAGCAGCCTGCATTGCTGCGAAAGGTGGATATACACTGTACTAGTGCCGACATTGTGCATGCTCTGTTGCCTGTGTCTATGTGCCTGTGGTTCTGTCAGTGTGATCATGTGATGTATCTGACCCCAGGAATGTGTCAATAAAGTTTCCCCTTCCTGGGACAATGAATTCACGGTGTTCTTATTTCAATTTCCAGGAGTGTATAACGGCTGCTGGATCAAAAAAAAGCGTCCGTTCTTTCAAACATGTCCGAAAGAACAGAAGCCACATTCGTGTATAATCAAGGCGAGACAGCCAACGACCTCATAAGTCCAGACGGCTAAGGGGGTTAACTGAAATTATATACACGATTCGTCAGTGGCCAAAATCTATAAACTGGTTTTCGCAGACTACTGTAACAACGATGTTGTCTCTCCATCCATCAACTACCATCAGACGTAAACTGATTCAGTTGGTAGTTGATGACTGGAGAGACAGGAGGTCTGCGAAAATCATTCATAGATATCGGCCACTGATGAATAGTATATACGATTATAGCTAACCTCCTCAGCCTCAGTTAAGGCCTGATAATGTTACACTGAAGCACCGAAATTAGTAGCCATATAATATATATCATCGTATAGGCTGTAGACGTTCCATTTTATTACACGTGAACGGCCCAAGTTCCTCAACCCACCAGTCAGAAGGATGGCTTAGTGGTCAGAGCATCTACCTAGTAAGCAGGAAACCCTGCAGCACAAATTTTCAGCTTTCTCCATTGATTTCAATCAGTGCCCGCTCGCAGGCATTGTTTGTAATTCCTACGTGTCTTAAAACGGAAATTATAATATAACACGATATACCTCTATTTTGGAGGGCCGAGCGAGGTGGCGCAGTGGTTAGCACACTGGATTCACTGTTTGGTCTCCTCCCTCAAATCAACCCCCCCACCCCTCAATCATTTTGCTGGACTGCAACAAGTCGTAAACATGAAGAAATATCAGGATCTCGCTAGCCCAATACTTACTTTCAATACAAGATTTAAAGAGCACACATTTACCTACAGTGAAACAACATTTGGTGAGCTCATAAAAATCAAAAACATAAAATAACATACATAGCACATATCTCCTAAAAGTAGACACCTCAGCATTTTAGAGGAAGTGTAAATTTTTGGTAGTAGGCAATAGCGTCCTGATCGTGACCTTATTGAGAAAAGTGATTTCAGGCAGAAGTTTACTTCGAAATCTTTGAAGAACTTATTTCCTCACACTGGAGTTACTAGTGTGAAGTGTGTCGCCGAATGCTTGCAGAGGTCACCAGTGCGCCACTCCCTGCAAGAACGTCCGCTACACTGAATAGAAAAACAAGAGCTGTAGCCAAGGTTGACCAACAAAAACTACGAGTAGACGGCGACATCTGGCGACGACCACTGCACTTTACCATCTTCCCACTATAAGTAATGCTGTCTCTCATTTATTTTTTGAAATGTCACTGAAGTTTCTTTTTTGTATCATATCACGTCCGATTTGTTTTCCATTATCATTTTCGTTTCTTATTGTTCTAGTCGCAATGTAAAACTTGAATGTGTGAAACAGACTAATATATTTATCCTCTATTGTTGTTCTGTCTTCACTAATTTTTCAGTCATCACAACACATTCGTTTTTAGCATGATGTATTCAAAGTTTTATTTTATAAACATTTACTAAATTCCGAGTAGCTGTAAGTTGTGAGAAAATTAACAGACTTTATGAGGTTAAATATAAAAGGATTTTACTTACTTACGTAGAAATGAGAATATTTTTAAGAATTGTACCTCTAAATGAACCTTCTTTGAATTACTTTGTACAATTACCTGTATGTTACGCACCAGTGACCTCCAGGATAGCACTTACATCCTACACACAGTGGTTAAAGCATTGGCAACTGTGACTCGAGATGTTGTTGTATGTTTATGACTTATTCCAGAACAGCAGATTGTGAGGTATATTGTGTTTACATTATAATTTCTGTTTTGTTTTTAACCTCTTAAAGGAGACAGTAATGATCTCTTCTATTACTTCTATTATATATCTTGAAGATCGCTGTTGCATAGCCGAAACCGGTTATCTTGTTCACAAACGTTTGCAATCAAGACAGTTAAACAGAGCATGTGAGAGTTCCCCAAATGATCATTTTTTGTCGAATTATGCTCACTGTCAATTATTAACAATGCCAACTGTACAATCTCAGTCCGAACTGCTCCGAAACTTTTCTAGTGTTTGTAACTAAACCGTCTCTGAAAAGATTTAAATATGGAATTTTGAACGTGAAAGTGCCTCAATATTTAACAAAGAGACAGAATGAACTAAAATTTGATGCTTTTAGACTGTAGAGAAGTCATTTTCCTACGAAACCTACTGTAGAGGTCAAATTCGAATTTACATTCTCACTTGCACCAGTGAGAGATGACCTGCTATATTCTAAATGGACTAAGTCCAAAAACCAATGGTGGAGATCACACATTTTACCGTACACATCATATAAATACGCAGAATTATCTAACAAAGTCGCAGCGCACACGTATGCCGAAGAACATCCCCCAAAAGTTACGTAAAAATACATACAATGGCAATCAAAACGGAAGAAGAGAGGGGGTGAAGTTAGCAAACACTAGTGGTAGAGACAGAACAACATGGCAAACATTTTTAATCCACTAACTATAAACCACATTTACTCAGAGAAACTCTTTTTTAGTGAATGAAACTACATTTAAGTTGATCGAATCTGCTTTCCATGTCTTTACTGAGATGGAGATCTTACCTGTGGGTGCCAGGTGATATTGAATGCGGGAAGCAGCTGGGCGGTGGCGACAGTGAAAAGATATTAATTGCAATTGTTACATCCTCTTGTCTTGGTCTGTACACTTAGCGGTAATATTTTTCCTCCATTGTCCTCCTTTGGCGCCGCGCGGGATTAGCCGAGCGGTCTGCGGCGCTGGACTGTGCGGCTGGTCCCGGCGGAGATTTGAGTCCTCCCTCAGGCATGCGTGTGTGTGTTTGTCCTTATGATAATTTAGGTTAAGTAGTGTGTAAGCTTAGGGACTGATGACCTTAGCAGTTAAGTCCCATAATCTTTCACACACATTTCCTCCTTTGGCTATAAGCAGGCTGGATGCAGCTGGTACTATATGGATCGAAGTACTTATGTGTACAACGATAACAGTTCACTCAGTACGACTGCCATTAATGTCAAGTAAACAATTTTTGAAAGAGTACAAAATTCTCTGCAACTCGGAGATCGTGAAGTTAACTGTTTGTCCATTTCGTCACCTGCGTCACATTCACAAATTCATAGTCTGGCAAATATAAATGTGGAAAATTGCTTATGTTTTTTGTAGCGATTGTTAATGCTTTAACGCGAATGAAGTCTCATTAAGTAGCAAATGAAACATTTTAAAATACGCCATTTTGGCACCGCACGCCACAGCAGTCAACTTAGTCCACTAGAACAATCACTGCTCGCTCCTGCGGTCATTGTCAATTCAACTCTCAGCACACAACGAGGTGCCCACCACTCGAAACAGTTTTAACACTTTCTCTTCAGACTGTTCATGTCAGTGTGTACTGTCTTCACGGGATATTAATGACGATCATTTGCTGTTTCATTTAAATGGACCTTCGCTTACTTTCTTTCCGTTGAGTAGGTACTACAGACCTACAAAATTCCTAAATGACATTTTCCGCCTTAAGTGCTAATTATTATTTCCCATTATTGGTCATTTTCAACCATTTATTGAAAATCGTCCATCTTGATATCACATATTATTAAATAATTCAAGACATGACCTTTTATTCTTATTATCATCATCAGATTTCATGCATTGTTAGATGCAAGAGGCAGAAGACGTGCTTCGTTGGTGCTGCAGATTTTAGCGGTTTTCATCGAGGTAAACTCACGCTGCAGTGTTCTTCCATCGGCACGCCAGAGAAGAATTGTTCTCAGAAACAATTAAGTGAAAAAGCCGACTTCGGAATTTTCCTTCGTGTGAGACCACATGTACAAGATTCGTGTTCAAATCTGGAGTTCTATGTCAGTATATTTTACTGGTCGCTTCACTTGTGCATAATCTTTCATTGATTTTATCAATACTCGCTTGTATTGCGAGATACTGTGAAATTTCGAACATTCGCGATTGCCGCGATAAACTCGTACTGTTGTCATCAATTGTGGGCTTAAAATTAATAGTGCTCTCTTAAAATTTTTGGGTACAGCAGGACAATTCTATTGTACAGTTACAAGAGAAATAGGTCATTAATCTGTGAGCAATTTGTTGTAAATCAGCGTTCTGATTTAGTTACTGCGCAGATATTGTAACTAACATTTTGCGTTGCATATAATTTTCTCTTAAAGAGGACTAACCCTATACATTATCTGAATTTATCGTAAATTCACTGTGTTTTCGAGTTTTCTAATTAAATTAACTTCAAAACGTGGTTAGGAAACTAGTAATTTTTACAATAGGCTTTTGGGTTGCCTTAATAGGAATCTTGTTTTGTGTATTTGCTTCAAATCTTAGAGGGAATTAGCAACTTTTTATCTCAACAGATTAAAAGCTAATCAGCGAGATTAATTTAAAGTTCACTGACTTGTAATACACCGCACCACCAAAACGGCGCCCACTTTGAATGCTGTTCTCGAACACGGGATGAGTTGGTTGACGCTCATAAGCAACTGATTACTGTTAAACGATTGCCAGCTGCTGCGAATCGGTCTGTTGGAAGATATCCCAAGAGTTGTATACCTGTGATACGGGTACCAGAGGTACATGAAGTACTATCCCCTCCAGTGGATTTTGTATCCTCCAATTGACTGTGGATGGCGTGTCAGCGGTAGATCTAGGCGTCCTGTATGGGGTGGACAGGGACCAGGGAGGACTAACTCCTAACTTTGAGGTTCTCTCTTTCACTGAAACTGAGCCAGTGGGAGTCAGTTAACCTGTTTTGGGGAAACTTGTTTTGCCCGGGGTCAAGAGGAAGCCAACACAAAAAGCTATCGGTCTATTAATGATCGGCAATTCAAACGTATAGCCAATGATGTTCGCCTTAGAGATATGGCAGCAAAGGGCAGGAAAGGACACCAGCTGCACCCAGTGTGTATGCCTGGGGGCTTCATTCAACATGTTGGTAAGGCTATTCTGGTAGCCATGGGGGAACAGGGTGTCACCAGCTGCAGATTGTGGCGCACATTGGAACAAACGATGTATGTCATCTGGGCTCCGACCTCATTGATCACCCCAGCGACTGACAGAGAAGGTTGCGAAGACCAGTCTTGTCCATGGAGTTTCAAGGAAGCTCACAGTTTGCAGCATTGTCCCCAGAACTTATCGTGGCCTTTTGGTTCCGAGTCGAGTGGAAGGACTGAACCAGAAACTTCAAAGGTTCTGTGACAAGCTAGGCTGCAACTTGCTGAACATGCGCCATGGAGTTGAAAACTGTAGGGTCCCCCTAAACGGACCACATGTGCACTCCACATCAGAGGCTACTACTCAGATAGCTGACTGTGTGTGGGGTGCACATAAAGGTTTTTTGGACTGACATTCTATTCAGGGCTGTCAAGCAGTAGCTGTGAAGTATGTTTTGAAGACAGAAATAATCAGTTGTCAGCTGTACAAATTTTTATTAATTAGCTTCTTTAGTAGTTTTGGAAAATTAATTTGCTATCACGAGAAGATCATACAGTTAAGCTTAAATCGGCAAGCAATCGTCAAGCAAATTCTGTACGATGAAGTCCTACAAAAATGAGTACATAATAAGAATTTAGTGATTACCAGGGTTGGATCACAATTAACAGCAGGTTAAAAAACAGTAAGTGTGCACTAATAAACAGATTATAAGCTTACCTTCTTAAATTTTTTTTTACATAGTATTGTCAAATAGTTCCCCAGGGTACTTCAGTTAGAAGTACGCGGGTGGCGTCTGCAGGGGCCCTGAGCTGACATTGTATCCACTTACTTGTGTCAGGCTGCTCCTTTCTCCTTCCCTGTCTGACTCCCTTGGCCAACTCTTGCTTTTTCGACCCCAACGGTTTAGGTTTCGAGGTCCGAGGGTATCTTTCAAATTTTCTTATTCCTATCTCTAAGACAACTCCTGAGGGGAGCCCATCCCTTAAAAAAAGCCAACAATCCTGTAAGCTGTGACGGTAACACCGCAAGTTGGACGAGAGGCCAGCACCCTCTCTTCGTAAAAAAATGAAACATGCTTTCAAGACTACAAGTAAGCCTCGAAACATTACTGATATAACTAGACGACGTCAATGGCAAAGAAACGGTATACGATTTGGAACGTGGAATATAAGGAGTATGTACAAGACAAGAGCTACAATCAGTGCTGTCAAAGAAATTCAGAGGTACGAACTAGACCTAGATGCACTGCAAGAAATCCTGTGGGAGGAAGCCAGCAGCGTGGATGTTAAAAACTGTATTATTTTGTATGGAACCTGTGAACGAGGTCATCTGTTAGGTACTGGCTTTAGCATCATTAAGATTTTGGCCACTAATGTTTCAGAGTTCACGTCAGTCAACCCAAGATTATCTGTTCGAACAGTGGACGTAAAGCATATTAAGGCGGCTTTTGTGAACTGCCTTGCTCCCACAGAGGAGAGCGAAAGTGGTGAAAGACGAGTTCTATGCACAGCTAGATTCAGTGATGGACGCTATACCAAACGGGCACCAGAGGATCCTCCTGGGCGATGTGAATACCAACGTTGGAAAAGAACAAATATTCCAAGACACGACAGAAAGGCACAGTTTATACGACCTAAGGAATGATAATGGGGTAAGGTTCGTCAGCTTCGCTACATCATCAGGGTTGTTCATCTCCAGCACAAACCTGCAGCGGAAAAACATACACAAGGGAACATGGGTATCACAAGATGGGAGAACTATAAATCAAATATACCATGTTGCCATTGATCTAAGGGCTAAGAGATGGTAGTTAGACCTTAAGACAGCGCGAGGTGCGAAGGTGGCAGAACTACCAGCAGAATGGAAAACAGCTCTGATTTGTCCGGTACACAAGAAGGGCGACAAACTGAAATGTGACACCTATCGAGGAATCGCCCTACTTAACGTCTGCTATAAGATGTATAAGATGTATGCCTCACACATAGAATTCAGCCAGTGGCAGAATCGGTTATTGGGGAGTACCGGAAGATTTCTGTCCAGGACAGTCAACAGTGGATCACATCTTCAGTCTCCGGCAGCTCACTGAGAAACTTCGTGAATGTGGTAAATATGTGCATATTTTATTCATTGATTTTAAGAAGGCCTATGATTGTATACAACGCAAGAGCCTGCTTAGTTGCTTAAGGGAGTTTGAAATGGCAGGGAAACTAATCAATCTGATAAAGATCTGTCTGAGCGAAACACGTGCAAAGGTATAGATGAGAAATCGCGTAACTGAGGAATTTGAAACTGTGACAGGACTCACGCAAGGATAGGGGTTGTCCCCTATCTTGTTCAACTTTGCCCTCGAGAAGATCGTTCGCGAGACCTTACAAGAGAACGAAGGGATTGAAATGGAAGGAAAGAGACTGGCATACTTAGCCCATGTAGACGATATTTCTTTACTCTCTACGTCTAAAGAGGAGTTGGAGCAAATGACCATAGCACTAAACGAGGCTGCCAGCAAATTTAGGCTAAACATAAACGAAGCCAAGACAGAGAACCTCGCTATGGTGTGTGGTCAGAGTCAGACTGCTGACGGTCTACAATCACTGCAGTTGGGAGACCAAAGAGAGTGCATGAATTCAAATACCTAGGGGCACTTTCCACTGAGAACTCGTCATGTGAAGCAGAGATCAATGCCAGAATACAAGGTGGAAACCGATCGTACGACGGCCTTGCACAACTGCTTCGGCACAGATATCTGCCCAGACAGTTCACGATTCGTCTATACAGACCCTGATTTAGCCTGTTGCTCAATATGACTGTGAGACATGGAGTATCCAGAAACAGGACTTCCAAGAGCTCCTTGTTTTTGAGAGAAAAGTGTTTTGGAAGAACTTCGGTCAGGTTCTGGATGCAGACACAGGGGAATGAAGGATCAGTCACAACCAAAAGCTTGAGGAACTATATCAGCAGCCTAACATAGCAGGAACTGTCAAAGCCAAACGAATGCTGTCGGCCGACCATGTGGCCCGGATGGAAGATCACAGAGGCCTCGGAAGCTCCTGGATTTCTCACCTACAGGAAATACCCCCAGGGAGATCCAAGAAGCGTTGCAGGGATGGCCTCCATGAAGATTTAAACCAAGCATCAATAGATGTGGATGGATGGTGAATAGCAGCAATGGACAGAATACATTGGAGGAGGAAACTTGTAGCAGCGTGTGGTCCACTGGGCCTAAACACGCAGAAGAAGAAGAAAAAGATTTTCAAGTAGTTAAAAAGTAGCATAAAAAATGCGCAGATGTGGTGACCAAAAGAACTGCCAATTCTAAGTAACATATTAAAACACCATGAGACATATGATAATAAGCATCAGCAGACTGACAGTTAACTACAAAAGATTTCACTTATATAAGAAGCAACGGAGTCTAGTGTGCCTAAAAGCTTATGAAGACTAAGCACAAAGAGGGCGCTCGTGCCTGTACGTCAAAGGAAGTAGATCATCAACCTCAAAGAAATGAAACACTATTAAGCCCCCATGTCACTTGCTAATGAAGCATATAAATTTTTACACAAAAATGACATAGTTTATAAAAACGGGCCGTAGATTGTGTACAGTGATCAGATTTGTTTAATAATCGGCTGATGGTGGCGCCGTTGGCCAATGAAGAAGCGGCGCTATATTGAACTTTGTATTATCTTGACGCAGAGGCCAGGCGCAAGGCACGTGTTTTTAGCGACACAAGTAAGTTGGCCCGCCCCGGCTGAGACACCCGACTCGACGGCGAGCACGAGGTCCCAGTGCATGTCGATAAGTTGTCTTTCCGTTTATGGCCTCTACCTGTAGCTCTTATAAATAATAGCTGTGGCGTAGGACGTCTACGTTAGTTACTTACCTTAGCCATACACTGGTATAATGTAGGAAAATGTACTAGGCGCGTTGATCATTACACAAGTACATGACCCGCAACTCAAACTAGCCATTATAGTTAAAATATATTTAAAAAACAGATAAAAACAAATCCCATTAAAAAAGCACTAAGACATCATGAATAAATATCAAAGCTGAGGAAAGAATGAGCAAAGAGATACAAATAGTCGTACTTCACATGGAGTAAAAAGTATAAAACAAATAGAGAGATTGCAAACCATTTCAATCGACAGGTACAAACAGTCATTTCAGCTATGTGATATAAACCATTGCATAATCGAACAGGAAAGTTACAAATCATTCGAAAACAGAGGAAATACGATCAAAAAACAACCTGTTACTAATCTCCCCCTTTCGCATCCATTATATCCTTTTTGTGAATTTTCACACGTATTTGGGTGCATTTTTGAGAAAGTTTTCGGACGTAATTCTTCATTATTTAAGTAATTTCTCGCATTTTTCCACCACTATGGACCCTTGATCCTTCCATCTGCGTCAGTACAGAAAAGTTTCCTTGTCCCTAGCCAGATCCCAGTCCCACATACTGTTCCTGCATTGTTGCTTGGTTCATGAAATCCCCCCTAATGGCCTTACCATCAAATTACCCATCTCTGGCTGCCACCCCTCCTTCCACAATGACCTCCACCTGTTGAGATTCTACCAGTCCTTAGCCTTCACCAACACTGTCCTGCAAAACCATATCAACCAAGCCCCTACCTCCTTACAGTACCTTCTCACTATCACAAAATTCTCCTGCTATGAAATCCCAAATTCCTGGAACCCATAACAAGCATTGAAACTCTTGCCCAGCAGGAACTTGAGCAACATGCACAACACCACATCAAAAAGTTCTCCATCCTGGTCACTTCCTACTCCCACCTTGGAGTACCACTGTCAGCGACCACCTCTGAAACAACCTCCAAACCTTCCTCCAAGTCCCCTCATAGCTGACAACCCCTGTCTCCCAGACCTACTACAATTACCCCACCCTCCAAAACTCCCTCCCACCACCACACAGAATCCAGAACCTAAACAGACCCACAACACAGTCATGCACATTTCCTCCAGAAGCTTAGCCCTCAGAAATATCAGTCCTTTCCAAAGGACTCATCTTTTGCCCCACTCCCAATTTCAGTCATGCAGGACTTATTAAAGACCTTCTTCCCTTCTCCTGGTCCCTACAGTGGAAACACTTTCTCGCCACCAACCCTACCAATCAGACTCAATCAAAGACCAATATTGAACCTTGCCTAACTCCATACAACTGTGATCCACACCCTGTTAACTTTCCAGAATTTCTTAACCTCACCTTGCCTCACCATCATTCCCTAAATCCCACAACATGGAAATTAACCTTACATCCTCAGAAAGAACGGCAGTTCACCATCTAAAAATTAATCTCGACCTTATAATTTTACCTGCAGACGAAGGCTCCACCACTCTTGTTCTGAACAGCAATGGTTACCTAGTGCAACCATTCAACCTATGATCAAGAACCTGCCCTATTATATAAAAGATACCAACCATTTCCTCCACTGACTCTACACTGTTTCTGTCCCTTTATCGCACCATGCAATGCTCTTCACTACTGATGTCACTTCCCTGTACACTAACAACCCGTAATGCCAATGACCTTACCACCATTGAACACCACCTTTCCCAATGCCCAATAGATTCCAAGCCAAAGAGTTTCCTTCCTAGTCACCATGACCAACTATATCCCCCCCCCCCCCAATTACTTCTCTTTCAAAGGCATTAACTACAAACAAATCTGGGATATGGTTATGAGAACCTGCATGGCACCATCCTATGCCAAACTATTCATGGGCCATCTAGAGGAATCCTTCCTAAAAACCCAGAATCCTAAACCCCTCTTCTGGTTGAGATTCATGATATCTTTGCTATCTGGATCGACGGTGAGGACACCATATCCACATTCCTCCAGAACCTCAACAACTTCTCCTGGTACTACTCAACCCAACAAGCCGCCTTCCTAGATGTTGACCTGCAGCCTAAAGATGGCTTCATCAGTACCTGTGTCCATATAAAACCTATTAATCACCAGCAGTACCTCCACTTCAACAGCTACCACCTGCTCCATACCAAGAAGTCCCTTTTGTACAGCCTAGCCATCCATAGTCGTCCCAACTGCAATGACAAGCAGTCATTCTTAAAACATACTGAATGTATTACTGATGCCTTCACTGATCGTAATTATCCTCCCAACCTTGTACGAAAACAAATGTCCTGTGCCTTATCTTTCAAGTCTGACACCACCTCCCAAAGTTCCACCATCCAGCCACAGAGGAGCATTTCCCTTGTAACTCAGTACTAACCAAGGATTGTAGCAACTGAATTACATTCTCTGCCAGGGTTTCATTTACCTCTCGTCGTGCCCTGAAATGAGAATTGTCCTGCCCACTATCATTCCCACCACTCCCACAGTGGTATTCCGCTGTCTACCAAACCTACACATATTCTCGTCCATCATTACACTGCTCCCAATTCCTTACCTCATGTCTTATACCCCTGAAATAGGCCAAGACGCAAGACCTGTCCCATACATCCTCCCACCACTACCTACTCCAGTCCAGCCACTAAGACCTATCCCATCAAATGCAGGACTACCTGTGAAACCAGTCATATGGTCTACAGGCTAAGCTCAACCACTATGCTACATTTTATGTTGGCATGACAACCAACAAGCTGTCTGCCCACATCAGTGGCCATCAACAAACTGTGGCCAAAAAACAGGTGGACCACACTGTTGCTGAACACACTTCCAAACGTGATATCCTTCATTTCAATGACTACTTTACAGCCTGTGCCATATGGATCCTTCCCACCAACACCAGCTTTTCTGAATTTCGCAGATGGTAACTTTCCCTGCAATACATCCTACATTCCCGTAATCCTCCTGGCCTCAGCCATCGTTACTCACTGTTTTCACCAATCCAGCCCCTTCTTTGTTCAAAAAATGGTTCAAATGGCTCTGAGCACTATGGGACTTAACAGATGAGGTCATCAGTCCCCTAGAACGTAGAACTACTTAAACCTAACTAACCTAAGGACATCACACACATCCATCCCCAAGGCAGGATTCGAACCTGCGACCATAGTGGTCGCGTGGAACCTGACTGAAGCGCCTAGAACCGCTCGGCCACTCCGGCCGGCCCCTTCTTTGTTCCCATTCCAGCACTACACAGCTATCATTCCACCATCACACCCGTCTTTTTATTTCTCTTCTTTCCCACTACTTCCTCCCCACCCCCCTCGTTTCCCTGTCCTCTGTCTAGCCTGCTGCACTTCATTGTCAGCCACCCACATCATAATATCTCTCCCCCTCCCCACCGAAACCCCCTCCTTACCCCCACCGAGTCGCCACTCCCACCACTGACCGATGCTGCTACTTGCAGTGTGGTTTCAGTTGCCTAAGACTGCA
Organism: Schistocerca serialis cubense; assembly: GCF_023864345.2. Lineage (NCBI taxonomy): Eukaryota > Metazoa > Arthropoda > Insecta > Orthoptera > Acrididae > Schistocerca > Schistocerca serialis. The sequence continues at coordinate 969,575,111 of NC_064638.1, forward strand.
GTTGTGTCTGTGGCTGTGTGTGTATGTGTGTGTGTGTGTGTGTGTGTGTGTGTGTGTGTGTGTGTGTGTGTGTTTGTATGTATGTGTGTGTATGTGTGCCTATTGTTGATGAAGGCATTAATGGCCAAAAGCTTTAATTGTGAGAGTCTTTTTGTCGTGCCTACCTTCGACTCAGCATCTGTTCTATATGGTGAGTAGTAACTTGCCTTCTCATAACTTTGTTACAATCCTTCCTGTACTTTCCATTGTTTGATTGTCTCTTCTTAAACATTCATTTTGCATACTTTATCCACTATGTGCAACATTTCCATATTAAGTAACGAAAGCGGTGGGTGTAAATACTTTTCAACTTTAAGATGTTCTCCAAATTTTGGCCTATAAGCATTCTCTCCATCAATAAATCAATAATAAGTTTTTCGAAATCAGTCTTGAGCAGCTCGTTCGACAGCCCACACGCAGAGGAAATATTTTAGACCTTGTAGCAATAAACAGGTCTGATCTAACCGGAGCGTCATTGTAGGATTAGTGAGCATGATGTCATCATAGCGACTCTTGTTACTATGATTAATAAATCAGTCTAGTGGTCTAGAAGAGTATTGCTGATATAAAGAGCAGACAGACAATGAGGAGATATCACTTAGTTCCAGTACGATGCCTGTAGAGGAACTATGGGCAAAATTTAAAACGATTGTAAATCATACGCTGGAGAAGTACATGCCGAGTAAGTGAACTAAAGGCAGCCGTGACAACGAAATTCGAAAAATGCTGTCTAAGCAAAGGCTGTTGTACTCCAGTTTCAAAAGAGAATGCGCAAATCACGACAGGAGAAACTAATGGAAATTCGGACGGCTGTAAAAAGATCGATACATAGTACGTGAATATGGATTGGGGCTAAGAAATGAAAGAGGAAGCAGTGTGGTAGAATTTTGCACAGAGCATAACTTAATCATAGCTAACACTTGGTTCAAGAAGCTTAAAAGAAGGTTGTATACATGTAAGAATCCCGGAGATACTAAAAGGTATCAGATAGATTATATAATGGTAAGACAGAGATTTAGGAACCCGGTTTTAAATTGTAAGACATTTCCAGGGGCAGATGTGGACTCTGACCACAATCTATTGGTTATGAACTGCACATTAAAATTGAAGAAACTGCAAAGAGGTGGGAATTTAAGGAGATGGGACCAGGATAAGCTGACTAAACCAGAGGTTGTACAGAGTTTCAGGGAAAGCATAGGGGAACAATTGACAGCAGTGGGGGAAAGAAGTACAGCAAAAGAAGAATGGGTAGCTCTGAGGGATGAAGTAGTGAAGGCAGCAGAGGATCAAGTAGGTAAAAAGACGTGGGCAAGTAGAAATCCTTGGGTAACAGAAGAAATATTGAACTTAATTGATGAAAGAAGAAAATATAAAAATGCAGTAAATGAAGCAGGCAAAAAGGAATACGAACGTCTCAAAAATGAGATCGACAGAAAGTGCAAAATGGCTAAGCACGGATGGCTAGAGGACAAATACAATGATGTAGAGGCTTATCTCACTAGGGGTAAGATAGATACTGCCTGCAGGAACATTAAAGATACCTTTGGAGAAAAGAGAGCCACTTGTATGAATATCAATAGCTCAGATACAAACCCAGTTCTAAGTAAAGAAGGGAAAGCAGAAAGATGGAAGGAGTATATAGAGGGTCTATACAAGGGCGATGTACTTGAGGACAATATTATGGAAATGGAAGAGGATATAGATGAAGATGAAATGGGAAATATGATACTGCGTGAAGAGTCTGACAGAGCACTGAAAGACCTGAGCCGAAACAAGGGTCCAGGAGTAGACAACATTCCATTAGAACTACTGACAGCCTTGGGAGAGCCAGTCCTGACAGAAATCTACCATCGGGTGAGTAAGATGTATGAGACAGGCGAAGTACCCTCAGACTTCAAGAAGAATATAATAATTCCAATCCCAAAGAAAGCAGGTGTTGACAGATGTGAAAATTACCGAACTGTTTAATAAGTCACAGCTGCAAAAAACTAACACGAATTCTTTACAGACGAATGGAAAAACTGGTAGAAGCCGACATCGTGGAAGATTAGTTTCGATTCCGTAGAAATATTGGAACACGTGAGGCAATACTGACCCTACGACTTACCTTAGAAGAAAGATTAAGGAAAGGCAAACCTACGTTTCTAGTATTTGTAGACTTAGAGAAAGCTTTTGACGATGTTGACAGGAATACTCTCTTCCAAGTTCTAAAGGTGACTGGGGTAAAATACAGGGAGCGAAAGGCTATTTACAATTTGTACAGAAACCAGATGGCAGTTATAAGAGCCGAGGGACATGAAAGGGAAGCAGTGGTTGGGAAGGGAGTGAGACAGGGTTGTAGCCTCTCCACGAGGTTATTAAGTCTCTATATTGAGCAAGCAATAAAGGAAACAAAAGAAAAATTCGGAGTAGGTATTACAATCCATGGAGAAGAAATAAAAGCTTTGAGGTTCACCGATGACATTGTAATTCTGTCAGTGACAGCAAAGGACTTGGAAGAGCAGTTGAACGGAATGGACATTGTCTTGAAAGGAGGGTATAAGATGAACATCAACAAAAGCAAACCGAGAATAATAGAATGTAGTCGAATGAAGTCGGGTGGTGCTGAGGGAATTAGATTAGGAAAGGAGGCACTTAAAGTAGTAAAGAAGTTTTGCTATTTGGGGAGCAAAATAACTGATGATGTCGAAGTAGAGAAGATATAAAATGTAAACTGGCAATGGCAAAGAAAGCGTTTCTGAAGAAGAGAAATTTGTTAACAACGAGTATAGATTTAAGTGTCAGGAAGTCGTTTCTGAAAGTATTTGTATGGAGTGTAGCCATGTACAGAAGTGAAACATGGACGATAAACAGTTTGGACAAGAAGAGAATAGAAGCTATCGAAATGTGGTGTTACAGAAGAATGCTTGAGATTAGATGGGTAGATCACATAACTAATGAGGAGGTATTGAATAGGATTGGGGAGAAGAGGAGTTTGTGGGACAACATGACGAGAAGAAGGGACCGGTTGGTAGGACATGTTCTGAGGATTCAAGGGATCACAAATTTAGGATTGGAGGGCAACGTGGAGGGTAAAAATCGTAGAGGGCGACCAAGAGATGAATACACTAAGCAGACTCAGAAGGATGTAGGTTGTAGTAGGTACTGGGAGATGAAGAAACTTGCACAGGATAGGGTAGCATGGAGAGCTGCATCAAACCAGTCTCAGGACTGAAGACCACAACAACAACACTCTACGGCCTTGGTCCCTTACTTAGCTTGCATTCATCGCGAATCTCTCGTCCAGCGCCAAGCCCCAAGGGACTGGAAACAAAGCGCAAGTCACTCCTGTATATAACAAGGTCGAAAGAACGGACCCTCAAAATAAGGGACCAATATTTTTAATATGTGTTTGCCGCAGAATCTGTGAACATATTCTCGGTTCGAATGTAAGCAATTTTCTAGAGACGAAAAAGCTTCTGTCCGCAAATCAGCACGGTTTTAGAAAGTATCGTTCGTGCAAACCTCAGTTTGCGTTTTTCTCGCATGATATTCTGCTAACCATTGATGTGAGGCGACAGGCGGATTCCATATTCCTAGATTTCCGACTGTCAAAGAAGGTACAATAGGTTCCAGGTAGGTGGGTGCTTCGAACGCTTCTTTAGTAACAGGACCCACTATGTTGTCATCGATAGCAAGCGTTCATCAAAGACAAGGGTATCGTCAAGAGTGTCCCAGGTAAGTGTGGTAGTATTGCTGTTATTTTCTGGCGGACGGGGTAAGCAACAGTCTGCGGTTGTTTATTTATGAAGCTGTGGTGTATGGGAAGATGATGTCGTTGAATGACTGTAGGAGGACGCGAGATGACTTAGACAAAATTTCTATTAAATGTGATGAGTGGTTGCAGCAAATCGCAAGTTAATGTAGATGAGTGGGAAAAACAAAGCCATAATGTTCGATAACAGTATTAGTAGTGTGCTGTTCACGTCTACTAGGTATCTAGGTCTAATGTTACAGAAGCTTATGAAATGGAATGAGCACATAAGGACTGTGGCAGGGAAGGCGAATGATTGACTTCTATTTATTGGGAGAATTTTAGGAAAGTGTAGTTCATCTGCTTTGCTGGAAGATGCGTGGCTGTCGCTCTCATTGTCTCGCGTGCTGCAGCCAATATTCAAACACGTCTGAATTCAAACGTCGCTAGTTTCGCCCACGTAGGACTCTTCCGTAATCATACCGGCGGTGGTGTTTTCGTCGTCTGAAGCTGTCGCGCGCTGTCGGTCGCTTCTGATGCTTACGTAGGACGAGGCCTAAGCCTACAGTAAGGTCCCTTTTGCTGAGGCTGCCATTGCCACTAACAGCTTCTTCAACTGCTTCCTGTATAGTTTCTTGTGCAATATCTTCTTCTACAGACTCTAATACTAAATTTTGTGGGAGGCTTTGGCAGGTTCATAAGACCACACATTATTTATCCTGCGGTTGCACCTTTTCCAATAGAGTGAAGTGTTTAAATCACTCTCAAATTAAGTTCAAATAACTTTTCTGACTCACTTTGTGCGGAGGGACAATCAAAAAATGATACTTTGTAATCACACATATCACACGATAGCATTAATACACACGCAAGGCCAACATGTCGCTTGACTTGAAGCTCAAGACCTTCCTGATCACAATTCTTACTACTGATATAATTTTTAAAAGCATTTGACAGTAAACTTATATCAAACATTTCATTTACATTATTTTGATCTGATTCCTGAGGCACTTTATTATAACTGTCTTCACTAGTGTTCAGTTTCTTCCTGGATGTAGTCCACTGGGAGGAAGAAGCCTCACTATGTGCTTCAGGCCTAACCCCTGTATTTGCAGAGGCGTTCTTCCAGACATGCTTCTTCCCTTTGTCTTTCCGCTTTTTAAATGTTCTACTACTCACTCGCGGCACTTTCGCTAAATTATATTCAAACAAGAATGCACCCACTCTGTCTACCTACTCAACACGCTTCAGAACACTTTCAAAACCGCGCTGGAAAACAACACAACAACATACTTCGATATCCAACTGTCGTATTTTCTTCCAGAGCTGCCAACTCCTGCACAGAATTCACACAGCGCAACATCCTTATCCCTGTCACCGAAGAAAATAGAGGGGCTCAAAAGATGCAAACTTCTTTCTCCGACAACCAAAATAAGAAAACAAAACGACCTATGAAACGGGTCGGGAAACGTCCACAAAGAGCAGCGCAGACCCTTCTCATTGATTTATTTTTAAATACTTAGAATTAAGATAGATACGTGATTCTTGAAGAAAATTAATCAGAAAAATTGGTAAAATCTTAATACGCAAAAAAAAACAAAAATTCTATATTTTTCCCATCTTTCACATTCCAGATGCCCATAAGAGAAAGTGTGAAGTCATCCACATGAGTACGAACAGAAATAGGCTAAACTTCGCTTACACGATAAATCACACAAAATGAAAGGCCTGTCAGTTTAACTAAATACCTATGAACTACAGTTACGGACAACTTAAATTGGAATAAACACACAGATAACGTTGAGGGGAAGACAATATAAAGACTGCGTTTTATTGGTACGAAGCTCAGAAGATGCAACAGGTCTAATAAAGAGATTGCCTACAATACGCTTGTTCGTCCTCTGTTAAAAGTACTTCTGTGCGATATATGACCCTCGCCAGATAGGACTGACGGAGGAGATCGAAAAAGTCCAAAGGTGGGCAGTTCGTTTTGTATTAGCGCTAAACAGAGGAGAATATCAAGGATGTGATTAGTGAGTCGTGGTAGCAACAGTTAAAACAAACAAAGACGTTTCTCATTACAAAGACATCCTTTCACGAAATTCCCGTCACCAACTTTTTCCTCTTAATGTGAAAATATTTGATTGTAGTCATACTACATAGTAATAAATGATAATCGTAATAAAATAAGAAAAATCAGAGCTCATATAGAAAGATATGACTGTTTATTTTTCCCACTGACTGTTACAGAGTGAAACGGGAGAGAAATAGTCAGAATGTGGTTCGAACAACCCCATACCAGGCTCTCAAGTGTGACCTGCAGACTAGTGATGTAGACGCAGATGTGATATGGATGCAGATGTGGACGGCATAATCACTCTGAGCTTCTCCCCTGTAATGGGAGAGCTAATGAAGCTGTTATGGTTTTAGTTAATTTAAGTATCTACTTGACTCTTCAGATCAATGGGTAAGTTCCAAGTCATACTGTTCTGTGCCACGCTGAGTGAGTAGAATGAGTCACATCTCATTCTGGTTGTATGTTTATGAATTTTGCTGGTTTTTTTATATAAAACTGTGATCGACTGTTAACAAGAAACTTCGTAATGGAGAAAATGCACTGTGACTTTGTTGTCAGCAGGCCCGACTCTCTCAAGAGCCATCTGCAGATGGTTCCGGAGTCGACGCTACTTTCTTCTGTAGTGAAAAGTTGCCACAGCGTATGATGCTATAAAACATTAGTGATGAATCAAATTAAAGATGAAAGTCATTGTTTTAACATTTAAATTTGCAAGTTTTTCTGTTACTTGTCAGCAAAATTTATACATTTAAGAAAGTCTATAACATATGAGTTTCAATTCCGGTTCCTGTGAATGTAAACAGTCAAAAATTTGAACATGTATATTTCGTGATAGACGATTTGCAGTGAACCACTTAATAATTAAAAGTAAGCAATTACATTTTCAAGATAATAGATTTTCCGGTAGGAATGATCAACATGCTTTACACAATAATATTACAGCTTCTTCGATATACCATGTCAGATGATTCATATGTAAGAAGAACTAGACACGAGCCTACATCGATCACTGTTGTGTACTTGTGTTGTTACAGTCCCTGGGTTTCTTAATAAGGCACTTCGGTTACTTTTATTTTGATATGATGAAAACTAGCTGGTCCCAGCTACCTTAATATTTAGGACTATCTAGGAGAATACTGTTAACTGAACTAAAAAATCGACTTGTAACATGACTTAAATAGCAAGTTCCCAATATTTCATCGTTGAAATTTTGCATAGCCTGATTGATGATGAGTTGAAAAATTGGCATGTTATGTGAACATACCTTTTCGGAAATCACATTGTGACACATTCAGTATTTTATGCTTGTGATACCTGAATCATTGTTATTGCATAGATAATACTGTTCAGTTGAAAAAAAAATGGTTCAAATGGCTCTGAGCACTGTGGGACTTAACATCTGAGGTCATCAGTCCCCTAGAACTTAGAACTACTTAAACCTAATCCACCTAAGGACGTCACACACACCCATGCCCGAGGCAGGATTCGAACCTGCGACCGTAGCGGTCTCGCGGTTCCAGACTGTATCGCCTAGAACCGCTCGGCCACCACGGCCGGCTACTGTTCAGTTGATCTGAGAAGGAGGTGAGCAGTCAGACTGATCGGCAGTAGTTAATATCTGTCTTGCAACCTTTCTTGTAAACAGTACATTTCAGCCTGTCTGTAAATACTCCCTGTGATAGTGGAAAAAATGATATGATTGTATGGCATTGCTGGCCGGGAGCCTCCATCCGGGGAAGTTCGGCGGCCGAGTGCGAGTCTTATTTCAGTCGATGCCACATTGGGCGACTCGCTTGCTGGTGATGAGGATGAAATTACGATGAGGACAACACAACACCCAATACGCGGAGCGGAGAAAATCGCCAACGCGGCCGGAAATCGAGCCCGACCCCACGTTATCATTTAGTAATCAGGCGGACTGTGATTATAGTATACTGCCTAAATGAATAAGCTGTGTATATTTGAGGAAATCGATTTTAGTGATTTGCTTGATATCTTATCAACCCCATGGATTTTTTTTTTTTTTTTTGGAGCGAATGAGTTACATTATTAATTTCTTTGGCAGACAATGAAGCAATTGCTATCTGGATATATTTGGCACTATCTTGTCCATGTACTCTCCTGAATTGCCACTCCAATCTAATAAACTACTTCTACTAAGCAGTTACGAAATATCTGTCTACCTAGCTGTCATGACTCATTATTTGCCTGTTTTTCTTTTAATAACAAAATTCTCATTTTTCCTACATGTTTTCCAGGTTCCTGTCGTACCAATTTCGTACGCAGATTTAATATCTTCATCTACATCTACATCTACATTTATACTCTGCAAGCCACCCAACGGTGTGTGGCAGAGGGCACTTTACGTGCCACTACCATTACCTTCCTTTCCTGTTCCAGTCGCGTATGGTTCGCTGGAAGAACGACTTCCGGAAAGCCTCCGTGCGCGCTCGAATCTCTCTAATTTTACATTCGTGATCTCATCGGGAGGTATAAGTAGGGGGAAGCAATATATTCGATACCTCATCCAGAAACACACCTTCTCGAAACATGGACAGCAACCTACACCGCGATGCAGAGCGTCTCTCTTGCAGAGTCTACCAATTGAATTTGCTAAACATCTCCGTAACGCTATCACGCTTACCAAACAACCCTGTGACGAAACGCGGCGCTCTTCTTTGGACCTTTTCTACCTTCTCGGTCAACCTGGTACGGATCCCACACTGATGAGCAGTACTCAAGTATAGGTCGAACGAGTGTTTTATATGCGGCCGGCCGCGGTGGTCGTGCGGTTCTAGGCGCTCCAGTCCGGAGCCGCGCTGCTGCTACGGTCGCAGGTTCGAATCCTGCCTCGGGTATGGGTGTGTGTGATGTTCTTAGGTTAGTTAGGTTTAAGTAGTTCTAAGTTCTAGGGAACTGATGACCACAGCAGTTGAGTCCCATAGTGCTCAGAACCATTTGAACCATTTTTTTTGTTTTGTTTTATAAGCCACCTCCTTTGTTGATAGACTACATTTTCTAAGGACTCTCCCAATGAATTACAACCCGGCACCCGCCTTACCAACAATTAATTTTATATGATAATTCCACTTCAAACCGTTCCGTACGCATACTCCCATATATTTTACAGAAGTAACTGCTACCACTGTTTATTTCGCTATGATATAATCATACAATAAAGGATCCTTCTTTCTATGTATTCGCAATACTTTACATTTGTCTATATTAAGGGTCAGTTGCCACTCCCTGCACCAAGTGCCTATCCGCTGCAGATCTTACTGCATTTCGCTGCAATTTTCTAATGCTGCAACTCCTCTGCATACTACAGCAACATCAGCGAAAAGCCGCGTGGAACTTCCAACACTATCTACTAGGTCATTTATATATATTGTGAAAAGCAATGGTCCCATAACACTCCCCTGTGGCGCGCCAGAGGTTACTTTAACGTCTCTAGACGTCTATCCATTGATAACAACATGCTGTGTTCTGTTTGCTAAAAACTCTTCAATCCAGCCACACAGCTGGTCTGATATTCCGTAAGCTCTTACTCTGTTTGTGAGGCGACAGTGCGGAACTGTATCGAACGCCTTCCGGAAGTCAAGGAAAATGGCATCTACCTGGGAGCCTGTATGTAATATTTTCTGAGTCTCATGAACAAATGAAGCGGGTTGGGTCTCACACGATCGCTGTTTGCGGAAACCATGTTGATTCGTACAGAGTAGATTCTGGGTTTCCAGAAATGACATGATACGCGAACAAAAAACATGTTCTAAAATTCTACAACAGATCGATGTCAGAGATATAGGCCTATAGTTTTGCGCATCTGCTCGACGTCCCTTCTTGTAAACTGGAACTACCTGTGCTCTTTTCCAATCATTTGGAACCTTCCGTTCCTCTAGAGACTTGCGGTACACGGCTGTTAGAATGGGGCAAGTTCTTCCGCGTACTCTGTGTAGAATCGAATTGGTATCCCGTCAGGTCCAGTGGACTTTCCTCTGTTGATTCATTTCAGTTGCTTCTCTATTCCTTGGACACTTATTTCGATGTCAGCCACTTTTTCGTTTGTGCGAGGATTTAGAAAAGGAACTGCAGTGCGGTCTTCCTCTGTGAAACAGCTTTGGGAAAAGGTGTTTAGTATTTCAGCTTTACGCGTGTTATCCTCTGTTTCAATGCCACTATCATGCCAGAGTGTCTGGATATGTTGTATCGATCCATTTACTGATTTAACGTAAGACCAGAACTTCCTAGGATTTTCTGTCAAGTCGGTACATAGAATTTTACTTTCGAATTCACTGAACGTTTCACGCATAGCCCTCCTTAAGCTAACTTTGACATCGTTTAGCTTCTGTTTGTCTGAGAGGTTTTGGCTGCGCTTAAATTTGCAGTGAAGCTCTCTTTGCTTTCACAGTAGTTTCCTAACTTTGATGTTGAACCACGGTGGGTTTTTCCCGTCCCTCACAGTTTTACTCGGCACATACCTATCTAAAACGCATTTTACGATTGCCTTGAACTTTTTCCATAAACACTCAACATTGTCATTGTCGGAACAGAAATTTTCGTTTTGATCTGTTAGGTAGTCTGAAATCTGCCCCCTATTACTCTTGCTAAACAGATAAACCTTCCTCCCTTTTTTTATATTCCTATTTACTTCCATATTCAGGAATGCTGCAACGGCCTTACTGCACTGAAGACTATTTTTCACATTATACACTTTTCTTAAGGTAGTACAGTATCATTGTAATAATTTTGTATGTCAACAACTTCCTTTCATGCTCTGGCGCCGAAAAGTTGTGTATGTCCCATTGTCGTGTCCTCTAGATCGGTTACCTTGCCATTCCAATCCCCTGTGTTGTTGATAGGAGCTTCACAAGACCATAGGTAATGACTGTGTCCTTAGACTTCGAATGGTATGTTTCAAAAGATAAATTGCTGTAGAGTTTCCTTAAGAAATCCACTTGAGTATCATGATACCACCATATGAAAATGGGGATTAACATAGAAAAGATAATGGCAACATTACTTGTTAATTCAAACAAATGTTCCAGCGTGGAGCTCTTTCTTTTTTTGCATTTATTACCAGTTCGTGCTATCTGTATTAAACAGATTGCTTGTATCCGCCTGAACACACATTTGCACAGAGAAATAGCATTTTATTAACGCTACGATTTACAACAATAAACCACCGTGAAAAATTTTACAGATGGTTGTAAAAACAAATAGCCACGGAGGCATATGCCTGTTCGTGTGTATATCTTTTTTCAGTCAGACTAATGTGTTTACTTTCTGTGAATCAGCTCACGCTGTCCTCATTGTAAACAAATCTGGTGCAGTCGCCAATCTCTTTCCACTTCGTGAGTTATTTACTATTGCTCACAATTACTGCCTGTCAGAAAAATAACAAGACAGGACGGATTATTTTCCGACACAATGAAAAAGACCAGTATTGATTTTGATGTACAAAATTATTCACAGACCACTACGAATTGAGCTACTGATTTTCACAGCATAAATAGTATCTGAAAGACAAAAAAAAATTAACATCTCCTTAAACTTGTAGACATATTGCGTGTTCTTAAAGCTATGCTAGTTCCCTTTTGGTGTACATATACAAATAGATTCATGCATTCAGTGAATTTTCAAAAATAATCTTTTGATGAGATCTGATTTCACCATTTTTTTTCTTCTTTCTATCCAGACATTATTCACTGACCTAATAGCATTAATTCTTTTATTTTCCTTACTATAACAGGAAAGTTGCTGTTTATGGAAATGTCCGATTTCTCCACTTAGCACTCAATTTTCTAGTCTCCACAGCTGCGCTCACTATCTCGAGATGACTAAATGACAATATGTAAGTAGGGGGATACCTTCGTTCTGGCGCATTTTGTTAGTACAGGTTGCCTACATCAGGGGCAGGTATGAACTCAGGGGCAAACATGATGTTCTCCTTTGATTGACAGGTACTTAACCTATTGTTCTCCTTTGATTGACAGGTGCTTAACCTATTGTTACCCCCACCACCTCCACCTCCCCCAACACCCTCCCTGTCACTCTTACAGGTACACTTTCAGGTCTGAGTTATTGGAATAAGCCCCCCTCTCTCTCTTATCTATTTGATTGACTATTTCATTAAATTGGTCAATTAATTAACTTCTCTGGTGGGTAAGTGCCATGCCCCATTGCCTCACCCCATGGAGGGAAGTTCAAACTCCATCAGGACAGTGCAACCTCTACTAACCTAAGAAAATGGCTGGAAGATAGGTCACTTGGGCTACCTCCACTAATAAGACATCAGACGGCCAACTCTTCCTAGGAAGTGGTGGGAAATTTAAATTTTGGAGGGAAGATAGGTCTAAATCTAAATCTACATGATTACTCTGCTGTTCACAATTATGTGCCTGGCGGAGGGTTCAATGAATCACCTTCCAACTGTTTCTCTACCGTTCTAGTATAGAAAGGCACGCGGGAAAAACGAGCACTTAAATTTTTCTGTGCGAGCCCAGATTTCTCTTATTTTATCGTGATGATCATTTCTCCCTATGTAGGTGGGTGCCAACAGAATGTTTTCGCAGTCAGAGGAGAAAACTGGTGGCTGAAATTCGTGAGAATATCCTTTCGCAGCGAAAAACGCCTTTGTTTTAATGATTGACACTCCAATTCATGTATCATGTCTGTAACACTATCTCCCCTATTTCGCGATAATACAAAACGAGCTGCCCTTCTTTGTACTTTTACGATATCATCCGTCACTCTCAACTGATGCTGATCCCACACCGCACAGCAATACTCCAGGATAGGGCGGACAAGTGTAGTGTTAAAAGACTCCTTCTAATTGTTCTGCCAATGAATCGCACTCTTTGGTTTGATCTACCCACAACATTATCTATGTGATCGTTTCAATTTAGGTTATTTGTAATTGAAATCCCAAGTATTTAATTGAATTTACAGCCCTCAGATTTGTGTGACTTATCGTGTGATCGAAATTTAGCGGATTTCTTTTAGTACTCATGTGAATAATTTCCCACTTCTCTTTATTCAGGGTCAATTGCCACTTTTACCATCACACAGATGTCTTACCTAAATCATTTTGCAATTCATTTTGGTCATCTGATGACTTTACAAGACGGTGAATGACAGCATCATCTGCAAATAATCTAATAGGGCTACTCAGATTGTCTCCTACGTCATTAATATAGATCAAAACAACAGAGGACCTATAACACTTCCTTGGGGAACGCTGGATATCACTTCTGTTTTACTCGATGACTTTCCGTCTATTACTATGAACTGTGACCATTCTGACAGGAAATGACGAAACCAGTATCACAACTGAGGCGATATTCCGTGGGCACACAGTTTGGTTAGAGGACACTTGTGAGGAACGGTGTCGGAAGTCTTCTGAAAATCTAAAAATTTTGAGTCAATTTGGCGTCTCCTGTCGATAGCACTCATTACTTCATAAGTATAAAGAGCTAGGTGTGTTCCGCAAGAACGATATTTTCTGAACCCGTGCTGACTATGTGTGAGTAAATCGTTTCCTTCGAGGTACTTCTTAATGTTCGAATACAGTATATGTTCCAAAACCCTACTGCAAATCGAGGTTAGTGATATGAGCCTATAATTTAGCGGATTATTCCTATTTCCCTTTTTGGGTATTGGTGTGACATGAGCAACTTTCCAGTCTTTAGGTACAGAACTTTCTGTGAGCGAGCGGATGTATATAATTGCTAAATATGGAGCTATTGTATCAGCATACTGTGAGAAGAACCTCACTGGTATACAATTTGGACCGGAAGCCTTGCTTATAAAGTGATTTAAGCTGCTTCGTTACACCGAGGATATCTACTTCTATATTTCTCATCTTCACGGTTGTTGCTGGTTGGACTTCGGGAATATTTTCTTCGTCTTCTTTGGTGAAGAAGCTTCGGAAAACTGTGTTTAATAACTCTGCTTTGGTGGCACTGTCATCAGTGACTTCACCGTTGTTATCGCGCAGTGAAGGTATTGATTGCGTCCTGCTACTGGTGTACTTTATATATGACCAGAATCTCTTTGGGTTATCTGCCAGATTCCGAGACAGAGTTTCTTTGTGGAAATTATTAAAAGTATCTCGCATTGAAGCTCGCGCTATGTTTCGAAATTCTGCAAAACTTTGCCCATCTTCGGGATTTTGCGTCCTTTTAAATTTGGCATGTTTCTTTCGTTGCATCTGGAATGGCGATCTTACCCGCTTTGTGCACCATTGACGATCAGTACTGTAGGGAAGCAGCCTACTCACGCCGTAATAAATGCACATCAGTCTTTCTATTGTGTGCCAGTCCGCAGTAACTAGCTCTGACGTCATAAATGTTGCGCAATACTTTAAAAATCAAGTAAATAACCTAAAATGTTTCTAGCATGTCAGGAGTAATACTAAATTATGTGTTGAATATCAGTTCGATAACTTTAGCCATTTTCGAAAATTGGACGTTTTTCTGTAAAAATCATTGGCGCAACAGAAAAGAGCTAGAGACTTAAAAATGTATAATTAGATTCCTTTTTCACAATTATTTAATAGAAACAGACTTCTGGATCTCACAATTTAAGATTTTATTTGAAATTCGGGATTTTCTGGTTTTTGTCTTAAAAACTTAAGGAAGCAAGATAGATTAAGTAGGCTAATAAATAAGGCTAGGATGTTTATATGTAAGTAGAATGGAGATTCGCTACAACCATAAAGATGTGTGAAGTTTCATTTGAATAACTATAAAACTATAGCGATAGCGTATCTCCAAAGGGTCAGTTCAGAGCTCGTCTACTGCGTGCAGTGTAATTAAATTAATTCTCTCTCCCAAAATATTTAACTTAGCCACGTCAAACTTTTATTATGATTACTTACCTGTGTGTTGAATGCACATTTAAATTGAGAGCTTCATCGGCCATCAGCAAAAGAAGCTATGATTTATTCAATAACTTAATGTGGTGCATTACTAGCCCAGCAGCTAGTCGGGAGAGCCGATTTGATCAGGCGTTCCCTTAGCCGTCCGCACTGCGGTTTTATATATAAGAACGCTGCGCGAGGAAGCAAGGCCCCAGTTCTCTCCAGACGCTGAATAGCACGCCATCTGTGTCGGGAGTCGCGTCGCGTCGGTATCATTGCTACAAACAGCCTCGGATGCCATATTAAGTTACTCGAAACACGTGTAACCATGAAATCAATTTCGAGTGAAGTGTTAATTCTGGGTTGACTTTAATTATCGATCTTCAGTTTGCGTATTGTCGTATTTTCACGTGCCGCCGCAGGACAAACATTCTACCATTAGTTAGCGTGGCGTTTGATGAACCTTATCATCAAATTATGGCGAGCATTCATTTAAATATTTAATTTGGACAGTTATAGTGGCATCAGCGCATTAGACTCTGAACTGCTCTGTTAGTTAGATCGTGTGGATTCTTTTGTTTTCATCTGTGACTTTCAGAATACAGGACGTTTTTTCACGACTGTTTTTGATTCTAAATCCCAGACAATCTCCTAATTCCTCAGAGCTATAAGCTGTAACTATAAGCGTATTCTCAGATGAAGTGGGCACTAGGAATGCTAATTACAGGTTTCACGTTTTGCTGATCACTTTCTGGTTGCCAATATTGTAGTTAGAGAGCCAGTGTTGAGAATGGCGAAAGACAGCATAAATAACATTCTAAATAATAGGAACATTTAACAACAATAATTCCACCCGCCGCCGCATATATGGTTAATCGGCCGGGAAATGAAGTGTTTCTACATTCTACAAACATTTTATATAACAGCAATTAAAAATTCCTATCAGCCGCCCCACATATGGTGCATCGACCAGGAAATACGACTGAGTAAAAGTGAAAGTGATTTTTAAATATTCGGATTCGCGAGTGAAATGCGACACGCAGCTGAGTAATAGAACAGTGAAAGTGTTACGTGTGCATGTGGAAGACGCAATTGGATTAACGACGCATCTGGATTGACAGAGTCGAGCAGCGCTGCCGGCATCGCGAGAAGCCAGTTTCGCCGCACCGCAGTCATATGCCGGAGCAGCCGGAGCCGTGCCTGCAGTTGCGGACCACGCAAACACACAACAGCCGTCGGAGTGCCGTCTGCAATTCAGCGAGCTGCGTCGCATCAGTAATCCTGGTACACCACGCCGAAAACGACATACGTCGTGCAGAAGGAACTAAGTTAAGTGAAAAGCTGTTAAAAATTTTACTAACCTGCACTAAAAGACTGTCGGCGATGGAACCACCAAAAGACACTGAGGTTAAACTTAAATCAGAACCTATGTCTGTTGAGGGGACTGTAAATCCAGACAACGGTTCTAGTGTAAATATGCATGAAAGTAGTAATATTAAAGTGGAATATGAAGTATTGTCTCCTGACAGTAGTGTGAAAAGGGGCAATGATTCAATAATAGAGACCACTGTAGTAAAACAGAAATCAGAAATTGTTAATTTATTGGATGATAGTTTATCGGATGAGTTAAAAACGAAACAGTTATCAGAGGTGGTAGAGTTTAAGAAGGAGAAGTCAGATATGACTGATCAATCAGATGCTTCATTTCGTTTAGATGATTCTGGTGTTGGAGCTAGCTTTTCGGCACTTGAGTGTGGTAAAAAGCCAGCTAGTGAGCAACCCAAAGATACTGAGGCTATGAATTTAAATGTTACATTACAAGCAATAGCTGCCAGTAATGCAAAAATGACAGCTGAATTAAAGTCTGAAATTGTGGCCAGCCAAACTAATTTTAATAAACGATTGGAGGGAATGGACAATACCTTCAAGGCTGGTTGCAATAAGCTGAAAGAGGATCTGGACAGTTTAAATTATATAATTGATTACAACCATGAGGATATTAAAAAAAAAGGTTGCTCAACAATTTTCTGAAATGTATAAAACAGTAAAATCCGAAGTTGCTGAGGTTCGCAGAGACTTCCAAATGGAAGATGCGAAGCTGGAGCACAAGTTAACAGAAAAGATCGAGGCGGAATCTGAACTGTGCTCAAATAGGTTTAAAGATGTTAATATAAAAATAAACATATGTCAAGCAGATGTAGATGCGATCAAAACTGATACTACTCGTATTTTACAAAGAGTAGATAATGTTGAAATATGAGTAGAAAATATTAGTACTAACATTGCTAACATTGAGAGTAAAGTAGCTTCGGTAACTTCTGGTAATGGCAGTATACAACAAGTTGTAGCTGCAAACGTCGCTTTTATCGGGTGTCGGTAGTTCTTGCGGTTCGATCCAGATAAAAATATCCACCCGCTAGATTTCTGGAACGATTTTGAAGATGTGATTCCACCCACTTGGTCTGAACGAGAGAAAATCTCAATTATTAGAAGCCATTTAGCAGGTGACGCCATGCGTTGGTCAGCTGATGTTATGTTGAAATGTAAAACATTAGCGGAGTTTAAAATAACTTTCATTAATGAGTATTGGTCTAGCAATAAGCAGAATGAAGTGTTGAGAGACTTTTGGAGTGGAAAACGCTTCAATGCAGGCAAGGAATCTATTAAAGAATTTGCTAGGTCATGGATTTCACGTTTGTCACATTTGGCGGGAAAGCTAAAACCGGAAATGATTATACTAGGTCTTGAAGCCAAACTGCCATGGTATTGGCAAACTAGAATTATATCTGCCCCTAGAGACAATCTGGATCGTTTCATTGAATATTTGGAACGTGTAGAACGTGTTGCTGCCAATGAGGAGCAAGCACGTATTAACAGAAATGCTAATAACAATAGCAGTAATTTTAGGAACGAGCAAAATGGCAATGTAAACATCAGAACAGTAGGTGTTCGCCATCCTAAGAGAGGTAGGAATTGGAGAAATGATTATCAGAACCAACAATGGCATCCAAATGATAATAATTTTGTTCCAAACAAAATT
Source organism: Schistocerca serialis cubense (assembly GCF_023864345.2). Lineage (NCBI taxonomy): Eukaryota > Metazoa > Arthropoda > Insecta > Orthoptera > Acrididae > Schistocerca > Schistocerca serialis. The sequence goes on from NC_064638.1 coordinate 969,592,860, forward strand.
ATGCAGGTAAACAACAGTATGGAAAGCAATGCTGTGCCAGTTAACTATAATAAAAATAAAGGAAACAGTAGTAGGCCGAGGCAGGAAAACTAGTTCCCGTCTATGAGGATACTGGCGCTCACCAGGCGGTTACTTTTCCTAAGCCAGTAGTTACGGGAATTAGTAAGACAGATCAGAATACTCAGACTGAACATGTGGATGAAGAGTCGGTAGCACCTAAGAATACATCAGAAATATTAGATCACTCACATTATTTGATAGATACCGTGTTAGAGACGCTTTCTAAGTGGGAAGAGAAAGAGAAGGCGCAGCAGTGTAATGGTAGGGAAGAGCTACAAAATACTGAATTGTCAGGTGAAGAAGCAGAAGAAATTCATGCTTATATTTACGAGGAGGATGATGTGCTGTTATCTAAAAGTGCCTGTGCAGGATGTTGATAATGTACTAAGAGATTTAGGACAGGAGATAAGCGAGAATATAGAGGGTAGTCTGTTGGGGGTCGATGAACCCAGTAGCTGTGACCAGTTGTCACTTGAGAAGGAAACCGACGATAATGGTGAAAGTGGTTTAGCTGTAACTAGTGTTATGCGCGGTCTGGAGGCGCAGAATCGCTCAGACTACAGTTATTTGGGTTATGTTCAGCAAACTAAATGTAATGAAGTCGTGCGGTGTTTCGATTTGAAATTAATAGACCGACTGGAAAAGGCAGCTGAAAATGTAATTCAGGAAACCCCTACACACTTTGACCTAAATGTAATGAAGACAGATGTCGATCACTTTAGTTGGAGACAAATCAGAACGGAACTATTGGATGAGTTTGAGGAACCACCTGTACAAACTAGAATAAGCCACCCTATAATAATAGTGAATATGTTGGGTATCAATGTACGTTGTCTCTTAGACAGTGGAAGTGAGGTGAGTGCGATATCTCAGTCCTTCTTTGATGCATTACCTGGTAAAGACAAGCTTACAGTAATGAGGGTATCAGGACTAAGAATAATTGGTGCTACTGGCAAGGTGTCAAAAACGGTAAAGCAAGAAGCTTTGCTGCCCTTTAACATTAATGGTAATTTAATTGATCATCCATGTTTAATTGTAAACAATCTCAGTATTGAGGTTTTAATTGGCATAGATTTCTTGTCAAAATATCAGAGTGTTGTTGACTTTGAAAGAAGCCAGTTAAAAATGGTCTTGCCAATAACCGGAGTAATTACAGTGCCTTTTAATGATAAACATGTAGTAACTAATGATGAAACTTGGGAACTGCCTATACGAGTTCTGAAAAATAGGAGGTATTGGGATGAAGGTGTTAATCTTAGTAAAAATAAGCTGAACACAGAAGAAGAAGAAGAAGAAGAAGAAGCAATTATTTTAGACAAAATAGAAGCTAAATTGCAGGAAATCAATAAAATTTCAGCTAATCAGACGGAAGAACTGAGACAGGTTTTAAAAAGGCATCATAAGGTATTTTCAGATCGACCTGGAGTGGTCAAAGGTTATGAATGTCAATTAAAGGTGAAACATGGCCAAGTGTTTTTCAGGAAGCCATACCAAATACATGTAGCTAGGAAGGAGGCAGTTCGAAAGGAGATACAGAGAATGCTAGAGTGGGGTGTGATTGAAAAAGCGGTCAGTGAGTACAATAATCCTCTTGTTGTTGTACCAAAAAGAGATGGGAGTGTCAGATTGGTCTTGGACGCTCGTTGGTTGAATGAAATAGTGGTTAGGGAAAGTGATAGACCGCAGAACATGGGCGAGTTATTGCAAAAGTTCCAGGGAGTAAAATTCTTAACTTCTATGGACATCACGTGTGGATATTGGAATTTGCCACTGGCGGAAAGTTCAAGAAAGTACACAGCTTTCTTGTACGAAGGAGTTTGTTACCAATACCGTGTGATACCTTTCGGACTTAATATCTCTGTTTGTGCCTTCGTACGTGTGATGTGCCATGTTTTAGGACCAGCCTCGAGTAATAAAATAACAGTCTACGTAGATGATCTGTTAATAGCAACTCCTACCTGGGAAGAACACATAGCTTTATTAGAGGAAGTGTTAAGAGGCTATTGACAGAGGTGGCATGAAACTAAAGATTGAAAAGACAGAGTGTGTTAAAGAGGAAATAGGTTTCTTGGGATATTGATAAGTGGAAAAGGTATTCTGCCTGACCCAGGCAAGTTAGCAGTCATTGGAAAATTTGAGGCTGCCAGAAACAAGAAGCAGTTGAGATCGATGTTCGGTCTGTTCGGCTTCTAAAGGCGTTTTGTTAGTGATCAGGCTTTTAATGCGCCCTGTCTTCACCTCCTGCTGAAAAAGAATACCCCTTGGGTTTGGACAGCAGAATGTCAACAGGTGTTCGAGGTGCTTAAACAATCTTTAATTAATAGTCCTATTTTACATCATCCTGATTTTGAAAAACCATTCTGCATGTCTGTTGATGCTAGTGGCTACGGTATAGCTGTGGAGGTATTCCAAGTAGAAATAGAGAACGAACAAGAAGTGCACAAGACTATAGCTTTCGCAAGTCGATCTTTACAAGCAGCAGAGAGAAATTATGGTATCTCAGAACTAGAAGCACTGGCAATTGTATTTGGGGTACAGAAGTTTGAGCAGTACCTATTAGGTCACAAGATAATTGTTTACAGTGACCATAAGGCGTTGACCTTTTTAAAGACCTGTAAGTTGAGGAATGCTCGTTTGGTAAGATGGTCGTTGTATCTCCAGCAGTTTGACTTTGAGGTTAGATATATTCAAGGGAAATACAATCTGGTAGCTGATGGGTTATCTAGAAGTGCGGAGCTCTGTGATGACGCGGGATTTACAGCAACAGACCTAAGTGAAGTACGAATGTTTGCATTGCACGAAGTAAAGGAAGAAAGTGCATTAAAGAGAGTGATTAAGAACATGAGACGTTTAGGAGGAAAAAGGTAGGTGTTTCTCAGTGGAAGCTGTGCTTTCCCTCACAACATGTAAACTTACTAATCGACTATGTACACCTGATGTATGGGCACTACGGTGCAAAGAAGTGCATTGCAAAATTAAAAGAGAACGTTGTGTTTGACAACATGTACCGCCGTGTGGCCAAGCGTCTAGCAACTTGTGTAGTGTGCCAGAAAGTCCGTGCTGCTAACACCAGAATACAAGGGGATATGCATTCAGTAGAGCCAACTGAAACCCTAGAATTACTGGCTTGTGATTTGTTTGGCCCTCTTCCTGTTTCGAGAGGTGGTTGCACCCATGTTTTTATAGTTGTGAATGGATTCAGTAAATATGTTAAGCTATACCCAATTAAAAGAGCAAATGCAAAAACATTGGTAGAAAAATGGAAAAAGATTTCTTCGTGAACGTTGGCGTTCCGAAGAATTTGCTGTCAGACAATGGTCCTCAGTTTACTTCTGATAGATTTAAAGAATGTCTGGCTAAGGGCGGCGTGAAACATCTGAAAATATCTGCGTATTTCCCCCAAGGAAATATGAGTGAACGTATTATGAGAGAATTGAATAGGCTTTGCAGAACTTATTGTGCTCGGAAACACTCAAGTTGGGCAGAGCACATTAAGTATTTTGAGAATGTAATTAACAACTTAAGGCATGATGCAACTGGTTTTGCGCCTTGCGAATTGATGTTTGGCCAAGAACCGCACAATGTGATTGCAGATATGGTAGAATTCCCTATTCTAACGCAAATATCCACAGACGAGAAGAAATTAAAGGCTAGGGCAAATATAAGAAAAAGAGGGTCGGAAAGGAAGAAGCGTCATGACGCAAAAGCTGTACCCACCAGTTTTGAAATAGGTCAATTAGTCCTGGTCAAAACCAAGGAAAAATCAAAGAAAAAAATGCAGAAACAAAGAAATTCATGTTCGTATACCAAGGACCTTTCAGGATCATAGGAAAACCACATGCCAATGCATATAGGCTACAGTACCCTAAAAGTAAAAAGGTATTAGGTCTCAGGAACGTGATCGACCTAAACAAGTTCATAGGTAGTGAATGAATTCTGTAGGGAGGAGGTTTTTCTGTAACCTCTACACAGTGTGGCAGCTGTGCAGTCCCAGCTGTGTGAGATCTTCTTTCGTTTTCAGGTCTCACTCATTCTTCATCTTTCCTATCCACCAAGATTTCGGCGCTTACTCTCAAATACTAAAATTTTCCGTCATGACTATCAAGCCATGAGTTTTGGAACCATTCTATCCACCGATTAGTGAAGAAAAATACCTAATGTGACAAACCCAACAGTGACGTAAACAACAGAGGAGTATGGCAAATGGCTCTGAGCACTATGGGACTTAACTACTGTGGTCATCAGTCCCCTAGAACTTAGAACTACTTAAACCTAACTAACCTAAGGACATCACACACATCCATGCCCGAGGCAGGATCGAACCCGCGACCGTAGCAGTCGCGCGGTTCCGGACTGCGCGCCTAGAACCGCTAGACCACCGCGAGGAGTATGATGTAATTAAGATACAAATGTATTTGAGTAAAAAGTATGTATAGAACCCTGGTAATATTATAAGTAGAAAGTTGTTGTTTTATTGGAAATGGTCCACCAACAGTAATTTAAAAAAGATATACAAGTTCGTGTATAAGCAGGATCTGAAGTTGCAGTGAAACCTAGTGTATGCATTAGAGCTAACTAATTAATAGTAAGAGAGAGTGCTCAGTGTTATGGAAAATTATGCAGATAAGTTGTAAGAATGAACTCACCTTGTGTAGCAAGGAATGGCAGTATAATAGAATTGAGTAGTGTTTGTGGTTGAGACGTGAAGGACACGTCCCTGAAGTATTTATAAGGTTGGAGCTGGCCGTTATTTGGTGTAGTGTGTGACAGGACACACCTACACGTATTGAGGTTATGAGTTGGAGGCGTGAATGCGACCATGGGTACCCTTATGTTAGATGAGACAGCAGCTCATGGTGTCCTATAGGTTTAAGAAATTTAGAATTACGCTCGTCCATACTTACTTAATGCACTTTAGTGGTAGGTCGAGAGAGACTACCTGTGGTTTCAGCGTCCGATCGAGTGGAAATGGATTGCCACGTGAACAAACTAATCAGCTGCAATACACTATAGATATGAAATAAATGTGCTGTCCTATGCTTTAATACAGTGAGTGTTAAATAAGTACATACACTAGCAACATATTTGAGTAACATAATGGCAGATGGGAAACATTATTTATAGCTCAGCATAAATACACTTCGATGAAGTAAGTACATAATTGCAGATGTGGAACTGACACAACAGCAGAGGACCAATAAATGGATTTAGTAGTCAACTAAACGTAGTGTGTTTTGAACACTCAGAACTGTACTATTACCAAAAGTTACTCACATGTACAAAGAAGCTGAGAAAACAACTACTAAGGTAATCAAAGATGAGTCAGCTAAATAATAAAATACAAATGTATCAAGAATGTACCGAGCATTGGTTCAGTGTTACGGCCCAGAAATAATAAATTCAGATTAAATAGGATTTATGATTGTATGCTTTGGGCATAAATTTTCTCTAGTACGTCATTAACGGCGTTTTAAGCCATTTGTTTACCGATTTTATGACAATTAAGTAACCACGAGAATAAAATTGAAAAAATTCTGTTAACTTTGTTCCAGCAAAATATTGAAAGATAAAATGTATATATCCCCATTTCATTGTGACCCACCCTTAGATATTAAGTGAACAGAGTCTGAGGCACTCTTTTTGTTTGTTCTACAGGACAAACCAGATAATGGCAGCCTGGTAGCTGCGTGAAAGCGTGGAGTGACTTGGACACAACTCACAGTGACCCCTCCCCTTTCCCCATGTAATTTAGAGTGAACGTGAAGGACCCACAACATAGCAACTTCCCCTCCTCTACCCTTGTGAATGGAAGTGTAGAACGCCAGCCAAAGCGGCTACAACCACCTGTGTAAAAATGATTTGTGAAATTTTCTTTCAGGTTTAGAAAAGACTGCTAAGATATAATCATCTGTTTATGTATCTTGAATAACTTATTTTCTTTGAATTTGTGTATGTAAAAATGTATTTAATGGATTTAAGATTTTCATAATTTTACATATTTTTATGTGTTTGTTTGTCTAAGGCAATATGTATGCCAAAGTGTTTCATTGATTTTGCTTAAATTTTGAGGGATAATATTGCGTAAGAGGCAGTGAACATGTCTGTAATTTAAATAATTGAAATAGGTAAACAGTTTTCTTTTAATATTTCTATATGTTTACATTTCAATTTCAATTTTCATAGGAAGTTAAGCTGTACTCTTGCTTCCCTTTCGTAATTAAATTTTTTTTTGTTCATTAACATTCAAAAACAAAAAATTTAAGTAGAGGGTGATGTAGGGAAGCAGCCTACTCACGCCGTAATAAATGCACATCAGTCTTTCCATTGTGTGCCAGTCCACTGTAACTAGCTCTGACGTCATAAATTTTGCGCAATACTTTAAAAATCAAGTAAATAACCTAAAATGTTTCTAGCATGTCAGGAGTAATACTAAATTATTATGTGTTGAATATCAGTTCGATATCTTTAGCCATTTTCGAAATTTGGACGTTTTTCTGTAAAAATCATTGGCGCAACAGAAGAGCTAGAGACTTCAAAATTTATAATTAGATTCCTTTTTCATAATTATTTAATAGAAACAGTCTTCTGGATCTCACAATTTAAGATTTTAGTTGAAATTCAGGATTTTCTGGTTTTTGTCTTAAAAACTTAAGGAAGCAAGATAGATTAAGTAGGCTAATAAATAAGGCTAGGATGTTTATATTTAAGTAGAATGGAGATTCGCCACAACCATAAAGATGTGAGAAGTTTCATTTGAATAACTATAAAACTATAGCGATAGCGTATCTCCAAAAGGCCAGTTCAGAGCTCGTCTACTGCGTGCAGTGTAATTAAATTAATTCCCTTGCCCAAAATATTTAACTTAGCCACGTCAAACTTTTATTATGATTACTTACCTGTGTGTTGAATGCACATTTAAATTGAGAGTTTCATCGGCCATCAGCAAAAGAAGCTATGATTTATTCAATAACTTAATGTGGTGCATTACTAGCCCAGCAGCTAGTCGGGAGAGCCGATTTGATCAGGCGTTCCTTTAGCCGTCCGCACCGCGGTTTTATATATAAGAACGCTGCGCGAGGAAGCAAGGCCCCAGTTCTCTCCAGACGCTGAATAGCACGCCATCTGTGTCGGGAGTCGCGTCGCGTCGGTATCATTGCTACAAACAGCCTCGGATGCCGTATTAAGTTACTCGAGACACGTGTAACCATGAAATCAATTTCGAGTGAAGTGTTAATTCTGGGTTGACTTTAATTATCGATCTTCAGTTTGCGTATTGTCGTATTTTCACGTGCCGCCGCAGGACAAACATTCTACCATTAGTTAGCGTGGCGTTTGATGAACCTTATCATCAAATTATGGCGAGCATTCATTTAAATATTTAATTTGGACAGTTATAGTGGCATCAGCGCATTAGACTCTGAACTGCTCTGTTAGTTAGATTGTGTGGATTCTTTTGTTTTCATCTGTGACTTTCAGAATACAGGACGTTTTTTCACGACTGTTTTTGATTCTAAATCCCAGACAATCTCCTAATTCCTCAGAGCTATAAGCTGTAACTATAAGTGTATTCTCAGATGAAGTGGGCACTAGGAATGCTAATTACAGGTTTCACGTTTTGCTAATCACTTTCTGGTTGCCAATATTGTAGTTAGAGAGCCAATGTTGAGTACGGCGAAAGACAGCATAAATAACATTCTAAATAATAGGAACATTTAACAACAATAATTCCACCCGCCGCCGCACATATGGTTAATCGGCCGGGAAATGAAGTGTTTCTACATTCTACAAACATTTTATATAACAGCAATTAAAAATTCCTATCAGCCGCCCCACAGTACCATCATTCAGTAATTTATGTGGTATATATATCTCTCAATTACTGTCGATACTATCCCTTTGAAAACATTCTACATCTTTTCTACCCTTACGTAATCAAACCGGAAAGAGTGGAGAGTGTCTCTCAAAAAGGCGTTAAGAGCATTTTTATCAGCTTTTTTTAAATAGATGTAATTTGTGTTTCTTTTTGATGGTTGTGGATGTTACGGTATTCAGCCTAGCATCAACTGACTTGTGGTCGCTAATCCCTGTATTGGTCATGATATTCCCTATTTGCCCAGGATTATTTGTTGTAAAGAGGTCAGGTATGCTTTTGCAACCATTTACGCTTCGAGTAGGCTCATGAACTAAGTGATCAAAATAATTTTCTGAGAATGCATTCATTACAATTGTGGATGACGTTTTATGCCTGCCGCCGGCTTTTATCGTATCATTTTTCCAGCATATCGAGGATAATTGAAGTCGCCACTGACTATAATTGTGTGAGTGGGGTACCTATTTGAAATGAGACTCAAGTTTTCTTTGTACTGTTCAGCAACTATATCTTCTGAGTCGGGGGGTCTGTAAAACGATCCAATTAGTAATTTAGTCCGATTGTCCAGTATAACGTCTACGCATACTATTTCGCAGGAAGTACCTACTTCAATTTCACTACAAGGCAAACTACTTGAGACAGCAACAAATACTCTACTACCAACTGTATTTAATCTATCCTTTCGGCTGAACTTATTTCTGGCTTTAGCTAGCTTTCTGTACCTATAACTATTTGAGCTTCAGTGCTTTCTATTGGGGCTTGGAGCTCTGGTTCTTTCACAACACAGCTACGGCAATTTACAACTACAATACCGATCGTTTCTACAACTACCTTACTGTGTTTTACTTGCCCCCTTTTAGATGGAGTCCCTTTCTGTGGTTCCCTGAGACCCACTAACCGAAAGAAACCGCCCAGTGCCTTCCACACAGCCCCCGCTACCCGTGTAGCCGCTTTCTGTGTGTTGTTGACTCCTGACCGAGTGGAACCCGGAAACCCATCACCCGATGGCGCAAGTAAAGAAATCTGCAGCCTAAACGGTCACAAAACCGCCTGAGCTTCTGATTCAGATCCTCCACTCGGCTCTGCACCAAAGGATCACAGTCGGTTCTGACGACGATTCTGCAGATGGTGAGCTCCGCCTTAATCTCGGAAGCAAGACTGGAAGTCTTTACCATTTCCACTAGCCGCCCGAATCCAGAGAGAATCTCCTCCGATCCAAAGCAACACATGTCATTGGTACCGACATGGGTTACAACCTGCAGCTGGCTGCAACCTCTACTCTTCATGGCATCAGGAAGCACCCTTTCCACGTCCAGAATGACTCCCCCCAGTTTCACATGGAGTGCACACTGGCTTCCTTCCCCTCCTCAGCAGTCATGTTCCTAAGGGGTCCAATTACATGCCTAACGTTGGAGTTCCCAATTCGAATGTCTATACTAACCAAAGAAAATGGCAGGATAGAATGGGCACTTGGGCTACCACCACTAACTTAAGTCATCCGACCATCACCTCTTCCTAGAAAATGACAGGAAAAGGACTCAGCCTGTGCTGGACTTAAGTCTTTATTTTGCAGGCATTGTCTCCACGACGAGGTCTAGAGTCCAACTGACTTAGTACACAGTACAACCACTAGAGAGTGCTGTTGTCCATTCCATGACATAATCCAAGATGGTGGTCTAGTGGTGGAGAGGAAGGCTCTCATAACAGGAAATTCAAGGGTATATTGTTTATTTATCAAAAAAAAAAAAAAAATCAGTTTGTGGGGGATGGATTTCACTTGCTCATCATTCTCTGCTATTTGGAAACATGTAGGTCTTCGAAGAAGTAAACACATGGAGCAAATATGTAGCATAACCTAATGTTCAGCACTGTTCTCTGGGTGTCTTAACCTAATGTTTGGCCCTTTTTCAACATTTAACCTCTTGTTCTGTTAAGTGGTTTCCCATTTTTCCATGTCACCCCCCCCCCCCCCCTCCCCATTTCCTTAAACTATTCTGCCGCCCTTGATACCAAATTAAGTAATAAGTTAAGTCCTCCCATCATTTTCTGGTACACTGTTCGGATTTCACATGCTTTTGAACGCCATTTCTGAGTCATTCTTCTTTGTCACCCACCCCCTTAAATTACTGTATTGTGTTTACATAAAAAATTATGCAAATTAAGCTTGTGTTCTGCACTTAACCCGCTGTTCTGCTCCATGTCACCCACTCACGCACACCCTCCCCTGAACTATTGTACTGCTAACACTACGTTGATATAAAAAATTTATGCAAATTAATTAAATAGATGTTTTTTTTTAATTCACAGCATCCTATTGGTCGGTGAAATCGATGGAATACAGCTTAAATAAAAGATCGCTAGCAAAAAACAGATCCCCCCACTCGACACCCGGTGCCGCCGCCGCCGTCGCCGCCGCCGCCGAGGCGACTGCCACCTGGCCGCGACTCTACCTCGGCCGCGGCAGCCACAGCGTCGCTCTAGCGTCCATGGACCGCCCTTCCCCAGGTTAGGGCTGCAGCAACCAGGCTGCTCGCAGCGACCTGATTCCATAGCGTCTCCTCCTCTGCCGTCATGTCCTTGCTGATCATGTGAGGAACAGCACAAACCTCTGTCCACCTCACTACAGAGCTCCAAAGTGCGCTCACACCGATCCCATGCACAAAACGCCTCTGGGCAGCACTTGTGTTTCCCATTGCTGACGCAATACCTGTGGATACTGATGTCACAGACCGCGCTATAGAAATCTGTTCCAAAATAGCACAGGCTGCTTTCTCCATAGCTATCCTAAAGGGACATACAATGGGGAGGGGGGGGGGCGTGATATGGAAAACCACTTAACAGAACAAGAGGTTAAATGTCGAAAAAGGGCCAAACATTAGGTTAAGACACCCAGAGAACAGTGCTGAACATTAGGTTATGCAACATGTTTGCTCCATGTGTTTACTTCTTAGAAGACTTACCTGCCCCAGCTTGACTGATGCATCGCCGTGAAACGTCCACGTGGTGACTCACCATCTAAAAGGCTCTCAATATTATACTGACGTCACATGGCTATGTAAAATAAGAGCCACGTCGACCTCTCGGAAACTGTATAGTGTCTCATATGTAGTTAACACTCGCTTTTGTAGGAGCTTTTATGATGTCTCAGTTTGTCCGCATGGAAATTCTTGTCCTAACAGAACCTTTTCACGAAAATAGCGCGGAATAACGCCGAATGCATTCCTCCTGAAGGTCCTAACGTGGCACCCCGTCCATCAAGTCTTATCCTTCCTGCTTTCAACATATACAATCATTCTCACTGCTATATAGAGACTCCTACATCATAGCACAAAGGACGTCTTGTGAAAGAATCGGCATTATGATTGGTTCTTATCGAATTCCCCCCCCCCCCCCCCCCCCCCGTATTACCGATGCCGCCAGTCTGGAAGCACAGTCTGACTTTTTTTTTTTTTCTTTTGACAGAATAAATTTTCACAGAAAGCCATATCATCAAATACAGAAACACTCCTACTCAATTACACTGCCCTCCCACCGAGGACAGAAGCTTGAATATTAGAGCGTGGCCGGCCGGAGTGGCCGAGCGGCTCTAGGTGCTACAGTCTGGAATCGCGTGACCGTTACGGCCGCAGGTCCGAATCCTGCCTCGGGCGTGGATGTGTGTGATGTCCTTAGGTTAGTTAGGTTTAAGTAGTTCTGATTTCTTGGGCACTGATGACCTCGGCAGTTAAATCCTATAGTGTTGAGAGCCATTTGAACCATTTTAAGTTCTACGGGACTGATGACCGCAGAAGTTAAGTCCCCTAGTGCTCAGAGCCATTTGAACATTTGAACCATTAGAGCGTGAAACTTATCTCTGACCCATCAATATATCACTGTTTACCGTGTCGATTGCAAACATACAATTCGTATCCTATGCCGTACAAAATCAGCCCTTTTACATCATTCATACATTTACCGCGAAGACAGGCAGCACTGTATACACTCCTTGCAGCACTAGATATTTCCCCTGCGAGGTCGGCGGTCATCCTCCCCCGATGGGTGACCAGAGCACCCTCAGCAGACAGAAGTCACTCTCAGAACTGTTCTACAGATTCGGGCTCGTTCCCCCTTGGCACAAACGCCTTACTGTTTCTGGTCCGGACGTGCTTGCTTGCTTTTCTGCACCCATCTCCAGACTCTGGCAATACAAGGACACATGTATTTTCGCATGGTTTACCATAATAGTATACCATTTTCGAGGTACTTTTCTATATCAAGCACACTGCAGTATCCTATGATCACTCGCGCAACGTAATTCGGAAGATATAGACTGGAAATTATTTCTCTACAAACCGAAAACTTTAGCTCGGCTGGGCATGCTGTAAACCACTGAGTATCCCGCCTGAGAAGACATTTGCGTGGAAACTTGAAAAAAAAAAAACCATGGAGAAAACTGATATTTCCACTCGTGAATACCGATTTCAGTGATGTTACATATTCCAAATCATTCCTATAATTTACAAGGTCAACTAAGGTGTGTCTCATGTCTAGAGAACATGCAAACACGTCTTCCACATGCTAGATGCACAAACCACAATCGATCTTCTCTCAACTAAATGAAGGTGCGAAATCTGCAGAAGCAGTCAACTGAACAATTCACATGGGAGGGAATTACGGTCCAGCGCAAAGAGACCTCCACATTCAAACTTCTCAAATTTCCATGCGATCACGAAAGCTATCCAACATATACTAAGTATTAGTTCGCTATTCTGTCGTCTAGAGGACAATATGGTTAAGTCATTTACATTCCTACACTCCAACAGGCCTCTCCATTTGGACAACTCCTACAGTTAACGGGAAACGTGAATCACCCCCACACAGGTCACTTGCGCTGCACGCCGAGCACGCATAGGTAGACTCATCATCTTTTTTTCCTGTACTTACAACTAATGTTATGATTGTCGCCTCAGTTGAACGACATTCGACAATGAGCGAAGTATCAGAAATGCAACCTGTTGATGGCTATGGCTCTGGAAATAGAAATATCAGTACCATTCTTATGACTTGACATACTCTTCCCTTTGCTATCACAGTACTCGATGCCAAATCCATACCTTCCTTACGAATGGACATAGTCATTTCCTTTGCATATGTCGCAACACAAACACATACTTTATAAGCCTGATGCTCAAGGCGAACCTATCACACATCCCCTGCTACTAAGTATAACACTTCATCAATAACTGATCGCTGGCGATACGAAATAATACTGACCAAAAATCAACTATTGGTGGACATGTCTCATAAGTTTTTCTTGCGAATGCCACCACCGTATCTTAGAAATAGATGTTTAATCGTCTTACAAACCACAAGATGTTAAAAAAAAACAATCCCAACAACTACTGTGTGTTACTGTCACAAGCTGTCTTGATTCTACATGTGCACACAAGTACCCATGTTAAAAGCTATATCGGCTTTATAAATCTACATATGGCGTTACATACGAATCACTTGGTTTTCCCAGACAAATACCGAGAAAGTGATCGCCACAGTGTATAGTATCAAACCAACACGTCACCGATGGTGCAACCTTGTAATAAAATTACCGCATTTTTAAAGCGATTTGGCTAAGAAGCGTGGTATGAAACCGGTATTTGCAACTCCCTCACACCGCCGCAGCTAGATATTTCTCCAGTTTTTGTAACGCATTCTGTCTCGATGCCATGTCAGAGGTTCTGCGATATATCCACTGAGTTATAGGCGATGATTAATTGAGAAGGATCACAAACAGTAGTAGATGGTGTGATGATTGAGGTCGTAAGAAAAGTACACTAGCTTTTCAGTTCTCTAATGCTATGCTTTTGGTAGAAATAATGTCTATGATTTGGAATCAAGTCTTTCCTTTCAACCACATACCTGCGTTGAATCATGGAGAAGTCCATTAATGATTACAGACTCTATTGAACCATATTTTTGATTCACTCATGTCTCTAAACGAGCCACCTTTGTCGAAACTATCCGCTACAGGAAAATTCTAAAATGGTTTTATGTAGCCCCTATGCATCTTGCAACTACCCCTCAGACTCTGCGCTACTGTCCCTGCAGCTTTGCGCATGTGATTGTTCCAATTTAAGTAGGAACTAAGTAGAAGTCACAGAAAGCTATATCTACCGCCTCCTGCAACCCGTGTAGAAACAGGCGAAGCCGAGTTACTGTGACAGAACTGTGTTTTGACCATTCAACGGAAACGACGCCTGCTAGTGCAACATGAGGTAGTATAAAAGACAGTATGGGAACTGGGGGAATGACGTCAATTTTGCTACTGCGTTGTGGTGCTCCTCCAAACTACAAGCTGGTACTACAGATCCACATCCCTCATCGCCCTTTCACGTCTATCACTCCAACATTCTATCGTCGTTATTCTGTACCGTCCACCAGAGAAAAATTACGAACTGTTAATGCTCCATTAACTTCATCCGGCAGAGAACTTGATAAGATTTTTACCGCATCTCTCTCCTCCCTTATATCGAAAACAACTACCGCAAGCGTGCTGGCTTCAAGCACATGTGACGATCCTATTAAATATACAGGTATTGATCCACTGCACAGACCAGTTTAAAGCTTCATCACCTAAACTGTAGGAAGATAAATGTATCCCACAGACTATACTGTAAGTCGCAAGAGACACTCCCTGTGACCCTGTGTCGTTGTTTGAAACATAGTTTTTTTCTGCTGTGACATGCTTTGAACACCGCCACACATTTAGTTTTTCTGGCACGACTTCATGGTCTATGTCAGGTTCTAAAATGACATTAACACGTTCTGATCCATTGCCTCTCGCAGAAAACTAGACGCAGCATGGTGTAAATCATGTTGTTACTGCGCCTACCATAACATGCCGCACACACTGGATTTTTTAAATAATAAAAGATAGTTACAACTTAGGGAAATTGGAAGAGTTTGGCGGCGTTGTAGAGAGTTTCCAAACTGCTGTCCGAAAGTGGTTGACGACCTCTACATTTAAACTTATCTGTCACAGTGACGGAATAGTTGAGGGCTCCACATTGCATTTCGACTGATTCCTCATATTGCAGTCATGTACACGATCACTGTTTCGGTGCTATCCGTCCCCAGAAGGTATAGCAATTCTACTTGAACACCACTGTAAGCTGCCCCAGTTCTTGTGTCAAGGTTTCTACGTCTGAATTAACATAAGCTCTTCTCGCCAATGTCAGCAGGCCTGGTGGCCTGCCGTTGTGGGAAAGCTTATATTGGTCGAACAATTCGTACACCGATTATTGCGCACGCGCTGTTTCATCTCCACAGCGAACAAAGGAGCCGTCGTTCCCTGTCTGAATTCTGTTCCAGTGAGTTCTTGCAACAGCGTACTAACCTGAAGATGGCGGCCAGGTGAATAGCGGAAATATTTTGTCAAGATGATGTCATACACCGGCTGTAGACCCGAGAAGAATATAATCAGTTATTACATCTAGAAAACTTATGTAGTCATATCAGAAGCCTTTATGGGGAGAGATGGTTCAACTTGCGCTTAGAGCTATCTTCATTGCTGTCGGCTATATCCTGAGAATGGGTGGATGATTCTTCTTGTGCACTATTAGACTGGGAGCACAGGAGCGCTGTCACTAAGAAGTCTTCAAGGTTTCAACGGCTGCGTTCTCACCCACAATATCAGATGACGATGCCAGTCGACGAATTGTGAGTAAGCTCACGAGTAAAGAAGTGGATGACGCGACGTCACGCTATCAGTTCTGAAGAAAGGCTTCAATTTTGTTCCTATCAGTGAAATAATTTGTGCGATTGAGTAAGCGGTGTCCAGCTTTCCTGAGGTCTGAGCTGAAGAAATGAAGCAAAAGGTCTCGCATAGATTGCGTAGGGCGCCAGGCCTGCGGAGTAACATCTCTCTCGAAAGGGCAGCAGTTTGATTAATAATTTTACCAGTGGACAAAGGCAACACCACAATTCTTCTTTCACTGGACGATCACCTACGAGAAATGGATCATTTTCTTCAGGACTCAGCATACAGAAGATTTCAGAATGACCCAACAGAACATATAGAACGGAAGACGCTTTCGCTTCTGAAGAAAAGTTCATTGCCTGACGATGTGGGAAAAAAGTTCGCTCTGGTGCTGCAGTTCCACCGAGATTATATGGCCTACGCCAGGTACTTAAGCAAGGGGCTCTTCTTCGGTCGATAGTGAGTAATTTGGGTGCTCCCACTTACAACTTGGCCAAGTACTCGTATTTAAGCGTGTTCCAGGTCCTCATCTCGTAATATGGGAACATCATATCTCCACTTCTATGGTTTTTATATAGCTACTGAAGTCTTTGTGTCTTGAATCCTCGGACTTGTTCTCAGCTCTGAGGTAGTGTTGCTTTTTACCCGGGTTCCTCTTGAAGAATCCTTGCAGTTAATTTTTGGAATATTCATTGTTGGAATATTTAACAACAAATGTTTGCACAAACTGACGCAGTAGCTATTGGGAGTCCTTTATCCGCAATAGTCGCCAACTTATTTACGGAAGATTCTGAAGACACGGCGCTGACTACGGCGTTTTAAAAACTAATTCTTTTTGGAGGTATGTCATGGTATATGTTCATGGTATGGCCACATGGAACCGATGCCCGTTAGTGTTTCCTAGATCGTTTTATTTACCCTCATCATAGCATCAAGTTCACTGCGGAGGTTGAGAGGGATGGAAAGCTTCCGTTTCTAGACGTCTTGGTTTACAGAAAGGGTGATGGGACACTGGGACACAGTGTTTACCGGAAACCCATGCATACGGACCATTATTTGCATGCACTGAGCTCTTTAACATCGTTATAATGAGCGGGGGTCTTCATCATGTAAATCGGTGACTTTCCTATCTTTTCTGCGAGCATATTTTCAAAATAGGAAGAATTTTAAATAGTTATGAGAATAAGATTAGAGGGCTTCTTAGTTCACTAAAAGAGAACTTGAGACTGAGGAAGCTCATGTGTACAAAATCAAAAATTGTCAAAGAATTCGTACCATTCAGGACGACACACTTTTGTTACAGCCTGAGGAATCTGCGGTGGCAGAGCACTGTGTTAGGTCGGAAGATAAAATATTGTATGAAGAGACGCAAATTATTGCCCCTGTGTCTCGCTATTGGGACTATGTTTTAAAGGAATCGATTAAAATTCGACTCTCTGATAATCTTATAAATAGAAACACGAGTTACCCTTTTTTATCAGACTTGTATTATTAAGCCATCCGAATAGTTTTTGATAGCAATTTATCGATCTCGGCAGCTTCCACCACTGGGGCGCAGTGTATTCACTTGCACTAGAGGGCAAAAACGACGATTTATTGGGCAAGCGCTGTTTGGTCTTCCGCGGCATACAAAGAGTTACTGCTCGCAGTCTGAATTCAGTTCTGACGAGTTCGTGCAGCAGCATACTCACTTTAACATGGCGGCTGGGTGAATCGCAAAAGTATTGTGTCAAGATGACTTCATACTCCGCTGCAGATCCGAGAAGAAAATTTTATGTCTATTTAAACATGTCACAACCCTCTGTTCAGTAATGTATCTTAAAGAGAATGCTAACTACGTAATTTGCAACGAAAACGTAAAACGATAGGTTTTTTCAGGAAACTAGATACCAATGCCAAATTCGCTCTCAGTTAATAAAGGCATGGTTCATAATGTTTTTAAACACTTTTAATGGTCTTATGTATAGCTACGATATATACTATGCCAACAAAGTAATATACAGGTAATCGACGAGAAACCACTGTAAGAATCCGATATAACGGAAATTCGACGGATAGGAGCGGACAACAATATGAAAAAGTAACTGCGTGCCAATTTTTCAGTTTCTAAAACGAGAAACTTGTTATGAAGAAATAATTAATATGACCTCCACAAGTAAATCGCTGTATAAAATAAAATTAAGTTCATTTTCATTAAGGCATATTTGTCAAATCGTGGACCCAGCGGAACTTGGATATACTCGTATATGTTAAGATAAAATAGAGTTGTGAACATGAATCTGGAAAAACTGCTTTAATAAAATCCAGGAAAAATCAGGTCATTGTCGTAGGTTGCTGTTTCCCACTGTATGTGTTATTACAGTCAGAGAACGTTTTACATACTTGTAGAGTCGTCACTATACTTTGTGAAGCGTCATCCGCTTTAGTTGGAGCGTTTCCAGTTTGTGATAATTTCGGACGTTAGCGAAAATTTCGAAGACATATTAGGCATTTATATTTTTTGTCTACAATATATCTACTTACTTTCCAAAAGAAAATTCTTGTCAGTCGTTACGAAAAACATACAAATAAACGTTACAATAAATTTTAAACAAAAGAAATATATTTTTGCTTCAACCTACGGGGAAAGCCACAACCACTGATTTATTGGGAGTGATAAAAGATATATGAACATTCCTAAAGTGCATCAAACACATTTTTTATCGTGATAACGTAAAAGCATTCCGAAATGAAAACTAAAACACCGTAAGAGGTGTGAAACTGTTTTGCTGCACAGCAAAAGATGTCGCTGATGATTTTGCGTTTTGTTGGATCTCGTAGAAACTACGTGCGGGGAAGTTGTTAAGATAACTTGTTACTTTTGGTAACATCTGAAACATCATTATTATTGTTTTGAGTCACCTATAAACGTGATTTATGTACGAGAGGCTCCGTGAGCGACGCACACGAGGATTATTGTTCCGCCGTTTCGTAAAAGATTATGTTTACAACTTGTTAGAGACTCTTCATCAATACAATCACATGTACTTTCAGGTCATGATGTCCCTTGCAGTCATGCCAAATATATTTGTCCGTATGATTTTGCGAAATACAAGTTTCGAACAGATAAAACACAGGCGTATTTTCCTCCGTATACTACAAATGCATAGTCAGCAAATATATAGCTCTGAAGGCGACATGTTCCTTCGTCCAGTAAGAAATTTGCGTCCACCATTAGCGAGCACTTATACTGAATTTTGCGTTATAGTTGGACATTGACTTAGGACAGTTTTCTCTATTGTAGCAATCTAACAGTCCTACGAACGACTTTTTTATTAGTAAATAAATCTACTTTCCCTTTTACACTCCTTTCGTGCGTAATCGAAGGTGGTATTCGCATCTACGGCCTATGAAGAACTTACATTTCATTACCCGTACTGAGACCCGCTGTAGCCATGCTTTAACGGCCTTTAGCCATGATTTTAGTTCAAATGGTTCAAATGGCTCTGAGCACTATGGGACTTAACATCTGAGGTCATCAGTCCCCTAGAACGTAGACCTAACCTAAGGACATCACAAACATCCATGCCCGAAGCAGGATTCCAAACTGCGACCTTAGCGGTCGCGCGGTTCCAGACTGAAGCGCCTAGAACCGCTCGGCCACTCCGGCCGGCGGATTTTAGTAAAAAGATAAACTTTAATGAGTTGAATTGAAATATTTAAGTATTAGTTATGAAAAAGGAATAGGATATAATCCTAAGACAGTAAAGGAATAAGAATATTCTAGATAAGATTTCGCCGGACGGAGTGGCCGTGCGGTTGTAGGCGCTACAGTCTGGAGCCGAGCGACCGCTACGGTCGCAGGTTCCAATCCTGCCTCGGGCATGGATGTGTGTGATGTTGTTAGGTTAGTTAGGTTTAAGTAGTTCTAAGTTCTAGGGGACTGATGACCTCAGAAGTTAAGTCCCGTAGTGCTCAGAGCCATTCGAACCATTTTTGATTAGATTTCGTTTGTTTGTATTAATTTATAAGTAATAAAAACAGTAGTGTCTCACTCTCACTCTGTCGAGATTATTCTGTAAGCTCATTTTGGTTCGATCATCTTGTTTCCTCATTGAGTATTCATTTTGGTTCAGTATTAGCTCATGTGAGCGATATGTATCTGGAGTTGTAAAAATATGAGATCAAAAGGATCGACAAACTTTAATTTTTGAAAAATACCCTGCTTATTTTATGAAGACTTAACATGAGGAAAACGTAACTAAGAAAGACTTTCAGTTTTATTTAAAGTGCAGTTCAATACCAGTTTAGTTAAAAATCAGTTTAACGTACCTTGAATGATTCATTTTGAAACTGCATTGAGGAAAGGTAACTGATAAATCACTTCATAGTGCAGCGCAGCGATAGCCCATTTTTCAACAATCGGCCATATTAACTGTCAGCCTAGCATCTCTGGTCGCTGTAGAGAGGAAGCATTGAAATAATTTTTGCTACGCCCAAGACTATAAAACCAGATAATGAGACATTTTTTATCTGTGATTAAATTCTGCCAGAGAAATAAATCAACGACGTTTAGTCCACGAAAAAATAAACTGTGTTTTCTGGATCTGGTATCTGGGTGCTTTTGTCGTCTTTCACACCCCTTAGATACATCTGTGTGTGCTTCACAATAAAATCTACTGCTAGAATTTAACAAGAAAGAAGCCACTTAAGCACTTATCTTAACAACCAACATAAAATGGCAATACATGCTTTACAAAATGCTCGCCGATGACTGTCACAATGAACATGTGCCTACTTACCAAGTCAGAAGCAAACAATGCACAGAACGTTGATCTTTATTATCGCTCACGTTTGTAAAACAGAAAGCGTTCACGAAACAAATGCGAAAGTAGCCACACGGAAGCATCGTTTCGTGACGGAAACAATTGTGGGAAAACCTTTATTTTACCGTACCTGGACCTTAGGTAAATGTTAAATGTAGGATACTGCACACTGAGAACTCTCTAAAATATACTAGAAAAGTATTTTTCTTCGTTATAGGAGTACCTGTATTTGTTTTGTCTCAGTTTTCATCAAGAATAGTTTTTTTTTTTCCTTTCACTCTGTTTGATAACTGGGGCAGTGTTGGAGAATTTTAAAAAGGTAAGAAAATAAAGAAACCGCAAAAGAGAACATCCTGATGTCGTTTTCAGTCGTAACCTGTTGTTCTCGATTTCTGATTTCTTTTTTCTTATGATCTTGCTACATGGAAGCCTTAATTTCGGCCGTTTCATCCATAACAAAGCGAACTGTCTCTTCACACATTTAGAGTGGGTATATTTTATGTGCTTAAGACTATTTTTGTTTCATGCTGTTCCCTTTTCATTGGTTCCATGTCACGTAAGTCACTTGGAATGTTTCGTTATTGATTTCACTTTGAATGCAATACTATAGGTATGTGCTTGCAATACCATGTGTCTTCGACATTTTGATAGACATAGTTCCGTAGTGAAGCAAAATTTTAAAATCCAGCCCGTGGTGATCATCTATACATACTAGACAATTTATTACTTATAGAGTGACGAAACTAAGGAAGATACAAGGAAAAAAACATATAAAATAAGACATTGCACCGGCCGCTGTGACCGAACGGTTCTAGGCGCTTCAATCCGGAACCGCGCTGCTGCTACGGTCGCAGGTTCGAATCCTGCCTCAGTCATCGATGTGTGTGATGTCCTTAGGTTAGTTAGGTTTAAGTAGTTCTACGTCTAGGGAACTGATGACCTCAGATGTTACGTCCTATAGTGCTTAGAGCCTTTTGTACCATTTTAAGTTATTCCGCAGAGAATTCAGGGCGTCATTATTATTTGCAGTGACGGCAGAAGTCAGTTATGGCCTGAAAAGAATCATCGTACAGCTGAGAAAAGCCGGCGGGTAATAAAACAGGGCGAAATAAGTGCCAAACGATGGAATGGTAAATAAACAGCAGAGCGCCCCCATCTGCTATCGACAGAAATGACCGTCTGATAACGTCCACAGATCAATGCGCCAATATGCGGCTTCTGCGTCCGCCAGGCTTCGTTCCATCCTTTGCTCTGATCGCTTTGCAGTTTCAGAGGAAATGAGCACGTTTCCAAATGTTGGAAAATTTTAAAAGTTTATATTTGCCAAATATTATTTGTAAACTTCAGAAAACAAAGCTGCGTAAGAGCAAAATAAAATGTTGTGCAGTATAGCTATATATTTACGTATTTTCTTATTTACATAAATTGATTTTCTGGCTTCTCAGCATAAAGTAATCCTTCATCCCTTCAGTTTGGTATACCTCATTTCATTTTTGAATACGATTTCAGAATTTTATCTTGCTAATTTTCTCATCGTGAATCGATTACAAAATTTCTGCCGTGCAATTCGTAAGGCAGCCACATATACCTCCCCATAAATCCTTCAGCAAGGCAGCCACAGAAGGTTAATCTGCCAGATTTTCTCCCTAGATAACACCCATCCCCACGAACTTACGGACGAAACAAAAGTCGCTAACATTTTGTTACATTCCTCTTTCTCTTATTTATTGAGAGAAATACAAAACAACAAACTGAAAAACAAAATGTATTGGGTCTAAAGTCACTGTGGAATAGAAGAACATTAAATTGTAGGTATTCTGGGTAAATAGGTAATATGTGACGGCGCAGAAAAACTCATTAAAGTACTCGTAAGCTATGCCTGTATACCGTCAGTAATACGAAGCAGATCCTGGTACGTGAAGAGGTGTTATGGCAGAATGTTTGTATCCACTACTGCGTGATGGAGTTCCAATCACGCCTGTTTCATATAGTATGCTATTGAGTCACCGATTGTCAATGTGGAATCACGGAAGATGTGAGCCACCCTTTTCCTTGGATGCGACTATGCGCAACATAGTGTGCGAATGGTGGCGTTAAATATTCTCTTCCCACAGCTGTGCTGACACTCCTGGCGACAAGTGACTGTAGGCAGTACAAGAAACTCTGTCCGTTGCTTTGTTCATAATAGTTGAATTTTTAATACACGAAATATGCTATCAGAGAGAACTTACGGCGCATAGCTGTTAAAATGAGGTAGAAGGATTCTGTAAATTCGGAGATGAGGACCATAAGCGACAAATGGTTGGCCGGGAGACCCCGTCTAGGGCACTTCGACCGGCTTGTTCAATTTTCTATTTCACGCCTCGTCGGTGGCTTGCGTCGCACTATTGCAGCACAGGCCTACACTGACGCTTTAAGCATCTTCTTGCTTCCCATTGTTGCAGAGCAATTCGGGGATGGCGATTGGGTCTTCCAAC
This sequence comes from Schistocerca serialis cubense, assembly GCF_023864345.2. Taxonomy (NCBI): domain Eukaryota; kingdom Metazoa; phylum Arthropoda; class Insecta; order Orthoptera; family Acrididae; genus Schistocerca; species Schistocerca serialis. Next base: position 969,615,807 of record NC_064638.1, read on the forward strand.
ACGATCGAGCACCGGTTCATAATGCACGGCCTTTCGCGGAGTTGTTACACGAGAATAAAATCCCTGTAATGGACTGGCCAGCACAGAGTCCTGATCTGATTCCTATAGAATAAATTTGGAATGTTTTGGAACACCGACTTCGTGCCAGGCTTCACCGACCGACATCGATGCCTCTCCTCAGTGCAGCACTCCGTGAAGAATGGGCTGTCATTCCCTAAAAGACCTTGCACCACCTTATTGAACGTAGGCCTGCGAGAGTGGAAGCTGTCATCAAAGTTAAGGGTTGGCCCACACCATACTGAATTCCAGCATTCCCGATGGAGGGCGCCCAGAACTTGTAAGTCATTTTCAGCCAGGTGTCCGGATGCTTTTGATCACGTAGTGTACATGTTTCAAAGCTTTACCATCCTTCACAGTGAACCCAAGCAGTGTGTATAACCCAACCCGTTGCCAGATATGTGAGAATTGTATGACACCCTTAGCAGCGTCAGTTGTGTTGGTTCGAGAGGAGCGGTCTGTTGCCCGACGATTCCCTGTAACAGTTCTGAAGCGAATGCTATGATGTTAGTCGCAGACTGTGTTTCAAAAAAAAAGAATAGCTAAGAGAAGGAAACTTTGACAGTTTCTTCTGGACCGATCCATAATGTTGCAGGACAATGCTCAGGTGCATATGGCGCAAACTGTGACTGATTCGTTTGATCCATAGGGCTGAGAAGTGCTGCACCTCCTACCGCACTCCCTGCACTTCAGCCGTTGTGACTTTTTTCCTGAGATGGGATAAGCATTTCATGGCATTCGCTTCAGAACTCTTCAGAGATTCATCGGGCAATAGACAACTTCAGTGCATCTGTCAAGTGCCGCTGCTAATGGTATCCTACGGCTTCCATATCACTGGGAAAAGTTTACACACCGTTAGTGACTACTTTGAAGTACAGTAAGCCTTTAAAAGATGTTTCTCTCTAGTGTAAGGTATGAATACATAGTTGCCACTATTAAAGTTCCAACGCACGTAAATAGGGTTTACAAACTACAATTTTCCAGTATGTGTCAAACGGAAAGCTTACGTCAGTGTGAACCACCAGTTCTGACTTCTGGCAGACACACGAGGACTTTTAATTCGAAAACCATTCAAGAACTGAGGGATGAGCAAACAGTTCTTCTCCGGCAGTCGGTCAAACAGTGTTTACTAATGTGCGCTCCAGCCAGTGTTTATAGGTCGCGTGTAATTGGTGCCGCCCGCGTAGCGTCTACTAGACAACTGCGTTATGGAGAAAGTGATGTTGTTGTTGTTGTTGTTGTTGTTGTCTTCAGTCCTGAGACTGGTATGATGCAGCTCTCCATGCTACTCTATCCTGTGCAAGCTTCTTCATCTCCCAGTAACTACTGCAACCTACATCCTTCTGAATCTGCTTAGTGTATTCATCTCTTGGTCTCCCTCTACGATTTTTACCCTCCACGCTGCCCTCCAATGCTAAATTTGTGATCACTTGATGCCTCAGAACATGTCCTACCAACCGGTCCCTTCTTCTTGTCAAGTTGTGCCACAAACTCCTCTTCTCTCCAATTCCATTCAATACCTCCTCATTAGTTATGTGATCTACCCATCTAATCTTCAGCATTCTTCTGTAGCACCACATTTCGAAAGCTGCTATTCTCTTCTTGTCCAAACTATTTATTGTCAATGTTTCACTTCCATGCATGGCTACACTCCATACAAATACTTTCAGAAACGACTTCCTGACACTTAAATCTATACTCGATATTAACAAATTTCTCTTCTTCAGAAACGCTTTCCTTGTCATTGCCAGTCTACATCTTATATCCTCTCTACTTCGACCATCATCAGTTATTTTGCTCCCCAAATAGCAAAACTCAGTTACTACTTTAAACATCTCAATTCCTATCTAATTCCCGCACCATCGCCCGATTTAAGACTACATTCTACACTCCTGGAAATGGAAAAAAGAACACATTGACACCGGTGTGTCAGACCCACCATACTTGCTCCGGACACTGCGAGAGGGCTGTACAAGCAATGATCACACGCACGGCACAGCGGACACACCAGGAACCGCGGTGTTGGCCGTCGAATGGCGCTAGCTGCGCAGCATTTGTGCACCGCCGCCGTCAGTGTCAGCCAGTTTGCCGTGGCATACGGAGCTCCATCGCAGTCTTTAACACTGGTAGCATGCCGCGACAGCGTGGACGTGAACCGTATGTGCAGTTAACGGACTTTGAGCGAGGGCGTATAGTGGGCATGCAGGAGGCCGGGTGGACGTACCGCCGAATTGCTCAACACGTGGGGCGTGAGGTCTCCACAGTACATCGATGTTGTCGCCAGTGGTCGGCGGAAGGTGCACGTGCCCGTCGACCTGGGACCGGACCGCAGCGACGCATGGATGCACGCCAAGACCGTAGGATCCTACGCAGTGCCGTAGGGGACCGCACCGCCACTTCCCAGCAAATTAGGGACACTGTTGCTCCTGGGGTATCGGCGAGGACCATTCGCAACCGTCTCCATGAAGCTGGGCTACGGTCCCGCACACCGTTAGGCCGTCTTCCGCTCACGCCCCAACATCGTGCAGCCCGCCTCCAGTGGTGTAGCGACAGGCGTGAATGGAGGGACGAATGGAGACGTGTCGTCTTCAGCGATGAGAGTCGCTTCTGCCTTGGTGCCAATGATGGTCGTATGCGTGTTTGGCGCCGTGCAGGTGAGCGCCACAATCAGGACTGCATACGACCGAGGCACACAGGGCCAACACCCGGCATCATGGTATGGGGAGCGATCTCCTACACTGGCCGTACACCACTGGTGATCGTCGAGGGGACACTGAATAGTGCACGGTACACCCAAACCGTCATCGAACCCATCGTTCTACCATTCCTAGACCGGCAAGAGAACTTGCTGTTCCAACAGGACAGTGCACGTCCGCATGTATCCCGTGCCACCCAACGTGCTCTAGAAGGTGTAAGTCAACTACCCTGGCCAGCAAGATCTCCGGATCTGTCCCCCATTGAGCATGTTTGGGACTGGATGAAGCGTCGTCTCACGCGGTCTGCACGTTCAGCACGAACGCTGGTCCAACTGAGGCGCCAGGTGGAAATGGCATGGCAAGCCGTTCCACAGGACTACATCCAGCATCTCTACGATCGTCTCCATGGGAGAATAGCAGCCTGCATTGCTGCGAAAGGTGGATATACACTGTACTAGTGCCGACATTGTGCATGCTCTGTGGCCTGTGTCTATGAGCCTGTGGTTCTGTCAGCGTGATCATGTGATGTATCTGACCCCAGGAATGTGTCAATAAAGTTTCCTCTTCCTGGGACAATGAATTCACGGTGTTCTTATTTCAATTTCCAGGAGTGTATTATCCTCGTTTTGCTTTTGTTGATGTTCATCTTATATCCTCCTCTCAAGACACTGTCCATACCGTTGAAGTGCTCTTCCAAGTCCTTTGCTGTCTCTGACAGAATTACAATGTCATCGGCGAACCTCAACGTTTTTATTTCTTCTCCATGGACTTGAATACCTACTCCGAATTTTTCTTTTGTTTCCTTCACTTCTTGCTCAATATACAGATTGAATAACATCGGGGACAGGCTACAACCCTGTCTCACTCCCTTCCCAACCGCTGCTTCCCTTTCATGCCCCTCGACTCTTATAACTGCTATCTGGTTTCTGTACAAATTGTAAATTGCCTTTCGCTCCCTGTATTTTACCCCTGCCACCATTAGAATGTGAAAGAGAGTATTCCAGTCAACATTGTCAAAAGCTTTCTCTAAGTCTACAAATGCTAGAAATGTAGGTTTGCCTATCCTTAATCTAGCTTCTAAGATAAGCCATAGGGTCAGTATTGCCTCACGTGCTCCAATATTTCTACGGAATCCAAACTGATCTTCCCCAAGGTCGGCTTCTACTAGTTTTTCCATTCGTCTGTAAAGAATTTGTGTTAGTATTTTGCAGCTGTGACTTATTAAACTGATAGTTCGGGAATTTTCAGATCTGTCAACACCTGCTTACTTTGGGATTGGAATTATTATATTCTTCTTGAAGTCTAAGGGTATTTCGCCTGTCTCATACATCTTGCTCACCAAATGGTAGAGTTTTGTCAGGACTGGCTCTCCCAAGGTCGTCAGTAGTACCAATGGAATGTTGTCTACTCCTGGGGCCTTGTTTCGACTCAGGTCTTTCAGTGCTCTGTCACGCAGTATCGTATCTCCCATTTCATCTTCATCTACATCCTCTTCCATTTCCATAATATTGTCCTCAAGTACATCGCTCTTGTATAGACCCTCTATATACTCCTTCCACCTTTCTGCTTTCCCTTCTTTGCTTAGAACTGGGTTTCCATCTGAGCTCTTGATATTCATACAAGTGGCACTCTTTTCTCCAAAGGTCTCTTTAATTTTCCTGTAGGCAGTATCTATCTTACCCTTCGTGAAATAAGCCCCTACATCCTTTCATTTGTCCTCTAGCCATCCCTGCTTAGTCATTTTGCAGTTCCTGTCGATCTCAGTTTTGAGACGTTTGTATTCCCTCTGGCCTGCTCCATTTACTGCGTTTCTATATTTCCTCATTTCATCAATTAAATTCAATATTTCATCTGTTACCCAAGGATTTCTACTAGCCCTCATCTTTTTACCTACTTGATCCTCTGCTGCCTTCACTACCTCATCCCTCAGAGCCAGCCATTCTTCTTCTATTGTATTTCTTTCCCCCATTCCTGTCAATTGCTTCCTTATGCTCTCCCTGAAACTCTGTACAACCTCTGGTTTAGTCAGTTTATCCAGGTACCATCTCCTTAAATTCCCACCTTTTTGCAGTTTCTTCAGTTTTAATCTACAGTTCATAACCAATAGATTGTGGTCAGAGTCCACATCTGCCCCTGGAAATGTCTTATAGTTTAAAACCTGGTTCCTAAATCTCTGTCTTACCGTTATTTAATCTATCTGATACCTTCTCGTATCTCCAGGATTCTTCCATGTATACAACCTTCTTTTATGATTCTTGAACCAAGTGTTAGCTATGATTAAGTTATGCTCTGTGCATAATTCTACCAGACGGCTTTCTCTTTCATTTCTCTCCCCCAATCCATATTCACCCACTACGTTTCCTTCTCTTCCTTTTCCTACTCTCGAATTCCAGTCACCCATGACTATTAAATTTTCGTCTCCCTTCACTACCTGAATAATTTCTTTTATCTCATCATACATTTCATCAATTTCTTCATCATCTGCATAGCTAGTTGAAAACTACTGCGAAAGCAAAGAGAGCTTCACTCCAAGTTTAAACGCAGCCAAAACCTCTCAGACAAACAGAAGCTAAACGATGTCAAAGTTAGCGTAAAGAGGGCTATGCGTGAAGCGTTCAGTGAATTCGAAAGTAAAATTCTATGTACCGACTTGACAGAAAATCCTAGGAAGTTCTGGTCTTACGTTAAATCAGTAAGTGGCTCGAAACAGCATATCCAGACACTCCGGGATGATGATGGCATTGAAACAGAGGATGACACGCGTAAAACTGAAATACTAAACACCTTTTTCCAAAGCTGTTTCACAGAGGAAGACCGCACTGCAATTCCTTCTCTAAATCCTCGCACAAACGAAAAAATGGCTGACATCGAAATAAGTGTCCAAGGAATAGAAAAGCAACTGGAATCACTCAACAGAGGAAAGTCCACTGGACCTGACGGGATACCAATTCGATTCTACACAGAGTACGCGAAAGAACTTGCCCCATTCTATCAGCCGTGTACCGCAAGTCTCTAGAGGAACGGAGGGTTCCAAATGATTGGAAAAGAACACAGGTAGTCCCAGTCTTCAAGAAGGGTCGTCGAGCAGTTGCGCAAAACTATAGACCTATATCTCTGACGTCGATCTGTTGTAGAATTTTAGAACATGTTTTTTGCTCGAGTATCATGTCGTTTTTGGAAACCCAGAATCTACTATGTAGGAATCAACATGGATTCCGGAAACAGCGATCGTGTGAGACCCAACTCGCTTTATTTGTTCATGAGACCCAGAACATATTAGATACAGGCTCCCAGGTAGATGCTATTTTTCTTGACTTCCGGAAGGCGTTCGATACAGTTCCGCACTGTCACCTGATAAACAAAGTAAGAGCCTACGGAATATCAGATCAGCTGTGTGGCTGGATTGAAGAGTTTTTAGCAAACAGAACACAGCATGTTGTTATCAATGGAGAGACGTCTACAGTCGTTAAAGTAGCCTCTGGCGTGCCACAGGGGAGTGTTATGGGACCATTGCTTTTCACAATATATACAAATGACCTAGTAGATAGTGTCGGAAGTTCCATGCGGCTTTTCGCGGATGATGCTGTAGTATACAGAGAAGTTGCAGCATTAGAAAATTGTAGCGAAATGCAGGAAGATCTGCAGCGGATAGGCACTTGGTGCAGGGAGTGGCAACTGTCCCTTAACATAGACAAATGTAATGTATTGCGAATACATAGAAAGAAGGATCCTTTATTGTATGATTATATGATAGCGGAACAAACACTGGTAGCAGTTACTTCTGTAAAATATCTGGGAGTATGCGTGCGGAACGATTTGAAGTGGAATGATCATATAAAATTAATTGTTGGTAAGGGGGGTACCAGGTTGAGATTCATTGGGAGAGTGCTTAGAAAATGTAGTCCATCAACAAAGGAGGTGGCTTACAAAACTCTCGTTCGACCTATACTTGAGTATTGCTCATGAGTGTGGGATCCGTACCAGATCGAGTTGACGGAGGAGATAGAGAAGATCCAAAGAAGGGTGGCGCGTTTCGTCACAGGGTTATTTGGTAACCGTGATAGCGTTACGGAGATGTTTAATAAACTCAAGTGGCAAACTCTGCAAGAGAGGCGCTCTGCATCGCGGTGTAGATTGCTCGCCAGGTTTCGAGAGGGTGCGTTTCTGGATGAGGTATCGAATATATTGCTTCCCCCTACTTATACCTCCCGAGGAGATCACGAATGTAAAATCAGAGAGATTCGAGCGCGCACGGAGGCTTTCAGACAGTCGTTCTTCCCGCGAACCATACGTGACTGGAACAAGAAAGGGAGGTAATGACAGTGGCACGTAAAATGCCCTCCGCCACACACCTATGGGTGGCTTGCGGAGTATAAATGTAGATGTAGATGTAGATGTACTACTGTAATAGGCATGGGCTTCGTGTCTATCTTGGCCACAATAATGCGTTCACTATGCTGTTGGTAGTAGCTTAGCCGTAATCCTATTTTTTTATTCATTATTAAACCTACTCCTGATAGTGAAAGTGATAGTCCTTATAATTTCCTCAGTGTGTGGAAAAGAATAAAGTAAAACTACAATGGAAACCTTCCTCTGAAAGAATACTGTGAAACTGGAATTTGTTAAGGACACCGAGAGGCCAACAGCTATCGAAATCCAGAGATGGGTAATGAATTACATGAAAATAACATGCAACCAAATAGAGAGTGTACAGATGAATACTAACAAGTCAATATACTATTTCGCAATTTGCTCTAACTTAGTGTACGAGCGATTAATCCGTGATTATATTTGCAACTTTGAGTTAACGTTAGCAACAAGACCTGTTGCTAAGTTTACCATTAGTCCAGTCGAAGGCAACTTGACATATGTGCGTGTCTTTCACATCCCAATGAAGGATTCAAACAACGTGTAAAATTCAGATTGCAACCGGGGAGACGTTCGTGTTCCGCGCGGGATTAGCCGAGCGGTCTGCGGCGCTGCAGTCATGGACTGTGCGGCTGGTCCCGGTGGAAGTTCGAGTCCTCCCTCGGGCATGGGTGTGTGTGTTCGTCCTTAGGATAATTTAGGTTAAGTAGTGTGTAAGCTTAGGCACTGATGACCTTAGCAGTTAAGTCCCATAAGATTTCACACACATTTGAACATTTTTAGACGTTAGTGTAGTTCGGAACGAGGTCTTGTCAGACTTTTCCGTTCTCCCATCCCTAATGGAATCAGATTTATCAAAATGAGTATTGGAGCTAACAAGCATACTTTTCCTAGATGGGGCAACTACATGCTTTACATGTAACGAAACAGATAACGCCAAATTACACTAGCCCAGATGAAAATTCCGTCTTGATCTGAACCTCGTAGCAGGAATGTGTGACGAAACGGTGTCAAACAGCCCCACAGCAGCTGAAAGCAATTCTGTTGCTGTTAATGATCCCTAGGCTGTAAATTTTAAGCCTGGACACGGAAATTACGTACCAAACGTTTCCGACAAACATGTCTTTCCGCCTTTAGGCGTACATTGAAAGAGTCAGGCCGATTTACAAACGAAAATATTGACCCTTTACCAGTCATGAAGCTCATGCCAGCAATGTAGCTCAAGATGATAGCACAGCTGATACTAGCATTGTTAAACACTCCGGTCCTCAAAGAGACATTGCAATCGTTGTCGGATAGCTTACAACAATCAGCTCAGAAACGTCCGTGACCTAGATCGTTCGTTGTGGCGTGATGGGCGGTGCTCGGGAGACAAGTCATGAAGCTGTAAGAGGCATTGAAATGAAACCCGGTCACTAGTTTAAAGTAACCGTAACGATTTTATTAACTCAAAAATGTAGTTATACACAGTACACACACTCAAAAATAGGGCGCCAAAACTGTTGACACATTTGTCCCACTGCGACACTAGCCGGTCGTTTCCATCCTTGAAGAAGCTGGTAGGCTGCTGTCGGATCCAGGCCTGGACCCACTCACACACTTCGTCGTCCATTGCGAATCAATATCCGCGAATAGCTTGTTTTAGAGATCCAAACACAGGGTGAAGGTCGGTTGCAGCGTTTCCCAACGAAACTGCTGCAAAGTCGTCTTCACCCCATCAGCCGTGCGTGGGCGGGCATTCTCATGCAGGAGGACAACGCCATTGGACAACATGCCTCGGCGTTTCGACTTGATAGCTCGTCTAAGGTTTTGTAAAGTGACTTGATAACGCTGGGCATTGATGTTGGTTCCCCGTTCCAGGAACTGGACAAGCAGTGGGCCCTTGTGGTCAAAAAAGAACAACATCATGACCTTACCAGAACTGGTGTGCACAGCCTTTGATTTCTTTGGAGATGGTGAAGTCGCATGTTTCCACTGCTTTCTGTGAGGCTTGCTTCCCGGTTCAAAACGGTGACACCATATTCTGTCACCTGTGAAAATACGCGATACAAAGCCGTATTCCTCCTCATGATAACGTTGCAGATGACTCAAAGACAGCGCCATTCAAGTATTGCGCTGTTCGGCGGTCAGTTGGTGGGGAACCAACTGCGAACAGATTTTTCGAAAGGTCACGTGTTGGTGCATTATGGTGTGGGCGATGCCAACGCTAATACCCAGTAACCGATGGATCTCGTCCACAGTGTTTCTGAGGTTGTCAAGATTAAAGCATTCACTTGCACAACCATTTCCGGTGTGATGACACGATGAGCCTGTCCAGAACGAGCATCGTCTTCCAATGACTCGCGCCTCTCAAGGAATCCTTTGCGCCATTCCACAACACTGGAACGACTCAGGCTGTACTCGCCGTACACAGTCTTCACCGTCGATACATTTCACTGCCTGCAAATCCCTCTGCCCCCAAACATCGAATCACTCCTCGTTTTCCTGCTTACTCGCCTGCATGTTCGGTAGTGGACAGTACCTTGTGTGACCACCCTCCCTTTGGTGTGAAACCATACTGGCGCTATGCGACATCAAACGGTGTGCACGCTTCATTCTCTCTACCAATAGATGACGCCACCGTACCGCAGTTATGTGGTGCCATCTTACATTAAGGCAAAGGTAGACCCACTGTCCAGGTTTCACTTGAATGAACCTCATAAATGGATTTACATCCAACGGTAACATATGCGAATTCACCGTGAGAAACAATAGAATCACCACAGATGGACGTGACTTAGTCTGCTGGCAGAGAAAAGCTGGGTCAAGTTCCGAAGAGAAGTCTACGAGAAAAATTCTGCGAGTCGTAACGAAGGGGGGCAAAACGATGTAAACAAAGAGTCTACAACATCTTCCAATGCAGGCTAAGGGGACACCGAGACTGAATATATAACAGAGTCTGATTCAGAAGTGATTCGTATGCCGCACATCAAATGTCTACAGACAGTCGTATGGGAGGAAAGTAAGTACAGCAGCTGGGGATTGTGGGGTCGAGCAGAACCAAGTGAAAATATAGGAAAACAGAGACGAAGCCTAATCTCACTCTCACTCCAAAATCCAATCTCATTAATAGATCAGGAACAAGAAGTAGAGACACAGGAACTAAAAAAAATTAATTCACAACCAAAAAACACAAACTATAAAATTTGTGCTTTAAATATAAACGGCATATCAACTAATTTCAGACTGACCTGTCTCCAATAGTTCTTATACGTGGATGAAATAGGTATATGTTGACAACAAGAAGTCGAAACTGACGATCTATGTGAAAATGCAGATCTGGAAGTGTGGGTAAGACGATATTAACAAAAGACGAAATTCAAGTGGCTGAAACTAGAAAGCTTTAGGGAAATATCAGCGCTAATAGAAGGTACAGTCTTTGTAAATGTGTATGCTTCGTCTGGAAGCAGTCGTAGAGAGGCGAGGACCGCGTTTGCAAACGATGACATGAATCAGGGTCGTATTTGGTAGTGATTTTAACTCTGTTATTAGGAAGAAAGACGAAAAGCCAAATTTCAGCAGATGCATCGAACTACACTCAACGTAGCACGGGCCCTCCGTGTGCCACAAAGTGTGACCTCACGATTATGGCATCGATTCCAGCAGACAGGAAACGTGTCCACGCGCTACAGTACGGGACGTCCACAGTGTACAATACCACAAGAAGACCGATATCTCACCATCCGTGCCTGCAGGCGGCCACGGAGTGTTGCAGGTAGTCTTGCTCGGGACCTTACCTTTGGTGCTTTGGATGACTTACGATCAGATAAGGCAGGAGAAACAGATAACATTCCATCAAATTTCTGAAATCATTACGGGAAGTGACAACAAAACGACTTTTCAAATTGGTATTTAGAATGTGTGGGACTGGCGATATACCATCAGATTTTCGAAGAAACGTCATCAGAACAATTCTGAAGATAGCAATAGCCGAAAAGTTCGAGAATTGACGCACAATCAGCATAACAGCTCATGCATCCAAGGTGCTGACAAGAATGATGTACAGAAGAATCTAAAAGAAAGTTGAGGCTCTCTTAGATGAGTATTAGTTTGGCATAGGAAAGATAAAGGTATCAGAGAGCCATTTATAACGTTTTTCGTCGTTAATAGTGTAAACAAGCTTGAAAAAATCAAGACACATTCAGAGGATTTGTCGACCTGGAAAAAGTGTTCGACAATGTAAAATGTTGCAGGGTTTACGAAAGTCTGAGAGACATAGCGACAAGGTATAAGGAAATACGGGTAATACACAACATATACAATATGTACTACTATGATTAAGTTAAAGGTTAGACCAAGAGTTGGAAAAAAACAATAGCAAACGAGAAGTTTGACATACAGAAGTTACCTGGAGAAAATGATTACAAAATTCAGTTGGGAGAAATATCTAAATGTTGGGAAAAACTTAAAAAAGACGTTATTGAGACTACAGAAGAAACTATCCGTCCTAAAAAGGAATGGAGACATGGTTGGCGGAATGATAATTGTGATGTGCAAATTATAAAGAGGCAACGAACTTGGAATATCTGGATGCAAATAAAAATAGTAATAACAGGAAAAACATTATAAAAGCAAGGAAGTATGCATCAAAAGGTCTCCAAATGATCAGAGTACAATATACAAAAATCAACTTACGTGAATTGAGTCGCATTTTAAGTTGTTGCTGTGGTCTTCAGTCCTGAGACTGATTTGATGCAGCTCTCCATGCTACTCTATCCTGTGCAAGCTTCTTCATCTCCCAGTACCTACTGCAACCTACATCCTTCAGAATCTGCTTAGTGTATTCATCTCTTGGTCTCCCTCTACGATTTTTACCCTCCACGCGGCCCGCCAGTACTAAATTGGTGATCCTTTGATGCCCCACAACATGTCCTACCAACCGGTACCTTCTTCTAGTCAAGTTGTGCCACAATCTCCGCTTCTCCCCAATTCTGTACAATATATTCTCATTTGTTATGTGATCTACCCATCTAAATTCAACATTCTTCTGTAGCACCACATTTCGAAAGCTTCTATTCTCTTCTTGTTAGACAAGAAGAGAATATTTATTGTCAATGTTTCACTTCCATACATGGCTACACTCCATACAAATACTTTCAGAAACGACTTCCTGACACTTAAATCAATACTCGATGTTAACAAATTTCTCTTCTTCAGAAACGCTTTCCTTGCCATCACCAATCTACATTTTATATCCTCTCTACTTCGACCATCATCAGTTATTTTGCTCCCCAAATAGCAAAACTCCTTTACTACTTTAAGTGTCTCATTTCCTAATCTAATTCCCTTAGCATCACCCGACTTAATTCGACTACAAACCATTATCCTTGTTTTGCTTTTGTTGATGTTTAGCATATACCCTCCTTTCAAGACACTGTCCATTCCATTCAACTGCTCTTCCAAGTCCTTTGCTGTCTCTGACAGAATTACAATGTCATCGGCGAGCCTCAAAGTTTTTATTTCTTCTCCATGGATTTTAATACCTACTCCGAACTTTTCTTTTGTTTCCTTTACTGCTTGCTCAATATACAGACTGAATATCATCGTGGAGAGGCTACAACCCTGCCTCACTACCTTCTCAACCACTGCTTCCCTTTCATGCCCCTCGACTCTAATAACTGCCATCTGATTTCTGTACAAATTGTAAATTGCCTTTCGCTCCCTGTATTTTACCCCTGCCACCTTCAGAATCTGAAGGAGAGTATTCCAGTCAACATTGTCAAAAGCTTTCTCTAACTCTACAAATACTAGAAACGTAGGTTTGCCTTTCCTTAATCTTTCTTCTAAGGTAAGTCATAGGGTAAGTATTGCCTCACGTGTTCCAACATTTCTACGGAATCCAAACTGATCTTCCCCAAGGTCGTCTTCTACCAGTTTTTCCATTCGTCTGTAAGGAATTCGCGTTAGTATTTTGCAGCTGTGACTTATTAAACTGAAAGTTCGGTAATTTTCACATCTGTCAACACCTGCATTCTTTGAGATTGGGATTATTATATTCTTCTTTAAGTCTGAGGGTATTTCGCCTGTATCATACGTCTTGCTCATCAGATGGTAGAGTTTTGTCCGGACTGGCTCTCTCAAGGCTGTCAGTAGTTCTAATGGAATGTTCTCTACTCCTGGGGCCTTGTTTTGACTTAGGTCTTTCAGTGCTCTTTCAAACTCTTCACGCAGTATCATATCTCCCATTTCATCTTCATCTACATCCTCTTCCATTTCCAGAATATTGTCTCAAGAACATCGCCCCTTTATAGACCCTCTATATACTCCTTCCAACTTTGTGCCTTTCCTTCTTTGCTGGGTTTCCATCTGAGCTCTTGATATTCATGCAAGTGGTTCTCTTTTCTCCAAAGGTCTCTTTAATTTTCCTCTAGGCAGTATCTGTCTTACCCCTCGTGAGATAAGCCTCTACGTCCTTACATTTGTCCTCTAACCATCCCTGCTTAGCCATTTTGCACTTACTGTCGATCTCATTTTTGAGACGTTTGTATTCCTTTTTGCCTGATTCATTTACTGCATTTTTGTATTTTCTCCTTTCATCAGTTAAATTCAGCAACCATGGATTTCTACTAGCCCTCGTCTTTTTACCTACTTGATCCTCTGCTGCCTTCACTATTTCATCCCTCAAAGCTACCCATTCTTCTTCTACTGTATTTCTTTCCCCCATTCCTGTCAATTATTCCCTTATGCTCTTCCTGAACCTCTGTACAACCTCTGGTTCTTTCAGTTTATCTACGACCCATCTCCTTAAATTCCCTGCATTTTAAGTAGACAACAGAAAGGACATTCATAAAATACTCAAACCATTTTGAAGAAGTAGAAACCATATTTACAGTTTATAGACCCAAAATCACAGAAGACCGCATGTAACAACAGAACTGCAGGAGACTTGCGTCTCCTTAAACGAACTACTCAGCTGCGATCCACCAAAAGAAGAATTTCATTTTGATAATGCAACCCAAATGCAACCAGACTAAATGTCACCAACGACAGAGGAAATCAGAGAACTCATAAAACAACTTAAAAATAACAAGGCATCAGGAGAAGACAATATAGTTGCTGAATTGTGGAAACACTCAACTGACAACATTATTTTATGTCTAACAGACATAGTTAAGGAAATTAAGACAACCAGTAGCTACCATCAGTATGGACATCGACATTAATACATTCACTACATAAAAAAGGGAAAAAAACTGATCATAACAATTATGGCGGGGTCTCCCTGTTGCCAGTGACATATCAGATCTTCTCCATGGCACGTTTAAAGAGTGCTGAAGGATTACTCGATCCATAACTAGAAGAGTACTAAGCAAGATTTAGGAAGGGAAAGTCTTTTGTAGGGCAAGTACTAAATCTAAGGAACATAATAAATGGAGGAATATCAGAAATTTGAAATATCTGACAACTTCTGAAGACTTTAAAAAGCCATATGACATATCTGATAGAAATCCACTAATCAGTATTATAAAGGAATTGCCGGCCGGGGTGGCCGAGTGGTTCTAGGCACTACAGTCTGGAACCGGGCGACCGCTACGTTCGCAGGTTCGAATCCTCCGTCGGGCATGGGTGTGTGTGATGTCCTTAGGTTAGTTAGGTTTAAGTAGTTCTAAGTTCTAGGGGACCGATGACCTCAGAAGTTAAGTCCCATAGTGCTCAGAGCCATAAAGGAATTTGGATTTGGCAGCAAACCAACAGAAATAATTAAATGAAGTTTAAAAAACTCTACATTAAGACTAAAATTTATGGGAGAACTGTTAAAACCCTTTGAAATAAAATCAGGAGTAAGACAGAGACGATTTGTCAATCCTACTTTTTAACTGCGCGTTACAGAAGGTAAGAGAATAGAGAAAATCCATCAGCAGTATGTTCAACTAGGAAGTAACCCAAATAAAGTCATCATAGACTGTCTAGCTTTTGTAGATAACGTGACATGAATTACTGACTCACTGGATAGTTGCAAGTCACAGAACTCCAGAAACAAGCAGACAAAATACGACTAAAAATATCATTTGAAAAAAAAGTACGTTTCATGACAAATATCCATGATGCCCCTCAAGATCATAAAATTCATTACAATAAAAGACGTAAAACCAACTAAGAGAATGGATAACAAGCAACATAAAAGAAAAAATAGGCATAGGAAACCGAGTACGTAAAGTGGATAGGGCATTACAAATGACAGAAAAAATGTAACAAAACAATGTCTTCCTGGAAACAAAACTACGACGCTGTCAAACAATATTAAGGCCTCAAACATTGTATGCAGCAAAAACACTGAAACTAACAAGATCTGAGGATCTTGTAAAACTGGAAAAAGTTGAAATAAGATTTCTAAGGAAAATTCTGGAACTTCTTAATGTTAAATACAAATTAAGATCAATCAAAGAGCCATACTTGAACATGGAAAAGCTAACTGATGTAATGAGGAAAAGAGGACTACAGGTTTATGGACACTTACACCGAGTGGATAATAACAGACTAACCATGTAGCTCTTTAACATACTGAACAGCTACATATCTAAACCCACATGGTTCACCGAAATTGACAAAAATATGGAAAACACAAGAGTTAGAATGGACGTAATAC
This sequence comes from Schistocerca serialis cubense, assembly GCF_023864345.2. Lineage (NCBI taxonomy): Eukaryota > Metazoa > Arthropoda > Insecta > Orthoptera > Acrididae > Schistocerca > Schistocerca serialis. The sequence continues at coordinate 969,631,554 of NC_064638.1, forward strand.
GGAACAGATTACATTTTAGCGAAGCAACAAGAAGGCAGTGTTTCAGAAAACAAAGAAGTCTAAAAGAAAGAAAGTGGAGCCAGTATGAAAAGGAACGACACTCTCAAAGGATAAAATAGGCTTAGAAACAACGAAAATCAAACTCAAATAAGCAAAACCAGAGTTGGTTTATCGTACCCTCCACAAGCGTTATTCGAATAAATAATTAAAATAAATATGTACAAGTGCCAAGAGCGTGCAACAACACTAGAAGACCAAGAGCGAATTTCTCGGATTAAATTGGCCAAAAGAGGTTTGCTAGTGTCAAACATGGAAATTCATTCCAGGAAGACATTTCTGAGAATGTACTTTTGGAGCACAGCACTGTATAATAGTGAAACATGGGTTATGGGAAAGCCGGAATGGAAGAGAATAAAAGCATTTGAGATGTGGTGCTATAGAAGAACGCTGAAACTCAAATAGAGAAAGGAGCATGTGGGAAATATTTATTTATTTATTTATGCATTTATTTTACCTGGCAAGATTAGGGCCTTCAGGCCCTCTCTTACACCTAACCAGGCATACTCAGATTCAACAAATTTCAGTTTCTACAGAACATTAAGGACATATAACATGTTATACAGTATTAATGTTAAAGAAACAAAATATAGATTATAAAAGTAGTACAATGATAATTATAACAATCAAAAAATAATTATAACAATCAAGAATAATAATAATAATAATAATGACTATGTATATGAAAGTAAACATATTTTTCTTTTATGAATGTCAGTCCTATTGCTAGTTGGGAATTTTCTCGTTATATTCTTGCAGCTTGTGAGCTATTCTCATCAAGCAGAGACATAAGACGATGGAATGGGATGAAAGAGATATAGAAGAGGTAGATAGGTTAGAGGAAGAGAAATAGAATGGTGAAATTCGAAGCTATGATGGAGAGGAGAAAGAAAAAGATGAGCGGGGCACAACAATGGTGGCTATACCGTTCTTAATATGTAAGTCTTGAGTTCCCTCTTGAATGTGGAGTGGTTCTGGATAAGACGCAGATCACAGGGGAGCGCGTTCCATAGTCGTATGGCTGAGATGGAGAATGACACGGAGAAAGATTTTGTGTTATGTAAAGGTACAGCCAAGATGCTAGACGTATCCGATCTGGTACTGCAGTTGTGGAATGATGATAGGTGTTTAATGTGAGAAGATAAGTATTGGGGGCACCAGTGGCTAAGAAATCGATGAAGTAAGCACATCGTGTGGAGATCGCGTGCCTTATGTGGGCGTATCCAACCTAGCTGGGAGTATGAAGGACTGATATGATCATACAACCGTATATTGCATACGTATCTAACGCAAGCGTTCATCACTAGCTCGAGGCATCTCGAATTTTCACTATTTGTGCAGTGTTGAACTACATCACAGTAGTAAAGATTAGGCAAGATTAGTGTTTGGACTAATTTTTGTTTAACATGGGTTGGAAATATTTTTATAAATTTTTGAATTGCATGTAGGGAGGAGAGCGATTTCCGGCAAGCTGTGACTGTTTGTTCTTCCCAGTTTAGGTGTTCATCCAAGATTATTCCAAGGTCCTTTACTGTTTTTTGGTATGGTAGTTGGGTACCATTGAGGAGTATTTGAGGGACTGTTTCGCGAAAGTACCGACTGACTAACTTTGGATGAAATATAAGTATGACCTGGGATTTCTTGGGGTTTAGTTTCAGACCTAGGTTCTGTGCCCATCGAGAAACAGAGCAAAGATCTGCGTTCATACTCGCTACTGCGTCAGCAATGTTCTTGGGGCTTGCACTTATGTACAGTTGGATGTCGTCGGCATATAGATGGTAGTTGCAGGAGTGAATCACTGAAGAAATATCATTAATGTACAGTGAGAAGAGTAATGGACCAAGGACGGAGCCTTGGGGAACTCCAGAGCGCACGTTTTTCCATGATGACTTTTCCGACCCACAAATGACTTGTTGACTTCTGTTTTTGAGGTAGCTGTCGAACCAGTGTATTGCGCTGTTTGAGAAATTCAGCTGCTTCATTTTAATTAGTAATATATCAAAGTCAACTGTATCAAAAGCCTTACTAAAGTCAAGCAGTGTTAGGATGGTAGCTTCACGTCTGTCCATAGCATGTTTAATGTCATCAGTTACTTTGATTAATGCAGTTGCTGTACTATGGTGCTTTCGAAAGCCTGACTGATATTTGTCGTGGATGTTATGAGTTTTGAGGTAATCCGTCAGCTGTTCATGGACGATGTATTCTAGGGCTTTAGATATTGCAGGAAGTATGCTGATCGGCCTGTAGTCTCCTGGCGACTTAGGGTTGTCAGTCTTGGGTATAGGTTGAATTAAACTTTGCTTCCACTCAGTAGGATATGTACTACTGACAAGAGACAGGTTGAAGATGTCTGTGATGACTGGAGTAATAGTGTTTACGACGTTCTTACTCAAGCCAATGCTCACTCCATCATTTCCTACTGCCTCGGAAGAGATTCTCATAATTGCCTTGTGTACTGTGCCGGTAGTGACATGTTTTAGGAAAAACTTGTCTCTCGAGAGATTGATATCTTGGGGCTGGTAATTTGTCGCTGCGTGGCGGTTTACAGCTGTTGAGAAGAAATCATTTAATTCTTCTGCAGACGCTTGATAAACAGCGTCAGATCTTCGCTTCCCTGTCCCGAAACTGCGCAGCTTTTTCCACAGTGCAGCAGGTTTTGATATGCCGCATACGACAGAGCGGGCATGTCTGATTTTGGCATTCCTCACGCTTTGCTTGGTTCTATTTCGGAGTTTCCTATAAGCTTCGTACGCCTCGGGAGTTGGGTTACGCTTGAAGGCCCTATGTGCAGCATGACGTTTATTCATTAACTGGCGTAATGCAGTGGTGAGCCACAGAACGGGAGCTCTCTTTACCTTGACAGTGCGTTGAGGAGCATGTTTATCATACAGTGCAATAATTTTGCGACATAATTCCCGAATTTTTCCGTCTAAAGTCGGTTCATTGCTTATATCATGCCAAGGGATGTCTGATCAATCCTTTTGAAGAGCGTCATGGTTAACATTTTTTAGGTTTCTGTAGGTTACCAGGTGAGATTTTTCTTTGGTAGTATGTACTGAGTAATTTAAGAATATCACGTCATGAGCAGAGAGTCCTGGAGCGGATGTGTGATTGGCGCGAATTATTTTATCTGGTCGCTTTGTTGCTATTATATCTATGAGTGTATGGCTGTGTGGCGTGTGATGAGTTGGGTCCAGCGGTGTTAAACTCATATCATTGGAGTGGAACAGTCTTCTTAGTTTTTCTGCAGAGGGAGATTTTAACTGTAAGTCGATGTTTGTGTCGCCCATAATGATTATGTGTTCATACAGTGTCACGAGCGAGGACAGGGCAGACTGAAAGGAGGACATAGCACCGACGTTTGGAGGTTTATAGATTACTCTAATTAGCAGTTTCTGATTTGATGTATTTATTTCGAAAAACAAGAACTCTGCTTCTCCTTCGCCCTTTGCATCCGATGTGCATAGTATAGTAGGTCTCAGATCAGAGCGAACATAGGCACCCACACCACCCCCGCGTCGTGTTTCACGATCTGCCCTTAGGAGAGAGTAACCAGTGATTTGGATAGCGTCGGAAGAAATGTTTGGTTTCAACCAAGTTTCAGAGACGAGGATAATATGGAACAGCGATTGGCAGAACAGGTCACAGAACTCGTCGAAGTGAGCCGTTAGCTACTGAGCTTTCGCGTGGGCCACAAAGAGCCCGCCGCCGGAACCGGTCCGTCCCATTGTGGCCGCCTGTAGGACCGAGGGCGCTCCGTCTACCTGCTGGACGGAAGAGGGACAAAAGCTGGATTTCGCGGGGGAAGACATATTTACAGGTGTGTCCAAGGTCGTGACTGACTCATGCGTCTGTGGGCTAAAGGTGAAAGACAAGCTGGAGGTATCGGAGAAGGGAGCGAAAAGAAAGATGGAAAGTGGCAGTAGTGGTTACGAAAAAGATAATAGTAGTAGTAGTGGTAGTGACGAGGATGAAAATAACAGATATAGAAAGGCGGTTTTATGGAGATTCTTGTTAATGGAAAATGTTAATTCCCGTTTGACTGACAATATGAATATACATGAGCACTTATGATAGACAAATAAAGAAGCAATATTTATGTGAAACAATTGACTGATTTTAAATAGAGTACTTATGGTACACATAGAAAAAACGAAGCAATATTTACGTAAAAAAATGAAAAGAAAGAATAAAAATTAACTTATATTAGACAGAGTACAATATGAGACTTTGTGTCTCGCGAGATTTCGCTCAGTCTTTCAGTTCGGACATGTTCGTCACCGTTTTCCTCCCTCCTTCCGTCTTGACTACGATCCTGCCATCCTGGGTCCAGACATTTTGAAGGCCGAACTGTGTGATCGCAGTGTTCAAAACTTTTAGTCTTTCGCGCGTCAGATCTTCCCTCAGGGTAACCCCACTCTTGGCGAGTTTTCTTTTCTGAGCAAACACTTCAGCTCTTTTCCGGTATGACACAAATTTAATTACTATGGGCCTGGGTTTCATCGCACCTGGTATCCTGCGCCCAACACGGTGGCTTCTGTCAATATCGGCCACATCGATCTGCACGCCAAGTTTCTCACGCACGAAGCTAATGGCCAGGTCGTCGGTGTTTTCACGATCGTTTTCAGCTACCCCGAACAAGCGCAGGCTGTTCCTTCGCTGATACTGCTCAATTTCATCTGTGGCCGCAGACAGTTTAGCTTCTAGGCCGGCGGCTTTTTTCTCTTGTGCGGCCAGGGACTTTTTAAGAGACTGGATTTCGGTGCTGTTGCGCCCGACAGACTCTTGCAGTTTGTCCATGACCGCGGCCGTCACAGAGTCCGTGATGGATTGCACTATTACGTCTAGCGTGTCTTTACTGTGCAGCGCCGCACTCACCTGGGACCGGACGAGCTCCCCGATGTCGGGAATCCATCCAGACAGTAATTGGGGACATAGACTGCATTTGCTGCTCTGAGATGAAAAGTTCACACGGGAGAAGAATTCGTTGTGGGGTGCATCAAACCAGTCATAAGACTAATGACTCAAAACAGAAAACAAAAAAAGGATAACAAACGGGCGATTCAGAGAACACACTAGTGTAGGAAAGGTAATATGAGTGATATGAGACGGAAATATAGCGAGCAAATTAATGGCAGATGCACCAAGGAAATTCTTTATTAGCTTCCACGAAATAAGAAATATCAAGAGCACAATCTAACGTAAGGTGTATTGTTAACAATGAAAAACATGCAGGAACAACACGGCCGGATATTCTAATGATTGGGAAGTCTAGCAGCGTTTGTCAAATGGCTAATAAATATGATGGTGATGTGATGATGATGATTATCATTATGATGTGGTTTCATGATGGTTTAACAATGTGTTATTTCCTCATGATGGTATAACACTGTGTTACTGTACGTCTGGTAACTATGCTAAAACTTCAAATTATGTCCCATGGAAAGGTTGCATACACGAATGTTCCATGCAAGAAAGAGCGTTACGCTGCAGTGGAAATCAGTATCAAGGCAGGGTTCCTACGGAAGTAATACACAATGTCTGACACATACATGTATCGAATTTATTATTGACTAGTACATACGTAAGAGACATAAATAATCATGACGGAATTAACATAGGTTCTTTCATAACACGAGTAACAAAATAAACCGTTTTCATCTCATGGGTGACAACTGGTATAAAGCCACTTACTGAGCTGATGTGTTACTGCATTGGTAGCACTTTGTAAGTCTCTGTTCTTCCTAATTCCCTCAAAAATTCTCTTCGGCATTAATTTTGTTAGGGTTTGTAGTTCTTGTAGTGAAATTGTCGCCCACACTTCTCGTATCGCTCTTTTCAGCTCACATATGACATCTGATTGCCTTCAGTTGCGATAGACCCGCCTTGCAAGTAATCCTCAAAGTTTTTCCACAGGGTTAAAATCCAGGCCACGGGCAGGCCAGGAAAAGCCAACGATGTCTTTATTTTAAAATCAATTTTATGTTGTGCTGGGTAGATCCATTATCTTGTTGAAACATTAGACCTTCTTCCCCTAGGTCCTCATAGATTCTAATCAAATCTGTCTCTATCACCTCAGCATACATGTTAGAATTCATTCTAGTGTTCAGCTAAGCAATTCGTGATTTATCTTTAGGTAAAAAGATTTCCCAAATTATAATATTTCCACAACCAAAATTTCTGCTCATTCTTACCTGCTGTCTGATCTCAGATCATGCCAGTCACATCGAAATCCACCCGGACCATTTAAATTAAACTTCTTCTCAACTCTAAGGATCAATTTATCCCGTTCTCAAGTCCATAACACAAGTTTTTCAGCAAACTCCACCTATCGTGCTTATGTTTGGGTGTTAAAGCATGTTTCTGCAGTCGTTTCTTGAATGCAAGATGTTTTTAGTTGACAATTTTTGTCGTACACCTCTGGCAGCTAGTGGCAACCGTAAATCAGCAACAAGCTAAGAAGAATAACGGTCTGTGGCCCTTGCTTTGCGCCAAAGTAACCGTTTCGATGACTCAGATAATTTGCTACTTTTCCCATATTATTCGTTCTGTCTGTATCGTGCACCGAATCTATCTAAATTATAAATCATTGTACCTGCACGGTTCAGCTACCTGGAGAAACTGTTTTGCGCGTGGCTATGTCACAGTCGTGTTTTATGTGCACAATACGCACTGTCACTAGTGTTGTCTGCTCCTGTCTGCAGGAAAGTCAGGTACACACAACACTGCACAGAGTTGACTGCTTTATACCAACTTCCACTCTATAGCTCCTGAATCGTTGATGTCTTCTTAAATACCTTACGGCTGACATCAGATGCGATTCCATTTGACTGCATTGGTCAGTGTGCGAGATAACATATTATTGCATATACACTGTGCGCAGCTATTCCAAGCGGCAAAATAAGTATTCCTACGAATATCCATGGCTTTATACTGATTTTCACTATTGTAAATCATACATCATGTTAAAGATAATAAATTAGCGACAAAATGAAAGGATCAAGGTAACAATTAGAATTGAGAAAATCATTTGCTTTTGGGGAACAAATATATTTTTCAGTTGGCTACGCAAGAATTCCAGTTAAGAGTGTAACAGTTTACTGAAATGAAACTGTGTCTGTCCCTGTCAGTCATCTTCATAAAAACAGTCATTTTCTACTTATATTAGAAATAAACGAACGAAATAAATTCCAAGATACTTCTGGCGTCGAGTTATGCTACGTAGCGCATTGTGCTTACCGACTGTCTCCGAGATTAGGCGCGAAGTTTTGTGGGAAATGTTGAATCAGCTAGTGCTTAATACAAAAGACTGTCATAATGCTTCTTATATGTAGAAATTAACTTGCTTCCGAGTGATAATAAATATTTTTATTACTCAGTAGCGGGTATTACCAAAACTTATCGGATAAATATTCATACTGGATGAAATCATTAATGTTGCGCACTTTTTTAATATCCATTTCGACGTTCAATCTATCTTATTCTGCACAATTTATAGGTCATATCACTCAGTGGTAGTATTAAAAGTTGTGAAGCTTTTTTTAAAAAAAAAAATCGGGTTCCTCTCCACTAATTATTGATTAAAAGCCACATAAATTTTCCATGCGATTAATTGTTTGAGTATCGGAGTATAAAATGCCATCATTAACGGAGGACTACCGTTCAACAGCGTCAAATACCTACCGTAATTTAGTTGTATAATGAGAGCAAGCTACGGGATATAGGTTATTTTCGCTAATGTTATTCCGGCGCTAACAAATACGTTCCGCGTATTTAGTTATTTACGAACAGTGCTTGTTCAGGTTCCCAGAAGAACCACTACAGTCCAATACGGAACACGAAAACAATGAGATACACTGAGCGTCGTCATTTATTTGAGATAACCAATAGGTAAATAGCAAACAATTTCAAAACTCTCGCAATATGTGGACATTTTATAGTTACTCTTCAGGTTCTTTAACACTATGGAAGTCACCACATTTGCATTTTACGTCTTATTCCCCTGCAACTGCAGAACTTAATACTGTATCACAAAATTCGGGACATGCTCCTAGAATGGCAGGGACTAGACCCAAAGGAAGCAAACCTCATCAGGCTCTCAAGTACGCAGAGTCGAAAGTAAAATCCATGAGTGCAATGCCAGAGTCCTTTGCAATTAAAACCGTTTTTCGCCAAGGAGATGGACTTTCACCACCCCTCTTAAATCTCAGCCTAGATGAAATCATTAGGAAATGGGAAAAATAATTAAAAAAACAAAATCTCTGGAAGCCTACTCAAATATATGGACTAAAGATGACGTTAAGGGCACTTGCTTAGCCTTCGCAGACGGTTTAACGACATTAGCGGACAGTGAAATCACAGCAACCAAATGGACAGAAGTCCTCAAAGAATGCACAGGAAAAACTGTTCTAAAAATCTCTCTTGAAAGAAACTGAATTAATTTGCATTAAATTTAACTTGCAGAATTTAAGAACGAAGTACGGGTAAATCAAGAGAGTCAAACACTTCAAGTATCTCGGTGAAATAAAAGAGCAAAAGGGGCTCGAAAAGAAAGAGTGTTAGATTGCAGACAATCAGGGAAACGTATGGGAGAGCCCATGACAGCTACAACAAGAAGTGCGTCTCGATAAATATGAAGGTTACACACTACATCACAGTGATCAAATCTGAAGCTATGTGCACAAACATAACTTCAATTCTCAACGGAAAAGGCGATCTGGAAAGCATCCAGAACTAATAAGTAAGGATTGTGAGAAAAGTTCTTGGCCCAGAAAAAACACAGCATGGATACAGACTGAAATACTGTAAAATAAACCTGGTAACAAACATTACAAAATGAAGATTGAAATTTTATGAATTTGGTCAAAGAAGATTAGATGGGTAGATCATATAACTAATGAGGAGGTATTGAATAGGATTTGGGAGAAGAGATGTTCGTGGCACAACTTGACTAGAAGAAGGGATCGGTTGGTAGGACATGTTCTGAGGCATCAAGGGATCACCAATTTAGTATTGGAGGGCAGCGTGGAGGGTAAAAATCGTAGAGGGAGACCAAGTGATGAATACACTAAGCAGATTCAGAAGGATGTAGGCTGCAGTAGGTACTGGAAGATGAAGAAACATGCATAGGATAGCGTAGCATGGAGAGCTGCATCAAACCAGTCTCAGGACTGAAGACCACAACAACAACATGGTCAAAGACGCCAGCAATGACGCTCACACACAGAAATATAACATACATACGAAATTTTAAGTGTCTCTAATGGTTCCAGCAAGCTAAGAAGGACTTCAAGAGAGCCCATATAGAAGCAGTGAAAGTGATAGATGTGAGGTAACGGGCGAGCTGTGACGCCCTGGAAGTTGACATGGCCACGCTGAGACCTCGGCGGGCCGCGGCTCGGCGGCAGCCACGCTCTGCCGAGCGTTAGCCGGGGTCCAGGGAGCGCGTGGCTGGGAATTCCATGTTGACACTGTGACGAGGACTGTGCTTTGTGTCGATGAAGCAGATTTGTATGCCGGGAGTACCAAAGATGGCGGACTTTGTGAGACCATAATGGCAGACATTCCGCAGTTCATGTAGAAATTAATAGTAGCCGGATGAATCCATGATACCTCAAAAAGAAACATGTACATTACCATTATTTGCACGACGATTCTGATGATGTAATAAGATTTACAATACCTTTATTAACTTAAAGTTTAGTATCTGCCTAAATTACACAAGTAGCACCCAGCAACGAATTTCCAAAAGCTAAGCGTTACATCCGATTTTGTTGATCGACGTGTAGACCTAAATAGGTATAAGTTTCACGCATGCAACTTGAATAGTACATGAGTTATTGGAGGTAAAGGTGGAAGATTACAATCGATCGCGTCAGGCCATAAGTACTCCACAGTTACACGAAGAAACGGTAGCAGCATGCTTATAAATATATTTATTCATCTATGTCTTTGTTTATATCCAATATATGCTATTCATGAAGAAACTGGTCAGTTATTTACTGTGTTTTAGAAAGGACAGAGGCGTTAGGCAACTGGCTACTTTTGCTTGCTATTCCTTTGATATACGTCTATTTAATTTGTTCATGTATTTAATAATGTGTGTTAGAGCTTGTTTATGGTCCAGCAGTAGGAATATTTAATTAATTTGAAGTTATTTAAATTGAACTCCAGTATTTCGATTGTGTTTAAATACACTACCGGCCATTAAAATTGCTACACCAAGCAGAAATGCAGATGATAAACGGGTATTCATTGGACAAATATATTATACTAGAACCGACATGTGATTACATTTTCACGCAATCTTGAGTGCATAGATCCTGAGAAATCAGTACCCAGAACAACCACCTCTGGCCGTAATAACGGCCTTGATACGGCTGGGCATTGAGTCAAACAGAGCTTGGATGGCGTGAACAGGTACAGTTGCCCATACAGCTTCAACACGATTCCACAGTTCATCAAGAGTAGTGACTGGCGTATTGTGACGAGTCAGTTGCTCGGCCACCATTGACCAGACGTTTTCAGTTGGTGAGAGATCTGGAGAATGTGCTGGCCAGGGCAGCAGTCGAACATTTTCTGTATTCAGAAAGGCCCGTCGTATAGGACCTGCAACATGCGGTCGTGCATTATCCTGCTGAAATGAAGGGTTTCGCAGGGATCGAATGAAGGGTAGACCCACGGGTCGTAACACATCTGAAATGTGACGTCCACTGTTCAAAGTGCCGTCAATGGGAACAAGAGGTGACCGAGATGTGTAACCAATGGCACCCCAAACCATCACGCCGGGTGATACGCCAGTGTGGCGATACATACACGCTTCCAATGTGCCTTCACCGCGATGTCGCCAAACACGGATACGACCATCATAATGCTGTAAACAGAACCTGGATTCATCCGAAAAATGACCATTCGTGCACCCAGGTTCGTCGTTGAGTACACCATCGCAGGCCCTCCCTTTTGTGATGCAGCGTCAGGGGTAGCCGCAGCCATGGTCTCCGAGCTGATAGTCCATGCTGCTGCAAACGTCGTCGAACTGTTCGTGCACATGGTTGTTGTCTTGCTAACGTCCCCATCTGTTGACCTAGGGATCGAGACGTGGCTGCACGATCCGTTACAGCCATGGGGATAAGATGCCTGTCACCTCGACTGCTAGTGATACGAGGTCGTTGGGATCCAGCACGGCGTTCCGTATTACCCTCCTGAACCCACTGATTCCATATTCTGTAACAGTCATTGGATCTCGACCAACGCGAGCAGCAATGTCATGATATGATAAACCGCAATCGCGATAGGCTACAATCCGACCGTTATCAAATTCGGAAACGTGATGGTACGCATTTCTCCATCTTACACGAGGCATCACAATAACGTTTCATCAGCAACGCCGGTCAACTGCTGTTTGTGTATGAGAAATCGGTTGGAAACTTTCCTCATGACATCATGTTGTAGGTAGCGCCACCGGCACAACCTTATGTGAATGCTCTGAAAAGCTAATCATTTGCATCTTTTTCCTATCGATTAAATTTCGCGTCTGTAGCACGTCATCTTCGTGGTGTAGCAATTTTAATTGCCATTAGTGTATGTTTGTTAGTGTTCATTGGCTTGGAGACTTGGACGGAGCGGTCTAGCCAATCACAGCGCTCGTTAATGGTGGGACTGTATGGAAGTGAAGGGGGGGGGGGGGGAGGATCGTTTCGAGAGAGGACATGGGAGGGGCGGAAGAATGCGGCGTGAGGGACGGTCGTACAGGACACGGAGAGTTCCGGAGTATGGCACAGGACACGGGAAGTGCTGGACGCAATGGCGAGGGACGCACGGTCGTGAGAGAGTCTTTAACAGTGGAGCGGTTTGCGCGTGGTCGCGGAGGATAGAAATATTTCGGAGTGCTGACGTGTGCTCTTGTGTGATTTCCGTGGCCTCTGCAGTGTGTAATGGTCGCCTAGTCGTAGATATTGCTAATTGCTATAAGCGCACTATTTCACTCCCATTTACGGAGCTTGTTAGCACTTGATGTTAGGTTGGCGCCATTAAAATGCATTGTAGTAATCGCTGCTGCTTGTTGGATCGCTGCTGTGTCTCGATGCTGATGCTGGCTCTAAATCTGGTTGTCTAGGGTTAAAAATATGAGGTCCTGTGTTTTTGATGTGCTTTTGATGATAAATAACGAGCGAAACCAACAAATATTTAAACTTCAATTATCTATTACTCTGGTGGCCATCTGCATTCCACTGTCCACCAAAGACAATGACACAATACAAAGTAGTACTTCTTTTACATGTTCTTTGCATTGTTTATCCACCTCAAACAATAACACACAAACACACTTTACCAAAGTGACATTCCAACTGCGCTCCCGATCCTTCTTGCTGCTTGTATTTATAACATTGTCAAAGAACTACTAAAAGGAGATATAGTTTATAAGTCACATGTACTTCTGTTATCATAATTTGTGCAGAAAAGTTATTAATTTACAGCAGTTGACATAATTTAACATGTTATTAAAATGACAGACAGATTTGTTGACTTGACAGAATAATTCTTTGTTACAAAAAGGCCGTTTTTTAGAAGTTTGTCAACTGACTTCTCTAATTTCCATTAATAACTAAATAACATGAATTATTAAGAATTACACTGGTTTTCGTCTGAAATAGGAGTGATTACTTGAATACTGAGTGAAAACGCCCCTAGTGAACAAATAGGTTTCACTGGGTGATTTTTATTTAAGGAGATCCATAATACCAAAGTTGGCCACTATTTTTCGTACTTCGTATTAATTAGTTAAGATGAACTTAGTGTTTGTACATGATGACATTTGCTGTATCAGTGAACAAGTGATATTAACTTTAGTGTGGATCAGTTATTCAGTATGATTTAATGGGTTGACTGTTTATGGAAACATGTTATGCAATCATTGTTAACATACGCAATAACTTTTCTATAATCATAAATACTCGTTAAACTGGTTGAATTTAGAGGGTATCGCATACTTCGGTAAAGTAAAGCCTTTAATAGGTTCCATTACAAGTGAAAATGTAGTATGCGTTCAGAAGTGGATATCTCACGAGCTATGTTGTTGTTCATCACTAATTACGTGAAGTAGGACTCTATTGTTTCCCTGTTATTCAACTTATATTTTATTTAATTGCTGGACCATCGATACCAATAAGTGTTTTGCAGAAATATACCGCATACTATCGTACACATCATTTAAAGTCGTTAAGATAGCACCTTCAGATTTTATTTAATTGCAATCTTTCATTTATAAATTTATATCTTACATTCATAATTCGCATTTGTCGAGTGATAGAAACCTTCGGCCATTTGATTCATATGTGTTTTCTTGTCGTATAATGTAGACTCAGCAGTATTTGGCCTGTAATGCGTCAACTACGTATCGCTGACCCTAGACAACGAAACCAGCCAAAACTTTTAATATTGCAGCTGTGAGTTGGAGGGTACGTAGATGAGGGCCACATCACACCACCCTCATCACATTTTTATTTAAAAACCCGCATAGACAAGAAGAAAGTGTTCAATCATAAACTAAAATGTTAGGTAATAGAGCAAGAGAATGAGATTCTAAAAAAATAGGAGACAAGTGGACTGGAGAAACAGAGATGTCACGAAGGAATTGCCCGAATGTGACGGATGTTAGTAGGTGTGGTACACATGTACAGACAAACAGATGATTACAGTTACAGAAAAATTGGATGATTTATTCAAGAGAAGAAGCTTCACAAATTCCGCAAATCTATAACACGCTAGTCCCTCTCTGGCTCTTATGTAAGCAGTTATTCGGCTTGGCAGTGATTAGATCGTCAAAGTCCCGAGATGACTGGCGTGCCCTGCGCATAACACCCCAAAATTTTCAATTGTGGAGAGATCCGACGATCGTACTGGCCTAGATGAGGTCTGACAAGCACGCAGACAAGCAATAGAAATTCTCGAAGTGCGCGGGAGAGCATTAGCTTGCTGAAACTTAAGCTCAAGATGGCTTGTTATGAAGGCGACAATACGGATCGCAGAATGTCGTCCATGTACGGCTGTGCTGAAAGTGCGACCACAGGGGTCCTGATACGAAAAGAAAATGCATCGCAGGACATCACTACTGGTACCATACGATAGTGCAGTGCCTGTGTTGGTAAGAAGAACGATGTAATGTTCCTTCGGACAGGCATGCTTGCATACCGGGCAGCGACTTTCAGTTTAAAAGTCCTCCCCTGTACAGGAATTACATAATGCGTGTATGAGTACATGTTGTGACGCAGAAACGACGACTGTGGAAATTTGGGTTTGGCCATGAGTCCTGCACGGATAGCAAAAGCTGTTAAACGAACCGCTCGCGTAAAGCGGGAAATACGAGTGCGAGTTTCGGTGCGGAACATATTTTCACTGTCATCATTCCCTTATACAACTAATAATTGTTGGCATTGGCAACTGCGAATACATTTCATGTATCCCCCACTGATTGTTGGGCTACATGGCGAGCAACAGTCAGTTGGTATCCCATCGCAGTCCTGGGCGCCTATCCTGGGCGCCTACAGACATGTCTTGGGCCTGGAATCTAATTCTTTTCACTGATGAGCCCCCTTCCAACTCAGTCACGGTGACTAGAGAAGACATATCTGGAGACGCCGAGACAAATGTGGGACGCCAACCTCACTGTCGCCCGCCATACTTTCCGACAGCCAGGGTTGATGGTCTGGGGTGTTATTTGTTTTTATAGGATAATCCCTTTAGTTGTAATAGCACCCTTATGGCACAGCGGCAAGTCGGTGATATTCTACGCCCCGTTTTGTTGCCCTTCATGGCAAGCCATGTTGAGCTTATATTTCAGCAAGATAGTATTCTCCCTCACTCCTCTTGCCGAATCCTGCCTTGGACAGCAAGGTCTCCTGATCTCTCCACAATTAAAAACGTTTGGAGCATTATGGAAGAGCCCTCCAACCTGCTCGGGATTTTGACGATGTAATTGGCCAATTGGACAGAATTTTGCACAACATAACCTCAGGAGGTCAGTCAGTAAGTCTGTCAGTCAGTGCCAAGCCGAATAACTGCTTGGATAAGGGCCAGAGGTGAACCAAGGCGTTATTGACTTGCTCTCTCTTGAATAAATCATCCAGTTTTTTCTGAAGCTGTAATCACTCGTTTGTAGGTACAAGTACATCATTACAGCTACCAATAGTTACCAATTATGAGAGAGAGAGAGACGCGTTTTTATATACGGGGTGAACAAAAATTCGAGCACTCGTACGCCACAGCACCATCGCTTTGCGTTCTAGCAGAACAAAAATGGTTCATCATCATCATCATCATTTAAGACTGATCATGCCTTTCAGCGTTCAGTCTGGAGCGCAGTCCCCCTCACAAAAATGGTTGTAACAATAGTTGTAACAAAATTTCGTCCCTCGCATGTATCCGGTAGGAAATGCACATCACAAAAAGACAATTTGACAACACTGTAATCATATCTGCAACATGTATCTTCTTTCAATATATTGTAGGTGTGTAGCCCCTCTAGTGCAGTGGGTGGATGTTTGTGGTGGTATACGGAACGTCGAGAGTTTGATTTGGGTTAAGATGTAACTTTTTTTACACATAGTAATTGTGATTCATCCAGTAACGTTGTAGTATACACTGCCCATGCAACTATAGTTTTTTAAAGCTTAACATAACAATTAATGTTAAGACATGTCAAAAAGGTAATACTCAGCTTAAAATTAGTTTACTGTCGTTGGACAAAAATAACTACAAAACTTGTCAATGTAGAGGTTTCACATATACATGGACAGGGCACTTGTCATATTTTAAATGTACTATCAGAGACAGCGTGCCTTTCATAAAACGTATATAAAATTAGTCATCAGAGCAAAACGTACTCCCTGTATTTCCAGACTTTTAGCTACTTACTGGATAATGCTTCTGTGAACTCTTCTGAGTACAGTTACACTACCAGCACGGATATCTTTCACATTTCACCGGCGGATTAGGAAATATTTAGCTTGAATAACGTTGCACATTTCTACCAAAGTGTGCATGTGCAACATCATGTTACAAATAAAATCTCGGTCCAATATCGAGGGAAGTAATGTCTAGTGCGTCAGAAAATTAAGCGGAGGGTATCATGCGGTTCCCGCTGTCACTTGGTCCGCCACCATCTATGGCCTGTAATTGTCTTGTCCAACATTTAATAATAATAATAATAATAAACTGTAGTTGTAGAATACTTATCGTTTAAGAGAAAGTTTATGCTACAGCATTATTGGGCAGATCACAATT
This sequence comes from Schistocerca serialis cubense, assembly GCF_023864345.2. NCBI lineage: Eukaryota > Metazoa > Arthropoda > Insecta > Orthoptera > Acrididae > Schistocerca > Schistocerca serialis. Next base: position 969,647,892 of record NC_064638.1, read on the forward strand.
AGAAAAAATTAAAAAATACTTCGCAACTCACAATCAAACTCCAGAATACTAATGTTCCAACATAAAACCCTATCTCTTGCACTAACAGGGTTGCACAGCTACATAGTCTTGTCTCTGATGTCCATTTTCTACCGAAAATACGCACGGAACGAAATTTTGTTAGACATTTTTGTAATACATACAGGGTGATCATTTTAACTAAGGACAGTGAAATATGTAGAAAAATAGAGATAGTATCAAAAAAAGTTTTAATTCCAGTTTGCTTGTCTCGGAGAGGGGCACCCAATATAACACACTCGACCCGCCACCCATCCCTTGCGTTTGTGGTGGGATGCAACTTTGAAATCTTTAATGGCAACCCTCGTTTTTTATTGCAGATCACGATTCAATGGCAAAATATACATACATTTTGTCTGAAGCATTTTCTTCGTTCGCCGCAGATGACGCTGTAATCGGAGGAAAGCAACGGAATTGTCGCGCGGAGTGGCAGTGTGTTTAGAGGCGCCATGTCACGAATTGCGCGGCCCCTCGCGCCGGAGGTTCGAGTCCTCCCTCGGGCTTGGGTGTGTGTGTTGTCCTTAGCGTAAGTTAGTTTAAGTTAGTTTAAAGTGATATGTAAGTCTAGGGACCGATGACCTCAGCATGTTGGTCCCTTAGGAATTCACACAAACAACAGCAACGGGTAAACAATCATAATTTACGACATGCTACTCAATGGCCCTTTAATATCCAATGGCACGTGGGATACCATCTCCATCCCGAGAGGGAAAGACAGGACAGTATTTCACGTCTTGTAATTGGAAACCCCATTCGCAACGTTGTGTTCTTCCGACATATCGAACAGGGGACTACCCGACGAGCTGCTGTGGCCGTGGCTCGAGGCGAGCGCTACTCTACTTTTCAAATAGGAGGAAGTGTTCAAAAGTAGTGCCGCCAACTTCAATGCACTTAGTGATCCAGTTTTCAAATGACCGTGCACAGGACAAAAGCCTATCTGCGGTAATGTCAGCACAGGCTTTTCTGATGCGGTCGACCCTGTCTTCATGGCCTGTCACACTTGCTGGTACACTTTATATTTCAAATATTCCCACAGAAAGAAATCCGGGTCGTTAAATCCGGCGACCTAGAGGTCCAATTAATAGGGCCACCTCTACCGAGCCACCTACCAGTGTAAACACTAATACCTCCCGTGCTTCAGTTGCGTAATGCGCTGAATAATAGTCAAGCTGAAGCCACATGCGTTGTCTAACGTCCAGGGCAATAATACCGGTGGTTGCTATTCCAAAAACGTTCGATATTTGCGTCTATTCAACGTGCTGTCGATAAAATACGGACCAATGAGTTTGTTCCCCATGCTGACACACCATACGTTAACCAACCAAATCGGCACCATGAAGTTCCTGGCGCAGTCACACGTGGTTTGGTTGATACTTATGACGACACTGTATTGTGACAATACTACCTCCGGGCGTACCGGAACCGCGGTGTAACTGCCGGGCGCTTATCCGTGGGTTATTGTGCACTGCTTCCAGTACAGCTATTTCTTTATCTTCTCCTGTAACACGTTTGCATCGTTTCCTTTTGCCGCTCTGTATGCTGCCATCAGACATAAAGACATTCTCAGCCTTGTAGAAGAACGAAAGAGAGGGAACTTTCTCTGTAAAACGCTCGGCATACCAGGCAACTACAGCCTCAACATTTCTCCAACATTCTCTGTAAGTTAGGATCATTTCAGGTTTTTCTCCTGTGGTTGCAACACTCGTTGTCCACTAGAACGCCTGTTCTCCAAGTGATAGGTACGTGTACAAGCTATAAATACTGCACAAGTATTGCTATACTTAAAGCTGGTGTTTTTTCTACATCTGGACGATATTTGAGCTCCGGTCGCTGTGTACTACCTGTTATGATACGTCGTAATTTCCTACACGGCCATGGAGGCTCGTCGAGTAGTCCCTTGTTCGAAATATCTGAGGAATACAACTCACACACGGATTGGGTTCAAATGGTTCAAATGGCTCTAAGCACTATGGCACTTAACATCTGAGGTCATCAGTTCCCTAAGACTTAGAACTATTTAAACCTAACTAACCTAAGGACATCACACACATCTATGCCCAAGGCAGGATTCGAACCTGCGACCGTTGCAGCAGCGCGGTTCCGGACTGAAGCGCCTAGAACCGCTCGGCCACCGCGGCCGGCACGGATTGGGGTAGTGGAACGGATGTGGTATCGTTGGATGTCCCCACCTTGATAAATATATTGGAACTGTAACTTTTCTGATCCTGTGTGTAGTTTTCAAGATATTTCAATGTCTTAAGTTAAAATAAACATCCTGTACGTATACAGCGTCTCAATAAAACACCGACAAACTCTACCAACAGATTCCTTGTACAGAAATAACTTAAAAAGACTAGTAAATATTGGCTCTAAAATGCATACCCGATGATACATGAGCACTTGTGTATCTTCTATACTATGAAACAGATCTCATCTTTGTTTTCCATATTTTGGGAGGAGGAAGTATTGACCAAAACAAGAAAAAAAGTCTAGTAAACATGAGATCCAAAACACTTTGAGAGTTATCAGCACCTTTCATCTTCGCAAGTGTGAAACATATCTTTCTGCTAAATAAGTGCTAATGGGTCCTAAGAATTGCGTTTTAGGGCCCATATTTAATAGACATTCCTTTCTTGTTTCGGTCCCTACTACCTCCTCCCAAAGTATGAAAAGCAAAGAGGTTGTAGTAGAAAGAAAGTGTTTTATACTATGGAAGATGTACAAGTGCTCTTAAGTTATGCGCCTTAGAGACCTTGTTTACTAGATATTTTGTTCTTGTTTGGGCATATATATATATATATATATATATATATATATATATATATATATATATATATATATATATATATATATAGAGGTAGAGCTGTAAATGTGGAAACCCAGTTTGTTTTTGCTGTATAAAACAAATGTTCACTTCTCTTTCAGCTTCAAAAATTAGCCAAAGCTAATTCATAATGTTTTAGCAATGAATGTAATATTATGAAACACAAAAACTAAATGTGATAAAAATTAAAAAACGTTTTCTGCTTGCACAACAACTCACTAATTTTTCAAGAAGTGCGGGTAATGTGGAAACGCCTTAAAATTGTGGGAAACTGACTACTTCAAGCGAAAACTACTGAAAATGTTAGAAACTATTTTATTTTATATCAGATTTAAATTATACAAAAATATTTTTAGAAAAAAATGGATCAAATGGCTCTGAGCACTATGGGACTCAATTTCTGAGGTCATTAGTCCCCTAGAACTTAGAACTAGTTAAACCTAACTAACCTAAGGACATCACACACACCCATGCCCGAGGCAGGATTCGAGCCTGCGACCGTAGCGGTCTCGCGGTTCCAGGCTGCAGTGCCTAGAACCGCACGGCCACTTCGGACGGCCAATATTTTTAAACCCAACTTTATTAGAAAAATGCTTCATAAGTGAAGTTCACTTGCAAAAATTGCGTATGTAAATATCTCCACACAAAGAGTGATTCCACTCCTCACACACTACACACTTAATCAACAATTCTCCCCGAATGTCTTTGGAAAATGCGCCTTCACAAAAAATACAAACTGCATCTTCTTCAGTAGCTTTTTCTTTCCCAACTGCGAGATCCAAATGTTACTCGCCTGAAGAGGCTCTTCATCTGAATCCTCAGATAACTTAAGACGTTTTTTGCAGCGTTTTCTAGGAGGAGATTCACGTTTTTTCTTGCTTTTGCCAAGTGCCTTACGAAGCTCCTGTTTACCCTTCAGTAAGGAGTCTGCAAGGCGTGTTTTATAAGGCGAAGATGTCAAAACAGCTGATGAACCTGGCTTACGACCTCTGTAGGAAACCGTCCTCTTTAGAGGAGGGACTGGCATGATATCTTGTGGAGACACAGACGTATTTGATGAGGAATTTGACAACGATGTTGACCTTCTGTTTTATCCATTTCAATGAGATACTACACCTACTGTATCTCAATAGCATCAGGTAGTACAATCTTACATCCAAGTACTTACACATTCTTCAGGTGACATATCACTATGCAAAAAGCTTTGAAGTGTCGTCTGAGGTACACTGAAAGCTTTTACTACTCTTCTTAACCCCACCTGCTTTCCCTTGAGGCTATTACATCCTTAATCATGTTTTCAGCATCCCACTTCTTCACAATAGCTCTTGGTTTCCGATTAGTTAGCTTTCGTGGCGTCTAGAAACAGACTCAAAACGTATTAGAAGTGATGTATTTGATGTTGGTATTGTGGAAACGTTTCCACAATGCCATTGTATGTATGCTTCCACGTTACCTACACAATGGCCATTTTAAATTTCGGTAGATTACATTAAGCAACTATCCATTTAAGGTTGGGAACTGCTAAATCCTTCTATGCACCTCCCTTTATAAGCTACCAGACGTAAAGAAAGATAAGTACAAAGTATATAGATAATTATAATAGCACAACTTACCTCGGAAAAGGTTTAGAAAATGCGCGGGCGTAAATTGCATCACCGTCACGGCGTCAGTTGCTCAACTAACTTCTAACCCTCTACCATGACAAATAGGAACTATTGCAACAATTTCTGGCCTCTCCACTAGAGTAAAGCACTCTGCAGGCCAGATACTCGACGTTACCACATTACCCACACGCTTCCACATTCACACCCCTACTTGTGTTTGTGTGTGTGTGTGTGTGTGTGTGTGTGTGTGTGTGTGTGTGTGTGTGGAGGGGGTTTATATGAATCTTCACTGAAATATAATTTTCAAAATAATACTCCCTTCATGAATACGTTAAGGAAATTTCAAGATTAGATTTCCTTGCATACCTACCTAAAATATCAATTTGTAACATGCTGCCGCTATTTTCCGCAGTAGTGTTCGTGCATTTATTGACCAAAGAAATCTTTCGAGTTAGAGAAGAATTTAAAATCAGTTAGTCTAAGTTTCCTACTTTTTAATTGCCACAGTGCCAATCACACTTTTTGTGTCTTTCTTCCACAGGAGTCTGTGTACGCAGTAAAGGCGCTGCAGTAATTCTCCGCGTCTTGAAGACGGCAGGCAGCAACTGTACTTGTTACGTAGCCACCGTAAATCACCATGGAAACGTGCGCCGTACATCTACAACGAAGGAGATTAGTTGCGACCCAGCGAAGTAAGAGGAACACGGTTACCAGAGCTACACAGCACTGCTTTCTGCGAACAAGCATGGAAGCAGGTTTTCTCATTAGAAGATACCAGGCACTCTTGGGTACTTTGTTTACTCATACGTCTGCTTCTTCTAATATTAGTACGTTTTGGCTTCTCTGTTCTCATGTACACCTTTAATACGATTCCTAGTGAAATTCTTGTCGAATATACTACAAATATCTTGAGAATAGACATATTTTTTGAGTCTCTAAATACTCAGTTTTCTATGCGTTTTAATTTTGAAATATTTCTGTCAGGATGCCCCGTTGTGCATCATTCTTCAATACAGCCAAGAGTTCCAGAAGTCCCGCAAGGGATCGCTCCAGATACTTCAGAGGCATCTCAGCCTTCATGCTTAAGAACAATTCAGTGTCTTCCAAAACTGAATCCACAGGAAGCTCAGATAACGCGGCGATCAACTTTCCATTTATCTCCTCTACCATTCCATCTTACCCACATTACATATACAATGCCACGAACAACCCATTTATTCAAAATTAGCTTGCAACACCCTTTACTAAACCACCTACAGAAAACCGTAAATTAGACTGACTTTACTTACGAGCCGAAAAGGGTATTGCCGACGGCAATCTCCCTCTACGGTCTTAAAATTCCTACGCATTTTGATTAAACGTCGGCCAAAGAAGGAAGGAAAATAAGGATTTCTCCCGTCGATGTCATTAGGGACGAGTCATCAAAGAACCACAAATATTACCTATCATATAACTTAAAAGTCCTTTTTCGAGTCATTTTGTTACAATATAATACACTTGTGACTCGAATGAATATTCTGCGCTTTCGTGGACTTAATATCGAACTCTCCTTCATCACATTATCAACAACTATGGTGTGCTGACGCTCTTTACGAACATTCCTCAATCTGGAACCATCCTTACATTCTTCCATCGTAACTTGAAACAACAAAAAATTGTTAGAGAATGAAAACTTTCCCAAATCTGCTGCTCTCTGCATCTGAACTTCAGTAGCCCCACCACTGGTCCTGGAACAAGAGTGTAATATTCCATTTCACACAATTATCTCCTCATATATTATTCATATTATTAATCCATTTAAATCAACCCCTGTCCTATACCTTCCACCGTTGAGCACTATTCGCGACAAATATTTCATTTGTATGCTGTTCTTTGACCGCAGACTGTATGAAATACGCGTTATGAAGATAGTCCACGAGAACTGCTTTTTCATAGGTTTTTTTATTTATGGCTACCGATTTGGCATGGCTCATTTTCGCGCTCTACGCAATAAGATCATAATCAAATAGTATTTACGGTTCCCAGCATGGCTCATTTTCAAGCTGTATCCCGTAAGATCATAAATAAATAGCATTTATCATCGTACTGCGAAGAGCTTGAAAATGAGCCATGATCAAAATCAGTAACAATAAATTAAAAAATCTATAAAGAAGTAGCTCTGGTGGATATCACTACAATACATTTTATGAAACTTCCTGGCAGATTAAAACTGTGTGCCCGATCGAGACTCGAAGTAAAGCTGTGAGGACCGGGCGTGAGTCGTGCTTCGGTAGCTCAGATGGTAGAGCACTTGCCCGCGAAAGGCAAAGGTCCCGAGTTCGAGTCTCGATCGGGCACGCAGTTTTAATCTGCCAGGAAGTTTCATATCAGCGCACACTCCGCTGCAGAGTGAAAATCTCATTCTGAATACATTTTATACTTTTGGTTGGCTCATTTCTTTCGAAAATCTCTATTCCCTAAAAAAAAAACATCAATTAGTGGAAACGAACAGCATTTCCTTCATTATATTCCTTTGAAATATAAACTGCTAAGAAACTAGTCTCAGTCATATTCTCAACTATACATTAACACTGTAAACAATATATTACAAAAGCATCAAATTTTTTTATTATCTTTGACTTAATCATTTTCAGCCCCGTTTCTGTTCTTGTGAAATAGGTACTCCTGGTTAATTTTCTATATTAGGTTTACAAACAGTGCAACCGTTTTATTGTGGTTTTTCTACCGAACAGAATGAATTCCGAGATTTGATTTATAGTGACGTTTCCTGTTAAACATGTTGTTATTTGAAAAAATATCGTCGGCAAATTAGTCAGAAAAACTGTATTTGTTAGCTTAGTCACTATTTTTAACAAATTTTTCCGAGAATACAGTAACTAATATTCAGAACTTACATTTATAGTTGTTCTCGGAAAAAAATTTCCAAAAGCAACAAACTTCCAAACTAAGAAACATACGTTTTTTAATTACTTTCCAAATGCAATTTTGTCAACACATGAAATACATCACCTTGTACAATGCAGTATTGAGTATCCATAAATAAATCGATGTACACGCTATAGTTCAAGGCCTACAATAGGAAACCAACCAAATGATTAAATAATATTTTACAGAAATAAAAACGAGGCACATGACACACAGGGGCCGAAAATGTGTGAATCAATGGCAGTAAAGAAAGAAAAATGTAAGCCTTTACAAAACCAGATTTAATTAGCAAACATGGTAAACGCCGCCATAAGCGTCTAACCTCAGCCAAATGATAATTTTTCTATAGCAGTTATGAGAATTAATCAGCAAATTTTCGTCCAGTTGGAAAAATTTTCCTTGGCTGATGATACATTTGAAAAATTGCAAACAGAGCTGTGCAACCCGTTTGCATCCAAACGATGATATCGCCTCAGGTATTGCAAATTCTGTAGGAAAAAAACCACTCGATTAGGCGCTAGGCTATTCTGTGTCACCGAGAATTACAAGCAGGTCGTAAGAAGTTCCGTAATATTGGCACCACTGCAGTGATATAAACGATGGGAGCTAGGGCAAGGGTAACATATGGCACCTCGTAAGTTAAGTTTCCTCCGAAGTTCTGAACTCGCTGAAGCTCAGAAGTAAAGTAATGATGCCCGGGCAGCAGTTATCTACAACTTGGACAACAGCTGGAATTAACGTTGCACCGGATATATTGAAACTGGAATTAATAATGCGTAATCCGAGTTTCTTGACGCTTTACTTGTACCTAGCAGGTAGCTGTCACAACGGAATTCGTTTTATCTCATAATACTGTTGCAACACCGCTGGTTTAATCCCTCTGCAAAAAGAGCACAACTCTGTAGTCATCAGCACATGGACGTAAAAACATGAGAAAAATCTTATCGTCAACGTCGGCAGGTGCTACCGGTTGATTGGCTGATTGAATATTCACCTGCTTGTAGAATATCTATTCAGTTTTATCGTTAACCTACACTTTCCTAGATGTGACTGACTTGCACATAAAAAATCATCTCATTTTCCTGATAAAACTCGCAACCAAGACAAATTCTCAGTCATAGGATCTGTATTTTTGAATTTCTTCCTTACTGGAGATAAAATTCAATTTCTTCCAGTGTTATTATTTTTCATAACATAAGCAGAAAACGAACTTTACACTACCACAAGCGCAGAGTTGACTATGTACGTATAGTCATAGCACATATTCCGTTATAAAAGTAATATCTACAACAAAGAGCTGGTTTGAATCAATTTACTTAAATTTATATGTGGCAGACTACAATAAACTACTATTGTGAATAAACTGCTTTTGTTAATAAAATGAAAAAAATACACCACAGAAGGTGGCGCAACTCCTCAGGATAACGAAACTCGATGCTTTTTAATCTTAATAGTGGTTGGAAATAACAACAGTAAATATATTGTTAGTAAAGAAAGTGGCTCTACTTATAATCGACATGTCACTGATCGCTATTTATGAAATATATCCCAAGTTTCGTGTTTCTTGTTCAGAGTCGATATTAAGTTCTCTAACGACTCCCACACACAGATAACTTCAGTGCATATAAGATTATGTAAACAGAATTGAAATAACTTAGTCTTTAATATAAAGAGTAAATATTAATTCACAAAAGTTCTTGCCGGCCGGAGGGGCCGAGCGGTTCTAGGCGCTACAGTCTGGAACCGCGCGACCGCTACAGTGATATCCTTAGGTTAGTTAGGTTCAAGTAGTTCTAAGTTCTAGGGGACTGACGACCTCAGATGTTAAGTCCCATAGTACTCAGAGCCATTTGTACCATTTTGAACATAAGTTCTTATCATAAACTATTTAGCGGAGGGGAGAGGAAATCACCTTATTGTTACTGTTTCCTTTTCTGTGAAGGGGCCGAATTCTCAACCCTTATAGTTTGCTTGCAAAAATAAAATTAACCTTCAGAAGGGAAAGAGGGAACGAAATGAAACGTCACAGGTTGAGGCGGTATATGATCTTACTTCGATGTTTACAAAACTGAGTCAAATTTACAATTTGCTTGGCAGACTGATCCTTCTTACCGCTATGACGCTGCACAGCGTCTAGCAGGGATCCATGGGCTGATTTCGTTGGGAAAGGTTTCATAAAGGCGTCGTAGCCCCTGCTGAGGAAAGTTGGCTCATAGCTGTTGTAGCCGGTTCTTGATATCCTGGATGCCCAGCAGGGGACAGGGTTGATGTCCAGGTCGGTACCGCACATATTCAGTTGGGGATCATTCTAGCCACAGGAGTACCTCAACGTCACTTAGATACTTCGTAGAGACGCTTGCCTTGTTTGTAGGAGCATTGTCCTGTTGAAAAATGGCACCACAATACTGTCTCATGAGAGGAAACAGCCGCAGAACAGCCTGACTCACCATTATGCCGCCAGAACTTCGTCAGTCACTAACCAACCGTGACCTTAAGTCACTCCCGACGGCTTCCCACGCCATGACGCCAGGAGAACACTGCTATGCCTCTCCAAAACATACGAAAAAAGAGACATCTTCTCAGGACGCCGCAAGACCCGGCGATGATGGTCATGCGATATAGCGGAGAACTGCGATTCATCGCTGCACGCAATACAACGTTACTCATCAGCGGTTCTTGATTCCCCGTCACGGCATCACTGCGAACGCAGTCATCGATGTTGTGGGCTTAACGGTAGCTTGTGCATGGAATGGTAACTTCCTAGTCTAGCTTCAGACAGTATCCGACCAATGTTCTTGAATAACACAGACTATCGCAAGGAGTCCATTACTCGTTCTCGGACTGCAAGCGCAAATTACGATGTGCTTGAGGCACAATACGGCGATACTCTCTTGTGGTGGTCTGGAATCCTGACGAGTATGCTTCCCCTCGCGTCGCGTCGCGTGCGAATGCTCCGCAAATCTGGATATCGTACGATTCGAGCGGTCCACCAAATGGGTTTATGAACAACAATATCCTAATTGCCGTATCCTACATCATACGACCTTTGCTGCTGTGCACCAACGTCTGCGTGAGACCGGGTCATTTTGCAGATTACCTGGACGGGAACGCCGTCGCACGGTAAGAACGCTGCAATTTGTGGAAGCTGTCTTGCAGCATGTGGAGCGGGATCCTTCAATCAGTACTCTTGCAATTGCACGTAACGTGGGGACGAATCAGACTAATGTAAGAACAGTCCTTCGAGAGCAATTATTACGTCCATTTCACATACAACGTGTCCACAACCTGGAACCAGTTGATTATCCACCCGGAGCACAGTTTTTGCAGTGGTACCTGGAACAGTGTGAAATGTATCCTACATTCCCATCCTCTGTGTTGTTTACCGATGAAGCAACGTTCGGGCGTGATGGAGTCTTCAACATGCACAATTCTCATGTTTGGAGTGAGGATAACATACATGCCACAGTTACTAGCGCCCATCAAGTGCGGTTCTTTGTTAATGTGTGGGTCGGTGTTGTTGGGGACTGTTTAATTGGGCCGTATCCGCTACCTAGGCCATTAAATGGCAGGCACTATTACAATTTTCTCGCCAGTGCATTACCAGAATTGCTGGAAGACGTCCCGCTCCCTACAAGACAACGCATGTGGATCCAACACGACGGTGCGCCGGCACATTTCATTCGTCGTGTGCGTCGATTCCTGGACCGACGATTACCAGAAACGTGGATTGGCAGAGATGGTCCTGTACCATGGCCTGTTCGATCCCCACACATGTCCCCTCTGGATTTTTTGTGTGGGGAGAGATGCGCAACCTTGTTTACGCAACTCCTGTTGCATCAGAAGAGGATCTGGTTGCCTGGATAGCAGCAACAGCAGCAGCAGGAACAATGCAGGGTACTCCTGAGGTTTTTGCCTGTGTCAGACAGAACATGATCGGACGGTGTAACCTTTGTTTACGTGTCAATGGAGGCATTTATGAAAATCTAGTGTAATTGAAATTCGGTTGTGTTAATGTGTTGTCTGTTGGTCATAAAAAAATGGAAAAGTGTTAGTTGGTTTAATTAATTTGCCACCAAAGAAATCTTCCTCTACCGGTTTAAATACTCCTCATAGGGAAAAATGACATTATGGAAAAATATTTGTTTTGATGTCCCCTAAAACCTCCTAGGGTTTGTCGGTTTAAATCCTTTTCACCCTGTATACATCCCACCAGGTCTGATAACAAAACTAAACATGAACAGCAATAATGCACTCTAATGGCTGTTCCACCTATCACCAAGAATTGCAACTCCAATATTTGAATACTCATATTGAGTACGTGTACGGAGTTACAGAGACATCCGACTATATCTATTGGCTGCTTCACTTTTTCGTCAGGCTGCGTATGTACTGAACACTTGAAGATATTGTCACACTCCTATGTGACTTGTGGATCCTCAAGAATCTACGTAGATTTTTGTTGTAATAGCAATGTTCAATACAGTGTAATCCCGGTCAACTTCGTTCTGACAGACGAAACTATGGCAATTCCTGGATTGCTGATTTGAAGGGCAATATTTCAAAGTTGTTTCGGAGAAATGTAAGTATCCCTGATCTGAACATGTGACTTAGTTCTATCTCCCGGGTAAGTTCACTGTATTGTACAGAAAATTTCGGCAGATATGTCGTTCAATTCCTCCCTTCAGGTCGACAGTATTAGTAGCATTATCAGGTGCACTGAGACAATCAAAAACGATATCCATGTCTTTACAACTACTATTGCCAATGAAAAACTCACCAGATGCTTTAGTGAAAACTTTGTTACAATTCATTCGGGTCCAAACAGAACAACGATAGCCTCAAAGTTTATAGAAATAAGTACATTTCAAAGCTTAGGTGAAAAACCCTTGTTTCCGCTACGTTGTCTGTGTACGTGAACTCTGACTACAAATAACACCAATAGACTCCTCATTCGAGTGTGCCAAATTCAAGATTTCATTTCTTTTTCGTGTTAGAGTAAGGCTACTTTTGTGCTACGCAATTACGACTACATGTCCTCCACCGAGTCTTTCTGCCAGTTCTGATTATTCCACAAACTGTTTACAGGACTGAACATCAGTGGAATTGAGAGACAGGCTCAGAGCGTTATTTGGAAATAAATAAGAAATGAGTTATCTGCAAGGCCAATCAGTGCTGTTATTTACGCTGCGCCACGGAACATCAATAATCGATGAGACGCGTGGCGGATCGAAATAGGTTTCCCTCGGGCCGGCCACAACAGCGCTCATCCATCAAAAGAGTCGGCAAAATTGTTTTGTTATACATTCGGAAAGTTCATGAATTTACTTTAGCCAAATCGCCTACTACGAGTAAAACGACATCGAGTTTCACTCTTATGTTCCTTTAACGTGATTTAGCCGAAACCCATACTGGATATTGTTGACCCATTTTATTTATTTATGTATTTATTCCAAAACTGTTTGGAAATTTTCTAGATGTATCTCCAAAAGCTTACACGTGAATATTATTCATCGTTAAAAGTGACTTTGTTCACAGCTAGTTGTAATTGTCTCACTGCTTGAAAAGGCTACAGGCGCTTGATGTATGAGGGTTGAGAAGAATCCTAAGGGTCTTAGGGACAGAGAGAATGACCAATGAAGAAGTCTTCAGCAACACAGGAAGGAAAAAATTGTTTGCGAGACAATGAAGAAGCTGAGGGACCGATGATGTAGCCACCTATAGAGACACTGCCCCTACATTCTGAAAGTAATGCCTGGGAAGAATATCCAAGTCAGAGACAATAAGATCTCAAATTGACAGCTTACTCCGAACTGCAGAGACTGAGAGAACTGGAGAATGGGAATCGATGCAGAATAATCTATGGAATTAAAAAATAAAAAAAATTGAAAAAAAACGATGGTATTACTTTGGTTTGATTATTAGTGGGACTTGATTAACTATCGTCAACAACGCCCGGATGTTCTGCAATTTGAACTCATCAAGTGTCAAGGCTGTAACGGATTGTAAAAATTATAGTATGAACAGTAGTGAGGTGCAGTTGGTTTTGACTTCATACTAGTTCAACGTACAGGTAACACATCAGTTCAGCCATCAACATCCCTCTTGCTGCTGCACCTTGTCCAGTGCCATCTCTCTAGGTTCCCATAGGTAATTATCTTGGTCTCTTCTTGCTAACTGGACTCCAGCAAAGAGCATTCTTGTTCAGTCTACCAACCTTTTGATTGGCTATATTTATCATTACTCCATTCACTACAGTTTCTCGATGATCCATTCTATTGTTTTCATTTACCTGTCAGGTGTTTCGAACAGGGGTGACTCGATTACTCGCTGAGCCCTCAGCTTTTGAATAGAATTTCGTCCTGGAATCCCATGCTTCGCAGTCACATGTCAAAACTCGTAATACGCACTCATTGTTGACATTCGTTTTCAGACACTGAGTAACTTGTATTTGAAAACTCCGTCTGTTTTATCGCTAGCTTCCCAAATGGTTTTTATTCTTCTGTTCCCTTCTGTTGCTGTCTATTCAGTCATTGTCTTCATCTGCCCCAAACACAACAGTTCCCCAGCTTGTCTGAAGACTTCATTGATATCGTGGTTGGCGTTAACAGTCCCGCAAAATTTTGTAAATGTCATCACAGTCGCCTTCCACTGTAAACGTTATTTATTTGAATTACTGCGGTTTCTATCATGTGGCCTGTATCAAATGGTTTCACGTGCCAGAACCAAAAAATTTTCGGTTGTGTGTACGTGTTATCATACCTGTATGTTGTTTTTTTACCTGTAAGAGTTAGTCTACATTAAATCAAAGTGATGCTGTGTACACCGTGAAAATTGCATCATTTACTTATACTGTTACCTTTGTTAACAACTTTAATCTGAATCACACCAAAACAGTGCTCTCGTACACTGTCTGCATGACAGCTATCTACACTCCTGGAAATGGAAAAAAGAACACATTGACACCGGTGTGTCAGACCCACCATACTTGCTCTGGACACTGCGAGAGGGCTGTACAAGCAATGATCACACGCACGGCACAGCGGACACACCAGGAACCGCGGTGTTGGCCGTCGAATGGCGCTAGCTGCGCAGCATTTGTGCACCGCCGCCGTCAGTGTCAGCCAGTTTGCCGTGGCATACGGAGCTCCATCGCAGTCTTTAACACTGGTGGCATGCCGCGCCAGCGTGGACGTGAACCGTATGTGCAGTTGACGGACTTTGAGCGAGGGCGTATTGTAGGCATGCGGGAGGCCGGGTGGACGTACAGCCGAATTGCTCAACACGTGGGGCGTGAGGTCTCCACAGTACATCGATGTTGTCGCCAGTGGTCGGCGGAAGGTGCACGTGCCCGTCGACCTGGGACCGGACCGCAGCGACGCACGGATGCACGCCAAGACCGTAGGATCCTACGCAGTGCCGTAGGGGACCGCACCGCCACTTCCCAGCAAATTAGGGACACTATTGCTCCTGGGGTATCGGCGAGGACCATTCGCAACCGTCTCCATGAAGCTGGGCTACGGTCCCGCACACCGTTAGGCCGTCTTCCGCTCACGCCCCAACATCGTGCAGCCCGCCTCCAGTGGTGTCGCGACAGGCGTGAATGGAGGGACGAATGGAGACGTGTCGTCTTCAGCGATGAGAGTCGCTTCTGCCTTGGTGCCAATGATGGTCGTATGCGTGTTTGGCGCCGTGTAGGTGAGCGCCACAATCAGGACTGCATACGACCGAGGCACACAGGGCCAACACCCGGCATCATGGTGTGGGGAGCGATCTCCTACACTGGCCGTACACCACTGGTGATCGTTGAGGGGACACTGAATAGTGCACGGTACATCCAAACCGTCATCGAACCCATCGTTCTACCATTCCTAGACCGGCAAGGGAACTTGCTGTTCCAACAGGACAATGCACGTCCGCATGTATCCCGTGCCACCCAACGTGCTCTAGAAGGTGTAAGTCAACTATCCTGGCCAGCAAGATCTCCGGATCTGTCCCCCATTGAGCATGTTTGGGACTGGATGAAGCGTCGTCTCACGCGGTCTGCACGTCCAGCACGAACGCTGGTCCAACTGCGGCGCCAGGTGGAAATGGCATGGCAAGCCGTTCCACAGTACTACATCCAGCATCTCTACGATCGTCTCCATGGGAGAATAGCAGCCTGCATTGCTGCGAAAGGTGGATATACACTGGACTAGTGCCGACATTGTGCATGCTCTGTTGCCTGTGTCTATGTGCCTGTGGTTCTGTCAGTGTGATCATGTGATGTATCTGACCCCAGGAATGTGTCAATAAAGTTTCCCCTTCCTGGGACAATGAATTCACGGTGTTCTTATTTCAATTTCCAGGAGTGTATATGAGACGTCATTTGGACGGTCTACATGAGTTGTCATGTATACTGAGTACACATGTACTGTTTTATTGTGATTCAGATTAAAGTTGTTAACAATGGTAACAGAATATGTATTTTATGCTATTTTCACGATGTACATGGCGTCACTTTCGTTGAATGTAGCTCATTCTTACAGTTGAAAGACCCAACACACGGATGCGACACCGGCAAGTGTACGTGTCACAAGGTTTTGAGAATTTACATGTGCAAAACCACAGTTATACCACTTGACAATGGCTGCTTGACTGAAATTGGAATAGTTCAAGCAAATAACTTTTACAGGCAAAGGCGATTGTGATGTCTTTTACAAAATAAGTCTTTAGTGTTGATTTGTACAGTTTTGTTTTCGATTATTGTAACAGTATTAAGTTATTATTGACTTTTCCGTGACATGAAGTAAGCAGTGTAGGTCTTGAGGCAGTCATTAAGAATATGCTGATAAATCGGATTAAATTAAGCGGCATTTTCTATATCTTGTGAATTGAGAAATACACGAAAAGTTGACGAAAGAGCAGTTATTTAACAAAGGTACATGAGGTAAACGTCAATAGACGTTCTTATTATAGGGGGGCTCTGAGCACTATGGGACTCAACATCTGTGGTCATTAGTCCCCTAGAACTTAGAACTACTTAAACCTAACTAACCTAAGGACATCACACACGTCCATGCCCGAGGCAGGATTCGAACCTGCGACCGTACCGGTCACGCGGTTCCAGACTGACGCGCCTAGAACCGCACGGCCACACCGGCCGGCCTCTTATTATAAAGAAGGCCAAATAGAAGATAATCTCAAGAAAAGAAGCGAAATATTAATGACAAGGCGATAGTCTGGAGGAAACGATAATAAGAGTAGATAAAACTGACTCCGAACTGATGTGAGATCAAAATAATTGAAAAAAAACTGAAATAAGCTAATTATAAACTGACGTTGAGCTTACATTACGTTGCATCACTTAAAAAGGTACTGTAACTATCGAAATAGGTAAAATATAAGACATAAAATATACAGGGACAGCATCGAATTTTCGATTAAATAGCTCTACACTAATGATCATTTTTGAGTTCTGCTGCTGCTCCGCCATCTCTGAAACTGGCATGAGACATAACCTTCCGCTCACATTGACTAGTTGAATCTGCGATAATGCTGAGCAAACCAGTCTTAGGCAACGGTGCTACATATATACAGACGAGATAAGGAAGAGGGTACTGGGTTAACGGTCTTTATGATCTTCTTATACAGGTATGATTTATGCTTAAACTACTCAATAACATCAAAACAGGCTTAATGATGGAACTTACCTAGGCGGAGAAACTATTTAATTACACAGAGACGCAAAGACGCAAAGACGTTAGAGGGGCAGACTTCAGCTGCCGTATAACTATTACATATTAAACAATTTCTCGAGCGGTTCTAGGCGCTACAGTCTGGAACCGCGCGACCGCTACGGTCGCAGGTTCGAATCCTGCCTCGGGTATGGATGTGTGTGATGTCCTTAGGCTAGTTAGGTTTACGTAGTTCTAAGTTCTAGGGGACTGATGACCTCAGGAGTAAAGTCCCATAGTGCTCAGAGCCATTTGAACCAATTTATCACTAAGCTTGTCTGACAAACAAACGAAACTTCTTAAAAATCCCTATTGCATCTGCTTTTCTTAGCAGACGCACGTATTCTTGTACAATAGCGTAGGTCAACTATAATTTTGCAGAAGCACGATTGGCGCTTCAAATAAAACACGTTACTCCATGATAATTTCATTATTTAGGTACACATACTACACTGCCCAGTCACGTTAATATGACCACCTGTCTAAAGCCTGAATAACCACCTTCTGCAGCGCGAGGTGTGCCGGAAGAGAGTCAATGAGGTTCTGGAAGGTACCGTCAGGGATACAGAGCTATGCCGCCTTCACTGCCGTTTCTATCTGGGCTAGGTTTCTCGGTTGAGGATCCATGGCGCGAATAGGCCGATCGCGGTGGTCCGACAGGCTCCCGATTGGGTTTCATTCGGGGGAGTTCGGCGGATAGGGAGTAGGGTTAACTCTGGTGCGTCGGCCGCTTTGGCCGAGCGGTTCTAGGCGCTTCAGTCCGGAACCGAGGAACTGCTACGGTCGCTGGTTCGAATCCTGCCTCGGGCATGGATGTGTGTGATGTCCTTAGGTTAGTTTGGTTTAAGTAGTTCTGAGTTCTAGGGGACTGATGACCGCAGATGTTAAGTCCCATAGTGCTCAGAGCTATTTGAACCATTTGAACTCTGGTGCTACTCGAACCATACACATGGTCCCCAAGGATAAATGCATACCTAATGATCCATTGTGCCTTTCAGAATGACTTGATCACTGAGGGTGTGCCACGAGAACATTCCCCAGACCATAAAGTTCTCTCCAGCTTGCAGGGTGTTAGCTTTCAATCATTCCGCGCCGTGTATCTGTCTGGAGGAGCATAAAGCGTAATTCATCTGGAAAGGCCACCTGTTGCCTCTTAGTGGACGTCGAACTGTGGTATTCGCGTGTAATTTCCGGCTTTGGTAGTCGACGAATAGCAGTCAGCATGAATTCATGAACCAGGTACCCACTGCAGGGGCCCATATGCAGAAACGTTCGCTGAACGGTCGTTGAGGGGACACTGTTAAAGCCATTTGGTCATTGGGACGTTCAGTTGCATAACAGCTTCACATCTGTTCGCCCATAAACATGTCTATAGCCACCGTTCACCTCTGTCATCAACGACCTTCGTGCATCACAGTTGTCGCGGTGTCTTTTTTTTTTATTTCTTTATTGAATTTCGATACCCCATATGGGGAGGACTGGCAGCACCATAGGCGCCGGTCTTCAGCGAGAGACAGTACATAACATTTAAAACAACATAAAGGAGGAAATATGGTGAAACTTATAAAAGGGGAAACATAATGGAAGATAGCATAAAAAGGGGTGACTGTAAAAATAATGATAAAAATCTAAAAAGTGTACACAAAAAACCACACACTGTGAAGATTAAAAGTACGGCCGGAACACAAAAGTTGCGATGGGCGGCGTAGCACATAACAACCACGGACAACAACAAAGTCCAGCATACAATTAAAATCACAGCTCTTGACGTCAACGGAGAATAGCACCGAACGCAACACTGACGTAGCACACCGACGACAAGGAACAAACGGAGAGGATCTGCCAAGGGTACGGAGACGAGGAAGAAGGGAAGAAAGCGGGTGAAGGGTGGTGCTAGAGGGGGAGGGAGGATTGATGTCGGTATTGGATAGCGCCATTTTGTGCTGCACGTTATACTTTAACCACAGAAGCACGAGAACGGTTCACAGACTTAGCCACTTAAAATGCTTCCACCGTTGGTTATGAGCATGCCCTTTTGGACATTAGATAAATCTCTCCTTTCACGTATTACGGCAACTACTACATTGTTTTCCACGTTTCCCGACACACTCTATATATGTTCCACTGATACTGCTGCCATCTGCCGTCTGTGAGTCGTTATTACATGTTGAGTCGAACATAGGCGATGGTCACATTAATGTGGCTGGACTGTGTGATACTCAGGGACTAAATCAAATTCCACACCCCTAAAGTATGAGCACCAACGAAGAGCCTGACACGATTTTCCTTGCTAAGAAGAGACCAACAATTAGAAAAGAGGTAAAATTTTAATCATTTTCCATAAGTCTTAGAAGCATCACGTAGAGAAGGCGTCATGACCGTCCAGCAACTATGAACGTGAAATTTGAAGACCAGGACAGGACGTAGCGACTTCGCTGCAATCTTCGAATCTGAGCTCCCTCAGATTCGAAGATTGCAGCGAAGTCACATACTTGTAAAGTATGAAATAAACATCAAATGTGACTTATAGCTTATGCATTGACTCTTTTATTTCGCGAAACTGAACACCAAACGAGATCAAAAAGTCTGCTCACCACACAAAATCGGAAAATACATACAGGAATTTTAAGCAGATTTCGACTTGAAAAGAGCTGAAGACATACGAAAGGCAACTTAAAAATTTGGTATTACCAAGTGCTACATGCTGAAGCGCTTTAAGCAGACTTCTGTGAAAATATACACTGAGGGAAATCCTTGAGTGTAATGACCGCCAATAGCCAAGAGTAGCCCGACGAGAACCGAGCATTGTTGAGAGTTAATGGTGAGGAGGAGGAGATTAGGGTTTAACGTCCGGCCGACAGCGAGGTCATTAGAGATGGAGCACAAGCTCGGGTTAGGGCAGGATGGAGGAGGAAAGCGGCCGCGTCATTTCGAAGGCACCATTCTGTCATTTGCCTTAAGCGATTTAGGGAAATCACGCAAAACCTAAATGTAGATGGCCGGACACGGGTTTGAACCGTCGTCCTCCCGAATGCGAGTCCAGTGTGGTAACCACTGCGCTATCGCGCTCGGTGAGAGTGAGTGTCAGGAATAACGCCATTATAAAAGATAACTCAAAAGTTTTTATTTCTATGTTGGTGGAAAGTACCTTAACTTGTGAGTTTAGAATAACAAATTTGTGTTTTTTTCTGTACTTAGAGAAAAGAAATTCAAGACTGATTGCTAAAAATATTGACGTATGTACAAGATTTAACGATCCTTTCTTAAAAATGGAGTTAGCCTCTAGTGAATCGGAAATAATAAATTCAGTTTCGCGGGTGGTCAGAAAAATTAAGATGTTTCAGAAGAAGTTAGCAAAATTAAAGATATTTTAGAATAAGTTTTCATAATTGAAGATTTTTGACAGAACTTACTAAAATTAAAGGCATCTGGCAAGAGGTTTGTAGAATCAAGGACATTTCAAAGAAAGTGGACAATATTTCTACAGAGGTTGCACGTAGGTTCGAGAAGTGAACGGAAGAAAAAGATAAACAAATTGAAAGAACACTGAACGCAAAATTTAATGAAAGGAAGATAATGCAAAACACAGTAGAAAAGACAGAAGCAGATCAACACTAAAACATTTTGCAGATCAGACGTTCGTAAAATACGAAAGAAGTATGAAGAGTAAGGTCAATAATACTGAAACTGATATGAATGACATTTTGCAAGTAATAGAAACTAGACAGCAAAACATGATATCAGACGTAGATTGTAAAGTGACTCCTACATCGAATTCCAGGGGAGAAATGAAGATTGACACCCACTTCATACGAAGTGGATTATACCAAGTAAAATGTAATGTGTATGGTACAGTAAAATAGCAACCTAGCTGTACAGGATGTGTCTTCAGTCGATGCACTTTCAGGCGTCTTGCAACAACAGGATGGATTGTGATTCACTAGTCTGCATTCATGACTGAACCTGACATGGTTTCAGTCAGCGGTACAAGGGGACACAGAAACAAATCTGACCACAGACTTAATGCAAGATATCATGGTAAAGCATCAGCAGTTCCCGACATTCACACTGGGCAGAAAAGATGTTCAATTGTGTTCAAAGAATCCTTTCATGGAATATTTTCCAAAAGCTAAATTTGTAGATCTACCCACAGTGACGCGGCATTGTGATGAAGCCGCAGATATTAAAAATAGATCTAATTAATATGAGAAAGATTGTCTGCAAAAATACTGGTCCAAGGGAATACGGGTGATATTAAAAATAGAAGTAAGTAATCCTAATTCGGGCGTGATTTTGAAAAATATTTGAATAAATATTGGGAACAGGAGATTCCGGAGACCAACATCTTGAAAACCTTAAAGAACTGGACCCCTATACAGACCAGAGAGAACTTTTTTACAGTACCGGACGAAGATATCGGAGTATTCCTCCCATTTGCAGATTTTTTTGGACATGTTAGAAGACGATCGGTGTGTCTTTTATGAGAATGGACAGAAAGTATATTTCCGAGAAACAGATGATCCAAGAGTAGCACTTGCAGGTATGACAACTACCAAGCATGTGCAGTTCGCAATAGAATGCGACTCACGCCATTTCAAAACAAAAACGGCAGAGACATTATTACAAGCAGATCATGGAAAAGTAGTTGAGAAGACTGGACCGGAAGAGGGTATGACAGAGGAAATTGGACGGAAAGAAACAAGGAACAACAGACTTGGAACCAAACCGCGACCACCAGCAACCACAGACAGAAAATCAAAGAAGCTACGATAACAGACCAGGAAACGCTTAATGGCCAGACGTGTAAGTTATTGCTGGCCCGACCATACAGAACCTTGAGGAAAAGAGGAAGATACAGTTCATTCTGTGCCAGTGTGGGAATTAATGAAAAGTAAATATGGAACATAATTTGAGTCAAGCTGCCATCAGCGTTAAGTGTAATGCAGCAGACACCGAAGCAATATCAGTGAATCGGAGATGAGTTTGATTGCCTATAAAAGGTATATTCAGTGGAGAAGAACAAAGAAATTCTGACGCCACCAGTGTGTAAAATCAAGATCGTGGGTGCTGCAGGTAACTGAACGTGTTCAATGAATTTTCAAGCACAGTTTGAAACTGAAATTATTGGCAAGTGCTGGAACACATACTTTCAGTAGTAGAGAATCTAGTGGCTAGTTGTTTATTAGAGACCAACGTGTCGCAGAACGTTAGAGGAAGAATTGAGCCCGCTGAAGGAAAAATGCAAATGTGAACAAAGGGAGAAGAAGTGAAAGTTAATCTGATTGAGGCGATGGGTGATAGTAGAGGAGAACATGAACCAGTGAATTTTAGAGTGGTAGGTACTAATGATAGGCCGCCGTGTTAATTTGCAGGGAAATATGAGTTGAGTGCAGACGCGACAAAAGCAGTTGTTGACAATGTGCAAGAATTTATTTAGATTGGCTTATTCACTGACTGAACCAGAAGCACTTGCGACAGTGTGAGCGTTCTGGCATATCCATTACATCAAAGAAGAAAAAAACATAGTTCCATTCACATTGTCGCCTTCATCTGAATGTCAGGTTTTATTGATCAAGCGTTATTGGCGATAATTCATGTATATGTGCCGCCACATGACTGATTAGCAAGAACATGATACGCACTCGCAAGAAGTATGAGAGAACTGTCGACAGAGCAGTGATGGCAAACCGTGTCAAACCTATATCTTCGACAACGGCATTACGTTCTACCGTCAGCATGCCAGCAGTGATCATTGGATGGTATGCATTCTGCGCTAACTAGAGGAGAAATTTGCTTGTATACTCATTACAGTTGGGGGCACTTTCGTGTGGTTAAGTGTGCGAAGCAACTCAAAATAACTCCAAAATGCAAAGGCGAATACAAAACATTTCTAGAACCTTCTTCATTTTCCACAATAATAAGACAGCATGTAAATGTAGAAAAGATGAATTTCATCCAGTTATACCAACAAAATCACTATAAATTGTATTAGCTGACATATATGTCCTTTAAGTTGAGTAAAAGGAGGTATCAAGTATGTACTTGTGATATTTGATGTTTTCACAAAATATCTGACGTTGTATGTACAAAGAACACGTGAAGCTGCGTGCACTGATGGAAGCTGTCAGCTCATCAGTTATTAGGTACATGCATGATTATTTAAACACTGTAGGTAAACCTGATGCTGTTATGTCAGATAATTGGACACAGTTCACCAGTAAGATACCGAAAATATTTTGAAATCCAACGGTATTTGGAAAACACTCATTTCAAAGTGACATCTAGAAACAAATCCTGTTGGAGGTGTTTTCAGAGATCTGAAGGCAATTTAGCGAATGTATTGCTCAAAACGTCAGAGCCTATAGATATATTATCTACACACTTGTTGAGTAACTACATGCTGCAAGAGCTTAAGTTGGAGCAAATTATGCACAATGAGTGAAAGAACCGATATCAAAGAGAATCAGAACAAAATTAGCCAAACATTAATCTAAACGCCAAGGCCAACCAACTGAAAATGTTTTACGACAAGTACGTCACGCAAATGAGGCATTGCTAATGGGGCACAATCATCATGTATGAATGCTCTGGTGCCCTTACCATTTCTAAACGCAAACTGATAGTCATCTAACAATTCCTCAATTTTCTTTTCCATTCCTCTGCTTATGGTTCGTGTCAGCAACTTGGATGCGTGAGTTGTTAAGCTGATTGTGCAATAGTTCTCGCACTTATCTGTCCTTGCTAACTTTGATACTGCTAAGATGGCATTGTTCCGATAGTTTGTTGATATGTCGCCAGTCCCATAGATTCTACACAGAAACTTGAATAGTCGTTTTGTTTTCATTTACCTCAACGATTTTAGAAAATCCGATAAGTATTGCCCATCCCTTCTGTCTTATTTCAACTCTAGTTTTCCAAAGCTCTTTTAAAGTCTGACTCTAACACTGGACCCCTACTTCTTCCATATCGAATCCAGTTTCTACTTCTATCATGTCATTAGACAATTCCTTCTCCTCATAGAAGAGCTTGGCAGTGGGATTCCCATTCCATTCTTAAAGTTACTGCCCTTGCTTTTAGTTTCGCCAAAGATTGTTTTGACTCTTCTGCATGCTGATACAGTTCCTACGATAATCATTCTTTTTTCGATTTATTCGAATTTTTCCTGCGGCCTTTTCGGCTCTAAGTCCCAACGCTTCTTATTTACTTCATTCCAGAGTGTTTCATATTTTTGTACAAGCTGACGAACCCGGCATAGCCCCTGTATTCGTTCTGCCATTTTTCTACTACAAACGAAAACAAAAAATGAACTACGTTGCTTGCGTAATATCGATAAAATTTTATTCCATGTATTCGTGAAAACATCTTCTAAATCATGAAACAGTCCTACAAAGAAGTATGCATAATGTATGCGGCTATTAGTCCAGTCGATCGTGGCAAGGCAAAAAAAAAAAAAAAAAAAAAAAAAAAAAAAAAAAAAAAAAAAAAAAACATGTAAGGTTAATATACCTAATAAAAACAATTGTATGCAAAAAATATTGCGCAACGTAATCACCAACTGCGGTGCGCATAATCTTGTATCGTTTTCAACCATCGTTCCGTCACGTTATTTATCCTCCCATTCATGCACTAGCTCTCTTTTGTTTTCGGCACGCGATGAAAATCGGCGGGATGCGTGTGACACACGGAGGTCAATCCATGAGCTGACAACAGGGGCTAGCGGTGTTACGGCGTCAGCGACTGCCTATGTCAGTCAGGATTAGCCATTACATTGCGCCTCATATGCTATGGATAAACAGAAACACTGCAAGATCTTCAAATAAAGAAAGGAATGTTTCTGAAGATACATCATATAAAGTAAGATAATCTTTTCAGTATTATTTTACTCGGTGAATCCTGCGCATTGCCCATCTACTAAGTCAAACGGGATGATTTCGGGCAGTTTTGAGATTATTTTCACCATAATTTCCACAGGTTTTGTTGGAGTGCATTGTTTGTTCCAGAAGTAGTGGGATATATGCATACCGTTATTTTATAACTTCACACGAAAATCTTGACAAACTAGGACAGCAATATAACAATTCCGTAGGCTACTGATTTAGTTGACAACTGCAGCAACAATGCTTTTCCACCGGCAGCAAAAAAATTCCACTTCATGATGCTGCGTGAACTTCCAACAGTCAGACTTTTCGTCATATAATTACGTAGGTAACCAATCGACTCAATGTACAAGTAACGCGGGAAATACAATCTCCTGCTTAAAATAAGCAGTGCGCGGAGGTGATAGTTTAACGACAATTTGTTGTTATGTAGCGGGAGAGAGAAGATAAACTATGCTTTCCGAAATCCCCCTGGTGTCCGAAATCAGCCGGCTTGACCAAAAGCATAAATAAACAAAAACTTAGAAATAATGTTTACTCGCTAACTTTATGCCAACACTACGACATTAAATTTAATGCACATTAGTCGTAGGAACTCTCTGATTTCATTATTATACGAATTATGTTACTGACATTTTACTTTCATTTTTGTAGATCCTCGGAAGATATGCTCTAAGCAAATCAAAAACTTATGAGTTTCACCGAGGACGGGAACTGGACTATTTCGTAGTTGTGGTGAAAAAAAAAAGCTGTTGGTGCTTAATGCGCACTACATCGAGGGCAATACCGAGAAAAGGAAATTTAGAGCGACGTTTTAACACAACTCATAGTAAATATCAGACATACTTTCCACCTAACAGTGAAATAAGAAAGAGTAAATAGCGAACATTGAAATCGCAATTAACAGTCCAAGAAACGATGTTTTCTAGTCCTATTGAGCAAAGTAAGGCTGTAACTGAAGCTTCTTTCGAAGTAAGTTACAGAACTCCACTAAATTTCCGGTGGAGAATACATCAAGGAAACTTTCGAAGAAGTGTCAGATTAGCTGTTCGTGAATTTCAAAAATAAAAATGAAATTAAAAAAAGCTATTCATGGATAACAGCTGTCTCGAGATACTATGATGCACCGAGTCGACCATATTGAGACGATGAGTGAAAACATAAACGGACAACTGCAAAGAGATATCGTACGCTGCGTTGATTTTTCGATATAACTTGACGGGTCAAAACAAATCACTGATACCACACCATACTTGCAATTCGGTTTGTCTTTGAACATTTGTCGACAAAAGAAGAACTGCTGAGTATGGTTTCCTTTAAAGGATAAACTCGTGGCCTTGAAATATTCACGGAATTCAAAGCATGTATTAGCAAGATTATGCTACCTTTGTACAAACTCATATCTGTGACAACTGATGGGTCTCCTGTAATGACAAGTATTCATAATGGTTTTTATTGCTTTTTGCCATAACGACGAACACTTTCCAGGCTTCATTAGTTACCACTGAACAAATCATCAATAACTTCTAGCTACTAAGAGACTAAACAAAAGACATGTAAGGGATATTTCTTTCAAGATTGTAAATTCCATAAAAGGAAAATACCTCCAAAGGCGTCTCTTGAAGCAGCAGTTAGATGAGAAGGAACCAGATTTGGCAATGCACCCTCAAGTGAAGTGACTGAATCGAAGCAAGTGTTTGCAAAGATTTCGGAATCTATTGGACGAAATAATAAAATTTCTTGAAGAAAGAGGTGATGATTATCAGCAACTGCGTGATTTAGACCAGCAGTGTGATTTAGCTTTTTTAGTAGATTTTTCCGGCAAACTAAGTGCATTACACCTGGAATTACAAGGCAAGGATTAAACAGAAGCAGAAATGATGAGTTCTATTGCAGCATTCCAAAGTCAAACAGCGACTGCGATAGTTGACATCGAGAAGAAAAATTTCAGAAATTTGTAAACATCAAGGTTCAAACGGAAAGATATCCTATCTACAATTTCATTCCTGACAAGTACACGGCAGAAATTAAGGCAGTGGTATCAGACTTCGAAATTGGCTTTAGTGATTTGGTAAAAATTGAGAAGTTAATGCAATTTATGAGATATTCGTTTAATAATTACATTGATCATAGTGACTTCTTCGAAATTTGCAGGTGCATTTCAAATGGACCACATGAAACTGCAGAACGAAATTATTACTCTGCACTGCGATATATTTCTAAAAGCGAGGCCATCCTTTGGACTAGACTTCTCAGCATTGTTTTCCAACAAGAAGTATCCAAATTTGAAAAAATTTGTTGAACAATTGTATTCGTGGCTTTGTTCGACATATTTATGTGAATCAGCATTTTCCTACTTAAAACAAACACAAAGTGAACACAGTTCTCGCTTGGCAGACGCTCATACATTGGATTCTTTAAGGTTGGCAATTTCCAACTACAAACGTGACTTTGCTACCCGAGCGAAAGATACTCAGAGGCAATGCTCACAGTAATATGAATAAGTAGTTAGTAGGAATAATTTCCTGTTTTATGTTTTCCATCTTAATAAAATAAAAAATACTACATAACTATATACTGAACTATACTGTTTCATTTAAAATTTGAAGAAGTATGTAAGTGGTAGACTGCACAGGGTTTAGTCAGTAAACAGTAGATCATGGGCATAATCAAGTTGGCCACCTGTGATACAGACGATATTGTTTTCGCCTATAGCGGTTTGCCCTTCGCATCTGAAAGCTGTCAAAAGCGTTACCAGGTTTCAGCGATTTCCTTAAGCTGACAAGACTGTACACGTGTCTTAGTAGTACAGAATAAATGTAATAAAATTTAACGTACGATGCGGCTTTTTTTTACTCACCTCAGTGTTTATGACGTCATATCTCCCTGTCTGTGTGTCATTCAAATTAAATATATTCAGCTGCATATGCGGCTACTGCCTGCAAAATGTGTAGCAATTAGAGTTAGTAGTAAAGAATTAATAAGTTAAAACGTCATGCACAATGCGACAGTTTTTCATGTATCTCGTTGTTTATGATGTCACATCTCCTGATCTGTGTCTGGTATCATGATATAACTTTGTAGGTGGATGTAGTAGCATATATGGATAACGTCTGTGAAATGTATTGCTTATACAGTCAGTAACACAGAACTAATAAATATAAACGTCATGCATGATGCGAGAGTTTCTCACGCATCTCATTGTTTATCATTTCATTTCTCGTGGACATTGATGAGTAGGAGGCTCTTACTCCCACAGCGATTGCCGCCTTGTAGTAAGGGGCATGTGTACCAAGCAAATTTGAAACACACACACACACACACACACACACACACACACACACACACACACACCACATATATCCATTTTTACAATATGTATAGATTATTGTCTTTCCCTGCACGTTCTCGTACTTCCTTCTTTCATCGATCACAAAAGTATATCATCTGTTACCAAAAATTTCTTTGCAGTTACCTTCCTAGTGCCTGTCGTTGTCATTCCAATACCTGCAGTAGCCCATCTTACAGATGCCCATTCCTATTCAACTGGATTGTCTATTCCGGCATTCCTCATTGCCCTGTCCACATACTGATTGAAATTGAAACACATTTCACCATTCTTCAGTACTTCAGTGTCCCACTTCGTTCAACATTTAATTTTCCATCTGATTCTCTTAGCCCTAAGATGCCTAAGGAGAGGGGGCTGGGGAGTTCGTTGAACCCACAAATTTTTTATGTCCCCTGCTTTTGCCCAAGTAACTTTCATATTACATGTTCCCTTTGAGATATTGTTTGTTGGCTGTTTTATGAAACGTCAGTGCCAATATATTTTATAGAAAATTCCTGCTTTGAAAGAAAAAATAAATAAACTTATTATGGGTCCAACAACGCCCCCTCCCCCTTAGGCTTCCATGCTATAGAAATTTTCCCTTAGTAGGATTTCGTATTTCTCATCTCTATAACAATGCAAGTTAGTTTCTTGTTGGTTGGTATTCTTGATATTCACAACAATCGATTCACTTTCAGAGGAAGTGATTGTTGATGTCAGTCAGCTGTTATTTATCTTGTAAACTTGCAATGAGTTACTGCAGTTTCCTACCGTTCACACCCACGCTTAGAAATAACTAAAAGAATACATGACGCGTCTTTAGAAAGAGTTCTGAATGAAATTTTGGATGAAGATACTGACTCGGGGAGTGAAAGTGAATATGAGGGTGGTGTTACGGAGTATGATTCAGATCGGGAAGGTGATGTGGATGTTAGAGAAGATGAAGATAGCCCAGCTTCAGGAAACCTTCAGGATGTTATTGTGGCCAAGTCTGGAAGAAGGTACGTAACCACACAGCCTAGAATTCCTCGGAGGTCTGTTGCTAATATAGTAAGAGAGCAGGCAGGAGTAGCTCGAGCTGGTGTTTGCCATTCACCTGGAAAAGCCTTGAAGTTACTTCTTACGCCTGACCTTATGGATGTCATAGTAAAACATTCAAATGAAGAGGCAGTTAGGTGAAATGTTACTTTGACTAACGAGAAAGAATTGTATGCCTTTATAGGAATCCTGATACTTATGGGGGCAAATAAGGACAATTCTGTCAGTGTACATGATCTTTGGTCAAACCTAATGGGTGGGCCAGTTTACAAGGGTATTATGGCAAGAGAACGTTTCAAGGAACTTATTGCAATCATACGGTTTGATGACAAAAGTACCCACCAGCTAAGAAGGGAAGCAGACAAGTTCACAGTATTCGTGATGTTTTCAACAAAGTGAATTATAGGTTTCCACTACTGTATAAACCAGGGGTCCACCTCACCATTGATGAGATGCTCAGTTCGTTTAGAGGGCGCTGCACCTTCAGAGTATTTATGAAGGATAAACTGGGCAAGAATGGCATCCTTATACGCATGATGTCCGATGCAGTTGACAGATATGTCTTGAATATGGAACCCTATGCAGGTAATGTTCAGAATTTGTCGAAAGAAGAACGAGGTTCAGCAGCTGTCGTCAAACGTCTGGTAGCACCTGTGAAAAATACTGGTCGAAATATTAATACAGACCGATACTACACGTTGGTGGATTTGGCGGAAGAGTTATACCAAGACTACAAAGTTACTACAGTAGGAACTCTCCAGTCAAACAAGAAGCATATTCCAGACATAATGAAGAACACATCAGATCGAGAGCTATATTCATCAATGTTCTTGTTCACAGACCCATCAACAGGTAGGCCTCCAATAACTTTGGTGTCCTACGTAGCAAATACGAAACCAAGTAAAACCCTACTGATGTTGTCAACAATGCACCACGATAAAGGCACTGTTGCAGGAGAGAAGAATAAAACTTAGATAAATGCATATTATAATTCCACTAAAGGTGGAATTGATACCATTGATCAATTGGCGCGTATGTACACCTGCAAGAGGGGAACAAAGAGATGGCCTCGATCTGTATTTTACTCTCTCATCGACATTTGTGCTATCAATGCAACCACCATATTCATCCAGCAACATACAAGATGGAATGAAAAGAAACACAACAAACGGAAACTTTATCTTCTGCAAGCTGGGATGGAACTAGTGAAATTGCAGGTAGAAGAAAGAAGTGCCAATGCAAGAGGGTTATCTAACCAAATTTTTCAATCAATGGAGACTATTGTACAAAAGAAAATTAAAGAAGTGACAACTGAAGCACGTCAGCCTCCTGCAGGGAAAGGTCGGTGCCATATTTGTGTAAGAGAAGCTAAAAGAAAGAAGCAGAAGTACAACAATCTAAGTAAACCAAAACAGTATTGTAGACTGTGTCATAAACATGTGTGTAACACACGTTCAGAAAAAATTGTGAAGTGTGCCTCTTGCCTTGAAGTTGAGGACTCAGAGTAGTCTATTGTATATGAACACATCTGTATTTTGTATTGTAATATGTCAATTTTTTGTTCACTGAATCCAATATTTATAACACTTAACAACATTTATAAACCGATGCCTTAGTTAAAATACATAAAACATTTTGAAAGTTGTAATTTATCGTCAGTAAACTTATTTAATGCCTGTGAGCTCGTCGAACCCCCCCCTTTTGGAATCCTAGTTAGAAAAAAAAGCTTGAGCGTCCTAGGGTTAAACCTCAGTCTACTCTACATCATTGCTAAATTGTGACCCGCTCAATATCTGCTCCCGGGTACGCATTACAATGAAATATCTTGTTCCGAAATGTCTCTCTGACCATGACGTAATGCGGATGGAAAGTTTCTGTACCTCCGGGCCTTCTCCATGTATATCTCTTCCTCTGATGATTCTTGAAGAGAGTATTCGTTATTACTAGCTGCATTACATTGCAGATCTCATTTAGTCTTTCTCCTCTCTGATTCCTACTGCCAAGCACATATTCTCCCGTAACTCCTTCTTTTACTCCTTCCCCTACAACGGCATTCAGTCGTTATCATTAGATTTTCGTTTCCCTTTACAGCTGAATTACCTATTCCATATCCTCATATACTTTCACTGTCCTTTCATCTTCTGCTTGCGATATTGGCATGTATACCTGAACAATTGTTGCCGGCGTCGGTTTGATGTTGTTTCTGACGAGAACAAACCTATCACTGAAATATTCACAGTAATTCACTCTCCGTCTTACCTTCCTATTCATAATGGATGCTACTCCCGTTGCACAATTTTCTGCTGTTGTTGATATTATCCTATATTCGTCTGACCGGATATCCTTACCTTCTTTCAGTTAGCACTAAGCGAATTATTATTGTGCAGAAGAACCACTAACACGTCAAACGAAATTAGGTAATTCCAGGCTACTTTTACTGTTTAATTACACATACTACTAATCATGGACTGAATATAATTCTGTAGCTCTAAATAAGCACCAACAAAGAGAATAGCCTGATAGGATGCTCCCTTATAAGGAGAGACCAGCGACAACGATATAAGTGGAAAAACTTGAAAGGTATACTCACAGGGTAAATTAATTCAAGTTTTGTAAGAAAATATTATATTGAACCAGAGATGGTCAAATGTAGTATCGATTGTGTAGTAGCGTCACTGCTCAACAGCGATCCCTGATTCACGGTGTTACGGGTACTGTTCAAATGGTTCAAATGGCTCCGAGCACTATGGGACTTAACATCTATGGTCATCAGTCCCCTAGAACTTAGAACTACTTAAACCTAACTAACCTAAGGACATCACACAACACCCAGTCATCACGAGGCAGAGAAAATCCCTGACCCCACAGGAAATTGAACCCGGGAACCCAGGCGTGGGAAGCGAGAACGCTACCGCACGACCACGAGCTGCGGACTTACAGGTAATGTGTTAGAGTAATGTGTGTGAAATCTTACGGGACTTAAGTGCTAAGGTCATCAGTCCCTAAGCTTACACACTATTTAAGCTGAAGTATCTTAAGGACAAATACACGCACCCATGCCCAATTTGAATTTCTAACAGAGAGCACAGCGAAGAGCGTTACCATTGCGCAGGTAAAGGTAAGAAATTTCATTGTTTCAAGGATAGCATTCATTAAGCACCAGGACCATTATTTTCAAACTGGTCGAGTTTGGTTTTATTATTCGCATCAATAGTATTGCACCAGATTTAATTTTTGTGTTACGTACATTCGTGCATTTTTGGTTTGGTTTAAAGTTATCGACAGTTCACGTTCTCGCAGCTAAATTAAATTTACATTCTCGCAGTCAGGAAAGTTCAGTACAGGGCAAAGCGCAAAAGCGCCGAGATAAAATACACGTTCACATGCCATTCCCATTCTAACAGTTGTGCATCAGACGTAATTTCAATCAGATTTCAAACGTATATGTTTCAAACTTTAATTAATTTCCAGAACTCCTACATCCATCATACAGAATAGGAATTATGATCTCTAAACAACAAGGAATGTGAGAAAAAATAATTGTTGGAAAGTATGAAATGTTTTCTTATGTTAAGAGAACATTATACAGTCGGACTGAAAATGTGCTCTCACCGTCATTAATTATTTTTATGACACAAAGCACCCTATACCGAACGATGTAATATCACATGCAAACTGAAACACTCCCGGTTTACTTTACTGACTTATCCCGCTCGATCGAGATCTGATAGCAGCCCAACACAGATATTAATTAATGTGACCGTGTACCTAATGGGGCTGGCAATCGGATTGGACTGCTACGGAGTTGTTACATTCCATTTTGTCCTTCTCAAATGCTGTAATAATAAAATGTCTGGTGGCAAGAAGAACAACAACACAGCTTCATTAATCAACAACCTATATTCATCACAAAAACACAAAAGTAAGGAGACAGCCACTGCCTTCGTCGTACAGAATTAATAATGGCTAATCTCAGCACAGGCCCTCTCGTTATTCATTATCGTCACACGCAATTTCAATCATTGTAATTCACCACTACAATCCAACACTGCAATCCAACACTGCAATCCAAATGATGCCGGCGCGGTAGACGCGTAATTACAATATCGGCACAAAAGTGTCACTGAATCACACTAGTAATTATACTTTTTCACTTTCCCGAATATTCCTAATACAAAGGGGTTAAACCACGGCGATGGCCACTCCCTTTGTCGGTACGGTCTTGCATTCCAGCAACAGACCTCCACCCGGCTCGGCCCGCAGCGCGTACCACACACTACTGTCTCAACACTCGCTCTCGCTCTCGCAACCCGACACACACTATCGATTGTTTGTCCTGTCGACCTGTGCTGTCGCAAAACTTATAGTAAGGGCCTACGGACCCCTTACAAAACCAAATAGTAAGGAAGGGCTATAATAATACGCACGCCGATTTGAAGCTCTCAACATGCTGTGAAATGAGACGGCAGTTTCCCCTGCTAAGTAAATGTGACCACCTGTCAAGAAGATGAATAATCACCATTTGCAGCGCGGACCGCTGCGAAACATGGAGGAAGACAGTCAATGAAATCTGTAGCGTGCCGAAAGCGGTATGGAGCCATACTGTCTCAAGTGCCGTGGCCAGCAGTGTTTGGTTACTCGGCTGAGGATCCATGGCGCGAACAGACCCATCGAGGTTGTGCCACAGGTTCAAGATTTGGGTTGAAACTGGGAAGTTTGGCCGTCAGGGTAGTATGGTTAACCCATTTGGTGCTCTCAGGACCACGCACATACAACGCGAGCTGTGTAACACGTCGCATCGTTCTGCTGGTAGGTGCCGTACTGCAAAGGAAAAAAATACTGCATATAACAGTAGATATGGTTCCTAATGGCAGATGTATACTTGTGTTGATCTGTTGTGCCTTTCATAAAGACGATAACACTCAGTGAACTCCACAGAAACATTTCCCAGACCTGGTACCATCTGCTTGCAGACGTTTCACAGCGTACGCGCAAACTGCCATGTGTGTGATGGAGCATAAGACGTGATTAATCTGAGAATGCTACCGTCTTTCTCACAGTGGCGTAAAGATATAAACTGTTATGGCGAAAAGTTTTGAAATAATAAACAGTTTACTTACTTTTCTTCCATCTGCCTCGTTTTCATTTGATTTCGCGTGATATATTCCTAGTGCATTAAATGCATTTGGTTTTAGTCTGCTTCTTTGACACTATTTCGATGTGTTTTGTTAAATGCATTATGTGAGTCTACAGCTTCAATATATGGGTTTTATTCAAAGTCTCAGCAGTGAGAGAGACTTTTAGATTAGCACTCAGCAACGCTAGCCATTTGTGAGCACATCTACAAAACGGAGTCGCCCAGTCTAGGGCGCCTTGCCTCGTCAGAGGTTCGAGTCCGCCCTAGGGCATGGGTGTGTGTGTTGTCTTTAGAGTAAGTTAGTTTAAGGTTACGTAGTGTGTAGGCCTAGAGACCGATGACCTCAGCAGTTTGGTCCCATAGTGCCTTTTCACACATTTCCAAATTTACAAAATGAAACAATTATCTTCGTTGTAGTGCAGATTACATTAGAGATGATTACTACCGTTTTGACATAACTGTTACTTAGAATCAGTATAACCGGACAGAAAGCGAGACACTCCGCCTTACATATTAAAACTGTAGTTTTAATCTGCCAGGAAGTTTTAAAACGAAGTTTATACTTAAACCACCGCTTGTCATTTGCACTGTAATGTAGTCTGTATAATAGCATCTGCAATTGAAATCAAGTTTCGCTGAACATACTGCACATTAAGGGACCATGGCAATAGATATATGGAGAATTTCCCAGTATTTCACAACTGAAGTTAATCTTCAGGCTGTCACCAAAGTCTTCGCTTGGGATCCACCTCAAGAAGGTCCGTTCCGAAGAGTCGCCAACGGCCAGTGGATGTATTTTTTATGTCCAGCACGCGGAAGCCATGCTCTCGGCCGCCAGAGACTTCGCTGCTGAAAGAAAAACCGCTCCCAAGAGATATTAGCCAACTCGACCATTTCCTGGGGACTGGATACAGCCAGCGTTTCACACGGCGCACAAAAAAGCTGGCCTCGCTGAGTCGCACCAAAACTTGGAGCCGTCTAGAATGTTTGGCAACCTTAGGGCGAGAGAGAACCGAACAATAAAGGGAGAAAAAGAGGAAATAATGTACTTTAATTGCTGCTTCAACTGCTGGCAGGAAAGCGGTATAATTCACGCCAACGATACAAGAATGGCGGCTAAGAGGGTTCACTATAAGGGAGAGCGAAGAATTAAAAACACCCGTACATTGAACTAGGTATCCATTATTCATCGATTATATTTTACTCAACGACTGATTTGCCTTCCTGTGAACTTAATTATTTACTGTGTGACTGCTAGCTGAGTGTCTGAATACTGTGATGAAGGTATTAGTGGAGTACTAAAAATGCGATGGAATAATTGCCGTCGAATTCGTTTCGCCTGATACACACATCGTGTAATGCGGTAGTTCTTCAGCACCTACTCTTTCAAAAACAATGGTTCAAATGGCTCTGAGCACTATGGGACTTACTTAACTGCTGAGGTCATCAGTCCCCTAGAACTTAGAACTACTTAAACCTAATTAACCTAAGGACATCGCACACATCCATGCCCGAGACAGGATTCGAACCTGCGACCGTAGCGGTCGCGCGGTTCCAGACTGTAGCGCCTAGAACCGCTCGGCCACCAAGGCCAGCCCTACTCTTTCCTGTTAAGTATTAAGCGTTACTGCGTAAGGAAGATGGGAAGAGGAGAGGAAGGGGGATGTCTAACATATTCCGAGCAGAAGCGGTAGTATTTCTTTCATATTCCGGGGTGACGACTCACGACGTAGGATATTTTCCCCAGAGGCTTGGATTATAACTGCTGTTTCGTCCCATTCCGAAAATTCGGAGTACATTACTTTAAGTATTCCCTACGAATCTAACATTACCTATGCGAGATAAACCATTTTGCTGAGATGCCAGACATGCACTGTATAATCTGTTTCGAAACATAGCCTAAAGAATGGATACACTTTTTGAAATGACGATAAGCGTGGCTGTGCGACAGTTATTAGGCAGCATGTATTCGAGGGAGGCTCAATAATTTATGTAGCAAGTGGGTGTACAAAAGTAATACGACATGGGTGGGTGCGGCGAAAGGAGGGGGACGGGACAAAGTACGATGTTTCATGTCTG
This sequence comes from Schistocerca serialis cubense, assembly GCF_023864345.2. NCBI lineage: Eukaryota > Metazoa > Arthropoda > Insecta > Orthoptera > Acrididae > Schistocerca > Schistocerca serialis. The sequence goes on from NC_064638.1 coordinate 969,684,474, forward strand.
TAGGAAGGTCGGAACGACAGTTACGAGGGTGGCGCCGCCCTCTCACGCTCCGATGACCTCACATGGCCCAGTGACGTTCCTTATGACACGCGATCTGTGACTCGCTTTCCCGTGCATGCGCGAATTCCGCTCACCTCTGGAAGATCTGTAGGATAACATAAGATTCACAAGACTTCTTGCAAACGTGATGTCGTTTTGACGTCGCTCGCAGTTATCGAAGACCGCAAGAACCGCTATCGACTTTTGTCAGCATTCGATGCGTGGTACTCGCGAAATACCATACTGGATTCCGAACTTCGTATCCTAACTTGCGTATTTTGAAAGTACGCCTTTCAAGACAACGGTATTGTGAAGATTTATAAGAATACATCGCTCTTGGTACAATTCGCTCAATTAAAAGTCACGTAATGACGTGTCGAAGGCTAGAGGCTGCGTGAGATCTAAGTTACCATAATGCGTAAAGGCCGAAATTTCGCTAGTTTATCGTGGTCTAATGGTGGGCTTACAAAGTACAAAGATAGCTAAGATGCTGGTTAACTACCCTTCGCGTTTCTAGAAGGTTCTGGAACTTCCTTATTAATTTAATGGAAGTATGTTCTGCAATATTCATGCTAACATACATATAACAGTGCACTCTCTCTCTCTCTCTCTGTCCCTCAGGAGTGTCTTGTCATATTCATTAATGTAAAAATTAAGCATGAAACACACAAATGACAACAGATATTCAGATCACGTTGATCATCTGGTGAAGCAATTTACCTTTCAGAATAAAAAGCACAGAAAGGACTGACACATCTGAAAATGAATTCAGAGGTAATTTAGTCTTAGCTATCTATAAAGTACGAAAGTCAATTTTACAAACTAGTTCTTTAAGAACACATTTTTGGCAAACAAACGTCTTTAATTAAAGCAGAGCCTACACCTTTAACCACAATATTACGACTTTTGTCATGTTATTACAACAAATTTTACCAGTATCGACGTATTTTCGAGAGATCCTCAATATGTTGTTGTTTTGAAACAGCATGTATTAATTGGACACAATTACAATTCATTAAACAGATTTCAAAGTTTCTAAAATTAAAATTTTAAAATTTCGTTGAAATATCTGTTATATTACTTTCAGGTTGATGAAAGGGTATTAGGAAAAAATAGTTAGTACAACTTTTTCAGTGAGTTTCGGAGTTAATTCTCGCCAACACTTCAATCTCTCTCTTATCCGAAGCCCAGTCCACATGAATGTGGGACTGTACGTATTTATAAACAATAAACTTCGAGGATAGCGTACACTGCAATAAAGAAAAAGCGTAACTTCCAGTTCTCTAATACCTGAGGTGAATATTTTTGTTTTGAACGTCATGTTCGCCTCAGGTTTTGTGAACCGAACGGTCACGAACTTCGATAGATAACCCTTTTCATCTTCGATACAGCGTCTGACGTAAAAATGATATCACGTATGCACGAAGTCTTGTGAACTGTAAGTTGCACGATAGATCTGCACTCTGCTGTTTCGTGTGGGAACGTTTAACCGCCGATTCGCCTGCTATCTTTTATGCACAAATTTGTACTATAGCTCTTGTGAATCTAGGAAGGAACGAGGGTAAGGATTTTACGTTCCGTCGACAACGAGCGCATTAAAGACAGTCATGTAAATATAACCTTCGTAGCGTACACTACTGATGAGAAGCTATCCGGATTCCCTACAGGTGATAGTGTTCAGATATCGCTACGTTTACTCACTATCTTCTGCGCCATAAGATGATGACTTTCGACAAGTTGCATTATGTCAATACCGTTACCCGCTCGGAAACCAGAGAGTTTGTCATGAGCAGTTCAAATGGTTCAAATGGCTCTGAGCACTATGGGACTCAACTGCTGAGGTCATTAGTCCCCTAGAACTTAGAACTAGTTAAACCTAACGACATCACAAATATCCATGCCCGAGGCAGGATTCGAACCTGCGACCGTAGCGGTCTTGCGGTTCCAGACTGCAGCGCCTTTAACCGCACGGCCACTTCGGCCGGCGTCATGAGCAGTATTCGCCGTGAAATTCTGTTTTGGAAAGAATGATTCTCACGACATCATATTCATTGGTTTCCACAACTCACACCCAACTGTCAGCTGGATTTCTGTTAGGTATCTTCAATGTGCGTCCAACGTAGAGAATCGTTAAGTGATCGTTAAGATCAGTGTGTTACAAAAACCTTCGAAAGGCACAATCGCTGCCTTTCCATAGTTGTGGACGGTACTTCAGTACCTGTTTGTGCTTTATAAACAGCTTTCCGGGTTGTTATGGCTGTAAAATCAGGTTTTCATGTGGGTAACTACTAGCCGGTGGAATAAATATGGATCAATACGTTTCTTTTGTTTACTATTATGTATGTTCTGTGCTCTTTCTTACTCTCCCTATCTTTTCCTATAGTGTGTGGTGAAGTATGAATGATTTTCAGTGCGGTAGCAGACGAACCAAAAAGTGTAGAGGCAATCTCAATCTTGTACTTAACTTCACTCTAGGTAAGGAAAAGAAAAGGAACAGGATGGTTGGCTCAAATGGCTCTGAGTTCTATAGGACTTAACTTCTAAGGTCTTCAGTTCCCTAGAACTTAGAACTACTTAAACCTAACTAACCTAAGGACATCACACACATCCATGCTCGAGGCAGGATTCGAACCTGCGACCGTAGCGGTCGCGCAGTTCCAGACTGTATCGCCTAGAACCGCTCGGCCACCGCGGCCGGCGGAAGAGGATGGTCATTTCAAAGATGAGCTAAAAGCTAATGGTTTGGTATGCAGAGATTGATCATGGGCACTGGTTCGGTTTCCCCCACCAATCGTGCAGGAGAGGGAGAGGTGCTCTGGGTGTGCCATCTTGGGAACTTTTTCAGACGACGTGTAGACGACCGGCGTTCCCTCAGAGCATCTGTGTTGAATAACCGAAAAAAGGTATTAGAATGATTTATTTAGTGGCTAAGTTTAATTATTTCTTCCCTTCACAGGTTTTTTTTCATCGCTGGTTAATTAGGACACGGGTCGTAATTTCATCGGGGTTTTCAATTAGGAACTTTGCAACTGAAGTGATGTGGCTTCCGTTATGCGAGGCCATGTGGTGTTCAGTTGCGCTAGTTTCTTCTCTGTAAATTCGTCCGCTTGGACCTTTCTTCCATTATCTTGTGCGTAGTTCATTTTAGTTATCGTGTGCCGAATTTCGAACCCGAACTCTTCTTTATGTACAACATAGTGACTTGAATTTGTGCGTTACAGTGATTGTACTTGCGCTTCACATACTTGCACCTAACTTCACCGTAGTCAATAAATGCTTAATAAATTCGGGCATGTGATTTAAGCCGCCTCAAAGTAAGTCTATGTCTGAAATTTTGGTGCGTTTCAGTGTGTATTGACTTTAAGTTGTATCTGGTCCACATGACGGGAATTGGACGCATAACGGACAACGCTTCAGCGTTTGGGTTCAACATAAGGTTACCGTCGAAACTCAATATTAAATTCTTGTAGTATCTGATCAGTTTAATGGCCATGAAATGTATTTACTGAACATTTTCCTGAATCTTCATCTCAGCTGATGTGCGATTATAACTTGGGCTTCACCCACAAGTACGTCGTCTTACAACCTTTTGAACTTTAACAGTGCGCAGTGGTTTCACTCCCTCGCGTGTGATGCAACATGAAAACGGAAGCCACTGTCAAATAAGTGATCCATTTGAAGCGCTTCAAGCATGCAACAACAACTATAGTGTTCTGTTCGTTGCCTGAACTATCTATCTTTCCAATGTAGTTGTTGCCAGCTAAGGTTCTTGGCCTTATTCCCATTGCGTAGAGTATGTGCATTAACTTTTGTTAGTCCGAGCAGATAGACAACATGCTGTCCCTAAATTTCTGTTCCTTTCCTCCCACAGCTTCGTGAAAAAAAAAAGTTTAAATACTGCCCATTGTAGCAGTGTAAAATATATGGGCATATAGTAAGCGCCCAGAGAGTCTTGCTTATTAATGATGTCACTTGTATTTTTCCATGTTAAATTAATTACGGTGTCATTTAAAGTCAAATCATTTTGTCTCGTGTGTCGTCGTTCCAACCTCAACATACCTAAAGAAAATCCTTGCATTATCATTAAAAGAATCCAAAGGATAGAGGTCAGTAGGCTACTTAAGCACCAGAATATGCAGACTATCCGACTGCTGTACAAGGCTAAATGGTAAGTACTAATCTAATTAAATTATCACCTTCCATTCTTTGCGGACCGCACTATCCTTTTACGTTATCCGTTGCGTATTTAAAACACCAGGTAGTGACTTTTGGCAATACCTATTATGTTCAGTCTGTTGTAGATCGCTATATTTATATCCATAAGCAAAGTCTTTTCACTGAATTTATATGAGGTTACCAGGTTAGAGATGGGTGCGTCTGTTATAAGGAAGAGTGCCTACAATCTCTCCAAATCAGGTCAAAGAATATTTGAAACAGAACTTAAAAAAAGGTAACAGCACCTTTAACCTACCACCGTATGTCAATGAGTCATCAGAGCGTCACAACCCACATACTGAAAAATAGTATACAAGGAAAAATAACATTGGCAGTAATCTGATCTATCTCTGCTCACGTATGACGTCTCACGATATGTCTTTAAATCATAGGTCAAAGCCGACGCGGTGTCAACCCACTTATTTATTGGTAACATTTCGCAATTCCTGTTGGTCAATGTTCTTAACTCCTAACGAGTGTGGCGACACTTGTCGAAAGCTCGAAAATTATAACACATTTCAACGACGATTAGGCTGTGCCTGTTGTCAACGAGAAGATCTTTAGAAAAGGACACAAAACACAAATTTTTGAAGGAATGCGATCACATCCTGTCGTGTCTTTCAAAAGTAAAAATCCAGGCTTTGACCGAAGACATTTATAGCAAATCAGGACAACCAAAATCTGGATGGTCTACAGCGTATTTGTAACCGCCGTCCAGTATCTTATCACTTCGCCACGCAGATGGTTGTAGACCAAACGTAACTTATGGAGGGAGATGTTAACAAGTAAAGGAACCTTATGCAAGCCTTATACCCTGCCAGAGTGTGACTTATTGCCGAGATTACGACTTGCATTGTCGGAGAAACTAGATCAGTGAGATCGCCAAAGGGCCAAGATGTTTGAATAGTAAACCAGTAGATGAACGAGAAAACAGAACAGCAATGAAAGGAAATGACAGCAAAAAGGCAATTTTTATTTTGTTCCTTTTTTATTTTCTATGTAAGCAAATGATTGTGTTACAAACGTTTATATTTTCTTTGTCAGGTGTCATCTTTACCTCCAATTTCATCGTTCTTTCTTATCGTTCGTGGTTCATAACCTATTATCACTTCAGTCACAAGAGATTTCATCGCGGTTTTGGATGATACGTACCTGAGCTACACCAGTGTTTGTGTTATTCATGCGATAAGGAGCGACTATTCGAATAATTACATATTGGAAATATATTTCTTCCAACAATCATGTAGTGTCTTTTTTTGTTCGTTTCATAATCACAAGTTACTGTGGCATAGCAAATGTCAGTACATTCAAAGTGAAATCTTTGATCAGTTGTAACATGAATTCATTACTGCATCTTAATTTTGTAGCGTTATAGGAAAGTCTTTTTTTTAGTTTTTTTTAAAAAATTCTTTATTGACATAACAATAATAATTATATATATGTGGCCCACCTCCTAACATGATTAGTGGGCCATTAATTGTTACATAAGACTAAGTTTTTTGCAGCTTAGATTACAATTTTTGTTAGTGAGCTACTATTTAAGTTCCTAAGGTAGTGTTAGATTCCTACAACAACAATGGGCAGTTTAGTTTTACCTACTTCTAACGTAGAAATGACTACTAACTGCAGCGTCACAGGTGTGCCAGTAAATACAAACCTACTTGGAGTGGCCAGGCTCCTCGAGCTAACCCCGGGGAGCATGCCCCTGGCACTGGGCCGGCCAAGGTTAGTAATCGCTGCAGTTTCCTATGTTAGTATTCTAAACTAAGTCCTACTACTACTAGCTTAACCTACGTCATAGTTGGTGCTTGTCGTGATTGGTGCGATTGATCCCACCCGCCCTAATCCCATACGTGCCGGTTTCCAACTGATGGAAGTCGGCCATTCCACGCACAGGCGGTATGAGATTGGGATCAGGTCTTAATCGGTTGGTTAAGGAGTTCGGTGTCTATTCTTGATCCCTCAAGTATTCTATTAAGACTTTTCGCGATACCTCTTCTGCCAGAGCATTCAGGGTATGGAAAGTGTCTTCTTGTCTTAGGAGATTGTATATCTCATTGTTTGGAAGTCTGTCTCTGAGTGTTGTCGCCACGTCGTTGAAGAGAGGGCACTCGAAAACCACATGATCAGGAGTTCCTTCCGCCGCGCCACAGTCACACTCGGGGGTTGCCCTTTTCCCAAACCGACGTAAGTATGACGGATAGGGTCCATGACCAGTGAGAAAGTGGATGAGTCCTCGTGTAGGTTCAAAATATTTCATGGTCCCGCGTTCTTTAACATCAGGTAAAAACTGGAATGTTCTTCTCCCCGTTTCATCTTCCTCCCAATTCCTCTGCCATAGTTCCTCCCCTCTGTTTCTTATTTCCCTCTTATCCTCTACTCTCACACCCATGATATCTGTTATTTTTTCCCCATTCCCTTTTTTAGCCCAATACCATGCCGCTTGTTCACGTATTTTAATATCTTACGGGCAGAGCCCCATTATGACTAACAGAGCTCCCCCTGGTGATGTCCTGTAGGCCCTTACTGATCTTAGAACCATATTTCTTTGGACTCTTCTCACTATCATGGCGGGCACGACCCGCGTGAGCCTGTGCGCCCAGACTCCCGAGCCGTAAACCCACTACTGAGGTCAAGATGCTATTGTGATAGAGTTTGATGAGATGAGGGGGAGATGAAATCGTTTATGTCCAATGGAAATGAGATTATTTAGTAACTGGAGGGCTCTCTGAGTTACGGTTTCTCTGTGTTTTCCAAAGTTCCATCTCACGTCAATTATGACTCCCAGGTATCGCGCCTCTCGTAGCCGAAGAACTGGTGAGCCATCAATTCTGACAATGGGATTCCTGATAAGCTGACCTTTTAGCAGTAAATATGTGGATTTAGTAGGAGATATTTTCATCTTCGTGTTAAGGCACCATTGGTGCAGTTTTTCAATGGCCCTTTCGATCTTTGGCTCGATGTCCTCTCGGCTACGACCGCCGACCAGCAGGAGAGGTCATCTGCGTAGGCTATCACCTCTAGCACTTCCTCACTTTGTTGCAGTTCGTCTAGTAATGGTTCCATGTGGATATCCCAGAACAGGGGCCCCAGAACAGAGCCTTGGGGACACCACTTTGTGATTACTTTTTCAATTCTCCCGCTAGGGGATGATAGCCAAACCTCCCTGTCCTTACAATAGCTCCTCAGACACCCATAAAGCGGCCCTGGACACTCTTTCTCCCGTAAACAGGAGAAGAGCGAAGGCCACCACAGGTTGTCAAAGGCGCCACTGATATCCACCATGATGCTGACGACGTACTTATGCGGGGTCGAGCCACAGACCTCAGCCGCCAGAGCGATGGCATCAGATGCCGATCGCCCCGGCCTGAAGCCGAACTGCCTGCTGCTCATCCCCCACAGTACCCGGTGAGCCGTCAATCTGTCAGCCAGCAGTTTCTCCAGGAGCTTCCCGAATAGGTCCAATAGGCAGATTGGTCTGTAAGATTTAACTTCGGTTGGATCTTTCTCCGGTCCTTTTTTAATTATTATCACGTTCGCGGTTTTCCACCTGTTGGGAAACCTTCTTTGTCTATTCGTTGAATAGGTGGGTCAGCGGCGCGACTAACTGGGGTGCCAGAAATTGCACACCTCAGCCACAATGCGGTCTGGTCCTGGAGCTTTCCCTCTTTTTAGGGATCTTATTTGTGCAGCCACCTCCTCTTCCGAGAATGGGTAGACTGCCGTGTTGTTGTTATAATCCACTAGATATGCGTAACGCAGTTGCTTCTGGATTGGAGAAGGACCTCAGCAGTTTCCTGCCAAGACTCCGTCATCCCATCCCCTCGCCTGACTGTTGATAATTCCAGGGGAGAGCGGATTTTTTCCCTTACTAATTTATAAGGGAGACCCCACGGATCTAAGGCCAACTGGTTCAGCACGTAGCTTTCCCAGCTACGCATTCTCACTTCGCGTAACTCCTTCTGGAATCTCTGCTTGGCCTCCCTGTGTTGCAACTGCCATCTTTGTCTTTCCAGCCAGACGACACTGCGCTGGTAGTTTCTCCTTAGCCTTCTGACAGATTGACGTAAATCCTGGTTGGTACAGCGGCCCTCACCGCTGTATCTACTGCACCCACCAGTTCCTCAGCTCTTTCGTCTACGTCTAGGTCTTGATGTGCGTCTCCTTCTGGTAAGGCAGGAATGTCGCACTCCCTTGCTAAAAGTTCCCAATTTGCTTTGTTGTAGTTAAATTGCACCTCCCACCCCGTGGTCCAGCGGCACTCTCTTTCACTTAGAGTGAAGGTTATTAAGTTGTGGTCACTCGTGGTGGCATTGCTTACGACTGTCCAATTCTTTATTAGGTTAGCTGCATTGTGTGATGTAAGGGTCACATCTATATTCGTGCCTTGTCCTCCTCCTGCTGTTATAGGAAAGCAAACTTTCCTTTATAGGAAAGTTTGCTTTCATTGCCAAAGTTAATCTCTTGACTAGAACTTTGAACAAATGTTGCGATAATCACGATTAAAGACACAAATTCAAAGTCCGCGAGACAAATTCCAAGGAGGAAAACACGGCAAATTCCGCAACCCGATTTCCCAGGAACATCACTGAGAGGAAGAGGAGTCAAAATTTAGCGAACATGTTTCTCGGCTTATACGCAGATACTCGACTGTTTCTGAGAAAGCTACGGTCAAAGTTTTCGAGGTACTTTCGAGGTTCTGTATGTGCCTTTTATCGAGCTATAATCTCAGACGAAATGATGGCGCAGTGGTTAGCATCTCGACTTATTGATTTTGGGCCTTGTTCGAAACCCGATTATTAATTATACTTTTGTTTTCCATTTATATTCTGCAGAAGATTACAACACAATTTTTTTCCAGTGTATATTGATGTACCTTAGTCCTTATTCTACTTGTTCGATGTCAGATAAATAAATTTAAAAAAAATGAGAAAATATTATTTTCGGTGAAATTCCTGTATTGTACAATGTATCTTGATTCATAATCAATTGAAAGCGCCGGATTTCGTAAAAGTGATCCATTACGCATGGCTTTCCGAGAAATTATTGCCAACGCGAGAAATCTTCAGCAATTTTAACGACGTTTCTTTTCAGCGTGAGACTCATACGAAGAAATGTCACTGTGGTAAACGTACCTTCGCGGATGCTCGTCGTTTTCGGAACATCTTTATTTCGAATATTTCTACGATCGGTATCGTCCAAGGAAATGCACCAAATTTTCCTGAGGAATAAACGTATGAACAAAATACAAGAATTAAATAGAATTGATATGAGAATAAAATAGCAGAATTTGAGAATTTAAAAATATTTTTACCCGTTAATATACCATACATACTTGTATTATACAATAAATGTATGACACTTATTGTAAAACACAGTTGTAATTTCACAATTAATATAACGCAATTATATGCCGGCCGGTGTGGCCGTGCAGCTCTAGGCGCTTCAGTCTGGAACCGCGTGACCTCTACGGTCACAGGTTCGAATCCTGCCGCGGGCATGGATGTGTATGATGTCCTTAGGTTAGTTGGGTTTTAGTAGTTCTGAGTTCTAGGGAACTGATGGCCACAGATGTTAAGTCCCATAGTGCTCAGAGCCATTTAATGCAATTGTATCCCCTAATTCGATAAGAAACATCCGTATAGTAACCTTTTACAGGCACGGGTAGATAAATAAAAGCAATAAAATTAAAATAAAATAAATCAAAACAACGATCTGCTTTCGAACACGGGGCCCAAAACTCAGAAGCTGCAACGCCAACACTGATCCCATCGTTTCGTCTGTTGATATCGCAGAGGAAGAGGCACATCAAGCACCTCGAAAAATACCACGAAAACCTTGACCAACGTCTTTTCAGAAACGATCGAGTATCTACGGATAAGTCGAGACACATGTTTGGTTGTTTTGACTTTCCTTACACTGAGTGAAATTCCTGGGAAGTCGGATGGTGGTATTTACCCTGTTCTGCCCGTAAGTGAAATTTTCGAAGTCCGTAACAGACTTCAGTGGAATAATTCTGAGTCTTATGACATTCAACGCACATAGTTCCTTCACTGCACGTGTCGAAAATTCGAAAACAATCTCGGATTGGAGTAGCGCTGAATATTGATAATAAAATCCTGTGCCCAGAACGCAACGTCATTGAGGATGTGTCATTATGACGTCTCAGACTCCATCGTCGAAGCTTTTTTTAGTCAGAACTACTTCCTGAGCCCAGTGTTGAATGAGAACCCCTTACTAATCCCTGAGAAATACAATCAGTGCACGAATAGTAACAATGAGTCCTCCAAACACGCGCCACCAAGTGAAAGTAGGAGATTGGTTGGTAATTATCTGATCACAGATACTCAGTCCGTTCATTGCTAAGGGCGAAACCAAATTACTGCGGTAGGAGGCTAACCTGCTGCACCATCAGATTTTTCCTCCAGCTTCAAATTTATAATTTAGAAATTTTTCTCGCGTCTGTTATAAAATACAGCTTTTCTTTTTCTGCAAGTGAAGTTCTGCAAAACAGATCCAGCAACTTTTAAAGGCAGTGACTAACTATAGTACATGTTTCACAGTATGTAACTTGAAGGCAGCATTATAGGAAGGGAAGAGGAAGCAGATGAAGATAAAATAGAAATATGGTACTGCGAGAAGAATTTCATAGATCACTGAAAGAACTAAGTTGGAACCAGGTACATGGAGTAGGCGACATTCCCTCAGAACTATCGATATCCTTGGGAGTGCCAGCTATGAGAAAGTTGTTCCAACTGGTGTTTAAGATGTATTAAACTGGCAAAATATCCTCAGACGTTAAGGAGAATGTAATAATTGCAATTCCAAGGAGCGCATATGCTGCCATATGTGAATATTATCGAGCTATCAGTTGAATAAGTAATGGTTGCAAAATGCAGACACGAATTATTTGCAGAAAAATGGAAAAACTGGTACTTCAGAGGGGATCAGTCTGGGTAACTGAAGAAATATTGGAGCAGTACTGAGACTATGACTTACGCTACAAGGCTAGTAAAAGAAAGGCACACCTACGTTTAAAGAACTAGTAGATTTAGAGGAAGTTGTTGGCAATGTTCACTGACATAGAATGCAAATTCTGAAGGTAGCAGGGATACAATACAAGGATGAAAGGTTTATCACCACCTGTACGGAAATGAGCTGGCAGTTATAACACTCGACGGGTATTGGAAAGGAAGCAGTAGCTGAGAATGGAGTGAGGCAAGGTAGTTGCCTATCCCCGATGTAATTCAAACTATGCACTGAGCATGCAGTAGTGGAAGCCAAAGTCAAATTTGAAGAAGGAATTAGAGTTTGGATGGGAGATTTCTGGAGTTTGCCAGTGTCATTATAATTATGTCAGAACAGATTTGGAAGAGCAGTTGAACGGAATGAACAGTGTCTTGCTATGAGATTGAAACATGAGTGTCAACAAAAGCAAAACAAAGGTAATCGAATATAGCCGAATTAAATTAGTCAATGCTGAAATAATTAGGTTAGGAAATGAGACACTGAAAGTAGTACACATTTTTTGCCGTTTGGGCTTGTAAGCCGGCAGGAGTGGCCGAGCGGTTCTAGGCGCTACAGTCTGGAACCGCGCGACCGCTACGGTCGCAGGTTCCAATCCTGCCTTGGGCATGGATGTGTGTGATGTCCTTAGGTTGGTTAGGTTTAAGTAGTTCTAAGTTCTAGCGGACTGATGACCTCAGAAGTTACGTCCCATAGTGCTCAGAGCCATTTGAACTATTTTGGGCTTGTAAAAGAACTGATAATGGCCGAAGTAGAGTGTACATAAATAGCAGACTTCCTGTAGCAACGACAGAATTTCTGAAAAAAAAGGAATTTGTTAACAATTAATGTATATTTAAGTGTTCGGCAGTCATTTCTGAAGGTTCCTGGCTGGCATATAGCCTTGTGCTAATCTGAAATACGGAGATCAGCAGTTCAGACAAGAGGAGAATGTGGTGCTACCGAAGAATGCCGTTGACTGGATGAGTAGGTCACATAAGTAATGATGACGAACTGAAGAGAACAAGGGAGAAAAGAAATTTGTGGCACAACTTGAATAAAGATCTCGGTTAATAGGACACATTTTGAGACTTCAAAAAATCATGTTTGGTACTGGCGGGAAGTATGTGGGTAGAAATTGTAGAGTGAGACCAAAATATGAATGCAGCAAGTAGGCTCAAACTGATGTAGGTTACAATAGTTAGTCGGCGATAAAGCATCTTGCATAGGATGGAGTATTGTGGAGAACTGCACCAAACCAGGCCACAACAATGTCTTTCTGTACATTAGACAAACTGCAGTGCTTACACCAAAATGTATCTGTTTGTCGAACTTTCAGATAGATAATAAATTCTTTTTCTTTCCGATAGAATATTTTAACGTAATTTATTTTTTAATTCGTTAACCATTACTTTTTTATTTGCAATATTCACCTTTTTTGACATTCCAAAGAAGTGGCCAATTCTTCCGAGTTTTTGATTCATTACCATTAGAAATTTGTGGTAAGATCTTATGGGACCAAACTGCTGATGTCATCGGTCTCTAAGGTTACACATTGCTTAATCTAACTTAAACTGATTTATGCAAACTACAACACACACACTCATGCCCGGGGGGGTGTACTCGAACCTCCGACGGCGGGAGCCGCGTGGGCCGTGACAAGACGCCTCAGATCGCGCGGCTACCTTTAGAAGTTCCTCTGTTATACGATAACGTTAGTTTCGTGACACTTACTTTGTTTATTTAGAACAGCCAGACGTAAAAATTATATACCTGCTTCATTAATTCCAGTGGTCGTCATTTCATCGCGTGTATCCATCTTGAAAAATGTTGTTAATAGACAATTTTTAGGTGTCATCTTAAACTTTATCTCATTATTTTTCCGTCTTGTCAGTTTCCGTCACCGACAAAACGTGTAATGCTATGACCACTCTACTGATAAATATATCTAACGATCTTGTACCTGTCTTTATACTTGGCGTACGAATGCATAGCAATATTCCTCCACGTCAGGTGCTTCCCTTCATCCACGACTACCACCATTTCTGAGTTGTGCTGTAAGAGCGACGTAATATTCGTTGCAAGAGCGGAGCAAGAAAGCCCCCTTAAACTTTGTTAAGATAATGATGGTATAACTTTCACCATCGAATATCAATTACGCAAGAGAGAAAGTTCGCCGCAGGTACGGTAACCAGCTTAACACGTGCCACGGCCCAGCGAACTGATCGTACTTAGACAAGTGCTTCGTCATAGTAACGACAAATTACCGAGATAAGGATCTTACGCAGAACTATATTTATGTTTCTGTTTACGGTTACAAATTACTGAGGTAAGCATTAACACGAAATGACAACATAATCCATCATCCGAACTGCGTATTGATAATGAAGCGGGTGCTTAAATCTCCGGAAATTCGCTCTTAATGAACCAAATGTCCTTATTGGGAATGTTTATCGAATATTGCCTAATTATTTTAGGGAGATCACTTTCGACACATAGATCAAGACAAAAGCAATGTGTTTTAATTTTCATTTATTCTTTCAATCGTACTTCACCCTTCCACTTCGTCCTACCCATCTCGAAGGGAAGTGCGACACAGAAATTCCCTTACTTCCTGCTGAATGATAGATGACATCCCAGACGTTGGAGAGTAACCATAGTCATTGCCAAAAATGTCGTTAAGACCTAGAGTTATAACGTGCAATATTTTTACGTAAGAGTTACGAGTGACATCTCTTCGAATTACTGCCCGATTAACAGTCTAGAAGACAGACTTCACCACACTGATACTTCTAATAGCTTAACATGACTTTCTTCAGCCCTTGATTATTCCACCACAATTATGTTGGTATTAAGACAGCTTCATTGGACGAAAAAAATTGGGTCTTAGAAATATTAATCTTCTTCACACATGTTGATGAAACGCTCAAGTTTCAATTAGTCTGTCGGGACCATCATTGTCCAAACAATGGAGAAGTTTCGTGATGTAAAGCATCGATCTTTGAATCCGCAAAATTCTTTGAGTACTGTCTTTGCTGATACCAGTCTCCCAGACCTCTTCAGGGCCTCTGTGTATGCCTCAATCACTGCATCAACAATTTCGTCGTCTCTCTCTTCTTCCACTATGTCCATCCTTCACATTATTTACCATTCCATCGAAATCGAACTTCCCTCTGATTATTGTAATTGGTAACCTTGAATGTATTATTCCAAATCGAACTGTCCAACATCGTTGAACCTCAGCCACATTCTCAGTTTTCCATTAACCCTTCAGCAGCCACATTCATTGTTCAAATGATAACTCCAGGTTTACTTTCAATGCTACAACTAATATAAACGTTGAGTCGCAGATAGGCACAAGAAAAAGGATGTCACAAAATAAGATTTCGGCCAAACCTTGCCACAGTAGCCACATTCCAGAAATCCAGCAGGGTCTCCAGTCTCTCATCAAATCCTTAGGCCCATTCCATAACCTCTCCGCAGAGTCCATCTCCCTTCTTATCCCTACCCCTCCTACCTTTCACATGCTTCCTACTCCAAAAACCCAACTACCTAGGAGGCCCCATTGTGGCCAGTTACTATGACCCTACTGAGAGAATCTCTGCTCTGGTAGACCAACACCTTCAGCCTATTACTGGGAACCTGCCTTCCTATATATAGCAGATACCAACCATTTCCTTCACTAACTCTCCACAGTTCCTGTTCCAGTACCACACGTTGCCTTGCTCGTCACTGTTGATGCCATCTCCCTTTATGCTAACATCCCTAATGCTAATGGCCTTACAGCTATTGTCCGCCCCTCGTAGCTGAGTGGTCAGCCCGACAGAGTGTCATACCTAACGGCCCGGGTTCGATTCCCGTCTGGGTCGGAGATTTTCTCCGCTCAGGGTCTGGGTGTTGTGTTGTCCTTATCATCATTATTTCATCCCCATCGACACACAAGTCGCTGAAGTGGCGTCAAGTCGAAAGACTTGCACCAGGCTAGTGGCCTACCCGCTGGGAGGCCCTAGCCACATGGCATTTCCATTTACCGCTGTTGAACATACCTTTCCCAATGCCTGATGGACTCTGAACCAACAACCTCCTTCCTATCAGGTTACCCTCCATTCAGAGGCCTTTGCACGCAGCGACCGTTATTTTGATTTGTAAATAATTGTGAAACTGATAACACAGCTCTTCAACAAAATGATACATGGAGATTCAATACCCAACGAAATGAAGCTAGGTTACATTAATACAATATTTAAGAAAGGGGATCGCAAAATTTGTTCAAACTATCGAGGAATTTGTGTTACAAACACATTAATGAAAATTTTTGCGAAAGTAATTAAAAACAAACTGGAAAAAAATTTTAGAACCCAAGAAGAACAATGTGGATTCACGGCTGGGAGATCATGTGTAGACCATATTTTCACATTACGACAGATTTTGGAGAAACATAGGGAAAAATCAAAAAGTATAGGATTAATTTTCATAGATCTAGAAAAAGCGTATGATACTGTTCCAAGAAAATTACTTTGGAGAGCACTACATATGGCAAACATAAACCCTTCCTTGATTAAAATAATACAACAGATGTATAAAGATAACATTTGCCAAGTGAAAGTTGGTAATAAACTTTCACAGAAATTTAGAACAAGCAAAGGCCTTTTACAGGGCTGTCCCATGTCACCATCATTATTTAAAATCTATATAGATATTAGCCTTAGAACATGGTCTCATAAATGTAATAGTATGGGATTAGAAATAAGAGATGGAGTTTACCTACATCATTTATTATTTGCTGATGATCAAGTAGTCGTAGCACAAGATGGGGAGGATGCTAACTATATGTGCAATCAACTAGCAGTAGCATACTAAACTTGGGGTTTGAAGATTAATTACCAAAAAACAGAATACTTGACTAATGATTCAGATGAGCTATACATTGAAGGAAAGAAAATCAAAAAGATAAACACTTTCTGTTATTTGGGATCCATTTTGGAAATCGAGGGAAAATCAGACTCAGAAATCAATAAAAGAATTAGTAGCGGACGGAGGGTCATTGGGATGCTTAACTCAGTCTTATGGAGCAGGAATGTAATGAGCAGAACTAAATAATTTATATACAAATCCATATTAGAGAGTGTGGTTCTGTATGGAACGGAGACCTGGACAATTAACATGAAGCACATTAAAAAATTACAAGCTCTAGAGATGGACTTTTGGAGAAGATCGGCAAGAATCTCCAGGAAAGAAAAGATAAGGAACACCGAAGTAATAAGGAGAATGGAAATAAAAGAAAGAATATATGACGTAATGGATAGGAAGAAATTACAGTGGTACGGGCATGTACGACGAATGGAGGAAGCCAGAATACCAAAATTGATACTGGAGTGGGAACCGGAGGGGAGAAGAAGAAGAGGACGACCTATGACCACCTGGCACCAAAATGTACAGCACACAATGAGGAGAATGGGCGCAGAGGAAGAGGACACGCAAGATCGAAACACCTGGAGAAATATTTTGAGAGTATAGTTTAAGAACGTTTATTGTTTGTATTGTCATTTCCAGGTAAGTTATTATGTTGGAGATAAGCCTCTGTAATGAGGAAAAGCTCAAAATAATAATAATAAAAAAAATAGATTTCAGCTATCAGTCATCCTTTGGAATTTTTATTGGCACATCTAGATTTCAGCTAGAAACTAGCCATTCTTAATGCACTATCCTTTTTTGGTCAATGCGTGTAATGCCTGTTGGTCTGGCTTTGTACACCAAAGTTCGTAATTGTAGTTCTTAGGTATTTAGTTGAATTTACGGCCCTTAGATTTGACTGATTTATCGTGTAACCAAAGTTTAACGGATTCCTTTTATCACTCATGTGGATGATTTCACATTTTTCCTTATTTAGGGTCAATATTTTCTAAATTGTTTTGCAATTTGTCTCGATCTTCTTATAACATTACTAGTCGATAAACGACAGCGTCATCTGCAATCAACCTAAGACGACTGCTCAGATTGTCACCCAAATCGTTTATACAGGTAACGAACAGCAAAGGGGCTATAACACTACCTTGGGGAACGCCAGAAATCACTTCTGTTTTACTCGATGACTTTTCGTCAGTTACTACGAACTTTGACCTAATTATTTTTCTTCCTACATAGCCCTTCACGTTCGAAAATTTCCTGTATGAAGGCAGAGTCAGACTTCGCATGCACAGAGTTTTAGAGAAGTCTTATGTGTGTAAACTTATACTAACTTCCTCTCTCGAAACGTGACAATGTCTACGTCGCCAGCAGCTGCAGTGAGTGTTCGTTTAAAGACATCTTCATTTCTTCTTACTGTTCGTTTTATTGTTTAGTTTAATTATAAATGTACACTAATGGAAAAAATCACATCAATAGGAGTTGTGCGACATAAATTAAAGTTGATAGTGGTGTTTCTACATCTGAGAGATGACGTCTGTTCAAATTTGCGCCAGTCCCTTAAGATTTTCGGTTGTAGCACCACTGTGGGAATGCACAGTCGTGAGCGTTAGTTACCTCTGAGTTGGACGTGGTGACTTGATACTAGCCAAGAACGCCTTTAAAGCGACAAAGACGCGACTATCAACAACTCACTGAATTTGAATGAGGTCGTGTGATAGGTCTATGAGAAGCTGGATGTCGTATCTGCGATATGGCGCAAAGGGAAAAACATCTTGTTCGGCGTAGGCTCTGGTCCTGCCTGGGATAGAGGCCACGTTATGGTTCCCTACAGCCCTACAATTTGCGAAATTGTTTGAAACCTATTATGCATGCAGAAGAAACTTTAGATTTAAACTACCTTAAAAGGCCACTTTGCTGTATATACATTGCCTAGACACTTTAATGTGACTTCCTGTGAGAAGCCTGAATAACCAACTTTTGCAGCACAGTTAGTGGAGAGACGTACAGGAAGAGTGTTAATGAGATTCTGGAAGGTACCGACAGCGATGTGGAGCCATGCCGACTCCAGTGCCTGGCCAACTCCGTTACGTTTCTCGGCTGAGGATCCATGATACGTACAACCCGATCCAGGTGGTCCCACAGACTCTCGATTAGGTTTAAATCTGGGGAGTTTGGTTGCCATGAGAGCTCGGTACGCTCATCCTGGTACGCTTCGAACCACGTACCTACACTGGGAGCATTGTCCCACATTGTATTGTCGCACATTGCGTTGCCACGAAATCATTCCCCAGATCGTAAAGCACCCTACACCGGTCTTGACACTTTCGCCGATTGTCGCAGGGTGTTTACCTTCAGACTTTTCACTCCGCATACACCAAACTTCATTTCTCCGATGGAGCATAAAACGTGATTCATCGAAAATTGCCAGCTATCACCGATCAGTGGATATCCAGTTGCGATACTGGCGTGCAGTTTGTAACCTTCGTCGCCGATAAACGGCAGTCAGCACAGGGGCACGAACCAGGCGCCTGCTGCGGGAGCCCATACACAGCAACGTTCGCAGAACGTTCGTTGAGAAGACACTGTTGGTATTTTTAACATTTTTATGCAGCGACCGCAACTTATATTGTTTATATAAGAATATACAGCCTACAGTTGCAGGTTAACTTTATCGTTTACCTAGGTTTCGACGTTAGTAATAACGTCTTCTTCAGAACATAAAATATTATTTAAATGTTTGCCTAAAACAGTCCAAAAAAAGTTGACTTAGGACATGGCCTGGTTTACGCAAACATTTAAATATTATTTTATGTTCTGAAGAAGACGTTATTACTAACGTCGAAACCTAGGTAAACCATAAAGTTAACCTGCAACTGTAGGCTGTATATTCTTATATACACTGTTGGTAGCCCCTTGGTACACCTGGGTGGTCAATTTGTCGACAGTTGCACATCATCTTTTCACATCTCCGTAGCCGTCGTTCGTACCTGTCATCTATAGCGCGTGGTACATCACAGTTGCCTTGGTGCCAGTTTTGGATAGCACCATTTTGCCATGCTCGGTCTAATTTAACGGCGGCACTCGAAGAGCTTACAAACTTAAATGTTTCGGAAATGCTTCCATCGTTCACCCAAAAGACAGTGATCACATCCTGTTGGACGTCAGATAAATCTCTCTGTTTCGGAATTACTACAACGACCACAGTGTATGCCGCGTCCTCCTGACACACTGAATTTACCCTCCACTGCTAGTGCTGCCACCTGTCGCCTCTGAGTTGTTATTGCACGTTGACATCGAATGCAGACGACGGTGACAACGTGACTGGACCGTGTATTATACTGACAACTGTAAAAAAAAAAAAATTAAAAAAAAAAAAATTAAAAAAAAATCTGGGATATTATTTATTGAATGAACCTTGTACTTTTAAACTTTTCTTGTTGACACAAATGAAGTTTCTATGTAGGTAAATTAGTTGACGTGTTTGATGTGTTACATCAAGTACAAATTAAAGCCGTCACTAATCCTAAGCTTGATTTCAACATGAGAATGGTTTACTAAGGGTGATCCTGTTGGATTTGGAATGACTTTGCCTTTTTCTGATTTTCGAACTGACCCGCCAGCCGCTTATAAGGAGCCTACAGAGTATTGTGGGTTCTTAAACACTGCGCAACTCAGGATTTTCACATTTACAATCGTTGCCAGAGGTGAAAGAAACATAAAAAAAATATATAGAATCGTCAGGGATTTGAACCTCCGACCTATGAATTCATGGTTTGACATTGGCGAGTGACTTTCGCCGTTAATTAAAAAACTCACTTTCTTTTGCGTTAGCAGACCAATTTCTAGGTTCAGTTTTACAGACGAGAAGTGTTCGTAAATCATCGCGTAATTTTGGAATTCATTTTATTCAATTCAGTCAGTTAATGTTGATAAGTACGGATCTTGCCGTGGATTATATGCACTGAAACTGACTTGCAAAAACTGTAGTTTGTATTTTCTAGGAGACGATTGCATGGGGAAATGAATAGGGTGTTGTAATGAAATTCTTACATGAAAATGTACATTATATCGAAAACATCATATAATCACATAAGAGGGGGCTGTTCGCATATTGTTAGAATGCAAATTTCGATAGTTACTGGTAAAAGCTAAATGGGCTAAAACGTTGTGTGCAAGTTCAAAAATCAGTTACGCAATAGATTTCGTTTTCTTCCATAATAAGTTAGGGTGGAGTCTCAAACACATTTTGAGAATAGTAGAAAATCTCTAGATAAGTCGAGAGGATACCAGAATAGGGAAAGAGTTTTCTTGCTAGTTAGCGCAGAAGGGTAAGTCATCAGTTACAGAAAAATTCGGTTCAGACTAGCAGATCACAGTTTTTGGCGAACTCAGGTGCTGGTCTTAGACGGATAAAATAAAACGCAAGACACATGCGGGAAGAATTAGGAAGGGCAATCGGATGCTGATAGTTGGGCTAGGGAAACGTTCTAGCTACAAAAAGCAAACCACAGTATTATGTGTGATCTGGTCAGAATTGGAGCACACAAATCTGGATTTTGTGGAGGTACTGTAGACCCATGACCAAACCAGTACTACTGGTATAAAAAGAACAAACACAGAACTGAGTAGCTTCTTGGGACAGCTGCCAGATGTAATATTCGTGCTGCTACATTGGACGATGTAGGAAGATGGGGATATATTTCTCATGGCCTACATTTGAATAGGAAAGATAAAGAGAAAGTAGCCGGCCTGTTTCCATCAGCGTAAAAAGGAAACGCTCTTTCATTACTGGAGTCGGATGACAAAACTCTTGTATGTAATAATCAGAATGCAGACAGTATTAAAATAAATAAAATCGATAGAAACTCTCAGTTCACATCATAGACTCTGATGGAAAACGAAAATCAACATTTACGTAAGAATATTAGGCTGAGGGTGTAAAGGTATCAGTAGTTGAACAGAAATTATTAGCCTTTGTCTGTCTGAGCATCGTGTAACCACAAGGATAAAAAACCTTAAAGTCGTTTAAATTACCTGCATATTCACGTAGATTTAATATAGTTAACATAGTGTTTGTCATATTCGTTGAAAAATGAACATATATTCAAAAATAGTTTCCTTTAAGTGTTAAAGTATCTCAGTCATTATCTTCATTTTCTGATGAAAATTTTACCGTACTGGGCCACAAATGTCGAGTACGTCATTTTTCAGGTAGGTACCGTTACAGAGAAAATAATTGCTAAATATGCTTCACGCAATTAAAATTAACAAAGCAGTGTGCTACTAATAGTTGTACAGATATGCAAACCTAAAGTTTTTACCCCTGAGACCAAAAGAGAAATGTGTGAAGATTAGAATGTAATTACCGAGAAATTTTCATGAAACATTTGATGCCTTATAATGCAATATGTCAAAAAAAGAAGGGATTATCGAGCTGCGGTGCTTTTAATGTTAATTGTTACAGGAATTCGACAGCAGAAGAGATCTTCAGATACTAGCAGTCACTTACATTTTAGTAGCAGTTATAGAGATCCTTGCTTGGGTAACTCGTAATAGCAGTCACCATATATTGCCTGTGTGTGTGTAAATGTAAATGAAGAATCTGTGTCTAGTGTAATTGTAACGTGTTATATAAAACTGTCTTTTAAACAGATAATGATTAATTAATTTTAGCACACATATTTTCACAATCCTTTAAACCGTAAAAATGTTAACACAGACTTATTACACCCAACACTTCGGTGTGCTAAATAATTGATTATAATTATTTCCTTTTACTAAAGTTATGTTATGGTGCATATACGTTATTGCACACCAAAGCAAAAACAACATATAACATTATCTCTTTTTTTCTCAGGGGTAAATATTTTAGGGTTTGCGTGTATGTATTTTTAGAAGTAGCGCACTGGTTTGTTAATTTTAATTACATGAAACATATTTAGTTATCATCTACTCTGTAATGGCGCCTACGTGACTAATAACGTACTCGAGATTTGTGGCCCAGTACGGTAAAATTTGCATCAAAAAATCAAAATAATCATTGAGATGCTTTAATGCTTTCCTAAATGCATAAACTGAGTTAGTTATCTCAGTAATATCTGGGCTAGAGTATCAGTAATTACCAAATATAATTGTACCGATCGTAACTGAAGACAACAATAGGGTATGATCGTAATTACTACAACTTTTAATAACTGGAGGAAAGGACACAAGTCTTCTATAAGTAAAAGATGGGTTCAATAGTAATAAATAACATTTTTATTCTGAAAACGATTTGGACGAATTAATAATTATTACACTTATTACATACCTCTCAATATGGAACATAGGAAGAGTGCGTGTTGCTAGGGGAATGGCACTACTAGAGAAGGTACAATGTCTTCTCATTTCTCAGAGACATTATCATTGCCTATACAGATAATCAATCTTGTTTAATGTCATTGTCCTTTTCACTCAGTGCACTTCACACGAAAAAATGTCAATGTTTTCCACATATTACACAAAAATTTAAGTATTTTCGTTAAGTAAATTCACAGAGAAAAATACGACAGGAGGCGGCACAACGGGTAACATACATCCAACATACGGAAGGTATATAAGCACATGCCATTTTGTGGAAAATGCAATGTCAGCTCTGATGCACATTTAGCCACAATACACAACTTAGGTGCAAGTGCAACAAAAAAATCACTCAAAGAAAATAATGAGGATGATTAACAGAAAGAAATGGAAGATTTTGGATAAAGGTAAAAAATGTCGACTGGCATGAAATTTACAATGAACCTAACGCCAGCTGTGAATTCAACATGTTTCTGAATAAGTTTGTATCCACATTTGAAACCAATTTTCTCAACAAAAAAAATTATTAAATGCAGTACTAGAAAATTTTGAAAGAAATTGTGGAACACTGCATGCATAGGAATACCTTCAGAACAAAACTGTAAGAATCTGCAAGACACGCAAAATAAATAATGATACAGGAGTATTTTTATTTTATCAACGGTACTGTTGCATATTAAAAAATGTTGTAAAAATATCTAAGAGTATACACAAGAAGTCAGAAATTCACAGATCACTCAATAAAATAAAATCAATAATCAATCAATAAGCGTGTTCCTTTTCTGGTGCAAACTGACTTATTATCTTTTGAATACATTATGGGAGTGACAGTGATCGATGTGTTACAAATATTTACTATTAAAAACAGTTTTGATCACGATTTATTTATTAAGGTGACCCGTTTTGTCCACTGCTGTGGTCATCTTCAGACCATTTAGTAGGAACCTCTTTCTGCTGGAGAATTCTCCAGCTGGAGAATTCTCCAACAGAAAGAGGTTCCTACTCAATGGTCTGAATATGACCACAGCAGTGGACGAAACGGGTCACCTTAATAAATAAATCGTGATCAAGACTGTTTTTAATAGTAAAGACTTATTATCTTCTCCTAGAAGGTGTAGGCGTTAGGATCACGGAATTTATACCACGACCAAGGTGTTCATGCTACTTCAACACAACAAAATAAAAAATGATGCAATATATTACAGTTACAAGCACAGTTAAAATTTGGATATTCAGTTAGAACAGCCTCAGTAGCTACCGAAACAATAGTTCAAAATATATGCCCGTTAATACTAAGAACGTCGTAAACACTATTACTCCAGTTATCACAGACATCTTCAACCTGTCTCTTGTCAGTATTACATATCCTACTGAGTGGAAGCAAAGTTTAATTCAACCTATACCCATGACTGACAACCCTAAGTCGCCAGGTGACTACAGGCCCTAGAATACATCGTCCATGAACAGCTGACGGATTACCTCAAAACTCATAACATCCATGACAAATATCAGTCAGGCTTTCGAAAGCACCATAGTACAGCAACTGCATTAATCAAAGTAACTGATGACATTAAACATGCTATGGACAGACGTGAGGCTACTATCCTAACACTGCTTGACTTTAGCAAGGCTTTTGATACAGTTGACTTTGATATATTACTAATTAAAATGAAGCAGCTGAATTTCTCAAACAGCGCAATACACTGGTTCGACAGCTACCTCAAAAACAGAAGTCAACAAGTCATTTGTGGATCGTAAAAGTCATCATGGAAAAACGTGCGCTCTGGAGTTCCCCAAGGCTCCGTCCTTGGTCCATTACTCTTCTCACTGTACATTAATGATATTTCTTCAGTGATTCACTCCTGCAACTACCATCTATATGCCGATGACATCCAACTGTACGTAAGTGCAAGCCCCAAGAACATTGCTGACGCAGTAGCGAGTATGAACGCAGATCTTTGCTCTGTTTCTCGATGGGCACAGAACCTAGGTCTGAAACTAAACCCCAAGAAATCCCAGGTCATACTTATATCTCATCCAAAGTTAATCAGTCGGTACTTTCGCGAAACAGTCCCTCAAATACTCCTCAATGGTACCCAACTACCATACCAAAAAACAGTAAAAGACCTTGGAATAATCTTGGATGAACACCTAAACTGGGAAGAACAAACAGACACAGCTTGCCGGAAATCGCTCTCCTCCCTACATGCAATTCAAAAATGTAGAAAAATATTTCCAACCCATGTTAAACAAAAATTAGTCCAAACACTAGTCTTGCCTAATGTTTGCTACTGTGATGTAGTTCAACACGGCACAAATAGTGAAAATTCGAGATGCCTCGAGCTAGTGATGAATGCTTGCGTTAGATACGTATGCGATATACGGTTGTATGGCCATATCAGTCCTTCATACTCCCAGCTAGGTTGGATACGCGCACATGAGGCACGCGATCTCCACACGATGTGCTTACTTCATCGATTTCTTAGCCACTGGTGCCCCCATTACCTATCTTCTCACATGAAACACCTATCGTCATTGCACAACCGCAATATCAGATCGGATACGCCTAGCATCTTGGCTGTACCTTTACATAACACAAAATCTTTCTCCGTGTCATTCTCCATCTCAGCCATACGACTATGGAACGCACTCCCCTGTGATCTGCGTCTTATCCAGAACCACTCAACATTCCAGAGGGAACTCAAGACTTACATATTAGGGACGGTATAGCCACCATTGTTGTGCCCCTCTCATCTTTTTCTTTCTCCTCTCCATCATAGCTTCGTATTTTACCATTCTATTTCTCTTCCTCTAACCTATCTACCTCTTCTATATCTCTTTCACCCCATTCTATCGTCTTATGTCTCTGCTTGATGAGAATAACTCACAAGCTGCAAGAATATAACGAGATAATTCCCAACTAGCAATAGGACTGACATTCATAAAAGAAAAATATGTTTACTTTCATATACATAGTCATTATTATTATTATTATTATTATTATTATTGATTGTTATAATTGTTTTTAATTGTTATAATTATCATTGTACTACTTTTATAATCTCTATTTTTTTCTTTAACATTAATACTGTATAACACGTTATATGTCCTTAATGTTCTGTAGAAACTGAAATTTGTTGAATCTGAGTATGCCTGGTTAGGTGTAAGAGAGGGCCTGAAGGCCCTAATCTTGCCAGGTAAAATAAATGCATAAATAAATAAATAAAATAAATATATTTATTCATTAAGTGGACTGTACTGGATTAACGGAAAATATCTAAAATTACTTTGTTCACAGGAAAGACAATGAAAAGATCATCCACAATTACATTTGCTACATGATTTTGGAGTGGTTACATTGACACTTATGACGTTTAGATTCAAACCCAGTGCTCTTTTACCACTGAGGGGACAATATAAACAGCGAATAATAGGGACAATTTTCGGTACAAAATTGTGCCTCACATTAACACCTGGCGTACTTCAGTTACAAATCTAACACTCTTTTTAAATACTAAGTCGCGCTTTATATATTATAACACCGATTACATTGAAGTCACAAACGCCAGTTTTACAACCCCGCCATTGTGATACCGTGTTAGTCCAATTGCAGTCAGATAAATGCCAAAAACAAAGAATACCGGGCATATTAAATCCGTTCCAAGTAAGTAGCGATATGAATATTATTATATTTCTAATAGCTCCATTTAGAGATAAAAAGGAATGAAATGTAACTATATTTTATGACTAGCGTGCTTTTTATGTCACTGTAGGCAATTTTACTTTAGTTAACATGTAACAGAATTTTAGTACGTCCGTACTGCTCATAATACAGAAATATGACATAACAACAATATGTTATTTGCTTAATCTGATATTTATTTGAATAGCAATGTATTTCAGGTCAGAATCTGACAGTACACTATACGGCGGACAGATCACTAAATATTCTACAAAAGCATTACTTTCTAATTATTTCTGTTCACAAGGCAACGTCACTGCTGTAGAAACCTTCACTATCGATTCGTCTTACAAATTTATCGATCTCTATCAGCCGTTAGCTTACAAAATTAGTTAGTAAAACGATCAATACATTTTATTTGTACACACCAGTTTATTATCAGGTGTTGTCCAGTTACTAATGTAGATAAGGACTCAATGTCCCATCGACAACTGTCGTCCAATATCGACTACTTCTTCATGTCATCGTCTTCCATATCCCATCGCTACGTGTGCTAGGCATTCCAGTTAGTAAGTGATCGTGAGAACGCACTTTATTTTCTTCCACCACACAATTTTTCGTGTTTTTGGTGTCAGCTTGTACGGTGTTCTATTAACTTCACATGAAAAAATATCTGGCTATTGATTATTTATTGTAACATATTGAAAATAAATCAAACAGTTCAGAATAAATCTATTTGTAACCATTACACTATCGGACTGTATGGAGCTTCATTCCTTAAGCAGCCACCAGTAGATAGATTTACATACACTGTGCGACACACTGTAACGATGAAATTGGTACCTCTTATTACATACAGTTGGGCTAACATTAAATACTAATAATTTACATTTAGGCGTCTCCCTAGATGAGTAAAGAGCAGAAACTAAAAGTCGTCGACATGGAGTGCGAGTGCTGAGTTCTAGTGAAAAAGCGCTCACAAGCCGACCATTTCTCGCTCAGCTGAGAGCAGGGGAAAGTAAAAGTTAATGTACGGTAATGCAGCGAGAGTGTTGCTTTCAAGAGGTGTACTTTACGCTGCAGAGACTATTAGGCAAACATCAGTTCTCGTTATCTAGAAAGGCTACACCAGGAGCACCCTGTGCAAACTACGTATTTATAATTTACATTTATTTTATTTCCTAAGTCGAAGTATCTTCTACGAATCTTCTTTCTCTATAGAATAAAAATTTATTTCCCGGTCAAGATCAATGAAGTAAATGTTGCCAGCTGTGAAGTATGCCCAAAAGGTTACGAGTAATTTATGTCGAGAGAGATAAACAGCCCAAAACCTAACCAACTGCCCGTACCACGAAGTGAAAGTCTATCAGTGGTGCGCGACCCAGTAGCAAAGAACATGTAGTTATTGATACGGATTTATGAAGACAATCCACACATCTTCGACCTGTCAAACTTACGTGCCCTTATCTGTAAAACGGATCCTAGTAAGATACACTCCAGAATATTGTCTTTGATGATGAATTAATCTTAACACAACAACTCTCTGGGAGATGCTGGTACATCCATAAATGAAGAACAACTATTCTGGTAAAATCTTAGTATACTGTTGAGGCTCACTCTCCTCCAATTTCGTAGGCTAACGTTTGTAACATCAATAGTGTAAAGTTATAAGCGTGTCTATCAGAATTCTCGGAGCTGATACAACCGTAACCACTTCAGATTAACAAGAACTATCGCCATGAACAAAACAGTTACTCGTGTATGAATTTACGACCCTAAACCGACACAACAATGCTATACTGTGCGGCATATGACTTATGCTACCCGCCACGTGTAACTTAAAATCACAACGACAGGGTGGTTTAGTATATGCTGGCAATAAGTAACATGATATTCTGCAAGACTCAAAAGTAATCTAAGCCTACCATCGCGACCAACAAATCATCAGCGACGATATAGTCACAACTCTTAGACTTTCTCAACACCAATGAAATTCACTGCCTATACGTTGTCAACTCTATACGAGCAGAAACATAGCTTATTATTCCATACAGATGAAGCTGTTGTTCATCACATGTCCGACCAGTTCGAACACTCGGCGTGTTCTCTCTGAACAATGGCTCTTCACCCTGACTGCTGATGTTCCTGAGCTGCAGTGACGTAAGACAATACATTTTAGGAATTTTCATACCTCTTACATTGTGATGGTGTAACACGACAGTTCCAGAGAAAACGCTATCAGAATGTTGTGAGAAATAATTGCTGCTTTCTAACTACATGTTGGACTTAATCGTTTTCTATTTTACACTGCCTTAAGCTGTTCCACCAGGTCGTAGCTGAGGGAATGTCCACCCCTGCCAACTACGCCATATCTTTACTTTTGGTCCTGCTAGTGTTCTTACGCCAGTCTTCCAAACTTTCAAATTCCACACTCGAAACTCTCGCCATCATGCCTCATGCTTTTCGTGCGCGCATTCTCTCTCCTGCACTGCAATGGCTTCGCATGGGAGCTACCGGGTACTGCCAATTCTGACAATTACGTTCAATCACAGTTCAAATATCTCGAATCACGATGAGGTTATCACCGATCTCACTTTATGAAAACTTCACATCCATCTGCGTAGTTTGCCGTCTGCTTCCTCCTCTTAGTCATTATTGTAATTATGCGCAAACCTATTCAGTCTGAGACGCGTATCGGCAGGGAGATGACATACCACGATGACATCTTATATTGTCCAGAAATTTGTGTGAAATAAGTTGGTTATGTGTTACGAGAAAATAAATCATTGGTCTTCTAGACTCAGCTGAAAATGGTACAGTAAATTTTTGTATTATAAATTTCTTATTTTTTGTCAGTCATACAGCAATCTCAAAAGATTCCATTCTGGGGTTGCTACAAAAGTAACTGAAAGGAAGCAAAATTCTTATAAAAATTAAATTTTAGCCTAACAAAAGCAAACTGTCGTAAGCAGCCAAGATCAAAGAATTAATTCTCTCACGAAAATTAGACGAGCAATATATGTAGCTTATCTTTAAGCAATGGAAGCATTAATACTAATATTCAAAGCAACTCAAATGGAAAAATCCCGTGGCCAACGTTAGTGACTCTCTAATCATTGTTTGATGTCTCATTTAGGTGTTCAAAACATATGCCAACAGGAGACATAGTGAACAATTGAAGTGAAACAGCTCGAACAGCTAAAATCGAATATAGCTGGTTTTCAAATAACGATATATCTGTTTCACCATTAGTCAAGGTAACTTATCTATGAAGCTCTGTACTCGTTTACAATCGATGATAGAACGTTAATTGGTCTGAAGATTACAGAAGTGCAAGTTACTTAACAAACCATACCGTGAACCAAGACAATTATGATTAGTCGGTTAACATGGCTCATAAATGATATATTATGCGTCAAAAAGTTAAACTTTTACTTAAAAGAGTGTACATTATTTCACACTGCACCGAAAAGTCAGAACGATTGCATCGTTCTTGCCTTTATTCCCCATCGAAAAGCAAATGTGGAGATTCATTTAAGTACGTAAAACACAACGGAATGGATCAATTGGCACACATGGCGAAGACCACATGTGGACATGCTTCATCATTTTCGTGTTTGTGCCCTGCAGTAATCCAATATGAAAAGCCACAATGATCACACTATATAGACCAATGCCCCGAGCTATCGCACTATGTTGTGATGTACGCTGTGGCAAAACGTTTGGGATAGTGATATGCACTTATACAGCGTATACAAGATATAAAAGGCCAGTGCACTGGCGGAGCTGTCTTTTGTACTCTGGTGGTTCATGTGGAAAGGGATCCAACGTGATTAAGCCCCCACGATAGGAATCAACAGACTTTTAACGCGAAATGCTAGGTGGAGATACACGCGTGGGACATTACGGGAACCGTTAGAGAATTCAGTATTCTGAGATCCACAGTGTCAAGATTGTGTCGAGAATACTAATTTTCTGCCATTACTTGTCACCATGGACAACGCAGTGGCCAACTGCCTTCACGTAATGACCGAGAGCAGCGTCGCTTGCGTAGAGCTATCAGTGCTAACACAAAAGCAACAACTCGCTAATTAACCGCAAGAATCAATGTGGGACGTACGAAGAACCTGTAGGTCAGGATCGTGCTGCAAAATTTGGCATTAATGTGTTATGGCAGTAGACGACCAACGATAGTTCCTTTGCTAAGAGCACGATATCGCCTCCAGTGCGTCTTCTTGGCTTGTTACCACATCGGTTGGATCCTAGAGGTCTGAAAAACCGTGGCCTGGTCAGATGAGTGCATATTTCTGCTTGTAAGAGCTGATGTAGGGTTGGAGTGTGATGTAGACCCCACGAAGCAATGGACCCAAGTTGTCAACAAGTGCAAACTGATGGTGGCTCCATGATGGTGTGGGCTGTGTTTGCAGGGAACGGACTGGGTGTTCTGGTCAAACTGAACCAATCATTGACTAGAAATAGTTGTGTTCGGCTACTTGAAGACCATTTGCAGTCATTCATGAATGCTATGTCACCAGGTCAAAATTGTTAGCGACTGGTTTGAAGAAAGTTCTGGACAATTCGAATGAATGGTTTGGCCACCCAGATCGCCCGACATGAATCCTATCGGCCATTTACGGGGAATAATCGAGAGGTCATTTCGTCTGCAAATCCTGCACCGGCAACACCATGGAAATTATGGATCATTATAGAGGCAGTATGGCTCAATATTTCTGCAAGGGATTTCCAACGACTTGCTGAGTTCACGCTACGACGAGCTGCTGTAATATCCACGCAAATATTTAGTTTCTTGCCGAGCAATAAATTTGTGACCCTTGTGAATCTAAAGGTCATAACTGTGTGTCACATGGTATTGTTTCGCGAGGGATTTATCTTTGCGTAATATTTACAATAGGTAACTTTAAACTTCGAATGTACACAAATGGAAAGCTTTAGCTGTAAATGATAATGATGGGTGGACGAACAGACACATCTACGCATTTTGAAATCAATTTTATTCGGTTTCAGCCGTTGCAGATGGGGTTCTTGCCTCGTAAGCTAAAATTTATTAACATTTTGTGACGTTTGAGGCTTTCTAAACGGATGTGCTGCAAATACCCTTCAAGAGTTTGCTCCAGATAACACTGTACAAGTCTCACAAAATTTCTTCGGAAGAGGTGTTCGACATCTGCAGTTGATGGATTTTGTTGTTTTCACTACTGCATATGAAGATGTCGAACGGTTTATTCGATAAAATAGTGTGGGACTCGCACAACGTTATCCGACGGCAAATATAAGAAGTGCATTTGTACGTATAAAAATTTTACTGATGCCACAGATGTAGACACTACTGACCACTGCACAGAAAGTCAAAAAATTCTAAATATACACCAACCATCACTTTTTCAGATTTGTTACTGTTTGCTGAATCCCCATTCAACTCTTCAACTTTTTCAACAGTCTTTAATGTGTGGTCGAATGGTATGTTGGACATCGTAAGATGAATTTTAGAGGGGTAAAACTTGGCACTAGGGTTGAAGATGTGGATCTGTCCTCTGCGACGGAACGATGAAACCCCTCTTGAAAATGGACAGAACAGAATGTACAATGGACAGAACAATTACTTACTTCAGCGAGATCTTCATTGTGGTGTCTGATATAGAGCTTTATAACGAAGGGAGCTGTGGTACATGTAGTGAGTCGTAACAGTTAGCGTTATGGCTGACTTGCGGCGGGGCGCTAGTCCAAACGCAACCCTGCAGCAGATATTTGTCATTTAATGTTTATCATCACTGAAACGTTCTTGAAATTCCTGATCTTCATAATGCTTGAATATTACGGAATATTCGATGTCTGTTTATACAGTTGCACTTTCCGTTCATGGCGTGAGTGGTTGGTGACAGTAACAGACTTTCTTGTACTTCATTTACGATCCTGACTTCGGATCAGGACTTGATTATAATTTTGAAACGATATTGTTTGTTGGAGACGCAGGATAGTTCAGAAGGCCTACGAGGGCGTGATGTAAAGTAAGTTACGTGAAAACTCTTAAAGCTTTTTAGGTAGACCTAACGTTATAAAACTCGATAACACCACGCCGTTACTCACGATGCAATTGTGTTACACACCACTACGTTACACGCAACAATTCAAAGCCTCCAACTGCTGAGGACTGCAAATATGTAGACATGAAGAATAAAGATGTAGAATTTTAACAACATTTGTTTTATTTAAAAATCAGTAAGAGTTTTCACATTAAAAATTCGGAGGCATTGCTTGTAACCACGCCCTCGTACATCGTCTTGGCTCCAATTACGTAGCTTAAAAGCTGTAGTCTACGCGGACAGGAAACAGAATACAAGCTATGCAACATTCCTAAAATCCGTATATTCATTTGGCAGATGGATACTGAAACATCAGGCATCCCTTAGTGTTTTTCGGAAACGATAAGACCCGACTAAATAGCTGGAAGATGCGATAGAATCGGCAAAAATAGGTGGGATGACACGATGTGTTTGGCAGATGCGTACCTTTACTTTGAAGGTACAGACGAGGAGGATCTCATTGGCTTGGACAAAGTCTAGGTCAATTTTAAGAAAACGTTTGGCTTCAACCAGTAGCAAGTCCACTTAGCGAAAGTATAACTCAAGAACAGCACCCAACGTCATGGCGATACAATAGATTCGCACTTACAGAATTCTTTGACACTATGCCAGATCATGAATACGAATATGGCAGGAGCCGACAGAGTGTCACACTTGGTAAAAGGAATCGCAGAATACATGGACCAAGTTCTTCTAGTAACGGATGTCGCAACTATAGAAGAATTCAACAAGTGGTACCAGCATATCGAGGAAATGGAACAAAATAAAGAAAGAAAGGGCCGGACGGGAGTAGCATGACTAACTGCCAAATGTGTTCTCTATGGCAATTGTGGGAGACCTCTATGAGCTCGCTTCTCTCATACGCTAGATAGTAAAAACTGAGATCCAGCACTGCATAACGGCTATAACTGTCAAACGGAATCAGCCACGAATTTTGACTACACGCGCCAGGAGAAAATAGAGCACATCGAAGAACAGGTGTTTGGATCTTTGTCACAAATCTCCACCATCAGTCGAACGCACTGTGAAGAATACCCTCGGACACCTCGGATTTACTTCCGTCCTCTAACTACAACTCAGCATCCGACTAACGCAGATAAAACGAACTCCTTCATCGAGTACGATTCTCCGCAGTAGATATAATTGGCATTTGGAGATAGAGAACAACTCGCCGGTATGTTTGAATTGTGGACACCCAGGACACGTTGTACGCTAAGGCAGAGGAAGAAGATGATTTTCAACGACTATTTTGCCGCAAGACGTCAACAATCACTACAGTTCAATTCACGTCAGTCAAGTGCAGACGATTATGGTGGACCTGTGAGATGAAGCCCACCGCCATATCCTGGACGAGGCCTCTCTCCAAAAGGCCACAGCCGTTTCTCATCGCGTACGGATGTACCAGCCGCTCGTGTAGCCACCGACTTCAGGAAAATTGACCGGGGCGACCATCTATGGAAGTGAGGCCGCTACAGATGCATATATTTCGTAGGATGTAATCACCAAGATGTTAGGAAGCTTCATTGACGTGATCATATACGGCCAACCATTCCACGCACTAGTCGACTCAGAGGTTTTCTTTTCTGTAACGTAGGACGGGTATTGTCATCAGCTAATGTTCTATGTTCCTTGACATATAACCGACAGTGCTGAAAGTGACCTGTACGTAGGGGCCAAAGTGGGCTGAGGAAAGCTGATGTAATTATTAAAGAGCACTCCATATGTCCCCTCCAGAGGAACTGAACCATGGTGGAGTTACTGGAAACGTCATTTGAATTGCTGGCGCCACTAGCTCGACCTGCCGTGTGATATCCCTCTGATTTGAGGCCACAAAAATCCTTGCTCGAGGTTACTGATGGGACAGGGCGTGTTGTGGCGTGGCGAGTGGCAATGTAGTGAGGAGGACAGTGTGAGAGGTTCGCACTACGAGTAAAGTGAGCACTTGCACAAGTGTCTTGGGCTCAGAGTCCGGCGAGTGGTAGGATATTGTAGCGGCGCCACCGTTTAGGATAGGGAAAATTAGTTTTGTGCAATATTATGAGCGCAAGTTGCAGCCGGGTGCGGGCCACATTGCTTTGAGTTACGAATACCAACAGTTGCGACGTAAAATAAAGGCCACAGGGCAATCAAATTGCTGAAATAGTATGCGTAGCGGTTTTGCATGTCGCAAACCACAGGCAGAAGGGGCCCACTGGCCAACCCAGCCAACCTAGCGTGTTATGAGTACGTGACACAAAGCGGCGCATATGGCAAAACAGAGGCGCACAGCCGCGTATAAATAGGTGTGGGTTTCTAGTGAGATTCATTCAAGTGCGGCAGCTCTCCTGGGCGGCGGGGCGTGTCACACCACCAGCTACACACAGTAGCAGATGGGAAGCCAACTTTCCAGTCCACAGCAGGTCGCTGGTTCGACCCCTGAGGTCTATGCGGGGTCCGTAGCTAGCCAGCGGCGGGCTACTTCACGTCTCGCTACCTTGAGCAGGCGTCCTGGCTTCAAACACACGCCGGAGGCATCCCGGGGCGAGGGCCGCAGATTCGGACGCCGGATCGCGGGTGATTGTTGACGCCACGTCCTAAGCCATGCCAGTGAGGGAACACAGCATGGACCGTTTTGCAATTGTCAGTGGGCTGCTCGGCGTCTCCTCAGGACGGCGCTGAGGCAACGAGGATGGGTATAGCTGAGTCGGCATCCTGACACCATCAGAACACTGTGGCTGGCGAAGGCTGGCTCGACACAGCATCGCATTGCACAAGCCACTGGGGTGCTTCCTCAACTTTGCGGGGCCCTGTGACACAGACAAGGTTTATGAGGGCACTGTGGTTGGAAACAATAAATCATTTGGAAAGCTCGGACGAATCTTAATACGGTGCCTTCTACCTCTTCCCGCTACATTTGGTCATCCTGATACATTCGGTGGCAGTAGTTGCCACTACAATATGCTTGTGGGTATATTTGAATCCATGGCTGACTTCAAGTGCCATCTTCGTATGTAGCTTGGCCAACCAGCTTTGGGACGTAACACACTCATGAGAGAGCTGAAGCCAGTTTCGCTGGGCTGAATTCTGGGCCCCTTTGGAACTGGCAAGCTTTAGATTCAGTGTCGATTCATGATCTCCAGTTAGGGTTTGGATTTTGAGGTCTTAACTGTTATTATTGAAAACCTGCATGTTTTCATTTGGTAATTTTGCTTAGCTGAAGCTCTTATCATTGAAGGACAGCCTGTTTTACATTTGATAATTCTGGTTAACTAATGCTCTTATCATTGAAGGGCTGCCTGTTTTCTATTTGGTAATTTTACTAAAATTCAAGCTGTTATTGTTGAAGGCTTCCCTGTTTTGCATTTGGTAATTTTACTTAACTGAAGCTGTTATTATTAAAGGCCTGTCCGTCTCCTTTTAATTAAATGAAGAGCTGTTTCATAATTTGCATTAGCTGAAACTCTTCTTCATCAACGCCTTTCTGTTTTATTGCTCTACCATTGAGATCTGCTATCTTACTCTATCTGTGGTGTAATTAACTGAAATTAAGATTGGCAAAGGCCTACTTATTTCAGAGGTATTTGTGTCAGTAACGTAGTAACAGAAAACAGATTAAAGCAGTTTTAATCTGCCAGGAAGTTTCATATCAGCGCAAACTCCGCTGCAGAGAGAAAATCTCATTCTGGAAACCTCCCCCAGGCTGTGGCTAAGCAATGTCTCCGCAATATCCTCTCTTTCAGGAGTGCTAGTTCTGCAAGGTTCGGAGGAGAGCTTCTGTAAAGTTTGGAAGGTAGGAGGTGAGGTAATGGCAGAAGTAAAGCTGTGAGGACGGGGCGTGAGTCGTGCTTGGGTAGCTCAGTTGGTAGAGCACTTGCCCGGGGAAGGCAAAGGTCCCGATTTCGTGTCTCGGTCCGGCACACAGCTTAAATCTTCGAGATTATATCGATATTGGTACATAAAGTGTTGCGACACATGCTGAAAAATACGCCATACCATCTGCATGTTCTCCACCAATTACATGGCGAAGATCTGACAGACCGTATGAACGTATATCATGGTTTACTTCAAGCAGATGCAAATCGCCACTTCCTCTACCAGCTCTTATTCAGAGATGAGGCAACCTTTCACACCCCTCGAAGGGTTAACCGACATAACTGCATCATTTGGGCTGAAGCAACATCAGTGGAGCACCTGTAATTCCTTCGATAATCCTCCAGAGTTTGTGTGTGGATGGTAATATCTACTGACAAAATCGACTGCCCATTCTTCTTCGCCGAAAACTCCGTCAATGGGCCAATGTACCTGTACTGATTCAACAGTTTCCTTTACCACATCTTGTGCAGAGTCAATGTGTGTATATTTCCTTCCAACAGGACGGCCATCATGCCATTATTGCAGTGATGTGTGTACGTTTTTGAGTGATGTGTTTCCAATAAGGTGGATTGGGTGCACAGGCCTATCATCTAGGCACTGCCTTCTGCCGACCTCACACCCATGTACTTCTTCGTCTGGGAGCTTATCAAGGGATACGTGTTTCGACAATACACTGTCTACTCATTGGCGGAGCTCCGAGAGCTGCAGCAGCTGTAGATTAGATTAGATTTTTAGATTAGATTTACTTTCATTCCAATTGATCCGTCCTGAGGAGATCCTCCAGGATGTAGAACACGTCAGGAAAACAACAATACATGACAAATATTTACAACTCAAACAAATAAGCTAATGTACCATTCCACAGGTCCCAAGTGGAATGATTTTACAAATACTAATGCACTGAATTTAAAATAAAAGGTTTTTCATTCATTTGTAAGGTAATAAACGTGTAAAACAACAACTTTAATACTTATTTACAATGAACACATTACTGAACTGAAATGGTGCAGAAGTTATATTGTACTTATATATATATATATATATATATATATATATATATATACACAAATCAGTTGGTTCTACTGAGAAATTCATCAATGGAGTAAAAGGAGTTGCCAACCAATAAATCCTTTAGGCTTTTCTTAAACTGAATTTCATTGGTTGTTAAGCTTTTTATAGCTGCTGACAAGTTATTGAAAATATGTGTTTCTGAATAATGCACACCTTTTTGTGCAAGACTGACTTTAAATCCTTGTGAAGATTATTCTTATTTCTAGTACTGATCCCATGAACTGAGCTGTTGATTTGAAAAAGTGATGTATTTTTAATGACAAATTTAATTAAAGAATAAAGACTTTGGGAAGCAGTAGTTAGTATCCGTGGTTAAATAACAGGCTTCTGCAGGATGTTCTTGAGTTCACACCACTTACTGCACGTTTTTGTGCCCGGAAACCTTTAGCTTGGCTTGATGAATTACCCCAAAAAATAATCCCATATGACATTAGGGATTGAAACGAGGCATAGTATGCCAGCTTTTTCATTTTTATATCCCCTATGTCTGACGTAATTCACATTGCAAATAGAGATTTGTTAAGACGCTTCAGCAGTTCTGTGGTGTGCTTTCCCCAGTTGAGTTTATTATCAAGCTGTAACCCCAAGAAATGAACACTGTCCACTTCTTCTATCTGCTTGTCATCGTATGTTAGGCATATACTCGTGGGACACCCCTTACAAGTTCTGAACTGCATGTAGCGTTTACTGACAAAGAATTGTCTAGGAACCAGTGATTAATGTCCACAAATATTTTATTAACTGATCTTTCTAAGACTACACTTGATTTGCTATTTATTGCAATGTTTGTATAATCGGCAAACAAAACGAACTTGCCATCTGGTAATGTTACTTATGAAAGGTCATTGATATACACAAGAAAAAGTAAGGGCTCTAAAATGGAACCTTGTGCCACCCCACATGTAATTAATTCCCAGTTGGATGCTGCCTGATAGCTTGGTACATGTCTCCTAATAACATCCTTTGTTTCCTGCCAGAAATATAAGATTTGTACCATTTTGCAGCATTTCCTGTTAGACTATAATATTATAATTTACTTAAAAGGATATTGTGATTTACACCGTCAAATGCCTTCGGCAGATCACAAAATATACCAGTTGCCTGTAATTTTTGTCTAATTAAGCACATTCTCACTGTAAGTGTAGATAGCCTTCTCAAAATCAGAACCCTTTAGAAATCTGAACTGTGACTTCTACAGTATGTTACTTGAGATAAGATGGTAATAAAGCCGATTGTACATGACTTTTTTTTTTTAATTTTTGAGAATGCTAGCAAAAGTGAAATTGGACGGAAATTTGATGCTATTTCTTTATCTCCCTTCTTAAACAGTGGCTTAACTTCAGCATTTTTAACCATTCAGGAAATATTTCACTGATAAACGACTGGTTACACAGATAGCTTAATATATTACTTAACTCATAATCACATTCTTTAATTAACTTTGTTGATATTTCATCATACCCACTAGATGTCTTTGATCTTAAAGATTTTATGATGGACATTATTTCTGCTGGGCTAGTGAGGGTCAAATTCATATTATGGAAGTTACTTGAAATGTCTGGTCTGAGGTATTCCATAGCAGCATCTACAGAACCTGACAACCCCATCTTTTCAGTAACAGTTATAAAGTGTTTGTTAAAAAGTTCTACAACACTGTACACATCTGTCACAAATGTATCATTTAGTCTTAATCGTATTTGTCCTTCTTCATGTCTGGTTCTACCAGTCTCCTCCTTCGCTATATTCCTTATTGTTTTTATTTTGTTATCTGATATGACTATCTTTTCCTTGTAATATATTTGCTTTGATGTCCGTATTACAGTCTTTAATATTTTGCAATATTTCTTGTAATGTGCTATAGCATCACCATCGGAACTGTTTCGGACTGACAGATACAATTTTCTTTTTGTTTTACAACGCAACAAATGCTTCAGAATGTCTTTCGTGCCACAGCTGGAAAGTAGAAGTTTTGTGAAGATGTGAATATTGCTTTTGTTGAATGTAATATGCAATAAACATGCGCCATTATCAATAATAAGAAAACAATTATTATTTCAAAAACATCGATACTTAATTTCTGGACATCCTGTACATTAAATGTCGACAATGTGGGCAACTGTTCTTAACACAGTCTCCGTCATTTGTAAAAGGACATGAATTCATGCACCGTAAAGATCACTGCCTCTTTCCATCACCCACTGAAGCATGTAATATATAGTATTACGACTTTTCATGATTTGGTTTCTTTAATGGCCGGAAAAGACGTTACTCCGATGGCTGGCTCTACGAGGATAAGGCAAGGTAGGCCGCGGCGTTCGGCTGCAGCGTCTGTGCAGTGGCAATTTCGCCCTCTAATTGCGTTCGCAACCCCCACGGAACGCTCAAAAGCGACCTCGAGCGTTTCACTGACATCAATCGGGATTTCACATTCGCATTCATGAAATCTGTAGCAGCCTATTGCGTAAGGCTCAAGTCACTGTCTGCCACTTTATCATACACTGAAGTTCTGTCAAATTATAACAGAATACACTGATATTTCAAAATAGTCTATGGAAAAGGTAAAACAGCGGCGCCAAAGTCATATAAGCTGCGTCATTACAAAATTTGACGGATAAAAATTACGAAGCGTAACTGCCCTTTAATCATTCACAGGAAATGGTTAGAAACTCATTCTGCGTTTCATAAATATATACTGGAGATTAGATGTTAGTATGGGACGCATCTGAAGTGGCTGGGACTAGTGGAAACTAATTCACTTTCGAGCGATACAATGAACACAATGTCTCTCTCTCTCTCTCTCTCTCTCTCTCTCTCTCTCTCTCTCTCTCTTAAATGTTGGAAGGACAGGCAGAAAACAATAACAAACTTATATAGCAAATAATTAATACCGATGTAAACCCCTGGTATCATTGTCATAAATAATTTGTACACGTTTAACTGTATTTGTAGTGCTTTCAGCAGCTGACTTTATAACTTACCTATTCGCTACGCCGTATGTATATTTTACGGTATTGCGACGCGTGTACCCAGTGTTTGGCTCTTAGTGGTAACAAGGCATAAAATTCAAAGATCATTGCTTACCGATAGAATATAGTTACATCCTGGTCACTAAGGCACGAGTGTGTGATACTACCTACAAAAACGACCGAAATGTAAAAATGGTAATAAATTAAAGTTTCACTGTACTTCGCTGTGATTTAGCATGCCAGAAAATGGTTTGAATGAATTTAGGTGTCAGAATAAAACGGTCGCCATCTCCAAAAACAAGAAAATTTAGTTTTGGAAAATAATTGTAATGACTTGAACTCACCTAAAAATCGTGTGGGAAAGAAAAA
This sequence comes from Schistocerca serialis cubense, assembly GCF_023864345.2. Lineage (NCBI taxonomy): Eukaryota > Metazoa > Arthropoda > Insecta > Orthoptera > Acrididae > Schistocerca > Schistocerca serialis. Next base: position 969,725,021 of record NC_064638.1, read on the forward strand.
GCAGCAACGGCACAAAATGCACACACGCTAACTTACATGTAAAAGACACGTGTGACAAGAACACAAAAGGTGGTAAGTTGGAATTCAATGATTTCAATTACCTTTACGATCACTAATAATAAGCAATGGTTAGTCACACTTTATGGAAACTATACTGTGTTACTTAACTCAGTATAACGCTATCTTTTTGAAAAAATACCTAAACATAACAAAAATTGTTTATCATTCTTCATTTAATACTTGGCAAATGATTGCGTCTCAGATTAATTTCGTAATAACTGTCATTCAGGCAACAACTGTTTTCGGGCACTAGCGTTACGTAGACGTACACACATGACATCAATTACAAAATACAACATAAAATTCTAAAAGTACTTTGGTTACAAGAAAACCAGCTTGCTTTTGTTACAGAACCGTTATAATTCCTACTGCTTTCGAACACAAAAAGTACGTGATCGAAAATCAGCTGTAAGTTTAATTAAATTTTATTTCTTTTGACCATTTCTTTCACTTGCGTCTTTCTCGGAATTCATGGTGAAAAGACAGGACACTTTTGGCGGCTAACTACTGGGATGAATGTAGTTACACTAGACAAATTTTGTTCTTTGACGAATCATAGTGCCAATTATCAGATACATTACTGGCAACAGGCTCTCTTGATTAGCGAGCAACTTGAATAAATTTGGCCCACACAAAATTCTTCATTATTTCCAAAATCTTTTTGCGACCATATACTATTTCCACTTACTTGCCTGGCCACGTATAATATTTTCGACGCAAAGCACTCTGGCATCTGCGCGCCAACACATACGTCGGTTCCACACCACGGATGCTTCGCAGCTACTTCTCTGCCCTCATCTCTACGACTGCGCGCACGCGCACCACAGTGTTATTGTAGCTCTGAAACGAGACGGTGGTCTACTTGCGCATGTTAACAGGAAATTTCTGCTTTCCGGTTCTTGTCTCTTAAGTGTTTCAGCAAATACGCTAGAGCTTATGTTACTCAAACAGTAGTTTATACTGTATGTTACATTTCTTCTTTGCTGCGCAGAGCGAGTCGTTAGGAAAAGACTCTCTGGTGTGTATTCCCCTGTGACAGTTCTTTTTTCCGTTGTTTCAGAGCTGATGTAGAGTATAAGCTGTTAAGCACAGTATTTATAAGGTATTTTACTTAGATGATTACTCCTTACAGCTTTTTTCATGAGTATAAACATTATCGGTTTGACTTAGGTTAGTCATCTTACGAGGTATTACATCCCTTTAGGAACATAGTTTGTGACGTTTGCCTAAAATTATTTGCTGTTTGTATTTCACACACAAGTGCAAGAAACACAGATATAGACTAGCAGAAGCCTCCCGTATCCAAACAAGAGTTATTTTAATCGCGGGTAAGAAAATATCCTAGGCGGAAGGTTTAGTTCGAACTTACTTAATATTCCTCTAAGTCTGTCTACGTTTCAGGTTGGTTCGGTAGACGCATTACCTACTTTAGCAGTGCCACACACGTTCTTTCAGTCGCAGCTCAGACATACCATTTGATTCAAAAAGTGTGGCATTCATCTTACTGTTAGTTTCTAAAAGATTGTTTTACAGATGTGTTTACCCACTCTCGTAACTTTTGATGCTGTACCTAAGGACTTTGCTGTATTGAGTGAATACGTCACAGGGCACACTATTCAGTAATTTCACTTTTTTTACAGCGCTCCAATCTAAATTAGTAGACAACACATACCTGTTAATCTCTTTTACATCACTGTATTTTATTAAAGAATATTTTTATATAATTTCAACTTCTGGCCTAAATGAAAGACAACCTACGAAATGTTCATAGCTTTCGAACCACGATCGCAGTATCCTTCCGCCTTCGGTTCTTGTAGTTTATGTAACCTAGAACATCAACGTTTAGAAATTGGCTTCATTTTATGTGCTCCGAGCTGTAGGGAAGACTATATTGTTTTTGATTTCAATTTTGAATGCTTCTTTACAGCTCCTTTAGCAGAATGAGTTTCTCAACAAAGCTCCAATGTTGGCATAAATACGAGCCGTGTTTTGTAAGTAAGTACCGTTTTGAAATTAAAAAAAGACGTCCTATCTCAATAATTTTATTTTTACATGAAAGCCTGTACCTTAATCTACGCACTAACGATATTTGTAAGGGATCCGTGATCCCACAAGCATAGATGCTGGTAGCCGACACCCAGGTCGATAGTAGAAAGGAGTCGATTGTCGAGCGCTGCAGTATAGAGATGGGTCGAGCTCGTTCATTCTCGTGAACTACTTCATTCATTTCACTCTTTGCCGTGAAGCGTTCAAATGAAGTAGTTCATTCATGAAGTACGGAAGGCTGGCGAAGTTGCCCAGTTCGCCGCTCAGCCGCGGCTACGCTCGCTTCGCCTCGCTCGTACAATGAAGCTTTGTAATACTTCATAATTTTACCAACAGATGGCCGAACTATGCAGTAACGTGAACGCAACGTTTTAAGCTCTTACAGTGTCTGAGAGTTAAATAGAGCATGGTCGAAGGGGACAAAGGAAAGATAAACAGAGAAACCTGTCATATATAAAGAAGGGATTACATTTAATCTTTCTCAACATTTTCTCATGAAGCGCCCAAAAAAGTCTTTATCCGCCAAGTGAAACCTTATTTGTTGTATTCATGGACTGAAAACTAGGGCTACCAACGAAATGCAGTCCAATTTTGTTCCTTTTAAAATTTAAACCAAAATAGAATGAGTATGTTTACCACTGTTACAAAGTCTATATACCTACGTTAAGTAATTATTCAGAAGTTTTCCTGTAGATTTTATTTTTGTTGAGAAAAAAATGGTTCAAATGGCTCTGAGCACTATGGGACTTAACAGCTGTGGTCATCAGTCCCCTAGAACTTAGAACTACTTAAACCTAACTAACCTAAGGACATCACACACATCCATGCCCTAGGCAGGATTCGAACCTGCGACCGCAGCAGTCGCGCGGTTCCGGACTGCGCGCCTAGAACCGCGAGACCACCGCGGCCGGCTTTGTTGAGAATAATAACCCTCCAAATTCGAAACATAAACTGTCACCTGTAGTCATTGGTACGATTTCAGGTAAAATCCCTCTTTATTTCCTTTGGAAAGCAGTTTTTGTGTCTGTTCACTCTTATACAATGGCTAGCAACTCGCGATCGCGTAAAAGTAGTGAAATTTGGGGTTTCTTCGCCGATGTAGGTGATGGGAAATCAAAGTGTAACTGTTGTTCTAAGCGTATTTCATAGAAAGGAGGAAATACATTTAATCTACCGCGTCATGTTCGAGTGCTGCATCCAACAGTGTCATTGTCAGTCAGACGCTTAGCGCCCCCTGCTCCTGCATCTTCCGATATTTCTTGGATAAAAAACCCGCAAATCCGCAACTAACATCAGCTAGTGCCAGAAGCGAACAGCAGTTGGTGCCAGAAAATAACAGTACCACTTCAGTATCAGAAAGCAGACCTCCATATCACGGTACATTACCCATGTATTTTCCGAAACCTCTTTCTAACAAAAGAAATCAGAAGATAGATTTCACACTTCTGCAGACTGTTGTAAAGGATTATTTGCCCTTCAACATTGTGGAAAGCAAACATTTCCAAAGTTTTGTAGGCAAACTGAATGGTGCTTACAGAATGCCATCTCGGAAGAACATTTCCAATACGCTGCTACAGCAACAGTACGCCATGATGAAAGAAATTGTGAGAGCCAAAATTAATTCTGCGGAAGCGGTTGTGCTGACAATGGATGGGTGGACCTCAACTACAAATGAGAGTTATTTGTCGGTGACAGCACACTACGTTAAAGACCTGGAGCTGGCGTCTTCCCTCCTAGAGTGCTTTAAATACGACGAAAGGCACACGTCAGAAAAACTCTCGGAAGAAATGCTACGTGTCACAAGGGAATGGGGCATTCAAGAAAAAGTCGTCTGTGTTGTCAGCGACAATGGTGCTAACATTGTGGCAGCTATAAGACTCACAGCCTGGAAACACATCCCCTGCTTTGCGCACACACTCAATTTAATTGTTCAGAATGGGCTTCCGCACATTCAACCCATTCTGAATAAAGTAAAAAAAATTGTTGAATTTTTTAAAAGAAGTTCGCAGGCCTGCACGAAACTGAAAAAGATGCAGGAACAGTTAAAAGAGCCAGTTCTGACACTAAAACAGCACAGTGTTACAAGATGGAATTCAACCTATGATATGCTGCGAAGAATAATCGAGGTTAAGAATTCCCTAATGACAGTTATCACTCTGAATTATCCAGATCTTCCAAATCTGACTGCAGAGGACATTGCAAGTGTAACACAAGCCTGTGACCTGTTGAAAGTTTTCGAAGACTGCACCGAGGAAATGTCAAGTGAAAATGTTGTCACTGCTTCTAAAGTTATACTACTTAGTCGCTCGTTGAAAAAATGGTGTTGCAGGTTTGTTAATAACACTGAAATTCATGTAGACGTGCAACAGATGGCCGGAAAGTTAGCTGAAGACCTAAAACGACGATTTAGAAATATAGAGGAAAATTCCATTTTCGCGGAAGCAACTGCATTGGATCCCCGGTTCAAATTACATGGTTTTTCTGATAAAAATTCTGCTGAGAAGGTGAAATTAAACCTGATCAGGCACTGTGAGAAATTTGTGACGAACACATCCACTGCTACTGCAACAATCTCAGTTCCAACCACTGAATCAACTTCCAGTCTCTGGCTCGAATTTGATGAAGTGTTTTCCAGGCTGCAGAGTAATCCACACCCGAGAGCTGCTGCAATAGTGGAAGTGGACAAACATTTACAAGAGCCCCTGCTACAGAGGCAAGGCAGTCCATTTCAGTGGTGGTCTGAACGGCTGTCAGTATACCCCTCGCTCTTTGAACTTGCAAAAATACGACTGTGTATTGTCGCAACCTCCACGCCGTGTGAAAGAGTGTTCTCGAAGGCAGGACACCTTATAACTGACAGAAGAAATCGCCTGACAGGGAAAAAAGTGGAACACATTATGTTTTTAAACGGAAATTTCTGAAGATTCACCAAATCCGTTGATGTTTATTCATAAATATATATGTGTATTTTTTTAAAAATTTAATTAGGACAATCCTCAAATTGACATTTAGTGTAATTATTTCAATAATGTGTACAAGATAAACATTCCTACATGAACGATTATCTTTCAAGCGTGGATTCTACGCATGCTTCAGTTCCAGACTCACAAGGTAAGCATTTTATTTTCATGTTGGCTGTGCGCGCTCACACAGCCAGCCTCTTCTTTTGTATTTTAATATTCATTTGTCTGCAAGCGCTGCCAACGGTAGCTTACCCGTAAACGCGAAGTATAACTCCACAAATAGTCGCTGGTAATGATGTCAGCACTGCAGGAAGCAGCTGACGCTACCTTCCCCTCGCCCCTCAACGCCTGTACCCCTCATAACCCAATCGTTCCCCAGAAACACCGCGCGATTCGTCGACAGGCAGTAGAGGGAGGACTGAAGTGAGGGGAGAATGAGTGACGTAGCGCCGATGTACTGGGGGAGGGAGAGGGGAAGAGAGTGAGTGAACTAGAAAAAAGTGTGGAGTGTGCTATCTGTGAAGAGTTTGAAGTACCAGTTCATTGAAATTGAGTGGTTAGTTCACACTTCACTGGAGTGAAGCGTTCATTTGAACGACTCATTCACGAGCTCCCCATCACTACTGCAGTAGGCAGTGAGACGAGTGTCGAGTGCGGAGTAGCATGGGAGAGCGACGAGCAGGCGGTAGTGTTGGGGAGACAAGCAAGAATGGTGGTCGAGTAAGTTGTAAACGGTAAAATTCACCGGAGTATGACGAGTGAGCACGTCCCCCTGATCGTCGTGGGGTTGACCCTCACTAATACCGATTCGCGAGTGATATGAAACAGAAAGTGACAAGTGCCGATTTACGTGTTTCTACATCTACATCTGCATCTACATCCACACTCCGCAAGCCACCTGACGGTGTGTGGCGGAGGGTACCCTGAGTACCTCTATCGGTTCTCCCTTCTATTCCAGTCTCGTATTGTTCATGGAAAGAAGGATTGTCGGTATGGTTCTGTGTGGGCTGTAATCTCTCTGATTTTATCCTCATGGTCTCCTCGCGAGATATACGTAGGAGGCAGCAATATACTGCTTGACTCTTCGGTGAAGGTATTTTTCTTACTTGTCACTTCTTCTTCCGTGTGTTTTTGCTTTTAGGAAGCTTTAATTGTCGAGTGCTATTAATAGTGTTCCATAGATTTCGTGTTTGTTTTGAATACAGTCAGAGAGTCAACCGCGTCAGCCAGCAATAACCATGGGTTGCAGTGAGGATTGTTGTGAATGTTAACCATCAGCATTGCGTGTGACGAAGTATTGAAAATCAGCAATCAATAAAAAGATATAACCGTAGAACATACAATACAGTTTGTACATCGCAACCTTTGTGGTCCTTAATAATAGACAAACTTTCGAGCATTCCACTCTTCAGTTGCAAAACAGCCGCACTCGGTTGAAATACCCCCGAAACCACAGCAGAAAAACCGATAGCCTTTCATCCATTAAGCACACGGTCATATAATCATAATAATTACACAAAATCCAGTAAAGGAATTAAACGGGGGTGTTTCATCTTGACTCCCGTGAAAAGGACAATTGCAATCTTCGGATCTGAATAATGGTTTATTGACCTCAATTTTTCGTTTCAGTGGAAAGACATTTGCAATTATCGGACGACAGTTAGTGTATTGTCGTTACAGTGACTAAAATTAGTGTGTTTCAACAAGAAACAGTGTAACGTAACGTATTTATGGTGAAATTAGAAATCGTCGGAACGAAGTACATTATTTAGACAATACAGTGCAAAATTGACTGAGGAACAGTAAACAATTTCTTTTTACAAGTTCAAGTGACAAAAGCGGTGTTAATGAATAATGTATTGAAGTATGGACAGGAAAACATGCATGAATTGCTGTAAAATTCATACTCTAAGAAGAGGCGCGTTCGTGCATAATCGCGAGTGAACCAGCGAAAATTCCGTTACGGAAGGATCATGAACATGTTTTCAAGTGACTTTGTATATGAAATGATCTTTTGAACGGTGTAAATCGCTCGATTTGATGTGGACCCATAAACTGTTACCGCATTTCCGAGTGTTGAGTTGACTGGCGCAATTGTTGGATGACGTCACCCAGACTCCGTGAGCGGCTAACCAAAGCTTCTGAAACAGTGAAGACGTTCCACACGCCGCGACAGCAAGGATTTGGATAGTGGAGATGTACCACACTGACCGGTGACTACAGCGGAGCCAAGTGGTTGAAGTAGAAACAACGACGACGCGGAGTTTGACATCTAGTGGCGAACCCTCGAAGTATACGACGTCTGCGCCACCTACCCGCAGATCAACGAAATACGTGATCGCAGTTCCATCCCGTCGCCTACCACCGAACTACAAGACTGCGTCAGCGCGATTCGCCGCGAGCTTCGCTTTGCACACAGCGCTACACACCAGCTACAGCAACGCATCGCCTGCCGCCGCCGCGGCGGAGGAGCCAACACCAACATGACTAGCAGCGCGACTTCCAACGTCGAAACATCGCATAAGAACAGTATTTTTTTAACATTTTTTTGCAAATTTGCTCTGAAGCCTGGTATGCCAATATGCATGCTTTTTCGTGTGTACAGCACAGAATAGTGTCTCATTTGCATTATTTATTGTAAACTACATATTTATATGTCTTCTAAGTTGTGTGTATATTACTTTGAGAGTTTGTGTATAAATGCAGTCATTGATGATTGATCTGGGTAGATTTCTGTAATTTATGGTGTTCAATGGAGAGGTCTATTTTGCCAGTCTGGGTTAACCTAATACAGTGAAGGATTATTTCGTTATTAGCTAATTAGTGAGTGTTTGGGTTACTAGGACGTTATGTTTTTCATTTTTTTGTCTGTGCATAGTGAATAGTTGAGAATGGATCCCGAATTGAAAGGAAAGGTTGTGGAGGAGGTAGTTAGAAAAATGGAGATAAAGGCAGGAGGACAAGGATGAGTCAGGAATTGGTAGTAGTGGAATGTCAATGAACAGCCCAAAGGGTCATTCAACTGGTTACCCTGAGACACCAGTAAAACCTATTGGAAAAGAATTGAGTCTAGAGGATGGAGAAATGCAGTTAACAATATTTAAGATGCTCCAAGAAATCATGAAAGAAAACAAAGAAATCAAGAAAAGTATAGCAGAGATGTTCCAAGAAAACGAAGAAAGTTTAAAGAAAGGACTGCAGGAATTCCAGGAACAGATGAGAATAACTCTTCAGGAGAGAGATGACAAGCTTCAGGTGAAGGTAGATCGATCGACTCCGAGAAGAGATGAACGACATGAGAGTAGAGATAATCGGAAAAGCTGAGGGAGATGTCAAGGACGTCAAAACTGAATTGGAAGGGAGAATTCAAGATATTGAAACACACCAAAACCAACGGATTAAGGACGTGGTACAAATACAACAGCAGTGCCAAGTCAATATTGGTAAATTGGGAAATAGGCAAGTGAAATTGGAGGAGGCTGTGGAACATATAGTCACAAATGAGATCAAACAGCTGCAGGAGGGAGTCCAACAGCTAGGAACTAAACCCGAAGAGATTGATAGGAAGATAAATAGTGCCACCTTAACAGTAGGGGAGGGCAAGTACATTACATTGGTAAATGCTGATAATAGGTATACCCAGGCACACATGGAGCGAAAATATAAATCCAAATGGGCATTGCATCCAATGACATTTACTAAGTGGTTACAAGGTGTTTTCCTAGCACACTTACAAGATGCAGATAAAATTCAGTTCGCAATAGACAATGGAAGGTGAAGCTTTCACCTGGGGAGTTAGGAAGAAAGGAGAAGTTGCCAGCTACAGTCAATTTGAGGAAGAATTTTAAAAGAAATACTGCTGAAAAGGTCACCAATGTGCAACACTTGAAGATTTACTGCATTGCAAGTCCCATAAAATCTGGAGAGGCTCCTTGAGAGAATTGGCTGAGCATCTATGGGAGTTGACTGAAACATTGGAGCAGCCATTGGATGACGACATAATGATGTCAGCAATTAAAAGGAGGTTAAGTTGTAGGATGCAAGAAAATTTATCTGGAAGCCTGATAAAAGATAAAGATGGAAATACTTACCATAAAAGTCATTTTAATGGCCCACCAAATTACAGTGGTAGAGGTGGGGGTAATGGACATAGGAACCATGGCAGTGGTCGACAGTTTCACCACAATCATGGTAGAGATGATGATGTTAATGACAGGAATTATGAGCAGGGAGAAGATGGACGAAGGGATCATGAGGTACGAATTGAAGAAATAAGAGAGGTGTAGGGAGCCAGCAACTCTTTTGCTGGTACACCAAGTGGCGACTGGTACACTTCCAGCTGGGTGAGACTTTATTTCTTATTTCAAGTTTCATTCCTCTTCCATCTTTCTCTATCCTTAGGTTAAGAAACTTAGTATGTAATAGTTAGGATTGGTAGTGGTCATCCAAGTAATTCAGTCAGGACCCAGGTAGCAGATTTATAGTTGACTTAAAATAAGGATAAGTAGTTACTGTTGATGTAGGATGAGAGGTGTCAGAGAATCAATAAGTTAAAAATCAGTTTAGTGTCAGTACATTACAAAATTAATAGTACCAGAAGTAATAAAATGAGAACCAGATCAGAAATTTAATGTTTATAAAATGTGGTGGGAAGCTAATTGGTCAAACAAAGTTTGTGTAATCTCAGAGAGTTGTTTTATGAGGCATAAAAAGGTCAAGCAATTGTAAGAGAATTGAAGTAATGTATCAGCTTGTAAGTAGATGAACATATAAAGAAACAAATACATGAGGAGATAGTTGTTCGAATAAATGATGTGAAATATGATGAACGGAGAGGCCAAGGAGCCTGGAGTAGTATTTTTATGTAGTTATTGCAGCGAATATGGAGGGTTGATGTATTTTGAAGATGTATATTTATGTGCAGTTGAAGTTGCTGTTAAGTTGAGGGAGTTATGTATAATGAAATGTATGGAGTATGAGACGTTTGAAGTATTGAAGTATGTCATTTAGCACATGAGCAACATCTGTTTGCAAGTTATTTGCAGATATACATGTTGATCTGAGGTACGCTGATAAAACAGAAAGTGTAACTTATGAGTAATAAGTAATTCATGTATCCAATTAGCTATCAGAGTCAATTATGGTTATACTTAGGTCAAGCTTTAGAAGCATAATTCTGGCACTGTGCATGAATAATAAATATCCATATAGGAGATTTGAATTAAAGTCAATATAACAAGAAATATTGTGCCTCTCATCTAAGCCTTAGTGATAACAGTTCACATATGGCAGTAATGTTTGGCAAAATGAAATGATCAGTAGTTTAAAATTTTTCATTGGATGACCACATTAGTTACAGTGATGCAAATAGTTATATAAGACATATTTAGTGGTATGATGGAGCATTTAATATTATTGAATCTGTAGAGGAATGAGGAATACTAAAATAATTGCATAAGTCAAGGTTTAAACGCTATATTTTGTTTTGATATTCCATTTTGCTTGTGTTAAAGACTCAAATGAATAAGTTGTGAATTCCTTCCTTAACTTTGATGTGTTTTATCCAAGTGAGTTATAAGTTAGAGTGATAGTAGTATGGACGGCAGGAACTCCGCTGAAAGGACAGCATACCAAAGGGGTAGCTGGCATTCAACTAGTTTGTTTTCTTGTCTTTGCTATAGCTAGTTATAAAAGATTAACCAGTAACAAATATGTAGTTAATGGCCCAGACAAACCTTAGAAAGTGACGATTTTTGGTGATTGAATGGAAGATAAGTTTATAAAAATATTTACCATACTATGTTAATTAAGATATATTGATGTTGTATAATGTTTCTGTAGGGGCAGTTTGCTACCGGAGTCAGTAGGGTATTCTTTGTGAAACGATGTAATTTTCAGTATATGTGAACCAGAACCTACGTTCCTCATTTTCATTTATATGCTATGTGATAATTTTTCCGATTATTCTTTTTCGCCTGTGGCTACAAAGAAGGTTTTTAGGGTGGGGATGTAAGGGATCCGTGATCCCACAAGCATAGATGTTGGTACCTGACACCCAAGTCGATAGTAGACAGGAGTCGATTGTCGAGCGCTGCAGTAGGCAGTGAGACGAGTGCCGAGTGTGGAGTAGTATGGTAGAGTGACGAGTGAGCGGTAGTGTTGGAGAGACAAGCAAGAATGGTGGTCGAGTAAGCTGTAAACGGTAAAATTCACCGGAGTATGACAAGTGAGCACGTCCCCCTGATCGTTGTGGGGTTAACCTTCACTAATACCGATTCTGAGTGATATGAAACAGAAAGTGACAAGTGCCGAATTACGTGTTTCGCGTCAACCACGTCGGGCAGTAACAACCATGGATTGCAGTGAGAATTGTTGTGAATGTAACCATCAGCATTGTGGGTGACGAAGTACTGAAAATCAGCAATTAGTAAAAAGATATAACCGTAATTAGACGTGTAAGACGAAGGTAGCAGCTGCCTCAGAATTTGTGTGTTCGTAGAAAATACAATGCAGTTTGTACATCGCAACTTTTGTGGTCCTTAATAATAGACAAACTTTGAATCATTCCACTATTCAGTTGCAAAACAGCCGCACTCGGTTGAAATACCCCCGAAACCACAGCAGAAAAACCGATAGCCTTTCATCCATTAAGCACACGGTCATATAATCATAATAATTAACTGTTTGGTGGCGTCAGTAAATTACACAAAATCCAGTAGAGGAATTAAATGGGGGTGTTTCATATTACAGTCTGATTCTTCCTTGTTTACATTGTGTAGTGCGTGTTTAAGATGCCTCCGATAATCGTGAGTCCCGCCGACTTTGAAGTATGGGCTGTTATAAGATTTCTTAGTGCTAAAGGCCTAAAAGCGATCAATATTCATCGTGAGATCTCTGCAGTTTACGGAGAAAACACTATCAGTAAGAAAGCGGGTGAGAGCATTTAAAGATGGCCGCACAAACGTTCATGATGAACAACAGAGTGGGCGCCCTTCGGTCGTTAATGAAAGTTTGGTGCAGGAAATGGACAATAAGGTGAGAGATAACAAACGCTTTAGGATTTCCTCCTTGCGGGATGACTTTCCTAATGTTTCTCGTAGTGTTTTGTATGGCATTGTGACTGAGCACTTGAATTACCGAAAATTGTGCGCACGTTGGGTACCGAAAATGTTGACGGATGTGCACAAATCCAAACGTTTAGACAGAGCATTGACTTTCCTTGAGCGGTACCACAACGACGGTGATGATTTTTTGTTATGGGCGATGAAACATGGGTGGGCTACATCACACCAGAATCAAAGCAACAGTCCATGGAAGTTGAGCAAGGGCATCCGTACAGCCCCAATCTTGCGCCCAGTGACTACCATCTGTTCCTGCACTTGAAGAAATACCTGGGCGGTCAGCGTCTTCAAGACGATGACGAAGTCAAAACAGTGGTGATGCAGTGGTTAACAAGTCAGGCGGCAGACTTCTGTGAGGAGGGTATTCAAAAACTGGAACAACGTTATGACAAGTACCTCAGTATTGACGGAAATTATGTAGAAAAGTAGATTAAGGTACAGGCTTCCATGTAAAAATAAAATTATTGAGATATCTTAGCACGTCTTTTTTTATTTCAAAACGATACTTACTTAAAAAACACGCCTCGTATTTTGACAGAAACGTTAGCATGTTCCACACGTTTCCTTTCCAAAAAACGCCTTATTAACTGTGTTCTTACATGTTATTGAAGCTCTTCGTTTTGAACAATCGACAGGTGAATTACAGATTACGATAACTCTCAGTAACTGAAAACAAATCGTCCTGTTATCCGTTCTACTATCCCCAGAAAAATGCTACACTTGTCTCTGGAAGCGTTACAAAGGACAGTGCTTCCAGACTATTCTGTGCTGGAAAGTAGCTGACCGAAAATACTGAAAAATTGTATGAAAGTACGTGCTTCCATAGTATCATATGGCGTAGTAGAGTGGTTCAGAGTCCTGTCTGGTCATCCGAAGATACTTTTCATGGTTTTCCTAAACCACCCTGTCTTAGGACTGTGTTTAGCCAGAGAATAAAACCACAGCCTACCATGTTCTCCCTTATCCTCGTCTGAACCTCTCCACCGTCTCTATTCGTTGCTGCATCTGTGGTAAACAAAACGTCACACATTCTTCGTTTTGGTATTTGCTTCTCACGGAAGTGCACATCAGACGCTGAATGGAGCTACTTTATTTCGTAGAGAGTCCTGGCTTGAATGTCACTTGATGAAGCATTTTTTAACCATCTTTTCAACACCGTTGTTAACAAACTTCAAAGAGGCATTCAACGATGGACGTCAGGTTACAGATACCTATGCACGTCCTGACGTCAGACTAATCCAGCGGCACAGACACGGCGGTCTGTCTGCCACAGCCACATGACGCCGGATTCATTTCAGTGCCACTGCCGTCACTCCATGTCTGGTAACGCTCTTTGGAGGCACAAATGATGTGGCTTTTTTTGCTGAGAGTAAAAATATTGAATAAAATTCATGATACCTTAAGACATTCCAGTGACACAGGTGTAAGGTGTCAGCAAAATCCAACACCTTCCATGAAAACCCTGACATGATAAGCAAATCCAGTAGTATGTCACATAGCTCCGAATAAACCATGACATTAAATTAACCAAAGTAATACGAGTAACGAGTGAGCAAATGGAATACCACAGACTAACACAAGAATGCCTAAATGCATGTCATACCTTCCCACCCTAAGACAGAAGCAATTCCGAGGGGAGAAACGGGAACAGAAGCTGAGGGCAGAACCGTGTTAAGTTAGAAGGCCCTACGATAAGGGACGGACACCCACGTTGCCAGCTAACCGCTAGGACCACCCCCCAGCCCATGTTAAAAGCTAGAGCCATAGCGTGAGACTTTTTCGCGTCTCTGTTACGTCAGGACCACCCCCCAGTCCATGTTAAAAGCTAGAGCCCTCCAGAAGAACAGTATAGATCTTACGACAACACAAAAAGGGCCACCCCAGCCGCATGTTTTAGCGTGAGACTTTCTCGCGTCTCTGTTACGTTAGGACCACCCCACAGCCCATGTTAAAAGATAGAGCCCTCCAGAAGAACAGTATAGGTCTTACGATAACACTAAAGGACCACACCAGCTGCAAGTTTTAGCGTGAGACTTTTTCGCGTATCTGTTACGTTGCAAACTTTAAAAACATTGCCCCGTCACGAAAAGTATAACGTTTCTCAATGGATAGACAGAATTTTTGTAGGCGGAGCTTAAGGTTAACATTGAGACCCTGATTGGTCAGATGAAAACACAGCCAGATAATTTTTTTAAACGAACTTCGGTAAATTGTAGTAAGGAGAAGTTAGGGGAGAGTTGCTTCCGAGACGGTGAGGTGAGCGGAGCTGTGCTGCCTGCACTCAGAACTGCAGAAGTCTCATCTGTTACATCCCCTTTTTACGTAATACTAGTGTCGATCGTCAATTGAAGCTCATGGTATTCACATTTGCTACGTAAGTTAAAATCTGAAACGCGATGATTTTTCTGTTATATAATTATTGAGAAGCCACATCAGCCACTGTAATTTACGACAAGTTAGATAAGTAATTAAAGATAACTGAGGGTCACTGTAGACCATTTTGATAGTTTTCTCTTTTGTGAAACTTAATTTAAACCTAGATTATAAATGTGATACGATATAGGTCATCCTTCGATCCATTGTAGAACTTGGAAACCCATTCAGGGAATATTCGTTCACATTTTTGTTGAACGCAGTTGGTTTTTACCATCTTGTATTAAAACATTTCCTTTTATCAATAGTGCAATTTATAAACAATGTTTTGTGAGTAGAATAAAATTTCCAATAGTAAACTTAACTGCTTTTTCGACGTTATTTTACCAGCTAACTAAAAGTAGGAAAGCCTTGAACCCCTTCCACTAAATTTAGATAGTGTTAAGATTCTTTTACAGGGAGTGCAGTGGAGCTGACGCTGAAATCATTAAGTATTTGGTTATATCA
This sequence comes from Schistocerca serialis cubense, assembly GCF_023864345.2. NCBI lineage: Eukaryota > Metazoa > Arthropoda > Insecta > Orthoptera > Acrididae > Schistocerca > Schistocerca serialis. The sequence goes on from NC_064638.1 coordinate 969,740,091, forward strand.
TGGCTAGTCTTACTGAACTCTTCTGAATTCTGCATGTCATGTGTGGTCTGGCGTCTCCTTACCAGCAACAGGTCCCAGGTTCAAACTAGTCAATTCCCCAAAAAACACGCTCAGAGCGTCGTTGCGCGAAAGTGGTAGGGAGACACGATATAGAACAAACAGACACCACGCAGAATGTTAGACAGGTAGTCTTTGGAAGCTGTGTAACTGTCAATATAATATTTCGTTTCCCTCTTTAATTTCCTTAAATTTGCCTTACCTTTCTACTGATTTTCAGTTATACCTTGCAGCATCACAAAGAGCATTGTCACTGTGTATCGCTAACAGTCTCAGGTAAAATTATCAAGATACACTGAAGAGCCACAGAAACTGTTAAAGTTGCCTAATGTCGTGTAAGGCCCCTGAGAGCACGCAAAAGCGCCGCAACAGGACGTGACATGAACTCGACTAATGTCTGAAGTAGTTCAGGGGGGAATTTACGCCATGAATTCCGCAGCGCTGTTGATAAATCCGAAAGAGTATGAGGGGGCAGAAATCTCTTCTGAACAGTACGCTGCAAGGAATCCCAGATATGCTCAATAATGTTCATGTCTGGGGAGTTTGGTGGCGAGCTGAAGTGTTTAAATTCAAAAGAGTGTTCCTGGAGCCACTCTGTAGCAACTCTGGACGCGCGCTGTGTCGCATTGTCCTGATGGAATTGCCCAAGTCCGTCGCAGTGTACAATGGACGTGAATCGATGCAGGTGATCGGACAGGATGCGTACGTACATGTTATCTGTCAGAGGCGTATCAAGATGTATCAGAGGTCCCACATCATTCCAACTGCACAGGTCCCACACCATTACAGAGTCTCCGCCAGCCTAAACAGTCGCCTGCTCACATGCAGGTGCATGGATCGATGAGGTTGTCTCCATGCCCATACACGTCCATCCGCTCGATATAATTTGAAACGAGACTCGTCTGATCAGTCATCAACAGTCCAACGTCGGTGTTGACGAGCCCAGGTGAGGGGTAAAGCTTTGTGCCCTATAGTCATCAAGGGCACACGAGTGCGCCTTCGACTCCAGGAGCCCATATCGATGATGTTTCGTTGAATGGTTCGCACGCTGACACTTGTTGATGGACCACCATTGAAATCTGCAGTAATTTACGGAAATATTGTGCTTCCGACAAGTTGAGAGATTCTCTTCAGTCGTTGTTGGTCTCGTTCTTGCATGATTTTTTTCCTTCTGCAGCGAAGTCGGAGATTTGATGTTTTTCCGGATTCCTGATATTCACGGTACACTTGTGCAATGGTCGTACAGGAAAATCTCCACTTCATCACTATCTGAGAGATGCTGTTTTCCATGGCTCGTGCCCCGACAATAGCGCCACATTCAAACCCACTTATATCTTGATAACTTGCCATTGTAGCAGCAGTAACCGATCTAACAACTATGGCAGACACTTGTTGTCTTATATAGGCGTTGCCGACCGCAGCGTCGTATTCTACCTGTTTCCATATCCATGTATTTGAATACGCAGGCCTGAACAAGTTTCTTTGGCGCTTCAGTGTAATTTACTAACAGAGTGCCCGGCGTAGCCCACGTATGTATTTATTCCAGTCTTCTGTTAGTCCACCTCTCTCTACCCATCTCCTCCTCCCCTGTCTCCCTGTTCACCTCCTCCTCTTTCCTTTCTCTGTCCGTCTCCTCGTCTCCCCTCTCTTTGTTCATTCACGTTTGCTTGAATTAGATGTGGAAGTTTAGGAGCATATGTGGAACATAAATACATATGTATATCCAGTTTTGTACGAGGCCTGTTCGGAAAGTATTCGTAAATTATTTCCAACAGTTTTTTACATCTTCCAGCTCCGACTTCGATGTTTGTCGTTACTTGGCGGGCAACAACATTTTTCTAGACATCTTTATGTGCTCATTGTCTGTTCATTGCTGGAAAGAGCGACGTTCCGTAATCGACAGGCATACTAGAGACACTGCCCAACACATCTGTGCACAGTTTCATCGGATTTTCACTGTCATTCCATTTCACGACGTATCGGACCTTACTTCCGAATGGCCCTCATAATATGTATGGGTATGTCCTTCTGAATCTCGTGTAGTAACGTTATTTAATATTTTGAATGTCTTAATACGTTAATTAACTATTGGATTAAAAAAATGTTTGTATGCAGGTGTTATGATTCAGGTGGAGCTGAATTTCGATGACAGTGATTTAAAGATTTACACCTATGCTCCAAACGCGCTGCACCGGTCGACTTGTGCTGCACGACAGCTTTTATCCGTGAGTAAAACCCCAGACTGACATCACGCTGTCCATTACCGACTATTTCTAAAGATAAATACCTCGAACAATTGTTCTTTTATAAAAAATTATTCTAATTCATCTACGGCAATGAAGGATTGTGGTCTTGGTAATTTTAAAGACTCGATGATTTTCTTTTGATGCTTCTTCTGCTGTAATGCCATATTTGAGGTATTTTGAATCAAAGTGCGAAAAAATTTTCATCTAATGGGACCTGAGAAAATCTATTTAATGTGCACAAAAAATTATTACAGGAATTTATTGCGCATGTTGGTAAAGGGAAAACAATTCCAAAAAGTTTCAAATGCTAGATGCATGAATATTCAAGCACAAAATACATACCGGTTAAAAATATCCTCGAGTTTCTCCATGAGTAATAATTGCTCTATAACATGGTAATACTGTGCTGAAAGAGAAGAGATAACAGATAAAAAGGAAAATAGTGAAAAGACGGTGGTTATAGTAGAATCACTGAACTTCTAATATTCCTAAACGTAAACAGAACTGTTAACTCGGTACTAACCTCAGTGAAACGTCCACTAAATCAAAGCGAATATCTGCGTAGATTGCGCGGAATAATCAGTAAAAGGTACCAACTGGAACCCAAGAAGATGTACTGACTGATATAACAATATGCAGTACAGAAGGATGTGGAAGTGCACTGACAAGTAATAATGAGATTCTGTGCAGAATTGGACAGAAAAGGGGTATATGGAAAACATTGTCTAGAACAGGTGACAGTATGATAGCACACGTGTAAAGGTATCATCAACGATTAACTTTCATGCTACTAGAGGGAGCCATTAAGGGTAAAGCGCGTGCAATTACAAAGAGAGTGAAGTTTATCCAATAAATAACTGAGGACGTTGGGTATCAGAGACACTCAGAGATGGAGAGCAATCACACCAATTCAGTTCTTGTGTAGAATACCACCAGCTAGAATAGACACACCTCCAGCTATAATGTGTTCATCAGTAAAGTGTCGGGTAATGTGTAAAAATCATTTGTCTGACGAGTACTTAATTTCGACTAGAGTGGTTTCCGAGTTGGTATGTCTAGTCTTAGAGAGAATAATGTTTCTTAGCCATCATGTGCACCTCTCCGGATAGCCGGTGTACCACTAACAATAAAGTGGCTTCTGAACGGTTCCATTTGCGACAAATGGATATACCGGGTATATGTGCTCCGTTCGGAACAAGCGTATGAATAGTTGTATAAATGTTGTTGATTTCCAAATAAATGTGTCACCTGCCAAGCCTTAGAGGTAAATAAGCATCCAAGCTGGGATGGATGTCAGGAGACATAAGTACACACGAATGAAATGGATTAGTGATTACATCAATGCAAATAAAAGTGTGTGTTAAATGATAATATATCACTGGTGGCTAGACTTTCGATGCGTAATCAGTCCATAACGGATTTGTAATAAAGAGACTCTGTCTGTAGTAGCGTTAGTGCCAAGTAGAGCTACCACAAATGCAGTTATGAGCTACAAATTATTGTAGGAGATATCTTGAGATCCAAGGAAGCAGAAAATGATAGACCATTTTTCACCAGTACACTCAAAAAGTCATGATTTGTCACTCTACATTTAAACATGATTCACTTCATAAAAAAGTTGATCTCACATACTTTTTACGAAACATTTTCGTCAAACTCTCCTAAAGCTTCAAGACACTGCCGGATCGACTTCGTAAGAACCCAGGTAAATGGTTTCAGCACATAATGTGGGTAAGGCCTCAGTATAGTCAATTAAGGTGTCATACACGAAACACCCGTGGTCTAGGGGTAGCGTCTTTGATTCATAATCAAAACGTCCTCGGTCCTGGCTTTGAAACAGCCACCGCATACATTTTGATTGATTATCAGCATTGGCGGCCGAAGACTTCCAGCATAAGAAGCCACCGTCACTCTGCCAACGGCCTTGTCAAAGAGGGCGGAGGAGCGGACAGAGGTTCAGGGTACTATCTTGTCCTAGGAGTGGGAAACTTCCCGTAAAGGTGGAGGAATCATCAACGACCAACGGCGTGCGGATGCGGACTGTAATGGAAACCACGTAACGTGTATCCACAGGACATGTGGTCTCTAATTGATAAAGTGTCATGATGATCTCTCCATTGGCAAAATATTCCAGAATAGTATCCCATTCGGTTCTCCGAAGCACCACAAGCACATTTTAATTTGCATTTCCACGTCATACCCTGCAAATCTGTTACCCACTCATGATAAGTTTGTTCAGCCCTTTTCGTGCAACGAAAGGTACAAATGGTTCAAATGGCTCTGAGCACTATGGGACTTAACTTCTGAGGTCATCAGTCCCCTATAACTTAGAACTACATAAACCTAGCTAACCTACGGATATCACAAACATCCATGCGTGAGGCAGGATTCGAACCTGCTACCGTAGCGGTCGCGCAGTTCCAGACCGTAGCGCCTAGAACAGCTCGGCCACTTCGGCCGGCTGCAACAAAAGAATTGGTACCTAGCTGCCACTACATTCACTTATTGGTCGTAAGAGTTAGTTAGCAACTCTACTACCTGATCATAGGAAAGTCCTCGCCGAGCGGCGTGTTAGAAAATAATTTATGAATGAGGCGAAACACTGCAATTCCTACCGTGTACAAAAAGTGATGTAGTTTCACAGTACCTGGTACACTGTGAGCAATTACGTGGGCTCCAGACAGTTGCAACCACTCGAGACACCTCTCATCGTTTTCCTTAAACTTTCGAAATTACGGTATGGCACTCGGAGCTACAGTTGTATTTTGCACTGTGTTGGTGGCTTCAGTCGTCAGGAGTTGCTGTACAGTGTTTAGCAGCGAGGCAGTTTGTTATGTCTGAAACTGAAACATCTGTGTTAGCTTCGTTGCATTTATCACTTGCAGTTGTGGCGCCTCAGCAGGGAGTGGGGGAGGTGGGTTGCTCACTGTTGGAGAGACAAATGCAATAAATAGGCAATCTAAGCAAGAAAAGTAAGTACACAAGAAAAGAACACCCGCAACGCCCACCTGAAAACACTGATTAGCAAATATACTGTTAAAGCAAGTAAACACACCCCTGTAACAAAAAAGACAAAGTAGAATTTAGGCGCCAGCAAAATACAACAACTCACGAAAAATCAAAAATTTGTGGCAGCCAGGCGCAGAATTCTTCTTGCTCTTCGACAAGTGCTGAATCCTACCAAGTTGTCAATTATGGGAAGTCTAAGAAACCTGCGCTAGACAACAATTCAAACAAATCGTATTAATGAGTTTTATTACGAAATGAAACTGACAATACTTGACTTTTTGTTAAACAGATGAGTCGCAAACAAAGGGCGACAGACAAAATAAGAAATCTCTTCAGTATAACAATTCCAAGTTTGAGCTACATAGAATGTACGAGCAAAGTAATGAGTTTTGGTCGCTTCTGTTCAGGTTGCTGGTCTTGAAGCTTTTCGTAGAACTGGGCCGCTACCAGTCGGGTGCGGCGCCTATGTTCCCTAAACATAGGGAAAATTAGCGTTGTCGTCCTGGAGAGCGGTCGGTCAGCGTGCAGTTGGCTGACGTCTTCTTCACATCTTCCTCTGCCCTCTCGTTCCTGACTGGCGCGCCAGCGCTTGACTTTACGCCGTGACTCAAAGACTGTGGTCTCAACTGTTCTACACTACTGGCCATTAAAGTTGCTACACCAAGAAGAAATGCAGATGATAAACGGGTATTCATTGGACAAATATATTATACTAGACCTGGTATGTAATTACATTTTCACGCAATTTGGGTGGATGGATCCTGAGAAATCAGTACCCAGAACAACCACCTCTGGCTGTAATATCGGCCTCGATACGCCTGGGCATTGAGTCAGAGCTTGGATGGCGTGTACAGATACAGCTGCCCATGCAGCTTCATCACGATACCACAGTTCATCAAGAGTAGTGACTGGCGTATTGTGACGAGCCAGTTACTCGGCCGCCATTGACCAGACGTTTTCAATTGGTGAGAGACCTGGAGAATGTGCTGGCCTGGGCAACAGTTGAACATTTTCTGTATCCAGAAAGGCCCGTACAGGACCTGTAGCATACGGTCGTGCATGATCCTGCTGAAATATAGGGTTTCGCAGGGCTCGAATGAAGGGTAGAGCCACAGGTCGTAACACATCTGAAATGTAACGTCCACTGTCCAAAGTGCCGTCAATGCGAACAAGAGGTGACCGAGAGTGTAACCAATGGCACCCCAAACCATCAGGCTGGGTGATACGCCAGTATGGCGTTGACGAGTACACGCCTCCAATGTGCGTTCACCGCGATGTTGCCAAACACGGATGCGACCGTCATGATGTTGTAAACAGAGTCTGGATTCATCCGAAAAAATGACGTTTTGTCATTTGTGCACCCAGGTTCGTCGTTGAGTACACCATCGCAGGCGCTCCTGTCTGTCATGCAGCGTCAAGGGTAACCGCAGCCATGGTCTCCGAGCCGATAGTCCATGCTGCTGCAAACGACGTCGAACTGTTCGTGCTGATGGTTGTCTTGCAAATGTCCCCATCTGTTGGCTCAAGGATCGAGACGTGGCTGCACGATCCGTTACAGCCATGCGGATAAGATGCCTGTCATCTCGACTGCTTGTGATGCGAGGCCGTTGGGATCTAGCACGGCATTCCGTATTACCCTCCTGAACCAACCGATTCCGTATTCTGCTAACAGTCATTGGATTTCGACCAACGCGAGCAGCAGTGTCGCGATACGATATACCGCAATCGCGATAGGCTACAGTCCGACCTTTATCAAAGTCGGAAACGTGATGGTACGCATTTCTCCTCCTTACACGAGGCATCACAACAACGTTTCACCAGGCAACGCTGGTCAATTGCTGTTTGTGTATGAGAAATCGGTTGGAAGCTTTCCTCATGTCAGCTCGTTGTAGGTGTCGCCAACGGCGCCAGCCTTGTGTGAATGCTCTGAAAAGCTAATCATTTGCATGTCACAGCATCTTCTTTATGTCGGTTAAATTTCGCGTCTGTAGCACGTCATCTTCGTGGTGTAGCAATTTTAATGGCCAGTAGTGTACATTTGCTTACGCTGCACTTTACTTAAGAACACGCTAATTCAGGGCGGTCAATAAATACGGTACAATATATGTTCACTACGTGTTTTTCCGGGGCAACGGGACACTTAAGCTTACAGACGACCCCATGAAATACGGGCCATCTGGTCACCTTACGTTAGTACTGCCTGCAGCACCTAAGCAAGTGTTCGTGTTAAACTATTTATCTTAGTGTGTGAGGCTTTCGTACGAATGAGTAGCCTGTTTCCTAACGTCAAACTTATTTTCTTGTTTGCCCTTGTTGGTGGAAGTTAGTAATTAGCTTGGCTTGTCGTTGTATACCTGTGTATGTGTCTATGCGATACTCGCCGCAAAGGACAGTCACGTTTTATTGAGACGTTAAATTGTGAAGCTTCCCACCATTCCAATAAGTTAAATATTTATTGCACTGATAGAGCTGAGCTAGACCCCGTGATCAAATTTTTTTTATTTATTGCCAAATTACTGACATGTTACCTGATGTTTTAAAACAGGTGGTACATCTTACAATTTTCGTTTTTCTTCTTCTTGCAGTTTTCTGTTGTTTTATATGCATCATTTTAGAAAGACCTGTCAAGGAGGCGAAGAACTGGACAGAGGTTCAGAGCACTCTCTTGTCCTTGGGCTCGGAAAGTGCCTCTAAAGGCCGAAGAATGAACAATAATCAACGGCTTGAGGATGCAAAGGAAATGGAAGCCACAGGACATGTGGCGTGTAACTGAATTAGTGTCATGATGATCTCTCCATTGCAAAAATATTCAGGAGTAGTCCCCCATTCGGATCTCTGAGAGGGGACTGCAAAGCGGACGGGCTCCAAAGAGAAAAAGAATGAATAACCAACGAAAGAATAACATTCTACGAGTCGCAGTGTGGTATGTTTAGTGCTACAACGATGAAAATTAATATCACGACGATGTCAAACCTTATTTTCATGATTTAAGGAAGTATTCATGATATTAAAAATGTAATTATAATTTTATTATTTTCATTTTTGTGCCCAGTGTATCAAAGTCTTTCTAGTGCACGGAAGACATTAGCATTGTTTGTACTACGAAACTATATATGATTGTTAAGGGTTCAGCATGTAATAGTTCGATGTAAGACATTTTGTGGAGTCTGAATTTTGTTCTCGTACTGGTCGGTAGAGAAGGAAAAGTTCCTTAATCGAAGGTGTAAAGGCTGTAAAAAGGAGAGAGAGAGAAGGTAAATACAATTTAATCAAAAGAAATATCTTGAAGGTGTAACGCTTTGTGATTTCCTATAACTAAAAATTGCAAGGTCTAATCTGAGCCTGTCCTGAATAACAGCGAAGAACATTTATGTTATCATATATTTTCTTCGTTTGATCACGGTTGGGATTCGTATGTTTCTTTTTGTTACGCGACGTGTTATGAATATTTTCATTATACGCGCAAAAGTGCACACAGCTTTAATCGAACCTGCGTATTTCGGAAACGATAACTTTTAATCAGTACAATTACGCGAATACCGTCTAAATCGCAACCGTGATCGCAAAAGTGTTTCCTCGACCAAATAATTCTTATAAAATGTGTATTTTCCAAAGCGAGCAGCATTGCACTATCGCTGACTCGCAACAATCGAAAGAGTAAAATCAATGCTTAAATAAAATTGCCACCTTTTAATAATAATTATTATCCCATTAAATAAATAAATAGCAATTCAGTGGCTATACAATCAATAAACAGAGGGGGCAATTCAGTGGCAACCTATTGACAGGACTAGCTTATATGTGTGTGCTAATGGGTGTTTCTATTTCTTTCGTGCTGTAATGAGCGGAAATCTACGACGACCCTTGGCACGACAATTTTGCTGTACCATTTCATCCCAGCGGTAGCAGAACAAAGCACTGCGGAAGATAGGCACAACATCTTCTTCTACCTGGTGCTGTACGTTACTAACGAAAAAAAAGAACATTTTGTGAGTGTGTCTTCTTAGGAAGCTATAAGAGTCAATTATATTTAAATAACTGCGAGAAGGATCAGTAAAATACAGCATAAAATGTTTTCAGTAGAGGTTAACTGAACGAGATTCGAACTGAATTTTAATCGAACGAAAGTGAACATTTATAGTACTGATTTCAATCTGGTGCAGTGTAGTAATTATTTTGTGTTTTGTGTGACGGAATAATTGATGTGTTGCGTGTGACGTTTCAGCGTGACGTGTAAGAAAAGCTACACAGCAGGAAGTAACTGTAGAACATTCAGAAGAGGAAGGAATAACTAGTGATGTAGAAATTGATAATATTTTTTCAGATCAGACGGAGGATATAGAACAGGACACTAATATTAAAGTCAGTGATCCATCTGCTGTAGAACACTCAGGCAGAATACATACGGTAGTTCAAGTGCATACTGAAGCAGAACCACAAGAAACACCAGTTACAGTCGATTTACAACCGGTAGAGCCAACACAAACAGTAATGGATCCATTTTCTTCCTTAATGATTAAAATGGAACAAATGTTTAAAACACAGGAACAATCACAGATACAGCGCGAACAAGAAACTGCTAAACAGCTTGCAACTGAGATTAATAATAATATTAGCAGAGTAGATGAACGGATTAGGACCTTGGATGAACGCATCAGTCAATTAGACGAGCGTACGCAGTTAAGCTTTTCACAGTTCTCAAAAGAGATAGATCAAAAGCTTGAAAACCGATCACCAGCTGCGACAGCAAATAGATACCCAGTTGTCTGGTATACAGAACAACATTTCAAGTATGCAACAAACATACCATGACTTACCACAGAATGTAAAGCAAGTAACCCAGGATGTGGACAAATTACAACAAACACACACTTCTTTGGAAGCAGAAATACGCAACATAAGTACACGTATAGAAAACCTTACGGTTGATAATCGAAACGTAATAGAACAAAAATGCAAAGAACAAGAAGAACGCGTTGTGACCACATTCAACACATGGCTAAATGACAAAGACAAACAAATTAGTACTGTTATACAGAAGGAACTACCTGTGATGTTACAATGAGCAGGAACACAACTGATACATGAAAACAACACAAAGATACATGAACTCCAGACTGAATTACAAAACGTGCAGAAAGTGCTTAATGAAACACGTATGCAAACATCTCATAACAGTTCACCGGAGCGTGTTAGTATCACAGGAACACACCCTGATCATTATGAAACGCCTTTAACTGAAAGTAGGGGTCAGACGGGCAATAATTTCAATCCAACACGTGGAGTAACATCCGTTTGTCAGGACCATACACAATCATTGGTGACTCAGGATGCTTTAGTGAAGAATTCAGTTTCAGAAGTTTACCAATGATAAGAACGGACCCCATCCAACTGTGTTTATCAAAGGGATCCGCGGAATAATGCCAAAAAGTTGGAACGAAAGGGAGAAAATTGTCTTTACCATTAACCATATTCAAGGTGAGCCAGCGTTGTTCGCGACACAGAAAGCTGAACAATGCAGCTCCTTCGATGAATTTGAACAAGCTTTTCTAAACAAGTATTGGTCGCGTGGAGTACAAGAACGATTAAGAAAAGAAGTTTATAGTCCTGAGCCATTTAATAGAAAAGGCGGTACTTTGCGGAATATATTTCGAAAAGTATCTGGACAAAGTGAAATATTTATCCACACCAATTCCTCAGTGTGATGTTTTAAAGATGTTAAAGGAGAAGTTACCGCGTGATCTAAAGGAGAAATTGTTTCATATTCCTGAAGACAACGTGGAACATTTTCTATCTGTACTGGACTCTTTAGATTTGGTTATCGAAGAGGACAGACACCATTATGGGAATAATTCGTCGAATAATGGTAATAGTAATGGCAACGGGCGAAACCACAAGAACAATAGTAATAGAAATACATACTATGGGAATCAAAATCATTGGAATAGTCCGAATTATTCAGGATGACAGAACCACAATATGAACACAAATGGACAGTACAGTAATGCACCGAATCACAATTATCATCCACAGAACAATAGCGGACAAAACAGTAACGGAAACTTTTCAAAGAAACGGAAACGAGATTTTAGAGCTAACGCCGATTACAATAACGGTAATTTTTCAAATAATCAGCAAAACATGCAACCACCACATAACTGGTCAATACAGAATTATGCACAACAGCAATGGCAGCAGCCTAGGCCACCGCAATATCACAACAACAATCATGTACAAACCCCGTACAATACAAATATGGCAAATAACATGCAGCAGCATATGAATGCGCAGCCATGGCAACCACCGAATCAAAATATAAGATCATTGAGGTAAGTGAACTGCAACCATCAACCAGTACCAGTCAGTCAAACTAGATGCGACGACATTCTGCTCCCGTGTGTCAGTCGCAGGGTGTCTAGGGGGCACTTGCATGAATGATGTTAGTAATAACGAGCAACCAAGCGTGCAGACAACCAGCTGTAGTAACAATGAGAATGTGTGTCGCATAGAATCAGCAGCGATCGGGTCGAACGACGCAAAAGATGCAGTGTGTGGGAATTATTCTGTTGATGTTGCTCAGCAACGTAGTTCAACTATGCAGATGTTAAGATATAATGACGGAGTCGATATACGAGAGGAATTATGTCAAGATTTTCGGATGAAGTGTAATTTGTTTGAACGGGAAGTTGTACAAGCAGCTATAGTTTGTGATATTTATGGTATTCAAACTACGGTGATTTTAGATACTGGAGCATCTGTTTCTGTGCTGAATGAATCGTTCTTTCTTCACTTAAAGAAAGTTAGAAAGATTCCGGTTTTTCCAATCGCTAATTCTAGAGTTACAGGAGCTATTAGTCAGAAAGCCCAACTAGTTCGTGAACAGACACGGATTTGTATTAATTTTGGAATGGGAGCGAAAGAGTGCACCTTCCTCATTGTAAAGAATTTAGCCGTGAACTGTCTCCTCGGATTATATATTTTGCGAGAGACGGAAACTATAATCGATCTCGCAAAGCGTGAATGCAGCATGTGTTTCGGTGACACGAGAGTCAGGTTAGACTTGGTAAATACCAAAGAATTGCATGGCAAATATTGTCAAATTTTAAAGATATAACCGGTTCGCGTACATTTATGGCGGCTTCAAGATAGTTTCAATTGCAGTACATTCCCGGTCATGGAAGATGTGAAGGACGAGGAGAATATCCACCTCTCTGAAATAGTAGAAAAAGTACAACAATCCTCTGGTCTTGACAGTCTGCAACAAAAGCAGTTATTAGACACACTTACTAATTATCGTAAAGTATTTTTGAAAAACCCTGGACTAATTAAAGGTTGCGTGTACGACATGCAAGTGTTTCCCCATGAAATTTACTGCCATCAAACGTACTCAATACCCAGCGCGAAAAGGGAAGCAGTAAAAGCATCAGTACTGCTTGGAGGAAGAGACTCTCGGAATACCAATAAGTTGTAAGCAAAAATTTCAGCTCCAGTTCGACGGAGAAGAGGACGCCGAGCTGCAGCAAGGAGAAGAAGAATTGCTTCAAGATGATTCCGCCCTAAGACACTTAATCAAACATAATACAAACTTGTTGAGATTTAGTAAACTTTCAGGAACTTATGCGTGTGAAACTACGAACAGTGAACAGAACTGCATATTTTACACAACAGTAGGATATAGTGACTTTAGAAAATAAACGTCTCATTTTGTTGATTGTTAACTATTTTGAACTCACTAGGGTGAGCAGGTTATGTTCTTTTTTTTCTTTCAGACTGTGTACAGGATACACTTACAACATGTAAAGTTTACGAGAGTTACGTATAGGTTTAACAAATTTTCCACCGTAAGTTAGTGCTCGGACTTGCATGAGCTATAAACCAGGTCGAACAAGATGATGTCCATGACTGAACAGGTCATTACACAGACAAACATATACAGACTTCTGTTTATCACTGCACAATTCTTTGTAAGTCCAGGAGCACCTTTTCGAGAAAATATATGACTTAAGATTTGCTTTTATATTGTAAATGACTATAATTATGTACTTCATTTGATATGTACAATCATTCAGTTATTCATCATTATATAACTAGACTGTGTAAAGATATTCTTGTGGGTAGCACAAGGACTTTACCTTGTCAGACTTGATAACTGTGATCAAGTAACTACGTGGTGAAGTGAACATGTCACAGATGACCTATGAACAAAGACTTCCTGTGAAAATTATCCACTACGCGTACGAACTTTATTTCACTAGCGAAAGAGTGGGATTTAACACAAAAGTGGACGCTCAATGAGTGCGTTGTGTTACCATGATTTCGTTTTCAAATTTTGTGCTACGAGTGTTTAGTAATGTCAAATATTCAGAGTGTTATTGGGACCACATGCGTGGACGTAACATTCCAGACAAACTAAAACTCAAGAGCAAGTGTTTTTATCGATCAGTCAGCAACAGTGGTGAGTCGTAACAGTGTTGGGAACTGCTACTGACTATATTATTAAACCCGTTGCAGAACTGTATCAGTGTTGCAACGTGATTACATGGACCTTTAATTGCAGATAGACAATTACGTCGGAAGGACGAATGGACTTGCATCATGATAAAGAAACTCACAAACAGTCGAACACCTCACAAAAAAAAACAACACATTCTTCTTGTTGAGTAAAAGAGTGCGTGAAATATGATGCAATTTAGATGTTAATTTAAGGAACTGATACTGCTGTTTGAATTTCATGTGACTGTATGCTGGGATGCTGAGCACACGTGTCGGTGAGGGCAGCATACTGCACCGACATCATCCGTCATCCCTTGCCGCACCCTGCCACGTCGTCGCAGTCCATCGCACACTTACCTGATGGGGCGAGACATCGGTGTTGCAGTACGCCAAGTCGCCAGCCGTCGTCACCAGCAGCACTATCACGAAATTGTACCATTATTAAATGTCATACGAAGTGAATACTCAAATGTTGAAAATTAAAAAAGAGGGTACGGAAGATGTGCTCGCTCCGGGGTGGTTTTTTTCCGGGGTTTTTCCCATTGGCCTTAGCCCGAATGGGGGAGCGTAACTCAAAATCCCTGAGATTTAAAGGTAAACAGAGCACATGCTTCCAAGTGAAAGAACACAGTGAACTTTAAACAGAACAGACAAGGAAAATAAGCCTGTTTGGCTGTCCAGTCAAACAAGTGTGACTGTACATCCAAAGGGGGCAATGTAGTGCTACAACGATGAAAATTAATATCACGACGATGTCAAACCTTATTTTCATGATTTAAAGAAGTATTCATGATATTAAAAATGTAATTATAATTTTATTATTTCCATTTTTGTGCTCAGTGTATCAAAGTCTTTCTAGTGCACAGAAGACATTAGCATTGTTTGTACTACGAAACTATATACGATTGTTAAGGGTTAAGCATGTAATAGTTCGATGTAAGACATTTTGTGGAGTCTGAATTTTGTTCTCGTACTGGTCGATAGAGAAGGAAAAGTTCCTTAATCGATGTGAGGGTATAAAGGCTGTAAAAAGGAGAGAGAGAGAAGGTAAATACAATTTAATCAAAAGAAATATCTTGAAGGTGTAACGCCTTGTGATTTCCTATAACTAAAAACTGCAAGGTCTAATCTGAGCCTGTCCTGAATAACAGCGAAGAACATTTATGTTATCATATATTTTCTTCGTCTGATCACGGTTGGGATTCGCATGTTTCTTTTTGTTACGCGACGCGTTATGAATATTTTCATTATACGCGCAAAAGTGCACACAGCTTTAATTGAACCTGCGTATTTCGGAAACGATAACTTTTAATCAGTACAATTACGCGAATACCGTCTAAATCGCAACCGTGATCGCAAAAGTGTTTCCTGGACCAAATAATTCTTATAAAATGTGTATTTTCCAAAGCGAGCGGCATTGCACTACCGCTGACTCGCAACAATCGAAAGAGTAAAATCAATGCTTAAATAAAATTGCCACCTTTTAATAATAATTATTATCCCATTAAATAAATAAATAGCAATTCAGTGGCTATACCATCAATAAACAGAGGTGGCAATTCAAATGTCAGATGCTTGAACGTGGTAGAAAAGCTAGAAAATTTGAAAAGGGAAACGCAAAGGCTCAGTGCAGATATAGTAAGGGTCAGTGAATTCAAATGGAAAGAAAACAAGGATTTCTGGTCAGACGAGTATAAGGTAATACCAACAACAGCAGAAAGTGGTATAACGGGAGTAGGATTCGTTAAAAAACGAAGGTGGCCAGAGAGTGAGATACTATGAACAGTTCATTGAGAGGGTTGTTCTTATCAGAATCGAATGCAAACCAACACCACCAACAGGAATACATGCCACGTCGCAAGGTGAAGATGAAGACAGAGAGAAAGTATATGAAAATATTGTAAGGGTAATATAGTATGTAAAGGGAGATGAAAATCTAATAGTCGTGGGGAACTGGGATGCAGTTGTAGGGGAAGGAGTAGAGGAAAAGATTACAGGAGAATGTGGGCTTGCAACAAGGAACGAGAGAGGAGAAAGATTAACTGAGTTCTGTAAAAATTTTCAGATAGTAATAGCGAATAATCTGTGCAACAATCACAAGCGGAAGAGGTATACTTGGAAAAGGCTGCATGTTACGGAAAGATTTCTGTTCGATTAAGTCGTATTCAGACAGAGATTCAGAAATTAGATATTGGATTCTAAGGTGTACCCAGGAGCAGACATAGACAGATCACAACGTAGTAGTGATGAAGAGTAGGCTGAAGTTAAGAAATTAGGCAGGAAGAATCAGTATTCAAAAAAGTTGGATAGTGAAGTACTAAGGAATGACGAGATACACTTGAAGCTCTCTAAAGCTGTAATACAGCAATAAAGAATAGTCCTGTAGACAGTATAGTTGAAGAGGAATGAACATCTCTAAAAAGGGAAATCACAGAAGGTGGAAAGAAAAACATATTTACAAAGAAGGTAATTGCGAAGAAACCATGGGTAACAGAATATACTTCAGCTGATCGATGAAAGAAGGAAGTATAAAAATGTTCAGGAAAATTCAGTAATACAGAAGTACAAGTCGCTGAGGAATGAAATAAATAGGAAGTGCAGGGAAGCTAAGAAATAATCGAAAAAGAATTGTATGTAGGAAGGACTGACTCAGGAAATAGGAGAGTCAAAACAACCTTCAGTGAAATTAAAAGCAAGGGTGGTAACATTAACAGTGCATCGGAAATTCCTGTGTTAAATGCAGAGGAGAGAGCGGATAGGTGGAAAGAGTACACTGAAGGCCTCTGTTAGTAAGTTTGTCTGACGTGATAGAAGAAGAAAGAGGAGTAGATTTAGAACAGATAGCAGATCCACTATTTGAGTCAGAATTTAAGAGAGCTTTGGAGGCCTTAAGGTCTAGTAAGGCAGAGGGGGTAGATAACATTCCATAACCATTTTTAACGTCATTGGGGGAAGTGGCAACAAAACGACTATTCTCGTTGGTGCGTAGAATACATGAGTCTGGCGACATACCACCTCACTTCTGGAAAAATATCATCCACACAATTCCGAAGACTGCAAGAGCTGCCAAGTGCGCGAATTCTCGCACAATTAGCTTAAGAGCTCATGCAGCCAAGTTTCTGATAAGAATAACATACAGAAGCATGGAAAAGAAAATTGGAGATGTGCTAGCTGACGACCAGTTTGGCTTTAGGAAAGGGAAAGGCACCAGAGAGGCAATTCTGACGTTGCAGCTGGCAAGGTAAGTAAGACTAACGAAACATCAAGACAGGTTCATATGGTTTGTCGACCTTAAAAATGCTTTCGATTATGTAAAGCGGCGAAAGACATTCGAAATATAGGAGATTAGGAGTAAGGTGTAGGGAGAGACGGCTAATACACTGTATGTAAAAGAGCCAAGACGGAATAATAAGAGTGGACGACCAAGAAGGAAGTGCTAGGATTAAAAAGGGTTTAAGACAGGGATGTAGTCTTTCTCCCCTACTGTTCACTCTATACATCGAAGAATCAATGACGTAAATAAAAGAAAGGTTCGGAAGTGGAATTAAAATTCAAGGTGAAAGAGTATCAGTATTCGATGATGACATTGCAATCCTGAGTGAAAGTGGACAACAATTACATGATCTGCTCAGTGGAATGAACAGTCTAATGAGTACAGAGCATCGACTGAGGATAAATCGAAAAATGCGAAAGTTATGAGAAGTAGCAGATTGGCAACATCGAGAAACTTAACATCAGGATTGATAATAACGAAATAGGTGAAGTTAAGGAATTGTGCTACCTAGGCAGCAAAATAACCCATGATGGATGGAGCAAAGAGGACATAAAAAGCTCGCTAGCACTGGCGAAGAGGACATTCCCGTCCAAGAGAAGTCTACTAGAATCAAACATGTGTCTTAATTTGAGGAAAAAATGTTTGAGAATGTACGTTTGAAGCACAGCATTGTATGGCAGTGGAACAAGAACTATGAGAGAACCAAAACAGAAGAGAATCGAAGCATTTGAGATGTCGTGCTACAGACGAATGATGAAAATTATGTGGACTCATAATGTAAGGAATGAGTAGGTTCTGCGCAGAATCGGATAGGAAAGAGATATGTGGAAAACATTGACAAGTAGAAGGGACAGGATGATAGAACATCTGTTAAGACATCAAGGAATGACCTCCATTGTATTAGAGGGAACTGTAGAGGGCGAAAATTGGAGAGTAAGGCAGAGATTGGAATACATCCAGCAAATAATTGAGGATGTAAATTGCAAGTGCTACTCTGAGATGAAGAGGTCGGCACAGGAGAGGAATTCGTGGCGGGCCGCATCAAACCAGTCAGCTGACTCATGATTCAAAAACTAAAAAGAGCTGAGATTATGTATTAGACGGTTCTATCAAGTTAAGTTATTAATCTCCGGTTGTGGCTATGTGAAGATTGGATGTGTTACATTAATTGTTTTACGTATCACGTAAGTCCTTTTTTTTGCAGAGTTTTTTCTTAGATATTTATTTTAAGGAATTTCTTACCTGCTTGTAAATGTGCCACTATTTGATTCTGCATAGTTTAATGTGTTAATTGCGTTAATGTTAATATAACTGACGTAAAATTCACAAGCACAAGGTATCACTGTCTGTAAAGCTGCAGTAACCGTAAATTTAAACATATGTAAAAATTGTCTTTGTTTCTATATTCCTCATTTTCATTCAGTTTTGTCATCACCTTCGGTGAATCAGTGTTTTTTCATTGTATGCCCGTCTGTGTTTTGTTAGAGTTCCTATGTAATGCCATGAGACATTATAGTCACGCATATTTTGCTACCAGTTGCAAGGCCAAATATCGATTGCCTTATATTTACAGGTCAGTAAGTATATTTCAACTTAAGCTGTATCGTCAACTTTTATTCTCTTATGGCCAAATGTGATAGAGTGTACTTTATGATCACACTGTTGTCATCAGATGTTAAGATTTGGTCTCTTGTTAATAAATGGTTAACTGAACTGTCCAATAAAACCACTAACACTTCCCACTCACCCACTTCAAGATACCCTGCCGTTTCAATCCTCATAAACTTTCTCTGTCTCTTCTTCTTTTGCTTGCGACTTCGGCATGATACTTGATTTGTCGTTATCGGTGCTGGATTGCTGTCGCATCTTATGACAACAATCCTATGACTGAACTCTTTACAAAAGTTCACTGCCTACCCTACTTCTGTATTCGTGACATATCCTACTTCCGTTTTACAACTTTCTGCTATTCTTGATATTACCCTATACCCGCCTGACCAAAATCCTTATTTTCGTTCCATTTCACTTCAGTAACCTCCAGTATGTCTAGACTGAGTCTTTGCGTTTATATTTTGAAATTTTCTGGTTTCCTACTACGTTACAATTACTTCCGTTCAATGCTCCAACTCGTAGAACGTTATCCTTTCATTGATTACTCCATCTTTTTCTTATGGCCACCACTGCTATGTTACCCCGTCGAAGAGATCCGAACGGCGGAATAATCCGAAAACTGTTGCAAATGAAGATTCATCACGACCCTATTTCAGTCACAGACCGCATACCTGTCGATAACTTTATGAATCTTTAATGAAGTGATGTCCATTCCCTTCTGAATCCTCATGACGATGACCATCGCTGATTCTTCCGCCGTTTTGGGGCAATTGCCAACCCAAAGTCAAGAGAGTGCTCTTTCGGCGGTCTGACAAGGGCGTTGGCAGAGCGACGGTGGCTTTTTATGCCAGAAGTCTTCACTCGCCATTGTTATTGATAATTTGAGCAGTGGCTGGTTTCGAACACGGGATGCGGGAATTTTTCATTACCAGCCAAAAAAGCTCACGGGTTCATAGTCGTTTAGATCTGTCATACGCATCATATCTATCTCTATCGCTTACATACACTGAGGTGAAAGAAGTCATGGGATAGCGATATGCTTTTATAGATGGCAGTAGTATAGTGTACACAAGGTACAAAAGGGCAGTGCATTGACGGAGCTGTCACGTGTAATCAGCTAATTCATGTGAAAATGTTACCGACATGGTTGTAGCTGCACGACGGGAATTAACAAATTTTGGACACGGAATGTTATATGAAAGACGCATGGGACATTCCATTTTGGGAAATCGTTAGGGAATTCAATATTCCGAAGTCCACAGGGTCAAGAGTGTGCCGAGAATACTACATTTCGGGCATTACTTCTCACCACCGAAAACACAGTGGCCGACGGCCTTCACTTAACGACCACGGGAGGTGGCGTTTGCGTAGAGATGCCTGTGCTAACAGACAAGCAGCATCGCGTGAAATAACCGCAGAAATCAGTTCGGTACATACCGAAAGTATCTAACAAAAATTGTAAAAGTATCAGTGATAAGATTGTTCTAGGGTCGCCAAGTGAATGTATCATTGATAAGATTGTTCTAAATTAATTATTCAACAAACCTACATCTGACTGCGTCTGTGAACTTGTTTCTAGCACTCCTCCATTTTGCCAGAAATGCAACATGTATTTGACTCAGCAATAAAACTTAAGAGAATAATCCCGTTTGTACAATGGCATTAAGATAGTACTGGAAAATTAACTTTTGGCCCTGATGTTTACTTGGTTAACTTTACTCTACTACTCATTTTCATATTCAATTTAAGCAAAGGATTTGGATTATGATTGAGGCTGTTAGATTTAAACACAATGTTTATCTCAATATATATATTGCTAAAATTTTAGGTCGTACACAAAACCTACCGTAGCACGAAACACTCTTGCAAAAAATTTTACCAAACGCTTTCTGTGTCAAACCTTGGACATATAAATCCTCACTCTGAACATTATCTAACAAAACCAGTTTGAAATCATTATATATCTTTTCTCGTTTACGTGCTAACGTTTGGTCTGGGGCAGTAAGCGCGACCTACCCTACAGCTGTCACCACACGTCTGCTTTCTCCGGACACCTACCTGCGACTCCTCCCTTAAAGCTGTCTGCACACATCTGCTTCTTTCGGGCACCTACCTGCGACTCCCCGGTTCTTTTGCTGCACGCGCCCGGCTCTCTTAACCATCAAAGAGCCTCCTACTCAAAGATATTATACTCGTTCCAATTTACGGTTGGCAACTACCGACTATTTTCTGGAGCTACCCTTATCAGACCTTAGCACATACCTTTCAATACGACGAATGTACCCGCTAGGACAGAGCGGTGAAATTAGGCGTTAACGGGCTATGGCACTAGACGACCGACGCGACTGCATTTGCTAACAGCACGACATCGCCTAGAGCGCCTCTCCGGGACTGGTCACACTGTTGGTTAGACCCTAGACTATTGGAAATCCGTGGTCTGGTCAGATGAGTCCGGATTTCACTGATAAGAGCTGATGCTAGATTTCGACTGTGGCGCAGATCCAACGGAGCCATGGATCCAAGTTGTCAACAAGTCACTGTGCAAGCTGGTGGTGGCTCGGTAATGTTTAGGGCTGTGTTTGCGTGGAATGGACTGGGTATTCCAGTCGTACTGAACCAATGATTGATTGGAAATGGTTATGTTCGGCTTCTTGGAGACCATCTGCAGCAATTTATGGACTTCATCTTCCCAAACAACGATTAATTTTTTATAGATGACAATGGACCTGGTCACCGTGCCAGAACTGTCCGCCATTGGACAATCAGAGCGAATAAATTGACGACCCATAAGGCCCAACATAAAAAAGAAATGACTCTGAGCACTATGGGACTTAACATCTATGGTCATCAGTCCCCTAGAACTTAGAACTACTTAAACCTAACTAACCTAAGGACACTACACACATCCATGCCCAAGGTAGGATTCGAACCTGCGACCGTAGCAGTCGCGCGGTTCCGGACTGAGCGCCTAGAACCGCGAGACCACCGCGGCCGGCGGCCCGACATCAATCCCTCGATCATTTATTTGACAAGAGTTCAGTTGGTGTAAATAATCCTGCACCAGCAGCACTTCCGCAGTTATGGACCCTTATAGAGGCAGCACATCTCAGTGTTCCTGCAAGGGATATCCAACGACTTGCTGAGTCCATGTCACGTCAATTTGCTGCGCAACGCTGGGCAAAAGCACGTCCTACTTGATATTAGGAGATATCGCAGAACTTTTGTCACCTCAGTGTATATAAAAAGGGATGTAAGTGTGTGTTCATGTATGTTCCACATCTCCTCCTAAACCACTGGATCGATTTGAACCAAACTTGCTACGCATATTGCTTACTGTCTGGAAAGAAGTAGTTCGGCTGTAAGGACCGCCTAACTTGCATTGGGATGGGGGGACATAGCCGGTGGACACAGAGAGGTGGAAGGAGGAGGAGGTAATCGGAGGAGGGAGAAGGACATGGACAGACGGAGAGAGGATGAAAGAGGGAAGCAACAGGGAGAGGGCAAGAGAAGGTAGAGTAGAGAGAGGTGAGGATATGAACAGAGAGGAAAGAGGAGATGGAAAAAGGACTTGGGGAGAAGTGTGGGAAGGGGGAAATGGACTGAGAGAATGGGTGAAGGAGATGGGTAAAGAAGTTGTTAGGGGGGAGGGGGAAACAACACAGGCGTAAGGAAGAAAGAACAGGGAGGAGGAGATAAGAGCGAGGAGAACGCGATGGACAGAGAGAGAGGGGAATGGAAATGGACAGAGATAGGGTAGAGGAGAAGATGGGTAGAGAGAACAGAGAGGAGGATACGTGTACAAAGCAGTAGGCTCTGCCAGAAATATCGTCTCTTAGACAATGTGTCTAATATTGTATTTTCATACGACAGTATGGCATCTTAGGCAATTTATAACACTTGTAAGTAAGCATTATAAATATGGATTCTTAAATGGTTATATCACTTGTTATGTATTTCACTGTTATTGTCTAATCTGCTTTCAGAAAACGCTTGATAAAGGCACTTTAAAGCCGATATCAAGATTGTGTAAGTGTAAATGTAACATTGTAAATAAACAACAGTCTAATGGCGATACTGACTTTAAAGAAATACATTATGACTGTGGCCCCGCATTATGAACAAATTATTAATGTGGAAGATATTAAGAACCATTACCAGAGACTGTTCGGAGAACAACCATTACGTCATACCAGGGCCGAAAGTTTGCTATAACGCTGCACGACTTCCCTCACCAACGAAAATGTCACTAAGCTGATAGAACCCGTATCCGAAGAAGAAACTGCAGACGTTATAAAGCAGTTACAAGCAAACAGGAGTCTGGAAATGGATTTTGCAAAGTATTCTGGTCAGTTGTCGAAGCGGAATTCACGTAGGTTATTAAAGAGAATTAAAGACTGGGTCAAATTTATTCAGAAAATGAAACAGGAGTTGGAGTCCTTGCACCAAAAACTCAGAAACCAAGAAGAATAACTGATTATAGGGCAATAACTTCCTTATGTGGCGACTCAAATATAATGGCGCGCATAATAGTCGCAAAACTAAGAGAAACTCTTCCAGAGATAATCGGGTCCGGTCAAACGTGTAATGTTCCCAACAGGAAGATCATTGATGGACTCTGCTATCTGAGAGACACAACCTTCTTCTCGTGTATGTACCAAACCGGAACAATGGGATTGTTGAACACCAACCTAGAAAATGCCTTTGACAAAGTCAGTCACCAATGTTTAAGGAATTTGATGCAAAGCTGTAACTTCCCATAGGCCACAATATATTTGCTACTTCCTAACCGGAATCCAGTGGTCTCCAAAATATAAATAAACGGCATCTTCACGGGAAAATTCTCTATTCAGCGCTCAGTCCGGCAGGGATGCCCGTTATCCATGATATTATTTATAATTTCAGTGGAGCCAATGATCCGTTCAATCACCAACCAGATCTCTGGAATAGATGTTGGTGCACAAAAATTCGCCGTTAACGTTTCTGTCGACGATATAACAATTGCATTCGTGCAGCATCAAGACACTGGGAAGATATTAGAAATAATGGATTTTTATAAGGAAGCAACGGGAGCGACAATAAACAACAAAACCTGGCTCCTATGGTTAAACAAAACGTCGCAACTCAGGCCACATCCCATCAGAGAATGCGACGATAAGGAATTGCCCGGCGTTAAACTGAAGAAGAATGTGAAGGAACTTGTTGAGGATTCTTCCAAATCAGTGGTGGAGAAAGTAAGAGGTGCCTTAATAGCGAACAGTACTAGGAACTTAAATATTGTTCAACGGATTCAGTATGTCAGTGTGCTGGTCATTTAAAAAACGTAGCAATACAGCTCAAATAATGCCCACAGAGCGACAATATATTGCTCAAATAAAGAAAATAAGGGTGGTTCATCTAGAAGGGGTCCGCCCCGATAGATGATTGGTCAGCGCGGCAGTCTGTCACGCCAAGGCGCTCGGGTTCGGTTCCCGGTTGGATCGGAGATTTTCTCCGCTCATGGACTGGGTGTTGTGTTGTCCTCATTATTATTTCATCATCATCCGTGAAAGGCAACGGAAGACCTCCAGTGGAATCACTTCTCTAGACGCTCTTGCGGTGGACTTCCTTGATGAGGCTTTCCCCATGACAAGACCTGCGGTAAGGCATAACACAAAGTAAGTAGTATTTGGAAAGGAATGCTACACTGTGTTGCCAGATGCCGGTAAACAAACCGTCAAATAGAGATGTATTAGGCTTAATAGATTGAGAGAAAAAATGCACTACCCTCATAGTTAAAAATCTTACTAAATCCTTGAATCAACCAGAAGTCAGTCGGATTTATTGAAGGCCGCGTGTGGAATTACCGCAAGAAGTAGAACTCAACGATGTATAGTACTCACACTATTAAAATCGCAACAGGAATTGTAGAAATGGTTCTAATGGCTCTAAGCACTATGGGACTTAACATCTGAGGTCATCAGTCCCATAGACTTAGAACTACTTAAACCTAACTAACCTAAGGACATCACACACATCCATGCCCGAGGCAGGATTCGAACCTGCGACCGCCGCAGAAGCGCGGTTCCAGACTGAAGTGCCAAGAACCGCTCGACTACAGCTGCCGGCCGGGAATTGTAGAAAAACGCCCAAATAAAAGAACTTCGCCATGAAAAAGGTTATGGGAGAACTACAGAAAGAAACAGTCCACACACCAGCCAGCCAAACAAAAAGCAAAGATATTAGCTAGAAGCAAGTGTGTCCTACTTTTTTCAGATGCCAGTGTAAGTTGAACGGTGCGCTCGGACGATCACATGTTCTTAAATGATCTGTTTCCGACAGCATCACGGCGACACCACCCGAGACTCAAGGGAAACCCTCACTGTGAACATTGTGGTTTGACTGACACAGCGCTGCACCAAACAGTAGGGTGCTCACAAATCCTAGACTTTTGGAAGTGGATTAACTTAAGTGTGCAACGCTATTAGCGACAACGTCTGAAATTAACTCCAAGGAGAAAACGTTTACAAATCTCAAAACGTTCACGGTTTCAGAGACGAGAAAAATCACGTGGCTTATGCACTCCTAAATAAACTGTGTCATCAACGATAAAGGTGAGTCTGTAACCGAATTCAAACAGTACTTGCACCAAGAAAGGTACTAACTGTCAGAAACAACTGGAAAAAGGAAAAATTTGGCCTATCCATACACTTTTTATAAAAATAAGAATGTTTAAAAAGGAAAACCCCAAACAGTTACTTTTTAAACGAAATCCCGAGTTTATGTAAATGTGTAGCTTAGTTCCCTTATTTAAAACACAGGAAGAAAAAACTTTATTTCTTATAAAATACCGCGAATTACGTAATAAAATACACCTAAGAAGAGGAAATAGGAACAGTCCACAAACAAAATCATACTAACAGAGAAATGACAGTAATGCTGTATACTTTCGCAACTTTGAAAAATTACAAAATGGTGCCTTTTGGTAACTTACAACAGTAAATTTGTTATAAATTATAAATAAAATATATACTGCTAAAAAAATTAGGATATAAGATGAACATCAACAAAAGCAAAACGAGGATAATGGAATGTAGTCGAATTAAGTCGGGTGATGCTGAGGGAATTAGATTAGGAAATTAGACATTTAAAGTAGTAGATGAGTTTTGCTTTTTGGGGAGCTAAATTACTGATGATGGTCGAAGTAGAGACGATGTAAAATGTAGACTGGCAATGGCAAGGAAAGCGTTTCTGAAGAAGAGAAATTTGTTAACATCGAGTATAGATTTAGGTGTCAGGAAGTCGTTTCGGAAAGTATTTGTATGTAGTGTAGCCATGTATGGGAGTGAAACATGGACGATAAATAGTTTGGACAAGAAGAGAATAGAAGCTTTCGAAATGTGGTGCTACAGAAGAATGCTGAAGATTAAATGGGTAGATCACATAACTAACGAGGAGGTATTGAATAGAATTTGGGAGAGGGGAAATTGGTGGCACAACTTGACTAGAAGAAGGGATCGGTTGGTAGCACATGTTCTGAGGCATCAAGCGATCACTAATTTAGTAGTGGAGGGCAGCGTGGAGGGTAAAAATCGCGGAGGGAGACCAAGAGATGAATACACTAAGCAGATTCAGAAGGATGTAAGTTGCAGTAGGTACTTGGAGATGAAGAAGCTTGCACAGGATAGAGTAGCATGGAGAGCTGCATCAAACCAGTCTCAGGACTGAAGACCACAACAACAGCAAAATGATTGCCTAATGATAAGGCGCCAGCTCGCGATAAGCGGGAAATCCGGGTTCGAGTCCCAGTCCGAAACAAATTTTCATTGTCGTCACCCCATTATACAACTGGTGGTAGTCCTTATTCGCAATACATTTTATGCATTTTGCATAAACGTCAAGCGTCACTCGAGGTTGAGCTGATATTGTGGTAGGTCGCGCAGATCTGCAGTACAAATAATTTTCGGGAATACCAAGCAAACGTAGATTGGCAACACTGCATAAACATTTCCGATTTCAGTTGTGACTGTGGGCGTCTTTTGGAAACTGCTTAGGAAATAACTGCTGAGCTATGAAGACAGGTTTTGACTTTACATTGCACATAGTCACAAAAACTTTGGGGCCAGAGACCCGCTATCGACTGCAGTCTTTAAATTCATCACATGAAACCCACGAGATGTATATGTGCCATTTTATACTGAATGGTGGATGAGGCTTTATTCTGTTCGACCACAACAGTTACGCGTGCCTCCTGAACAAGAACTATGTCTTGCACAACCATTACCAATAGACTGTATGAGGATGAAGAATACACATACACTGATAAACAACAATTAAAGCACGAATAGTTATATACTGTGAATAGTGCAACCCACGTTTTGCGTATGTTTTTCTGGCCTCAACCGATGCACAGATTTACTAGAGTGTTGTGGGAGTGATATTCTAGGGTGCCCTTTCCCCAGCCCTGCCAGCGTTAATTACAGCAACGCCTGCTACTGAGTACGCGACTGAATCTGTGGTGGCAGGTTAGGCGAGTGGAAATTACAGACACTGATCAACAGCAGTCACCATATTGTGTATACGCGTACAACCAGCCATACGTCTGCCGGGCTGCTTACAAAATGGTTACGGTTTTACTGCTCTGTACATTTTATCATTAATTTCCAAGGTTGTTCATTGACTCTATTTGCATCCTTCCACTTAGTTTATTGTTAATTCTGCAATCTCGTTGTCATTGTTAGCAGGGTTCTGCAACAAACTCTTTCATCTGAGCTGTTACGGTGTCAGACAAACATAGTTCATTATTTCGCCTCAAGCATAGGCGTCGTTAATCTAGGGAGCTTTCCATTTAATTATCTAATTGTCTGCATGTATTCTACTTCATCAGTTCTTCAAAATGCAGACCGTTCAATAAGCGCTTGCTAGACGTGAGCTGTAAGCTGTTCCTGAGGGACTCAATTGGGTCGAAAGCTAATCTCCGGGCCGGCTATTCGATTTTCCACGCACTCATTTTGTCAAAAGCATTACGTTATGGCACTCCCTTTATGAACGGGAGTTCTGTCTCGTTGGAAATGAAATGTGCCAGAGCTCAGGTAGCAAGGAATTGTCCAATATTGCCTGGCGTTCATCTGCAAGCGGAGGCCCACATCTCCCCGTCCTCCACCCCTAAATGTATGACGTCAATGCAGGTAATGCTGTTTCATGGCTGTAGAACACATCAACGCCGTACTGTAGCTCTCCGACAGAGTCAATAGTTGTCATTAATGTTTACTCCTCTTCAAACGCCAATCAAAACAAGTAGGTGTTGTTCCTACGATGTTTCCGCTTACAATGCCGACTTTTTCGGCTTCCTTTGTCGAGATAGAGTTTTCAAATCCCCACATATTGTCTCTTCACAAATTTATATCTCGGTATTCCTCAATGTATCTGTGGTTTCTGAATTATCTCACGCGAAATGCTCTAATTGCTGAATTTTGATAATTCTGTTACGGTAATAACGCTAGTGTCTGTCTCATTACGCATGTGTAACTAGCAAATATCTCATACTTATAGAGATGTCGCGCAATAATATACAAAAAGTCTCGGACTTAGGTTTAGGTAACAATACATAAGGATTTAACTTCACACGAAAATATACGTAGAAACTTTCAGTTTAACGTTAATAAGGGAATGGTGACTTCCTGAGTTGTCAGACAGTCTCATATGTGTGTACCTCTCAACTGCTTGTTAAATGATCATGAACTTTTGTGACAGGCGTTCTGCAGTTACTGGGATGTTGGAAGATTGAATCATTCTTCAGTCAGACATTCTATTGGATGGCTGTAAATGCTCCGGCAGGTCGTTTCTGTCGAGAAAGCCGCCCAGGAAGGTGCTGGATTTTATAAATAAATCTTTTTAGCACTCGAACGAGAAATCCTTGAAACGTATCCATCATCTTTTTGGAAGAAGCAACATTTCTGTTGTTAATAGCCATCACATATATGAGAAATTATTGTATAGAGAAACATTTGGCATATTCACAAGTTTGGATAATCATTAACCAAATAACTAATTGCAGCCAACTAGGGTCATTTTCAGATCAACAATAAAGTGACAAATACAAAATAGAGTTAGAGAAATGATTTCAAACTAAAAGGAATAGAATAAAATATACCTCCAGTACAGTCGGTAAACAGCGAAGAGTATTTTGCAATATTTCATAACACTAGTCAACAGCCATTTTGCACCTGGGATGTGATACATCAACTAGTACGTATTCTGGTGTGTGGGATCCGAATATACCTAGCACGTACCATTTTTGAGTTTTTAAAGGTATTTTATTTTTCGTATTCCGGATTTCACTTTTTTCTGTTCTTCTGTTTTGACGTTTAACTGCTTGGTTTTGATTTGCAGTAGAGAGCTAGAAGATCTACAGATCGTCAGTAAATGGTTGGTGTGGTAATCCAGTGGTGTGAAAGAGATCCTCAGTGAGTGTTCCCTGTGAAAGATATGCAAACTTTTTGTGTTTAAAACTTACAGTAAGAAAAATGGCAACTAGTAAACCACCCCAACAACTTTTCTTATGTGGTGCGAAATTCACTTCATGAGCCCAAAGAAAAACAATCACTGATTTGGTTAAGAAGTCATATAAAGTGTATTCTGATTGTCCTGTTGGTGGTCAAGATAAAAATTTTGCCCCTCATATTGCCTGCATAACCTGTACTACAACTTTAACCGAGTCGCTGGTGTCAGCCTAAAGACCATTATTCACACTGTTACTTTTGTCATACAAATATTTTGGGACATTCAATCAAAACTAGGCATAAAATAAAGTATCCAAATGTATCTTCAGTGGATTTTCCTGTGACCCATGATGAGGGGTTGCCTTTTCCTGTCTATAACTTGAAAGCCACGGAACCAGACCCCATGACAAGTGAATCAGAAAGTATTGAACATATAGAAGAGTACTGCCCTCAATATCATGACACTTCGCCTCACTATTTAATCAATCTTCTAGCACCAGGAATATTTCCTGTTTCAGATCAAGAGGTGCTTCCTTCGCTCAATATTTCGATATGCAGAATTCAATCTATGTAGAGATGTCAATGGTCTGTTGATGCAGCTAGGTGTACAACATAATCCACAGGGGTGGCGACTATTTATTGACTCCAGTACAACCAGATTGAAAGCAGTACTACTGCACAATGACAATGCATTTCCATCGGTACCTTTGGCTTACGCAGTAGACAGAAAGAAACTTATGAAACAATGGCTTTGCTGCTTGAGAAAATCAACTATAAGCGTCATGAATGGCAGCTTTGCTGTGATTTAAAAGTTGTTGCACTCCTTATAGGTTCACAGGCTGGATTCACGAAATACTGCTGCTTTTTGTGCCTTTGGGACAGCTGTGACACCAAGAACCACTATACAGTCAAGGAATTGCCTATAAGGAACTCATATGTTCCTGCAAACATATATGTGAACAGTACCCCATTGGTTGAACCCGATAAAATCATTTTGCCTCCCCTTCATATCAAGTTGGGCCTAATCAAGAACGTTGTAAAAGCTCTGGATAAAAATGGTGAGGCCTTCAATCACTTAAAAGAAAAGTTTCCCAAATTAAGTGAGGCAAAGCTGAAAAGGGTATATTTGTTGGACTACAAATAAGAAAATTGTTGAAAGCTCCAGCCTTTGATACCAAACTCACAGATATCCAGTTAGCTCCTTGGTCTTCTTTTAAAGCAATTGTGAAGGGCTTTTTGGGTAACAGAAAAAACAAAAACTATGTCACCATTGTGAATGAGCTGTTGGACAACTATAAGAACATGGGGTGTAGAATGTCACTTAAAATTCACTTTTTACATTCTCACATTGATTTCTTCCTGGAAAGTTTGAGATCCGTAAGCGATGATTATGGTGAACGCTTTCACCAAGGCATTCTTACCATGGAACACCGTTACTAAGGCCATTGGAACCATTCGATGATGGGTGACTACTGCTGGGGTGTTGTTAGGAAAAGGCAAACAAACGAAGAGCTCCGTAGCCGCATTTTTAAAAAACCAAAGATGATTGAAGGTGAAAATATCTTCTGAACTAATTTGGACATTTTATTAGCAGCATTCCCATATATACATATAAAATAGTATTGATTTCCAACGTTCTGATGTGTATTCTTGTTTGACTTAAGATGTGTCAATTTTCCTTATTAACCTATTTTGTCTGCTTTGTATCTAGGAAATGTGACGTCATAGAGAAAAACTGATTTGACCAGTGTATTCAGCACCCCGAAATTAGGTAAATTCACCCATTTACAAACCAGATGCAGAAAAAAAGTTGAAATTTGTTAACTAGTGTAATTATACAGATCATAAATAGTGAGACAACCAAATTGCATTATTATGGAAAACATAACCAATTTTACTTCTGCTGTTCAATCTTTGTACAATTGTTTTTAACATACTTGCTTTATATATGTATTTGTTGCTAATCCTTTGTAGGACATCACTACGTACTCGTAGGGTTAAAATTCCAGTTTTTATTGTAGGCTCTTCTAGTGCACTTGACAGTACCTTTTGGGTATTATGTGAGAGGTCCACGATAGACTTCAGTCCTCCCTCTACTTGTAGAGTTCCTTCTAAGAGCCTGAGATTCTAAAACGTTGCCTGGATATGCTACTTCGTGAACGGCTACTAAAACAGTTTTCTTGGGACTGTCCCTTACATCCTGTTTCCTGCAGCAGTTTTGCACAATGTTCTGTGCCCATTGTGGCATTGTTCTAATAGTATTAGCAAATTTTTCACGTACTGCTGAGACTAAATTCTCTGCGTATCCTTGACAAAAACAATCTCTAATATTTAGTTCCTTCTGATAACCTCGCCGTTGAGCACACGTAAGCACTAAATACACAACCAGTTCCTTGACCACTAGGTTCTAATGTGCTGGGAATAAAACCCCTCCTTTCGCAAACCCTCTGGGGGTCTTGATCACCATTTTCTCATTCTCCCTTTCGTTACTCATGTTGGACCTAAGCAACGCCCTTCTGAAGCTCTAACCATAGATTCGTAGATCCTATTGCTAAAAGCCACCTTGATCTCCAGGTAGATATAAAGAGAAATTTCTTAATGATGAGTGCTTTTTCCCTATGCTTGTTGGTTTTCAGGTAGCGGAACCTTAGTTAACCTCTTATCCTTAACGTGCACATTTTTGTAATATCTTTAGGAAAAAGAAAGACAAGCTCATGGGTCTCATGTCCTTATCCTTGGTGTGATCAGCTTTCCTTGGCTTCGGATGAAAACAACCTTTAATGTTCTCCAAGCATTAGGAATAAATCGTATTTCTCTGTTGGCCATAAACAGTCTGCGTAGGAATATAATTAATCTCTCCTGCTTATTGCAGTAGAGCAGGATGGATTCCTTATGTGCATGGTGGCTTGAACGGTTCAAACGTTACCAATGCCCATGGGATTTCTTTTTTGAAACAGACTCTACCTTCCACCTACTCGCAGCATATTTTCCGGGATCATGATTTTGCTTGCAAGACTGTATTCGGAAAGTGACCTCAGATTTGTTGTTCCTTCCGCCTCCTCATAGATATCTTCCGAGATGATGATTTTGCTTGCAAGACAGTATTCGCAAGGGCCTCAAGACATTTTACAGATTGTCCTTCCCTCCTTGAAAAGTAGAAAAGTTTCCTTACTTCTTTCTTTGAAATTCGAGATTATTTTTTCAGCAAGGTGCAGACCTGTTTGAGCAATTCATGATGACTGCACAGTATTCTAAGTATCTCTGCCATTTCTTCGAGATCCACTACATTTCTTATCGAAGTTCTGCCTTCAAATAAGCGTGAGTTTATGTATTTCCTTTATGAATCGCAATCTGAATTCCTGCGGTTATTTCCTACAAGCCATGGTCTGTTTTCTGCGAATAGTCTCAGCCACAGTCTTAAAAAGACGCAACCTGCCCATGTTTGCACATATAGATATACCACACGACGATAAGTGTAGCACGTGGGGAGAAAATAAAAATTTGGAACTCCTAAAAAATCTGAATTCAATAGAAACATTGCTAATTTTGGGGAGAGACAAATCATTAGGTTGACACATTTTGCATATTGGGCCAGGAGATCAGTGGGCAAAGAGGTTGGACTAGTGATGTGGTGATGTCACAAGTATTGGAGGCCGAATTCCAAGGCCTGGTGAGCGTAATCTTATGCCCAAAGGCGTCTGTGAAACATTGACGTCTGTAATAACATTTTGTTGACGCAATTGCTACAATGAATATTGAGCCCTCTGGCACACAGGAATCGGGCCACGGTGGCCGCTCAGCCATCGGCGATGAATGCTAGACACAGCACTCCGGCAGCTCACATAGCTAGCGGCTGGCCAGGCACGTTACCCGACAGTGAGAGGGCGCCCACCCAGCAGGCAGAGTACGGCAGTTTGCAGTCAGACAGGTTGGCCAGAGGAAGGCCCAGTAGTTCCGCGTCTTCCTTCACTGACAGATGAGCGCCGTCGGTAGCGGCAGCACGGAGCGGTGAGGTTCAACCAGAACTGGCAGGCTATCGTCTCGGTGTTGAAGTCTTTAAAAAGGCAGCATGCACCACATTAGAGAGGACCAGTAGTGTTACCTTCTAACAAGAGAGACTGTCAAACCGTCAGAATCGGAGATGCAGCTGGAGTTACCATATATATGAAACGGGGGTATTTAAAGCAACACATCACATCACTGTAGCAGGTTAAGCGGCCATTTGCCCTCGTTTAACGACAGGTGGGTGCGGTCCTGTCTGCAGCGTGGTGGCTCAGTTATGTCGGTTTCCTATGCCTCTGCATTTCTCGTCGGTACTAGAACGCCTTAGAGTGGCGGAGCTCGGATGTTGCAAGTTAGTACTCCATATTGTAGAGTATGCCGAACGACGTTCTCGATGCTGTCATACTGCACCGTCTGTGCTCCTTGCTATGGCTCTAATCGCTGTGTAGCAATTAGTTACGAGCGTTTCCCTGGTTTTGCAATACTGGCACTCTCTGTGTGCTCTGGACATATAGTCTGAGTGGGACTTGGTTCTTTTACCGTCTGTTGTCTTGAGTAATAGCTTCGAAAATTTATTAATGCACCTGGGAGAAAGGTTGCTGTGCAGAAATATTTTCTTTCAACAATGTCGTATGAAAAACGTTCTAATGTAACTCATCTTTAAGAAAAAAGGTCTTCATTGCTCAAAAATGTGCTATAAGAATAATATGTGGTGCTCACCCAACCACAATCATCGTGTAGATATCCGTTTAAGGAGTTAGGCATTTTGCCTTCTGCTTCATAGTATATTTATTCCCACATGAAATTTACTGTCAGTAATCTACTGTAGTTCAAAAGGAACATATATACACACATACAAGTTAAGTGTTACACACACTTGAATTAATTTTGTATCATTTTATTTAAATCTCTGTAAATTCATTTTACTAATTATTTCAAAGATTTACCAGTGATTATTGTCGAAAAAGTTGTAAACCTGTTGATTTAATACTATCTCTCCGTTCTTCTTCGTTGAGAACAGTCCTGGCGAAAAAGTAGTAGAAAATGGACAGTCTTGCGAGAGAGTAATCGAAAATGGACAGCCTTGGCTGAACAGTAGTGGAAAATGGTCGGTCTTGGTGGGAGTGTGACGCGAAATGGGCAACTTGGCAGAAGAGCTATTGTAATTGGAGATAATGTGTTTTTGTAATATTGATGAAGTAAAGTATCTTTTGTAAATAGTCCAGTGTGTTCATATATTAATGAACATTGTTGTTTCAAAGTTTATGATATTCATTTCATTGGTTAATGACTGGAAAGACCTGAATAACACAATTCTTTCACCAGCTAATGTTTCTCCTAATCAGAAGTATGATCCAAGAGCCGCACCATGTTCCAAACAAAGCAATCAGGCAACCAACGAAATAACAAGATAAGTAATATTTTGTAATTCTAGGTGTGGATGAGGATTTCGATGCTACTTACTTCATATAAATAATCAACGTCTGTTTCCAAGACAGATCACTGAAGGTAAGCACTGAAGACACCATTACACTTGGGTACGTTGTCCTGGCTAAGTATGTTGTACGAAGAAATATTAATCTGAGTTTTTTTCGGATAAAAAAGTATAAAAGGGAACTAAAATGTACATTAATGTAAAATCCAGCGAAATGGAAACTAAACGGAAAGACAATCAAGACTTACGAACAGTAGGACTGCAGAAGAGAGAGGAGCTAATAGAAACACAGCAATAGACGTTAATTCTGTAAGCTTTTTTAATGTTATGGTGAGAGGAAGAAAAGGGACAGACAAGTTAGTGCTGATGACAATTCCTTTTTTGCGATGAAATAATTTTGCTAACATGTCATTATTAGTAAAAAAATTTAAAATGACACATAAGAGAGAGAAAATTGGACTAGTTCGAAACAGTTTTGAGGAAGACAATTCACGGTTAGCACTTCGGAATTTGAGTTTGGAAAAATCATTGATTCAGGAAACAAGCCATCGTCAAAACAGTTTATGAGAGACATAAAAAATCCTATAGATGTTTGGCTAAAACGGTGACACATTTGTCAAGAAAATTACTGAAACAAACAGTCGAATTTCTGAAAGAAAAAGTCGAATTTTTGAAAGTTATGACAAGCCTGAAAAGCCTAATTTCCAAAAGCTATGACGATCTAGAAAAACAATTTGCCAGGACAAACACTCAACTTTCTGAAGCCTTAACAGAGTTAAAAGTGAGTTAGAGAAACAAGTTTCTGTAAGTTTTAGCTATTTAAATAGAGTTTTAAGTAATCAGCATTCGGTATGTAAAGAAATACTGAGTTCCCAAGTAACTGCGTCTGGGTACAAACTGAAAGGTCGCATTAGACCTATAAATGAAATAGGAAATAACAGAATCACAAGGACAGAATCAAATGTTCAGATTGTTAATCAAAAGGTAACTGAATTGGATGCTGGAACTGACACTTTATACAATGTTGAAAATTGTGATATAATTAGTACAAAGGAATATATAGTTATCATACGTGACGATGTTGCAAATGCAACAGATGATGCTGTCATAGAGATAAATGGTTTTTGTGCTTTGAAAGACGAATTTGGATCTGTGGTAGTTAAACATAACTTATTTGAGTTTTTAGGAGGAGATGAATATTCAACAGTAGATGCAGAGAGTTGTGTAGAATCTAAATTTTGTAACAAAAAATATTTGTGGCAAAATTATCAGAATTTTGTGAAAGACTGAAGCCAGACTGGTGGGTAAAATACCTGTATGTATTTAGTGGCCAATTGTAATGCATTTGTAAAGAAACCAATGTTGATGCAGTAAATTATGTCAATTAATTTGAAACATTTTACACTGTTGAAGAAATATTGTTCAGAAATCCACAGTAGCATTGAAGGAAATGGTTACTAAAATATATGGATGTAAAGGTATGCTTGCCCTCGTTAATCAGTTACATAAACTTCATGCCATTATTATATTAGTTGAGAGACTTTCTTGAAAATGTAAAGGTGTTTGGGTTTGACAATGACATGGCAAATATACCACAGGATGTACTCATTAAAAGGCTCAGGAAACCACCAGACAAACTGAGTGTATTAGATAAAACAACAGCGAATTCAAAACATTTTAACTGATATTTCACTGAATGGACTTTTGGCTTTGCTGTGTTGTACTAAGATGGAAAGCTATGTTGGACTATAAATTCTTAATGATTATTTCATTTCAGTATTGTAGTTTATGTGGAACAGTGACTGTACAATGATTATTATTTCTACTTTGTCTATCTTATATTACAAACATCTGAGACATTTGACAGTCCCATGGTTTGTTAGGAAATATGTTATACTGATTTGCTTTGTCGACTTTGCAATGTAATATTTATGTTAGGAACATTGCTAAACTGAAACCATATATTCAGAGAGTTTAACAAGTGATTAACTAAACAAACTGAGGCTAAAACAATTTTGACATTGTTCAATGAGGATATTTTTTCATGTGTTAATTATAGTTGATCTGTTGTTTATGAAAAACATATTTAAATGCCCATGTAAAAAACTTAACTGTTTCCTCTATGTTCTTCAGTTGTGAAACTCAAGTATTTCTGAGTAACAAATTAGTGTTTTAGGTCATGAAGGTACTGATGAATGTTGATACTATTAACCATGTTTAAGAACATTTGAAAAAAAGGAGCACTTGAAAATCTGTTTGTACTATGTGAAAAGTGAGACAACTGAATAGAACATTCCATATGATTGAGTGGTGGTACTATAGATTTATACTGTTTCAATGTTGATGTGCAAGTGCACAGACATATACTACTGTAAATTTGATGATGTTTCAGGGAATGTATTCCCATAAATGAGCAGTAACTGAACATTTCCCACCTGAATGAAGAAATAGAAAAACTTTTCATTATTCTTCAACTAATATTTATTTAAAGTTTCAATATTTTATATATATTTGTGCTATCTTCAATTGTACTTACTACATGATTTATATTTAATATTATCTTTTTAAGGTTGCAAATACTTTTCAAGTTGTTTTGTGTCTCATTGTTGGTACTATTAGCTGTTGGAAATGTATTTTGCTATTTCATTTGTGTCAATTTTTCCATCACGACCCATTCTGACACATATTGGAAATTTGATTAATCTAATAAATTATATCTGTAATAAATGCCTGGGAAAATATATAAAAAGGTGTTGGGGGGGGGGGGGGGTCAGTATTACTGACAAAACGTACATATCTGTCCTTGCACATACATTTTGTGGTCACCTGCATTTGTTAATCAGTTTAATATATTAAAACCATCGAATTAAACATAAGAGGACAATTTCAATAACTGCTGAAGCACCAAGTCAATTTTGTTATAAACTTTGCATCATACTGTTGTGATATTTAATGTCACATAATTTTTGGCTCATTTGTTTATGAATTCAGGTAGTTTCAATACAGTTACTAGGTCAGAAAATTAAACTTACTGGATGTTGTATTAGGAAATCTGGTCTTGTATACTGATGCCGAAAAACATGTTGTAGGACAGAAAGATGCTGACTCAACGAAGTACATGACATCGAATACTGCACTGCAGCAGAATGACAATACGATGTAGTGAAGGATAGGCATCGGAACAAAAACCAGAAGATAGGACAATATATGTTGTAAGACTGTGGTGTTCAATTTTGGTAAATTTAACACTTTGTTTTCTACAAATAATTTTCATTAATATTTGACTTTTTGCACAGGATGAGCAAAGTTCCTTCCATAAAGTATGACGTGTTTAACTCGGGGGGGGGGGGAGGGGGAAATGAAATCCGATCAACGAAATTATAAAAGACGTACAATACCAGTGGGAATCGATATCTTCAGTTGCTTATACATAACTTCAGTATACACATATTCATAAAAAATAGTTGTTTCTTACTTAAAGGTTCACATTTCACATATTTGAATTAATGCTGAAGCATTTTATTTAAATTTCTGTAAATTCACTTTTCTTAACTTTTTCGAAGATGTATCAGCGATTATTATCGACGAAGCTGTAAACTGTTTGATTTTAAATTTCTGTTCTTTTTCATTGTGCACAGTCTTGAGTGATTGAAAATGAAGAGTCATGGTGAGAGAGCAGTTGAAAATGAATAGTCTTTACGGAAGGGTGGTTGCAAATAGAGATTCACTGCGGGAATTTGATATGAAATGGACAGTATTTGTAGAAGAGCTGTTGTGAAAGGAAGTAAAGTGTTTTTTGTAATACTGTTGAAGACACAAGTATTTTTGTTGATAGTTCTGTGTGTGCCACCTGAATAACACAATCCTTTAATCAGTTAATGTTTCTTCGTATCTGAATAGGATTAGAGAGAAGTATTATATACCACAGAAGACAACGAGGCCACCAACGAAATAACGAGATAAGTAATATTTTATCATTTTAGATGTAAATGAGGGGTTCCATTAAAGATACTTAGAATAAATGATCAACGTCTGTTTCAAAGACAGATTGTCGAACGTTAAGCATTGGGACTCCGCTACAGTAGGAAGGCCAAAGGGAAGGCACCCACGGGGAAGATCGAGAACGGGAGAGGAATGTGGACTACGGAAAGACCAGCAAAACTGGATGGAAGTTGCACAGGACAGCATCTGCTGGAGGCACTCGTAACGTCGGTTTTAAGGTCCCTGATCGCCGGTTAATTTAACATAACACATTCATCTGATACTCTGCGTAAGTCCTGTCGCCTTGTAATTGCCCAGGTAAACTAACATTCTTCCAGTAGCTTCTACAGCTATGTTAAACGAATCCTAACTTTCCAGTGTTGTTACTAAGGGTGAATGAGGCAACCTCCACGAGAGACGGACCCAGAATTCTCATAACTAGTACACTAGAATCCCCAGGCACTATTTAAATTTTGTCATCTACAGAGATTGTCAGTCAACAGGTGGATTAGCATTGTTGCTGATCGTTTCTTTGTCCACAATGTACTTCCACCCAGGCTTACACAGGCGAGCTACCAACGTGTCTTATAGAATATACTGTCAGATAACGTATCATACCATACAGCTCATGCAGAAAGGCACTTCTACACACCACAGCATAAATACTTGAATGCACCTTAATCCTCCTTCCTCATCTGTTAACAGACAGAGGGGATCGTAACCTCGGTCTCCACGTTTGTCTAATTTAAAAGAAATGAACTTCGTCCTGTGACTTTCTGTCAGATCCATGCTGTATGTAACATCTCTTATTGCACTTGATGTAGATGCATGCCATACAGTGCGAAATGTGCCATAAAAACACGAACGTGCACCGGACTCGTAGCTGTAAACTGCAACCCGTAATCGTGCGGAACGATCCCTCTTTTAACAACTGCTGTGGAGTGTCACGAGAGTTCGTAAAATACAGCAAAAGACAAGGTAATGATCAAATGACATACTGTACATTGTGGTCTCTCAGAAACCATACATTTACGTAACCACGTTGATACAGATTTTTCTTCATTTTAAGGAACCGATTCCTAGGAATTGCATCCTACTGTTTCTACCTAGAGCCACAGCATGCGCTAGATGCATGTGAAACCAGTTACTACTCAATAATGTAAAACAAGTCGCATCCAAAACAAAAGCCTAATGTTACTAGTATAACTGTGTAAACCCTACAAATAACCTACTATAAAAAACCTTATAATTTGCGTAGATGCCACCGACCACTCTAGAACAGTCTCGGGGCAGCCAAAAGATGGGCCAGTCCCACTTCCTGTGCTGGTATATATATCATCCCCAAAAATAGGACACCGTTTTTTAAGGAATTTAGTGTATGAACCTGTATCTAAAATTACAATATCCATAACAGAAAAATGTAGGCACACAATTACGCATAGAATTTTATAAAGTAGTATTTGTAAAAAGTCATATTTCAGCACTGTCAACAGCTCCTGGCGAAATAGTACTTTGTTCATAGCCGGTTTCGATCCTCTGATCATCTCAAGGTATCATAGTTATTTACATCAGCATGCGTGGCAAAGTTTTTAGTGTGGCATCAGAGATGCCAAGCAAGCTGTTTTAAGAAATCAATGATGGCTGAAATGACCAGATTTTCGAAACTGGTGGTAAGTAAAGTACTGTTTTATCGGGAGCTCTTGGAGGTTTCCATATATAGCATTTTAGAAACGCTTGCGGGCCGCAGGGCACCACCTGCAGAAAATATAAAGCAGTAATCTTAATCGGACAACCCGAAAAAAAGCTGGTGCCTTCTCCTTCAGATATATTCCTTACCGGGCAAACACGTACGAAGAGCAGCATCTGTCGCTAAGTTACGCTGCACCGTTTTATTCGACTGAGGCTTCCACAGTTGGCTAGAGATTCAATGGCCGCACGTGCTTCCGCATTCTTCCTTTTTAGTTGTTTATGTGACGTACGCTTTTGCAGGTCGTGTTAACACACTGAGATAGGTGGTCTCTGTGTTACGTAATAGCGAGGTCGGACGTATGGAATAAAAACGATGCATTTTGTATTACACTTGTTCAGAGAATAAAAATCCATGTCTCACCTTTTGGTTCTCACTTAAACCGCGTCTGTTGGGGCAAGAACACCTTTTCCTACATTTAAAGCAATTTTATACTTTTGTCTATGATTGCACTATCGTAGCTCAGGGTCTTGAAATAGGCATCACATGTAATACTTTGCCATAATCTGAGACACTCTTTGCTCTGTGACAGGATGGCAAATATTAACAACAGATAGTGAAGATAACAGAAGATCAAAGAGTGGAAAGGAGAAGGCCTACTAAAAATCCTTGAAAAGCAAAAAATGAAGCAGGCGTAACTGAATAAAGACGTTTATAAAGTGAAATTTAAAGAAAGTGCAAAACAATTAAGCACGAATATTTACAGGACAGTGTCTAGGGAAACAAGACGTCCCGCCTATGGCATAAGTGACCTCCGAAGAAAAGAGGCACACCTGTATTTATTTAAAAATTAGAGATGGCAAGCCCGTACTATACGAAGAAAGGGAAGCTGATAGTTGAAAGGTGTATGTAGGAAAGGAATTTCAACTTGAAAACAATAAAAAAAGGGAAAACGAAGTAGTCAAAAAAATGTTCAAATGTGTGTGAAATATTATGGTACTTAACTGCTAAGGTCATCAGTCCCTAAGCTTACACACTACTTAACCTAAATTATCCTAAAGACAAACACACACACACCCATGCCCGAGGGAGGACACGAACCTCCGCCGGGACTAGCCGCACAGGCCATGACTGCAGCGTCTGAGGCCGCTCGGTTAATCCCGCACGACACGAAGTAGCCAAAGATGAACTGTGGGATATGACATTACAAGAATAATATGACAGTACACTGAAACACCTAACTTGAAAAAAGGCACCAGTAGTAATGACATTCCATTGGAATTACTGAGATGCTTGGGGGAACATGTCCTTACTATCCCACCTGGTCTGCAAGATATATGAGATTGGCGAAATATTACCAGACTACAAAAATACCATAAGAATCCCAGTTCTAAAGAAGGCAG
This sequence comes from Schistocerca serialis cubense, assembly GCF_023864345.2. Lineage (NCBI taxonomy): Eukaryota > Metazoa > Arthropoda > Insecta > Orthoptera > Acrididae > Schistocerca > Schistocerca serialis. The sequence continues at coordinate 969,781,767 of NC_064638.1, forward strand.
ATGCTGACAAGCGTCAATATTACCGAATTATCAGCTTAATAGTTCGAGTCGTAGCTGAGTTATAACTGAGTGATCAGTGAAGCTGACTGCCATGTGGAGAACACGGATTCGATTTCCAGTACTGATAGGGGTTTTTCTTGGTGGAACGACTGGATTTGGTGCACGCTGCCTCCTGGCGCCAACTGAGAAACTGCGTGACCGACTAATAGTGGTTTCAGGTCACGAAGACCGACGACGGCCGAGAGAGCAGGGCTTTGACCTCACGCCGTTCCGTACCGCATCCAGGAGCCGTTGGCGGACGATGACACGGGGTCGGTTAATACTAATGAGCCCGTCAGGTCATCAATCCAAAAAGCCATGGTTGCAAAATACTGATAAGAATTATTGACGGAAGAATGGAAATCTGGTAGAAGCCAAACTCGGGGAAGATCTTCTTGGGTTCTGGAGAGATGTACGCTGACGCGAGCAGTACTGCTCCATATATATATCCTGGAAGAAGATATGAAGGAATACATATATTTACAGTATTTCTAGAGTAAGAGAAAGCTTCTGACACACTTGACTCTAACAACCCCTTTCAATTTATGAAGGTAGTATGGATAAAATGCAGGCAATGAACCATAATCTAGAGCTTGTACGGATACAACATTGCACTTATAAAGGGAAGAAGTAGGTAAGAAGGGAAAGAGGCAGGATTGTAGATAAGCTACATTCTTGCTCAAACTGTACATTGAGAAAGAAGCACTGTCATCCCCTCAGAGGAAATGATAGCGTCATGAAAACAGATTAGAAGATAACTACCAACAAATTAAAACACGAGCAAAGGGACGCAGTCGAATTACATCAGACGAGGTTTAAGAAATTAGATTCTGAAACTGAAAACCAAAACTGGTAGCAGAGTTTTGCTGTTTGGGCAGCAAAATAATTGACTGTGGCAGAATGAGTGGTGATTTAAAATTCGGATTAAGAACAAAGGGAAAGGAGGAATCTGTTAATATGGAATATAAATTAAAGTGTTGTTGTTGTTGTGGTCTTCAGTCCTGAGACTGGTTTGATGCAGCTCTCCATGCTACTCTATCCTGTGCAAGGTTCTTCATCTCCCAGTATTTACTGCACCCTACATCCTTCTGAATCTGCTTAGTGTATTCATCTCTTGATCTCCCTCTACAATTTTTACCCTCCACGCTGCCCCCCAATACTAAATTGGTGATCCCTTGATGCCTCAGAACATGTCCTACCAACCGATCCCTTCTTCTAGTCAAGTTGTGTCACAAACTCCTCTTCTCCCCAATTCTATTCAGTACCTCCTCATTAGTTATGTGATCTACCCATCTAATCTTCAGCATTCTTCTGTAGCACCACATTTCGAAAGCTTCTATTCTCTTCTTGTCCAAACTATTTATCGTCCATGTTTCACTTCCATACATGGTTACACTCCATACAAATATTTTCAGAAACGACTTCCTGACACTTAAATCTATACTCGTTACGAAGTTCTTTTTGCAGGTATGTTGCCTAGATTCCATCCTTGTATGGATGTGAAACTTGTACATACAGGAAAAAAATAGAATCTTTTGAAATGTGGTGCTACAGAAGAATGCTGAAGATTATATGGGTGTGTCGAATGATTAATGAGAAGGTACTGAGTAAAATTGTAGATGTAGTGTACGATGGTGCAACCTGAATAACAGAGGGGATTGATTGATAAGATACATCCTGAGGTACTAAGAAGTTGACAGTTTGGTAATGGAGGCAATATGGGGAGGAATGGGGAGGGGGGATAAAAATTGTAGAGGGAGACCAGGGCTTCAGTGCAATAAGCAGGTTGATATGGATGCAGGTTGCATTAGTCAAGCAGAGATAAAAAGACGTACACGGGATAAGCAGTACGGACACACTCATGAAACCAGTCATCAGGCTGAAGGCCACACCAATAATAAAATCAATATTCAGCCCAGAATGTTAGGTCACTAATAGAATGTTAGCGGTTCACTCATCTGTTATGTAAGCACACACTAGCATCCAGCGTGTCTGCGTTTGCGACACAACTAATGCTGTCAGGAACATATAATACCACAGATGGTTCACAAGCAACATACTGATGCGGTTTAGCCACGCGATTTTGCCATTCCATTACTGGCTACAGGTCCACACAAGTTGTGAATCGTACCGTCATAGGTTTAACTTCGTCATCGTGCAGGTTTTCGCCTCACGTATCCCATACAGAGACGATGCGTTTAGTGCGCCGGCTGTGTGTACACGTATTCTGGCGGTAGTGCCAGGTGGCTATGCTGCTTGGGAAGCGCGTAGTCAGAGGAGCTCACCGTCAAGTAATTCGATTTGCTTTTGCCAGCTCTTGAATGCATTCATGAGGCAATTAACGACTCACTAACCGTGGCTGAGCCGAGGATTACTCTGCGCATACTACACCGCTACGCGTTCTGTTCGGAAGCCGCGCCAGCCATATAGTCACGAGCGATCCGATATTCCCCACTAATGCTATTCCACCACATATAAGCAGGCGTTCGAAAATCGGCTCTTGAAATTGGTACGCAGTGGGGAACGCTAATGGATAAACGATCAGCTTCGCTTTGCGTCTTGAAATTACGGTGGCCGCGATATGATTACGTGTGTTATTCTGCAGTTGTGCGTGTATGAGCCACCCACAGGCACTGAATACAGTCCCTGAAACTATGGTTCAAACGTTCTGAGTGAGTGCGCGCAATTACATTTACAGAAGTAGGATGATTCAATTGACACAGTGATCAATTTCACTTGCTTTAGAAAACATACAAGGGGCGGTCAAAGGGTTTCCGTTCGAAGGCCGCACAGTCCAGAATCGATATGCTCACTAGGAAAGATCACAGTGAGTGTTGAGGCAATCATCGTATGAGGAGAGACCAGGACTACGGGAGATGTGGTCAAGTGTCTGCCACTTGAGACGGCATAACTTCTGCGTTACAACATTTGCGATATGGGGACGTGCGTTGTGTCGAATCGCTACCACCACGGAACTGGTTGCATCATTCCACAACGGTGGTTTCCGACAGAGATGGTAACCCACACACGTTCTTCGTTCTCCGATGGACGTCTACCGCTGTCCAAGAAAAGAATAACAGCACGTTGGTCCACATTTTCCGCACACACTTCAGAATGACACGAATGGTACGTTAGTACCTTGGCTACATGTCAGTACTTATTTACTCGCATCTGAATCGCGCTACGTTGCATATACGCTGCATCAACATCTGCCCCTTCTAATATTTCTTCCTGGTAGTATCCCAAGGAATACTTTATATTTAGAGGGACAAATGGCTCTGAGCACTATGGGACTTAACATCTGAGGTCATCAGTCCCCTAGAACTTAGAACTACTTAAACCTAACTAACCTAAGGACATCACACACATCCATGCCCGAGGCAGGATTCGAACCTGCGACCGTGGTGGTCTCACGGTTCCAGACTGAAGCGTCTAGAACCGCTCGGCCACACCGGCCGGCTCATCTAGAGGGACATGAAGAACTGTAAGTGGGTATCGAAATATTTTTAATTTGACATTTTTATCATTCATCTCGGATCTTGATAAAACGGGCTATTTTAATTCATTTATCGTTTTATGCCTGTGAAGAGGTCACTCACTACCGCGACAAAGCCATGCATTGACGGAATTGGAATTAACTTTCTGATATTCGTAAAAGTATTTGGAGAAACGTATGGCATAACAAATGCAAGAAAAAAAGTCTGGTGAATACTGTAAATTTAGCTCAGTAATCGGAACAAAAAAGAAAGTTCGTCGTAATGACATTGTCAATACTTGCAACCATCTCAATTGCTACTTCAGTTATGTTTATCATGTAAAAAAGAAGACTATATTTTTCTTATGGTTGAAATGGCACTAAGCACTATGAGACTTAACGTCTGAGGTCATCAGTCCCATAGACTTAGAGGTACTTAAACCTAACTAACCTAAGGACATCACACACATCCGTGACCGAGGCAGGATTCGAACCTGCGGCGGTAGCAGCAGCGCGGTTCCGGACAGAAGCGCCTAGAACCGCTCGGCCACAGTGGCCGGCTACATTTTTCTTATCTAAATTATAAATACAATTGTCATAATACATAGGAAAAGGAATCCACTACTGCACAACCACACTATTCATGACAAATTGCTGGAAACAATATCTGCCCCAAAACATCTAGGAGTAACTGTCCACAGTGACCTTAAGTGGAATACCACAACAAAACAAATAGTAGGAAAAGCAGATGCCAAACTCAGATTCATAGGAACATAATAAGAAAATGTAGCACATCCACGAATGAAGTGGTTTACAAGAGCCTATAAGACCCCCCCATGAACCATGGACCTTGCCGTTGGTGGGGAGGCTTGCGTGCCTCAGCGATACAGATAGCCGTACCGTAGGTGCAACCACAACGGAGGGGTATCTGTTGAGAGGCCAGACAAACGTGTGGTTCCTGAAGAGGGGCAGCAGCCTTTTCAGTAGTTACAAGGGCAACAGTCTGGATGATTGACTGATCTGGCCTTGTAACAATAACCAAAACGGCCTTGCTGTGCTGGTACTGCGAACGGCTGAAAGCAAGGGGAAACTACAGCCGTAATTTTTCCCGAGGGCATGCAGCTTTACTGTATGATTACATGATGATGGCGTCCTCTTGGGTAAAATATTCCGGAGGTAAAATAGTCCCCCATTCGGATCTCCGGGCGGGGACTACTCAAGAGGATGTCATTATCAGGAGAAAGAAAACTGGTGTTCTACGGATCGGAGCGTGGAATGTCAGATCCCTTAATCGGGCAGGTAGGTTAGAAAATTTAAAAAGGGAAATGGATAGGTTGAAGTTAGATATAGTGGGAATTAGTGAAGTTCGGTGGCAGGAGGAACAAGACTTCTGGTCAGGTGACTACAGGGTTATAAACACAAAATCAAATAGGGGGAATGCAGGAGTAGGTTTAATAATGAATAGGAAAATAGGAATGCGGGTAAGCTACTACAAACAGCATAGTGAACGCATTATTGTGGCCAAGATAGATACGAAGCCCACACCTACTACAGTAGTACAAGTTTATATGCCAACTAGCTCTGCAGATGACGAAGAAATTGAAGAAATGTATGATGAAATAAAAGAAATTATTCAGATTGTGAAGGGAGACCAAAATTTAATAGTCATGGGTGACTGGAATTCGAGTGTAGGAAAAGGGAGAGAAGGAAACATAGTAGGTGAATATGGATTGGGGGACAGAAATGAAAGAGGAAGCCGCCTGGTAGAATTTTGCACAGAGCACAACATAATCATAACTAACACTTGGTTTAAGAATCATGAAAGAAGGTTGTATACATGGAAGAACCCTGGAGATACTAAAAGGTATCAGATAGATTATATAATGGTAAGACAGAGATTTAGGAACCAGGTTTTAAATTGTAAGACATTTCCAGGAGCAGATGTGGACTCTGACCACAATCTATTGGTTATGACCTGTAGATTAAAACTGAAGAAACTGCAAAAAGGTGGGAATTTAAGGAGATGGGACCTGGATAAACTAAAAGAACCAGAGGTTGTACAGAGATTCAGGGAGAGCATAAGGGAGCAATTGACAGGAATGGGGGAAATAAATACAGTAGAAGAAGAATGGGTAGCTTTGAGGGATGAAGTAGTGAAGGCAGCAGAGGATCAAGTAGGTAAAAAGACGAGGGCTAGTAGAAATCCTTGGGTAACAGAAGAAATATTGAATTTAATTGATGAAAGGAGAAAATATAAAAATGCAGTAAGTGAAACAGGCAAAAAGGAATACAAACGTCTCAAAAATGAGATCGACAGGAAGTGCAAAATGGCTAAGCAGGGATGGCTAGAGGACAAATGTAAGGATGTAGAGGCCTATCTCACTAGGGGTAAGATAGATACCGCCTACAGGAAAATTAAAGAGACCTTTGGAGATAAGAGAACGACTTGTATGAATATCAAGAGCTCAGATGGAAACCCAGTGCTAAGCAAAGAAGGGAAAGCAGAAAGGTGGAAGGAGTATATAGAGAGTCTATACAAGGGCGATGTACTTGAGGACAATATTATGGAAATGGAAGAGGATATAGATGAAGATGAAATGGGAGATACGATACTGCGTGAAGAGTTTGACAGAGCACTGAAAGACCTGAGTCGAAACAAGGCCCCCGGAGTAGACAATATTCCATTGGAACTACTGACGGCCGTGGGAGAGCCAGTCCTGACAAAACTCTACCATCTGGTGAGCAAGATGTATGAAACAGGCGAAATACCCTCAGACTTCAAGAAGAATATAATAATTCCAATCCCAAAGAAAGCAGGTGTTGACAGATGTGAAAATTACCGAACTATCAGCTTAATAAGTCACAGCTGCAAAATACTAACACGAATTCTTTACAGACGAATGGAAAAACTAGTAGAAGCCAACCTCGGGGAAGATCAGTTTGGATTCCGTAGAAACACTGGAACACGTGAGGCAATACTGACCTTACGACTTATCTTAGAAGAAAGATTAAGGAAAGGCAAACCTACGTTTCTAGCATTTGTAGACTTAGAGAAAGCTTTTGACAATGTTGACTGGAATACTCTCTTTCAAATTCTAAAGGTGGCAGGGGTAAAATACAGGGAGCGAAAGGCTATTTACAATTTGTACAGAAACCAGATGGCAGTTATAAGAGTCGAGGGACATGAAAGGGAAGCAGTGGTTGGGAAGGGAGTAAGACAGGGTTGTAGCCTCTCCCCGATGTTGTTCAATCTGTATATTGAGCAAGCAGTAAAGGAAACAAAAGAAAAATTCGGAGTAGGTATTAAAATTCATGGAGAAGAAATAAAAACTTTGAGGTTCGCCGATGACATTGTAATTCTGTCAGAGACAGCAAAGGACTTGGAAGAGCAGTTGAATGGAATGGACAGTGTCTTGAAAGGAGGATATAAGATGAACATCAACAAAAGCAAAACAAGGATAATGGAATGTAGCCTAATTAAGTCGGGTGATGCTGAGGGAATTAGATTAGGAAATGAGGCACTTAAAGTAGTAAAGGAGTTTTGCTATTTGGGGAGCAAAATAACTGATGATGGTCGAAGTAGAGAGGATATAAAATGTAGACTGGCAATGGCAAGGAAAGCGTTTCTGAAGAAGAGAAATTTGTTAACATCCAGTATTGATTTAAGTGTCAGGAAGTCATTTCTGAAAGTATTCGTATGGAGTGTAGCCAAGTATGGAAGTGAAACATGGACGATAAATAGTTTAGACAAGAAGAGAATAGAAGCTTTCGAAATGTGGTGCTACAGAAGAATGCTGAAGATTAGATGGGTAGATCATGTAACTAATGAGGAAGTATTGAATAGGATTGGGGAGAAGAGAAGTTTGTGGCACAATTTGACCAGAAGAAGGGATCGGTTGGTAGGGCATGTTCTGAGGCATCAAGGGATCACCAATTTAGTATTGGAGGGCAGCATGGAGGGTAAAAATCGTAGAGGGAGACCACGAGATGAATACACTAAGCAGATTCAGAAGGATGTAGGTTGCAGTAGGTACTGGGAGATGAAAAAGCTTGCACAGGATAGAGTAGCATGGAGAGCTGCATCAAACCAGTCTCAGGACTGAAGACCACAACAACAACAACAATAAGACCGATTCCTCAGTACTCTTCATCAACGTTGGATCCTTACCAGATAAGACTGGTAGAAGAGATAGAGAAGATCCAACGAAGAGCGGCGCTTTTCGTAGCGGGATCGTTTGGTCTGCGTGAGAGTGTTACAGTGCTGCTCAACAAACTCCAGTGGCAGATGTTACAAGAGAGGAGCTGTACATCACGGAGAGACATACTATTGAAATTTCGAGAATTTTCCACTTATATCTTACGAAAAGACCACGGCGGGACAATTCTAGAAATTAGTGCTAATAAGGATGCTAACGGACAACCATTCTTCCCACACGCCATTCGCCAGTGGAACAGAGATAGAAGAATCAGTTAGAGGTATCAGAAATACCTTCCACCACACACCGTTACGTGGGTTGCGAAGTACGACGTAGATGTGGATGAATCACATATAAACCGGAATTTTTGTAAGTTTATTGAAGCTTCAGAAAATTTCAAACATGCAAACTTTTTTCTATATAGTCTCCTGAATGCTAAAGACGTTTTTTTCCAATGGATAAGCCATTTCTTGTTCAAATAACTTACGGGGATGCAGCCGGGTGACGTCGTCGACAACCGCCAATATTTCGATAGGAGCGCTTGCTACGATTTACATGCAAAACTGCAGCAAGTAAGCGCTGCGCAAGAGAATTTAATATCTCGGTTTTCAGAGAAACATCGAGAAGATAACACTCACACACACGGTAAACACTACCGCCATCACAAACGAAGGATGACCGACGTCAGTTGCCCTTATGACAGCCGAGAAAATCCATCATTGCACGACATGTCTTGGCGCTGGTCATCCTATAGAACGTAGCAACACGGACATTCTGGAGTACACTTCCAGCTATTAGGACGGTGGTATTAAGGGACCTGTTGAAATTAAGTTAGCAGGTAAACTTATAAATGGAGACTTTGGTTTTTGTTTAAATTCTCCTGGAATCCTGCTCTCTCCCTTGTCAAGAAAAAAAAGGATAATAACAGGGGGTCAGCGTTTATGCCACCACACACGTTGATTATTAATTTCACTATCGATAACTTCTGACGTCAGTCAGGTTTGGTTTGTGATGGCTCTAGTGTTTACAGTGTGTGTGAATACTATCTTTCTGGAGTTTCTCAGGAAACCAAGGTTTTAAATTCCCTTGCATAGTGCCTACCTGCTGCGGTTCTGCCTTGAAAATGGCAAGGTGTTCTCCTGTCGAAATATCAGAGATTGTCGACGACGTCACCTGGGTGCTTCCCCCTAAGTTATTTAAACTTAATGTTTTCCTCGAAAAACTCAGGTCTCACAAATCGTTTCTTGATTAGTTTTCGTAAAATGAGTGGCAGCTGTGCACGAGTATTTCGACAGCGCCATCGTCGTCAAATCTGTGTTCTCCGACTGTTCCTTGTAGTGGTCCAGACAAATGAGAAATGGCAGGGTGATAAGTCTGGACGTTAAGGTGGATGTTCTGGTGTGATCCTGAACAAGTTCAGAATTTTTTGTTGAGTTCGGGCAGCTGTGTGGGGTCGGATTGGAAACGCGCGACTTTTCTGACGATATGCTCTTTTTTTTTGGTCCAAAAGTTGGTAACAGGACGCAGCGTTCACAGTCTGACGTTCGTGGAGAGAACTGATGATAGGAAATCTTTTAAAAGCAAAAAAGGCTGTTGCGAATATTGTCCACACTCACGACTAAACGTCCGTGATCTTCATTCTCAATTGCTTCTCGTACTCGTAAAAACTGTGCCATGTGTACACTAGAAAATTCCTCGGTATGTTTTCCCGTAATTGTGCCACAATTCTTTTAAAAATTTCGTACCGTTTTACGTTCTCTGTTGGGAGATACAAGATTATAAAGCGTTGCACAACGGATGACCGTATCTCCTGCTCTGACATCGCGCTTCTGACTGAAGAAACGGTACGTCAACGTTCTAGCTGTTGAGAACGATCACTGGAAACGAAAGCAACAGTGAGCAGAGATCGCGCCGCCCTCCGCTTGCAAAAAGGCGCGTAAAATAAAAATTCCGGTTTACATTTGATTCGCTCTCGTAAGTCACAGTGAAATAAATTTATGTGCATCTCACCGCTTCATTATCAAGAAAGTGGATTAGAATGAATAAATCTATACAAATAAAAATATAAATCCTCGTTTGTTCATAATCATATATCTCCAAAAGCTCTCCAGCGAATGCTTTGAAATTTTCACACAACGGTGCATTCAAATGCCCTCGTGTTCCTAATTGAGCTATACACATTGATGTTATGCAATTATTATAAGACACATTTATAAAAAATTTAAATGTTCGTCTGTTCAAAATCTTACGTCTCCGGAAGTTCTTCACCGATTCCTTCGAAACTTTGGCACAACACTGCGCAAGAATACGCGTGTCTTTTATGTACCTATTTTCAGTATACGTTATATAAAGAACTATATAACATGTAAAGGATAAACGTTATTACCAATAACCTTAAAGTTTCTTGACTGACTTACTTCACATTTTGGCATAATACCCTAATGGACATTCGGATACATATTGGCTATACATTTCTGATATGTTTAATTTATAAATATATTTGTAACACATAAAGAGGAAACATTGTTACCAAAAAAATTTTAAAAGTAATCAACCGATTAAGTCCTAATTTTTATGTGTTACTTAACAAACGAATGGCTACATGTAGGCCATATACATTTTTTGTTTATAAATGTATATACAACACGTGATAATGAAACGTTGTAAGCAAACAAGTATTTATGTCTTTCCGGCTTACTATTACTGAATTTTCAATAACAACAATAAGACTCAAAATCAAAGAGAGCAGGGTAAAAGGAGATAGGGTGGTAGAAATTGGATGGAGAAACATGGGGCAGGAGATGATGGACATAGAAACGGGAGAACAGGTGATGGGCAGAGTAAGAGAGAGGGAGAGTGGGGAGGGGGGAGCAGAAGCAGGAAGAGATGGGGAGAGAGGGTTGAGGTGAAGATCGAGAGAGAAAGGGGTGAGGTGGTGACGGACAGAGAGAGGAGGGGGAAGGGAGAGAGAAGGCAGAAGGAAATGGGGAAAGAGTGGATACGAAGAAGGACAGAAAGAATGGAAAGGAGGAGATGGAGAGGAAGAGGGGTGAGAAGGAGATTATGACGTTTATTCAAGTCCCATACATATCAGAAATGTCAACTTTCACTTTTCTTTCTCTTTCATTTAACCATACTGAGCCACAGCATCATGTAGCAGGGAACAGCTAGTAAATAATTAGAAATACATTTAAAAAAATATTTGAAGTTCATTTGGCAATATACTTCCTGGCAAGCAGTACACCTTAGCATCTTACGCTGATGGAAATACCTTGAAAAGCTTGTAAGGATGTTGTAGGGTAGGTTGAGCTGAAAAATAACTGTTACAGAAAGAGTTCGATTCGTTAATTAGCATGGAAGTTAGCCAATCAGGCCACTTTGCGCGCAAATTAATTCCGCGCGTCAGAGAAGGTGCCGCCAAACGCGTTCTTCGTTTGGTTTCTTAAAAACGAACAAGAGAGACATATAAAAATGTGACATAGGACGGTAGGAAGGGTCGAACCCGAGGCAGACACTCAGCAGACCCGTGCGCTATCGTCTACGCTATGTGGAAAATTGACACAAACTGTATCTGGTGGACCACTTGAATTTGGGCGTGCAACTGCCTCGTTAGCTAGCTTCAATGCCAATTAACTCGGGCCGGTCGGGGTGGCCGAGCGGTTCTAGGCGCTACAGTCTGGAACCACGCGACCGCTACGGTCGCAGGTTCGAATCCTGCTTCGGGCATGGATGTGTGTGTCGTCCTTAGGTTAGTTAGGTTTAAGTAGTTCTAAGTTCTAGGGGACTGATGACCTCAGCAGTTAAGTCCCATAGTGCTCAGAGCCATTTGAACCAGCCAATTAACTGGGAAACACCGCAACGTATCGAATTTTTCATAACAATTATTTCTCAGTACAGCCTACCCTGCAACAGACTTACAAGCTTTTCAGACTGTTTATGGCCAACCTGTATAGCGTTATAGCATGAACAACTTCATCGCACGTTATCAATTGACACTGCAATATTTTCATGCCTGTGGGAAGTGATGACTATAATTTCATCCTCACTCGAGTTTATTTTCAACAAAGAAACCATTTCTACAGATGAAGAGTGGGGTAGGAAATTAAATGATTGTTATTGAGTGTGCCAAGCGTTGTTGGATCTTTTCAAGAGGAAATCGAAAAGCAGCATGCTCAAAGGACGTGCACGTAGAGCTTCTCGCCATGGTTCGGACTCTCACAAATGTCGAATCTTCGTATGAGAAACATGGGAACAGTTCGTGCCAACAGTTGGCTCTACCCCAATGACTGTATAATACACGGTTTCTAGATGGTCTGACCACAAGAGTGTGGCGAGAAGAGTACACACAGGTTCTTCTAAGAGGTAAAACACCACAGGATGATCGTAGGACTGTTCTACTGGCTCTGACGAAAAAGGTGTGACACCAGTTGAAATCCGAACAGAGGTCAGAGTGTGTCACTAAGAATAGATAACTTACATGTGGGTTGAGGTGTGGAGTTTCCTTACATAACAAACGGCGACTTGCGTGAAAAATACCTTCTTTAGTTTGAAAATACCGCTCTTTCTGCATATTTCTTCTGACATCATAAGCAGGATATTAATTAACGGAATTCACACTCAAGTATTTTGGAACTTATTGAAGCTAGTGACCGTTTGTAGGCATTGATCAGCTAGTCAATCAGGCAGTAGTAACCGACCGAGACAGACGCAGCAACAGGGAAATAACTGCTTTTGTAACATTTGCGAGTTCCTAATCAGGAGCAAATTTTAATATACCACCTGTGTGCTCTAATAGTTTAGTTTCTTGAGTTTCTGCGTGTAAATTTAATATCTAATAGCTACAGTTCTAGCGTTTCCGTTAGGGTCGGAAAGTGAACCAATTTCCTTATATATTACAAGTTCCTAATCAGGGGCGAATTATTTAGTTTCACCGGAGTGCTTCGGTAGTTAAGTTTTTGAATATCTGCGTATTATTAGACACGATTTCTGCGTTTTCGATAGGGTCTACAGTAGAGTTGAGCACCATGTGCCGATAGTCCGTTTATCTATCTGCGTAGTTTAGTTTTCCACGGTCGTTAGTATGGACAGGGACTGCGATTGTTGTGTGCGCATGCGAGCCGAGTTGGTGACACTTCGCTCTCAACTTCAGGCTGTGATGGCTTCGGTTACACAGCTTAAGGCTGCAGTGGATGGACACCACTGTTGTGGGCCGGCCGTGAGGATCCAACGGACGTCCAGCACGTCCGAGTCCTCCGATTAGTCCTCATCGGTGGCCAATCCAGTTACTGCTCGCACTGAGGCCGACCCCTCACCTGTGGTCGAGTGGGAGGTCGCCCTGGGACGAAACAGGTGGCGAAAGACTTCCCAGGCGTCCGCACGTAATGACTCCCTGGTTTATCTGACAAATAGGTTCCAGGTGCTGTCTGTGGTTGGCACTGTCGCTGAGCCATATGCTGCCGCCTGTCCTGTTTCAGAGAAAACCACAGCAAGATCCGGGCAGTCACAGAGGGTGGGATTGTTGGTAGTTGGGAGTTCCAACGTTAGGCGCGTTATGGGGCCCTTGGGGACTTGACTGAAAGAAATCCAGTGTGCACTCCGAGTGCATACCGGGTAGAGTCATTCCAGATGTTGGAAGGGTCCTCCTGGATGCCATGAAGAGCACAGGGTGCAGCCAACTGTAGGTGGTTGCTCACGTCGATACCAATGATGTGTGTCACTTTGGATCAGTAGAGATACTCTCTGGTTTCGAGCGGCTAACAGAAGTGGTAAAGGCTGCCAGTCTTGCTTGCAAGATGAAAGCAGACCTGACCATTTGCAGCATAGTCGACAGGACCGATTGCGGACCTCTGGTACAGAGCCGACTGGAGGGTCTGAATCAGAGGCTCAGACGGTTCTGCGACCGTGTAGGCTGCAGATTCCTCGATTTGCGCCAAAGGGTGGTTGGATTTAGGGTTCCGCTGAATAGGTCAGGTGTCCACTATACGCAGGAGGCGGCTACACGGGTAGCAGGGGCTGTGTGGCGTGGACTGGGCGGTGTTTAGGTTAGAGGGTCTCGGGAAAACACAAGAAGGACTTCAGTCACAAAAGGTGCAGGTCGTACACAGGAAGAACGTAGATATAGAAACTATTGCTGTAACAATTGTAAATTGTCATAGCTGTGTTGGGAAACTACCAGAGCTCCAAGTGCTAATAGAAAGCACTGATGCTCAAATCGTTATAGGCACTGAAAGCTGGCTAAAGCCGAAATTTTTGTAAAGAACCTAACGGTGTTCCTAAACGATAGGCTAAACACGGTTGGCTGTGGCGTGCTTGTTGCTGTTAGAAGTAGTTTAACATGTCGCGAAATTGAAGTAGATACTTCTTGTGAGTTAGTATGGGCAGAGGTCATTGTTGGCAGCCGGAATAAAATAATAATAGCATCCTTTTAGCGACCTTCCCAATTCAGATGATACAGTTGCTGAAAAGTTCAAAGAAAACTTACCCAACTCATACGATAATACTTGGTGGTGATTTTAATTTGCCCTCGATATGTTGGCGAAAACACATCTTTGATTGCGGAGTTACGCATAAAATATCATTCGAAATTTTGCTAAGCGCATTCTCTGAAAATTATTTCGAGCAGTTAGTTCATTAGGCCACGCGAATAGTAAACGGTTGTGAAAACACACTTGACCTTTTAGCAACAAATAATCTCGAGTTAATAACGAGCATTAAAACCGATACATGAATTAGTGAACACAGGGTTGTCGTAGCGAGACTGAATATTGTAATCTCCAAATACTCCAAAAATAAGCGAAAAATATACCTATTCAAAAAGCAGATAAAAATTCACTTGACGCCTTCCTGAGAGACAATCTTCTCTCATTTCAAATTAATAATATAAGTGTAGACCAGATGTGGCTTGAATTCAAAGAAATAGTATCGGCAGCAATTGAGAGATTTATACGTAATAAATTAACAAAGGATGGAGCTGATCCTCCTTGGTACACAAAACGGGTTAGAACAGTGTTGCAGGAACAACGAAACACACATGCCAAATTTAAACAGACGCAAAATTCCCAAGATTGGCGATCTTTTACAGAAGCTCGAAATTTAGCTCGGGCTTCAATGCGAGATGCTTATAAGAGTTTCCACAACGAAAGTTTGTCTCGAAACCTGGCAGAAAATCCAAAGAGATTATGATCGTATGTGAAGAATGTTAGCGGCAAGAAACAATCAATACCTTCTCGGCGCGATAGCAATGGAGATCCTATCGAGGGCAGTGTTGCCAAAGCAGAGTTACTAAACACAGCCTTCCGAAATGCCTTCACAAAAGAAGACGAAGTAAATATTCCAGAATTCGAATTGAGAACAGCTGCCAACAAGAGTAACGTAGAAGTAAATATCCTCGGAGTAGTGAAGCAGCTTAAATCACGTAATAAAAGCAAGTCTTCTGGTCCAGACTGTATACCAATTAGGCTCTTTTCATTGTATGCTGATGCATTAACTCCATACTTAACAATCATGTACAACCGTTCGCTCGACGAAAGATCCGTGCCCAAAGACTGGAAAGTTGCACAGGTCACCCCAATAGTCAAGAAAGATAGTAGGAGTAATCCACTAAATTACAGGCCCATACCGTTAACGTCGATATGCAGCAGGCTTTTGGAACATATAGTGTGTTCAAACATTATGGATTACCTCGAAGAGAACTGTCTATTGACCACACAGTCAACATGGGTTTAGAAAACATCGTTCTTGTGAAACATAACTAGCTCTTTATTCAGATGAAGTACTGAGTGCTATTGACAAGGGATTTCGGATCGATTGCGTATTTCTGGATTTCCGGAAGGCTTTTGACACTGTACAACACACAAACGGCTTGTAGTGAAATTGCGTGCCTATGGAATATCGTCTCAGTTATGTGACTGGATTTGTGATTTCCTGTCAGAAAGGTCACAGTTCGTAGTTATTGACGGTAAGTCATCGAGTAAAACAGAAGTGATTTCTGGCGTTCCCCAAGATAGTTTTATAGGCCCTTTTCTTTTCCTTATGTACATAAACGATTTGAGAGACAATCTGAGCAGCCGTCTTAGGTTGTCTGCAGATGACGCTGTCGTTTATCGACTAACAAAGACATCAGAAGATCGAAACAAATTGCAAAAGGATTTAGAAGAGATATCTGTATAGTGCGAAAATTAGCAGTTGACCCTAAATAACGAAAAGTGTGATGTCATCCACATGAGTGCGAAAAGAAATTCGCTAAACTTCGGTTACACGATAAATCACTCTAATCTAAAAGCCGTAAATTCAACTAAATACCTAGGTATTACAATGACGAACAACTTCAATCGGAAGGAACACATAGAAAATGTTGTGGGGAAGGCTAACCAAAGACTTGCGTTTTATTGGTAGGACACTTAGAAAATATAACAGACCTACTAAGGAGACTGCCTACACTATGCCTGTCCGTCCTCTTTTACAATACTGCTGCGCGGTGTGGGATCCTTACCAGATAGGACTGACGGAGTACATCGAAAAAGTTCAAAGAAGGGTAGCACGAATTGAATTATCGCGAAATATGGGAGAGAGTGTCACAGAAATGATACAGGATTTGGGCTGGACATCATTAAAAGAAAGGCTATTTTCGTTACGACGGAATCTTCTCACGAAATTCCAATCACCATCTGGAGTTATATGATATAAAACTGAAGAGAATCTTATATGTGTCCAATATAGATAACATACATGTATGTTCATCTCTTCCTAAACTCCTGAATCGATTGCAGCCAAACTCGTAACACATATTACATACGGGGTAATGGAAAGAGAATGGTGAGGAGGTGGACGGAGAAAAAGGGGGGGGGGGATGAGGACTGGGTCATCCAGTGGGCAGGAGAGTGAGGGGATGAGGAGATAGACAGTTAGAGGGGAAGGAGGAGATGGGTAGAGATGGGGGAAGAGATGAACAGAAAGAGGGGAGGAGAGGAGGACAGAGAGAGGTAGTGGAGTTGGACGTGAACAGAGACAGAGGATGCTTAGAGAGGGGGGAGGAGGTGGATAGAGACAGGAGGGATGAGAAGATGGTTAGTGAGTGGGAGGAGAAGGAGATGGGGAGAAAATAGGGAAGGAGGAGATGGGCAAGGTGGAGGGGGGGGGGGGGGGAAAGGGGATGGAGTAATAGAAGACTCTGAGCGAGTGGTTCACAAATACATGATATTGTTCTTCAGCTAACACTGATATTTGCTGGTGGTATGCTTTAGTGTGCTGGAAATTTAATATCAAGGTAGGCGAAATATTAAACTCTAGTCACCCCATCAACAAGAAGTACCGGTCTAATGTCCAGGCTAGCACTGAAATTTTAACTAACATTGATTTTCACTGTGGGGATACCGTGATGTGATGGAAATTTGATATCGTTGTAAACGAAATGATGAACTTCAATCACATTTCCCATAAAGAAAAAGCAAATTAATGTCCTGGCTACCACTGAATTTCAAAATAATTTTCAAACGATTTGTCACTTAACTTGTGTTTTACGTTATACAGGAGCCATCTAACAAAGAAAAATGGTTCAAATGGCTCTGAGCACTATGGGACTTAACTTCTGAGGTCATCAGTCCCCTAGAACTTAGAACTACTTAAACCTAACTAACCTAAGGACATCACACACACCCATGCCCGAGGCAGGATTTGAACCTGCGACCGTAGCGGTCTCACGGTTCCAGACTGTAGTGCCTTGAACCGCTCGGCCACCCCGGCCGGCCGCCATCTAACAATTTCAACACTTTTCCAAATGATGATAATTGAGCAAACTGAAGGGTTGCGCGATATGTGACAGATTCTCATTGTTGTAAACTATTGGTGTGGTAGTCGGACATCTATTTGTGAGCTTACACGCTACCAAGGGATTTCTAACAAATAATTGCTTACAAAGTCTGGTATGCTTCTTTTAACAATGGTGCTTGAGCAAGACATGTTTTGCTGGCCACAAAAACAAGTATAAGCGTGTGTGATGTGAAATGGCAGCGTGTATAGAGTAGAGAATACCTCTACATGATCAGAAAATTTTTAACAAGTAGCATCTGTGTTACATTGAAATCCCCCATTCCAGTGAAATTGAAGCAAAATGCCCCTATCATAGCAAAATTGTAACAAAATGTTTCATATTGCAGTATAAGCAGTAGTAAATCACACCATGTTTCACCAATAATTGTAAAAAATTCCCCACATCACAGGGAAGCTGCAACAAAATACAATAAAAACTCCTCTGTTACAATGAAATCGTAACAAATCGTCTCATATTCAAGTAAAATTGCAACGAAATGTCCCTTCGTGGAGTGAAATTAAAACAAATTGCCCCTGTTACAGTAAACTGCAGAAAAATGCCTCCCTGTTACAGAGAAAGTGTAATAAATTGCCTCATGTCACAGTAAAATTGTAACAAAATGCCGAATGTTGCACCAAACATTTTCAATACTTCCATATTCCAATTCTCCCTTCATTTACACTTGCGTCACATGAGAGCACTATCACAAACATACTGGTGGTGGAAATCAGAACCGCTATCCTGCATTTCACATTAGTAAGCCAAATCGGCAGTATATTGTGGTTCTCTCCAGTGTGCTAAGGGGATTGGTGTCTGAGACAGTGGTGGAGTGATTCCTATACACTGGTGAGAGGGATTCGGTGCTTGTGGTTTGAGTGTTCAGTGATGGCAGGAGCACAAGTGTGTCTGTAGCACTTCATGTACTACACGAACTGGTGGCCCTTTAGACAAAATCGTAAATGTCCCTATACTAATCATGCTATACAGCACATAGTTTTAAATTTAGGAAAAGTCTCCTCTTGTGTTTCAATCTTTAGGTACCTGGGATGGCGAAATTGTTTAAAATATCACGTTGGCAGACGGGGGAAATTGTTTGAACTGTGGACAACCAGGGTAGCAAAATTTTAGACTTAAGGCACATGAGCGGTAACACCATACAAGTGGAGACAACCAGACATTTTTGAATTTACTGCCATTTTTAACTTAGCATAAGTGACCTGGCAACTATGCAGGCAACACCTATGTGCCTCATGTCCACCGTATCGGATTCAGACATCATAAGTTTGAGGAAATCTGATAACCATGCAAGCTGCAACCATATCCTCGGCCACGTCATTGGATTATGTCATCATAAGGTTGCAGAAACCTAGAATATCTGATAACAATGCAGGCTGCACCCATATCCTCAACTCCACGATTTTTGATCGCTATCTTGGATAACTTGAATCTCACACTGACAAGGTCCTATCTCGTAATTCCTGCCATTTTACAGTGAAATCTTAACATTAACGACATAGGAGTAGCGAAAACGCTATAGTTCTGAAATTTGCACCATTTCTTTAAATCCTCGCCATTTTATACGTATTGCAATTGGATACGTTTGAATTTCCCGCCTTTTTTTACATAGGGCAACTGGTCTACATTAGAGGGATGGGGGAAGAGGTAGTGCAGAAATCTAGCAACAGTGGACGATGTCATAGGGGGAGGAAGGAATCTGGTAACAATGAGGACTGCAACCTACTGACCCAGCCCCACTAACGTTGATAGCTTAATATCTATCTTAATAAAAAAAATATATTTCTCTCTGTTGAATGGAACATATCCCTCTCCATGGAGAAAGAAGCGTAGTTCAGCTTATTCCTAAGATCAGAAATCCACTTTCGCCATTTGTGCACCAAACAATCAGCTTGTCACTCGTTGTAGCCAAATCCCCGAAATATATTGTTCACAATCAAGTTACTGGACGTTTACGCAAATTCATCTTAAAATGACAATTATCAGTCCATCTGTGCTAAACATAATATCCCAAAGACTACATTAATTAAGGTTTGATGACCTGATGTAGTCCACGGACGACCGCGAGGTCAAAATATTGGCACTGCTAGTGTTCAGCAAAAGTTTAGATACCGTCAGCTTTGACGTACGGCTCACAATAGGGCCACAGCTAGCCTTTTCAGATGGTGTACTGAAAGGGTTTGAATACTACTTGTAAGGCAGAGATCAAAGTCTTGTGTGTGAGAATAAAAAGTTATCCTGAGACAGGAGTCAACCCTGGCCCACTTTTATTTTCCTTGTATGTCAATGATATTTCGCCAGTTCTACCTCTCAGTAGAAATCATTTCTATTCCTATGACATCCAGCTTTGCCTAGGTGCTATGTATCTGAAGACGTCAATAGTACGATTCTCCATATGAATGATGATCTGTCTTCTGTGGTAAGATGGCCGCAAAAACTGGGATTGTAACTAAAGTTGGAAAGTCCCAAAAAATCTTAGTATCCCGTTAGCAGTTGTTAGTTCAAAAATCCGCAAACAACTGCCTCGCACTCTGCTTGACAGTATTCTAATACCATAACAGAAACCAGTGAAGAGTTCAAAAATGGCTCTGAGCACGATGGGACTCAACTGCTGAGGTCATTAATCCCCTAGAACTTAGAACTAGTTAAACCTAACTAACCTAAGGACATCACAAACATCCATGCCCGAGGCAGGATTCGAACCTGCGACCGTAGCGGTCTCGCGGTTCCAGACTGCAGCGCCTTTAACCGCACGGCCACTTCGGCCGGCCAGTGAAGAGTGTAGGTGTAATTTTGGATGAGCATCTCGACAGCGGAGAAAATATTGTCACCATTTTCAGGAAGAGTTCTTATTGTCTCTAACCCCTCAGAAAGCTTTTGGAACATTTTTTTCACAGGATGCGAAACGGAAACTCGTGCAACCTGTCGCTCTGCCTTACCTCCATTGCTACAATGTACGACGGCGAGCTGAAAAGTAATGCCTCAGAAGTTTTTATTCTGTTCTCAATATCAGTTGAGGAGTTTTATGCCACGCATATTACTCGGTCCACTTTCCCGCTTTGCTGATGCAACCCTCTGATGGTAGAGAGCTCCGAACTGTAGCGTATAATATAGCCGTGTGTAACGTAATGAAGTTGGTGCGTGAGAAGACCTCAGAAAACTGAAAGTATGAATTCGATGAATTCATCCACACACGGAGCACTCTCTCCTTCAGCATGACAATGTCAGATTAGCCACAAGTGCAACAATCCGACGCCTTCGTTCTCATCGATCATCCTCTACAAAGTCCCGGTTTGGTCCTATCCGACTTTCATTGTGTTTCTAAAAGTTAAATAACACCTTCGAGGATTGCACTTCGATAGTCATGAAACGATACAAGCAGCTGTAAGGTTGTGACTGTGTCAACAAAGTCAAACATTCCACAGTGATAGTATCAATAAATTTGTTTCTCGTTGAGAGAAACGTGTTCGTCGTAAGGATGACTATGTACTCGTGAAGAATAGAGATGTAGAATGTTAACAGAGGTTGGTTTATTTAAAAAGTGTTAAGAAATTTGGAGATATTACTTTTCAGCATACCTTCGTAATCCCACACAGCATGGGTAGTGAGAACAATAGACAGAACTAATAATGAATGATTGTGTGCGTTATACCTGCAACATTTGCCTATAAGACAATATTGACGCTTCGTACGCTCAGTTAGGGTGGTTGTGGCCAGACAATTTACGATAATACCGTATGCTATCTCTGCAAACGACCTTGCCATAGTGGTAACACCGGTTCCTGTCAGACCACCAAAGCTAACTGCTGTTGAGCTTGGCCAGCACTTGAATGGGCCATCGTACGGGTCCGGCGATTGCTGTTAGCAAGCGGGGTGCATTCAGCCCCTGTGAGACCAATTGAGGAGCTACTTGACTGAGAAATAGCGGTTCCAGTCACGAAGACTGACAACGTCCAGGAGAACGGTGGGCTGAGTACATGCCCTTCCATATTTGCATCCAGTAACGTCTATCGGTCGAGGAAGGCATGGCGGTCGGTTCCGTCGGGCCTTCCGAGACCTGTTCGGACGGAGTTATATGCTGCCTCTACTCGTTGCTTATTCACTGTGCAAGCACCGCAGTACCTCACATCAGAAGTTAAATACGTGTCATCTAACCATAATCGAAAAAAAGTCCCACTAACCCAGTCTCGTAGCTGTTCCCATTCATAACACAGAAACATCCACAAACTCCTTCACTGTTGCTGCTATCCTCTCTCAAACAAGATGGGCACTCTGCGCAGAATTGCTATTGTCACCTCCTTAAATTTTCCCCAAAAATTAACCTATATCGCCAATTTTCCCTCTTTCAAAACTAAAGCCAGTGCTCCCGAGCTCAGCCGTCAAAAAATAAATAAATAAATAAATTCATCTCCAGAGGAAATCTTTACGAACGTCATTTAATGCCATGTCATTCCGCCCCTGGAGTTAACCGCATGGATTCAGTTAGGAAGTGAATCTACAAGGTTGTGTGAGTACGTCGAATCCAGGTTAAAATGTTGTGTGACTAGGGCCTCCCGTTGGGTAGACCGTTCGCCGGGTGCAAGTCTTTCGATTTGACGCCACTTCGGCAACTTGCGAGTCGATGGGGAATCCAGGTTGAGCCTCTGGCAGAGGATTTCATGGCGCAATTCCACTAAGTGTGTGTGTGGGGGAGGGGGGGGGGTGGGGGGGGGGGGCGGAGGGGCTGCAATATCGGCATTTTACCCGCTGTTCCAACATGTCTCACAGATTTTCTTTGGGATTCAGTTCGGCTGATTTTGGAGGCCAGTCGAGATGCAATAGGGCCAGGGAGTGTCCAGAAAACCAGTTACATATTCTCCCAGAACTAAGAACTTTGCTTTTGAGGTCTTCACGTGTCTGTGTGAGCGATAGCCTCTTGTGAGGTGACTGACTCCAAATGTTCATTGTGCGCGGTTCCTGACGCACTGTTCTCTCCCTTACAGATTGGAATGGACCTTCGTTCACTGCCTGCTTTTCCTTTTGGGTGTGGAAACCAACGAGCCGTGAAACGCGTTTCATGTCCTTATCAGCCAGGATCTCTTTCCGACCATACTTCCAACTTCGTGTTTTGCAGCCACGTGTGCTACACCATTGACTGTAGACACGTTGAACAGTCCACCGCGAAACACCAACAAATCCAGCAACTTCACACACTGTATACCATGAACACAACCAGACACGATAGCTCCTTTTTGGCACACTGTTGCGTCCTTAAATTTCCCCATGTTTAGGTACAATGTCCTCTTGAAACGTAGATGTCTCACCGATTGACACAGTCTTATACTCTCGTAGCTGCAGTACGTGCACGGTTGAGCGTGTGATTCGAACGCTGTGCCGTCTTCAAGTCTTAACGACTCATTTGTGCGTGCGAACTGGGGTGCCTAATTTACTGTCCGGTGAGCTTATCCCCTCCTGTGACGGTGCCTGTTTATATTCGCTGAATGACGTTTACACGCTGAATACTGCGTACATTGTGCTTGTTTTACGAGGCTGGATCATGATGTAACATTTGTTGCATTACACCTTTCATGGTCGCGTACATATGGCTATGTTATGGAACGACGAAGGTTTCTGAAAAATATGTCACCAACTTGCCGGGCTGGTCGAGTACTAAACCCCTGTGCAGTAATGCATACAATATAGCGCACCAATGTTGTGCTCCATAGAAGAACAATGAGATTTTGTTTGGTCAGATCGAGGCAAACCGAGTGAAATGTGCAGCAAAATGAAACTAAGGAACTAACAATAGCTATAAAAACTGGTTATTACGCGATTGGTGAAAAGTTACACGTCGTTACATGTTAAGGTAACGTGACCCAAATAACAGTTCTACCACTTATACAATACAGGCTTTCTCGACCGGTGTTTACTTCAGTTAAAACTTCCAGGCTGAGTGGTCATGGTCGATATATAAAATTATATCCAGACGGTCCGTCTACTATTGCGGAAGTAAAATACTAACATTTGTCGTTGTACCTACGAAGATGTCTCCCATAGTCGTAGACAAAACGTGAGGATGTCAGCCTGGAAGTTTCAGCTGCAGCCCAACCGCTTCCTCCTTGAGTGCGACTGCGGTTTCAGCCGAGCACAGGCTTTGGGTGCCGTCTCAGGGGGATAGCCGGAGAGGATGACATAGGAGACGTCTCTCTGCTCCGTCACGTAAATACGGAGGGGCGCCTCTTTTCGTCCCGCAGGGATAATCTGGGAGTGTTGCCGCACAATGGCTGCGCCACCATCTGCCATCGGAGACCGTTGCTCCGTCGCTCTGCCCGCTGCGGTGGGTTTTGTTCAGTAGTTTCTAAGGACCAGAACTCGGCTCTCACATGTTTCTCAGCTACCTTAGATCTCTGAATAACGTACAGTACACTGTCAAATACAAATGAAAGAGCAGATAGGTGGGAAGAGTGCATTGATGGTACCTACGAGGGAGAAGAACTATTTGCTGATAGAAGAAGAAATGGGTGCCAAATTTGGAACGCTCAGGGAAGGAATGGCGAACCATTGGCACTTGTGCCACAACTGGCATGCGACGAAATAATTTAGACACGGCATTAAATGAAGAATTTAAACAGGCCTACCTAATCGAAATAATTCATTTGTACGCCTCTATTTGAAGTAACGAAGTTCACAGTGAACGAACTATCGGTGTTGAAGCATAATAGAAGTTGTAGATGATATATCATGATCCACTCTTAAATGCATTTGCAACAGTGCACTATCATCCTCAATTAGATCGCATAAGTTGGCAGCTGTTCCAACAACGACAATTTATGACATCTACAAGTACCTTTGTGGCAAATTGTCGCGCTAAACGCTGCTCACAACTCTTTTTGGATGTTGTACACTTACATCGTGAGCAGTAATAACACATAGTACCATTTTCAAACTTGTGTATTATTCAACATACGAAAGAGACAAAAAGTGCAAAACAAATGAAACAGAAAATTTCATACTTGGAGGACTGAGAAATGTGTTGTGATTAATAAAGGCAATAAAACGATGTTCCGGGAGTTGGTACGTACCACATCATCTGTAAAACGGCACCATGAAACAAATTACAAACTCCTTACCCAAAAAAGCGAACCAGGGCAAAAGGAATTCATTACACGTGCTATTAAACACAGAATAAGACAGTCGACATCAATAATTAAATATGTTAGCAGGATTGTCATACCAGTGCTGCAAGTTGCTCAGTTGTAAATATCACTGCCTGGCATGGTAAACCTTTTTGGGAACGAGGACTTTTTGAAAAAAGCCTGACTAGCATGTGCCTCATCACTCTTTGAAGATTTTTCGAATTAAAGGTAAGGTAATTGAGCCCATCAACGATAGTCCTTTATCCAGAAAAGCTATAAAAGACAGAATAAGACAATCATAAAATTGATGGAAAATGTAAAATAACAATAAAAAATGAGAGCAAGGCCTCGCCTTACACTTGGCTGTGTCTTGACGTAAGCGTAGATGTATCTAAACCTCCCCGTTTTGCTGGATTTCTTTTTGGTAAATGACATCAAAGAAGAACTGATTGGGATGATATCGTTGCCAGCTACTACTGAGAGAACAGATATTTGAATGGCTGTTAAAAATTCACTTGCTGAAAAAGAAATAGATTGAAGCAAATTTGTTTCCATGACGACTGATTGTTCTCCCAATAAGGCGGGCAAAAAAATGGTTTTATTAGTTTACTCCAATCACGTATTGGACGTTCTATCATTGAATTCCATTGAATTATACATCAACGCGCGTTTTGTGCAAAGGATGGTTTCACTTACCTTGATAATATAATGTCCGTAGTCACTAAATTAGTGAACCTTATATCATCGCAACGTTCTAATAAAGGAAAATTCGAATTTTTATTAGATGAAGTCACCTGTACTGCTGTATAAAAAATCTTCAAAGTTTTGTGGATTGTTTGGAAGAAACCAGTCTGTTTTAGCAACATAAGGGAACACTGTGCAACTGGAAATACTCACAGTTAACGCATGTCCCGTTGTCTAAAAAACTGATTTTTTTTTTTTTTTTTTTTTTTTACAGGCATATGCCAGTATTTCGATGATTTGAACGTAAAGCTTCAAAGCATCCTCAAAACTTTTATTGTTACGATAGATTTTGTTCGCTCTTTTGAGACTCAACTGCAAGTTTTTAATAACGATAGTGTTTCCACAAACCACAAGTACTTCCCAAATCCGAAAAAAAATTACTAGCGATTTGGATTTATACAAAAAGCCAGAACAAGGAAATGTCAGTAGGGAATTTTCTTGGGTAATACGTTCTTCAGTCGAAGAATTTTCATCGTGATTTTCTCCCTTCAAAGAGTTGTCAGAAACACTAAAATTTATTATGTATCGAGATTTGACTTCACTGGATATTCTGGAGTTGCCTAATTTTGAGTGGATGGAAATGGAAGAAACTGAAATGCAGCTGATTGATTTCCAGTGCAATTTTTTTCTTTTTTTCTGGTTGATGTGGCTCTTCAGGAATTACCCTCCTGTACCACCCTCATTATCTGAGAGTAGAAATTGCAACTTACATCCTCCATTATTTGCTGGGCGCATTCCAATCTTTGTCTTCCTCTACAGTTTTTATCTTGTTCAAATGAACTCAGAAATGAACCGAAACAAGAAAAGAGCTGGAAATAAACGAATTAGAAAAAGTGTCGGGCAGTGTGAGCATAAAACGACCCTTAATCCCGCTGTTCTGTTCAATTTCACTATACAAATATAGTGTTCAGGTCAATAAGACCCGACATAATAAAAAGCTGCAAAAATCAACTCACATATACTTTTCGTACAGTTGTAAGCCATCGAATTCTTCCACCTGCCTTTACCTCAGGTTTTTGTGTGCTCCAGACCATTCTCAGAAAACCTTCTGCTTTTGGAAAACGCTTCTTTCACGCAATGTGCTCAGCTACCAGTAACTTTCCAAGTTCCCCAAAAATATTTTCCTTCTAGTCAATTTTATTGCATTCCTATAAGCGACAATCGAAGTCCACAAGACATATGTGCTATAAGCAACATCAAGAATATAACGAAATAATATGCCACTAGTTGCATAAAAGAAATTTAATTTCTTTACAGGTTTCGGACACTTAGTGTCCTTCTTCAGAAGGTTATGTCTATCGCATTATTTGCAATCGTCATCAATAACGTGCACTGCCCCTGCATATATTCTTTTGAACCATGGCATTTTGCTGTATGTTCTGTTTCAAAGTGGCAACCAAGCGATTATTTCAGTTGATGTCCGTGTGACTTGAGACAAGCCACCAAATTTTCGGAAAAAATATCATTCACACAATCCTGAAGGTATGAAAGGTCGCTATATGTGAGAACTATCACACTATCGACCTGCTGCTTATAAATACTGAAGAATGGGAACGAAAATTGAGAACTTGGGTTTAGTAAAAGAAAAAACTCTTTAGTCCTGCTATGAAAGTTTTTGTCACTTCCGTCATCGTCTCTTCGACGAAAGTGGATCATCGGCGGCATCACTGCGACTCGGCTGTGCTTGCACCTCCCTCATAAGGAGAACGACAACTGCTCGGCAGTGAGCTCTACTCTGCCGTATTCCATTAGTGGCTGGAAACGCGTCGCGGTGGAGTCACGCCGACGTGTGTCCAACGAGCCGCTGTCCGCCCCCTGTGACGCAGCCAGCACAGTGGGTGACACGTGCGCGCCGACACGCAGTCGCCCGCCAGAGGAATTCCGCGCACGCAACACACCCATATGTCACTGTCCGCACCTCCACGTCTGCTGCATACACTGGCCTCAGGCATGGACTTCTTTCGACAATATCCTTCTTTTAATTAAATCTGAGAGTCCAGTAATCGATAAAAAGAAGGCAGAACGAGATTGTAATTTCTTTACTACTTAAAACTATTCAGCTATAAAGATGCTGATTGTTACACTACTGGCCATTAAAATTGCTACACCACGAAGATGACGTGCTACAGACGCGAAATTTAACCGATAGGAAAAAGATGCTGTGACACGCAAATGAGCATTCACACAAGGTTGGTGCCGGTGGCGACACCTACAACGTGATGACATGAGGAAAGTTTCCAACCGATTTCTCGTACACAAACAGCAGTTGACCGGCATTGCCTGGTGAAACATCGTTGTGATGCCTCGTGTAAGGAGGAGAAATGCGTACCATCACGTTTTCGACTTTGATGAAGGTCGGATTGTAGCCTTTGGCGATTGCGGTTTATCGTATCGCGACATTGCTGCTCGCGTTGGTCGAGGTCCAATGACTGTTAGCAGAATACGGAATCGGTGGGTTCAGGAGGGTAATACGGAACGCCATGCTGGATCCCAACGGCCTCGTATCACTAGCAGTCGAGATGACAGGCATCTTATCCGCATGGCTGTAACGGATCGTGCAGCCACGTCTCGATCCCTGAGTCAACAGATGGGGACGTTTGCAAGACAACAACCATCTGCACGAACAGTTCGACGACGTTTGCAGCAGCATGGACTATCAGCTCGGAGACCATGGCTGCGGTTACCCTTGTGCGCCTGCGATGGTGTACTCAACGACGAACTTGTGTGCACGAATGGCAAAAAGTCATTTTACGGTTGAATCCAGGTTCTGTTTACAGCATCATGATGGTCGCATCCGTGTTTGGTGACATCGAGGTGAACGCACATTGGAAGTATTCGTCGTCGCCATACTGGCGTATCACCGGGCGTGATGGTATGGGGTGCCATTGGCTACACCTCTCGGTCACCTCTTGTTCGTATTGACGACACTTTGAACAGTGGACGTTACATTCCAGATATGTTACGACCCGTGGCTCTACCCTTCATTCGATCCCTGCGAAATCCTGCATTTCAGCAGGATAATGCAAGACCGCATGTTGCAGGTCCTGTACGAGCCTTTCTGGATACAGAAAATGTTCGACTGCTGCCCTGGCCACCACAATCTCACCAATGGAAAACGTCTGGTCAATGGTAGCCGAGCAACTGGCTCGTCACAATACGCCAGTCACTGAACTGTGGTATCGTATTGAAGCTTGCATGGGCAGCTGTACCTGTACACGCCATCCAAGGTCTGGTTTACTCAATGCCCAGGCGTATTAAGGCCGTTATTACGGCAAGAGGTGGTTATTCTGGGTACTGATTTCTCAGGATCTATGCACCCAAATTGCGTGAAAATGTAATCACATGTTGGTTCTAGTATAATATGTTTGTCCAATGAATACCCGTTTATCATCTGCATTTCTTCTTGGTGTAGCAATTTTAATGGCCAGTAGTGTATAATTAAAGTACAGCTACTCACAGAGTTTCAAGGTGGGCTGTAATTACCGTATAGCAGTGAAACTTGGTAGATATTGTAACGCATTTATGCTCACACTGTTCACTCACGTTATAGCTCGTCAAATGACAGCGTGAACGTCAGACTGTCACACAAACAGTGTACAGCGCCAGATTTGCACCTGGTGGCCATAATTAGAACAATTTTTTTTTACTAGAGTCAATCGGTGCGGCATCATTGCATTAGCATATCTACCAAGAGTCACTGCCATATGATAATTACAGCCACACTGGACAGCCGTGAGTAGCTGCACTTCAGCTATAATCACTCGTTATTATGTATGAAATAGTGTACCACTGTGTGTGGTTCGTGCAAATGTTACACGGTTATTGTCAAACAAAGAAAAGGGGTCAGTGCAAATTTCCTCTAGATGAGAGCGAATACACTGTTGAATTTTCATTCGCATGACACCTGCAGTAACGAGTATTGAATTCTAGTGGTTATTTTGGGGGCCCAATGTTGAGCATCAATATTGTAGAGTCTCTACTGCGCCTTCAACTGTTGTTAAGGATTACTTGAGAGTGACCCACTACATTCCCCTTCCGTGCCAACCTCTTCGTCTCAGAGTAGCACTTGGAGCCTTCGTCCTCAGTTATTTGTTGGAAGTACTCCAATTTCTGTCCTTCTCTAGAGTTTTTACCCTGAACGGCTCCCTCTAGTACCGTGTAAATTATTCCGTGATGTCTTAACAGGTGTCCTATTGTGGCGGTACGCCACATAACGTGATAAAAATGATATTGAATAACTTCGCAAATGTTCGCCCCTGGTAGCTGAGTGCTAGTTCCGCTTGGGACGCGACAGCGACCGGACGTGTCGGTACTTCCGCGTAGTCGTAGCGCCGCAAGCCGTGTTAATAGAAATTCTTGGACTGTGACCTGTAATATTCTCAGTGCTTCTTCACTACAGTCGTACACAAGCTTCTTAACTCACTCACAGTGGTCTCGGCCGCGCATATAGCGCAGTTATGGCTCCCAGTGTACCCTGTGAGAATACCCCGTGTTTTGCATTTGAGAAATCTTCCAAGAATGTGCAACCGAGTTCTCTAGAAATCCATGACTGGATACTAGATATTATTGGCATCACGTCCGTCCAAGTCCACACAGCATATTATGACATGGCGGAATACTGTTTCTTTGTAAAGTTTTTAGACCAGATACAACTGTAGAAAATTTTGGTTAATATTGCTGGGAAAGCAGAGTTCCGACATCGTGATCAGTCGGTGAGTACAGTTTCAATAACTAACGCTGACATTGTCTACAAACAAGTGCGAGTGTTCAATTTTCCACCTGAGGTTGAGAATTGTTTTCTTAGAGATGTCCTCGCCAAATACGGTGACATCAGACAGATTAGATAAGAAAAATGGTCGAGTCGTCACAAACTCCAATGTTATAGTGGGGTTCGCTCAGTGGACACGGCCGTTAAAGTTAATATCCCATCTTATATAATGGTTTGTGGCTATAAGGCTCATCTCATTTACGATGGACAAGTAGGCACTTGTTTTATCTGTAAAACGAGAGGCCATTTACAAGATGATAGCCCACGGCGCGTTGTCGTACTTCGAAACAATCTGCAACAACGACAGAGATTAACATTGGTTGATGTCTAAACTCAAAATCAGACGCCTTCTGTGATTGACTCCCAACGAGATGCATCTGTGTCAGAGGACAACGATCTCGGTAACGGCACCTTCCCACCCTTACCTCAGAAAACCGTCGCCAGTCACCCCTTAGCCGCCGATGTTGCACTATCTGTCGGTAACAAACGACGCCGTACTACTGACGGTAGTGGCTCCTGTGACCAGGTCGTAAGAAATCTAGCCGATGACGCGGAGTCACGGGCCCCCAAACAGGACACGCATATGTCGGATGGCTCAGTTACGACCCGCCAAATTCACATTCAAACTCCCGACGCAGAAACTGTCAATACGAGTGCAGTCAAGTGTTTACAGCAAACCCTTCCGACGCTGCTTCTAGCCTCGCCACAGATGGTCAACACACAAGAGGCGGCAGTCAGTCAACTGCAAATCGTAAACACAGAGGATGATGCACGCGGTGTAGAGCAGAACATAAACACTCGCCACCTCGGAACTGCTTCCAAACAACGCGAGGAACCGGAAAGCTGTATACAAACAGCCAGTGCGGGTCCAAACAAACACAATGAGCCTACTGAAGCCGCGTCTTCGGACTTGCCGTCACCCGTTCCGAAGCAAGGACTTTCACATACTGCTTACAGCAATCACTCGCCGACTCCGCCGTCTTTTATGACACTTCGGACGACTGTGTGACGGCAAAATAAAGTTAAACCAAATGACTCCGTGGCTGGAAGTAAGTCAAAAAGTAAATTCAGCGCAAAAACTGGTACAAGAACTGCGGATGTAGGTTCGAAGTCCGACGGTGAGATAGACTGGGCTTCCTACACTTCCCAACACCCACACGTCTCTGACGATCATGAGTCAAGCTTATAAGTTTTTGTCCCTGAACATTAATAGAGTTAGGACAGATTTAAAATTAGCAATGCTGTGACAGTTTATCTATGAGTCCGAAGCTGATGTAGTTCTGTTACAGGAAGTGTCTATCTTAAGTTTTCATGTATCAGGATTTGCAACAATCGTAAACACCACGGCGGACGGGGGTACAGGTACGGCCATTCTATCACGAGAGGGAATCCCAGTGAGCAATATAGAAATGTTGGACTCCGGTAGAGGCATAGCTTGCCAAATTTTTGACGTCACCCTCGTCAATATTTATGCTCCATCTGGAACGATCCTAAAATCAGAAAGAGCTAACTTCTTTAAACGAGACATCATCTACTTGTTACGCCGCAACCCAACCCAGTTGATAATTAGCGGTGATTTTAACTGTGTGATCCACAGGAAAGACCAATCGCCAAACTTTAATTACTGTAGGGAACTACATGACTACATGATCTGGTGCGTCACCTGCGGTTGAAGGATGCGTGGGAACTAAAATTTCCTACCTTGGTAAAGTACACGTACCTGAGCGCCATCGCATGTAGCCGTCTAGACCGATTGCACATCTCTGAGAACGTTTGCCAACACGTTCTGGACGCCAATGTCATTCCGGTTAGTTTCTCTGACCAAACAGCATACTAAATGGCACAGGATTCCGTGGAGCCTAAATGTTTCTCTTCTCGCCGATGCCGCGCTTCAAGATGTCACCTCCACGACAAGGGTGGATTGTCTCAAGCAATGCTGCAGACATCCGAGCAAGAAAGCCTGGTGGAATGTTGTGGTCAAACTGAAAACTACAGTTGGCATAGGGCCCAAGATGTCAAACGTACGATTGATTTTTACCAGACAGTTCTGCGAGAGTTGTATGCGACTTCGTCACCAACCAACACGTAGCTGCCGACCATCAAACAAATCAAGGCGAAGCTTGTAGGGATAAAGCGAACGCAGCTTGAAGGATTGAAGATCAGATCTAAAGAAAAATCTCTTCAAGAGGGCGAACTTGCATCGCTGTATCACCTCATAAAACATCGTGTCCATCGCAAGCGAGCTTTTATTGGGGAGCTGGACACAAATGATGGACTCCGTTTGACCCGACAGAGTAATATTCTTACTGCAGTATACCGGTACTTCACGGATCTGTACTCGCAATGCGATACATATGGTGATGACGGCAGCGATATCGTGCGTGCTCTGCCCACCGTAGTCACGCTTGCGGAAAACTCGGCGGTCGTACACGATTTTGCTCCAGACAAAGTCCTTGAACTTATTTCTGGCTCGCCATCGAATAAATCCCCTGGCCCTGATGGTTTGCCACGGGAATTTTATGTGCGTTTCTGGCCCATAATCGGAGACACATTTACAGATGTTCTCAATGAAGTGATGCGAGGGATGGACGTACCGGCCGAAATGAAGGAAGGTCGAATTGTATTGATACCAAAAAGCAAACACCGGAAAACATTAGATAACTTCCGACCGATTACTTTACTCAATTTTGATTACAAAACCTTTGCCGGAGTACTCAATAGCAGATTGTCTCCATTAATGAAGTAAGTGATTCACAACCATCAATCATGCTTCCCTGGTCGCACTATTATGACGCCCCTTTTGGAATATAGAGATGTAATAGCCATAGCGCCAGTCACTAACGTGAATCACGCGTTGCTGTTTATCGACTTTTGCAAGGCATTTGATCGCGTCCGCCACGAGTACGTCCTACAGCTACTGCAGCGGTGTGGTTTTCATCAACGGGTTATTAATGTCGTGCAACATTTCGTCACGTGCATTACAACCAGAGTCAGCGTAAATGGACAGCTTACTCAACCCATCGAGGTCCAAAGAGGAGTGCCGCAGGGGAGCCCTCTCTCCATGATGTTATTTGTTTTATCGCTCGAGCCGCTCTTACGCTCTATTCATGACAAACATGCAGGCCTTTCGATCGCCGGGACGCCCTTCGTGGTTCGTGCTTACGCCGACGACGTTGGAGTGTTACTGCGCAACGACGGAGACGTATCAACCCTCAAGACCGCGGTAGACGAGTAGTGTCGTGCTTCCGGTGCTAAAATCAACGCCGATAAATGCACCTTTGTCAACATTCGAAGATTCGACGCAGTTATTGTACCTTGGGCGAAGCGTGTCGAAGCCCACACCACTCTGGGGACGATTATCGACAAATGCCCGCTAAAAATGAATGCAAAAAATTGGAAGCAGATCACCAATAAAATGCAAGGTGCCATCTATGAAAACAATTGGCGGTCCTTTGACATTCTCCAACGCATACGACTCCTCAGCAGTTATATATTCAGTAAAGCGTACTATACGGCCCAAATATTTCCAGTCCCCAAGATGCAGGCCAAACACGTGATGAAACTCTCTAATAGATTTATCTGGCAAGGGCATCTGTTCCAAGTGAAATACGCTACGCTGACGTCTTCCAGACAGGCCGGCGGACTCAACATGCCTGACATTAACCGAAAGTGTACTGCGTTACATATTAAACGAATCACCCACTTGTTGGACAGGAACCTCTCAGCGTAACCAGTTGGCTCTTCCGAACCTTACAACCCACCGATATGCACCCACCCATTGATGGAGGTAAAATGCATTACAAACTACGACATGTCAAGCAGTTTTTCTTGAAGTAAGCTATATTGATGGACATTATTTCACGCAAGATTTACCGACGACGCACCTGTAATTAAAAAGATCGACATCTCCAATAGTCCGGATTCCATTGAACTAAAATACCCGAATGTTCATTGGAAGGCAGTTTGGGACAACATAAGTTTAATTGTCCACACTGCTGAGGTGGCGTCCACATGGTATAAAGTTGTAAACGATGTTATACCTACTAATGAAAGGTTGCACAGAATCGGCTTATGTGACAGTGATAAATGCGTCCGTTGTGGTGTGGTCGACACCTTAAGCCATCGCTTCACTTGTGGCGGCCATCTCAGTAACTGGAAATGGGTGCAGCAGAGGCTAGGCCTGATTACGCGCAGCAGCCCAGCCAGCCACTGCACCGACTGGCCGGATACGAAACATTTTCCCGCTACCAAGAACAACACCGTGATTTGGCTGTTAGGAAAGTTTGTGACATATATCATCATCAACAATAGTGAAGATAATCTCATTAGTTTCGCGGCTTATATGAGAACGACACGTTGGAACATGAAACATTACCCAAATTTCAGGACGATGTTTGGTAACATGTAAGACATAATTTTTTGGAAAACAAGGCGTAGGGCAATTCTCGACGCCGGTAAGGACACAAATCACATGCAAGACTATGTAGCGAACAAAATACACAACGAATAAGTGGTTACACCTGTTCCTAGGACTGCTCCCGACTTGTCAGTGGTGTTATTAACTTCATTTGACTTTTTCATTAGCTTAAGTTCCCTGTGCATGTCTTTGTTATCCGTTTCTATGCTCCAAATGACTAACTGTGAAGAGTTTGGAAGGTTGTGAAATTGCAGAACTGCAGTTCTAGCTAAGACAGTCAATTATATATATAATTCTCTTTAATATGTTTGCGTTTTGGTTCTATGTCTCTGTATGGACTGAAGATGCTATTGTCAGTTTAATATTTTTGTTCTGTTTTGTAAGCTTACACATGGCACTATATTGAAATGTATTCTTCAGTCTATTGTAGGATACATTTCGCGTTGAAACAGTTCCAGCACTTCATTATTTTGTTTTTGTGCTTATGTGCTTATATGATTGTTTTAATAAAGGGAAAAAAAGTGGTCAGCGTGACGGAATGTCAAACCTAATGATCCGGGATCGATTCCCGGGTGGGTCGGAGATTTTCTCCGCTCAGGGAGTGGGTGTTGTGTTGTCCGTATCATCATCTTTTCGTCTCCATCGACACGCAAGTCGGCGACGTGGCGTCAACTCGAAAGACTGGTACCAGGTGAAGAGTCTAACCGATGGGAGGCCCTAGCCACACTGCATTTCCATTAATTCGCAAATGTAACAAAACTGACGTCGTAACGAAGTAAATATCATCGCAGAAAAATAACAAAGACTGTAATCAATTAATATGATCTGCGAATGTAATTGCAATCTCTATTCCTTTTGCAAAATGATCACTTTCTCTTCCCTTTTGTTTCTGCGTAGTGTAAGAAGACATTTTGTGACGAGGCACGAAAACGTTTAAGTTTCATGTAATATATAGCCTAAATATAAAGAAATATTACTTAAAAATGTGGTAAAATTTAATATTTTCCAGCTCCTATATTCTCGAAGCTGCAAAATTATGTCTTTATGCCAATTTATCGGGGAACATTAGTGGAGAGGTCAACGCCATTGTTCTAAATCATAACGGCCCAGAGTCGTAATAAATATCTTAATATTTGCTAATTTTGACAAATAAAAATATAACTGTAGGAATTTTTTTGATCCCCGCTTAACGAAATTGCAAGAATCTCCTTAGCCTTGCATTTTCGTAACAGTAGAAAATAATTAACAAAGGTCAATTTCAATAGCAAACCTAGAGTTGTATATCTGGAATTTTGTGTGTTGATGGAGTCTTTTAATATAAAAACACCGTGTCGGGCAAACTAACTGCGATAAGTACCACGACTGAGTCACCGACGTAAATAATTTTCCAAATGTGAAGCAGCCAGAATAACTAACTCCAACTTTTCGTAATATATAAAAACCAATACATTAAAAGCTACCACATTATCATCCTTTCCCTACCTCCTGTCAGTGGGTTTTGTATATTCCTTCCATCTCCGATTTTGTGGAAAACCACCTCATACCTTACGGGTCTACCTAATTTTTAACTTCCTTCTATAGCACCATATCTCAAATTCTTCAATTCTCTTCTTTTCCGTTTTCCTACAGTCCATATTCCACTACCATACAATGTTGGTGCTCCTAAAGTACATTCACAAAATGTCTTTCTCAAATTTAGACCTACGTTTGATACAAATAGACTTCTCTTGCTCAGGAATGCCCTTTCTGCCAGTGCTCGCCTGCTTTTTATGTCCTCCTTGCTCCGTCCGTTATGAGTTATTTTTCTGCCTAGGTAGCAGAATTCCTTAACTTATCTACTTCGTGATCGCTACTCCTGATGTTAAGTCTCTCAGTATTCTCATTTCTGCTGCATCTCGTTATTTTCTTTTTTCTTCGATTCCATATTCTGTACTCATTAAACTATACATTCCATTAAGCAATCATACGTCAAAACAAGATTTGGGATAACTTTAAGGAAAAACACATGGAAGGTGGATCCACTTTATTTCGTCATATGTTGCTTCATGGAATACACTTTATTGCTTAACCTCAATCACTATGATTACAAATTAAACCTTGTCAAAAAGAATAACAGCGCTCACAATAACTTAAATAATTTGAACAGGATCAAATCATTAACAACAGACTCTAACAATTTAAACCATTCAGGAGGGCTTGAAGCCAGAAATAGACAGTCCCCAAATATAAGTAAAATGTAGCACCAACTAGATGTGGCTGCAAGTTACGTTTTACCAGTAAAATTAACTACAAGTGACTGCCACTAAATGTACTAAATATTTCCAACCATGGATAACACCTTTAAAAAATAGACAACGTCCCTCCACAATACAGCAAGGATAACAAGTCACGCCGTTGATTGTGGCTGTTGCAAAGCCCTTAACAATCTATAAGTCTTCAGTTTCTTTTCTTTCAATAGTTCGCTCATTTTCGATTTGTTGAAGCTGCACAATATAATGTTGCGTATGCTTGTAAAAATAAAGTTTCTTCATTTTCTTTGGTGCTTGGTTAATTAAAAAATTCCTTAAGCAATAAAATACACGATCAAGTCACGCCACTGTTTATTGCTGTTGGGAAGCCCTTAGCACTTTATAATCCTTAATAAAACGCCTTAAGCAATAAAATACACAGTCCCCAAAAATACAGGCAAAGTTGCGAAGTAAACAGTTTATAATGTGGCTCCCAGTTTGTACACACCAGCAGAAATAATGACAATGATCCATAAATAAATATACTTAGTACAGTCTCCCCCCCCCCCCCCCAAATACAAGGTGCGCTGGGAAGACGCAATCTTATCCTCCGACACATCACTATTAATATTCTCTGCCTCTGCACAAGTTCTGAAAGCTTCGAGAGGCGTAAAATATACAAAAAAAAGAAACTTTTTGCTTATCTTCATTTTCTCTTCTTGTTGTTGGCTGCAGTTCTTGAGTCTACGGATACATTCTTCTTGTGGCTGAAATTTTGATTTAACGTAGTGAGTTCCTGATGACTAAACAACTGATGAAGATTTGTTTGTATATTTCTTGACTTGTATTCTTCGTCAAATTTTTCAATAACACACGGTATTAACAATTTACACTTAATATTCCACATTACATTGTTAGCGTCGATCGTAAAAGACTCGTCTGTCTACATAAGATGGTTCAAATGGCTCTGAGCACTATGGGACTTAACATCTATGGTCATCAGTCCCCTAGAACTTAGAACTACTTAAACCTAACTAACCTAAGGACAGCACACAACACCCAGCCATCACGAGGCAGAGAAAATCCCTGTCTACATAAGAGGCATAACAGCTACTACTCTACATTCTGCAGTACACACAATATTCCAAAGAGTTTACGAAGCGAAAGAGCTTACATACTTTCTTGACAAATGAAGAGTCATCACCAAGTTATAACATTTTTTCATAAATGAGTTCAGAAACAAATTTAATAACTAGCGTTAGATTGTACAATTAATAACAGCAATATTCAGGTACGCCAGATATCTCGTGATTTCAAATATTTCCAAAAGAAGAAGAATTATAATTGTACATACAGAGTGTAACAAATTAATTTCTTTTTATACATTTTAGTCCGAAATATAACACATTTTACACAAAATCAAATGAAATTCTTTCAGTGAAACAGCCGAGAATATTCACCTATACCAGATTCTGGATTAATCCTGGTATCGGCTACTTCTATAAAGAAAAGGTTATGCTAGAAAATGGTGTCCCATTACAACATGCAATTTAAATATGACTCCCAACTGGTACACACCAGCAGAAACATTGACAATGACCCTTAAATAAACATATAATCCCCCCCCCCAAAAAAAATAAGCTAGCTGTCTTTGGTGTGACGTCATAAGCGCGTGACTGCGTGTGAGATCACTCTTTAAGTTTTCATATATTTTTAGGTTTCAGATATATATTTTAACGGTTTTGTGATAATATTTACTATATAAGTGACTTATTAGTGGTTTCTTCATTCACCTCTGCCTTTCTTGTGTTGTGACCTGATATTTGTGAGTGTTTCGTATCGAGCAACTTAACCTCTTACCCGTGTTTACATTCCGCGCTGACCAGTTGCAGCTGTAGCGGCGCATCGAAAGGGAAAGGTAAATACTAATTAATTGTTTGTGTATAGTCGTTTATTTAGGAACTTTAGCAGTCTTCAACTGCTGTTCTTGGTGTTTTCCGGTGAAATAACTTCAGAAGAAATTTTTGCTA
Source organism: Schistocerca serialis cubense (assembly GCF_023864345.2). Lineage (NCBI taxonomy): Eukaryota > Metazoa > Arthropoda > Insecta > Orthoptera > Acrididae > Schistocerca > Schistocerca serialis. The sequence continues at coordinate 969,820,602 of NC_064638.1, forward strand.
ACTGCTTTCAGTTTCGTTACTGTGTCATTAGACGTTTGATTTTCTTTCTGTGTTAGTATTTTGTTATATTCTCATTTGCTGTTGATTAATACTGTCAATAATAGTAGTTGCTTCCCTTGTAGAGCAAGTTTGTGATTATTGTAGTCAGTTTTTAACATCTTCTTATTGTAGTAGCGGAACTTAGATAAAGTTTACCATGAGTGAGAAGTGTGGGCTTTGCCGTAGGTTCGTGAGTAGTGGATTGCGGTGTGAGACTTGTTCGAAGTATTTTCGCTGGGGGGAATGCAGTGGGGAAGCCAGTGGGCATTCCGGTGAGATCCTCTCCTGGAACTGCAGGTTATGTAGTAAGAGTAAGTTGGTAGAGGAGCAGGAGCGTAAGATCCATGCCCTTCAGGTGCAGTTGAAAAACGCACAGGAGGAGCTAGATAGGATGAGGAGGGAGAAGGGGGTTGGGTAATGGGAGCTGGCTGTTGGCAATAGATCTGCTAGGAGAAGGAGATTTTGAAATAGTTTTACTATTGGTGTTTGTAATAGATATGACCAACTGTCAGAGTCTAGTGGAGAGGAATCTCTAGTAGCTGTTGATGTAGGAAGTATGCAGCAGACCTCAGCAGTTACGGTGGCTAGGACAGTTGCAAAGTCTCAGAGAAAGAAGAAGGTTCTGCTGTTAGGTAGTTCTCATGGTAGAGGTGTAGGCAGCAGTTTGCAGGAAGTGTTGGGGAGTGAGTACCAGGTCACTAGCATTGTGAAGCCTAATGCAAGATTGGCTCAGGTGACTGTTAACATAGGGGGGTTTTGTAGGGATTTTACTAAAGAGGATCAGGTAGTGATTGTGGGTGGGGCTGGTAATAGTATTGACAGGGATGGGGAGTATGACATAGATCGTGACCTGGAAAAGATAGCCACTCAGACTGGCAACACGAATGTGCATTTCGTGGAACTGTTTCAGCGTCACGATCGGCCTCATCTTAATACAGCCGTCAGGCGTAATAACATGAGACTTGGGGGTGCACTGATGATAGAAGGCATGAGTCACATTTCAGTGGTGTCGGTGGAGTCTATCAGCAGGAAGGGTTTCACTAGACATGGCCTGCACCTCAACAGGTATGGAAAGGGGAGGTTGACGAAGCTTATAGGTGACAGCATAAGTGGGGGTGGTGGGATCACTCATGGGAAAATTCCGGTAGTTGTAGGTGTTAGAGCTGTACCTTTTTTAGATTGAAGTCAGCTGATAGGTATTCCTGCTTAAGGGAAGTCTCTCTAACAAAGAAACCATTTTCGACAAAGCTTAGGTAACCGATTAATGAGGGAATTAGTATATTTCATCAAAATATACAAGGTATTGGAGATAAAGTTCGTGAACTGCTTATAGATGTTGACTCTGAAATTATTGGTATATCTGAACACTTCTTAAATAAGGAGATAATTCGGAAGCTTCCTTTACCAGGATACAGGTTGGCTGGCAGATTTTCTAGGAGATCTTTGCGGTGTGGGGGAGTAGCCATGCATGTGAAAAACGGTATCCCATTTGAGTCAATTTATGTTTCAAAGTACTGCACTGAAAAGTTGTTTGAATGTTGTGCAGGTGTGGTTAAATTTAGTGGAGCTAAACTTCTTACTGTTGTTATTTATAGACACCAGACTCCGATTTCACAAAATTTTTGCTAAAGCTAGAGGAGGTTCTTGGTTCACTCTATAGGAAATACAATAAGTTAGTTATATGTGGTGACTTCAATATTAATTGTATAATTGATTGTGCAAGGAAAAGGATGCTGGTAAACCTCCTCAATTCATATAATCTTATGCAAACCGTATTCTTTCCAACGAGAGTGCAAGGGAACAGTACAACAACCATAGACAATATTTTTGTTCATTCCTCATTACTAGAAGGGCATTCTGTTAGCAAAAAGGTGAATGGCCTTTCAGATCATGATTCACAAATTTTAAGTCTAAAAGATTTTTGTGCTGCAACACATGTTAAATATAGTTACCAACTTTTTAGGAAAGCTGATCCAGTTGCTGTAGAGACTTTTGTAAACCTTATCAAGGAACAAGAGTGGCAAGATGTTTATATTACTGATACAGTAGACGATAAATATAATGCTTTCCTCAAGACTTTTCTCGTGCTCTTTGAAAGTTGCTTTCCGTTAGAACGTTCAAAACAGGGTACTAGCTCAAACAGGCAGCCTGGGTGGCTGACTAAAGGAATAAGAATATCTTGTAGACCAAAGTGGCAATTATATCAAAACGTTAGAAACAGTCACAATCTAAACGCAGCAGCCCATTACAAATAGTATTGTAAGTTGCTTAAAAAAGTTGTTAGGAAGGCAAAAAGTATGTGGTATGCAGATAGAATAGCTAAGTCTCAGGATAAAATTAAAACCATATGGTCAGTCGTAAAGGAAGTGGCTGGTCTGCAGAGACAGGTCGAGGATATAGAATCAGTGCATAGTGGGAATGTCCGTGTTACTGATAAGTCACATATATATACAGTAATTAATAATCACTTTCTGAATATAGCAGGTGAACTAAATAGAAACCTAGTCGCAACAGGGAATCATATAGCGCTCTTAGGAAAAAGGGTTCCGAGACTGTTACCTGAAATGCTCCTCCATGATACTGACAAGAGGGAGATTGAATTAATAATTAAATCAATAAAGACCAAGAACTCTCATGGATATGACGGGGTATCTAGCAGAATACTGAAGTATTGTTCCATGTATGTTAGCCCAGTACTTAGTCATATCTGTAACGTTTCCTTTAGGAGTGGTCGGTTTCCTGACCGATTAAAGTACTCAGTAGTGAAGCCACTTTGTAAAAAGGGAGACAGGGATAATGTTGACAATTATAGACCTATTTCTATGCCATCGGTGTTTGCTAAAGTTATCGAGAAGGTTGTATATACAAGGTTACTGGAGCATTTAAATTCACATAATTTGCTGTCAAATGTTCAGTTTGGTTTTAGAAATGGTTTAACAACTGAAAATACTATATTCTCTTTTCTCTGTGAGGTTTCGGACGGATTAAATAGAAGGTTCCGAACGCTAGGTGTTTTCTTTGATTTAACGAAGGCTTTTGACTGTGTTGACCACAAAATATTACTGCAGAAGTTGGACCATTATGGAGTAAGGGGAGTAGCTTACAATTGGTTCGCCTCTTACTTTAAGAACAGAAAGCAGAAGGTAATTCTCCGCAATATTGAGAGCGGTAGTGATGTTCAGTACCAATGTGGCACTGTTAAATGGGGCGTTCCCCAAGGGTCGGTGCTGGGGCCACTGCTGTTTCTTATTTATATAAATGATATGCCTTCTAGTATTACAAGTGATTGAAAAATATTTCTGTTTGCTGATGACACCAGCTTGGTAGTGATGGATCTTGTGTGTAATATTGAAACAGTATCAAATAATGTAGTTCATGAAATAAGTTCGTGGCTTGTGGAAAATAATTTGATGCTAAATCACAGTAAGGTTCAGTTTTTACAGTTTCTAACCCACAATTCAACAAAAACTGATATTTTGATCAGATAGAATGGGCATATTATAAGCGAGACGGAACAGTTCAAGTTCCTAGGCGTTCGGATAGATAGTAAGCTGTTGTGGAAAGCCCATGTGCAGGATCTTGTTCAGAAACTAAATGCCGCTTTATTTACCATTAGAACAGTATCTGAAATAAGTGACATTTCAACACGAAAAGTAGTCTACTTCGCATATTTTCATACGCTTATCTCATATGCTATTTTTTTGGGTAATTATTCTGATTCAAAAAGGGTATGTGTGGTGTAAGTTCGAAAACCTCTTGTCGACCCCTATTCAATAGTCTGGGAATTTTGAGATTGCCCTCACAGTATATGTCGTTTGTTGTTAGCAATATTAGCTTATTCCCAATAGTTAGCAGCTTTCACTCAGTTAATACTAAGCAGAAATCAAATCTGCATGTGGAATGCACTTCCTTGACTCTTGTGCAGAAAGGAGTGCAGTATTCTGCTGCATCCATTTTCAATGAGCTACCACAATAACTCAAAAATCTTAGCAGTAGCCCAAACACTTTTAAGTCTAAACTGAAGAGTTTCCTCATGGCTCACGCCTTCTATTCTGTCGAGGAGCTCCTGGAAGAGCTAAAAAATTAAGCAAATTCCAGTGTTACATTGTTGATTTTCTTTATTTAAACTTACGACTTGTCGCCTGACTATGTTTCTTATACTTCATTTTATCTGTTTCTACAATCTACAACTGAATATGTTTCTTATATTTCATTTTATCTGTTTCTACAATCGTGTTATAATTTCATGTATTGACTCGTTCCGTGACCATGGAGACTTCGGCTTAATGTGATCCCACGGAACAATAAATAAATAAATAAAAAATAAATAAATACAGCGTGCAGTTATCACAGCCAAGAGACAGCAAGCAGGCAAGTTTTTCAATGACAGGAGTTAGCTAATGACTGCGAATAGAAGAGGAAAAACTCAACAGATCATATTCATAAGTAAAACAATATAAAAATTTAACACGCTCCAGAAGTAGCAATATGGGCGCAAGGCTTAAACGAGTAGTTAAGGAGCAGGTACAATGACATGGCACTTTGGGCTTGCAGGACACGCTTCAAATTCACAATACTGGATAGCTCCAGAGTTCCAGATTAATTCGCGAGACTCAGTCGTAGCATGTATAAAACGATCAAATTTACTTAACTGGCGCCAACACTAGGCGGCTGGTAGAGGTGTCAGATTGCGAGGCAACCTATACGTTGTGCGTCGACGGAAATACTACCGCAGCAGAAGGACAACACGTCTCTGCTACGAACCCAGGAAACAGGAACGTGTCGTCCACTGCCAAACTTACTCAGCCAACACACATCAGAACGGAACAGTAATCTGCTTAAATAAGGCTGCAGACGAGAATATCTAGGATGCAGGCAATATTGACTTATTCTAGAAGCAAGTGTACACACAAGTTACAAGCTTAACACTCCTTAAAATTACTTGAAAATTAACAAAGTGAAATATCAGCGCATGCAAATCCAAGTACTAGGGCATACTCATCTATAAAAGGGTGCCTTGGCTTCGATACAAACTATATTATAATTTCAATTTCATCAACTCAATTTGTAACAGAGAATGCTCGTACACTTGCACGGAATATGACCTGGAACAACAAATTATCATCTGTTAACACTGACCGATGATCACCCCCAACATTCACACGGAGGCGCATTAATATGTCACGACTAATTCCACATTAACACAGAAATAGCCTTACGACCTCAAATACTCATAGAAAACCACATGTAACTCAACTCAGATGTGAAGGAGCTACGACTTCCAGGATTCCAAGCAGAGATGTTATTGTCTACAATCCTTAAAGGCTGTCTTTGAGGTTACAGAGTTGGCCGGGAACTTACTGATCAGGTTACACTTGGCGCCCACTCACCGCTATCAATCCTTAATCCACCCGTAAAGGTCTGCCTCCTAGCAATGTAACCACACGCGGCTTCTCGAGGTCCGTACCATACAGCAGGAGACCCCCAAAGCCAACAACTTGCCAGCTACGTGCTCTCTAGGTAACTGCCAGTGCCGGCCGAAGTGGCCGTGCGGTTAAAGGCGCTGCAGTCTGGAACCGCAAGACCGCTACGGTCGTAGGTTCGAATCCTGCCTCGGGCATGGATGTTTGTGATGTCCTTAGGTTAGTTAGGTTTAACTAGTTCTAGGGGACTAATGACCTCAGCAGTTGAGTCCCATAGTGCTCAGAGCCATTTTTTTAACTGCCAGTATCAGGGCCCACCAAAAACCTGAAACACACGCCACGACCAAAGACCCTAGCTCCCAACATAAGTTCAGGATCGATATCGACAGTCCCAGTAGTTACTGGCGCCAGTGAACGGCCACGCCCGCCTAAATCAAAGTCGCCACGACGAAAGCAGATTCCGTAAGGCTTCTTCTCTTTCACTAAGGGTAGCAATGTTGTCAGCGAATCTTATCACTGAGATCCTTTCACCCTGAAAGCAAACAAAGATAAAATAGACAGGTTGGAAACAGATTACAGGTGGCGGTCATAGAGTTTTAATTATTACCTCGAAAAGAATCACACTGCGGCCATGAAAACTAGAGACGATGTTACTGTTTCCTACGTTTTCGTTCTTAGATGCCATACATTTTTTCCCTAATGATGATGATTTGAGAGAGATCTTGGTTTTAAAAGATTGCAACTTGGCTGTTCGCGAAAAGAACTACTTCGAAAATCGCGTCATCATCGTTCTGAAAATGCCTCTAGTGCAATGCTCTCTCCAGCTGAGGACCGTGTCCAGTGCATAGAGAACTGCACCGTCGTGCGACAAAACCAAAACTTTTCGACAGCTTCCCGCCAGGCTTAGTCTTGACGGGCTGCTGTAATCTCGTTTCTCTGGAGATTTCGGTAGTATTCCTCTGTTACAGTTTGCTCCTTACGTGCATAATCTGTTAGAAACACACCATCGAAGTCCCGAAAACGATCCAGCATCACGTGAATATTTTGGCAGAGATGAATCGACAGGTTTCCACATATTTGTTTGCTCTATTTTTTCATGGTCATAGTGAGTGAAGTCGTATGCTATTGCAAGAGGTGATTCTTGGGAAGGCCCAAGCAGAGGTAGTTGTGTGTCAGGAGCCACTCTCCCAGTTCGCCCATTGTCAGTTTTCCTCAGAAGGACGGTGGTGAACTGTAGTCTCTGATAGGCGTAGTGAAAGAAGGTTAAAAATTTGTATTTATTTTCATAAGTTACAATCAATGCCTTAACTTCTATTGGCAGTGACTGTCGATGCCTGTCGAGGACTGGCGTCGTAAGAGGCCTTCAAAGGTAGCTGACGCTGCACTTGCCGGCTGCTGCTCTGGCGGTTTGCCATCTGCTGTGACTCCGGCGCTGACGATACCGCGATGCCACGGCAGTGAATGAAGGCAGCACGTGTGACATACACACGACAATTTGGAAGGTCCTCTGTCCCCTCCCGCTTACCGCCATTCATCTGTTGAACGGCGATGACGGTTGCCGTGTAGCCGTGCAGCTGGACGATCTTGGCCTGCCTTTCAGGTGGCACCTGATCAGTACGCCAAAGTATCATGAAAGCTGGTGTCGTGACCTGGTACGATAGGGAAGACCTCTGCTTCTGCCCATCTACGCCGGGTAGGCTATGGTGCATAACTCTGCCGCTGATGATTATAGCGAGGCAGCCATCTGTCCCTGTAGCGACTGTCGTGCAGAACATCTACGAGAGACTTGTGCCAAACGTCACTTTACTGTACTTTACTGTACTCAGGGAATTGTGTATACACCATCGATTCAGCTGACTGCGTTACGAGCTAAAATTTTGGAGTATTTATGGAGCGAAGTAGGAGCTAACGGTTACCCGACGCCACTTGTCGTAACTACATAGGCCTTGCTATTACTATCAGCGAGTCTCACTCAGCCGTGCTTACTTGAAGAGTTTGCACGTAACGAAGCTGACGTGATCCTGGCTAGCTGCTCTGCCCCCCACTATGTTTCTACTGAGGTCCGCTGTCCGGCTCACGAGAAGCGTCTATATTGTGTTTTCCACTGAGCCACTCTCAGTGGTGAAACGTCACTCCCGAGCGGTCTAAGGCGCTGTAGTTATGGACTGTGCGGCTGGTCCCGGCGGAGGTTCGAGTCCTCCCTCGGGCATGGGTGTGTGTGTTTATCCTTAGGATAATTTAGGTTAAGTAGTGTGTTAGCTTAGGAACTAATGACCTTAGCAGTTAAGTCTCGTAAGATTTCACACACATTTTTTCGAAACGTTACTCTTTCCACCCATCTCGTTTCGACACCGCTGTAATATAAGCGAGATAGCTTCGTCTGGGGATTTGATCATTTTAATCGTTTGCTGCCTTGCATGCTGACATCGAAATAAGTGTCCAAGGAATAGAAAAGCAACCGAAATCACTCAACAGAAGAAAGTCCACTGGACCTGGCGGGATAACAATTCGATTCTACACAGTGTACGGGAGAGAACTTGCACCCCTTCTAACAGCCGTGTACCGCAAGTCTGTAGAGGAACGGAAGGTTCGAAATTATTGGAAAAGAGCACAGGTAGTCCCAGTCTTCAAGAAGGGTCGTCGAGCAGATGCGCAAAACTATAGGCCTATCTCTCTGACATCGATCTGTTGTAGAATTTTAGAACATGTTTTTTGCTCGGGTATCATGTCATTTCTGGAAACCCAGAATCTACTCTGTAGGAATCAACATGGATTCCGGAAACAGCGATCGTGTGAGACCCAACTCGCTTCATTTGTTCATGAGACCCAGAAAATATTAGATACAGGCTCCCAGGTAGATGCCATTTTCTTGGACTTCCGGAAGGCATTCGATACAGTTCCGCACTGTCGCCTGATAAACAAAGTAAGAGCCTACGGAATATCAGACCAGCTGTGTGGCTGGATTGAAGAGTTTTTAGCAAATAGAACACAGCATGTTGTTATCAATGAAGAGACGTCTACAGACGTTAAAGTAACCTCTGGCGTGCCACAGGGGAGTGTTATGGGACCATTGCTTTTCACAATTTATACAGGGTGAGTCACCTAACGTTACCTCTGGATATATTTCGTAAACCACATCAAATACTGACGAACCGATTCCACAGACCCAACGTGAGGAGAGGAGCTAGTGTAATTGTTTAATACAAACCATACAAAAATGCACGGAAGTATGTTTTTTAACACAAACCTACGTTTTTTTTAATGGAACCACGTTAGTTTTGTTAGCACATCTGAACATATAAGCAAATACGTAATCAGTACCGTTTGTTGCATTGTAAAATGTTAATTACATCCGAAGATATTGTAACCTAAAGTTGACGCTTGAAACCTCCGACGTTCAGTTGCATGTTGTAAAAAAAACGGGCCACGGTCGGCGAGCAGCATCTGCAGGGACATGTTTACGATGACGACCGTGTTTACGAGTGTGGCTGTAGTGCACTGTTGTGATTTGGTCTAGCTGTCGCAGTGTCCGCATGTAGCGCTTGCTGCTATTGTTATTCTGCATTCGTCTCCGCATGCAGACCAACTGTAGTACGCCGTGTTACCAGACGTCTGTGATAGTGTAGTGTTATAGGAACTGTGACCATGGTGTATTCGATCTCTGAAAAGGCGGAGATGATACTCATCTACGGCGAGTGTCGACGAAATGCAGCTGAAGCCTGCAGGGTGTATGCAGAACGGTATCCGTACAGAGAGCATCCAACGTGCCGCGCATTGCAAAACATCTACCGCCAACTATATGCAACAGGTATGGTCGTAGCACGCAAACGGGTCCGTAACAGGCCCGTCACAGGAGAAGCGGGTGCAGTTGGTGTGTTAGCTGCTGTTGCCATGAACCCACACATGAGTACACGGGACATTGCGAGAGCCGGTGGACTGAGTCAAAGTAGTGTCATGCGCATACTGCATCGTCACCGCTTTCACCCGTTTCATGTGTCGCTACATCAGCAATTACATGGTGATGACTTTAATCATCGAGTGCAGTTCTGTCAATGGGCATTAACAGAGAATGCGTTGCAGTTCTACCTGTTTACCGATGAAACGGGTTTCACAAACCACGGGGCAGTGAATCTACGGAACATGCATTACTGGTCCGTGGACAATCCTCGCTGGCTCAGACAGGTAGAGCGACAGCGACCGTGGACTGTAAATGTATGGTGCGGAATCATTAGCGACTACCTCATTGGTCCCCACTTCATTACAGGGGCCCAAACAGCTGCAACATACATCGCGTTTCTACAGAATGATCTGCCACCGTTGCTCGAAAATGTCCCACCGGAAACGTGTCGACGTATGTGGTATCAGCATGATGGTGTACCTGCACATTCCGCAATTAACACTAGCTGACCCTTGACAGGATGTTCGACGGGCGTTTCATAGGACGTGGAGGACGCATAAATTGGCCAGCCCGTTCTCCTGATCTTACACCTCTGGACTTCTTTCTGTGGCGTACGTTAAAGGAGAATGTGCACCGTGATGTGCCTACAACCCCAGAGGATTTGAAACAACGTATTGTGGCAGCCTGCGGCGACATTACACCAGATGTACTGCGGCGTGTACGACATTCATTACGCCAGAGACTGCAATTGTGTGCAGCAAATAATGGCCACCACATTGAAGATCTATTGGCCTGACATGTCGGGACCACTCTATTCCACTCCGTAATTGAAAGCGGAAACCACGTGTGTAGGTGTACCTCACCCCTCATGCTAATGTACATGTGCGTCAGTGAAAAAGACCAATAAAAAGGTGTTAGCATGTGGACGTAATGTACTGTTCCAGTCTCTTCTGTACCTAAGGTCCATCAGCGTTCCCTTAGGATCCCTGCGTAATTCGGTGCTCCCCGATACACACGATCAAACAGCGGAGGAGTGGTACTCAAGCGTCAACTTTAGGTTACAATATCTCCGGATGTAATTAACATTTTACAATGCAACAAACGGAACTAATTACGATTTGTTTATATGTTCAGATGTGCTAACAAAACTAACGGGTTTCCATTTAAAAAACGTAGGTTTGTGTTAAAAAACATACTTCCGTGCAATTTTTTATGGTTTGTATTAAACAATTACACTAGCCCCTCTCCTCACGTTCGGTCTGTGGAATCGATTCGTCAGTATTTGATGTGGTTTACGAAATATATCCAGCGGTAATGTTAGGTGACTCATTCTGTATAAATGACCTAGTAGATAGTGTTGGAAGTTCCATGCGGCTTTTCGCGAATGGTGCTGTAGTATACAGAGAAGTTGCAGCATTAGAAAATTGCAGCGAAATGCAGGAAGATCTGCAGCGGATAGGCGCTTGGTGCAGTGAGTGGCAACTGACCCTTAACATAGACAAATGTAATGTATTGCGAATACATAGAAAGAAGGATCCTTCGTTGTATGATTATGTGATGGAGGAACAAACACTGGTAGCAGTCACTTCTGTAAAATATCTGGGAGTATTCGTGCGGAACGATTTGAAGTGGAATGACAATATAAAATTAATTGTTGGTAAGGCCGGTGCCAGGTTGATTTTCATTGGGAGAGTCCTTAGAAAATGTAGTCCATCAACAAAGGAGGTGGCTTACAAAAGACTCGTTCGACCTATACTTGAGTATTGCTCATCAATGTGGGATCCGTTCCAGGTCGAGTTGACAGAGGAGATAGAGAAGATCTACATCTACATCCATACTCCGCAAGCCACCTGAGGGTGTGTGGCAGAGGGTACATTGAGTACCTCTATCGGGTCTACCTTCTATTCCAGTCTCGTATTGTTCGTGGAAAGAAGGATTGTCGGTATGCCTCTGTGTGGGCTCTAATCTCTCTGATTTTATCCTCATGGTCTCTTCGCGAGATAAACATAGGAGGGAGCAATATACTGCTTGACTCCTCGGTGAAGGTATGTTCTCGAAACTTCAACAAAAGCCCGTACCGAGCTACTGAACGTCTCTCCTGCAGAGTTTATCTATCATCTCCGTAACGCTTTCGAGATTACTAAATGATCCTGTAACGAAGCGCTCTGCTCCCTGTTGGATCTCTTCTATCTCTTGTATCAATCCTATCTGGTACGGATCCCATACTGCTGAGCAGTATTCAAGCAGTGGGCGAACAAGCGTACTGTAACCTACTTCTTTTGCTGTCGGATTGAATTTCCTCAGGATTCTACCAATGAATCTCAGTCTGGCATCTGCTTTACCGACGATCAACTTTATATGATCATTCCATTTTAAATCACTCCAAATGCGTACTCCCATATAATTTATGGAATTAACTGCTTCCAGTTGCTGACCTGCTATATTGTAGCTAAATGATAAGGGATCTTTCTTTCCATGTATTCGCAGCACATTACACTTGTCTACATTGAGATTCAATTGCCATTCCCTGCACTATGCGTCAATTCGCTGCAGATCCTTGTGCATTTCAGCACAATTTTCCATTGTTACAACCTTTCGATATACCACAGCATCATCCACAAAAAGCCTCAGTGAACTTCCGATGTCATCCACAAGGTCATTTATTTATATTGTGAACAGCAACGGTCCTATGACACTCCCCTGCGGCAGACCTGAAATCACTCTTGCTTCGGAAGACTTCTCTCCATTGTGAATGACATGCTGCGATCTGTTATCTAGGAACTCTTCAATCCAATCACACAATTGGTCTGATAGTCCATATGCTCTTACATTGTTCATTGAACGACTGTGGGGAACTGTATCGAACGCCTTGCGGAAGTCAAGAAACACGGCATCTACCTGGGAACCCGTGTCTATGGCTCGTGGACGAATAGCGCGAGCTGGGTTTCACACGATCGTCTTTTTCGAAACCCATGCTGATTCCTACAGAGTAGATTTCTAGTCTTCAGAAAAGTCATTATACTCGAACATAATACGTGTTCCAAAATTCTACAACTGATAGACTTTAGAGATATAGGTCTATAGTTCTGCATATCTGTTCCACGTCCCTTCTTGAAAACGGGGATGACCTGTGCCCTTTTCCAATCCTTTGGAACGCTACGCTCTTCTAGAGACCTACGGTAAACCGCTGCAAGAAGGGGGGCAAGTTCCTTCACGTAGACTGTGTAAAATCGAACTGGTATCCCATCAGCTCCAGCGGCCTTTCCTCTTTTGAGCGATTTTAATTGTTTCTCTATCCCTTTGTCGTCTATTTCGATATCTACCATTTTGTCATCTGTGCGACAATCTACAGAAAGAACTACAGTGCAGTCTTCATCTGTGAAACAGCTTTGGAAAAATACATTTTGTATTTCGGCCTTTAATCTGTCATCCTCTGTTTCAGTACCATTTTGGTCACAGAGTGTCTGGACATTTTGTTTTGATCCACCTACCGCTTTGACATAAGACCAAAATTTCTTAGGATTTTCTGCCAAGTCAGTACATAGAACTTTACTTTCGAATTCATTGAACGCCTCTCGCATAGCCCTCCTCACACTACATTTCGCTTCGCGTAATTTTTGTTTGTGTGCAAGGCTTTGGCTATGTTTATGTTTGCTGTGAAGTTCCCTTTGCTTCCGCAGCAGTTTTCTAACTCGATTGTTGTACCACGGTGGCTCTTTTCCATCTCTTACGATCTTGCTTGGCACATACTCATCTAACACATATTGTACAATGGTTTCGAACTTTGACCACTGATCCTCAACACTATCTGTACTTGAGACAAAACTTTTGTGTTGAGCCATCAGGTACTCTGAAATCTGATTTTTGTCACTTTTGCTAAACAGAAAAATCTTCCTACCTTTTTTAATATTTCTATTTACGGCTGAAATCATCGATGCAGTAACCGCTTTATGATCGCTGATTCCCTGTTCTGCGTTAACTGTTTCAAATAGTTTGGGTAGGTTTGTCACCAGAAGGCCTAATATGTTATCGCCACGAGTCGGTTCTCTGCTTAACTGCTCAAGGTAGTTTTCAGATAAAGCACTTAAAAAAATTTCGCTGGATTCTTTGTCCCTGCCACCCGCTATGAACGTTTGAGTCTCCCAGTCTATATCCAGCAAATTAAAATCTTCACCCAGAACTATAACATGATGGGGAAATCTACTCGAAATATTTTCCAAATTATCCTTCAGGTGCTCAGCCACAACAGCTGCTGAGCCAGGGGGCCTATAGAGACATGCAATTACCATGTCTGAGCCTGCTTTAACCGTGACCTTCACCCAAATCATATCACATTTCGGATCTCCGTCAATTTCCTTCGATACTATTGCATTTCTTATCGTTATAAACACGCCTCCCCCTCCACTGTCCAGCCTGTCTCTGCGGTATACATTCCAATCTGAGTTTAGAATTTCATTACTGTTTACATCTGGTTTCAGCCAACTTTCTGTCCCTAGTATTATGTGGGCATTATGACCGTTTATTAATGAGAGAAGTTCTGGGACCTTTCTATAGACGCTCCTGCAGTTTACTATTAGCAGATTAATATTGTTATCCCTGTTGCATTTTGCCTACTCCTACCTTGCCGCGTCTCAGGAGGCGTCTTGTCTGGCCTAGGGAGGGAATTCTCTAACCTAAAAAACCCACATGTGCACTCAACACGTACTCCGCTACCCATGTAGCCGCTTTCTGCGTGTAGTGCACGCCTGACCTATTCAAGGGGACCCTACATTTCTCCACCCGATAGCGGAGGTCGAGAAATTTGCACCCCAGATCTCCGCAGAAGCGTCTGAGTCTCTGGTTTAAGCCTTGCACTCGGCTCCAAACCCGAGGACCGCGATCGGTTCTGGGAACGATACTACAAATAGTTAGCTCAGATTCCACCCCGCGAGCGAGGCTTTCCGCCTTCACCAACTCCGCCAACCGCCTGTATGAACTGAGGATGACCTCTGAACCCAGACGGCAGGAGTCATTGGTGCCAACATAAGCAACAATTTGCATTTGGGTGCACCCAGTGCTCTCTATCGCCGCCGGCAGGGCCTCCTCCACATCTCGGATGAGACCCCCCAGCAAGCAGACAAACACTAGCCTTCTTCCTCGACCTTTCCGCTATCTCCCTAAGGGGCTCCATCACCCGCCTAACGTTGGAGCTCCCAATCACTAATAAACCCCTCCCCCTGTGTGCCTGCTCGGACCATGCTGAAGGAGCAGCCACATGTCCATTCACAGGCAGAGCGGGCGATGCCACACGGCCAGCCACCTCACTGACCCTCCGCCTCGTGCGGCGCGAACTCCGCTGAACCCAACCCCCCCCCCCCCCCCTTGGGGAGAGGGTGGCCCAACTGTGCCCGGTACCCGCGAAGATGTCTCGACAGCAGGGACAGTGGGTGAAGCATGTAACACCTAGTTGGTATCATGCGACGCACCAGACTCCCCACTGCCGCTACACTCCGAGGCAGCCACCTGAAGACGGCTGACCGCGGCCATCAACACGTTCAGCTGTTCGCGAACAGTGGCCAGCTCCTCCTGCGTCCGTACACAGCAGTCACACATCCTATCCATTCGAAGAATTCAATTTACTGTAGAGAGTTAATCAACTTTTAACTAGACTGCTAATTCAAATTGGTTCAAATGGCTCTGAGCACTATGGGACTTAACATCTGTGGTCATCAGTCCCCTAGAACTTAGAACTACTTAAACCTAACTAACCTAAGGACATCACACACATCCATGCCCGAGGCAGGATTCGAACCTGCGACCGTAGCAGTCAGACTGCTAATTCACTAAAGGCGTCTGACAGTAGACTAAACTGTGGTTACCAGACACTTCTTGTAGAAAACAATGAAAATAGCACTACCTGTCTCTGGACTGTATTCAAAACAAACTCTAGCACTACTGGCACTGTGGCTGACTAAAGGGACTCTCTCCGCCTGTATTCAAAACAAACACGAAATCTATGGAACACTATTACTAGCACTCGACAATTAAAGCTTCCTAAAAGCAAAAACACACGGAAGAAGAAGTGACAAGTAAGAAAAATACAGTTAATACTTAAATTAGCGTAGCTCGCTGCACAGCAGACGTGACACAGACGGCAGTTACGACGACACTGACACTACTGGCACTAGATCCAAAGAAGAGCGGCGCGTTTCGTCACAGGGTTATTTTTTAAGCGTGATAGCGTTACGGAGATGTTTAGCGAACTCAAGTGACAGACTCTGCAAGAGAGGCGCTCTGCATCGCAGTGTAGTTTGCTGTCCAGGTTTCGAGAGGGTGCGTTTCTGGATTAGGTATCGAATATATTGCTTCCCCCTACTTATACCTCTAGAGGAGATCACGAATGCAAAATTAGAGAGATTCAAGCGTGCACGGAGGCTTTCCGGCAGTCATTCTTCCCGCGAACCACGCGCGACTGGAACAGGAAAGGGAAGCAATGACAGTGGCTCGTAAAGTGCCCTCAGCCACTCACCGTTGGGTGGCTTGCGGAGTATAAATGTAGATGTAGATGTAGAAGACACCGAACGGGAGGTTCAGCTGCCTAAATGGAAAGACTTTTCTTATCTCCGCAGCCGCAAGCACCGTTCCTCCCCGAAGTATGAGAACCGTGTGTGTAAGTGTGTCCGTAAAGTGTACACGACTGAAACCGAGTACGTTAGTGTTAGAGATGGTGAAAGATGGGAGAGGGTGAAACGCAGTACCGTTAAATAGACTACTCTTCTCAAAGAGCATCAAGCCGCTCACTGTGCTTAACGTTCCCAACCTCAGTTCATCAGACACTGCCACTAAAGAAGTTACCTGGATTGGTCTGGCACAACTGTAACATTTCCGGCGGTGGGACGGTTCGCAGGGCTTTTTGAATGGAAGTGAGATGTCGTGCAATCCAGTGGGCGGCCATTTTTGTTGCCTTGCAAAATAATGAAAACTGATCCTTGACTCCTTGTCACGTTTCTCACCGCCACCTGGAGTCTGATACGCCGGTCCTCGACTACTACTAGCTCCTCCGCATCTCTTACACTTCGCGGATCTTCACACACAGATGGTCTGGCATATCGGACTTCATCAATTAGATTTATTAGACAACATTGGAAGCATCGTCACCACGGAACCACTGTGTGTTATAATAGTTCATTGCTGCCATACACTTCTATCAAGTCAGCAAGATTTGTTCTAGCGTTGTTCGCTTTCGAACGAGTTACCGCACGATACTCCACGTTATCAGTAGGCTGCACCATTTTATTTTGGCTGCTTTAGTGGCTTATTATGGTAATGTGACGCGAAGATTTCAGTGTGTACAAGGTCGGTAGACATGTCAAATAAAAAAATAATTACATTCATTTTTTCTATGTGATTTTTGTGAGTAAACCTCGAGTATGATGGAAAAACGGCTTATAAGAAACTGCACATATTAAAACAAGACTAATTTGTACTTTCAGTGACACAAGAAAATTAAACAATGACTGAGTAGTTTCAGAGTACTTGGCCGGAATGGAAGATTTATTGTATGTCAATTATTCCTCTGGTACCTAAATACGTTATAGATGCTTGTCGGGCAACTGAATGACATCCCGCCCTCGGTGAAAAGTGAGAATTTCTCAGTCGTGGTGGCAGCACGTAGCCTCCATTGTTCACTTTACTTTGCTTAAGTTGGACATCATAAGACCAGGCGTACATTCGGAACACAGCCGACGAAGGCCAGGGCAGGGCAGTGCAACTAAGGAAATACTCTGTGACAGTGTGTGCGACTATTGATGGGCACTTTTTACTTGTTGATCCATTGCGCAGTCTTCCTTGTGAACCATGAATCTTAGTTCAGAGTCGGATTCTGATGAGGCAGATGGCATTTCGATGTTATTATCCAACACTTGAAAACGGAACAAATCAGAATAGATAATTGGGTACATGAACAAGATAAATGCTCATGGCGACTTCGCTTCGACGCCAAGAGTTTTCTGATAAACACTTCGCAAACTGCTTCGATTTAGACCGGCATCAGCTCACGAATTTCACCAGCTCATGCGGAAATCTACATTTCCTGAAGGAAATAATGCCTAAAAACCAACTGTAAGTGGATAAAGGCTCACTATTTTCTTGAAGTAAGCTTTTCTGGAATTTCTTACAAAGTAAAGCCATGAGCAAGAGTTAGATAAATTGCCTTGGAATCTTAATTAGGGAAGGTTTTGTTACTTTACATGAACTAAACGTAATATCCAGCAGCTGTACCTGAAGGCACGTCCACTGTGTTCTGAAGAAGGGTCAAAGACGTACCGCCGGCGTCCGACGACTACGATGCATGTGTAGCACTTGTTGCGTCGTAGTTCCGAGGTTGTTCTGGTTCTTTGGCTGTTGGACTGTGAGGGTTTAGGAGAGATGCCTCAGTTTGTGCAATCACTTCAAACATCCTACTTCTGATGAAATGTTGACTTGTTGGTAGCATATTTTTAGTTGCTCGTTACATTGACATGGATAAATGGTAGAGTGGGTCACTGGCAGATTTTGAGTCTTCCGTTTTTTTACCTTCAATAACTCGCTCACTTTCGATTTGTTGAAGCTGCACTGCTTGGAAAAATCAAGTTTCTTCTTTTCTTTGGTGCTTGGTTAATTAAAAAACGCCCAGTTCTGCAGGAACCTCAATTTGTCATGTAACCTCCTTGTAACTATCATTATCACCAACACCTTCATCTTCTTTGTCGTCATTCTGAGACACCACCCTGCGGGAGCACGTGTGATGTTCACGGGCCAAATTGTGTCCCGGACACTGCGCTGCCCTGCCCTGCCAACGCGTCAGTTTGCGCTGTGAGTCACAAGAAACCTCTGGTACGCTGCCCTGCCCTGCCCTTCGTCGGCTGTATCCAAATGAGCACTTAGCCTAAGACTAACAGAGAGTGCATATAATTTCAAACCAAGGACAACCACAGCTAAAATACTTATACACAGTTTGCCGAATTTTCGAGCAGTAAAACATAGATGTTAAAACGAATAAAACAGAGGAACATGTAGCTAAGTGAAAATTAATTAATCTAGTGTAGCTGTATTTATTGTAGTCCTTGTAGACTCACCTTATTAGTTTTGTAACATCCTCTGGTGCATCTCTGTATAAGAATTACCAATAGTATTACTACAGCAAAAAATTAATTACATAGAATAAATCATTTGTGGACTGAATAATTATAAAAAATGAAATTGAGATTGGATTATACGAAGTACCAGTCTTCTTAATGCTATACCAAAAATGGTTCCATTATGTGCCTCTGACAAGGGGCTAGTCTTGCATAACGATTTTTAACATACACTAGTGCGACGCGGACTTAACGTAAATAGCTGTTACATGTACACTACTGTCCATTAAAATTGCTAGGCCAAGAATAAATGCAGATGATAAACGGGTATTCACTGGACAAATATATTATACTAGAACTGACGTGTAATTACATTCTCACGGAATTTGGGTGCATAGATCCTCAGAAATCAGTACCCACAACAACCACCTCTGGCTGTAATAACGGCCTTGATATGCCTGGGCATTGAGTCAACCAGACCTTGGATGGCGTGTACAGGTACAGCTGCCCATGCAGTTTCAACACGATACCACAGTTCACCAAGAGTAGTGACTGGCGTATTGTGACGAGCCAGTTGCTCGGTCACCATTGACCGGACGTTTTCAATTGGTGAGAGATCTGAAGAATGTGCTGGCCAGGGCAGCAGTCGAACATTTTCTGTATCCAGAAAGGCCCGTACAGAACCTGCAACATGCGGTCGTGCATTATCCTGCTGAAATGTAGGGTTCACAGGGATCGAATGAGGGGTAGAGCCACGGGTCGTAACACATCTGAAATGTTACGCCCACTGTTCAAAGGGCCATCAATGCGTACAAAACTTGACCGAGATGTATAACCAATGGCACCCCATACAGTCACGCCGGGTGATAAGCCAGCATGGCGATGACGAATACACGCTTCCAATGTGCGTTCATAACGATGTCACCGGATGTGACCATCATGATGCTGTAAACAAAACCTGGATTCATCCAAAAAAATGACGTTTTGCCATTCGTGCACACAGGTTCGTCGTTGAGTACACCATCGCAGGTGCTCCTGTCTGTGCTGCAGCGTCAAGGGTAACCGCAGCCATGGTCTCCGACCTGCCATGCTGCTGCAAACGTCTTCGAACTGTTCGTGCAGATGGTTGTTATCTTGCAAACGTCCCCATCTGTTGACTCAAGGATCGAAACGTGGCTGCAAGATCCGTTACAGCCATGCTGATATGATGCGCGTCATCTAGACTGCTAGTGATACGAGGCCGTTGGGATCCAGCACGGCGTTCCGTATTACCCTCCTGAACCCTCCGATTCCATATTCTGCTAACAGTCATTGGATCTCGACCAACGCAAGCAGCAATGTCGCGATACGGTAAACCGCAATCGCGGTAGGCTACAATCCGACCTTCATCAAAGTCGGAAATGTGATGGTACGCATTGCTTCTCCTTACACGAGGCATCACAACAACGTTTCACCAGGCAACGCCGGTCAACTGCTGTTTGTGTATGAGAAATCGGTTGGAAACTTTCCTCATGTCAGCACGTTGTAGGTGTCGCCACCGGCACCAACCTTGTGTGAATGCTCTGAAGAGCTAATAATTTGCATGTCACAGCATCTTCTTCCTGTCGGTTAAATTTCGCGTCTGTAGCACGTCATCTTCGTGGTGTAGCAATTTTAATGGCTAGTAGCGTAGCTGTTGTAGTTTATGATTGACAAGGTGTAATAGTCAAGACCGATCCGCAATGTCTTCAGAAATTTCAGTATTTAAAACTTGCTTGGCCACATTAAGTGTGTATCATACTGGTAGGAATCCCTACAAAAGCGATAAAATTATATTACGCTGAGGTACAAACACAAGGCTTATTCACCTAAAAATTGGTTAGACCACCTTAAAACCAATCATGTTGAGTATCAAATGTGCAGATGCACTGTGCAATTAAGAGCATTACTGTTGTAACTTGTAAATGTTTCATCCAGATGTGAGTGGCTCTGTAGTAAAATTTCTGTTGTAAGATGTTACCTGAAACGAATAATGTGATATCTGCAACTTAGATCAGGATTAATATGGCAAACAGCGTAAACATACGGAACTGAACTTACTGATTGCCAGAGCTGTGGTGGAAAACCGTTGCACCTCCTTAATTGATTAAACCAATTGTGATGGCAGTCCCGTAATATCAGCACGTCGCGCATGCGTCCTCCCGGACCACTGGTCAGTATCTCGGCTGGTACGTTCCAATTCTATACGTTTTATAAGTTACTCAGTCCACAACTAATTCATTCCGACTATGTAATCACTTGTTGCTTGAGGCTTTCCCGACGGACATGTTGTATATATGGTTCTCGGGAGTGACGTCGGATGTCATAGTGAAAACTCCACAATATTTCCTCAGCGCAACTGGCCGACATCTTCAGGTGCGACGAACACACGGCTAAGGCAGGACCAGAGCCCCCTATTTATGCCAGTCTTAGGCAGGAAGTGCGCATGCGTGGAGGCGTCAAATTCGATGGCCAATAGTGACGATATCAACCGATAGCTGGAAGGACAGCAACGCCACCTACAGGATGAAGAACCAAAGACTTCGACGCACGCGCGGAAGCTGCCATCGGCCGCCCCAGCGACCTCTGTCGGAAGCCGAAAGCGCGGAGGCTGCCGCTGTTACTCTGCGCTGTCATCGGCCGCCCCAGCGACCTCTGTCGGAAGCCGCAAGCAAAAATGCGCGTCCACGTAGGCGCCTTGATTATTCTCCCGTTGTCAACAGAATAGTTATGTTGGTGGCGAATCGTCATCCGTCTTATGACCAATAGTACTCCTCTCTGCTCGAAGCGACTTCAATATGGCCAGTTCTGGATCCCAAGCTGTACACTACTAAGCTGTTTACAAGATTCGCCGAGCTACGTATTTCCACTGCGTCCTTAATAACACTGCCCCCGGTACGAACTCGTCGTTGCGAGAATTTTTGTATGTTGATAATTCATAGAATGGCCTGTACTGAGACAATGCTCGGCCACTGCAGACCTTTCTGGTTGCTTCAGACGAGTGTAGCGTCGGTGTTCAGTGCATCTCTCTTCTACAGTGCGACAAGTTTATCCGATGTACGACATGCCGCAGCTACAAGGAATCACACAAACACCGGGTCTTCTTAGGCCAAGGCTGTCCTTAGATGTGCCCAAGAGAGCTCTGAGTTTTGCCGGCGGACGAAAGATACATTTAACTTTATGCCTCTTCAATAATCTTCCTATTTCTGAAGAGACACCGCCGATGTATGGCAAGATGACCATTCCCCTTTGTTCTTCGCCTTCTTCCACTTCCTCACGTTGGGTAACCAGCTTCGGTTGTAAGGCACCGCGAATCTCACGTTCGGAGTATCCATTTTGTTGGAAAGTGGTACGCAGATGGAGCAGCTCATTGGATAAGCTGTCTGAGTTTGATATAGCTCGTGCTCTGTAGACCAACGTCCTCAGTAAGCCACTTCGTTGTGAAGGATGGTGACAGCTGGTGGCCTGTAAGTATAAGTCCGTGTGCGTTGGTTTACGGTACACTGCGTGACCTAATGTGCCATCTTCTTTTCTCCGTACCAACTCGTCCAGGAATGGAAGTTCGCCGTTTTTCTCCATCTCCATCGGGAACTTGATGTTGGGATGAAGCGAGTTAAGATGCTCAAGAATAACATTCAGCGATGCAATGCCGTGAGGCCAGATAACAAAGGTGTCGTCCACATATCGCCAAAAACACGTATGTTTCAAATCCGTCGTCTGGAGTGCTCTCTCCTCGAAGTCTTCCATGAAAAGATTAACCACAATGGGTGACAGGGGACTACCCATTGCGACGCCGTCAGTCTGTTCAAAGTATTGTCCATTAAATAAAAAGTACGTCGATGTGAGCACATGTTGGAATAAGTCTAAAAGTTCCCCATCCAGCTTCTCGCTAATGAGCAACAACGATTACTGCAATGGTACTCGAGTAAAGAGTGAGAATACGTCAAAACTCACGAGTATATCTGATGGTGCGAGTCGTAAGTTCTTGAGCCGACGAATAAAGTCTTGTGGGTTACGGATTTGATGCTCACACCTTCCTACTAAAGGGCTCAGGTGCGCTGCCAGATGTTTCGCGAGATTATACGTTGGTGCCCCGATATCACTTTTTCGCTATAATAATATTATTGGTAATTTCTATACAGAGATGCACCAGAAGATACAACTAAAAATGTGAAACTGGTAGTGCAAGTTTACAAGGACTTCAATAAATACCGCTGTAGTGGATTTACAAGTTTTCATTCAGCCATTTGTTCAACAGTTTCAATCATTTTAATATCTACATATAATTCCTTGAAAGTTCTGTATAGGACGTATGTAACTGAGAGTGGATCGTTGGGCACTCAGCATTTCGATATGTTCCTTGAGAGAGGAATCGAGGGAGTGAATAACTATAACCGAGCGATGATCAAGTAGCCATCTTGGATGACTCAACAGATTTGCCATGAATGTCTTGAAACAGGTAATACTCAGTGGCCACAGGACTTTTTAAATGGTTGGTCTTCCATTTTGTACGGTGCCCCTTATTTGCAGATAAGAGTGCGTTTCACTTTATTTCTAATTTTGCTATTTTGCATATGTGAAGTGAATGTATCAGCGCTGCAGTATGTACGGAGTAAGGAATGAACGGTAGGTTTCCACGCTGGCTAGCAGAGGCGATTCGCCGTCTGGCGGTTTCAGAGCCCTTGGGATGAGGTGCAGCGCAGAAATCGCTCGCAACTTTAGCAAAGATGTACGTAGGGAATGTAAATTTTATTCTGGTTCGAATCAAGTAATAGTTATCAATAAATATTTGGTAGCAGATATTAGGAGGAATCTATGGGTCATAACTATTATTTTTCAGTAACTTTGTAATGCCAGGAAACGTTGATATTAATAAACAAATGACTAACTTTGGCATAACCGAAGATGTAAGATTTTATACGAACTATACCGACCGTTCGCTCAAATTACAGATTGTGTGCTATAGTCGGCAGTCATCGATAGATGCCTTTCGATCTAGTCATGCGATAGACCTTGCTCTCTTACCGATAATAGTTAGCTTAATAGCAGTGTGAACAAGTTCATTTTACGGTGTTTCTTAAACAAAAGCACCATAATGACATCCTGCGTAAAAATTATGTGTACAATAAACTTCTTCCGGTTTCATTATGTAGCACATGGACAATAGTACTACACTTTCAGAATCCGACGGCTCTTTTACGTCTCTGCCCTGGGACATAAAACTACGAGAACGTCTCACGATAAATGACATAGTGCCTTACAGTATGGATCCACCTTTGTGGAAGTCATTTAGAATCATTAATGACTAAAGGGCAAATGTTTCTTTAAGAGACAGACTGTTGCTACCTGTGGCTTGACACGTGTGCGCAACCCATAGTGGCTTGTCTTCAATGTACTCTTTTTTAAAATTTTATGACTAAATCTTTATCGCTTGATATTTATTTTATACGTGACAAGCCAGTCTGAATGTTTCACTTCTGATGAAGGCACTCATAGTACTGCCGAAACTAGGTCAAAAGAGTTAATTTTGCGAGCGAGGGCTGTTATCACGTTAATTTTATTTCGTTTTAAGAGTAGTTTACAGGAAACGACGTGGGATGAAATTTATAAAGAACCAAATGACAATATAAAATTTAATCCATCCACGATAAATTAATATCATTATTTGAAAATAGCTTTCCGCATAAGATAATCAGAAGGGACATTGTACAGCCTTGTAAAAAACCATGGATTGCAAAGGGAATTAAGGTATCTTGTGAAAGGAAAAGGGAAATGTATCTTTTGGCAAGAACAAGTAGAGACCCTGCAGTAGTTGTGGACTACAGAAACTGCTCCAAATTACTAAGAAAGGTTATTAAAAAATCAAGAAACATGCACATAGTGTCAGAAATCATTACATCTAACAACAGAGTTAAGGCAATATGGAATATAGTGAAGCAAGAGACAGGACAACCAACCACAGAAGAGAATAACATTAGTACTGAATCGAATGGTAGGGTTATAAACGACAAGTTACAGGTGGCAAATGTATTTAATAATCATTTCCTAAACGTAGTAAGAAGCATAGAGACAAACAGTTCAAGAGAAAAATCACAGCAATACGCTAAAGAAGTAACTCTTATAAAATTACATCATATGTACCACCTACTTCTACTTCTGAAATTAAGAGGGTCATACATTTTCTCAAGAATAAAAGCTCTTCTGGTTTTGATGGTGTTTCCAAAAGAGTACTAAAGATTTATTCCCATATAATAAGACCAGTATTGTCCGAAATATGTAATGCATCACTAACCAAGGCATTTTTCCAAAGAGACTAAAATATGCCGTTGTTAAACCCCTCTTTAAGAAAGGTGATAAGAGAGACGTCAATAGCTACCGACCTATTTCACTGCTGAGATAATTTTCCAAAATTTTTGAGAAGATGATGTATTTTAGAAAAGTATCTCACCTTGGCAACAATAATATTCTCAGCAAATCACAGTTTGGGTTTCAGAAAGGTTGCGGTACTGAGAATTCCATTTACATGTTCACACTCCAGACATTACAAGCACTAAATAACAAAATAGCACGGGTAGGTATTTTCTGTGACCTGTCCAAGGTGTTTGATTATGTTAATCATAGTATACTCCTAGATAAATTGAAGTTTTATAGGATTGATCGTATAGCCAACCATTGGATCATGTCATATCCAACCAAAAGAATGCAGAAAGTTGTACTTAGTAATAACTCAACGAACAAAATCCAGGGACATAATTCTGACTGGGAAGAAATCACATATGGGGTTCCCCAAGGCTCAGTCTTAGGTTTACTACTGTTTCTCAAATATGTAAATGATCTACCGTCTAATGTACACCAAGCAGAATTAGTTCTTTTTTTCAGATAACACCAGTGTTGCAATCACTCCCAGTATACATACAGAAATGGAAGAAATGGTGAACAAAATTCTCAAAAGTATCATTGGCTGATTTTCTGCGAATGGTCTCACCGTGAATTTCTCAAAGACATATAATATCCAGTTATGCACCTCTAGGGGTACTACACCAGTGATACGACTAACACAGGTTGATGAAATATTACATAGAGTGGAAACTTCAAAATTCTTAGGTGTTCACATTGATGAGAATCTAAATTGGAAAAAACACATTTTGGTACTCCCAAAACAACTTAGTTCTGCCACATTTGCACATCATAGCAAATTTTTGGGAGACAGAAGTCAGTAAGTTGACATGTTTTGCTTATTTTATTCAGTAATGTCGTATGGAATAATGTTCTGGGCTAATTCATTTTTAAGAAAGAAGGTCTTCATTGCCCAAAAACGTGCTGTAAGAATAATATGTGTTCCTCACCTGCGATCACCTTGTAGACATCTGATAAGGAATTGGGCATTCTAACTACTTCTTCACAGTATATTTATTCCCTCATGCAGTTTGTTGTAAATTATCCACTACAGTTCAAAACGAACAGTGAGGTACACAATTACAATACGAGAAGAAATAATGACATTCATTATTCAACATTAAGGTTGTCTTTAGCACAGAAAGGGGGTGCACAACGATACAACAAAAATTTTTGACCACTTACCCAGTGATATAAAATGTCTAACAGACAGAAAGGTAAAATTTTAAAATAAATTGAGAAAGTTGCCCCTTGACAACTCCTTCTATTCAGTTGAAGAATTTCTACGTTTTTAATGTGTAGCAGGTGGTGGGTAGGAAATGCTAACTCAATCTCTGTGTCTTGTTTTCATTTTGGGGAAAAAAAAACGGCTCTGAGCACTATGCGACTTAACTTCTGAGATCATCAGTCGCCTATAACTTAGAACTAATTAAACCTAACTAACCTAAGGACATCACACACACCCATGGCCGAGGCAGGATACGAACCTGCGACCATAGCGGTCCCTCGGCTCCAGACTGCAGCGCCTAGAACCGCACGGCCACTCTGGCCGGCTTGGGGAAAAGATATATGGTGATGTTTATAGTACAAATAGATGTACAAATTAATTTGCAATATGAATGTAAATTGACTTGTTCCACATCAGGTCGATTTATCACGCCAAAATAATCCTTGGGACTTGAAAGTAACTATCTAACTAACTAACCAACCACATAACAGGTAGGAAGAATTCCTATACATCATCTGGCTAAGTCAGTTCAAGGACGGACTTGGTTAATTAGCTTAAAACTCGGGTGGAAAAGCGTGGCCAGTTATACTGCAAGCCCCTTATACCGCCATCTATAGACTCATTGGATAAACTGAGACATTTCTGGAAGTTTAAGTACCACTGGGTGTTTCTTGCAGACTTCTTTACCTTCTGGAAAACCAGTTGCCATCCATTTCTGGCCAAACATAATACGCTGTTTTGGCAGTGTGTAAGCTTCTACTGCTCGTTCAAACTTATTACATCTTTTCAGTTTATCGAGGATCCCACTCTGTCCCCAAACTTCGTTAGATTCCGTCCAAGCACCCACTTGGTTTTCTGCGGTTAGTAGGTGTCATTTGTCTTAGCGTACAGTGAACACGGTTTGCTTGAAGTATCGATACAAGTAATACATCACTGTTGGTAGTGTCGGTGGTGGTTAGTGTTTAACGTCCCTTCGACTGTTGGTAGTGTAAAGCTAACAATGCAGTGGGTTGGGCTTAAATTTCACCACACAGCACGTGGTGCCCTCATACCTGCTCGGAGTAAAACCAGTTGGAAGGTGACAAGGACTGCAACGGCTGTTTGCGGTACTCCGCGGCTCGAGGTCGTGAGATACAGCACGTGTCGACGACAGAACGATGGCGGACGATGTTTTTATGGCTGTCTTGTCGAAGGATTTATGGGGAGAGATTTATGGATGCCTTGCTGAAATCAGGTCTCACACAATAAAACAGGCAGCCCAGTATAAAATACTGAGAACGAGAAATTATCAGAAACAAGCGAACTTTTGTACCACTAACACATAAAATGTAACCGAACACTATACAAAATAGTTTTTTAAGAGTGGTGAATATTTGCAGATATACTTCACCAGTTGTTACTTCAATTATATTTATCACGCAAATAAGAAAAATTTTCCATTTTTGCAACTGAATGTTTATTTTGTTCCTAACCAAATATATTCATCTATTCATAGTACACATTTAACGAAATATGTATAGTTAAATAATATTATTCATATTGTGGGCCAGTAATGGTACCTAGTACGAATAGGTGAAACATGTTGGGTTAGAAACAAAATAAACATTTAGTTGCGTAACAAGGGATTTTTCATATCTTCTTGATAAATATAATTACTACAAATTTGAAAACGTGTAAAAAATCTGGTTTGAATAATCAACTTTGCCAAACGATATTTTTCGAAACTATTGCCTTGGCTAGAAGCTTAAGCCTTTCTCTTTTTTAGTTAACAGACTGAAAAAACAAAGAATATAAAATCATTAACCGGTAAGTAAGAAAAAGAAGGAAAGGTGCTAAAATCTAACAATTTCTACAGCACTGAGGAATCCTTAAACTGTCCACACTGAATCACGTGCGTCACTTTTTTTTATGTTATGTTTTACCCATTTGTTTCAGGTATTCGGGTACTCAGAAATCTGCTGAAATGAACATGGCAAATACCAACTATTTGCAGCAACTGCACTAGAAATTATTGGTGTAAACGTGATGCTGTGGGCTGAATGTAACAGCCTGACAATTTACATGGGCTTTGCCGGAGATCAGGCACACTTGAGGCCTATTTCGCGAATGTTCTGGCCATTTAACTTGCGTCTTCTATAGCGTGCCGTCTCGCAGTAGCTCTCGCACGGTAATATGTCTGTCGATCAGACTCACCGTAACTTTAATGACGGTAGCTATGATTTTGCGAATCTGAAGAGCTACTGACAACGAATAATCAGTTTTTTTGTATGTCTTTCCCAGTCCACACTCTTTGCTGTTGTATCGCCATTTCACCTTTTACTGTTGTCTGTTCTTTCATAGTCGCCACAGCTAATCATCTAGATCTACATCTACATCTGTAATCAGCAAGACACCTGACGGTGTGTGGCGGAGGGAACCTAGAGTACCTCTATCGGTTCTCCCTTCTATTCGAGTCTCGTATTGTTCGTGGAAAGAAAGATTGTCGGTATGCCTCTGTGTGGGCTGTAATCTCTCTGATTTTATCCTCATGGTCTCTTCGCGAGATATACGTATGAGGGAGCAATATACTGCTTGACTCCTCGGTGAAGGCATGTTCTCGAAACTTCAACAAAAGCCCATACCGAGCTACTGAGCGTCTCTCTTGCAGAGTCTTCCACTGGAGTTTATCTATCATCTCCGTAGCGCTTTCGCGATTACTAAATGATCCTATAACGAAGCGTGCTGCTCTCCGTTGGATCTTCTCTATCTCTTCTATCAACCCTATCTGGTACGGATCCCACACCGGTGAGGAGTATTCAAGCAGTGGGCGAACAAGTGTACTGTAACCTACTTCCTTTGTTTTCGGATTGCATTTCCTAAGGATTCTTCCAATGAATCTCAGCCTGACATCTGCTTTACCGACGATTCATTTTATGTGGTCATCCCATTTTAAATCACTCCTAATACCTACTCCCAGATAAGTTATGGAATTAACTGCTTCCAGTTGCTGACCTGCTATATTATAGCTAAATGATAAAGGATCTGTCTTTCTATGTATTCGCAGCACATTACAGTTGTCTACATTGAGATTCAACTGCCATTCCCTGCACCATGCTTCAATTCGTTGCAGATCCTCCTTCATTTCAGAACAATTTTCCATTGTTACAACCTCTCGATATACTACAGCATCATCCTCAAACAGCCTCAGTGAACTTCCGATGTTATCCACAAGGTCATTTATATATACTGTGAATAGCAACGGTCCTACGACACTCCCCTGCGGTACACGTGATATCACTCTTACTTCGGAAGACTTCTCTCCATTGAGAATGACATGCTGCGTTCTGTTATCTAGGAACTCTTCAATCCAATCACACAATTGGTCTGATAGTCCATATGCTCTTACTTTGTTCATTAAACGACTGTGGGGAACTGTATCGAACGCCTTGCGGAAGTCAAGAAACACGGCATCTACTTGGGAACCCATGTCTATGGCCCCCGGAGCCTCGTGGACAAATAGCACGAGCTGGGTGTCACACGATCGTCTATTTCGAAACCCATTCTGATTCCCACAGATTTCTAGTCTCCAGAAAAGTCATTATACTCGAACATAATACGTGTTCCAAAATTCTACAACTGATCGACGTTAGAGATATAGGTCTATAGTTCTGCACATCTGTTCGATGTCCCTTCTTGAAAACGGGGACGACGTGTGCCCTTTTCCAATCCTTTGGAACGCTACGCTCTTCTAGAGACCTACGGTACAACGCTGCAAGAAGAGGGGCAAGTTCCTTCGCGTACTCTGTGTAAAGTCGAACTGGTATCCCATCAGGTCCAGCGGCCTTTCCTCTTTTGAGTGATTTTAATTGTTTTTCTATTCCTCTGTCATCTATTTCGATATCTACCATTTTGTCAACTGTACGACAGTCTGGAGAAGGAACTACAGTGCAGTCTTCCTCTGTGAAACAGCTTTGGAAAAAGACGTTAAGTATTTCGGTGTTTCGTCTGTCATTGTCTGTTTCGGTACCAATTTGGTCAAAGAGTGTCTGGACATTTTGTTCTGATCCACCTACCACTTTGACGTAAGACATAGGATCACACATACTTATACGGGCGTTCAATATACAGGGTGTCCTATTTATCTTGATCACCCTAAATAACTGTCTGTCCAGATGCAAATTACAAAATGTTTCAAGCAAATGTTCTTTAGCCGTCAGAGGGACATCGATCAGCGTGATTGCCTTCGTTGTAGCTTTGTTTTTTATAAAGAGATGAACAGCAACATGAGTTTTTTAAGTGGCGCCCTGTATTTTTTATTCGGTAATTCATTTCCTCTGCTAAAGAACTATTCAAAAACATATAACAGTGTACCACCCACTCAAACACATCGTTATTTGTTACATAATATGACACTGACGTTGACGCTCCCGGCGCTTAATGCAGGTACTTGGGGTCATGGAACACATCCACGTGCTGACGTTGACAGAGGGCAAATATAAACATAAGTAGAATGCACACTTATTCCGTCAACCATCATCAGTTGAAGAGTTGTGTGAGTAGAATGTACACCAGCGAAGAGAACGTAGAAATGCAACTCATCTATGGCGAATGTAAGTTAGCATAACAGTAATTACAATACTGTTTTCTTATGTACGTCTAAATTTAGTACAGTAATTTAGTCCTTTTAAATGCTGTTGTGTAGAGTAGGCATACAGTAAAGGCTGTACTCCCTACAAACTACATCGACATAACGTTTCTTTCATTGTTCTTGAAGGCAGGCGAAATGCTACGCAGGCAGCGGAAATGTACAGAGAGCCGTATCGGGACAAGAACCCACCTTCCCGACGGATGTTTTCTCGTCTTGTTGCGGCGCTTCAGGAAACGGGAAGTTTCAATCCACGAAAACGCAATCGCCGTAGCACTCGCACAGACAAAGCTGTCGAAGTTACTGTTCTCGCTCCCGGTTCTACGAATCCACATGTGAGCACACGACAGCTTGAGCACGAGATTGGCATTCCTAAAACCAGTGTACATCGTATTCTTACACGTCACCGGTTCCATCCTTACCATGTACACCTACGTCAAGAATTGCATGGGAACTATTTCCAGAACCGTGTATAGTTCTGTGAGTGGGCACAGGAACAAATCCTCGCCACCCCGAACTTCTTCTCCTATGTTCTATTTACCGATGAATGTTCCTTCTTAAACAAAGGACAGGTAAATACAAGGAACATGCATTACTGGTCCAGCGACAACCCACGAAGGCTGAGACAGGTGGACCATCAGCGTCAATGGAGAGTTAACATCTGGTGTGGGATACTTGGTACTGCAATTATTGACCCTTACTTCATCAATGGTAGTCTAAACGGCACAGCGTATGCCAACTTCCTCAGACGAATTGTTTCTCCTCTTCTGGATAAAGTGCCGCTAAGAACCAGAATGCTTATGTGGTATTAACACGCTGGATCTCCAGCACATAATGCCTTGCGTGCACGTCGTGTCCTGTACCGAAGGTATCCTGTCAAATGGATTGGTCGAGGTTGAACAGTTATTTAGCCTGTTAGGTCTCCTGATTTAAATCCTCTAGACTTTTTTTCTTTGGGGATGCATTTAAGACGTCGTCTGTCGCCATTTTCCAACAACTCCGGAGGACATGAAGGAAAGTATCGTGCTTGCTTGTAATTCTCTTCAGGAAGCAACACTGGAAGCAGTACATAATTCTTTCATTCAACAAGTGCACCAGTGTATCGGTGTCCAGGGTCACCACTTTGAGCACCTTTGAATGTTCTACTCCTGGGCAGTGGTACAGGAGAGTCAAAGTCAATTTTGTGTTATGTTTTTAGTTGGTTTCTGTTTTTTTCTGACAACTTCAGCAAGTGGACGAGTTTGTTATCCCGGGCTTTTTCTGACAACTCCAGCAAGTGGACGAGTTTGATACCCCGGGCTCAAAGTCCATGTTGTGTTATGTAATTAATAACAATGTGTTTCAGTGAATTGTAGACTGTGGTACATTTTTGAATAGGTCTTTAGGAGAGGAAATGAATTACCGAATAAAAAATACAGGGTGCCATTTAAAAAAGTCATACCGCTGTTCATATCTTCGTAAAAAACAAAGCTACAACGAAGGCAATCATGCTGATTGACGTCCCCCTGATGGATAAAGAACATTTTCTTGAAACATTTTTCATCTGCATCTGGACAAAGTTATTTACAGTGGTCACGATAAATGGGACACCCTGTGTAATGCAACACATTTATTTTTTCTTTGCCAATTTTCGTTGAAAAAAATGCGGAATTTATTGAGAGACATCGTGAAATATTCCGGCTTCAGGCCCCGATAGGTTTCGATATGTGGCGGCCCTGTATGAGTCCTTTAAAGCGGCGCCCCTTAGGAGGTTTGTTTCAAGCAGAACGCTGTCACTGAGCTCCTTTTGGCTAAGACCCAAGGCTTCGCAGATATTCATAGGCGTTAACAGAATGTCTACGGAGACCTGGTTGTGAACAAAAACACAATGAGTCGTAGGGAGAGGCCTCTGTCACCATAGTAAGAAGATAGCGCAAACCTGTCCGATCTCCGCGTGCCGACCGGCCACACACAAAGGCTCCGCTGCACAAGTGGACGTCTCTATCGGTAGTGCTGGTACCACCAGTTAGGGTACTCAAAGGTGTCTGCCCGCTGGCTTCCTCGCCGCACAACGGAAGACCATAAAGAACAAACGAAGAACCATCTGTACGGAATTCCTTGCGCGTTACGAGGCCGATTGTCCAATTCTCCGTAGAACATCGCCACACCCGATGAAAATGTGTTCATCACTTCGAAGCGGAAACAAAACGGCAGTCCATGGAGTGGCGCCTACTCCGACGAAAAGGTTCAAAGCAGCACCCTCAACCGATGATGTCATGGCGACGGTCTTCTGGGACTCTGAAGGGATTATTGTGTTTAATGTCCTTCCTCATCGTGAAACGATCAACTCTGATGTGTATGCTAAGGAAATTGAAGAAATGACTTCAGCATGTTCATTGCCACAAAAACGCAAAAACGAGCTTCTCCTTCTCGATGACAAGTCTCACGCAAGTCCGCGCACCATAGAGGAGCTCACAAAACTTCACTGGACTGTTCTTCCTCATCCACCCTACGTCCCACTTCCATCTGTTTGGCCCAATGAAGGATTCGCTCTGCGGGAAGCGGTACGGGGATGATGTGGAGGTTATCGATGCAGCAAGTCATTGGCTCCGACGTCGACCAGTAGAGTGGTACCACACGAGCACAGAGGCCCTCCCAGTAAGGTGGCATAAGCCGTCGCATCGAAAGTAAACTATGTTGAAAAATAGGGTTTTATAGCCAAAAGAGTGGGAGATAATATGGTATACTACAATCCTGAATAAAACCAACGGACTTTCAGACAAAAATTGTGTTGTGTTACTTACTGAACGTCCCTCGCAGAATATCGATGCCGCCACCCAGGTAGGAAAAAAAAAGTTGTGACTATGATCGAATCAGCCAGATGGTATAAACGAAGTAGCAAACCAGTGACTATTACATTTCACATTGCGAAGTACGACCTATTTTACAGCAATTATTGTGTCTTCACAAAATGATTCTTTTGTTCCAGTGCTGTGTATGGAACGTTCTTTTCCACAGAGATCTTTGAAAATTGCAGTATTTATGAGTAGAATTTCCTGTTCCTTTTGTACGACACCGATCATTCTTGTACGTTTCAAGCGACATTACGCCCCTATTTTTCTACTTCTACCACTGTAACCTAGAATCTGTCCTACTTTTTCGTATCTACTTCACAAAAACACTCTTGTAGGGTACTTTTCTGTTGTTTAAGTAACACGATACGTCTACACCAGTGGTAGCCAACTCCGTTCCTACCGCTCTCTGGTGGACGTTCCAGATTTCACGGCGGGCGGTAGGTGGTAGCGAATTTGGGAACTTTTTCTTTTGGTTTTCATAAAATTTTGATATAAAGTATTTGGTAAGTAATTATTATTATCTGTTTTAATTTGCTGTAGCTCTTCTTTATGCATTAATTCTCTAATCTATAAATCATCATTACTGTGGAACCGGTGGGTGGTTAGAAAATTTTACTGCTAGCAGAGATACAGAAGTTGGCGATAAGTAAGAAAGGTTGACTGTCCCTGCTCTGTACCGTGGGACATTTTCTGCTACGGAGAAATGTTCACCACTGTTTATAGGCAAAAATAATATTTGCACGCTCTCGACTCCTATGCTCGAACAGGATGAAAATCCCAAACTATGTGTATTTAAAGATGACCGGTGTAGTCATAGCATTTGGTTTTTGGCAGCCAAGTGGCGTCCGTGTGTTTTGTATCAAGAGGGGAACAGCGAATACATGAACCATTCAGATTTGTCCACTCTAAGGTATCACGCAAACAAACTTGATACCTTGAGCTGCAATAATAATGAAAAACAATGAGTTAAAATACTTGTCAAAAATTGTTTTATCTTCTTATTGATGAATGAGGATCAGGTGACTACTTCTATCATCTCCTTTCTTTTTTTTTTTTTTTTTTTTTTTTGCTTTTTCGATTTGTCCGGTCTTCTTTGTCTACTCCCCATGTCATCTTTTTCTTTTTTCCATGAATGTTTTTCCTTATTTCCGATTCATTGGAATTATTCCTTTCTTGATCTTTATTTATTTCTTTAATCTATACTATGGTAGAATTCTGTGTGTATATATACTATAAAATTTCTTTTACTCAACCATTCTCATTCATTCAGTAGAGGTGTCAATAGAAGATTAATCTTCGCTTTGCTATAAGTTCTGATATTTTCCGTATATTTTGGGACATTTTCTTAGTACTCCCCCTTTACAGTCGTTTGTTAATTATATTTTGCCCGTTATTTTCTTAATAATGTGCCCATCAAGCATCTCTCCACCATCAATAGTTTATTGTTAAGCATTCATATCGTATAAGCATTCTGGTCTTACCACTGTGGTACTGAGTTTTTGTTTTGCATTTTTTGGAGGAGCATTACTTCTTAGAACTCTTTAGTAAAACCGTATGTCCTTTTCATCTTATTACTCCTTACATTTACTGAAAATATTTCTAATTCATTCTGCTATTTGGTTTCACCAAATTTACAAACTTGTCCTGTTTTACCTGTTTATCTCTCTCCTCTCTATGTTCTTCCGAGTCTTTAATATTTGTCGTGGAGTTTGTTCTTTCAACTGAAATTTAGAGATCAGTTCTTTTCGCTACTGTTTCCAGAAGATTTATTGGAGGAATTACTTCTATCAGATTTTCTGGAAGCAAAAGGGTGCTTCTTAATTTTTCTAAACGTCCAATGGATGAACTGTTCAGATGTAACTCACTGCTATTAAAATTTTACTTACATGGTTGTTAAAAAAGCAGTAGTTCAGAAATTGCCAGTTAGTTTGCTTACAGTGAGAGCTTAAAGGAACAGTGTTGTGCAAGAAATGGAAACGTAATTGTGTGCACGCCATTCATCAACACGTCAAGAAAAACTGAACTATAAGCCTGACGCTTTATGTAAAACTTTTCGTTAAGACGTTTTTTCCTACAATTTTCGTGAAGACGTAACTCAGCATCGGTTCCTCGAATTTATTCGATTAACTTACGGTTATCAGCCATTTTCACCAAAGGATATTTAAAATTGGATTGCAGATGTTCATCGTGGGTGTGCTTTTGTCACTGCTGAGTTTCGTGAAGGTCGACCGAAATCGGTTGTTGTTCCAAAAAAGTCTGTGCTGTACGCAACATGACTGAAGAGAATCGGTATCAGACGTACCAGGAGATGTGTTCTTAAGCGTAACGATGACTGCAGTGCAATAAATTCTGCGTGAGCAATTTGCTGTGAAATTGATCTATTCTCAAAGGTTTCACACGATTTAAGCGAAGTCGAAAGCCAGGCTCATTTCAAGGAAATGCTGAAAAAAATTTGAGCAAGTACAGTATTTTACTTTTACGCACTTTTTCCTTCAAACTATTGCCTCAAAAATTCAGGTGCGTCTTATACTCGAAATTAATATAATATTGTCCAGTATTTTATTTAAAATCTCCGCCAGTCTTAAAAATGGCCATATACTAGATGCCGCGGGAACTATCTCTCTGGCAATATTGGATTCAACTGGCAGCAGCAGTGCAGCGATGCGACGAACTTGAGTTGCGGGGATTCACGACCTTGTAACCTCCCCACAAAATAAAATAAATAATATGAATATGATTCTAATTTAGTGTAACCTCCCCACAAAATTCTCTCTCGTTTGTAACTTCCCTACAAAATTTAAAATAAATAATATAAATAAATATCCTCATTCAGTGTAAGCTCACAACAGAATTATTTCTCATTTGATCTAAGCTCCATACAAAATTCTTTTCATATTAACCTCTACACAAAATTCTTTCTGATTTAATCTAAGCTCAAAAATCATTCACATTTAGCGTAACCTCACAACAGAAAAATTCCTAAATCTCTCAACAGTAAAAAATTATAATTATGTCGTTCACATTCAGTGTAACGTCCCAATAAAAAAATAAATTCAGTAACCTGGTAATAAAACAATGTAACTAACCTCTCAATTAAATTGTCGCTCACTTATGACTTTTCAATAATTCACTATGAATTTAACCTGGTAAATTTTGGACGACAGCAGTACTGCGTCATGGCCCTGAAAGATCATTCTGAATAAAAAAGGAAAAATTCTTACCTCAATGAAGTCGCCGGATATATACATGCCCATACAATAAATTTTTCCAGCACAGCTCTGTGCAATGCTGGTCGACCTATCTCTCATTTATGAAAGGAAGCAACTGATTTTTCTGTTGCAATAATCGGGATGATCGTGGATGGGAGAAATTAGTAAATTCTTTAAATTGAAATGAATGGTTGTCAAAAGTTACTTTTTATGAGGAAGATTATTATTACGAGATTTTTAAAACATTTACATCGGACTTGAGATAACATTACCACATATGCTTCTCCACCGCGCACCATCACTCATCCCTCGGCCTGGATCTCCATACGCATACGCATACGCATACGCCGGAAGACGCGTGCAACGCCTGGCGTCGTTGACGGGGCCCTCCTGTGCGGCCCTCTTGCCCGCGGCGATGGACAGCAGACGACTGAGCGGACCGCAGCACAACACCAAAATGGCGGGAACCACGGAAGCAGACCGTAGAAGAAAACAAGTTCACACCAGCACCATAGATATATAAGTCGTCCTATGCCTTTTAGATAGTATAAAAATGATAATTTTACTGTTTTTTAATCCTGACAAGTATAGATTTTAGCTTTGACATCTACATATTTTAATTAAATATTTTTAATATAAAAAAGATCTACTGAATACAGTATGTGCAAATGGAATGTAACAAATGTACCAGACGCCACCTGTCGGTAATAGTGTTATAATTAATATAAATGACGTGCACTCTGCCAACCAATTTTATGTGACGTAGCATGTGAAAGTGGCTGGATTTGGACGGGTTACTCCTGTAACTGAAATATCAGGTACATTCTGGTACATTTGATGTTGACTAGATAGGATGAAAAAGATTTGCTTTCGTGAAATAGTAAATTAGTATAATCATTTTTACAGATCTGAAGATGGTTCTGAATGAACCTAAACCGGTCATATGAACAATAAAAAAAATTGCAATCAAGATGGATTTTAAAGTAACATTATAAAATCACTGATTGCTGTTATCCCATAAGACATTATGTCTGTTTTTGCAAAGTTTAACATAAGTTACACAAAACAATTACAAAATATTATTTTTTTTTACAGTTACAACTTAACGTCTAAAAATTCATCTATTGAGTAGAAGTACTGTGCATGGGGGCATAATTATAAAAATGCAAATATTTTAGTACCTGTGAGTCCGGTAACGTCTCGTAACCGGTTGGCCCTGACTAGTAATAGTACGCAATCAGACTGCATACAATAACAATAAAGAATGAAAGGAAATTTAAGTTAACACAATTGATTAATTGAGTCCCCTGTAACTATAAAAGCTACGAAACAACAAAACACAAGTGTAACTGTTCTGTGTGTGGTAGTGTGGTTCAACGTACACGTATCTGGCACGGTTCTTCCTCAATACGACAATAAATTTTTAACACCATTTACAATGAACTAATTGAAAAACCACAAATACTATAACTGCACATAGAAACCAGAATTACAAGTCTAATACATGAACACGAGCCAGATGCTTTGTTGACTGAACCTGTGACCAAGACGCATTATTATTAAGGAGATTTAAAATAAAAAAATTTTGTTAGCACCATATATATTGACGAAAAATACACTGTGATCATTGCAACATCTTCCATATATACATTACACCAACCTAACAGCATCTACTCTCTCGCCCTACAGAACAATAACTGCACACCACAAGCTCTCAACTAGTACTGCTCTCGAAATCCTCTCAACAAGCACTGCCCACGGCAACCTCTGAACTACTACTGCCCGCGGCAACCTCTGTACTACTACTGCCCACGGCAACCGCTCTACAACTACTGCGCCAATGGCGGTGTCGGAATAATACTCTTTGGCGCAATCTTTGGCGCTGTGACTCAGTGTAGCCACCTTTCATATGCCCCTCCTCCACTGGCTAGAATTTGATGGTATTTTTGCCAGCATTGGTGGTGAAAATACCACCAAATTCGTCCAAAAAAATACAGACAAAAATAAAAGATTATATTAAAAAGTAAATATCACATAACTAAATAAATTTTGGCTTTGCACTGACCCATCAATAACCTAATACATAAAATACAGTAAGGAATACAAATGATTGCATACATGTGATTTTACATAATAGTTTACACAAATATTATTCAATCAATCGCACCAGCAATGACGAATAGGTGCAGGTAAGAGTCTCATAACATTTCATAAACAGTAAAGACACAAAAAATCAGTTTATACAAATATTCACATAAAATCTTTTCAGTAGTTCAATAAACAAGTAGCACTCCTCATAGTAGTTGACAGTTCCAACGGTAGCACCCAGCAATGGTCAACAGGTGTAAATAGCAGTCTCGTAACATTTCATCAGCAGTATTCATACATCTCCAACAGTGGCTCCAGCAATGGCGAGCAGGTGCAGACACCAACAAGTGACATCATCTCAGTAGAAGCAGTTCCATCATTGGACCCAGCAATTTTGAGCAGGTACAGATACCAACAAGTGACATCATTTCAGTAGAAGCAGTTCCATCAGTGGCACCCAGTAATGTTGAACAGGTGCAGACGGCAACAAGTAACATCATTTCAGTAGAAGCAGTTCCATCAGTGGCACCCAGCAATGTTGAGCAGGTGCAGGTAACAGCCCATAATATTCACTATCACTAATTAGACAGTTCATCAGAGTTCATCAGCAGAAATTCAACATTTCCATGTGGCACCCATCAGTGTTGAACAAGTGCAGGTAACAGTCCATAATATTCACTATCACTAATTAAGCAATTCATCAGAGTTCATCAGCAGTAATTAAACATTTCCAAGTGGCACCCATCAATGTTGAACAAGTGCAGGTAACAGCCCATAATATTCACTATCACTAATTAAGCAGTTCATCAGAGTTCATCAGCAGTAATTAAACATTTCCAAGTGGCACCCATCAATGTTGAACAAGTGCAGGTAACAGCCCATAATATTTACTATCACTAATTAAGCACTTCATCAGAGTTCTTCAGCAGAAATGAAACATTTCCAAGTGACACCCACCAAAGTTAATATGTGTAAGCACGAACAACAGTTTGAATGCACACACAGTTGCTTTTACAAAATTATTATAACTGCCCTTACACTAAACTTACAAATTATAATAGACACACAAATGATATCAGATAATTGTCATATTAACTATTAAAAATACACAAATATCAGTAAACCTACGATATTTATGGGTGTCAGAGCAAGCCACAACAAACAAGTAAAATAATATTTAGGAGATAGGTCGGTACCAATTATTTGGGATTAGAAAAGGAAAACACACAAAACACACTCACTCATTTTTCATCCACATTTAAGTACTACTGTGTAATTGAATAGTATTAACTGTGTAAATGCAATTCTGTCAAAATTTGATGTTCAACATGTGTATTAAGTAGTAGTGGTAATAGTGTATAGCAGTCATTAATAGTTAGTCAACGTCATAGTCATCATGTCGAGACCAATGTTTGCCAAGCCAAATCAAAATGTACGGTTGCTGAACAACTGTCAGTGTGGCAAGATATGCAAATACTTCCTCTCATCAAAAAAAAAGTATATACTGCTTATTGATTTAACAAAGTGTGTGTGTAGACAATCTTCCTTCTACTTGAGTGTTCCAGTCTGCCATCTCCATCCTCCTTGTTCCATATAAACCAACAAAAAAAAGTATGCTTCTCACTTACTTTACCTCTTATCCACCAAAACTCCAATAATCATCAGCATCACATAATCTTAATACTTCAATAATTCCTCTTACATCGATACATATAAACCTTATCATCAATATCATTTACCTTACCTCTTGTCCACCAAAACTCCAATAATCATCAACTTCACACAATCCCAATACCTCAATAATACCTCTTCAATATGTCGATACATATAAACCTTATCACCAATAGCATTTCACTTCCATAACAACTCTTTCCTCTAGTCAGTCTCCTCGAACAAGTAGAGATAAAATCCTAGTGCAAACTTCAATTCATCATCCTATACAATCCGAAGACACAATGTCCACACACAACCTCTGTGTAATCCACCTGACCCAAATCTTCTACTCATTATGAATTATAAAATACATTTTGGTTACCTTGTCCATCATTAAATAAAAGAAATGCATACATGACCTCTAACAGCCTTTAGTTTGAATAACTTTCAGTAAGTAAATACGAGTACGGAATGTGAATGATCGTAATATTTCACAGTGTGTACACCACTTCAACAATCATGGGAAAACAGAAGCAAACATGTGAAGTATTTCTTGTGTCAAGTGGCACTTGCTATTTCAATTGCTCACGAAGAATGCAGTGTAATAAATGTCTATGATCTAATCCTAGTGTTGGTATGATATGTCGTTAGCTTCCTTTCTATTAGCATAAATTTATACAGCTTCCATGAAACCTCCAGCTCATGTAACTTCAATGAAGTTTCTTGCACCAATGTCGTTTGAAGAATTATAGCAGTTCATTTTCTTATCTTAAAATACAAAGCACTGAGCGTAAGCAAAACATGCAATAGCGAGGAAATATACCAGTAGAGAACAGAATGTCAACAAGTGGATGTAGTACAATCCCTACAACGAGGCTCTGCCAAGCGAACAATCTATAATTAATACCATAGTGTGACCTAAACTCCAAGTTCGTACACAGTATATCAGCATTTCTATATACCAAATTAAAGAGTAGTTATGACAACAAAACAAAAATGTGTAAATATGCAATCCATATGTAAAGCAGCAAGTATGTATATTACATAATAAACAGGTCATTAGCATCATATCAGCATAAGAAAATAAATGTTCATATGTAATCTTAATAAGTAAACATGAAGGCGGAAGCAGATAAATCAAAAAGTATAACTTACATACATAACCATATCAGCACGACTAATCAGGTGACAATTATAATTTAAATAAATAAGCACAGCAGGCACATAATAAAAAAATATGACATCAGTGAAAAAGCAGAGAAGCCAAGCGATGCATAATATACATAAGTAACAACCATGATCATTAATCAATCATTGTCAAAATTAGTTAACACAAAGTATAAATCATGTAATCGCGAGCAGCAAATTACGTCTAAAGTACGTACCTAAGTGGAAATATGTTACCGGAAAAATAAACTCAATTAATAGTTATCTTTTTAGTTTATTACTTTCTTCTTCGAAATTAAATTCTTCCTGAAATTTTGTCTATAGCAAGTCCTCTTAACGTCGGCCACACACAGAATTTACCTGAAGTTCTTAAATATTTTATACAACTGTATTCTGAAAAAAAACTGAACGTTAATAACATAATCTATCAAGTCACTATAGCTTTATACCCAATTTAATCGAATAAATTAGACTGTGTATTTGTTTACGGCTGTCAGTGCATTCGCAATGAGCGCTCGATCAGCTGTGGGTAGGCGTGACGTAGGAAGTAATTGTTTGCGGTCAACGACTGCCTTGTGCGGCGCGCAGACTTGACTGTTGCTTTGAGTATGTGCAGCCGCCAGAACACGGCGCGGTATCCTTGTATTCTCCGCTTGTTTACATGTAACTGTTAGTTTCTCAAAAGTATGTCATTCCACAAAAATTTTAACGTTCTATATATGATATATTCCCTTAGAGCGCCGAGATATAAGAGTTTCTACTTCGACAGTGTTATCATGAATAATTTTGGGAACTCTATACGGACCATTCCATGTAGGCTTTCACGGCCGGCGTCTTTATCAGTAAACTCTTCCGGGCTAAGTTGCCGTGGTCGATCTGTAGAACTTCTTCTCCCTGACGTTTCATTCTCAACTACGGAGAACATCTTCCGAGGTGAGTCGACGACCGTTAAAAGCAGAAAAAATTTGCAACACAAGACAATTTCCTTTGTGAGACAAACGATGAGACTTAACATCTTTTGACCAACTGACGAAGTTTTTAAAAGACCAGGACGTTCAGCTGATTTCTCTCTTCTAGCAGCAGCACATGTAATATTTTGTAGAGCCAGGTTCACAACTTCAGAATGCCGCAGTTTCCGTGTAGGTGGAAAAGGAACGATTTCAGAAATGCGATTTGTCGGTGCTTTATTTTTTAATATCAATATAAACGGTAAAGAAGTTGAATCATTAGGGAGTTCATTCAGAATGTTTTGAAAAATGTGAAGATACTGATCCCACATTCTGTGATTCTGATGACAATAAAGTCGACACAATTTATCGATTTCCTTCATCCATCTCTCTGAAGCGTTAGATTGAGGGTGAAAAAGTGAAATGAAAATTGGTTTAATCTTACGACGCCGTAGGGTACGAAGCCAAATTTTAGAGCGAAACTGTGATCCATTATCTGATATAACCTTATCAACATGACCCACTTCTTTAAGAAAATGTTTGATGAAAGCATTAGATACTGAACGAGCTGTTTCTTTGCGTAAAGGTGTAAAACACACATATTTTGATGTCAATTCCTCTGCTACCAAAATATACGCAAAACCATTAGTAGAACGAACCACTGGACCGAACTAATCGACTGCCGCCACCTCATTTAATTTCGCTGGAATGATAGGAAACAACGGTGCTCTGTGAGAAATAGTTGGCGGCTTAGCCTTTTGACATAATTTACATTTGGCAAGAACAAAACGAATACGTTTTTCCGTATTACTGAAGCAGCAATTTTCTCGTAATTTATGAAAGCATTTTCTGGGACCAAAGTGTGCATAACTGAAATGTGTGTACCAAATCAATTTAGTTAACCCACTCATGAAGAACGCAAACTAACCAAACAGAGTTGTCCACCGACTTTCGTTTAAAAAGAATATCATTGCGAACTAAGTAATACTGTCTAATCGCTACGCTTTCCTTTCTCCTCCACTTCTCCTTAATGTCCTTCCAGACTGGATCCTTGTTTTGCTCCTTAGCGATGTCCTGGAGCGAAGACGAAATAAAATTTTCAAACGCAACACCTTGAATATACATCAAACAATAATTGTTTTCTTTGCAGTCCTCCTCAGCACTTTGTTTCAAACCCATAGGTTCACGTGATAAAGCATCAGCAATAATAGTTGAAGAACCCTGTATGTAAACAATACTAAAATCAAATTCCTGTAGATACAGCGCCCATCGTGACAATCTTCCATGTGTTAATTTTGTTGACATAAGAAAGTCCAGAGCTCGATGACCGGTGTAAACCTTAGTATGTC
The DNA here is from genome assembly GCF_023864345.2 of Schistocerca serialis cubense. NCBI lineage: Eukaryota > Metazoa > Arthropoda > Insecta > Orthoptera > Acrididae > Schistocerca > Schistocerca serialis. The sequence continues at coordinate 969,864,570 of NC_064638.1, forward strand.
TGCCATATAAAAATATGCGAAACTTTGTGCAAGCCCATACAACAGCCAAAGCTTCAAGTTCCGTAATCGAATAATTTTTTACTGATTTAGAGAGAACACGACTTCCAAATGCAATAGTTTTCTGTACTACAACGCCGTTTTCTTCTATCTCTTGAAATAAATGTGCACCTAGGCCTTTGTATGATGAGTCCGTCGCCAAACAAGAATCTTTAGATAAATCCTGATGTGAAAGAAGTGGAGCAGCAACTAAAACATCACGAAGTTGTTCAAATTCTGATTGAGCTTCCTCATACCAACACCAATTAGAATTCCTTCCAGATCGTTCACATAAACGAGGTGTGGCCAAATTGTCCAATCTAACAAAGCGTCTAAAAAATTACAGACACCAAGGAAACAACGAACATCACGTTTTGTAGTAGGAACAGCATAATTACGAATAGCGTCGAGTTTCTCTGGATCAGGAAGAATACCTTCTGTAGAAATAATATGACCAAGAAATTTACCTGAAAACGACCACATTCAGATTTTTCCAAGTTCACTGTAATGCCAACTCTTGCAAGAATACGTAATAATGAATCCAAAATTTTGTTATGCTCACTCCAAGAACGTTTAGCAATAAGAATATCGTCAACATATGAAGTAATATTGTCACGAAGATAAACAGGAAAAATTTCGTTTAAACTACGAATGAATGCTGCTGAAGATACAGTAAGTCCAAACGGTAATTTCCGAAATTGATAACAGTTACCAAAGGCTAAAAAGGCAGTGTATTTTCTACAATCAGGGTGGAGTTCTATTTGCCAAAAACTTGCGCGCATATCAATAGTGGATAAACTTTAATTCCATGGAAATGTTGAAGAAGTTCATCTAAATTTTGTGGACGGTCAGTTCCAGGAATTATGATATTATTTATCTGTCTGGAATCCAGAACCAAACAAATTGTCTCATCCTTTTTGAGAACGACGTGTAATTAAATTGTTTTCTGCTTCATTATTCATCCTACTGTTCTCCTGTGTTGGCGAGTTCGCCATGTTAACAATTTCGTTATTGTGACTATCCATCATTTTTGCCTTATTCATCGATCGCGTAATCATTCACAAAACATACAAAACTCGTCACTACACGAAAATTACACACAATATAACATTTTATCAGCAACAATACCATTCACACGAAATGCTTCCCGACAAACACGCCTAACGAACAATTAAAACCTTCATAATTGCACAAAATTGTCAAACCCGTATACGAGACATCAAAAATTAAATTCTGCAAAAATACCATTAGAAGAATGACAAGAGAACTACAAATTTTCAATTACCAAATCTACACATGCAATATAGACTACAATTACTAATCTAAAATTACTACAACAATACTACTGTCTGCTATTTTTACTATCAAAAGAATTCCAAGTGACGATCCGAAGCAGCGGTCGCCGCGTGCATGGGGGCTTAATTATAAAAATGCAAATATTTTAGTAGCTGTGAGTCCGGTAACGTCTCGTAACCGGTTGGCCCTGACTAGTATTAGTACGCAATCTGACTGCATACAATAACAATAAAGAATGAAAGGAAATTTCTGTTAACACAATTGATTAATTAAGTCCCCTGCAACTATAAAAGCTACGAAACAACAATGCACAAGTGTAACTGTTCTGTGTGTGGTAGTGTGGTTCAACGTACACGTATCTGGCACGGTTCTTCCTCAATACGACAATAAATTTTTAACACCATTTACAATGAACTAATTGAAAAACCACAAATACTATAACTGCACATAGAAACCAGAATTACAATTCTAATACATGAACATGAGCCAGATGCTTTGTTGACTGAACCTGTGACCAAGACGCATTATTATTAAGGAGATTTGAAATAAAAATTTTTTTGTTACCTCCATATACGTTGACGAAAAATACACTGTGATCATTGCAACATCTTCCATGTATACATTACACCAACCGAACAGCATCTACTCTCTCGCCCAACAGAACAATAACTGCACACGACATGCTCTCAACTAGTACTGCTCTCGACATCCTCTCAAGAAGCACTGCCCACGGCAACCTCTGAACTAATACTGCCCGCGGCAACCTCTGTACAACTACTGCGCCAGTGGAGGCAGCGGAATAATACTCTTTGGCGCAATCTCTGGCGCTGTGACTCAGTGTAGCCACCTTTCCACTGTCATCCAGAAATTCTTTTAATTTGTTTCTAAATGTTGGTTGGCTCTCTGTCAGACTTTTAACGCTATTTGTGGCAGCATAATTCACCCCTTTCTGTGCCAAAGTCAGATTTAATCCAGAATAGTGAAGATCACCCTTTCTTCTACTGTTGTAGCTACGCACTTCGCTTTTATTTTTGTATTGGGATGTGTTATTAATAACAGATTCCACAAGTGAGTTTATGTATTGCGATGGTACCGTGAATATCCTGTGTTCCTTAAATAAAGGTCTGCAAGGTAATGGAAATGCCGTGTGGCTAGGGCCTCCCGTCAGGTAGACTCTTCCCCTGGTGCAAGTCTTTCGAGTCGACGCCACTTCGGCGACTTGCGTATCGATGAGGATGAAATGATGATGATAAGGACAACACAACACGCAGTCCCTGAGTGGAGAAAATCTCCGACTCAGCCGAGAATCGAACCCGGGCCGTTAGGTATGACATTGCGTCGCGCTGACCACTCAGCTATTAGGGCGGACAGTGTGCAAGGTGATCTTGTGTGGACACCATCTATTATTCTGATTACACGCTTTTGTGTAATGAATACTTTATTCTCTTAATGATGAATTATCCCAAAATACGATTCCATATGTATGCATTGAATGAAAATAGGCATACTAGGCTAATTTACTGATATAAATCTGCAATAACGCTAACAGCATAAGTAGCTGAACAGTTTCAGTAGATCATCAATGTGTTTCTTTCATTTCAACTTGTCATCAATGCACACACCCTGAAATTTTGAATATTCTACCTTAGCAACAGACTATATTTATAAATGGTGTTCTGCTATTTGCTGTACAGAATTGCATGTACAGTGTTCTCTCAGAATTTAGTGAGAGTCCATTTGCAGAGAACCGGTTAATAATTTTCTGAAATACGTTATTTACATCTTCCTCAGCTGATTCTTGTTTGTTGGGTGTGATTACTTTACTTGTACCATCATCAAAGAGAACTAGCTTTGCATCTTCACGAATACAGAGTGACAAGCCATTAATATATACATCAAGAACAATAAGGAAGACTGAAACCTGTGACACACCGTTCTTGACACTCCCTCAGTTAGAGGACTGTGATGATCTTTGCAGACTAACTGTACTGTTAATTTCTACCTTCTGCATCCTTCCAGTTAAATATGAATTAAACCATTTGTGCACCGATCTCAATTTGCAAATAAGACATGTATAGGCAGTTGCCCACTTACATTGTTCACGGAGCCTTTATACGCAATGAACAGTAGTTAATCCATCAACGCTACAGACAAACTATGGAAGTACTGCGGTTAGTCAAAATTGCATTTAGATAACAAAATCAATTTCATTTCTTCTAAGCCCTCAGTAAATCAGATTAAAAAATTCAAAACATCTATCCTGACAGACCGATGGAAATTAATATATTTAAATTACAGCCATTCTTTAATAAAAATTTTACTCCATAAAACATTAAGAAAATTGATCAGAAAAAATCTGAGTTTAATTACTTTGGTCCCGTGGACAAGAATCAAATATACGTATACCAAATACAACAGACTTACACATACGTTGGCCATCAACCAGTATAAATCACTCGTACAACATAATTACTAATGCCCACTGCACCATCTTATCACGGAGCATTACGCTTTAACTCGGTATTGTCCAAACAGCACAACCCAAGTAAACTGCGCAGCGGTATCTGATGGCTGAGAGCAGCTTAAGGTAGAGTTATGCTAAAGAATTCTTGCTTAATAGCCTTGCTTCTAATTTAATTTCTTTTTTTTAAGAATTTGAATAAACACCAACTAGCAGTGAAACAGCACGTTGGCACACCGCACGCACTTCTAACGCCCCTGTTTTACTTAGAATCATGCGGGACTCCACTCTGCGCCCTTAATGTGTAGTCCCTATAATCTTTACGTGTATAATACATTAACCAACGTTATGATTACAGGGACAGCTTTCACTGCGTCGCTCACATGGAGCCGGACGCAAACTCTTCAATAATTTTGCAAAACTGGATAGCCCTTTGCACAGATAACACAAACTGGGAAGAGATGTGTAAGCACATTCCCATGTAAGAGTGTAAAACAACACTGCCGGCCCTACCGCAGTGAGTAAAATAGAATGAAATGAACAAACCACAACTTTCCGTAACTTCGGCAGACCAGAGCAGTAGCAGCAAGTGACATGACAACGATAGGACAGCTAAAAGGGCCACACTTCGCGATACCACTTGAAACGTCCCCTTAGAAAAATTTATAAATGACAGTGCTGGAAAACCTCTACGTTATTTGATTTTCAAACAGTTGAGAAAAACTCAACGTACTCAGACAGTTTTCTCTTTACTTATTCTGATCATCGCTAAACTGACACACAATATTTTTTTTCAGTGAAACGCAATCTGACTTTCAATAATCCCTACAAAAGAATGGCCCTGACTAACAATAACCTGTACCTTACATGAATCACTAACGTCACAAAAATTTTCGTTACTCAAACTACTGCAATACAGCGAGCACCAATACTGCCAGCTAAATAAAAGATTCTAACTACTGAAGGCACTAACTACTGATAGGCATAGTTATCAAATGAAAGATTTTGATGGAAAACAAACAATTTATTTACCTTAATAGTGTTCAAAATTCATATATATATATATATATATATATATATATATATATATATATATCAGTTCATGACATCCAGTCTTACAAATTTCCTTTTTCTGACGGACACTCGTCCAGATGATCCGTTCTCAAAACTCCGCCATCTCTCTCCCCACATCCACCACTGCTGGCGGCTCACCTCCGACTGCGCAACGCTACGCGCTGTTCACATCCAACTGCCCAACATTACAATAGCGAATATTCCAACAATGCCAACCAGCCACAGACTGCACACAGCACAGCCAGTGATTTTCATACAGAGCGCTACGTGGCGTTACCAATATAAAAGCCTAAACAGCCTACTTACACACTTCGTGTCAGACTTGTAATCACTTCGCATCAGACTCAGACAACACTAACCTTGTTCCGCGCCGATCCGTGCTGCACAAAACCCGTAGCTCCCATCAGTATCTGTTCTGTAGTGCCGACTGCCCAGCAGTGTACGGAGTTCTCAACGTTGTCAGTCTCTTTCACTTCCGTTCCTCGATTCTACATCAAAAGTGAACACTCGGAGACACAGTGAAACTAAAGGCTCCAATGTAGTAAACGAATCTGTATACATCACCTAATATCACCTTACAAAGTGTGCCCTGACAAATCCGACTAATTGCTACAACGCCGTTAAGAACCCTCACCGCTAAACAGTATAAATCACCGGTCAGTTAAAACATTAAAAATATCTTCCTTCGATACGAAATGTCCGCCTTTGCCTTATTAGGACCAAACGCAAATTAAAACAATTCCTTTAGAGTGGAATCGGCAGATCACTATTGCGGCCAATGCTGCGTTCCCAAAAGAAAAACATTTAACAGTCCATGCTTCTACGCCATACTACCATGCACCACATTGACGTCTCACAAACATGTTACGATAAGTAAATCCCAGAGCCAACTGCCGCTATTTGCCTGCCCCAAGTACTCCACGCTCATCACATGACGCTCCGCCAACAGCATAGAGGCTAGTTTCAGGCCAGCGCCAGACGAGTTCGCTTTGGGCGGACGGAAGCGCGAATCCAGACCGCAGGAATGATGAACATCCGGCACAATGCGTTTGGATACTTTTGATCAGGCAGTGTACCTCTTCCGATACTTCGATTCCAAATCTTCCAGCTTATTTAAACGCTCATCGGTGCACTATGTCAAACAACGGGAGTGCCCAATGTCAAATTAGTAATTTAATAAGTCTAAGAACTGCAAAGTCACACTTTACTGACCAAATGTAGTATCATTTGGTAAAAAAGATTAACATTTGCTTTGAAAATGTATGTTAACACGTACAGTTCTCACACAGAGTCACATTTCGTAAAATATGCATCATCGAAGTTCAGATCATAAGGTTCAATGAATTAATAATGAAGTAATCAAAACACGACGAAATGTAACTATCCACAATTGAAATTGGATTCTCTTGCATATAGTACATCATTTTCAGTGTAGTCTCACTGCAGTAGTCCAACAGCAGAAGTTTCAGTTATAACATTATGCAGATCTTTGTAATGAGCTCCTCCGTTTCATTACATTTCTCTCACTTCATTGAAACTCCACACTGCTATTTCAATTACGACTAGAGGAAGAACATACAGCAGCGTTGAAACTTCTTTGTAAAATACAACTGTGTAGTTACTAAATGTGTTAGCATACTAGATGTTCCACTTTTTGCCAAATAACACCACGTTTAAAGCTCTTGTGATTCTGATACTCATAAATATTAGTTGCATGGTATTGTTTCTTCTGCGACTTGTGTTTTCTTAGACTTGACATTCCTTAACCTTCAGACATTGATTATATGTTTATGCAGCATCTCTGTATTTTAAAATAATTTTTTTTTCGCTTTCTGGCGCTGTAGCTGTGGTAATTATTGTGTGAGTTTGAAAGCACGCGATTCTGTTCTCTGAAACATCAAAAACCACCTCACTAAACGTTATTAAATGGATTTCAGGGAGGGACATTTCACACATGATGTTCCAGCACCAACAATGGATAAAAATTGCACAAAGATGAAAGCGTCGGGTGTACGTAAACACAAAACCGCTCGGTAGAAACATCAAATACGTGTACCTCAGGGACAAACGGTTGGGAATGTGTTTCAGGAAGTAAGAGCTCTTGAATGAACTGTACTTTCATTGAAAAACTAAACACGATGCTCTTTGGTGCGTCCACGGAGAAAATTTTCCTATGAAGACGTTGCCTATGAAGACGCGAGTAGCAGAAGACACAGATGAAGAACTGGTTGACCGGGTTCTAACAGCCATCATGATGCAGCAGGCAACAGATTTCTAAGAGAGAGTATGATACAATTTTATGTGCTGATCTGGCGCGTGCTATATGAATATCGGTGGATACTCTGAGCAGTTGCTATGAGCTTAATTTGTTGCTATAAGCAGTAAAATACACATATGAATAAAAAAAATTTACTAATTTTCTAACGTTAGTTCTTGATCTCAAAATACTCCTTGACTATCTGAATAACTTTCAGCCTAAAAGTATGGGACGTTTTGTATGTATTAATAAGCATCACACTCACGATTTTCGTCATGTTAATTAACATTTGCGTGGGAAGTTCCGTCATTCCTTTACTTTTGCTTTGATATTTGTTTGGCCAAAAGAAACGCATGCTAGAAATAAGTTGCAGTATCTCTTGTGACAGCGTTGCCGTAAGTGTCAGTCACTACTCTTAATCAGTGTTTAGTGTTATAATAACTGCAGGGTGTCTCATGCACAAGACACATTCATGAAGATACAGCTGGACGTTGTGTAATGAATTCCGCCGAAAGAATCGCGGTGTCAGCGCCTGCGGAAAAATATGCGATCCTTATAGGAATGCTGAGGTCGCAAACTTGCCGTTAGAAGTCACGGCCGCACATCCACGTGACAACAGAGCGACCAGGCACTCGCGTCGACCGTCGACTGAAAATAATGAACTGAAGGCTTCCAAAGAAGAGCAGATGGGTGCAAGGCTTTTCCTGACAGCGTAGGCAGTGCGGAGAACGGAAATGTATCCCAAAATGGCGGAACTATACGGAGAGCACTGCGTATCTGTTACAAGGGTCAGGACGTGCCACGAGAGATTCATGGAAGGAACGAAGAATGTCGTTGGCCAGTGATGAACACTATGGAACGCCGAAATGCCTTACCGATGCCATTATCCACCAAGTGGATGCCCTCGTTATTGAAAATGGGCGAACTGTGGTAGCAACCATTGCCTCATAGGTAGGATTTAGTGTCGTAAGTTTTCACGCCACGTTTAAAGACAGATTGAAGTTACGCAGAGTGTGTACCCAGTGGGTACGTAATAACCTTGAACCAGCACAAGAGCATGTCTAACATGTGCAGGGCTATACCGAGGAAGGGACTGAGGTCTCCTCATGAGTGGTAGATGAAGACAAGACATTGTGTCATCCAAGTCCGAGTCAAAACTACCAAGTCCCCATGGAAGCATGCCGGGTAGCCACCGCCCAAAAGATCCGATACTAAAACTTCCTGGCAGATTAGAACTGTGTGCCGGACCGAGACTCGAACTCGGGACCTTTGCCTTTTGCGGGCAAGTACTCTACCGACTGAGCTACCCAAGCACGACTCACGCCCCGTCCTCACAGCTTTAATTCCGCAGGAGAGCTTCTGTGAAGTTTGGAAGGTAGGAGACGAGGTACTGGCAGAAGTAAAGCTGTGAGGACGGGGCGTGAGTCGTGCTTGGGTAGCTCAGTCGGTAGAGCACTTGCCCGCGAAAGGCAAAGGTCCCGAGTTCGAGTCTCGGTCCGGCACACAGTTTTAATCTGCCAGGAAGTTTCATATCAGCGCACACTCCGCTGTAGAGTGAAAATTTCATTCTAGAAAGATCCGATACTGTCCACACAAATGCAGGAAAAATTATGGTCACCTTCTGCTTTGACCAAAAGGCCCCCTTGTTACTCACTTCCTCCAGCAGAGGACAACGGCGAATACGTAGCGATATTCACAAACCTTGATCGCCCGTCGCAAAGCGATAAAATCGATACGACCAGGGCAACTCACTTGTTGTAAGGTCACTCTGCTCCACTACGGCACACGCCGCCATACAATACACGCAGTCAAGTAGATCTTGCAGGCGTTCAAATCAAATATCCTCAGACACCCTTCGTACAGACGCTACCTGTCTCCCAGCTGTTATACCATTTCTGGTGAGTAAGGAAGTCTCTGACAGGCAAACGATTCACCTCCGACGAAGGAATCAAGCAGAGTGTTCTGAACTAGTTCACAATGCAGCCCCACGAATTTTATTAGACAGACATTCACCACCTTGTGTCGCACAGGGACAAGTACCTCAACAGTACTTGGCAGCCCTTTTGAATAGAATTACAAGCTCCTGTTTGCAGGTCTCTGGTCTGTTGCTCGCACAGTGTGACAAATGTTGTACCGGCTTTAACACAGGAAAAATGGGCTGGTTGGGAGCGGACATGTAAAGGCGTCCGAAAAATCGTTGCGTTGTTTAACATTTCAGACTGAAACGGCAGTGTGTGCATCTGCTCACAGAAATGTACACAAACTCAAACTGGAACCTTAAGAAGTAGCGGTAGTGCAAGGACTGAGTAATTCAGACACTGTTGCTCAACAGATATACTGCAACTGTCTATTACAATCAGCGCATGATGCAGAGGTTCCAATATGGCAGTGATATTACGTCGGTTCCCTGGTCATTACCGAATATAAAATTGTTTAATAACGCTTGTGAAGGTAAAGAATAAATTACTGGATATTTGGTTGGAAAATATGCAGTAGAAAATATTCAGGTAATTTATTTATGCAATCCGCTTACGAATCGCGTTTATACACTACTGGCCATTAAAATTGCTACACCAAGAAGAAATGCAGATGATAAACGTGTATTCATTGGACAAATGTATTATACTAGAACTGACAAGTGATTACATTTTCACGCAATTTGGGTGCATAGATCCTGAGAAATCAGTACCCAGAACAACCACCTCTGGCCGTAATAACGGCCTTGCCACACCTGGGCATTGAGTCAAACACAGCTCGGATGGCGTGTACAGGTACAGCTGCCCATGCAGCTTCAACACGATATCACAGTTCATCAAGAGCAGTGACTGGCGCATTGTGACGAGCCAGTTGCCCGGCCACCATTGACCAGACGTTTTCAATTGGTGAGAGATCTGGAGAATGTGCTGGCAAGGGCAGCAGTCGAACATTTTCTGTATCCAGAAAGGCCCATACAGGACCTGCAACATGCGGTCGTGCATTATCCTGCTGAAATGTAGGGTTTCGCAGGGATCGAATGAATGGTAGAGCCACGGGTCGTAACACATCTGAAATGTAACGTCCACAGTTCAAAGTGCTGTCAATGCGAGCAAGAGGTGACCGACACGTGTAAACAATGGCACTCCATACCATCACGCCGGGTGATACGCCAGTATGGCGATGACGAATACACGCTTCCAATGTGCCTTCACTGCGATGTCTCAAAACACGGATGCGACCATCATGATGCTGTAAACAGAACCTGGATTCATCCGAAAAAATGACGTTTTGCCATTCGTGCACCCAGGTTCGTCGTTGAGTATGCCATCGCAGGCGCTCCTGTCAGTGATGCAGCATCAACGGTAACCGCAGCCATGGTCTCCGAGCTGATAGTCCATGCTACTGCAAAGTCGTCGAACTGTTCGTGCAGATGGTTGTTGTCTTGCAAACGTCCCCATCTGTTGACTCAGGGATCGAGACGTGGCTGCACGATCTCGACTGCTAGTGATACGAGGCCGTTGGGATGCAGCACGGCGTACCGTATTACCCTCCTGAACCCACCGATTCCATATTCTGCTAACAGTCATTGGATCTCGACCAACGCGAGCAGCAGTGTCGCGATACGATAAACCGCAATGGCGATAGGCTACAATCTGACCTTTATCAAAGTCGGAAACGTGATGGTACTCATTTCTCCTCCTTACACGAGGCATCACAACAACGTTTCACCAGGCAACGCCGGTCAACTGCTGTTTGTGTATGAGAAATCGGTTGGAAACTTTCCTCATGTCAGTTAGTTGTAGGTGTCGCCACTGGCGCCATTCTTGTGTGAATGCTCTGTAAAGCTAATCATTTGCATATCACAGCATCTTCTTCCTGTTGGTTAAATTTCACGTCTGTAGCGCGTCATCTTCGTGGTGTAGCAATTTTAATGGCCAGTAGTGTAGTTTGATTTTTATGCTATTATGGAGATTGTGAAAGAGCTGAATTTTACGAGAGTGCGGGGTTGCCATGTTGTCCATTTTTCCGAAAGGTGGGAGGATAAATGACCGAGAGGTATGTGGGGACGTTCGCGTGGGCGAGAATGTATGAAGGGGGAGGGTGGGGCGTAACACTGCTTTCTCTAACCTCCCACAATGCTGGCGTGTGGATACAGTCTCGAGGTAAGCAAAAAACAAAAAAGAAAAAAAACGTAGTTTGAGTGGAGAGGTACCTCACGGAATCAGAGGAATAGACTGTCCCTTATATGCTGGTGAGTGGGGTTGGGGGGGGGGGAGGAGGTAGAAAATAATCCGTGAGTAGCGATACTGCTTATATTGTGACCAGACGAGAGTTCAATCATTTGTCCTCAACTGTGGGTTCTTTGAGTGCTCTCGGAGGTGTTTCATTTTCAACTGCATCAGATGAAATTTTAGGTCACTTTATTACACGAATGAATAAAAAGATTTACTTTGTGTTTTTTATTTTAGTTTGTTGGCTTTCGGGAGACGACCATACAGCCATCTCAATAGTGAAATGTCATTTATGACGATACGAACGTAAGGGCAACACCCAGTCCCCACGCGGCCGGGAATTGAATCCGCCCTGCTTTAGTTAGCAATCTGCCGCAATGACCACGCAGGTACGGAGGCGGACCGATTTATTGGACGTGAGACAGTTGTTTTCCACAGGCGACAGCAGAATATTTATATCTCTCACTGATTATGAAAGCGTCATTTAAAAGATGAACTCATCCACAAACTTCTCTCTTGAAAGACAATGTTCATCAATAACACAACTCTACATATTCCACTGTGACTTCGACTAGCATTGCTCTACCAAATGATGTTGATTTCTGAAGCAGAAGCTCTAGTATGCTCGCCACTATATTGATCTCTGCTGCGAGGGCGCTGTTGTGCTGGGGAAGGGGTGTTCAGGAGCGCCTCCCATACGTCGCTGCGAATTGCAGCGAGTCCTAGCAAACGTCATGGTATCGACATGCATTGCTGACTTTGGTGTGGCTCCATGATCTTTGGACAATACTACAGTTTGTGTAAGAGCTACACGTGCTAAAATTCTCGCAATTATAGCGTTGAGTGGGTATAAACAATCGTCACAGCTGCTGCTAACAAAAGCATCTTTCTTACGGCTGCTATGAAAATTGACGTCACAGGCGAGCAAAAGTTTACAAACAGGGGTAGTGGTCCCTTGTTTGAAAGAGAGCGTGAAGAGGGTTGGCTGAGCGCAGGTCATGTTGCCAGTACGGTAGTAGGCTGAAGTAGTAGTTTACTTGATTTCGATATGCGAAATACGTACAGTAGTGTGGGAAGTGACTCCGATTAGTGGACATAGTTTTTATTGTTAATAGTAACAGCGGATACAGACGTAGAATTGGTTAGATCAGATAAATAAAGGTCATGCCTTTCCACTGCATAACTGCTCTCTACTGTATTTTTAAGCAGAGCTATGCTATCTATCCTGCTGTAGATACTCTGAGTGTTGGAGATAATCGCAGATCGCATTATGGTTGCGTTAGACTGGATCAACGTGAAAGGAGTGGAGAATCCTCTGGTCAACGATTCCAGGCAGAATTTCGGTATCTCGGCGTTTAACATATGAAGACCCGCGTGGGAGACTATTTTGTACAGACGACATTGAATGCTTGTGAATAATGCTCCCTTGGCTGTTTTATCTCTCTCTGGTGTAGCCAGTACGTTGATAAAATGGTTATTCTGAATTAGTGGTTCCCATGAAGATTTCTAGAATTCTGATGTTACACACGTATCGCTTTATTATGAATATGACACGTTTACCCACTTAATTAGAGGACACTGGGTCTCAACAACACAGTCTATTTTCATCAGACAAGTTTGGTATTCGTTTGCTGGTCAACAAACCTTTTTTCTGTCCTGTCTTTCCGTTCAAAGCGAACGAATATCTCACCAGAACGAACGCAACGTCACAGCTTGTACAGTGAGAGCGAAGCAGATGAGTTTTCCAGGCTGCAGTGCCGCTGAACTCGCCGAACCAAGGAGATGGCTACGAGTCAGAGCGTGATGGTGAATACTTGTGATTTGGCTAGCCGCCATTACTGAGATTTATTTTTCGTAGAGACTTTGTACTTTGTACGTTTCATCTAACAAGTAGAAACCATTGCTAAATTGGGTTCAAATGGCTCTGAGCACTATGGGACTTAACAGCTGAGGTCATTAGTCCCCTAGAACTTAGAACTACTTAAACCTAACTAACCTGAGGACATCACACACATTCATGCCCGAGGCAGGATTCGAAACTGCGACCGTTGCGTTCGCGCGTTTCTAGACTGAAACGCCTAGAACCGCTCGGCCACATCGGCCGGCGCAAAATTAGGAGATATATGAATAAGTTACAGTGCTGATCATGAAATGCTCTTTTTTCTAATGAACTACGGATGTATTTACTACGGTAAGTGAACTAGCAGAACAGTCAACGGTGTACTGTTGTTCTGAAAGTCCTCATGTGTCATAGCAAGAGCCACTAGTGACATAACAGATGGAGCGAGGTTTGTAGTTTGTGCAACAGATTTTTGAGACTAAACTTTTTCCGTCAAACCATAACTTCTGATAGATATTTGGACAGTAGGACGCAATCTTTATTCCTGAATGGGTTAACAACGAAAGAAATGATTTACGGTTATATCCTCCAAGACAACACATGTGCACGCATCGCCAACGTATCTGTAATAGAATTACAAGTTATGATTTTTTTTAGTGATAGTACTTCTCTCGGACTTCTTTCACATGGCCGGTCCTAAATTGTCCAATTTATCGCCGATTAAGACCGATAAATGACAGTCGACCAGCGGACTGCAGCTTCATGCAATGATCGCAGCCTGCCCGTGCAGATCCTGGTGCCTGTGTATCGTCAGAGATAATATCTCGTTAGTGAAACGCACTGAGTGATTGTGTAGATTTGCAGGGCCAGTGTTCACATATCCCATGCCATCGTTTATTTGCGGGATTATACCGGCGTACAGTGCATATTTTGCATGTCCAACATTACATCTCCAACGTTGAAAAATTTACTAATTAGAACGCTGTAACTCTTGATAATTTCTGCATCGGTAGTAAACGAAACGCTAGGTAGAAAAAATATGATGTACTCCATTACCAGAACCACAAAACTGATATCAACTAATTAACCATTATTGTTCGAATTAATACCATCTCTCTTCCATAGTAATACTGCCAAAGATTTCATAATGGTATATCACTAGTGTGTGTGTGTGTGTGTGTGTGTGTGTGTGTGTATGTTTGTGTGTGAGAGACACATTACAAACTGGTTCATGAAAGTTGGTGGGCTAAAAAGTTTTCAACTCATACTACGTGATGTATAAATTAACCTCTCTCTCAAAAAAGAGTCCGCCTGCTTAGCTGGGTGGTAACGTGCTCGCCTCCCGTGCGAGCGGGCTCGGGTCCCATTCCCAGTTGGGTTGGAGATTTTCTCCGCTCAGGGACTGGGTGTTGTGTTGTCCTCATCATCATTTCATCCTCATCAGCGGTGAACCAGCCGCCCAATGTGGCGTCGAATGAAACAAGACTTGCAGTTAACGGCCGAACTTCCCCGAATAGGTGCCTCCCGGCCTACGGTGCCATACGCTCATTTCCATTTTCTTCTCAAAAAAGAGAGATAAAATTGTACCGTATACTACTATTAACGTATAACATGGTTCAAGTAATTTCTTTTTCATTTTTATAGTAACTGCTTTTCATTTTTCTTACACTTTGTGTCATGTAAGCCCGCCATTTTTCTTACTCTGTGTAATTTTGGTATAATAATAAATTTAATCAAGCAGAGATATGATTTATTTCTAAGAAAAGGTAACAATATCCATTACTAATAATATATAAGGCCATTGTCCATGTATAACGTGAGGAAGCGATTGGTTTGATGACAAGTCGATTGCGCATAATTAGCGGCCCTTATACGCACATTTGCATTCTTTATAAGTCGGGCACTGCAATCCAAATTTCTTGTCACGAAATCCGATTACTGCTTTTGTGTAATGGAAAAATTCTGTTGCATTATGCTTCGTATTATCATGGTCCGCCGTCACAAAGCTTTTCCGCTCGCCATTAACGGATTTGCACCTGACTTTAAAAAAAAATCATAATACCAGGTAACAGGCGTTTTTGACGGATAAGGGGTTTGAAATTAGTGAACACTGATACACTTTGTGATCAAAAGTACCCGGACACCTGGCTGAAAATGACGCACAAGTTCGTCGCGCCCTCCATCGGTAATGCTGGAATTCAGTACGGTGTTAGTCCACCCTTAGCCTTGATGACAGCTTCCATTCTCGTAGGTATACGTTCAATCAGGTGCTGCAAGGGTTCTTAGGGAATGGCAATACATTCTTCACGGAGTGCTGCACTGAGGAGACGTATCGATGTCGGTCGATGAGACCTGGCATGAAGTCGGCATTCCAAAACATCCAAAAGGTGTTCTATAGGATTCAGGTCAGGACTCTGTGCAGACTAGTCCATTACAGGGATGTTATTATCGTGTAACCACTCCGCCACAGGCCGTGAATTATGAACAGGTGCTCTATCGTGTTGAAGGATGAATCGCCATCCCCGAATTGCTCTTTAACAGTGGGAAGCAAGGAGGGGCTTAAAGCATGAATGTGGGCCTGAGCTGTGATAGTGCCACGCGAAACAACAAGGGGTGCAAGTCCCGTCCATGAAAAACACGACCACACCATAACACTACCGCCTCCGAATTTGTTGGCACTACACATGCTGGCAGATGACGTTCACCGGGCATTCGCCATTCTCACACTCTGCCATCTGATCGCCACATTGTGTACCGTGATTCGTCACTCCACACAACGTTTTTCCACTGTTAAATCGTCCAATGTTTACGCTCCTTACACCAAGCAAGGCGTCGTTTGGCATTTATCGACGTGATGTGTGGCTTACGAGCAGCCGTTCGACCATGAAATCCAAGTTTTCTCACCTCCCGCCTAACTGTCATGGTACTTGCAGTGACTCCTGATGCAGTCTGGAATTCCTTTGTGGTGGTCTGGATAGGTGTCTGCCTATTACACATTACGACCCTCTTCAACTGCCGGCTGTCTCTGTCAGTCAACAGACGAGGTCCGCCTGTACGATTTTGTGCTGTACGTGATCCTATACATATTTCCACTTCACTATCACATTTGAAACAGTGGACCTAGGGATGTTTAAGAGTGTAGAAATCTCGCGTACAGACGTATGACACAAGTGACACCCCCGTCAGCTGACCACGTTCGAAGTCCGCGAGTTGCGCTGAGAGACCTATTCTGCTCTCTCACGATGTCTACTGAGGTCACTGATATGGAGTACCTGGCAGTAAAATACATCTAATATGAAAAACGTGTCCGGATACTTTTTATCACATAGTGTATTTTAAAGATATATGTTTCTGTATTGTACTTCTTCTGCGGTCACTGGGAGTATTTTTTTCGAGGTTGTAGCTGTGTTGATGTAGAAAAGTACAGATTATATTCGACCTTTTTCGCTTGTTTTCATCTGGCTTCCTTAAATCAGTCCCTGGGAACACTGGGAAATTCCCTAATTAACGCAGTGGCAATTCCATCCCACATTCTTGTTCACCCCTACTGACGGGATGTCAAACCTAGGGAAAAGCCAGCCCCACTTGACATGTGAGGTCTCCCGTAGCTATTTCCTGGAAGTCTCAGAGGCGAGAACTTCCCGCGTTTGAGCTTCCACAGCACGTCTGCCGATGTGGGAGCGAATTGCAGTCATCTTTCCGACGGACGGCGGCCTCGGACACTCATTCTGCCGGACAGAGGTGTGGGAGAAAGTGCAGCTGTGACTTGAGTGGCAAACCGAGTCCTGGTCGCTATCTCGCTAAGGTGGAATTCTCACCGTGAAGTTGTTGATAATAATGCCATAAAATGTGATACCATAAAATACGTCGTAGACAAAGGTGTCGTATCAGTTTATTACCATAGTTCATTTGTTTACTAGTTGACAATCCCGGAGTTATGCCAATTTTTTATTAGAGACGAAAAAATTAACTGTTTTTGTAGTAAAACATCAAATGAATTTCATTTCAATGTATTTGCGAAAACACTTTTGAAATTATGAAATAATCGCACAAATAAGTATCCACAATGTATAAATGTGAAAGTACACTATCCAAATTAAGAAATACAGTTTGCAAAATAGAAATTGTCTGTAATGTTTTTTTTAGTCCAGAACTTGATTATAAACGATATTTCTAGTTACATGTCCAGGAGCTACGACTAATAGAGTTAGTAGCAAAGAAATTTAAACGTCACGCACAATGCGGCACATTGTCACGCATCTGAGTGTTCATGACGCCATGTCTATTGAACTATGCCGGTAAGTGGTCCTTACCTCCACAGTGATTGTTGCGTGATAGTAAGAGATATGTACCAAGTTTGGTTGAAACTGCGGTTTAGGGGGAGATATCAAACGTACACACATACACACATACAGAAATACATAAATATTCAGGGTGAGTCACCTAACATTACCGCTGGATATGTTTCGTAAACCACATCAAATACTGACGAATCGATTCCACAGACCGAACGTGAGGAGAGGGGCTAGTGTAATTGTTTAACACAAACCATACAAAAATGCACGGAAGTATGTTTTTTAACACAAACCTACGTTTTTTTTTAATGGAACCCCGTTAGTTTTGTGCACATCTGAACATATAAACAAATACGTAATAAGTGCCGTCTGTTGCATTGTAAAATGTTAATTATATCCAGAGATATTGTAACCTAAAGTTGACGCTTGAGTACCACTCTTCCGCTGTTCGATCGTGTGTATCGGAGAGCACCGAATTACGTAGGGATCCAAAGGGAACGGTGATGGACCTTAGGTACAGAAGAGACTGGAACAGCACATTACGTCCACATGCTAACACCTTTTTATTGGTCTTTTTCACTGACGCACATGTACATTAGCATGAGAGGTGAGTTACACGTACACACGTGGTTTCCGTTTTCAGTTACGGAGTGGAATAGAGTGTCCCGACATGTCAGGCCAATAGATGTTCAATGTGGTGGCCATCATTTGCTGCACACAATTGCAATCTCTGGCGTAATGAATGTCGTACACGCCGCAGTACATCTGGTGTAATGTCGCCGCAGGCTGCCACAATACGTTATTTCATATCCTCTGGGGTTGTAGGCACATCACGGTACACATTCTCCTTTAACGTACGCCACAGAAAGAATTCCAGAGGTGTAAGATCAGGAGAACGGGCTGGCCAATTAATGCGTCCTCCACGTCCTATGAAACGCCCGTCGAACATCCTGTCAAGGGTCAGCCTAGTGTTAATTGCGGAATGTGCAGGTGCACCATCATGCTGATACCACATACGTCGACGCGTTTCCAGTGGGACATTTTCGAGCAACGTTGGCAGATCATTCTGTAGAAAAGCGATGTATGTTGCAGCTGTTTGGACGCCTGCAATGAAGTGAGGACCAATGAGGTGGTCGCCAATGATTCCGCACCATACATTTACAGTCTACGGACGCTGTCGCTCTACCTGTCTGAGCCAGCGAGGATTGTCCACGGACCAGTAATGCATGTTCCGTAGATTCACTGCCCCGTGGTTTGTGAAACCCGCTTCATCGGTAAACAGGTAGAACTGCAACGCATTCTCTGTTAACGCCCATTGACAGAATTGCATTCGATGATTAAAGTCATCACCATGTAATTGCTGATGTAGCGACACATGAAACGGGTGAAAGCGGTGACGATGCAGTATGCGCATGACACTACTTTGACTCAGTCCACCGGCTCTCGCAATTTCCCGTGAACTCATGTGTGGGTTCATGGCAACAGCAGCTAACACACCAACTGCACCCGCTTCTCCTGTGGCGGGCCTGTTAGGGACCCGTTTGCGTGCTACGACCATACCTGTTGCATACAGTTGGCGGTAGATGTTTTGCAATGTGCGGCACGTTGGATGATCTCTGTCCCGGTACCGTTCTGCATACACCCTTCTGGCTTCAGCTGCATTTCGTCGACACTCGCCATAGATGAGTATCATCTCCGCCTTCTCAGAGTTCGAATACACCATAGTCACAGTTCCTACAACACTACACTATCACAGACGTCTGGTAACACGGTGTACTACAGTTGGTCTGCGTGCGGAGACGAATGCAGAATAACAATAGCAGCAAGCGCTACATGCGGACACTGCGACAGCTAGACCAAACCACAACAGTGCACTACAGCCACACTCGTAAACACGGTCGTCATCGTAAACAAGTCCCTGCAGATGCTGCTCGCCGACCGTGGCCCGTGTTTGTTACAACGTCGGAGGTTTCAAGCGTCAACTTTAGGTTACAATATCTCCGGATGTAATTAACATTTTACAATGCAACAAACGGCACTGATTACGTATTTGTTTATATGTTCAGATGTGCTAACAAAACTAACGTGGTTCCATTTAAAAAAAACGTAAGTTTGTGTTAAAAAACATACTTCCGTGCATTTTTGTATGGTTTGTATTAAACAATTACACTAGCCCCTCTCCTCACGTTCGGTCTGTGGAATCGGTTCGTCAGTATTTGATGTAGTTTACGAAATATATCCAGCGGTAACGTTAGGTGACTCACCCTGTATTTTTACAATGTGTATGGATTTACTACGCTTTTTTCCAGGACGTAATTGCCTTGGATGTCTCTAAGAACTGATTCTGTAACATATCGTAAGTTATCAGTTGTAGTCACTGCAAATTTGCAGTGTACATGAGTATTTAAATAATTCGTCAACTAAAGACGAATTCCCTGGGTTGAATAGATTACATCGACTTCTTCTCACTACCATTAACATATTCCCCAAAAAGACAATGAAAATCACGAAACGTAGAAGAAGAAGCAGAAAGTACAGTTTGTGATAATCTTTTGAACAACAGCTGGGTGGAAACCAGAGATATTGAAAAAAATTAATAACCGGGGAGTGTGAAGGTAAATTTATTGTTGGTTAGATAACGATCAGATCGCCAAAAAGATATGAAATTATGTAGCTCTAAAGTTAATTTTACAGCAGCTCACGGAACAAAATATTAATAACCAATTAAAAGAGTGCAGTGTTCACTGTGAAGCTAATGTTGTAGATCTGGTGCCCGAGAGTCATGTGACCCTTTACCGATGGCGTAAGTCATGGTAACAAAGTGCTCTGTATCTGCCAATCGGTTGTATGCAATCAGTGCTATTAGGTGCGTCGACGTGGATACCTGACTGAACGGCAGAAAAAAGTGCCGTGTTTCGACGATCCCACGGCCACATTAGGAATGAAGGTGTTGAATTTCTTGTGGTCTCAATGCGGACTGTCCACCGCGTCTACAGGGAAAGATGAACTACTTGCACCCATGTAACACGGTGTAATAACGGTGATCGTAAAAGGATCGTCAGCAACAAGGACTGGAGACGAGTATGGTGCCTTGTCAACGACAACCGGTTTCAGAACCGACAAAATTGTCATTGACTGTGAATGAAGGTCCATCTCCCCCCGTGTGCCACAAAGTGTGATCTGAAGATTATGGCAACGATTCCAGCAGACAGGAAATGAGTCCAGGCGCTACACTACGGGACGCCCACAGTGTACGAAACCACAAGAAGACCGATATCTCACCATCAGTGCCAGCAGACAGCCACGGAGCGCTGCAGGTAGCCTTGCTCGGGACCTTACAGCAGCCACTGGAACAGTTGCCTCTAGACACACAGTCTACAGATGACCGAACAGACATAGTTTACTTGCCCGGAGGCCTGCAAGCTGCATTCCACTGACCCCTGGTCACAGGAGAGCCGGTAAAGCCTGGTGCCAAGAACACAGTACATGGTCATTGGAACAGTGGTCCCAGGTATGTTCACGGAAGAGTCCAGGTATAGTCTGAACAATGATTCTCGCCGGGTTTTCATCTGACGTGAACCAGGAACCAGATATCAGCTCCCTAATGTCCTTGAAAGGGACCTGTATGGAGGTCGCGGTTTGATGATGTGGGGTGGAATTATGATTGGTGAATGTACACCCCTGCATGTCTTTGACAGAGGAACTGTAAGAGGTCAGGTGTATCGGGACCTCATTTTGCAACAGTATATCCGCCTTTTCACGGGGTGCAGTAGGTCCCACCTTCCTCCTGATGGATGATAACGCACGGCCTCACCGAACTTCCATCGTGGAGGAGTACCTTGAAACAGAAGATATCAGGTGAATGGAGTAGCCAACCTGTTCTCCAGATCTAAACCCCATCGAGCACGTGTGGGATGGTCGACGTATCGCTGCACGTCTTCAAACCCTTAGGACACTTCACGAGCTCCGACAGACACTGGTGCAAGAATGGGAGGTTATACCCCAGCAGCTGCTCGACCACCTGATCCAGAGTATGCCAACCCGTTGTGCGGCCTGTGTATGTGTGCTTGGTGATCATATCCCATATTGATGTCGGGGTACATGCGCAGGAAAAAGTGACGCTTTGTAGCACACGCGTTTCGGGACGGTTTTATCAACTTATCACCAATACCGTGGACTTAAAGATCTGTTTCATGTGTGTTCCTTATGTGCCTATGCTATTAGCGCTAGTTTTTCTATTGCCATGTTGTGTGTCACCACACTCTGCAATTATTCTTAATTTATGAGTATTAGTGTAGTTTCCAAATGAACATAGCGAAGAGAATGATGAAATGGACATTTTGATCCATCTCCCTCACTAATGGCCATCTCTCACAGCGGCACGTAAAGGTGCTTTACTTGAAAATGCGACAAACAGCACAGTAATAGGACAGTGGCTGACTGGAGGCCTCTAGCGTGGTCCACAGAGTCGTGATCCTGTTTGTTTTCAAATGATGCAGTGCGTCGAGTAAACCGAAGACCTAATGAGGTGTGTTCACGCCCAATATTTGGAGGCTGTAATTGAGAACGAAGGTTGTTCTGAGGTGATTTATCTCTACAGTTTCGGTGTCCAGTTATTGCCCTTTCTGTTAAAAACTCCACGATGAGTGTCCTGTGAACACTCGCTTCTTGCAAAATGACAGCCGTTTTCACTGAGTTGCAAGCATATGTTTTTGGTTTTACGAACTCTCAAGCACCCTATCGCACTTCGACTGGCCCTCTAAAACGGGCAATGTCTGAGACTATTTGGAACAGAGAATGAAAGGCCGTAATAAACATCACCGTAATCTGGTGACTCTATGAGAGCTAGTCATTAATGAGTGACTTCAGGTGGATATGTGGTACCTGAAGAAACTTGTGGATTCTTTTTCCTAGCGAGCTGGTGCCATTCAGGGCTCAAGACGGTGCTGCATGGTATTAATGTATCCTATGAGTTATTACTTCTTTGGCCGGTGTGCTTCCAAAATAACTGTATAATTGCTTCACACAAGAAGGATTAGCACAAAATTAATCTACATATACATCTACATCTACATGTTTACTATGCGATCCACACTTAAGTGCTTGGCAGAGGGTTAATCGAAGCTTTTTCATACTAGTTCTCTACCATTCCACTTACGAATGGCGCGTGGGAAGAAGGAACATCTAAATCTTTCCGTTCGAGCTCTGATTTCTCTTATTTTATTATGATGATCATGTCAACAAAATATTTTCTCATTCAGAAGAGAAAGTTGATGATTGAAATTTCGTAAATAGATCTCGCCGCAAAG
This sequence comes from Schistocerca serialis cubense, assembly GCF_023864345.2. Lineage (NCBI taxonomy): Eukaryota > Metazoa > Arthropoda > Insecta > Orthoptera > Acrididae > Schistocerca > Schistocerca serialis. The sequence goes on from NC_064638.1 coordinate 969,887,346, forward strand.
AAAACCGCCTTTGTTTCAGTGACTGCCACCCCAACTCGTGTATCATATCAGTGACACTCCCACCCTTCTTTGCACTTCTTCGATGTCCTCCGTCAATCATACCTTGTAAGGATTCCAAACCGCGCAACAATATTCCAGCAAAGGACGGAAAGGTGTAATATAGGCTGTCTCTTTAGTGGGTTTGTCGCGTCTTCTAAGTGTTCTGCCAACAAAGCGCTGTTTTTGTTTCGCCTTTCCCACAATATTATTTATGTGGACTTTCCAATTTAAGTTGCTCATAATTGTAATTCCTAGGTATTTAGTCGAATTGACAGCCCATAGATTCGTGTGATTTATCGTATACCCAAAATTTTCTTTGTTTAGCGCCAATTGCCACTTTTCGCACCATACAGAAATTCTCTCTACATCATTTTGGATTGGAATTGATCGTCTGATGATTTTACTAGACGGAAAATTACAGCGTCATCTGCAAACAATCTAAGGGGGCTGCTCAGATTATCACCTAAATCTTTTCTGTAAATCAGGAACAGCAGAGGGCCTATGACACTACCTTGCGGAACAACAGATATTACTTCTGTTGCACTCGATGATTTACCGTCTATCACTACGAACTGTGACCTCTCTGAGAGGAAATCACGAATCCAGTCACACAACTGGGATGATACTCCATATTCCCGCAATTTGATTAATAGTCGCTTGTTAGGAACGGTATCAAAAGCCTTCTGGAAATCTGAGAATATGGAATCGATCTGAGATCCCTTGCCGACAGCACTCGTTACTTCATGGGAATAAAGAACTAGCTGTGTTGCACAAGAATGATATTTTCTGAATCCGTGTTGGTTATGTATCAATAAGTCATTTTCTTCAAGGTGATTCATAATGTTCGAGTACAGTACATGCTCCAAAATCCTACTGCATATTGAGGTCTGTGATATGGTCCTGTAATTCAGTGGGTTACTCCTATTTCCTTTCTTGAATATTGGTGTGACCTATGTTATTTTCCAGTCTTTAGGAACAGACCTTTAGTCAAGTGAGCGGTTGTATATGATCGCTAAGAAAGGCGCTATTGTATCTGCACACTCTAAAGGAACCTGATTGGTAGACGATCTGGACCGGAAAACTTGCCTTTCTTAAGAGATTTGAGTTGTTTCGCAACACCTACGATATCTACTTTTATGTTACTCATGCTAACAGCTGTTATTGTTTCGAATTCTGGAATATTTACTTCGTCTTCTTTTGTGAAGGAATTACGGTAATTGTACACTCCTGGAAATTGAAATAAGAACACCGTGAATTCATTGTCCCAGGAAGGGGAAACTTTATTGACACATTCCTGGGGTCAGATACATCACATGATCACACTGACAGAACCACAGGCACATAGACACAGGCAACAGAGCATGCACAATGTCGGCACTAGTACAGTGTATATCCACCTTTCGCAGCAATGCAGGCTGCTATTCTCCCATGGAGACGATCGTAGAGATGCTGGATGTAGTCCTGTGGAACGGCTTGCCATGCCATTTCCACCTGGCGCCTCAGTTGGACCAGCGTTCGTGCTGGACGTCCAGACCGCGTGAGACGACGCTTCATCCAGTCCCAAACATGCTCAATGGGGGACAGATCCGGAGATCTTGCTGGCCAGGGTAGTTGACTTACACCTTCTAGAGCACGTTGGGTGGCACGGGATACATGCGGACGTGCATTGTCCTGTTGGAACAGCAAGTTCCCTTGCCGGTCTAGGAATGGTAGAACGATGGGTTCGATGACGGTTTGGATGTACCGTGCACTATTCAGTGTCCCCTCGACGATCACCAGTGGTGTACGGCCAGTGTAGGAGATCGCTCCCCACACCATGATGCCGGGTGTTGGCCCTGTGTGCCTCGGTCGTATGCAGTCCTGATTGTGGCGCTCACCTGCACGGCGCCAAACACGCATACGACCATCATTGGCACCAAGGCAGAAGCGACTCTCATCGCTGAAGACGACACGTCTCCATTCGTCCCTCCATTCACGCCTGTCGCGACACCACTGGAGGCGGGCTGCACGATGTTGGGGCGTGAGCGGAAGACGGCCTAACGGTGTGCGGGACCGTAGCCCAGCTTCATGGAGACGGTTGCGAATGGTCCTCGCCGATACCCCAGGAGCAACAGTGTCCCTAATTTGCTGGGAAGTGGCGGTGCGGTCCCCTACGGCACTGCGTAGGATCCTACGGTCTTGGCGTGCATCCGTGCGTCGCTGCGGTCCGGTCCCAGGTCGACGGGCACGTGCACCTTCCGCCGACCACTGGCGACAACATCGATGTACTGTGGAGACCTCACGCCCCACGTGTTGAGCAATTCGGCGGTACGTCCACCCGGCCTCCTGCATGCCCACTAGACGCCCTCGCTCAAAGTCCGTCAACTGCACATACGGTTCACGTCCACGCTGTCGCGGCATGCTACCAGTGTTAAAGACTGCGATGGAGCTCCGTATGCCACGGCAAACTGGCTGACACTGACGGCGGCGGTGCACAAATGCTGCGCAGCTAGCGCCATTCGACGGCCAACACCGCGGTTCCTGGTGTGTCCGCTGAGCCGTGCGTGTGATCATTGCTTGTACAGCCCTCTCGCAGTGTCCGGAGCAAGTATGGTGGGTCTGACACACCGGTGTCAATGTGTTCTTTTTTCCATTTCCAGGAGTGTATTTAGCAACTCCGCTTTAGTGGCACCATCATCGGTAACATTTCCATCGCTATCGCGCACTGACGGTATTGACTGTTTTTTTGCCACTGTTGTACTTTACATACGACCAGAATCTCTTTGGGATTTCCGCCGTATTTTGAGACAATGTTTCATTGTGGGAAGTATTAAAAGCATCTCGTATTGGCATCCGCACTAAATTTCGAGCTTCCGTGAAACTTAGCCATAGCATTGTAGTACTACATGTAGCATGATATTTTTACATTTACATCAATATTTACACTCAGTCATCTACTGTAATGTACACTGTCCAGTCACATCTATGTGACCGCCTGTCAAAAGCCTGAGCTGCCACCTTTTGCAGCGCTGACCGCCACTAGACGTGCAGGAAGAGACTCAGTGAGGTTCTGGAAGGTACCGACAGTTATGTGTAGCCATGCCTGCTCTCGTCACGTGGCCAGCTGCGGTAGGTTTCTCCGTTGACGATCCATGGCGCGTGCGATCAGATCGAGGTGACCCCGCAGATTCTCAACTGAGTTTAAATCCGGGGAGTTTGGTGGCCAGAGGGGTACTGAAAACCTATCCTGGTGCTCTTCTAACAACGCACGTGCGCTGCGAGCGGTGTGACACGTTGCATTCTCCTGCTCGTAGATGCCATCGTGGCGAGGAAAAACAAACTGCGTGTAGTCGTGGACGTGGTCCACAAGGACACATGCGTACTTGGGGTAATCCTGAAAGGCAGATCACCCAGAGAATGACACGAAAACATTCCCAGACCACAACGCTCCCTCTCTTTTTGCAGAATGTCTACTTTTAGACATTTCACACCACTCACAGCAACGAGCATTCGAGCACAAAACGTGATTCATCTGAAACTGCCACCTGTTGCCAATCAGAGGGCGTCCAGTTGCAGTATGGGAATGCAAATTTTAGCTTTAGTCGGCAATTAACAGCCGTCAGCATGGGTGCACGAACAAGACTCAGGCGCCTGCTGCAGAGACCTATACGCAGCAACGAACGCGGAGCGGCCGTTGGTGAAACACTGTTGGTAGCGTCTTGTTTCAACTGGACGGTCAGTTGTTCAACAACTGCACGTCTATTCGCCGATAAACATATCAAGAGCTGTCGTTCATCCCTGTCATCCAAGGCCCATGGTCCACTACAGTTGCCTCGGCACCGGTTTTGTACAGTGTCATTTTGTCATGCACGGTATACTTTAACCTCGACGCCAGGCAAATATTTTACAATCTCAGCTGTTTGGGAAATGCTTCCGTCATTGGCCAGAAAGCCAATGAACATGCCCTTTTAGACTTCAAATAAACCGCTCCGTTTTCGCACTACGACTATGACTGCACTGTTTTCTGCGTTCCCCCGACACGCTTTATATACGCTCCACTGCCAGTGCAGCCACTTGCTGACTGTCAATGGCTATCGCTCGTTGACGTCGAACATAGGAGGTGGTCACATTAATATGACCACCGTGTACGTGGCAGAATTCGTAGTGCTGTCACTGGTTCGCTACTCATAATCAAGTGCACATATGAGCTGCGAGAAGTCTGTTCGGTACGGTAAACAGCCTCTGTGAGAGTCAATAATATTTCATGTGCTTTGTATATCTCAGGTACAGTCTTCTGGAGACTTTGCCTAACACAGACACTTGTGAAAGTTTCCAGTTGTTTGATTGAAGCTTTCAAATCTACACGAATTTCAGATAACATATTCCGATTCTGAAAGGAAGATCTACCTCAGTGAACGGATAATCTAAAGGTGTAATATATACGAAAATCGAACTTACACTGTTAGGCAAACTCGAAAATCTGCCAAAACAGCAAAAGAATATGAATATTTACGACGTGGAGTGCAGTAATATATACCAGATTTGGACAAATTATCTTTTAGTTAGCTACTGATACGATAAAAAATTACGTTGTACAGGGCGTCCCGATTCTGAAGCCATTTGCTGAACAATTTTGTTTTACGACTCGACAAAGGGTACTAGAAGATTATAAAAATATATAGTGTTGACCCCAGACTGCACCTAAAAATAATGGTACTATGGCGAAACAAATATTTTGAACTAATGTACAAGAGTATAAGTCAGAGGCATCGATTTAGTACGAAATTACAAATTTGTAAACATAATTCTGTGAACTCTCTCTCACACTAAGGAAGCCCGAAGTCAGTAAAATTTCAAGTGAACGAGTGAAATGTAAAAAAAAGTCTTAACTGCTTTCCGCACTCAGGAATTTTAGTGAAATCTTTTATGGTACACTAGAGTGGCAGTGACGAATACTTTAGCTTCGGTTCATTTCATTCAAAACGATAAAGAAAAGTTCAGCACTCCACGTACATACTTCTACTTCAGGTAGCTGACTGAATTTGTACATGAATGTTGATAGCAAAGTTTACTTAAAAAATCTAGAGCACGTGAAGAGAGAAGTCTATTATGCAAGTGACAACTGGCTTACATTATGCAGTAAAAATGAATCTGAAACTCTAAACAAAAATATCTCTAGCAGTCTCAACAAAAAAAAGCCAAATTTATTGACCACATTTGTAGCATGCATTTCGGGAGATTACGTTGGTTAGGTGATAAAGAATGTAGCACTGTGAATGTGTACCATTTGTGAAGCAAGTGTTTGCACTGTAATTCGTATGCTAGAGTAATAATGATAGTTCTCAGGCGATACACCATATCAGTGTGTGTGGACGTATTAATAGAACGTATGTCAATAACTGAAATGTAATTAATTAACGAGAGTACTCCAGCGACTGTATTATGCTGGGAGCTGCTAAGTCAAGGAGCTATATTGAGCGGTTGTGCAAGGTTCTGTGCGAGCGCTTCTGCGGACTCACTGGTTACACGAAATATTAAAACTAAGTAATTTACGTTGTCCTTTTTTTTCTTTTTAAAGATATGTTCTCCATGATTTTCTGGCTGAAGGTATTATATGATGCATCTAGGAAATAAATATGTTGCCTTTGTTTTTCTCATAAACCATTTATAAAGAACTTAATCTTTGCCTAAACTGTTTGCAAGTAAGAGTAACTGATCGTAACTAGTATGTGCTCAGCACAGGATAATATTTCAACATAAAAGGTTTCTGCTCTGAAATTATATCTGTAGCGCGTTTTTTAATAAATCCAGTAAATTTCTGCTTTAGAGTTCCCTTGTCATTATTTATAAAATCTTACATATCAGCTACTTACTGTACCAGATAGAGCGCACCAATTTAGTCACCACACTTCGTCGGTTCGACAAACGCAGAGAAATATACATAGCCTACTACAATCTGACACTCCTTCGAATACTTTCAAGACTTCCTTGTGTCAATTTCTTGTAAATAACCACAATTTTACTTCCCTTGCCATGCAGCTGAATTGAGAATAAAACCCGAATGGAAAGCAAATAAGTGGAAACGACTTCAGGATCCACACGAATCATGGAGGAACGGCAACACTGGAGATGGGTCATTACGTAAGTAAAATTCAATTTTTTTTCAGACTAGTCATTTGTAGCGAAATATTGGTCCATAGGCATACAAGAGAGACTGAGGAGGGATGTGTTTAATCAGTAACAAGGAAATTTAAGGAAATATTTCAAAAAATATTTGAGTAAGATGAAGTACTGAGACAACCCAGCATCTCAATGAGACGTTGTTCGTACATTAAAAGCTAAATTATCTCGTCAATGTGACCCATCTTATTATTGAAAAATTCTTTTCTTGCTAACTTGTATAGATTTGAAAAATGAGGATGACAACGCATTTTCAAAGAATGGGAAGCTTCCTAAGAATAATAAACCCAATGAAAATGAGGAATTAGGTCACGTAAATGCCCCCCCTCCCCCCCCCCCCCCATCCAATGAACCATGGACATTGCCATTGGTGGGGAGGCTTGCATGCCTCACGATACAGATAGCCGTACCGTAGGTGTAACCACAATGGAGGGGTATCATCTGTTGAGAGGCCAGAGAAACATGTGGTTCCTGAAGAGGAGCAGAGGCCTCTTCAGTAGTTGCAGGGTCAACAGTCTGGATGATTGACTGATCTGGCCTTGTAACACTAACCAAAACGGCCTTGCTGTGCTGGTACTGCGAACGGCTGAAGGCATGGGGAAACAACAGCCGTAATTTTTCCCGAGGGCATGCAGCTTTACTGTGTGGTTAAATGATGATGGCGTCCTCTTGGATAAAATATTCCGGAGGTAAAATAATCCCCCATTCGGATCTCCGGACGGGGACTACTCGGGAGGACATCGTTATCAGGAGAAAGAAAACTGGCATTCTACGGATCGGAGCGTGGAATGTCAGATCCCTTAATCGGGCAGGTAGCTTAGAAAATTTAAAAACGGAAATGGATAGGGTAAAGTTAGATATATTGGGAATTAGTGAAGTTCGGTGGCAGGAGGAACAAGACTTTTGGTCAAGTGAATACAGGGTTATAAATACAAAATCAAATAGGAGTAATGCAGGAGTAGGTGTAATAATGAATAAGAAAATAGGAATGCGGGTAAGCTACTACAAACAGCATAGTGAACGCATTATTGTGGGCAAAATAGATACGAAGCCCACGCCTACCACAGAAGTATAAGTTTAGATGCCAACTAGCTCCGCAGATGACGAAGTGATTGATGAAATGTATGATGAGATAATGAGACAAAAGAAATTATTCATAGAGTGAAGGGAGACGAAAATTTAATAGTCATCGGTGACTGGAATTCGATAGTAGGAAAAGGAAGAGAAGGTAACGTAGTAGGTGAATGTGGAATGGGGGTAAGGAATGATAGTGGAAGCCGCCCAGTACAATTTTGCACAGAGCATAACTTAATCATAGCTAACACTTGGTTCAAGAACCATGAAAGAAGGTCGTATATAAGGAAGAGGCCTGGAGATACTGCAAGGTTTCAGATAGATTGTATAATGGTAAGACAGAGATTTAAGAAGCAGGTTTCACTAGGGGTACGATAGATACTGCCTACAGGAATTTTAAAGAGACCTTTGGAGAAAAGAGAACCATTTGTATGAATATCAAGAGCTCAGTTGGAAACCCAGTTCTAAGCAAAGAAGGGAAAGCAGAAAGGTGGAAGGAGTATATAGAAGGTCTAAGCAAGGGCGATGTACTTGAGGACAATATTATGGAAATGGAAGAGGATATAGATGAAGGTGAAATGGAAGATATGATACTGCGTGAAGGGTTTGACTGAGCACTGAAAGACCTAAGTCGAAACAAAGCCCCGGGAGTAGACAACATTCCATTAGAACTTCTGATAGCCTTGAGAGAGCCAGCCCTGACAAAACTCTACAATCTGGTGAGCAAGATGTATGAGACAGGTGAAATAACCTCAGACTTCAAGAAGAATATAATAATTCCAATCCCAAAGAAAGCAGGGGTTGACAGATTTGAAAATTACCGCAGTTTAATAAGTCGCGGCTGCAAAATACTAACACGAATTGTTTACAGACAAATGGAAAAACTGGTAGATGCTGACCTCGGGGAAGATCAGTTTGGATTCCGTAGAAATGTTGGAACACGTGAGGCAATACTGACACTACGACTTACCTTAGAAGACAGATTAAGGAAAGGTAAACCTACGTTTCTAGCATCTGTAGACTTAGACAAAGCTTTTGACAATATTGACTGGTATACTCTCTTTCAAATTCTTAAGTTGGCAGGGGTAAAATACAGGGAGCGAAAGGCTATTTACAATTTGTACAGAAACCAGAAGGCAGTTATGTTAGTCGAGGGGCATGAAAGGGAAGCAGAGGTTGGGAAGGGAGTGAGACAGAGTTTTAGCCTACCTCCGACGTTATTCAATCAGTATATTGAGCAATCAATAAAGGAAACAAAAGAAAAGTTCGGAGTAGGTATTAAAATCCATGGAGAAGAAATAAAAACTTTGAGGTTCGCCGATCACATTGTAATTCTGTCAGAGATAGCAAAGGACCTGGAAGATCAGTTGAACGTAATGGACAGTGTATTGAAAAGAGGATATAAGATGAACATCAACAAAAGCAAAACCAGGATAATGGAATGTATTCAAATTGAATCAGGTGGTGCTGAGGGAATTAGATTACGAAATGAGACACTTAAAGTAGTAAATGCGTTTTGCTATTTCGGGAGCTACAACTGATGATGGTTGAAATAGAGAGGATACAAAATGTAGACTGGCAATGGAAAGGAAAGCTTTTCTGAAGAAGAGAAATTTGTTAACATCGAGTACAGGTTTAAGTGTCAGGAAGTCGTTTCTGAAAGTATTTGTATGGAGCGTAGCCAGATATGGAAGTGAAACGTGGACGATAAGTAGTTTAGGCAAGAAGAGAATAGAAGCTTTCGAAATGTGGTGCTACAGAAGAATGCTGAAGATTAGATTGGTAGACCACGTAACTAATGAGGAGGAATTGAATAGAGTTGGGGAAAAGAAGAATTTGTGGCACAACTTGACCATAAAAAGGGATCGGTTGGTAGGACATGTTCTGAGGCATCAAGGAATCACCAATTTAGTATTGGAGAGCAGCGTGGAAGGTAAAAATCTTAGAGGGAGACCAAGAGATGAACACACTAAGGAGATTCAGAAGGATGTAGGTTGCAGTAGGTTCTGGGAGATGAAGCTTGCACAGGATAGAGTAGCATGGAGAGCTGCATCAAACCAGTCTCTGGACTGAATACCAGAACAACAACAATAATTCTAGGTACACGCCCCAACAGTGGCAACAGAAATCGTGCGAAATTAAAACTGTCTTTTTTGGATCTAATTACTACAGCTGGGCGTGGAACATTAGCTCTTAATACATTATTCTGCAGGAAAGCATAAGAAAGGAAAGTGAAATAGAAATTTTGGTGTACGATCTAATAACTAACAAAGACAGGTCCCCACTGGCGGTTGATCAACTTTTGAAACCATATATACGGTGCTGTAGTTTAGGGACTCAGGTATCACATCCTGGAGCAATTCACCCTAGTGGGCCTTCGTTTGCAAGGAATAGACAAAAAAAGTTTCTGAATTTCAGGGGACAATCTATGCCACGAAACAGATTATTCTACTTTTGTATCTTAATGAATACATCAGCATTTTGAAATGCTGAATGTAACCTAGTGACAAAAGTTAATACGATGTTCTCAACAACCTTTAATCCATATGTAATGACTGAACATCTAGCTCTTCTCCACACAATTCTGCCTAATCTGATGTCTGGCAGTGCTATTGCTGATATCCGAGGCAGCTGTCTGTGTTGTGTCTGAATCTGCCTTGTCCGATACATACTCAGAACCACGCGACGAAATTTCGCTGTCACTGTCTGGTTGATGTTGAATAATTACTCTCTCAATAGCTTCGTCCCCTCTACATCTCTGTGCCAGTATTCATCCATAACACACTTAAGAGCCAAAGAAACTGGCACACCTTCCTAATATGCCGTAAGGCCCCCGCGAGAGAGGTGCCGCAGAACGACGTGGAAGTAGTGCTGGAGGGCTGACCATAAATCCGTAAGAGTACGAGGAGGTAGAAATCTCTTCTGAACACGACGTTGAAAGGCATCCCAAATATGCTCAACAATGTTCATGTCTGGAGTGTTTGGTGGCCAGCAGAAGTGTTTAAATTCAGAAGAGTTTCCTGGAGGAACTCTGTAGCAATTCTGGACGCGTGAGGTGTCGCATTGTCCTGCTGGAATTGCCCAAGTCTGTCGGAAACCACAATGGACATGAATGGATGCAAGTCATTAGACAGAAAGCTCGCGTACGTTTCACTTGTCAGAGTCGTATCTAGACGTATCAGGAGTCCCATATCACTTCAAATGAACACGCCCCACATCATTACAGAGCCTACACCAGCTTGAACAGTCCCCTGCTGATATGCAGGGTCCATGGATTCATGAGGTTGCCTCCATAGCCGTACAAGCCCATCCGTTCGATGGAATTTGAAACGAAACTCGTCTGACAGTCATCAACCATTCAATGTCGGTGTTGACGGGCCCAGATGAGGCGTAAAGCTTTGTGTCGTACAGTCATCAAGGGTACACGAGTGGGCCTTCGGCTCCGAAAGCCTATATCGATGATGTTTCGTTGAATGGTTCGCCCGCTGACACTTGTTGATGGCCCAGCCTTGAAATCTGCAACAATTTGTGGAAGGGTTGCACTTCTGCTGGACGATTCTCTTGAGTTGCCGTTGGTGCAGTTCTGCAATATCTTTATCCGGCCGCAACGATGTCGGAGATTTGTTGTTTTACCGGATTCCTGATATTCACGGTACACTCGTCAAATGGTCGTATGGGAAAATCGCCACTTCATCGCTACCTCGCAGATGTTGTGTCCCACCGCTCTTGCGCCGACTATAACACCACGTTCAGACATTTTTATCTTGATAACCTGCCACTGTAACAGCAGTAACCGATCTAACAACTGCACCAGAGACATTTGATCTTATGTAGGCGTTGCCGATCGCAGCGCCGTATTCTGCCTGTTTACATATCTCTGTATTTGAATACGTATGCCTATATCAGTTTCTTTGGCTCTTCAGTGTAGTTTCCACTTTATCGCACGCCTTCTTTAAATGGACGCCTTCTTTAAATGGTTCAATTGGCTCTGAGTACTATGAGACTTAATATCTGAGGGCATCAGTCCCCCAGAACTTAGAACTACTTAAACCTAACTAACCTAAGGACATCACACACATCCATGCCCCAGGCAGGATTCGAACCTGTGACCGTAGCAGTCGCGCGGTTCCGGACTGAAGCGCCTCGAACCGCTCGGCCACAACGGCCGGCACGCCTTCTTCCAGTCGTTTTTCGTAATGCTCTCTATTGTAGCCATAGTCATTTGTTCAAATTGTAAGAGGGTAACGCTGCTGACGTTATTCGATGAAACTTTCTGTTTCATTAAATTCCAGTTAAGTTCGATGGGGTTCAGATCACATTTGTAAGGTGGAACTACTATATTTTGACTAAAGTTCAGTCTTGATCACGTCATGTATGTTTTAATGATACAGGTAACTGGTTTCGGTTCTTTCTACAAAACCATCATCAGACCCATGGCTCCCTTAGGATGGTAGGTGGAGCTCTCCTCGCTGCTACGCAGTCATCAGATCAGTTGACTGCGTAGCAGCGAGGAGAGCTCCACCTACCATCCTAAGGGAGCCATGGGTCTGATGATGGTTTTGTAGAAAGAACCGAAACCAGTTACCTGTATCATTAAAACATACATGACGTGATCAAGACTGAACTTTAGTCAAAATATAACAATTAATTGATCACTGCTGTCCAAAAATGTTTACCAAAATTGGAACTACTATATCTACTGTATATTCTGGCTTGGGTTTATATTGTTTCACGTCATCCCAGAGCTCGGTACTTGTTAGAGCAACACCAAATGGAATTGTATCCATAGTCTGCCATGACTGTATATCTGCTTTACGAGAAGTTACGTTAGGCGATTAATTTTCGTGAACACAATGGACGGGTGCATTTCCTAACACCACAATACTTCTAGTCGGAATATTTGCTATTAAGCGCTCTTGTAACCATTTTGTATAATTTTCACGGTTCATTTAGTTGTGATAATCTTCCGATGTTGATGTCGAATCATAGATGAGCTCTGCACCCTCTATGACCCCCACTTCTCGTCCCGCATGAGCCACTATTGCTCTTTGTCCAGAACTTTCATTTTTTCGCACACCTAGCAGGTGACTATGCTGCCAACATTTTCTGACGTTACAGCGTGCAGGCATCCATGTTTCATAAGTACACACAACGGGAGTCTTCGCACATTTCTCATTTTCTCTCAGAGTTCTAAGAAAGCGTGCACGCCATTCTACAATGTCCTGCGTCTCAACCAGAAATTTTCGTCTATTTTCACATTTTTTTAAAACGAAACCCCATAGCTTTAAAAATTTACCAGAAAATGGTTCGTTTACCCGTGAAATTAATGTCTGTATTAGAGATGGGTCCAAAGGAATGGATCATCAAGGTGAACGGAACGAGCGAGGAACGAATTCTAAGGAACGGTCTTTCATAGTTCACTTCGGTCGCGGCTCTCTACTTGTAGTTCCCGGCAACGGGAAACGGTCGGTCTCGTTTCCGCAACAGCACGTCGGCCGGTCTCGCTGCAGCCTCGGTCCCGTTCCCATCTGTCTCGGTCTCGGTCTCGGTCTCGCTGGGCCGGACTCGTCCTTCTTCGCATGGCCACTGGTCGCAGTTCCACTGCCGACTGCTCATAGTTCAGTATCGAGTTGTTGTTCGTTCCGTTCGCTGCGCGCCTGTACTAGATCTGTGTGAAATCTTTTTGAACTCTGAACTTCTGGTTCTTTTGTGGTATTCTATTCAGCGTCCATGACCGGTAATTAAAATGTACTTTATAATTAAGTAAATTACATAAAAATTACGTGGTATCTAATACATAAACCTTTTCAGGTAACAAAACGGCATATCAGATTACTTCACTATTTCGATAAACAGCAGAAGAAATACTTGTAAAAAGGCAAGAGTTTTTTGTTATTACACATGCAAAGGAAGTCGGCAAGGCACACACGAGTGGCCATTTTCCGTCTTTTTTTCGATCCGAGGTAAAAGAGCATGTTCATTGTTATGGAAGGCAGACCGACTTACAACCGAATGAAGTCCGCGCTCCATAATCAAGTGTCTGGTGTCACATTTTGTAAATATAATACGATAACTTCTTCAATATTATTTAAGTGGTACAGGGTAGCGCACGAAATATCGGCTCCGAGGACTGGACTGCTCCATTGTCGCCTACCAATCGTCATCTACTGTTTCGAAGTTGTTGTTTGCATTAGCTTATTTGTTATTTCTTCCCTGCCTAATTATTACATGTTTATCTATTCTGCTCGTAGCGGTAAACAATTGCGTAATTGGCGAGCAGTCTGTACTCGGGGCCGGTTTTTATTGCGCCACATCAGCCACATGAGGCTACAGTTGGCTAAACGAGAATTTTTGCAGAATCACGAAAATTACAAGTGTGTGAGATTTCTGTTATGAATAAAAACTCTCCAAGGCGGAGGCAAGTGCCCCCTCTTGGCGCCTTCCATCTCAGTCACCTATGTTAATAATTTTCAATTTTTCATAAGAACCATATACTAAGCACAGATGAACACTGAACGAGTAAAAATGAACGGTTCCCTAAAAAGAGCGATCACCAATTAATTAGTACCCAAGGATGAACGAGTTTGCCCATCTCTAGTCTGTGGCCTCCTTGACTCAATGGTAAAGCTTTAGAAGCGTGGGTATTTCTCTTTTAACGTCACAATATTTCAAGATCTTTCTTTTCAGTAAACATTCATCGAAATGGTCGAGACGCTTCGTTTCCTCCCTCAGTCTGTTCTTCCATGCTGTCAATTTTCTGACCACACCATCGGGCTTTCTTAACACGAATATTTGTTCGATCACTGCCCATTTTAGCAGACGCTAGGAATACACAGCAGTAGTAATGCGCTATAATAATAACGACTCAAAACAGTGCCGGGGCACGTGCGTCATTCTTGTACTCTCGAGTATTGTCAGACATCTTCGGCCCCGTCAGTATGTACACAAAGCTTAGTCCCGCGTTCTGCTGTTGGCAATTGTAAAATGAACAGGTAATACAGTAATATGTTCGCATCCTATACAAGAACAACTTTCTGTTATTCATCAGGCTCTCTAATGAAATTGACAAATAGCTGTAACAGAATTTATACCTCGAAACCTAGTCAACTTGTAACGACATGGATGCTTTTATTTGCAGAAGGATGTATAGAGTTACCTCACAGAAACACCATAAAACAGTATCGAAGTAAATTTTTATACCATTACTATCTCCAAACATCGACTGCGGCAGTTGTCACTCCAATTATCTTTTAAGCGATCGTTGGCGCCAAACCGTAACGTTTCTATGTGCCGCGGTATTGTGACACAGTATTGCCTTGCAACATTAACACTGATCCTGTGTGATACCAGCGTAGGTGCTGCAGACAGTACTCAAAGAAAAGCTGTCTCACAGTTTCGTGCTGAACTCGTAAACTCGGTGTGATAACGCTGATGATCACAATTAGAAGATCATTATTTTTTCTGTTCTTCTTCTCTCTTAAGATTTTTTCTCGGCTCGTCATTATTTTTCGTTCCCGTAAAAAGAAATTATAAAAAGAATACTTTCAACATTGGTAACAATAATGTGCCTTCTGAATGGCAACTGGTACGAAATATCGTTTCCTTTATGAGCTGAGGTGCAATGTAAATCAATCTTTAAAACCAAAGGCCACTCGCAGTGAATTATTAATAAATTCAAACAGTACTTTTAAAATAACAGAAACTAAATTCCGATATAAAGGACGCAAAGTTGCAAAGTTTGAGTGTTCAAACGGAAATTGTCCATTTTGATCCGTCTTGGATCAATCGCTATGAAGTGCTATCTTCTTTTGTTATCTCTTTAAATAATTTCGAGACAGAAGAACTCAAAACATCCAAATAGCTTACGTTATGAGAAACTGTTTCTAGTCATCATTTAGGAACCGTAGTAATGCTGATTCATATTATAAATCTACCAGAAGTGATTTGCGATGTATTCACTCCACGTGCCTTCAGCCAGTGTATTATTGTAACTAGTGTACAACTACATAGCTTAGATTCCTTCGAAATTCAAACAATGTTCATTGTACCTAGTATTTAACTATACGACCTAGACTCCTTAGATCTTCAATGTCAGTTGTGCCTATAGCTGTCGTCACGAAAATACGTAAGCACCTCAAAGTCGTCACACCGTCTTACATCATTTCCAGGTAGCGACAATTCCAAATGTTAGTGAAAATTCCGAAAGAGATTTAGACATTTCTATTTTTTGTCTAGAATAAGACAGAATACTTTTTAAAAGGAAATTCTTGGCAGCTGCTACGAGCAAAAACACGTTACAAGAAATTTTGCAGAAAAATAATTATTTACCCAATTTATCTAAAAACAGAACCAGTGACGTATTTGGACTGAAAAAATATATGAACGTTCTCAAATTTTATAGATGAATTTGACATAATATTTTATAATGAAAACATAAAAGTATTCCGAGATAAAAAATTTAAAAGCTGGAAGAGGTGTGAAACTGTTCCGCCTGTGTAATGCAAAATGTCGTTGCTGACGAATTTGCGTTCTGTTGGACCTTGTAGAAACTTCCAGCGAGAAAGTTGTTGAGAAAATTATAAAATTAATTTTGGTAACATCTGATACATCATTACTGTCTCGTGTCACCTATGAACGCATTGGGTTTACAAGAGACTCCGTGCGCGACAGCGCAGCGAGTATCTCTGTGCCGCCGCCAGGATTTTAGTGCCGACTGTTGCCTTAATACGACTGAGAATATTCCCTACCTCCTGAAAATTGTTGTTTGTACCTCTCACTGACCCTTAGTCATTGCACCCGTCACCAAAATCATCGACGTAAGCTATACGAAAGTAACTGTAGGAACTTTCAGGGCAATATTTCCGTCGAAGAGGAGCAAAATATATTTGTGCGTACGATTTTGTGAAACCCAAATTTTATCGAAGTATACTACAGGTCTATTGTCATCAGTGCACAATAAGTCCATTGTATACAAATCGTCGTCCTTGCTGATGCAATGTCTCTGTATTTCATTATAAATTTTCATCCATCATTAGACTTTCAGACTCAAAAACGAAGTGAGTGAGGAAGACAAAGAGCGACGGTCTCTGAGCCAGATTAATTAATTTTGTCACGGAGATCACCCTATATTTTTTTAGCCTTTGGATACTTCCCTCTACCGTGATAACGACGTACAGTCCTACACGAAAGCTCTTCGATGACATAGTCAAATCCTGTAGATTTCTGCCCTTGTTTGTATCCCTTTCCTGGAGAACCAAATCACGATTTCCCAAAGGAAGATTCTGTTGATGTTACTGGTCCACTAATACGGCCTGCCGTCGACTTGGAAA
Organism: Schistocerca serialis cubense; assembly: GCF_023864345.2. NCBI lineage: Eukaryota > Metazoa > Arthropoda > Insecta > Orthoptera > Acrididae > Schistocerca > Schistocerca serialis. Next base: position 969,903,947 of record NC_064638.1, read on the forward strand.
TACCACACGCTTTTGCAGGCAGCTTATGAACTTGCACAAAATTTACGTTATTCCTGGCATCTTCACCGCTGGCCATACACCAATGCACCGCCGCACGGAAGACTAAAACCACACTCGAACAAACGATATCACACTGGAACACTGAAAATTCACCTAGCGATGACGTACTGCATTTTAACAGTGACACGTTGCAACAAAGCTATGAGGCGGGTGAATCATAATACTCATCCCCTGCGGATTGCAGGCCTCGGGTTTTCATGACATCCTCTCTAGTGTTTAGCTACATAGCTTAGACTTTTAGAAGCCCATGTTGCGTTTTACATATCTTTTTTTGTATTGGAGATGATCACGGTGAAAGGTGAAAAAAAATTTTGAATGAACCGCTGACAAAAACAATCATTCAACGAAATACTTGGGTTTGAACTGCAGCACCAGTTAAGCAAATAGATCCCTGTTGCTCTCCCTTGATGAACAATTACCACATAGGAAACATTTGACGGGAAATGACTTACAGATTTAAGTGCACTGTAATTAGATGCATGTGTGACGGACCAAAATAATGAAAGTGTTAGACTGTTCCTTTGTTGTTTTGTAGTTCTCTCTCAGTATAAGAAAGATTTTTAGGACAGTTGAGTTTTTGACTTGGATTTAACTGGGTGTGTTGGTCAGCGAAGTGTGGTTATATAATTAGCAACGGAGAAGAACGTTCTCTGGAGTATAAGTGGATAAGTCTTGCAGTATTTGGTGTATAAGTTCCGGTTAATGTCGTCTTCGGTTTTTTTATTTCTCTAAGTTTGGGAGAGCAGAGGAGAAGCCAATACTTATAACAGTAATATTTAATATTGGTAATGGAATACTGTGGCCAGCCGGGGTGGCCGAGCGGTTCTAGGTGCTGCAGTCTCGAACCGCGTGACCGCTACGGTCGCAGGTTCGAATCCTGCTTCGGGCATGGATGTGTGTGATGTCCTTAGGTTAGTTAGGTTTAAGTAGTTCTAAGTTCTAGAGGACTGATGACCTCAGAAGTTAAGTCTCATAGTGCTCAGAGCCATCTGAACCAGTACTATGTGGGGAGGAAATAGCGGTCATCAGCTGATCGCGAGGTGAACTACGCCTCGAGTTTGGTGACATGTTTAAGGGACAGTCGTTGTATCAGTGGTTATATCGATCGTTATCCGGACTTGGTAGGCAGCGCAGTGTCTTATGAGCACGCTAGCTGTGTTCTCTTTTGATATCGGCTTGTAGGTTATTTTGAGTGGATAGGTTATTTTGGATGGAGAAATTGATGTTAATATTAATATTGTCCGTGTGGTTCAAGATGTGGTAGGATGTGTGTAATATTGAATTCAGCGAACAAAAGAAAATCTTTCTTTTTCTCGATTTTCAAGCAGTATTTTCGCAATATTGGAAGCAAGACCAGGCTGCTTCGAGTCTCCACCACCTTCCTCAACGTCTTTCATGGAGATACATTCAGTTAGACGTAACCGCCTGAGGTGGATGAGATTTTGCTTCAGCGACGAAGGAATACTGTAAAAGTGGAAGTGGTAACAACGCTTTTTTTATTTTCATGTGAGGTGAAGAAAACTATGTATTTCTTTAAAATGTTTCGTGGGACCATGCTAGCTAAAGCTATTTAGTTTACACAACGATTCAATCCATAGTTTACAGAATGTTGATTAGAAAATTTGTAAAGGAAGAAATTTCATAATTAATGAAGCACGAAAATCAGAGGTACACGAATAAATAACACATTACAGACAAAAGTAATCAACTACTGTGAGGAAATCCTGTACAGAATAAAAGTAATGTGTCACAAGGTAATCCTTTATCTTCAATTTGAATACTTGCAATTTATCAATCATTTTTTTTCAGTAGTATTGGAAGCATATTGAATATGAAATCTGTTGAGTAGTGCTCATCGTTCTGTCAACGATTAAGGAAAGGTTATCAAAGAATGCATTGCTTTTCCGTCTAGTGTTCACCGAATGAATATTGCAATCCCATCTTGAATGAATCAGTATCGTCAACAATAAATCATGGACAATTTAAAGAATTTTTCGTTGAAATGTAGGGTGAGTATGTAGACATTCTGCTGCGTGACAAGATACGTTTGGTGTCGTGAGGAAACGTTTTGAAATGTTTCACTTCCTTACTAACAACAACTGAAGCATTTCTCTTCAGAGGGTTTTTACTTTCCGGAACCTACGAATAATGAGTGGACACAAAAATTTTATCTCAAGGTAAACTTTACGTCTTATCGAAATTAGCTTAATAATAAACTAAATTAGTAAGGAAACAACTTTTTGGTTTTAGAAGAAGTTATTTTATTCAAAAACAAAAGTCTCCTTTCGCACTAGATCTTGAAAGAGAAACATTGACTTACTTGTGAAGACTGCTGAAACATCACCAAGAAAATAGCACTGATATTGGCATTTGTGATTGCAAAACAATGCTTTTAAATACGAGTAAAGCATTTCTCGATAGATTTCCGGAATTCAGAAAGTGCAAAACGACGTTACGTTTTATTAAAAAAAATTATAAATGGTGCTGTAACAGAACTGATAATTTTCCTCTTTAGTATTGACATAAGGAACTTTGGAATGTAATTGCTCGATTCTAAAACAAAGAACTATAGAGTCAGAAATTTGAACGTCATTGTGCTGATGTATAAATGTTGGAGGAAAACGAATATCAGTTCACAGCAGAACGGTGCACTTCAAAAGGCCTAGAGAAGAAAGATATGTTGAACGTTAACACCCGGAATAGAATTCAGCTGAAATAATTGTGTTCGCCTCTCGTTCCTTATTCGGGTCTACATACTAATGTGAACTATATTTTTCACGCACGTAACCTCATCAACAACATTGGTGAGAACGTGGAATGGTGCCTAAAATTAAAAGCAACATATAAACTTAACGTACCTAAGCATTCGAAGGAGATGGAAGGCCATTGTTCTCTACAGTGTTTGTCAGTCACTGACATGATTTAATTTTATGCATACCTTACAACTTAATTTTATCAACAAATAATACAATTATCTACACTAGTATGTATCGACAAGTTGTAATTTAACGTCGTTACCAAAAATTTCGAAAAGTGCTTGACCGAGTTATTTCATATTTTAGACAACATTCTAACAAACGTTTGGACGGACGAAGGCTACATATTTTTGTACATATGTTATGAAAGAACATATGCAGTATGTAGATGGCAAAAGGTTGTTAAGAAAAATCTCGAACAGATCTTGTCGAATTTGCTTCAGTTTTTTGTGTGATAAACTAATAAGCTTTCGGACGGACATAGGCTACACATTGTTGGTAAAAAATCTCGAAACGTCCTGACCAATTAATTTCCTACCCTTACTTGATATTCTAATAAACGTACAGACCAACATAGGCTACATACCTTTTTAATATATAGGGTAAATAAATATATATGTAATATGTAAATGGGAAACGTTGTTAACAAAAATCACGAAATGTCCGTAACCAGTTTATTTCAGATTTTCGCACGATGCTCTAATAGATAGACATTGGCTGTTTATTTTTGAATATAAACAAATATTTGATATAAGAGGGAGTAAGTTGTTAACAAAAATTTCGAAAAGTTCTTGACCGTCTTACTTCAGATAATTATACGATAGTCTAGTAACAAGTAGTGAGACATGGACTATCTATTTTTTAAACTGCGACGTACGGATGTTCCGTTAAAATTGACTGCGAGAAAGAAAACACTGTGCTGTGACAACGTACGGTTTCGTTTTCTTTCTACATAACAAGTCCCTTGAACCGTCAGGCAGACTGTTTCTTCCACATATATTCTTTGCTCATATATATATAATTTTAAGCAAAAATTGTATGCACAACAGTGTGCTGTTTTCTTTACTTTGCAAGAACCATTTGTAAGAGGAAAGATGAAAGTTGTATTTGTGGTTTAGAATGTTTGGTGTGATTAGAATACCATTGCGGAATCTGAATCACGGCTTTGCAGTCCTGCCCACTCACAGATTAAAAATTTGATAAATAATGTCATTGAAGCTACTGCCCTTACAGATCCAGCAGCTGGAAAGGTCTCTCCTGTACCAATTATATTAGTGATCCCAGCAGACTTACACATTCACTTAGGTGATTTTCTTTCCAAATCGAAGTCTCGTTTGCAATAACATTAAACAAGGCAACATTAAACAAGGCTCAAACTGACAGACCGAAGGGAAGAAGAAATGAATAGAGAGGGGGAGCGGAGAAAAAATGGACAGAGAAGCGGTGGAGGATATCAACAGAGAAAGAGATGGATGAGGAGTAGATGGTGACGGTTTGGGGTGGGGAGGGCGAGAGAAGGAGATGGAAAAAGAGAGGGGCAGGGGAGATTGACAGAGAGAGTGGGAGGAGGTGATTAAAGATGTATACAATTACTATACTTATTTAATAATTACGAAGCATTTCTGGGTTCGCTAGATAGTATATCAAATTTTATTCAACGTACCTGTACTTTAAGTAAGACTTAAAACTTTACTTAAAATTTATTAAGTTAATTTTAGGGTACGTTGTATGGTGAAAGAAGATGTAGTGTCGAATACTAACAAAGCTATGATAAGGCAGTATTCTTTGTATATACAGAAGGGCTAAACGAAAGAAGTTGGAGGAAGTAGAGGGGATATAAAAAATGGATTATTTTTCAACAGCTATATACTCAGCCCTTCAAATTACTCTCAATTACAACTAAGACATTTGCCCCACTGCTGCCCCCACTGTTTGAAACGATTTTGTAGTCGCCTTTAGAAATGACTGACAGTTCCTCTCTCGTTTTTTTCTGACTTCTTCAATGTTGTCATATCGGTGTGGTTTTATACCACTTTCCATGCGCGGAACTAAGAGAAAGTCGCACGGAGCCAGGTCAATCGAATAGGTCGCATGGGGCAGCGGAACCATGCCATAAGTAGCCATAAACTGGCTAACAGAGATGGTTGTATGTGCAGGTGCGTTGTCGTGGTGAAAGAACCAGTCTCCTGTCTGCCACAAGTAGGGTCTTCTTTGCCGAATACCGTTGTCCATCCAATCTTCTGAAAACTTCGAAATAAAAGGTTTGATTGACCGTCTAACGTGAGGGGGTGGGGGGGGGGGGGTGGAAGAAACTCTTAATGGACTACGCACTTGGCAACAAAAAAGCAAATCAGTATATTTTTGATGTTTTGAGTTGACATGAAGACCTTTTTTCTGAGCCATAACCATAGCACCATGACTCATCACCAGTAATTACCTTTGACAGAAAATCTGAAACTGTTGTTTCAAAGCACTTTCCTTTTTGATTGTCAGTCAGAACCCGAGGAAAAAACTTCGCAGCTACGCTTTTCATTCCGAAATCCTCCGTTAAAATTCGCTGAACCGAGCTGACACTTGATCAGTTGTCTGTAGACGATCTGTGAGCACAAGTTCTCGAATTTTGCAATATTTTAGCCTATTCGGGCAGTTGATGGACATCCAGAACGAGGTTTGTCATCAATCGACATGTTGCCATTTTTAAATTGAGGAAACCACTCGTACACTTAAGTTTTTCTCACAGCGTCATTTTGGTGAGCTGTTTTCAGCACTAAAACAATTTCCGCGGTATTTTTACCGAGTAGAAAACAAAATTTCACAGCTGCACATTGTTCACTTAATCTTTCCATCATAAAAAACGAAACAAGAACAAAACAGCGCTAGGAAGACCGGTCACTCGACAACACAGGCGGAACGCAACTGGTAATAAGTTGCGCTATACATGCATAGCGGCATAAATGCGTACTATACAAGTTCTGAGTGGATTGGAGACATCAGTCAGATTGAGGACATCTTTTTAACAAAGTACCCTAATTATGTTAGTATGCACCTACCTGCATAGTTTAAGCTTACAAAATTTGTCTCTAAAGACAAATTTCAGTCGTTGTACTGTTGATATTTAGCTCTGTTGACTATTGGGTTAACCGTCCACATCCCGTGTATTTTCACAAAGTCTCCGAAGTGGAGTTTGAAGGTGTGTGATAGTGTCTTCTACTCGGCAATGAAAATTCCGGAGCGTCACTGTTGCAACAAGATGTGGACTGAAATCTTGTAGAACAGAACTAACAGCAATGCATGACATGTAGACTTTTCAATCAATAGATAGGTCAGGGACATATTAAGTGACTTCATGTGCAGTTCTGCGATGTCCCGAAAAGTGTTCTGTGGGGTCCAGAAAAGCCATTTTACAAATACTAAGAGATGTGAAAACGATTATGGACAGTGGCGTCTATATTAGGTCTTTCCGGAGGTCACCACAATATAGAAAGAAATAAAAGTCTATGTTAAACTAATGCATAAAGAACGACTAGTTGCAAAAATGTATTGCTGTCGCTGTTAGAGAGTAAACAGAAAACTAATGTGGTTAGTTGAAGACAAGTAGTAACAGACTACCGAGTTATAACGTATTCCATGTGCGTTCCCTGTAAGTAGATACTCAAAATGGATTGAGAAATACGTAAAAATGAAATTTAAAGCCGCTTTGATACCGCATTAAGTTGATTAGCGATTACCGTATGCCACTCAAGGCTTCGCCGCTATACTCTACTCTCTTAGTTTTACTCGAACAAATCAAGAAAAAACATGTCTCAGACTCAAGATCGTTGCGGTTACCAACTGCACTGGACTATCATTTCTACCAACATAAGAAAGTGAAACGCAGGGAGAGTGCCTCCGATTGGGCCAAATGCTGATGCATGTCCAGAAAACTATCAAATGAAATATTGATTTTCAATTGATGAACTTTTTGTGCCAATAACCCAGAAGCTTTTTCAGTTAAAAGAAATAGTAGAGCAATTTCATTTTATCAAGTCCTGATAGGGCAACCATCATTCTGAGCACATTCCGGCTTTACATTGTGCAACTGTTATTTCAATCAGATAGTTCAAATGGCTCTGAGCACTATGGGACTTAACTTCTGAGGTCATCAGTCCCCTAGAACTTGAACTACTTAAACCTAATTAACCTAAGGACATCACATACATCCATGCCCAAGGCAGGATTCGAACCTGCGACCGTAGTGGTCGCACGGTTCCAAACTGTAGCGCCTAGAACCGCTCGTCCACCGCAGCCGGCAGGAATACAGAAATACAAGTCTCTGAGAAATGAAATAAATAGGAGGTACAGAGAAGCTAAGACGAAATGGCTCCATGAAAAACGTGGAATAATCGAAAAAGAAATGGATTTAGGAAGGACTGACTCAGGAAATAGGAGAGTGAAAACAACCTTCAGTGAAATTAAAGGCAAGTGTGGTAACATTAAGAATGCATCGGAAATTCCTATGTTAAAAACAGAGGAGAGAGCGGATAGGTACACTGAATGCTTCTATGAGGGATAAGTTTGTCTGACGTAGTGCCTAGAACCGCTATATTTCCAAAATTAAAATACGTAATACCTAAATATAACATAACTTCCACGTTGTTAAATTTGAAAATTTCCCGGCGAATCAACTGGTCAAAAAGATTTAGGGTTTGCAGCAACTTCCACGTTGTTCAAAAACTCTGCTGAGGAGCACGGTCACAATAAAAATTAAGGCAATAATGTAATTAACGCAGTAGCTGCAGTAGAAAAAGAAAACTATTTTTCATTCGAAGTTGTACTAGGATGAAGAGAAAATAGTTTATTAAACGACGGTTTCAAAAGCAACAGACTGCAATGGAAACCCATAGTCCATGTAATTCGCTACTTGTGACGGACAGTTCAATTAACTCTTGTCGGTTACAACACAAGGGCAATCATACACGTCGCTTAAATGGTAGAATTCGAGGAAACATGGGACTGTTGAGGAGCTATTCGCACATTTGTTCCAACATCACTGTAATGAACCGAGGTCACATGAAAGTGACATCGCACAATAGAAAGTACTGTCAACATTGTTTTTGTACTTGTATAATGATAGCTAATTACTAGCAAATGTATTGTAGTATTCAATCTGGAGGTAGACTTTCAGAATCTTTGTGGAGTTAAAAAGTGCCAGTAGTTTTAGCGACTTGCAAAACCCGGTAGCATTACTTGATGGAGAAATATATCCATGGTAGAGGCAGGTGATTATTCAGATTTGCCACAACTTCGAAATATACAAAAGTCTTCATTGGACCATTTTTATTAAGCACTACAAGTTTCAAAATCTCATCATCATCAGACTGAAGCTGTGGAATAAAGTGCACAAGAAAATCAACGATGGCAAATATGCACATAATAACAAAAGTATGCATCTTAATATTCCATATACAGATATTTCCGTTAGTATTGCACATATATTTAAATCAATCTATCAATCTTTGGAACAAAACTCACGTTAATTGAGCACATAGACTGAATATATCACAGATCTCGTCTCATATAGGCGTATTTGACAGTGAGGTTGTCTGGTCGACGAGAACCAGTGACAAATTGAGTGTTTGCGATTAAGCTATCAAAGAAGTAAACGAAGGCTAGTAAGTAGGTGGCGCTAGCACCATTGCGATTAACTTCATGTCAGAACCTTTTGAACACCTTGACAAAGATACATTTAATCTACTTCTGTGGAGGAGAAACTCATACACTGACAGCATGAAATGTGCGTCGTTAGGTAGCATCATGAATAACGTTACAGAGATAGTCGTTAGTCAATAATCAAAACAGAAGACATATTTGAAAACAATAACTGGTATGGTAAAATATAAACATAAAACCGATGTAGATAAGAAATAAAATATAAGCTGTGAAAGAATAAGTTCGCGCCCATCACTAAATAAAATATTACTTAAGTATCGCCAAACGTTGTTCTTCCAAGTTGACATCGCCACATGTAGTCATATTATAACAGAAGAACATATAATAAATTATATACAGGAGAATTATTTAGGTGAGCCTAGATTAGTGGCAACAACTTGAAATAATATGGAACTATTTTGCAACAAAAGGGATTTTTGTGGTTTTAATGACTTAGTATAGACCGTAACAGTTTGGCTGTCATCAGTTCACAACCATCACAAAATGAAATGTTACATGAGTATGTCCAGTTGTAGTCATATTACAATAGTCGTACAAATAATGGATTGCACACAATACAATCATTTAGGTACGCCTAGATGACTAGCGACAGTTTGAAGTAAAATAGAAACTAATATCACAATTTTTAATTTTTATCCTTATTTATATTAAAAAACCGATGTGTAACGTCTCAGCTTGAAGAAGATACGTGAGGACATCCAAAAATCGTCGTAGCGTGTTGTTGTTGTTGAGGATGTAGAGTTAGGATGATTAGTTGACAAAAACTGATGCCTAGGCAATCGTAATGCTGAAATATTGGTCATGTTATTTCGGAGTTAATGGATTCCGTTTGGACGCGTAGTTGTACGGAATGCAGTGTGAACGTGTATAACAGTATGGAAATGTAGAACTATGTATAACAAAATGAGCTCTTGAAATGGTAGCTAAATCCAGACATTCAACTTTCGTAAATTTAATCACAACGTAATGTACATGTATCGTAGAAATATTCAGTATGCGATCAAGCCCTTTCTCTATTTCAAAGTTGTGCCATAAACAGGTAAGGCAGCAACGTAGAGATTCTTATCCTAATATCCTGATTAAATCTCAAACCAAATTTTGCGCCTCTTATAATGACAGTATGCGATAATGTTGATAATAGTACTTTCGTCTGAAGCGAAACTTTAATTTTTAATTTTTAGAGACAAAGAAGGCACGTGCAGAAAACCATTTCTCTACGTGTGCCACGAACAAGCTAAACACGCCGTTACACCTTCCATCCATCTGCATGAAACAGTTGTCCGTAAGACACAACATTTTCAAGTGATCTATTTACTTATAGAATCCGGCCCCTTAGGGTGAGGAGAACCAGTTACGTCGTGGTCGAGTTCAGTGAACTCTTTCATATCGTGCGATATCGCAGCGGCTATGTTGTTCAAAAGTACGACGCAATGTTCCTTCAGACATGCATGCATGTCCGAAGTGACTGACACTGCTGCGACGAAAGCTGTTATGAAATACAATAAATGTATTCACAGCTACGAACATGTACAACCTTCAGCTGTAAAATGGAATGACGACATCAAGATTTGTGCCCGACGGGGACTCGAACTCGGCTTTCCCGCTTCTCGCGAGATGTTGCCTTACCATTCTTTTTATTACCTATTATTATTTTTGTCTTCATTTTGATCTTTGTTGTTCTCGACATTTGGTGTGGGCGGATATCACATGACATCTGCTCCAATTGACCTTTGAATATTTCCAGCTCTCTGGCCGAAACGCTGAGCTACCCCGCTGGCAACATTTGGCTATCCCAGTACGACTCACGGCCAGATCCATCCTTACATATGTCGTCAGCCATGTGTCTACGAGCTGTACTCGTACATACATTATGTATTTTCCGGTACAGGGGAGACATTTTAATTAATATATATCACTTTATCAAACCAACAGCTCAATTCATGGAATCAATACTAGAAACAAGAATAATCTTCACAATGATTTAAAGTCACTTAGTCGAAGTAGAGAGGATATAAAATGTAGACTGGCAATGGCAAGGAAAGCATTTCTGAAGAAGAGAAATTTGTTAATATCGAGTATAGGTTTAAGTGTCAGGAAGTCGTTTCTGGAAGTATTTGTACGGAGTGTAGCCATGTATGGAAGTGAAACGTGGAGGATAAATAGTTTGGACAAGAAGAGAATAGAAACTTTCGAAATGTGGTGCTACAGAATAATGCTGAAGATTAGATGGGTAGATCACATAACTAATGAGGAAGTATTGAATAGGATTGGGGAGAAGAGAAGTTTGTGGCACAACTTGACTAGAAGAAGTGATCGGTTGGTAGGACATGTTCTGAGGCATCAAGGGATCACCAGTTTAGTATTGGAGGGCAGCGTGGAGGGTAAAAATCGTAGAGGGAGACCAAGAGATGAATACACCAAGCAGATTCAGAAGGATGTAGGTTGCAGTAGGTACTGGGAGATGAAGAAGCTTGCACAGGATAGAGCAGCATTGAGAGCTGCATCAAACCAGTCTCAGGACTGAAGCCAACAACAACAACAACAACAACAACAATAACAACAGTGTTGTACAAAAAGGTGTGCATTATTCAGGACCACACTTTTTCAATAAGGTGCCAGCACCCATAAAAAGCGTAATAACCAATGAAATTCAGTTTAAGAGAAGCCTAAAGGATTTATTGGTGGCCAACTCCTTCTACTCCGTTGATGAATTTCTCAGTAGAACCAACTGATTTGCACAGTATAGCTTCTGCACAATTTCAGTGCAGTAATATGTTCATTGTAAATAAGTGTATGTGTGTGTGTGTGTGTGTGTGTGTGTGTGTGTGTGTGTGTGTGTGTGTGTGTGTGTAAGTACAGTCTAACTTCTGCACCATTTCAGTGCAGCAATGTGTTCATTGTAAATGAGTATTATAGCAGTTGTATTAGACGTTTATTACGTAATAAATAAATAAAAACCTTTTTTATTTTAAACTCAGTGCATTAGTGTTTGTAAATTGGTTCTTTCATACAGTGTTCATTAAAAAAATGACGATCATTCCACTTGGGACCTGTGGAATGGTACGTTAGCTCATTTGTTTGAGTTGTAAATATTTGTCATGTATTATTGTTTTTCTGACATGTTCTACATCCTTGAGGACCTCCTCACTACGGATCAATTCGCATGAACGTAAATCTAATCTAATCTAATCTAATCTGAAAGTCGCTTCAGACGAACGATGCAATGACCCTTCGAACATGCATGTGGAGGCAGGCGATTTCGTCCTGTAGCACCATAATGCCCGCTCGCACACTGCCAATCGGACGAAGGCTAGGTCTACGTGATTTCGCTGGGAAACACTGCAACATCGTCCTTAGAGCCCAGATCTTTCAGCGTGTGATTTTCACTTCTTTGGTGACCTACAGAAGAACATATTTCGGCGTCAGTTTCAATCGGATGAAGAAGTGCAAGATCGGGAGCGGTTTTGGATTCGTCAGCGGCCAACAGCGTTCTACGAAACAGGAACTGATCGTTTCGTCTCCCAGCGAGATACATATCTTAATGTGGTATTTACTTTTGAACGGAACCATTATATGGCCCCATTGTAGTGGGTATTCGGTTTTCATTCGACTGCCCCTCATATACAGATCAAAATAGCCTCCTTCGTGCCAAACAGTAAGGATTCCGAAAACATCAGTCATGCAAAACCCAACGCGTGCTTTTGCCGTATGACATATCATGGACACATAACGCATCATGTACCATTTCTTGACTTTCAAAAAGCCTTATATTCACCATCAGTACCATTACTATGTGCTACATCGTTATATATTCGTTTGACTTCTCCAGGCTGTCCTTGCCAACGGTAAATTAAGCATCTTTCCACTCGATACTAAACAAATTAAGATCGCTCCTACAGTTATCGTGTGATCAATGTTTTTTTCCCAGAATGCTTGTTAGCGCTGTCTTTGAATAAGCATATGAGCGACTTTTCTGGTCTGGTGGCCCTTAGAAACATCCCATTGCTGACGTATGTTCGCTGACACTCGTTACTATTGCCCGTTTGAATTCATAATCTGTTTCATGTTCAGCATCACTGGACTTAACATTTCCTCTTGTTTCTACAATCAGAGTACTTCTTAGGAAGTCTGAGCCGTATTTCTATTGTACAGGGTGATTCTGGAGGAATGTCATATAATTTATGAGGTGATTCTACACTTGAAAATAAACCGAAAAAATCCTATGAACGTGTGTCCGATTTTTGATCGTTACGGAACTGGAGCGGGTCGAAGACTGCACACATCCATGAATAGATATGAAGAGAAGTTTGAATATTACTTGCCGAAATGCTGTGTAGACACTGCGGTGGGCAGAATAATGGTGTGACAGATGGTGGTGGACAGAATAGTGGTGGGACGGGTGACAGTTCCATCCTACAAGAGGTGATCGGGATCTCCAACAGATGCAGCACTGTGAAGTCGCACCGAGGCAACAGATGCAAGTGTGCCAGGTGTGCAATCATGGATTGCCATATGCGTCTCGTGCTTGACTGTTGTCTAATTGACCAAGTCCATCGTGTCTGTGAACATCAACATCCCGCGGATGTTCACCCACGCACAGTATGTGGACACGTTGTTTGTGTATGGGTCTCTAATGGCAGTGCCCGTGCAGCTGTGACAGAATGCCATAGACGTTTCCCTGATCGACGAACATTCTGTACCAGAGTATTTTCCAGGGTTTTTCAAACACTGCGTGAATCCGGAACGTTACCCAATGCACATTTAACGTCAGAACCTGAGGCCGTCCAGTCACTCATGAAAGGGACGACGTTACTGCTATGGTACAACGGAGTCCTCCCACCAATACACAGCGCACTAGCCATCACCCCGATATTCCACAACCGTGAGCGTGGCGTACGTCACACTACGAGGGCTTTTACCCATTCTATGTGCAGCCCGTGCAACATCTACATCCAGGTGACTCAGTAAGCAGACAACAATTTTGTGAATGGTTGGCTATACACAGAGACATCGTGCAATAAACTGTATTTACAGATGAGGCTAAATTTACAGACAATTTAATGTGGGGGCTGTTACGTCGCCATTTGTTTTAATTTATTTGCATGAATTTTTCTTTTGTTAGAGCATGATTCTTTCTCTCAGGGATATTATCTTTTCTCATCACTTTTACTTACGTGCATAAGTAAATATGAAACGGGTTCTTGAAGGGCCGCTGTTATTCATGCACAAACTTTAGATTTTGAACGTGATGAAAAATATAGTTGCCGTTAACTGAATTTAATGCAATTTTGTTAATTTCTATTTATTGATTGCAAAGCAAGGGTCGAGAGAATTTCGATTGTTGCCGTGGAGAGGCCAAGATAAACTCATGAAATCTGTATAATTTAAAAAATGAACTTTAACGTAAACTAATTACCTGTTGCAAATTTAAAAAGGTTCTTACAACGAAATCTCTCGCGTTTACAGTTACTGTTAACACTTTGAAAAATAAATTAATACTTCGGCGCGTAATGGCCCACCAGAGGCTGCATCGGAAGATGAGCATCCCGCAGAGCAAATTACTGAAAAAATGCTTATTAAAAATAATTAGCCGCTGCGACCATTTGAGGTGACAACTATCACAAAGAAATTCATTTTGTGATAACAATAATTAGTTTGTTTTAGCAGAATACCAAATAACTTACATAAAATATGTGTAGCCGCTCAAGGGCTGCCTTCTGTACCGCGAAACAAAACAGTGTGCGTGCCATAAAGTACGTCCTTCCTCCTCGACCGTACATTCGCGCCTCTTTTTACGATCCTTTTTTATTTTCATAGACATGTTTTAAATAAAGATTCTGTTTTTAAATTATCGCTGCATATCAATTGTTTCAAGAACATTAACTGTATCTTTTATACTAATTCTATTCATAAAATAAAAATACATAAAATACAAATAATTTTTGGTTCACCCGTAACAATATTGTTCACTGTTTACAACCGATAAAAATGTCAACATTTATGTGACGTACCGTCACAGGGTGGCGTAACTTAGTTATATCTTTTTTTAATTTGTATAAGTAATGGTAATTCTACGAAAATGTATGGAGAGTGTTGCGGACCAAACAGCTGCTATTTTTCCGTCCGCAGCTCGTGGTCGTGCGGTTGAGTTCTCGCTTCCCACGCCCGGGTTCCCGGGTTCGATACCCGGCGGGGTCAGGGATTTTCTCTGCCTCGTGATGACTGGGTGTTGTGTGATGTCCTTAGGTTAGTTAGGTTTAAGTAGCTCTAAGTTCTAGGGGACTGATGACCATGGATGTTAAGTCCCATAGTGCTCAGAGCCATTTGAACCATTTTTTTTTTTGCTATTTTTCCGTTCACCTATAAAACAAAAACTCTCATTAACGTCCGCTTTACCTTGTTTCTTCTTAAAAGCAGCAGCTCCGGAATTTCCTTGTGCGTCATTTCGCTTACTAGATGCATAAATTTCTTCTCACCGTGTCACGTCAATAAGCCATCGCTTTGTGATATAAAATTTTCGTATTAGGAATCTTAATAGACTTAGTTTCATGTACATCTACATTGATACTCCGCAAGCCACCCAACGGTGTGTGGCGGAGGGCACTTTACGTGCCACTGTCATTACCTCTTACAAAATAAAACCACACTCCACCTTGTAATAAACACTATGGTAAATAGTTTTTGATACATTACACTTTTTCCTTCACACAAAGGATAGAGCGTCTCCACAAAACATCCTGCGATGGGGGCATCCGGAACAGGAGAAGTGATTAATAAAAGAAAACTTCTAACAAATGAACATTAAAACAAAATTGAATTTCCTGAGATAACATTAAGTCTATACCACATGCTGTATAATCGTGTTAGATATATTTTCCTAAAGCAGGCCGCTATGAACGAGCGGTTCTAGGCGCTTCAGTCCGGAACCGAGCGCGTGCTACGTTCTCAGGTCAGAATCCTGCCTCGGGCATGGATGTCTGTGATGTCATTAGGCTAGTTAGGTTTAAGTAGTTCTAAGTCTAGGGGGTTGATGACCTCAGATGTTAAGTCCCTTAGCGCTTAGAGCCATTTTAATTTGACTTTTATCTTCCTATAAATCATGAGAAAGAGACAGACAACCAGTTTAAGAAATTACTGTCATTCAGGTATCCCAGTTTAGGTAGATTACAAATTGTGTCACGAACACCCGTAATTCTCATACGTGGGCGATGAAGAACCCACATGACAGTCGGGAAACAAAATTGCAAGTTAGGTTCTCAGTGTACGTTTTGTATGGTATGACTAATAACTTGGAGACAGGGCCTGCGTTCTTCCCAAATCGCATGACAGCCACAAATACATTTCCTGATAGAAGACATACCTGCACTTTTCGAAGACGTGACATTAGAGCAACAACGGCAAACGTACCTGCAACATGATGGCTCGCCGGTTCACTGTACCAGACAAGTATCCCAGGAACTGAATAACACATTTCCTTAACGATCGATTGGCCATGGCGGACCCATTAATTAACCTGTCAGATCAGGTGATCTAACCCACTAGCCCGCCCGGCCAGCCGCGCGGTCTAACGCGCTGCTTCCAGAGCGGGAAGGCATACAGGTCCCCGGCACGAATGCCCTCGGCGAATTAGTGTCGAGGTCCGGTGTGCCGGCCAGCCTTTGGATGGTTTTTAAGGCGGTTTTCCATCTACCTCGGCGAATGCGGGCTGGTTTCCCTTATTCCATCTCAGTTACATTGTGTCGGCAATTGCTGCGCTAACACCGTTTCCACGTACACACACACTGTCATTACTCTAGCATGCGAACATTTGAGGTTACACTCGTCTGGTATTAGACGTTCCAGGTGGGAGGGGGGGGGGGGGGAATCCACTGGTGGCAGAACCGCACAACAGCCATGGGATGGGTTCGGTGTGGAGCGGCGGTGGGGTCGGTGGACTGCTGTGGCCTGTTGTGGGATTGTGTACCACTGAGACTACGGCGTGATGAATCTTCTCCGTGGTTTTTAGGTCCCCAGTTTAATGCAATACAATATAACCCCACAAGACTTCTGTTTACAGAGCTGAGTAATGGGGTATATGTACACTACAAACGTAGATACACGTGAACAACTTGTCGCTCTCATCACCGACGCTGTTCCCCGCATTAAAACCCGCCGAAATAATGTTCGATGTGCATCACAAAACACTCTCGAACGAGTTGACAAGTGCACTGAGATGGGCGGGAAACTTTTTGTACACCTCTTGTAGGATGGATCGGTCAGCCGTTCCATCATTATTCAGTCCACTACAGCGCCGACACAGCATTTCGGTAAGTAATATCCACACTTGTTTTCGTAATCATTCATGGATGTGTGTAGTCTTCAACCAGCTCCAGTTCTGTAATGACTGAACATCAGATAGAGCAACAACGGCAAACGTACCTGCAACATGATGGCTCGCCGGTTCACTGTACCAGACAAGTATCCCAGGAACTGAATAACACATTTCCTTAACGATCGATTGGCCATGGCGGACCCATTAATTAACCTGTCAGATCAGGTGATCTAACCCACTAGCCCGCCCGGCCAGCCGCGCGGTCTAACGCGCTGCTTCCAGAGCGGGAAGGCATGGGTCCGCCATGGCCAATCGATCGTTAAGGAAATGTGTTATTCAGTTCCTGGGATACTTGTCTGGTACAGTGAACCGGCGAGCCATCATGTTGCAGGTACATTTGCCGTTGTTGCTCTATCTGATGTTCAGTCATTACAGAACTGGAGCTGGTTGAAGACTACACACATCCATGAATGATTACGAAAACAAGTGTGGATATTACTTACCGAAATGCTGTGTCGGCGCTGTAGTGGACTGAATAATGATGGAACGGCTGACCGATCCATCCTACAAGAGGTGTACAAAAATGTGACAATTTCATGGGACTTTTTCGGTATATTTAGCATTTAGAATCACCTTACATATTATCTGACGTTGCTCCTGAATGACCCTATATGTTCTACGTGTTGTCGACAATTTCTCTACTTCCTACGCCAGGTCACAAACAGCTCTCATTTCCTAATACATATGTACCTATGAATATTTAATATTTGAGGAGCGAGTAGTGCGGTTTTTTTGCTATTGATATCAATCATGGTGGGCTCTGGTCTGGGCTCTCAAGCGTTTTGCAGAGCCATACGCACTTTGCCACCGGTAATTCCGATTCCATTGTTTAGAGAGCTTATGGCGTAGACGCGGTAACTTCTACTTGTCCCCCGTTACAAACAAAAAAGTTTAATGGAATTTTGTGTGTCTCTATAGAGTGGTCCCAAAGTATACAGCAACATTCGGCTTAACGATATATCTGCTAGCAACATACGTTGACCAATTCTTTATAAACCGACTTGCCCAGTCTCAAGTGCCAGCCCGATACCGCCACGCAGTACCACAGCTCAGTTCAAATGGTTCAAATGGCTCTGAGCACTATGGGACTTAACATCTGAGGTCATAAGTCCCCTAGAACTTAGAACTTCTTAAACCTAACTACCCTAAGGACATCACACACATCCATGCCCAAGGCAGGATTCGAACCTGCGACCGTAGCAGTCGCGCGGTTCCGGACTGAAGCGCCTAGAACCGCTCCACAGCTCAGTCTCTGCAGGAATACTGTTATTCTTCGTGTTTTCTTCTCCCCGTCAATGCACATGGTCATATAGTTCAACCAACTATCGCAGTAGAATTATCTGGAACGATTTTATAATGATCCAATGGACACAAAAAATGCACTTTAGACAATATTTTGTTCACAATGAGAAACAAATTGGAATACTCTCACTGCACAAAATAAAGTTTCCCCTTTAAAACAACACATTGGTCACTCTGGAGCGCATTCGAAATATAGAACTGGTAACAAGCGGTATGTGACCCTCCAGCGCTGACGTAACTTGTGAAAGTGAAATTGCGTGTATACGCCAAGCGGATGCAATCAGCGCAGTGAGATGGGTCGATGACTAGATGTGACCACTTACTGAGCCAACAGACTCTGACCAGGCTTCACAGCGGACCGTCACATGGGCCAGCTAGCTGCCTGTGAAACTCCACAGCCGGGCCGGTTGCTGAAGCTTCGTGGTACAAGACCTCAGCAGACTGCCAGAGAAGCGAGTTGAATTACCTCACGCTTTGCCCTGACACTGCACTTCCTCCCTATGTAACCGGTCATAACAATGCTGGGCAGATCAACCATAAATAGCGGCAGTCCGGATCTTGCTCTATGTTGTCTTTCCCTGCTACCAACCACGAACCATCCACTGGCCTGAAGTGAGTTACCCAGCCGTGTTTATATCAAATCACCACTAATGCTAGTTGCTGGTCTGTGTGCTACTCCTAGGCGTCATGCTGACAGGTTTTGAGCTAGCACCATCCAGCTGGGGCCTCCTCCAGAGAGACATCAGCTGGCGTATGGGCATCTCCAGGGAGTATCTCCAGTTTGAAGATTGTGCACCAGCATACCTCGCTCCTGTCTCATTACAAAGCCGCCGTGTGTCATGTGTACATGTGCTCTGCTGTCGCAGACTTGTAGCTACCTGCTGATGAAGCTGTAGCCATTGACGGGTTCCCGGGTTCGACACAGCCGTCATTCCACTGTACCTCCACCAACGTCTAGTACATCCAGTCCTCGGCTTCCTGTACAGTGTCAGCCCCTAACGCAACGTCACGGGACCACTGCACTGCTCTGGTCTGCTGAGCGGCACAGATACTGCCGACGTAGCAACAATGCTCCCCGCTGCCGAGGATAGTAGGGTCTGTGCCTGACCACACCGTCGGATTGCCGCCATCAGCTGTTGAATGATAGTCTTGATTAATGAAGATTTTAATTGCTCTGGAAACATGTCTGTTTTTACGACTGCCAGGGAATTGGTGGTACACATCCTATATTCTACATGACATACTGAATCAACCATCCTGACATAATACAGTATCCGCCCCGCGTGACACTACTGCAGAAGTGCCAAAAGTGCTGCCAGCTATTACACTGGTGTCAGAGCCGCGCGGGGTAGCCGCGCGGTCTAGGGTGCCTTACTACGATTTACGCGGCTACCCCCCGTCGGGCTTGGGTGTGTGTGTTGTCCTTAGCGTAAGTTAGTTTAAATTAAATTAAGTAGTGTGTAAGCCGAGGGACCGATGACCTCAGCAGTTTGGACCCGTAGGAACTTACCACAAATTTCCAAAACTGCTGTCAGAAGAGCCAATGACATTGAGTAACGTCGAGAGTCTGCGTGCAGCTACATCATCACAGCGTGCTGTTCGGGTGGTAAAAATCTGTGGTCAGCTAGAATGGAGAATTAGGCTGAAAGCACGATTCGTGGCAGTGAATTCACTCTCTGATTTGAAGCTGTTTGGGAGAGAACATAAGAGAACCTTATACAGTATACGCCCAGTTAAGTGCACATGATGTAATTTTCTGCGGCATAGTGCCCTTTCGCTCAATTCTCGCGCGTGAGCTTTTTCATAATGTATCCCGCAGATCAGACTTTTTTTGCCGTATCTTTCTTCTGATTGGTTTGGTACAGCTCGCCATTAATTCCTCTTCTGTGCCAATCTCTTCATCTCAGAGTAGCACTTGCAGCACACGTTCTCAGTTATTCGCTGAATATATTCCAGTCTCTATTTTCCTCTATAGTTTTCAAAATTTCATGTTACATCGTCTTACGCTTTCTCTACATCGATAAATACTACGAGCGTGTGTCGACTTTTCTTCAGATTTGCTTCCGTTACGAAGCACAACGTGATCGAGCGTGGTGGCGCTGTGGTTAGCATACTGGAGTCACATTCGGGAGGACGACAGTTCAAACCCAAGTCCAGCCATCCAGATTTAAGTTTCCCCTGATGTCCCTAAATCTCTCCAGGAAAGTGCGAGGGTGGTTCCTTCGACATGACTCATCTGATTTCCTTCCTCATCCTTGACATCATCGGAGCTTGTGCTCTGTCTCCAATGATCTCGATGTCGATGGGACATTAAACCCAATTTTCTTTATTTATTGTTTCAAGCGTAACGCAAGGACTGCCACTCTGGAGCAACTATCTTTCCTAAAGTCAAACTGATCATCTAAAATTTCATCAATTTTCCTGTCCATTTTTCTGTGTGTTATTCTTGTCAGCAGCTTTGATGCAAGAGCTGTTAAGCTGATTGTGCGATAGTTCTCGCACTTACCTGCCCTTGATATTTCTGAAATGTGCGAATGATTTTTTCCTCGATTCTGATGATACGTTGCCAGTCTTATACATTCAGCAAACCAGCTTGAAAAATCGTTGGATTGACACATCCCAAACTATTTTAGAGCTTCCTATTGATTGTTATCTATAACTTCTACCTCATTTGATCTGAAATTTTCCAGAGATCTTTTAAATTCTGCTACTGGATCCCATAAGTCTCCAATTTTAGATCCTTGAACTTCTGTCCACACCTACACCTTTTTCTAATACCGCTGGCAGGTCGAGGGTAACTACCTATGCCGGAAGTTTTGGGTCGCCACTGATGATGAATTTTATTGGGTGTTAAGCAGTGGCCAGGTTCGAACTCGGTACCCAGGACGCTCTGATTACTTTTCATGAACGCTACCCTTAAAGCACGGCTGAAAGCCTCCTCAGTTTAGTAGGAAATGAGAAAACACATGCAAAGTATTATGAGGAGTTAAAAATGCTCAAATGCTTGAAGTGCTGGGGAAAGGTGAAAGTGATAGGGAGGTGTTGTTGAGTGGTAAGGTGCTGAAGCAGAATAAGTTGCTTCAAATTTAAACAAAGAACTTAATTTTAAAAAAGGCTTACAACCATAACACGTGCTTCCAGAATTTATAGACTTATTTTGCAAGGGATACAGAAGACATAATGCACAGAAAACTCAATCCAGCAAATTACAAACTGCCATATTAATTAACATTACCAGCCAGCTCTATTTTAATGAAAGAAAAGCAATTGGTGACAGAATTTAAACAACAAAACGTTTAACAGCAACTGCTAACAAGATTACGGCTACTGGCGGCAGAATTTAACAAAATGAAATCAAGCACCAAATTGCCACCAGATTAACTATTACAATTTATAGCAAACAACAGAGAACAGTTGGTGGTCGAATTTAAAAGAATAGTCAATGCAAAAAGTAAAGGACCAAGTGCCCACAACATTTAATATTTTATTTAACAGAAAACAACAGGAGGCAGACTTTAAAAAAATAATCGAACGATTTAAAAAAAACTGTCAACCAACAATTATTTGAAAGGAAGAAAACTCTGGCAAAAATGTAATTTACTTTAAAAAAGACAATTAAACTAAGCGATAAATCTTATTGAGAGCAGTTCCCCGTAATACCGGAAAAAATGTTTACTACTACCGGCCCAGTACGGCCTTTTTTACTTAATGAAATGCAAACCGTACAAACTTTCAGTCAGACAATACCAAATTCCGTCTTTAACATTGGCACAGTCAGATGATAACAGAACCAAAACCAGAACACAAGTTTGACTTAGGATCTCTAGATTAATCGGCTAACCAGGCTAACTAGAATCTTAATTTAGCTCCCTTGTGCTGCTTATGGATAACAAAGGTATTAGAGGCAAGTAATCACACTGTTTCAGTAGAAGCATAGCTAATTGTAAGCTGGCCACGGTTACGGTGTCAGTCAATACACAAAATGAAGGGACGGAATTACGGATCTCCTTCCTGTAAAATACGAGACGCTGATCAAAATAAAATTAGTACCAATCTGTGCACAGAATAGATCAGTTTGAGATTAAAAGACCTCTCACCCACACAAACTACAGCAGTATGTAAGGCCCTAACGATAACGTCACAGGCGTGAGTTAAATTATATGCGGTTTAGCCATTTATCCAGTGCCCACACTTAACACAATCCGACTCGGTCTAGTGCCTCCACTGAAGTCCTAAGTTTGATAACAAACAATCGGTATAAAAGCACATGATAGCTGCAGTGACGTAACTAGTTCACTGACTTCAGTGTGGGTCTAACACGTTTACTGGTAACCGAGACGACGAGTCCAAAGACGGACAGATCAACAAACGAAGTAACAATCGTAAAGCAAAATGCTCACTGTACTTCCTGAGGATCGTTGTGGGAATCAACAGCAGTCCCATGCTGCTAGCAATCCGATACTTTCGCCATCCAGCTGTCGTTTAGGAAGAGTATTCCACGGCAGCCCTTACGACCAACGATCGGAACTAGAGTGACAGGTATGAAACCTAACACCACAGCTGACACAGGGTTCCTCCCGAGATCCAAACTCGAAACACAAGTGACATTTCAACCGCCACGTCAGAACATGTTTTCCATCGGGCAATATTCACTACCCAGACGGCAACAACCAGCACATTAGGGCAGCACGGACTCGCGTTTTGACCCATAACTGCTCTTTCTGTCCGTAATTTACTGAGAGCACTGAACAACGCGGCTGCCCTTAAATCCCCGTCATAACATTCGACCTTTCCTCTGATGGTAGACCCGCCGGTCGTTCCACTAACGCAACCAGCTTTGCTGTCAACCGAGGCGCTACAGGTGGAGGTGAGGTGGGTGAATAGCCAGACAGTGCTTCGTCATCTTGTTCAAAAAATGTTCAAATGTGTGTGAAATTTTATGGGACTTAACTGCTAAGGTCATCAGTCCCTAAGCTTACACACTATTTAACCTAAATTATCCTAAGGACAAACACACGCACACCTATGCCCGAGGGAGGACTCGAACCTCCGCCGGGACCAGCCACACAGTCCATGACTGCTGCGCTTCGTCATCTTGGTTACCCAAGGAAAAATTAAGTTAACTCATGTGGACCCTCATACATATTTTGGAAGATGGATCAGGACGATGACCAGGGAGATGGCTTTAACCACCCTGTAAGGCCTCACGGATCCAGGAAGAATTTTCGGTGTAACCTTTGGGTCCCTTAATTTTGCGCTCAGAAATTCTTGAAATACGTCATACTGCCTACCCATAGTGGGACAGGACGCCTCCCTTGATTATAGTGAACGGCCTTTCTTCTATACGCCAGCTGAATGCTTTTATTAGCGGCCACTCAGTTTTTTCATTATCTCAGGATTACTATCATCTGGCAGTAAATCATTCATCACCCATAAGTTGGAGAGGGGCGAATTCACATGAAATCTAGGTAGTGCCTCATGAGCGACGGTGATTGACGCAAAATTCAACCACCCAATCGATTGATACCACTTGCCTGTGACTGGAAATGGAAGATGGTAAGAGCCAACTTGAAACTGCAGTTCATGCGCTCGGCGAAAGAGAGTTGAGGATGGTAGGGAGTTGTGGTCATGTGGGATATTCCGCTGCTGAAACAGAACCTCTTGAATTCCTTTAAGGCAAACGTCAGGGCGTTACCGCTCACTATTACTCTGGTAGGACCAAACACAGGATATCTGAATTAGATGTTCACCTGTGGTTCCAGTCGCTCCTGACTTACTTCCAATCAGTCACACAAACCTAGAAAAGGAATCGATCGTTACAAATAAATATCGCAGATAATGAATACATGTCAAAGCAATGTGTTAAAATTCGTATCAACTCACATTCTGATAAAGACCAGGGTGACACTGTGATCAGTGCATCTGCCTAGAGAGCACAAGAACTGGGTTCGAAGCCAGGCCTTGGTACAAATTTCAATTCATTGCTTCCGGCTGTATTTATTATCACGGATAAAGCTGAGATTTAATATGCCTCTGAACCATATAATTTCGTATGATTAATACAAGAGGTACACCTGAAATAGAGGCAGGATTATCCCCATTTCGTTCAATGCTAAGGTGCTAGTCCAATGTTGGAGAGCCTTTGCAATACTGATATGAGTTAAGAAGGGCAACGTCAAGATGGGCTGAGGCACGAATTGGTGTTTGTACTGGGGGGGGGATTACTAGGGTAATCCGTGCAGCTCTCGTACTTGCAGTGCCATGGTGTTGCAGTGATTAGCACATCTACCTAGTGAACGGAAGACTCGGGTTCGAATCCCGGCCTTGATACACATTTTAATTCATTGCTTTGGTCTGTGTTCGTTATCATAGAAAAATATGAGCCTTAATATGTCTCTGGAACATGTAATTCCATACGACTAATAAATAAATATCTGTTACTTGATTATCGGTACCCTTTATGTGATGCACCTGTAAAAGGAACACTGAAATCCTTATCGCTCACCTGGCTAAACGTCCGGTCTTACGTGTTCCGGCTGGAACCTATGACAATATTTGAATGTCTATCTCGAGATGAAATAACATATTTTCAAGGTAGAATTTAAAATGTTCCATCCAGAACAACACTCCAAGTGTCTTTAACTCTTATACTGAATGCTTCTGCTCTGCAGGAGACAAAGATCTAGATGCATAAGCGATGGTTCATCATTCTCCTTCACTTTTCCTCACGAGGACCACAGCAGTTCCTAAGTTGGAAGCACCGGCTCCAAGCACGAAATCCCTGCTAAAGTCTGGTACGGATAATTCTGGTGCCCTGGCTAACGCCGCTTTAAGAGCGTCAGAAGAGTCCCGCTGAGATTCGCCCCATTTAAAACCTCTCCCTTTCGCCGCGAATTTTCGTAAAAGAACTGCCATGCTGATAAACCTTACAATTTCTTTGTTATTCTTGGGCACCAGAAACTGACTGATGTCTCTGATACACTCTTGATCCATCCTTATCCCATTGGCTGAGACAACATGACCTAGGAAGATTTCCTTCTTCGGCAGATTAACTTACGATGTATTAACAGTTAATCCTGCCTCCTGCAAGCGACATACTACCTTCTATACATCGAGCAGGTGGTCTTCAAACATTTTCCTATAAATAAAGTCCTCTAAATAACTGCATGTTCTCTTGAACTTCAAATCACCCAAAATAGAATCTAGAAGTCGGTTCAAGGCTGCGACCCCCATGGTCAGTCCAAAAGGGACAGTTGTACTCAAATAAATTCCAATCCACAAAAGTCAAGGGCTTGGAGTCTTCTGCAAGAGGAACATGATATTACGCTTGGTTTCGATCAAGTACTGAAAGTGCTGTGCAGCTGAGAACCAGGTGAAACAGTCATGAAAATCCTGAAGTGGGACTGATTCTAGATTCAATTTATGATTCATCTGACAATAGTCAACCACTGGATTATACCCCTGACCACTTGCCTTGAGCACCAAAATATTGGGGATGCACAAAGTAACACGGGTGAATGGATTACGCTATCTGCCATTTGCTGATCGATTATTTTTCTAAGTTCTTTCATTATTGATGGTAACAAGACCACAACGATATGCTATCTGTCAATGAATATTATAGTCCAGTTTATTGGTAACTCCAAGCCTACCTGTTAAAGCTTCAAGATATTGTTCCGAAATGTGTATTAAGGTCCTAGTCTTTTCCGTCTTCAAGTGAGGCAACTGAAAAGATGGCCCTTTCACCACGACCGAATGTACTCCTTGGTGGTGTTTATGGTGACGCAGAGGCTATTTCTGCCCAGTAAAATATTTAAATAATGTCTTCCAATCAAGATAATTCGAAAGACACGTGATACTTTTTTTAAAAATCGCGCTCTAATAGATCCTCAGTACTCAAACGTTGCATCATAGTGAACTCAATTGGTCATGATCACTGCTGCATTTTCAGACAAAGCACAACTTCCCAAAAATAGGAATAAGAGTCCCTGTAGACACTCCGACTTCTAATATGAGATTTTTAAAGTACAGGGAAATTATAAATTCGAGCAAATATGTGATACCAGGATACGTCGATCAAGGAGAGGTTGCTTCCCGAAACTAATGCTGCACAAATAGGTTCACGATCTATAGTAGCGCAGACAGAGGGCAGATTGGCTTAGGGACATACTCAGACTTTTCTAGTTCTTTTTATCAATCAGCTAAGCCCCCTCCCTCCCCCGAAGCAATCTGCACATCTTTGGAGTCAACTTCGATTACCTTTTTCTTGGGACATCGGACAGTCACACACTCACTTGTTTGGCGTCAGCTTCAATTTCCTTTTTCTTGGGGCATCGGACAATCAAACTCTCTTTGTCCCTCTTTATTACACCAAAAACATGCCTCACTCTGTCTGGTCAATATCCTGATGGAAGTTTCCTATCTGGAATTTTCGCGCCCACCACACTACTGTTACCACGCTTCCTAGCATTTAAACCAAACCTCTCGATACCGGCCATTAACTCATCTAAATTAGAAAAGTTCTGTGGTTCATTTGCAAAGAGCACTCAGCACCGTTCCTCAGGATGCATCCCTTCTGCAATACTGTTCACAATCTCTACTTTGGACATTCTAAGACATGCAGCAGTAACTTTCTCAGTGAATCAATCCAATCTCTCCCCCTGTCCCTAGACACGATAAACGTAATTATTAACAAGTACATTATGCAATCGACTGTTAACACTGTTAACAAGGTGATTTAACTGTTCCTGAACACAAAATACTTGCGTGCAGGTGGGGTTGCTACTCTTTAACAACTGAAGATGCGCTTGTACATTATCCAGGAGGCTGCTGCAAACAGAGCAAGAGTCACTTACCTCCCGTATCACTCTATTTCTGCGCCAACGCAGCTACACTACCTTCTGTGTTTTCCCCACAGATAGAATGTTCCTGTTTGAGGTGATCCTTGGTCAAATAGGAAACGCTTAAACCGGTGCGCTGATCCATGATACACCTTACATTCCTTAGGAAACGTGTAATACAAGTATCTAACACAGTAAACTCTACAATTTTTTCTGACCCTACAACTTCACTGGATCAGAAGCCTGCTACTCGATTACAACCATGCTCTGCTGCTATTGACAGTGCTAGTAATGTGGTATTGAGTGCTAAGCTGCTGAATGAGAATACGTTCATTCAAATGTTAACAAGAAAATCTCACATACATAAGACACGTCTTCAAGATTCTACCAAGGGATACAGAAGGCAAAATTCACAGAAAACTCAACACAGCAATTTAAAAACTTCCATATTAAGTAAAACTGCCAGTACGGTCTATTTTAATTTAAGAAAAGCAACTGCTGACAGAATTTAAATAACAAAACGTTAGAATACCAACTGCTAAGAAGATTGGGGTTATCACTTATTAGAAGCAACTGGCGGCAAAATTTGATAAAATGATCTAATGAATCAAGCACAGACTGACCATCAGATTAACTACCGCAATTTACATCAAACAACTAGTGGCAGAATTTAGACGAATAAAAGTTAAATAAGTAAAGGGGTACCTGCCCACCAGATGTAGTAGTAGTGCAGAAAACAACTGGCAGTCGAGTTTAAAAGAGTCATCGATGCAGTAAGTAAAGGACCAACAATCCCCCAGATTTAGTATTATCTACAGAAAACAACTCGCAACAGATTTTAAAATAATAATCTCATTAATTAAAAAATCTTCCAACCAGACAATCAACAGAAAGGAAAAAACACTCTGGCGAAAATGTAATTTAGCTTAACACAGACAATTAAATGAGAGTTAAGTCTTATTCATAGTGTACAGTTCTGAAAAATATAGGAGCAAATATGTTTACTAGTACCACTCCAGGATGCTGGTTTTACATCATCAAAAATAAACAGCACACACCATCAATCGGACAATACAAAGTTCCATCTGTAAGACTGGGATAGTCAGGTGGTAACGAAATCAGGACACAAGTTTGACTTACGATATCTAGACTAAATGGCTCTCCAGTCTAACTGGAATTTTAATTTAGCTATTTTTTTCTGAAAGCGACACTATCTTTAAAATGAACTCTATAGCTACGTGTGTTAAGATTTTCTCACTCTTTTTTTTTCTCTTTCTGAATAACTTTCTGACTTTGTGAAGTAGTTGTAGTGAGCTACGTCTGTCCCAGTTACTTATTATTAGAGACAGGATTAAATACATTTGCATGTTGCATACGCATTTGCATATTTGGCTTCTTTTCGCCGGTTATTGCGTATTTTAACTAAAGCTAGTGACGATGCATATTTTCGCTCTATGTTTACAATATTTTAAAAAATTTGACGGGCGGTGTCTAGCTCGATCTAATTTGTCTCAGAGATTGACCGCGACGTATAACTGCGTGAAATCGCTCACCGAGAGACCACTGCCTATCGAAATCATTGCAGAAGACGAACAGGAACAGGCTGAGTCAATTGCTCCCGAGCGCACGCCCACGGTTAATCCCCTCCGCTGTCATACCGTACGCGTCGGCAACAATTAAATTAAACTACGCAAGCTTTTAGTCGCACGTCGAGTGTTTCAGTTTAGCTTTCTATTTACTTTTACATAGTTGAACGTGTTTACGGCGTGTAGTGCGCCACGCCGCCCGAAAAAATAAACGTCGTTTCATTGATAGCTGTCCATCCTGGAACATTTACGTATGACAGAATTGTTTTATATTGTCGAGTTTGCGAGAAAAAGGTTTCAGCAAAAAAAAAAAAAAGTTTCAAATAGCCCAGCATGTCAAGACAAGTCTTCATATCGCAGGAATGCAGAAGAAAGGACCACGACAACAACTTCTGACAACAGCGAGTTGCAGTAGCAGGGATTTGTCCAAAGGTAACCAAAAAAAGTCGGTTTAACATGAATCTACGTGAAGCATTCATTGAAAGCAATATTCCTCTTCACAAGCTTACAAACCCTTTCATCAAGGGCTTCCTGCGCAAATATTGCTTAAATCAAAATATACCAGGTGAAACAAAAACTGCGTAAAAATTACGTAGCGAAGATTTACGTAAATGGTCTGGAGTAAATACGCAATGAACTCAAGTACAGCATTTTCTGAATTTCATTTGACTAAACCATAGACACTTCTAGCGGTTACATTTCAAATTTAATTGTTAGTGCTTTAAAAGAAGAGCCTTCTTCTTCTATTTAGCGGCCTGCGAAGAACTTGAAAAAGTAAATCATTCTACTATAGCCAGATTTGTGAAGAAGGTATTAGAAAAATATTTCCAGAATCTTCTGCAGATGGAAAAGTGTTTGTGTTTATTTCAGATGCGTCTCCCTATAGGATCAAAGCAGGAAAAGCCATCCGAGTATTTTATCGCAGTTTGCTCATGGAATACATCGCCTTGCTGAAGAAGTACGTTCCATGTTTGTGAATGTAAATGAACTGATTTCATCCACAAAGTAAGTGTTTCTAAAGGCTCCTGCTCTCATCTAGACTCACAAAGAAGTACCAAATGTGGCTTTACCTCCCGAACCAGTGGTAACTCGTTGGGGTACATGGGTTGAAGCTGTGTTGTTTTACAATGAACATTTCGAGGCCGTTATAAGGGTAATAAACGACTTCGATAGTGCAGACGCTTTGGCAGTTTGCCAGTGCAAGGAAGCTTTTAATAATTCTGGTATTAAAAAGGACATTACTGTGATCAGCACTCATTTTTCCCATATACCCGCAAGTATTAAAGAGCTTGAAACTCAAATAGGTTTGGCGTTGAATGAATCTAGTCAGTTAATGAATAAAATTAGCCTAGTGAACTGCTCATTGCCAGAGGTATTCCCAAGAAAACGTAAAGAAAAGTTTGTAAACATTTTAAACAATAACCCAGCCTTTGAACCCTTGTGCCAAATTGATAGTTTTGTTAATGGGACAGGTGAACTTTTACCAGAAACAATAAGTGCGAACATTGCACCCAAATTCAAATACTATCCAGTTACTTCAGTTGATGTAGAACGGTCCTTTCCTGCTTATAAAAATATTCTGAGTGATCGAAGACACAATCTTACTACCGAACATTTGGAACAGTACTTGGTCGTTTACGTTTACAATAGTAGAAAAATGTAAAATTAATTGTAAATGTTGTAAATGCTTTGGTACAATAGTATTAATTAAAAGTTAATTCTGTTAAAAAATTCATGATCGTATGTTGTTTTTTAAATGAAATATTACAGAGTTTTGGAGCTTGTCCCTCTGCGTGCGATATACCTCGAAGTTGATCCTGGACATATCGAGTGTTTCCCTGCGACTCAGTCGCATCGCATCCGCATGTTACGGACAACAATAGCAAAGAAGGAACAATTCTTGACACATGGTACGCGTCCCCATTTTGCAAATTTTTAGAAAATAATACCAGAAAGACCCCTTCCTAACCTCTACCAGAAAGTATTCGGAAAACGATATCAGCGTTCTAAATGTACCGGCGCACTTCCCCGTAATTGATATTTATTTATTTATTTGTCCATATAGATCTCTTTTCAGTACATATAATGTACACAGGATATTGGACAGAAAACCTTTTCAGCTATTGGTTTTTCAAACGTCAAACATACATTATTTAAATTTTTACGACAAATTGGTTCTATGCAGTTAATAATTATAAATTTTTGAAATACTGTATATTTATAACTTATTTCTACAATTAAAGATATGCACAGGTTCAACTATGAGATGTAATGCACACAGTACACCATGTGTTTTTATTATTAATATTTGATCTTGCATATTTCAACACTTTTCGTGCATTTTTAAGGATTTTTCATGCAAATTTTCATGCATATTTTAAGGTTTTTCTGATGCATATAATCGTGTCTCTACTTACTACACACCAATAAAGCAACATTATTATAGTGAAGACGCGTTACACGATTGGTGATAGCTATTTTTCTGTTACGGTTACATTATGGTGACAGGGACTGTGTTTACTTAAAACAGAAGAACCTACGGAAGCTTTTTATGAAACCTGGACAATTTGACCGGAATCGTTGAATGGCTCTGCTGCTAGGGTATTCGATTAGCATCTTTATGAGAAACTAAAGAAGAATTAATCTCCGATTTATATAAACATGGTATGAAGGAAGAATATTGCCGATTTAAATACTGTCATTAAAACGTGTGATACGATGACAGGACGCTTTCTGAGGCATTCTCATTTCCATAAGGAAGGAAAAAGTGGGGCTGAAATTTTTAGAGGCAGAAAGTAGTAAGCAGACTCAAATGGATGCAGGCTATAATAGTTATGCAGAGAAGAAAAGGCTTGTACAGAATAGACTAGCCTGGAGAGCAGCATTAAACAAGTCTTCAGAGTAAAGATCACAACAACCCATCACTGAGAGGGTGCAGAGATTCTGTGGAATTAAATCAGGGATTTTTTTCGTTAAGAGTTAGAGGTGCGTAGTTTCCTGTACCCTGGTCGTCTGTAAACGAGGAAAGGCGTTGATAATTAATATCATGTTAAAGGTTACATTTCTTTTTTAAGAAAACACATATGCATGCCGTCTGCGCAGTGTATTATTACGTAAGATGTTATGTATTAGTACAAATATTTGTTTATTTTATATTATTATTTGCTTGTGGTACTACTTGAGCTGAGTGCAGCGATTGGAGTTCGCTAGCAGGCTGCTTTACGTCACAGCGAGTGCGTCACAGGGCTTCCATGAATTGCTTAAGAGATCCCTTAGAGTAGGTGACATCCCGAGTCGTGAATGAACAGTAAACACAAGAATGTATACAATTAAACTCTTATAGAAAAACGGTTATCTTGTTTCATTATTGAGGATGCATGCGCAATGAAAACATGTCTGTGGATGGTCAGATAATAATATATTGTATAAACCTGCAGAAAGTTATTTCAAGTACATGGAAATATAATAAATAAATAATACACTGAAAAGAAAATATACAAGACAACTTTCCAATTTTTGACACCCAGAAAGCACTTAACAACACACCATCTGTTACCAAAACACATTCCAGAAACAGGAATGATCATTCATTTTTATACATAGTAAACTTCTCGGTATCACGGGTAGTTCGAGCTACGTCTATGGCAGGTAAGTAATGGTAACCACAAGATCAATTACATTTACATTGTAGTATAAATGATGATCTGTGGATAACCGAATCTAGAGTCGCCCTAAATACCCTTCGCATGATTTCTTTACTTTTGTGGGGAGAGAATACCTGCTTTTAGAGAAAGCTGCGACACTTGGAGCGGTCATTCTTCAGGTAGCGCACAAGTTGTGTGACGACTCTCGTCTTTAAGGTCAGAGGTTTACGTCTTCTATAAAAGACGTCACTCGTCCTTTTCTTAAGAAAAAGAACGTGACTGTCCTTTTCATTCTCTGCTTTATGCGGCTGCTCATTAAAGATATTTCCTCTAGAGCAAAAGCGCTATATCAAAGCAGCTGAAAATTCCTTTCAGTGACCTCGTTACACTCAGACATTACGAGAGAGATATGCCGGAAAATAAAATATTTACGCATTTTCATCTACATTTTACAAGTGGCTGAGCGACACACTCACTTTTACGGGGGCACGGTCATAAATTCTTCTCAGGAGAAAAAGAATATTTCTTATATATCTTCAGACATCCTTTCCATTATTTAGTCTTGTATTGTCCGTTTCTTTCTCTCCAAATTAAGTAGTTCAGTGTGTCTCGTGTAAAGTGCATATAAAATTAGCTGCTGCTACTGTGCGGGGTAATCATTAGTAATTCCTTCCTGTCGATTAGCCTGCTGTCTGTTAGTCTGCAAAGTTCTGTTCCATCATTTGTCGTAAAGCTGCGTCTTGTTTTGTTGAGTGAACTTCAATCACTCGTTCCCGTGAATCAATTAAAAAATCACAAAAATAAGGATCACTCTGAACTGATAACCGATAACAAACCATGAACTCAAGACAAAGAGTACATTAAACGTCAAAAAAGAATTAGATACGAAGGAAATATGTTTAAACGTAAAAAAAATTTTAGATGTACGAAAGGGGTGGGCAAATTATAGAGTTCACATTGTAATGGTCCATTTACATCTGTTTTTTATTCCCTGCTAAATTTTAAGTTCAGGTATAAGGCAAGGAAAATACTAATTTCAAACTGTCGCTAAGTGAATGGAGGAGGCCGATAACTGGCGAAATTTCATTTCATTACTGATTCTTAGAAAAATTTGTTTCATACTGAAGGGGCGTTTCAAAATTTGTGGTACAAATGATTTGTAAAATTTTCCTGAACAGAGAGACTACAGAAAAGTGAGGGTATGTTTAGTTGTTTTGTTAGTTCTTAGCAATTAATCTACGCATTCGAATGCGGACATCTAACATTTTTTTCCAATTGAACCGTTGCGCGATCGATATGTCGCTCCACGGTCTCTAGTATAATATCTTCGCCTTAGGAGGGCGTGGTTCGAGTGGAAATCGGAGGCGCGAGGTCAGTGACAGTGAGACCAGGAAGGTGAAAACATTTCACTCGGGGTGAAGCAACAGAATTGGAACTTGGCAGAGGGGACAAATAGTGTGCCGGTCGTTAACAGTCACAGGCCCTGAACGTTGAAGCGATGCCAAGAAGAGACTCAGCAAGTTCCTGGATTGCGGACCAGTATTACACTACTGGCCATTAAAATTGCTACACCAAGAAGAAATGCAGATGATAAACGGGTATTCATTGGACAAATATATTATACTAGAACTGGCATGTGATCACATTTTCCTTCAATTTGGGTGCATAGATCCTGAGAAATCAGTACCCAGAATAACCACCTCTGGCCATAATAACGGCCTTGATACGCCTGGGCGTTGAGTCAGACAGAGCTTGGATGGCGTGTAAAGGTACAGCTGCCCATGCAGCTTCAACACGATTGCACAGTTCATCAAGAGTAGTGATTGGCGTATTGTGACGATACAGTTGCTCTGCCACAATTGACGAGAAGTTTTCAATTGGTGAGAGATCTGGAGAATGTGCTGGCCAGGGCAGCAGTCTAACATTTTCTGTATCCAGAAAAGCCGTACAGGACCTGTAACATGCGGTCGTGCATGATCCTGCTGAAATATAGGGTTTCGCAGGGATCGAATGAAGGGTAGAGCCACGGGTCGTAACAAATCTGAAATGTAACGTCTACTGTTCAAAGTGCCGTGAATGCGGACAAGAGGTGACCGAGACGTGTAACCAATGGCACCCCATACCATCACGCCGGGTCATACGCCAGTATGGCGATGACGAATACACGCTTCCAATGTGCGTTCACCGCTATGTCGCCAAACACGGATGCGACCATCATGATGCTGTACACAGAAGCTGGATTCATCTGAAAAAACGACGTTTTTCCATTCGTGCATCCAGGTTCGTCGTTGAGTACACCATCGCAGGCGTTCCTGCACCGTCGAGGGTAACCGAAGCCATGGTCTCCGTGTAAGGTGTCAGGCAAATTCAACACCTTCCGTGAAAACCTTGACATGATAAGCAAATCCAGTAGTATGTCACAGAGCTCCGAATAAATCGTGACATTAAATTAACCAAAATAATACGAGTAACGAGTGAGCTAATGGAATACCACAGACTAACACAAGAATGCCTAAATGCATGTCATACCTTCCCACCGTGAGACAGACGCAGTTCCGAGGGGAGAAACGAGAACACAAGCCGAGAGCAGAACCGTGTTAAGCTGGAAGGCCCTACGATAAGGGACGGACACCCACGTCGCCAGCTAACCGCTACGACGACACCACCCACAAGTTTTTAGCGTGAGACTTTTTCGCGTCTCTGTTAAGTTAGGACCACCACCCCAGCCCATGTTAAAAGCTAGAGCCCTCCATAAGAACATTATAGATCTGACGATAACACAAAAAAGGCTACACCACCCGCAAGTTTTAGCGTGAGACTTTTTCGCGTCTCTGTTACGTTAGGACCACCCCCCAGCCCATGTTAAAAGATAGAGCCCTCCAGAAGAACAGTATGGATCTTACGATAACGCTAAAAGGACCACACCAGCTGCAAGTTTTAGCGTGAGACTTTTTCGCGTCTCTGTTACGTTGCAAACTTTAAAACACATTGCCCCACCACGAAAAGTATAACGTTTCTCATTGGATAGACAGAATTTTTGTAGGCGGAGCTTAAGGTTAACATTGTGACCCTGATTGGTCAGATGAAAACACAGCCAGATAGTTTTTTAAACCAACTTCAGTAAATTGTAGTAAGGAGAAGTTAGAAGGGAGTTGCTTCCGAGAGGGCGAGCTAGACGGAGCTGCCCCAGCCGCCGCCCCCTGACGAACACCGACAAGGTAATGAACGCACGCGATGCCGCATTTTTGAGTGCATAAGGCTTCACTCAGAACTGCAGAAGTCTCATCTGTTACACCCCCTTTTTGCGTAATACTAGTGTCGATCGTCAATAAAACTCATGGTGTTCACATTTGCCACTTGAAGTAAAAATCTGAAACGCGATGATTTTTCTGTTATAAAGTTATTGAGAAGCCACATCAGCCACTGTAATTTACGACGAGTTAGATAAGTAATTAAAGATAATTGAGGGTCACTGTAGACCATTATGATAGTTTTCTCTTTTGTGAAACTTAATTTAAACCTAGATTATAGATGTGATATGGCATACGTCATCCTTCGATCAATTGTAGAACTTGGAAACCCATTCAGGGAATATTCGTTCACATTTTTGTTGAACGCAGTTGGTTTTTACCATCCTGTATTAAAACATTTCCTTTTATCAATAGTGCAATTTATGAACAATGTTTTGTGAGTAGAATAAAATTTCCAATGGTAAACTTGACTGCTTTTTCGACGTTATTTTACCAGCTAACTAAAAATAGGAAAGCCCTGAACCCCTCCCACTAAATTTAGTTAGTATTAAGATTCTTTTACAGGGAGTGCAGTGGAGCTGACGCTGAAATCATTAAGTATTTGGTTATATCATCGCTAGTCTCACTGAACTCTTCTGAATTCTACATGTCATGTGTGGTCTGGCGTCTCCTTACCAGCAACAGGTCACAGGTTCAAACTAGTCAATTCCCTAAAAAACACGCTCAGAGCGTCGTTACGCGAAAGTGGTAGGGAGACACGATATAGAACAAACAGACACCACGCAGA
Organism: Schistocerca serialis cubense; assembly: GCF_023864345.2. NCBI lineage: Eukaryota > Metazoa > Arthropoda > Insecta > Orthoptera > Acrididae > Schistocerca > Schistocerca serialis. The sequence goes on from NC_064638.1 coordinate 969,940,253, forward strand.
CTGTTTGGATCCGAGCTGATAGTCCATGCTGCTGCAAACGTCGGCCAACTGTTCGTGCAGATGGTTGTTGTCTTGCAAACGTCCCCATCTGTTGACTAATGGATCGAGACGTGGCTGCACCATCCGTTACAGCCATGCCGATAACATGCCTGTCATCTCGATTGCTAGTGTTACGAGGCCGTTGGGATCCAGCACGGCGTTCCGTATTACCCTCCTGAACCCATCGATTCCATATTCTGCTAACAGTCATTGGATCTCGACCAACGCGATCAGCAATGTCGCGATACGATAAAAAGCAATCGCGATAGGTTACAATCCGACCTTCAAAGTCGGAAACGTGATGGTACGCATTTCTCCTCCTTCACGAGGCATCACAACAACGTTTCACCAGGCAACGCCGGTCAACTGCTGTTTGTGTATGATAAATCGGTTGGAAACTTTCCTCATGTCAGTACGTTGTAGGTGTCGCCACCAGTGCCAACCTTGTGTGAATGCTCTGAAAAGCTAATCATTTGCATATCACAGCATCTTCTTCATGTCGGTTAAATTTCACGTCTATAGCACGTCATCTTCATTGTGCAGCAATTTTTTAGGCCAGTAGAGTACCTCGGCTGCAGCCGTCAGCAAAAGTTTGGACGGATGGGGCGCGCACCGAGGGGAGAGCCGTGTTGTGTTCTCAAGCAACCCATCGGACCTAGAGACGGACGGCGGACTGCCGTTGTTTTGCAGTTGTGTACCGGCTCCGTTCTGTCCTTAGTCGATCGTTGTACGGATATGCCTGGTGAGCTTCCAATTTGGTTTATCGAATGCGAGTGAGCCGAGCATCGGCAGTAACCGTAGCTACAGCTGCCATTTCCTGTAGAAGTACCGTGACTATTTCTTTCGATAGTTCTCTGGCTGTTTGCTCGAGGTTCATGTCCGGTTCTATATCAGGTTTCTGGTTATTGATCCTGCTTCTGTTTCTAAGCAGAAAAGTTGTGTGTTCATTCCTATGAAACTACTGAATTGGTTTATGTATTTAATGCTCCAGTCTGAGTGTTACTGCAGTAAGGCACATAATTTGTGGCGGAGAGCTTTTATATAATAAGTGGGCTCATTCATGTGGCACATCCTCTATACAGGGTGCTCCATTGATCTTGATCGGGCCAAATATCTCACGAAATAAGCGTCAAACGAAAAAACTACAAAGAACGAAACTTGTTTAGCTTGAAGGGGGAAACCAGATGACGCTATGCTTGGCCCGCTAGATGTGTCAAACGGATATCAACTGCGTTTTTTAAAAAATAGGAACCCCCATTTTTTATTACATATTCGTGTAGTGCGTAAAGAAATATGAATGTTTTAGTTGGACCACATTTTTCCCCTTTGTGATAGATGGCGCTCTAATAGTCACAAACATATGGCTCACAATTTTAGACGAACAGTTGGTAACAGGTAGGTTTTTTAAATTAAAATACAGAACGTAGGTACGTTTGAACATTTTATTTCGGTTGTTCCAATGTGATACATGTACCTTTGTGAACTTATCATTTCTGAGAACGCATGCTGTTACAGTGTGATTACCTGTAAATATCACATTAATGCAATAAATGCTCAATATGATGTCCGTCAACCTCAATGCATTTGGCAATACGTGTAACGACATTCCTCTCAACAGCGAGTATTTCGATTTTCGTAATATTCGCACATGCATTGACAATGAGCTGACGCATGTTTCAGGCGTTGTCGGAGAATCACGATAGAAAATATCCTTCACCTTTCCCCACAGAAAGAAATCCGTGGACGTCAGATCCGGTGAACGTGCGGTGCTTCGACTACCAATCCACCTGTCATGAAATATGCTATTCAATACCACTTCAACCGCACGCGAGCTATGTGCCGGACATCCATCATATTGGAAGCACATCGCCATTCTGTCATGCAGTGAAACATCTTGTAGTAACATCGGTAGAACATCGCGCAGGAAATCAGCATACATTGTACCATTTAGATTGCCATCGATAGAATGGGGGCCAGTTATCCTCCACCCATATGCCGCACCATACAATAACCCGCCAAGGTCGCTGATGTTCCACTTGTCACAGCCATCGTGGATTTTCCGTTGCCCAGTAGTGCATATTATGCCGGTTTACGTTACCGCTGTTGGTGAATAACGCTTCGTCGCTAAATAGAACGCGTGCAAAAAATCTGTCATCGTCCTGTAATTTCTCTTGTGCCCAGTGGCAGAACTGTACGCGACGTTCAAAGTCGTCGCCATACAATTCCTGGTGCACAGAAATATGGTACGGATGCAATCGATGTTGATGTAGCATTCTCAACACCGACGTTTTTGAGATTCCCGTTTCTCGCGCAATTTGTTTGCTACTGATGTGCGGATTAGCCGCGACAGCAGCTAAAACACCTACTTGGGCATCATTATTTGTTGGAGGTCGTGGTTGACGTTTCACTTGTGGCTCGACAATTCCTGTTTCCTTAAATAACATAACTATCCGGTGAACGTCCGTAGACTTGCATGATGTCGTCCAGGATACCGAGCAGCATACATGGCACACGCCCGTTGGCTCAAATGGTTCAAATGGCTCTGAGCACTATGGGACTTAAGTGCTGAGGTCATCAGTCCCCTAGAACTTAGAACTACTTGAACCTAACTAACCTAAGGACGTCACACACATCCATGCCCGAGGCACGATTCGAACCTGCGACCGTAGCGGTCGCGACACCCCCGTTGGGCATTTTGATAACAATAGCCATACATCAACACGATATCGACCTTTTCCCCTATTGGTAAAAGGTCCATTTTAAGACGGGTAATGTATCACGAAGCAAATACCGTTGGCACTGTCGGAATGTTAGGTGATACCACGTACTTATACGTTTGTGACTATTACAGGGCCATCTATCAAAGGCGAAAAAAGTGGTATGAGTAAAACATTCATATTTCTTTACGTACTACATGAATATGTAATAAAAAATGGGGGTTCCTACTTTAAAAAACGCAGTTGATGTCCGTTTGACCTATGGCAGCGCCATCTAGCGGGCCAACCATAGCGCCATCTGGTTTCCCCCTTCAAGCTAGACGAGTTTCGTTCTTTGTAGTTTTTTAGTTTGATGCTTACTTCGTGAGATATTTGGCCCCGTCACTATCAATGGATCACCCTGTATATTAAGTGGGTTTATTTCATGTGCCTCATCCTGTATATACTATTACTTCAGAGCGCAATTTCATCTGTCGTCTAATTTGGTGTTCATACTACCAGGTTTGACTGTGCTATTTCTTTTCTTTCTTTTTTTTAGGGTGAGGCCTCTTAACCCTTAATTACTGAGTTTCAGTGAGGACTTAATTTTGCATTTGTTACTACTATCTTATATGTGGTTGTAATGTTATTCAAAATTTTATATTCTGTCTGCTGTTAGTCAGGGGTTCGCTAGCCAATGCGTTAGGTTTTGGTTTAGTGCTCCGGTTCGCATGACGATTATTTTTTTACCCCTTGCCCACGTGGCACGACTTTGGAAGAGTTGAGGTTGGCAGCCGAAATTCCTACTCGATAACTGTATTAGGGACGGTGTCTAGGTCTTGACCGCCTTACAACTTTCATTAATTTGACTCGGTTAACTCGTTCAAAAATTAACTCCTTGTTTTCTTGTTACTGTAATTTTGACTGTCGTGCGGCGGTATTTGGTTTATAGTAGTAGCCTGGCCCCAATTCCTGTACTACATTCTGTATTCCTCTGTTAATTAGGCTACCATTTGTGTTTCTTTTGGTGGGAATTAATGAAATCTGCCTGATTGCTAGAACCGGCGTAGCGTCCGAAAGCGGAAACAAGTCCTCGTTCGTCCGGACGACCAGCCGGATGCAGGTGGTCCTTCAAAATTTGTCTTTACAAGCTCACTAGGCCTTGCCAAGACAGGGTTGTATAGCACGTCAATGTAATAATTTGTGTCTTAATCATTGCGCTTCTACTGCAGCTCACCTTTTAATTCTTTTTATTTGTAGCTCATGCAAATTATAGAAATGTTAACCGGCTAATTTGCCAATTGAGTAGTTACTAGATCATATAGTTAAGTGCGTTTATGCAAGTTTGGCTCGGCCAACTGGATGTTTATCAATCTTAACCCTTGTATACACTTTTTTTCGCTGGCTAAACGCTAAGACATTTAAGATCTCTTTCATGAAGGTTCTCGCTGACTACTATACAATTCAGGGCACAATATTTAACATCAGTTTTGTTTGGTTATTTCTCTTGCGTGCCTATCCGAAGGTATATTAACTTTCTTATGCAGTGCTTATTCGCAGAGTATACTTCTATTCTGGACTGTAAATCTTAAAGTTTCTTTCGAGAAAGAGTTTTTATCTCTTTTATTGTACTGCTACAGTTTTTATTATTGATTTAATCCGTTTGCTGTTAATCAGTCTGGTACGGTTTTAGGACTATAAATTACTTTGATTCATAGTAAATGTAACTAGAGTTGTTTTTCCAATAGGTGTTGGATAAATCTAACGTAGTGCGTTCTGTTAAAACAAAGAGGAAGTTGACGACACGAATGATGTTCAGTTTCCTCTTCGTCCCGTCCTTCCTGCCATATACAGCCTCACGCGCGTACTGCGTACCACCAATACAGGTGAATACGTGCGATTCCAATTCCTGTTAATATAGCTGCCTAGCGTGCTTGGATCGATTACTGATTACGCAATGGATATGGTCCAACAAGATGGGTAATTAATTAGTACAACGGACAGTGTAAAACTAGCTAGCCGGTCGGGGAAGGCAACGTACTGGAAGCTATATTTATCTTTATTCCATCAACCCCAAACCGCTTTTATGCTCATTTCTCCAACTTTTCAGATTCTCGTATGACTTGCATATCTCTTGCTTATAACCAAAATGGAGCAATAATAAATGATAGCAAGTCACTTACCGAATAATGGAATGTTTTTATAATTTAGAGTGATGATTTTTTTATAAAAACAGAGTAACCATATGGTACTGTCACCAACAGCATTTTAAACCACATTTATGAGATAAAGTGCAAATGGTAAGTAAGATCACATAATTATAAATTTTTATTACTTGAAGGCCACTTAAAATATTACTCTGAATGTGCTACACGTGTACAGGAAATACGGATTGTATTCAGACTTATATCAAGAAGGCTAGGATGCCACACTGAATCACCACAAAGAATGAGGTTATTCACATTACCGGAGAAGGGGGCCAACGATTTATTTTACTACATGTTGCAATTAAAACAAGCAGAGAACGAAGGGAGTGGTCAGTACCATCAGTCTCGGCCGCTAATGGAAGTACAAGCAGTTTACGTCATTGCCTTAATAATTTTGAAAAGTGCTTAGTGGCAATAATTCACTTCTGATTTGGATTCGTCCGGTACAGAACCCCCCGCGCTATAAGATACGTGAGATCACTATGCCAAAGCTAAAAGATTACGAACACGTGGTGACGGGTTAGGCAACGGCCACTATATTAAATACTATAAATTATCGTTTCAAAACGGGACTAACTTCACGGACACTTCCATACGACACTGGGATCGTTTAATAGGCAGATTTAACATGAAATCAAGCTCACGCTTCTGAAGCCACTTAGGTCTGGACACGTAGTGTGATAGTTCAAGTTCGTACAAATCTTGGTACTACTAAACCGTTCTTTTCACAGTACCACCATCATAATATTTCTGTGTTCAAATGTGTGTGAAATCTTATGGGACTTAACTGCTAAGGTCATCAGTCCCTAAGCTTACACACTACTTAACCTAAATTATCCTAAGGACAAACACACACACCCGTGCCCGAGAGAGGACTCGAACCTCCTCCGGGGCCAGCCGCACAGTCCATTACTGCAGCGCCCTGGACCGCTCGGCTAATCTCGCGCAGCTGTAATATTTCTCAATGGTGCCTTTTTTTGTCGATAAGCCATATCTGCCGTACTCCGCAATCAAATTAATTTTCAAGTTTTCGCTCACTATTAATGACGAAAAGCACACAGTTATTTTAAAGTCATTGGTTTCGTTAAGAAACTTTATTTTGAAGACTTTTTATAAAGCCAATATGGTAGGTGCCGTCTACTGACAATCCGCTTAACTAACACGCACAACAGTTGTTGCAGTTGTTTGGATTCTTTACTCAAGTTTAGTCATTACGCGCTTTCGGTCATACAAGTCGATGTAAAAAATTTAGGAGGTGCCGTCTACTGACATTTTAATTTTTCTATAATGCACAACATCGGATGGAGTTATTTACTTTCTTTAAGCAAATGTTGTGTACTGCGGAAATAAACCGAATTACATCATCGTTCATCATCACAGGTAAGTATCGTTTACATTTATAACTTAATTTATAGGTTAATTTACTTAAGTCATCAGTCTATTACAGCCCTTGCAACGGTATGTTACACTCCTACCTTTGATCTGCATCAAAATTCCTAAAACACTTATTGTAACTACAATAGTTTTGTTACTATCATATTCAATGCCACAAAAATGAATTAACAAAATGTCTTACAATTCTGTTCAACTGCGACTGTCGGAAAAATAATGACTGTACAACAGTTAATGAAAATGCTATTTCGAGTACATTACCTGGAGAGTCAATAATTTACTTCAGTTTTGATTCTGTCTAACTAGGTGAAATAAACAACGTTCAGTTGTACCCTGCAAAAGTTTTAAGCTCTTTAAATCCAGTTTACCACCTCATCAACTGCTTTTAAAGAAAAATGCTATAATTACGTTAGTCTGAAACCATGTCTTTAATAGGGCTTTAATTAATGTTGTAAGATTAATAGTAACTCACACAGGCGAGCACATTATCACTATTGAATTCATTGACTCCCATAAACCTGTGCTCATACACCATATTAACCTCACATCTTCTCATCCAACGACGCTTAGCCCAATAATAGGACACCATTCCTCAATAAAAGTAGCATTCGCAGTGACAAGTAACAGAGCATAAGGTCAAACGCTTCAACGAGCAGGTCTGTACTTTCCAGAATCAGTTTTTTCGCTTTTCGGCTTTTTCACGAGTTCTCAAATTCAGTGATATTTATGTTTCTGCTAAAGATACATACAGCCAAAAAGTAAACGATGATCAGATTACAACTGCTAACGTTCTTTGCAAAGAAGTTTTGCAAGCTAAAGTAGTTTAAAAATAAAATTAATCTGATAAAGACATAATCTGGTTCTCATATGTTTTACATTTAATTATATTGTACATCATGATGTAAATTTCTTACTGAGGAACTACGTTTACTACTACTATTCAAAATATAATATCTTTTGCATTCACTTATTTCTTCAATGCTATTTTAACTATCGATGACCGTTCAGGACAGAGTGCATATTATTTGCTCTGGTCAGCTAGTTCACTGAAATCCTTATAATATGGAGAGTCACAACGACTCTCTAACATAACTAACATCGAAACAAAGCACATGGGACACTTATACAAATTAAATCAATATAGTCAAACATCCGCACCCATGCTGGAACGAGCCAGCCCACAAGACGATGACAGTTCCCCTACCTTTGAAGCTATAGAATGCCTAGCGTGGCGCCCAGGCTAAGAGATTCCAGTTTCATACCACTGTGGTGGGGAAATAAATCTGCTGCCTCTGACGAATTACAGCACAGTAAAAACCTAGAGTTTATCTCCGGCTATGCTCTAAACTTCCGATTTTTGATAAACTACCAAACCAGGTTAAGCTTGCAATGACTCCACGCCACCTATGCCAACTGTGATTGCCAATGGAAACATGTTCACTCACTTATGAACAAATGTAGGGTGTACAGACAAGAAAGGATGTTTAATGATAAAATAAAAGAACAGACTGGTCCATAACTTCTCCAGAGGTTACAAGTAACTCGAAAATCGTAACTTGCATTATGAAAACAAAACAAGAAAGCTAGATGCGTTGCCAATGCGATGATCATGAAACGATTCTGACTGAAACATTTCAGTGTAATCGGTAACGAATATCCGAGCCGCCAGCCAGCTTAGAATTCCAGGAAACGCAGTACCCTGAAAACTGATACGTGTGATGTGGACTATGAGGTACGGAATTCACATCTGCCATTGACTCGCAGAAACAAGAAAATAATGAAATTAGTCTTCTGGACCCGCCGATATATATTTGCGACAGAATTGTTGCTGTTATTATTGATTTCTTTTTAAAGACTAGTTGGAAATTATTTCTAAAATTTATATTGTGTTTTGTTTTCAGCAGTCCGGCGCTTCCTTTATAAAATGAAGCGAAAAGAAGTTATTCGCAATTTGCTTCCAGCAGCTTAGTGCAGCGCGCTGTTTTTTTTTTAATTGCTGCTGAAGGTGCCAATTATTTGCTATTTTCTTGTCATTTAGTACTCTTTGGTGGTTATGGTTAACTGCCCCGGGTGGCTAAATATTGTTCAAAGCAGTCAGATGCTATTTATACGGCCCCTGTTAATATTTTCATGCTTAACTTTCGAGTGAAATTTTACTTTAGATTCCTCATAGCGATACTTTGCCCAAGTCAAACTACAGCACCTTGAAAATCTACTGCACGCTTGCGCGACTAGTTTTACACAAATGCACCACCGGTTCTCTTACAAAGCTGCTCTGAATGCGGCTGCGGTATCGAGCGGTGTTGAAGAAGCAGTACCGCGTAAATGACCTTTCAGAGTTTCCATATTTTGGTCAGCTAACGTACTTGTCTCACAGGACCTGCTGTTGCTGCAGGAATGACGCCTTTGCAAGTCTTTACAGTGAAAATGAAGCTGGAGCAATAACGTGTAAATCAAGCAAGGTGCAATCTATAAAAATAAAAGTGTGAATGTTCGCTTGTTCAAAATGTGTAGCTCTGAAAGTTCTTGGACGATTGCTTTGAAATTTTTACACAACGTTGCATTCAAATACAAGCGTCTTTTTAGGAACCTATTTCTTTAATCTACATGTAACTTCCTGTATTTTTGTAAGAGAGAGAGAGAGGTATTTAAAATACAACCCTATTCCAGTGCAACTTTGCGTCAAAATTTCAAAGCATTCAGTCTAATTCCTGTGATTAGGAAGATTTACAGTTATTAGGTAAACAAAAACCTGGATGTTCGTTTCTTCAAAAACTCAAATTAGAGAAAATTCTTTACGGATTGCTTTGAAATTTTGTCACAACATTGCTTTCGAATATTCAAGTGTTTTTATATGCCTACTGTAGCGCCATCTTAATGTGAGTAATAATGTAATAAAAGGTCAAACGCTATAAAAATGATAATGTTGGTTTTTTCAAAACCTTTGATCTCCAAGAGTTCTTGACTGATTGCTTTAAAATTTTAACACATGTCGAATTCTATCAAATAAGGGCGAATGTACGCTGAAGGGCCAAAGAAACAGGTACACCTGCACCTGCGAGCACGCAGAAGTGCCACGACACGACGTGGCATAGACTCGACTAATGTCTGAAGTAGTGCTGGAGCGAATTTACACCACGAATTCTGCAGGGCTGTCCATAAGTCCGCAAGAGTACGAAAGGGTGGATATCTATTCTGAACAGCACGTCGCTTGACGTCCCAGATAAGCTTCATAATGCTCATGTCAGCGGAAGTGTTTAAACTCAGAAGCGCGTTCCTGGAGCCACTCTGTAGCAATCCTGGACGTGTGGGGTATCGCATTGTCCTGCTGAAATTGCCCAAGTCTGTCGGAATGCACGATGGACATGAATGAATGCAGGTGATCAGACAGGATGCTTACGTACGTGTCACCTGGAGAGTCGCATCTAGACGTCTCAGGGTCCCATATCACTCCAATTCCACACGCCCCACACCGTTACAGAGCCTCCACTAGCTTGAACAATCCCCTGCTGACATGCATGGTCCATGGATTCATGAGGTTGTCTCCATACCCGTACACGTCCATCCACTCGATACAATTTGAAGCGAGACTCGTCCGACCAGACAACATGTTTCCAGTTATCAACAGTCCAATGTCGGTGTTGACGGGCCCAGGCGAAGCGTAAAGCTTTGTGTCGTGCAGTCATCAAGGATACACGAGTCATGTTTTCTTGAATGGCACGCACGCTGACACTTGTTAATGGCTCAGCACTGAAATCTGCAGCAATTTGCGCAAGGGTTGTACTTCTGTCACGCTGAATGATTATCTTCAGTCGTCATCGGTCTCGTTCTTCCAAGGTCTTTTTTCGGCTGCAACGATGTCGGACATTTGATGTTTTACCAGATTCCTGATATTCTCGGTACACTCATGAAATGGTAAGAAAATCCAAACTTAATCGCTACCTCGGAGATGCTGTGTCCCATCGCTCGTACTCCTACGATAACACCACGTTCAAACTCACTTAAATCTTGATAACCTGCCATTGTAGCAGCAGTAACCCATCTAACAACTGCGCTAGACACTTGTTGTCTTATACTAGGCGTAACCGACCGCAGCGCTGTATTCTGCGTGTTTACATATCTCTGTATTTGAAGACGCAAGCCTATACCAGTTTCTTTAGCGCTACAGTGTATAGAAGGACAACATTGTTACCAAAAATCTCAATATGTTGTGAGGAGTCTACTTGCGCATGGAACCGGATTTTGCACTAAAATTCATGAAAAATGATCTGAAACGATTGTCATATGTAGCAGAGATTGTCTTCTTGACATCACTGAACCAAATATGGTGCCTAAGTGGCAGAATCGATTGTAAGTAGGGGCGCGCGGAGCGCAGCAGCTGTGGTCGTTGCACTCTGTCATAGGTAGAATGTAAGACTTAAAGCTAGTGGCTAGCTTGGAGAATTTAGTTGAAGGTTCAAAAAAAATGGTTCAAATGGCTCTGAGCACTATGGGACTTAACTTCTGAGGTCATCAGTCGCCTAGAACTTAGAACTAATTAAACCTAACTAACCTAAGGACATCACACACATCCATGTCCGAGGCAGGATTCGAATCTGCGACCGTAGCGGTCACGCGGTTCCAGACTGAAGCGCCTTTAACCGCACGGCCACTCCGGCCGGCAGTTGAAGGTCAATGAACGCAACATACTACAGTTATTATAAAAAGAAGTGATGAATGGTATTGTTTGTGCTCACACAGAGCCCGTAAATGATAGGTCTTATTTATTTCTATAAAAGTGTAAAGTGTGTATCATTAATTTTTAAGGCTATAAAATTATCAAGAATTGAAGTGATACTGATCGTAAACAATACTGACCACTGTCCATGGCAATTAGAGAAGAGTCACGAATTGATACTGTAACTCAAAGGTAAAGCAACTGGATCAAATTTGTTGTTGTTGTTGTTGTGGTCTTCAGTCCTGAGATTGATTGATACAGCTCTCCTTGCTACTCTATCCTGTGCAAGCTTCTTCATCTTCCAGTACTTACTGCAACCGACATCCTTCTTAATCTGCTTAGTGTATTCATCTCTTGGACTCCCTCACTACTTTTAATTTATTTCTGGGCAATGTTGATAATGTCTCCAGATAAAAATAAAAAAGTGTATATATGTTTGTGTTTGTGTGTTTTCTTAACTATTTCGTTCCCTACTCATGCGAGTTCGGTGGGCTGTTGTAGAACACTGCGTATCTCAGCCAAATATACTATTTTGCTGTGAATGGAGCACAGTGGGTCCCCAAAGGGAACATTCACAAGGCATTCGCCTTATGACCAAGAAAACTCTCTCGAAAAACCTTGGAAGGAACAGGCATACTTGACCTGTTGTTCTACTTCTTGTACACTGTCCTTCCTCAGATAAAAATCAACAACTCTGTGGTGTGTGTGTGTGTGTGTGTGTGAGAGAGAGAGAGAGAGAGAGAGAGAGTGGGTGTGGGTGTGTGTGTTAACACCGAGTCAATTACGTACTATCGTTTGTTCGGCGACGTGATGCGACATCGTGTAGCAACACACGTTCCGAAACACCTACAACAGGTTTCGGTTGGGAGATTGGGCTGTCTTGTCAAAGGGATGTATTGTTCACAGTTGAAGTTGGTAATTGAAATTTCATGAGAAGATTCTGCCACAACGAAAAACGTCTTAGATTTAATGAATGCTTCGCCAATTCGCGTATCATATCCGTGGGACTCTCCCCCGTATTTCCCGACAACAGAAAACGAATGTCCTCCGTCAATACTATCTGAAGCGGATCTCACACCACACAGCAGTACTCCAGAAGAGGACGTACAAGCGTAGTGTAAGCAGCGTCTTTAGTATCCCACTGCATTTTTAAGTGTTCTGTCAATAAATCGCAGTCTTTAGTTTGCTTTCCCCACAACATTATTTATGTGATCGTTCCGATTTAAGTTTTTCGGTGACTGTACTCCCAAACATTTAGCTGTTTTTACAGCCTTTTGATTTATGTGATTTATCGTGTGTCCGAAATTTAGTGGACTCCTTTTAGTACTCATGTGGACGACTTCACAACTTCATTATTTAGAGTCAAATGCCAATTTTTGCACCACACACACACACTTTGTCTAAATCATTTTGCAATTGGCTTTGATCACTTGATGACTTTACGAGTCGCTAGATGAATATGGCAGCATCGTTTGCAGACAACCTAAGATAGCTTCACAGACTGACTCCTAAATGGTTTTTATAGATTAGGGACAGCAGAGGGGCGAAAACGCTTCATTGGGGAACGGCAGATATTACTCAATGACTTTCCGTCAGTTACTACGAACTGAGAGCTTTCTGATTAAGAGTGGTGTGACTTGTGCACTTGCCCAGTCTTTCTGTACGGATCTTTCGATGAGCGAGTGGCTGTATATGATTGCTGAGTATGGAGATACTGTATCAGCTTACTTTCAAAGGAATATGGCTGGTATACAAACTGGACCGGAGGCCTTGCCTTCATTATTTTAGTAATTTAACCTGCTTCGGTACTCCAAGGATATCTACTTTTAACTTACTCATGTTTGCAGTTGTTCCTGATGCAAATCCTGGAATATTTACTTCGTCCTCTTTGGTGAAGAAAATTCTGAAAACTATGTTTACCAGCTGTGCTTTAGTGACATTGTCATTATTAACAACAGCGCTGTTACCACTCAGTGAAATATTGATTGCGTCTTGCTGCTGGCGTACTTAACACACAAGAATCTCTTCGCGTTTTCTACAAGATTTTGAGACAGAGTTTAGCTATGGAAACTATCAAAAGCATCTCTTAATGATGTTCGTCCTAAATTTCTAGATTCTGTAAAAGTTCTACAATCTTGGGGTTTTGCGTCCTTTTAAATTTGGCCTGTTTTTCGTCGCTTCTGCAACAGTTTTCTGACATGTTTTGTGTACCGTAGGGAATCAGTACCAACTCTTATTAATTTTTGTGATATATACGTCTCAACTGTCGTCGGTACAGTTTTCTTGAGAAATAGAAGCCTAGTTTGCTTTTGTTCTACAGTTCTTATAATGTTGTTCTACCAAGAACCAACGGAAGATTCAGTTAACAATATATGAAGATACTAACTGTTCTCGAAAGAACACATACCATTGATGACCGTGCAGCTTCTCTAGAATAAATGATAACTGATTAAAACTCTCAGCTGCCGACAGGTGTTGTTGATATACGTTGATGGGGACAGCTGAAAATGTGTGCCCGACCCGGACTCGAACCCGGGATCTCCTGCCCGGTCGGGGCACACATTTTCAGCTGTCACCATTGAGGTATATCAACAACACCTGTCGACAGCTGAGGGTTTCAATTAATTATCATTTATTCACTTAACAGTTTCTTTGAATTTAAAGCATCTGCGCTTACATAAGTCAGATTGCAAGAAATGAAGATTGTCGTCACTTTGGAAGGAGTGAAGCAAATTTTTATGTTACATGGGTTATACCATGTTGGCAGGTCACTTGCCTGGAACTTCTTTGTGCGGTGGGCTAAATGTGACAAATAAGAATATTCGCCGTCGTTCGCAAGAAACTGAAAACTATTTTTCCGGTCGGTCTGAAAGCGGTGGAGAACATACTGACCACAATATCGAGTCTGCAGTGCCACAGTCTTCTTGTGCTCACTGAAAGAGAATGTTCCTACTAGCTATTTACTTGTCGGAATCGGGAGCTATGATTATAAACAAAAGTTTCGAGTTCCAACTGATTAATATACTCAGTAAAAGTTCACACATACAAACGTAGTAATATTCGTGTTAATAATAATAATATATCTGTCATAAGCAGCACTATGAGCAGTTCAGAGGCGTTCTCTACGGTAAGTTCCAATTGAATGGACTTTCGCCCCGACTTATAATCATCAAAGTTTCCTATTTAATCGTATGGGTAGGGCCCCCGTCGGGCAGGCCGTTCGCCGGGTTCCGGTCTTTCAATTGGACGCCACTTCGGCGACCTGCAGTCGATGAGGATGATACGATGATGATGAGGACAGCGCAACACCCAGTCCCTGGGCGGAGAAAAATCCCCGACCCAACCAGGAACCGAACCCGAACACAGAGGATTGACACTCCTTCACGCTGACCATTCAGCTACCGGGGGCGGACATCATCAAAGTTAAATGCTTGCCACAGAATTGAAAAATAATCTCGGCACTTGCCACGCGGTTTTGTCAACATTACGTGCGCCACACAGGCAGTTACTTCCGTGAAACCTAAGCTCTGCACAGTGTACAGACCACGCGAGTTCACTTCCTACTCTTACAGAACACATGCGTTTAGTAGCAGCCTGGCTGTGATGTCATCCGAGACGGCGCATAAGCCGGCGTTTGACTGACGCGGGAAGAGTGATAACTCGGTGCAAAATGTGTCTTGAGAAATCTAAATGATCCAGGAACGTGTGCAGTCCTCGCGAGTTCATTTCCTATTTGTACCGAAAACATGCATTTGGTAGCAGCCTGCTGTCAGCCACTTTATGCCCAGGTTGTAGCATCTACATGGCCGCTTTCTCGGACACGTATTATTTAATATCGCCATCATGAACCAATTTACAGTCTTCTTAAATTTGATAAGATTGAAGTTAAATAGGCTTTAATTACATTTGGCACTTAAAGTTTGATATTTAAATATTTCGGTCTAAAATTTTTATAAGTGAACCGACAGTAGTAGATGACTCACGAACCACTTCTTTAAGAGTCCTTGTATAGATTGTTATTTACGTTAAAGTCTTAAACTTGGTACTGTTTCACTATTTACTGGATGTAGTCAAGTGGTGTAATCAGAACTTTCTATCACTAATATAAATTATACTTAACCTACTACAAGTAAGGACGGTTTTATTCCAAATTTAATTTTTATTAAATTACTTGAAAACTATTAGAGGTAGCTTAATGGGGTCACATAGTTAATATTTTCGTATCCAACTGAAGCTTCATACGAATTTTCAAATTTCTGAGTCTAATATTTAGCGCCTTCAATTTTTCTTAAAAACGCCTATTCTGACCAAAATCTTGCTCCAATCAAGTTGAGACTTGTAACAGTTGCCGGTGACATAAATTTTCACATTCTGAAGCATTTTTGGCTTTCTAGCTTTATTATTTAGCGCCATTTGTTTTTTTTCTTTGAACAACGTATTTAGTGAAACATATTCGTCTGATCATTCTGAGATTTAACAATTTTAACATTAATATACTGGAGCAGATATTGAAAAAGTTTGGAAAATCTACTTTAATTTATAATTTCATCCTTAGATTACGGCGCAGTTCTTTGTAAGCTACGCACACGTGCGCTATGATGACGTGTCGCTAGTAGCAGTGAACTGGGGTAAGTCCCGGCACGCAACGCTCGCCTCTGTGTCTCTCAAATGATACAGCGCTTGTTTCGCCACAACTTGTACTTGCGTTCGACTTAATATCCTGCAGAGCCCCGTTGTCCAAATTCGGCGTACGCACAGTCGGCCGCCTCCCTGCGCATTAGTTTTTTCTGAAAGAACACATTATCACACAGACGCCCAAAGAAGTGGTTGAAATGTTATGTGATCTGGTTGACGTCTGGGATGGTACTTGGTTCAGTATAGCCATGCTGCCTCTCGAACGTTTCAATCTACTCTGCCGTACGCAGATACCATCTCGGCTTGTTCCCGACATTAATACCACAGCATTCTGCTGCTTATAGTACGCTGTGTCAACCGCACAGCCTATAACACACAAGGATCACATTGCACGTGGTCAGAGGAACTTCCATTCGTCAGCGCCATCTACTGTGGCATTGATGAATTTCCAGACACATGTTAGTGGGACGTTTCCTCCTCCACTTCCAGTCAGGAGCCTGAGGAAGGTGGAGGGGGAGGAGTAGCAACCTCATTATAAACACCGATTTCTGGGGTTGCAGGTGAAACCCAAAAATCCAGACACGTCTGTGTCGTAGCCACCGATACCCTGTCCAGCGTCTGTTGGCGCTGTGAGCCCGGTGTGATTGAGTCTTCTGGAATTCAAAAGCCCTATCGAAATTGCGTCAGATCCTTTGGGATTTCAACACCAAAACCTCAACACAACCCAATAATCATGACAGAACAGTGAGAAAGGATCCACTACCCTGGGTCGCAGTCAGTAAGACTGGGTAACACGCAAGACATTTCATGATGAGAAGAATCGGAGCTTCTCAAAACCCTCAAAACAAAGAGAATATTTTACACCCGAGCACTCAACACGAACACTCTACTGAAACCAGTTAAATTGAATCATCTGACAAACACCATGGATAAATTCAGTATCAAAATTGTGGCAATACAGAAAACACGATTCACATATGAGCACAACTTTGACTCGGGAAACTACAGAATACGCACGGGGAAACCAGTTATAATTATTCCATAAAGAAATCTAAAATTCTTCGTAACAGGATTTGTAGTATACAAATCGATACTGGAGTCGGGAATAGATTTCACTTCAAAATCAGAAAAAATATCAACAGTCACGATACGATCTGCAAACAAAGCCTATACAATAATCAATGCACATGCCCACAAACAACTAAAACAAGATGGTAGGAGATTTCTGAGAAGGTCTGGAAGAAACCACCAACAAAATCCCCACGAAGCACGTTTAAGTTTTACTAGGAGATTTGAATGCCCAATTTGACAGAGAAAGAAATTTCAAAGACACAACAGGAAAACACACGGCTCAAAAGCGGATATACAAGAATGGAGAGAACCTGACAAATTTTTGCAGGAATTTCGACATAAAAATCATGTCTATACAATTCCAGAAACAACACGAGAAACTGCAAACTCGGAAATCCTCCGACAACGTCCTAGTAGTATTTCAGATAGACCACATTACGATATCCATGAAAAACACCAGAGAAATTATGATTGTAAGAACAAGGAAAGGATTTTTTGAACCCGCTCACCACCTACTCCAAATTAAAGCGAAATTTATACGCAGAAGTCAAATCAAGAGAACCAACAGAAATTTCGAAGCAGACCCAGAGTATCTACAATTAAACAGGAAAGAAATAATAGAAGAAATTAATAAAATCGACAGTAACGACTACACAGAACTGTCGGAAAAAACTAAAGTCCTGATAAAATTGGGGCAACCACGAGAAAAAGTAAATACAGATGGTGGAACATGACGTGTGACAGATCAATAAAAGACAGAATATAGGCCTGGAAAAAATTTAAGTCATAGAACATCAGAGGAACGGGAAGAATTGAACAGGATACAGTAAAACACTCCGAAAATAAACCGTAGAGAAAAATGTGGTTATGAAAACAGTATGAAAGAGATAGAAAAGCACTTCTACAAAAACACACGAAATTTTTGCATAATAATCAGAGAAATTGACAGCATACCAAAAGACAATACGGAACACCGGAAACAAACCCGAAAAAGAACTGTGAAATATTAGCGTAATACCTTGACACACTACTAACTGATATAAACTGATGTATGTCCCAAAGTTCCAGAAGCCAGAACTCAAACTCGATTTCAAACCGCCAACACACGAGGAGATCGTGTAAAATAATAAAATCATTGAAAAATAAGAGAGCGCCAGTATAAGATAGACTGATTGCGGAAATTTGGAAATTAGACCATGAGCACATCACACCCAACATACACAGAATCATCAAAAACATCTTGGAGACAGGATATACCAGAAAAATCAAATTCAGTAATAATATAACACATCCATACCAAAAGGGATAAAACAGAGGAATTTTAATACAGCCTGTGACATACAAAATTCTGTCAAAAGCCCTGTTAAACCGTCTAGAGCCTCAAATAGAACCACAGATACGAGAATACCAAGGATGGTTCAGAAAGGGAATGTCACGTAGTGAACAGGTATGGTGCTCGAGAACAATATCAACAACAAGAAAGCGAAGGAACACCATAATAACTATCGTCGACTTCTATAAGAGCTACGACTCCACACCTCTTCAACACATTGGAAAAAATGAAGGTGGACAACAAAACCAGTAAGCTAATCCAAGAAACATTAACAAATACAACATCCAAAGTGAAGTTTACAGGAGAGATCTCGGAACCATTCGAAATCAAGACAGGAGTGAGGCAGTGAGATGGTCTGTCATCCATTCTATTTAACTTGATTTTGGAAAGAGGAATTAGGACATAGGACAAGGAAGTCAATTAGATAAAGATGGGAAGGCGAAAGGATAGAACCGTCAACATAAAATGCCCGGGCTCTGATGATTATAAGGCCGTCATAGCAGATAACAGAAAAGAAGCCAAGGGAGCTCTAGAGACTCTACACGAAATCTCAGCCAAAACGGAACTACAAATCTCATATGAAAAACGCAATACACGGACACATAATGCACAGACACACACCGACTGATAACAAAGTATAGAAAAATAACAGAAGCAGAAAGTTTCAAATATATGGGAGAGATAATACAGAAAACAGGACTCAATGCGACATCTAATGAAAAAAGGATCACAAAACCACAAAAAGCATATAAACATACATGGAACCATTACAGCAAAAGACGTACACTCCTGGAAATGGAAAAAAGAACACATTGACACCGGTGTGTCAGACCCACCATACTTGCTCCGAACACTGCGAGACGGCTGTACAAGCAATGATCACACGCACGGCACAGCGGACACACCAGGAACCGCGGTGTTGGCCGTCGAATGGCGCTAGCTGCGCAGCATTTGTGCACCGCCGCCGTCAGTGTCAGCCAGTTTGCCGTGGCATACGGAGCTCCATCGCAGTCTTTAACACTGGTAGCATGCCGCGACAGTGTGGACGTGAACCGTATGTGCTGTTGACGGACTTTGAGCGAGGGCGTATAGTGGGCATGCGGGGGGCCGGGTGGACGTACCGCCGAATTGCTCAACACGTGGGGCATGAGGTCTCCACAGTACATCGATGTTGTCGCCAGTGGTCGGCGGAAGGTGCACGTGCCCGTTGACCTGGGACCGGACCGCAGCGACGCACGGATGCACGCCAAGACCGTAGGATCCTACGCAGTGCCGTACGGGACCGCACCGCCACTTCCCAGCAAATTAGGGACACTGTTGCTCCTGGGGTATCGGCGAGGACCATTCGCAACCGTCTCAATGAAGCTGGGCTACGGTCCCGCACACCGTTAGGCCGTCTTCCGCTCACGCCCCAACATCGTGCAGCCCGCCTCCAGTGGTGTCGCGACAGGCGTGAATGGAGGGACGAATGGAGACGTGTCGTCTTCAGCGATGAGAGTCGCTTCTGCCTTGGTGCCAATGATGGTCGTATGCGTGTTTGGCGCCGTGCAGGTGAGCGCCACAATCAGGACTGCATACGACCGAGGCACACAGGGCCAACACCCGGCATCATGGTGTGGGGAGCGATCTCCTACACTGGCCATACACCACTGGTCATTGTCGAGGGGACACTGAATAGTGCACGGTACATCCAAACCGTCATCGAACCCATCGTTCTACCATTCCTAGACCGGCAAGAGAACTTGCTGTTCCAACAGGACAATGCACATCCGCATGTATCCCGTGCCACCCAACGTGCTCTAGAAGGTGTAAGTCAACTACCCTGGCCAGCAAGATCTCCGGATCTGTCCCCCATTGAGCATGTTTGGGACTGGATGAAGCGCCGTCTCACGCGGTCTGCACGTCCAGCACGAACGCTGGTCCAACTGAGGTGCCAGGTGGAAATGGCATGGCAAGCCGTTCCACAGGACTACATCCAGCATCTCTATGATCGTCTCCATGGGAGAATAGCAGCCTGCATTGCTGCGAAAGGTGGATATACACTGTACTAGTGCCGACATTGTGCATGCTCTGTTGCCTGTGTCTATGTGCCTGTGGTTCTGTCAGTGTGATCATGTGATGTATCTGACCCCAGGAATGTGTCAATAAAGTTTCCCCTTCCTGGAACAATGAATTCACAGTGTTCTTATTTCAATTTCCAGGAGTGTATTTCCATCATTGCCAAATTAAAACAGTGCATCACAGCAGTCTTACCTGAGGCCTTGTATGCCTTAGAGACAACAGTAATCACGGGAATATAGAAAATCTAGGAGATGGAAAAACAAGAGTGGAAAATACGGAGAAATATCTACGGCCCAGTTGAGATAGAAGAGATCTGAATAAAGAGACCGACAAAAGAACAGTACGAACAGACAGAGACGATTACAAACATTAGGAAAGAAGGGCAAAGTTCTACAGATGCGCAAAAACAGATGGTGGTAGGCAGCAACACGTCTGTAATGCCATATTACGAAGGATGGCGCTACACCACGTATTGCTACACGTGTAAAAGACCTCTTGCGCACATCGTTTTGTGAGGATCTGATGCTGAGCCTCTCGTCCATCATGATTGGTCCCCCAGGAGCTCTGAGCTCAACCTACGTGGTCAATGGTTGTGGGTTTACAGTCGCATGTCTACCGCGATCGTCCGACCTCATTTGGGATCCTAGTGGTGTTGACAACATTGTCCATCGACGGCAGATATTGTTGATGGATAACGGGCAATACGTTGGGCGTTTGTTAATAAAGAACATCGTCTTTGCTAAAAATCAATTGTTATGCTAATTATTGCTTTTGTATCATTTGCATAGCCACCTGTTGGTCTTTTTATGCTCTTTTTTCATATCTATAAAACCCCATGTCATTTCAAAAATGTGTGCCAATGTATACCTCTCTGCCTAGATAGCTCCGTGAAATATTCAATTTTCAAATGTTAACGGACTTTTTGAGTCAAGATATCAGGAGTAACAATAATTCGACCTAGTCGCCTGACGCAAGATAGGAAATGTTTACAGAAGTAATTACATTTACGCTCTCGTGATGGTCACCCTGAGAGATGAACGTGCAGACATAAGATACAAAATCAGATAAAAGTATAAAAAAACTACAGAATCGAGTGAGGTGGGGAAGTACAGGAGAAGTGGGGCTTAAATCGCCACTCGGTATCACAGATGCAGATTTTTCGTGCTTTACCTAAATCAGGCGGATTTGGGTAGGCCTATTGTTACTTTGAAAATACGTCAGCTGATGTTCTTTCCCGTTCTCATCCATTCTGAACCTATCGTCCGTTTTCAAAAAAAAAAAAAAATGGCTCTGAGCACTATGGGACTCAACTGCTGTGGTCATCAGTCCCCTAGAACTTAGAACTACTTAAACCTAACTAACCTAAGGACATCACACACATCCATGCCCGAGGCAGGATTCGAACCTGCGACCGTAGCAGTCGCACGGTTCCGGACTGCGCGCCTAGAACCGCGAGACCACCGCGGCCAGCTCCGTTTTCAATGACCCTGCCATCCAATGGACGTTAAGCACTTGGCTGCCAGCTTCTTTTGTGTATTCCTGTTCTACAGATGATGAAGAATACTGATTATAATTTGTTTGATCCTCGTTGGACAGTTACATCTCAATACTGCTTGTAGTCCCCGCAACCCCACCCCCTTTCCCCCGCCCCCAAATAAAAGGAGCTTAGGCGACGTGTTTTGACGATGAGTGAAAGACATAAAAAGACTCTCTTCTGAATTTTTTTTTTTTTAATTTTCGGGGTGTGGCCGCATCACGATGTGAAATGAAACTCAGGCTTCTACTGTTGCTGACAGCTGGAATTTATTTCATATCGTGCCCTAGTCAAACACACACACACACACACACACACACACACACACACACACACACAAATACACAGAGAGAGAGAGCGAGAGAGAGAGAGGGGGGGGGGATTTTAGTATAGCTCATTCGCAGAAAACCTGTGCATATGTAGTACTCATTGATTATGAAAACAGTGATTATGCTTTTCCACTGATAATGTGTTTACTTTGATTTCAATTCACTCTTTGAAAACATTCATAGCGGCTGGAAAAATCAACGCGGCGCTTGTTGTATACCGGCTGATATCTGTGCGTGTACGCAGAACGCTCTGGTCGAGTCACGTATTTGCACATAAATTGCGCCGCCAACGGCGCGTCTCCGACAGGCCCAATTATTCACGTGTCCTGCCGGATTTACAGATCACAGCCCGCCTGGCGAAGGGCTCTCTACCTGCTGCAGCGGCGGCGGGTTTCTTGCGTGCCTACAGTAGTAGAGAATCCTTGTAACCTTCAGCTTTAAAAACAGAAAGGTAAATAAATTATACGAGGGGTAGTCACGAAGATTCAGTTATCGTCTGGAAAAACTCAAGCTGCGACCACGAAACTCTTGTTGCTGTTAGTCCTTCTCTACTTTTCTCACCCTTGAGACGCAAATGGTTCAAATGGCTCTGAGCACTATGGGACTTAACTTCAGCCGGCCGTAGTGGCCGTGCGGTTCTAGGCGCTGCAGTCTGGAGCCGAGCGGCCGCTACGGTCGCAGGTTCGAATCCTGCCTCGGGCATGGATGTGTGTGATGTCCTTACGTTAGTTAAGTTTAATTAGTTCTAAGTTCTAGGCGACTGATGACCTCAGAAGTTAAGTCGCATAGTGCTCAGAGCCATTTGAACCATTTTTGAACTTAACTTCTGAGGTCATCAGTCCCCTAGAACTTAGAACTACTTAAACCTAACTAACCTAAGGACATCACACACATCCATGCGTGAGGCAGGATTCTAACCTGCGGCCGTAGCAGTCTCGCGGCTTCGGACTGTAGCGCCTAGAACCGCTCGGCCACCCCGGCCGGCCTTGAGACGCATTTCTTGGTTGTGGAAGTCTGCGTTTTGGCTGTTTCGGAGACCGCTTTGCAGTGTCTGGTACTACGGTGTGCTGTGTAATCCTCTTCAGACAGGCATGCATGTCAGGAAAGGAAGAGACACTTCTACAATCCACAATCAGTCGTGGAAAAACGTATTCATGGACCGTTGTTCACGCAGAATAAATTTATTTATTAGAACTAAAGATCATAACCAGAGACGTTTTTGGTAACCTAACAGTATGACGTTTCTTTCCTAATGTGTACAATAAACAAATATTCTGTACCAGCTGCCATCACACTGTGGAGAGAAACGTATTCATCCAGAACCAGAAATATAAACATAGAAACTACTAATGAACTGCTTGAAGCAAAGAACGTCTTCAATGGCAAGCTGCACGTCATGGAAGTTGGTTCTGATACGCAGTAAATGCCGTGCAACAGCAAAATGGGCCGCAAAGGGAAGGAAACAACTGTAGAGGACAGAAAAATAGTTCCAACATGAAAAGGAAAAATAATATTCGGAAATAGATGATATAATTGGAAGAAGTTGGGCAACTGTGCAGTCCATAATATCGCGATTCAAATTCTCACTAATAGCGAAAGGAGAGGTCGGTCACAGAAGCTATCGCAGAGAGAACGAAGTATATTAATAAGAATGTTTGAAAAAGATCCTAAATTGACAGCTTCTGCACTGTGTGTATTAATGATCAGTTCGGGAAGGAAATTACATCAAGGGCTGTTTGTTCACTATGCGCTGGTTACCGAGCTAGGGTACCTGGAAGAAAACCATGCATTAGCATAAAGAGCAAGAAATTGAGGCCTTAATTTGCTCGAGAGTATATAAAACAACAACCCAAGTTCAGAGATGAAAGTAAATTCAACTTATTTGTAAATGATAGCAGAATTTTGGTGTGGAGGTGACAAATACTGAGCTGGATCCCAAACGTACAAAACACACACTGAAGCACAGGGGTGGAGGTTGGAGATAACATGGGTAGAGTTCAGTATTTAAATATACTAAAGGAAAATCTACAAGAAGTTTTGATAGCTTAAGTTTAGGCATAGATTATTACTTTCAACAAGAGAATGACCCTAAGGATACAGCGGACATTGCTCGTCTGCGGTGGTTATAGCATAGTCCACTTGTTGTCAGGTTTCCAGCACAAAGAGCACATATTTGGAGTACGTTTGAAATAATGGTCATGAAGTACGAAGTAAGAGTGCTCTGAAACAATGTCTACAGCAAGAATGGTCAAATATTACCTCATACACTATTATAAAAACTGGTTCATTCCATGCCAAAGAGGTTAACGGAAGTGATAAACAGAAGAGGAATGCTTACAAAGCATTAACATTGTAATAATATTTACGTATCCAGAATGAGATTTTCATTCATACGCTCAGACAAAAGTACAGTGTACATAAATATTAAACTTCCTGGCAGATTAAAACTGTGTGCCGGACCGAGACTCGAACTCGAGACCTTGCCCGCGAAAGGCAAAGATCCCGAGTTCGAGTCTCGGTCCGGCACACAGTTTTAATCTGCCATGATGTTTAATATTTATGTACACTGTACTTTTGTCTGAGCGTATGAATACTTTTTCCCCGCTTTGTGAAGTCAGCTGGGCCAAAATTTTTATTTGCTTTTCGCAGAAGGCTAGATTAGTTAATCCTTTTATACACACAGATTAGGAGAGACACCTTGTACTGTTAGTTTACCAAGTAACATCTCTAGTTACGATCTTTAGTTCTAACGAATAAAGTTATTCTACGTGAACAAGGGTGCATGAATAATTCTTACCGTGACTGGCTATATGAAATACAAGAAATGTATCCGCAGCTGCGAATAAGATGAGACTTCAGCCAAACAATTTATTGGTGACATATGAATATTTTGTGTAACTGCATTCGCAATTGCAAATCCATTGCCTCTGTTCCAGAAACGTTCCGCCTTTTCGCCTCTAAAAATCACTTCGTCGTCATTCTTGAAATACAAAAGTTTCTTTGTCTGAAGAAAGAGAAAGAAACTGCGGTGTACCAGGTCAGAAGCGTAAGCTTCTAGGGAAAAGTTTGACAGCTCAATGCAGCAGCAGGAATGAATGAGCAGGGTCGTTGTCGTAGAGCAAATCTCCTTGGACAGCTTCCCATGATGCTTATGCAGCATCCGCTAGTCTCGGGAAGCGATTTCGGTGGTATGCTTTGTGGCGGTTTGTCGCTTATAAGCGTAACCAGTTAACACCTCACCATGTCACACACAGAACTGCTCAGCACCTCTTTGTCTGATAGTGGTGGAGTCTTCGCCTTTTGCTTCGATGGTAAATCCATATTCTGTATCTGTCTGCTTTGCTTGACTCCGGGTCACAGCGATACACCTGTCATTCGTACATGCTGGTTAAGAGGTGAAAGCAGTCACCAGGTGTGGCTTCACGCCAGGGATGGCGGTTATCGCCGAAACAACCGATTTTCAGTTATAAGGGTTTTCTCCGTCTCCAGTTTAACCTGACTATTAAAACGACTCAAAAAAAAAGGTTTCTGATGTAACCGACTTTCTTTTTCTTTTTTTATTGCTATCATTTCTCGTAACAAAACTAGACACTGAACAAGATTGAAAACTTCAGAGTCACACTTTAGCGAAGTTTCAAGCCAAATAGAACTAAAATCGAATGAAACGGGTAACCAATAGAAAACTTCATCCGTCTACCGTTTGCAGCTTTTCTCAAAAAGTAAAGAGGGGACTTCAAACCAGGATTAACCGCTTATCACGAGCGGTCACCTAACCCCTTCGGCTATCCGAGCACGCCTGCAGGACCGACCCAGACTACCATATGTCACGTAGTCCCAACTGTTATGCTCGCACAGTTCGTAGTTCCCGCACATTTCAGCTCGTCAAGGCATGTATACCTCATTGATGGTCACAATGTATGTTTTCATATAGTGCGTTCATCTTGACAATCAATGTCCGTCAGACATGCATGCATGTGTAGAGGAACGAACACTATCACTGGCGTTTACAGCTGTGGTAAACATTTCGAAATAGATACGCGTTCTGCAACTACGAATTGTCTTTAATTGTATATAATATTTGTCATCCTGTGCGGGAATCACGAAATGTGAGAGCTTAAGGGTTGTGATTGCGTGTGATATGGAAGTTTGGACCCGTCCTAGAGGCGTGATCGGATAGCCAAATTCGTTAAAGCGATCGCTCGCGATAAGTGGCACATCCGGGTTCGTGTCCCTGTTCGGCACCAGTTTTCATGTGTCCCAGACAGCTGGCGTCGATGCATAGTCCCAGGATGCTAAACTATTTGTCAGTGTTTAAGACAACTAATCGTCAGTGATAGTGTCTATTCAGACGTGTATGCGTGTCGAGAGGACACTGTATAGTGAAGATACTAACACCGTGTTAACACAGACATTTTAACCATCGATGACTGAAGTAGACTTTGACAAGGCGTGACATTATTCTCCGGTCTCTTTCCTTCAGGATCTTTTTGCAACACTGAAATGTACTGCTTAACCCACAGGACAGGACAGATAGAATAAATTGAGGAAAGGAGCCAAAATAAGTTACACTCGAACATACAACTTTATTATTAGATCAAACATTACAAGAATCCAAAAAAATTTTAAGCACACAGCTTTAATCTTTGGGACTTAATTACCAGCTGAAAGCCACTTTAATGTAAGAATGGCTGAAGTCCAATAACTTAAAACGCAAGTATAATCAGAAATTTAAAAGGCAAGCCTAATCTTAAAACAGTTCTTTAGTTAGGCTGAAGTAAACAAGTTAAATTCAAATCGGCTGAAGGCCGAACACTTGAAACTCCAAAACATGAAATTTTTTTTAAATACCAAAGTCCCTACGTGAAACAGTTCTTTAATTTAGGCTGAAGGCCTTAGGAACAAACAACTGAAAATCAAACCGGCTGAAGGCCGAAGACTTAAAAATTCAATAGGTTGAAGTAAACAAGTTAAATTCAAATCGGCTGAAGACCGAAGACTTAAAAATTGAAAAAATTTTAAAATGCCAAAGGGCTTATGTAATACGGTACTTTAAACTAGGCTGAAGGCCTTAAGAGTAAAACACTTCTAATTTAAAACACAGATCCGGATAGAAGCCATACAAGTACCAACAACAAGAACGAATAAAAAAAAAAGTCCACACAAGAACGCGCAGATGTTCGAGGGTCGGCCTGGAATTCAAACACTAACGCTCTCTTAGGTGAGACAGGCAGTCGGGCCAACCGTTCACGATCCGGCGACAACCCAACCGACCGACAGTCAGCGAACCCACCGACAAGATAACTCCCACTTCACTCGACCAGGGCACAACAGGGAGTTCAACGGAACAACGTAGAAGATATTGGCGCCCACAACCAATCATACACGGAGCTGTCAAACTACACACCGTGCTGGACAGTAACAACACGATGAGGAAACTACACTGCCTGAAATTTACGTCAACGCCCAACGCAGTTTAAACGCAGCCAAAACCTCTCAGACAAACAGAAGCTAAACGATGTCAAAGTAAGCGTAAGGAGGGCTATGCTTGAAGCGTTCATTGAATTCGAAAGTAAAATTCTATGTACCGACTTGACAGAAAATCCTAGGAAGTTCTGGTCTTACGTTAAATCAGTAAGTGGCTCGCAACAGCATATCCAGACACTACGGGATGATGATGGCATTGAAACACAGGATGACACGCGTAAAGCTGAAATACTAAACACCTTTTTCCAAAGCTGTTTCACAGAGGAAGACCGCACTGCAGTTCCTTCCCTAAATCCTCGCATAAACGAAAAAATGGCTGACATCGAAATAAGTGTCCAAGGAATAGAAAAGCAAGTGGAATCACTCAATAGAGGAAAGTCCACTGGACCTGACGGGGTACCAATTCGATTCTACACAGAGTACGCGAAAGAACTCGCCCCCATTCTAACAGCAGTGTACCGCAAGTCTCTAGAGGAACGGAGGGTTCCAAATGATTGGAAAAGAGCACAGATAGTCCCAGTCTTCAAGAAGGGTCGTCGAGCAGATGCGCAAAACTATAGACCTATATCTCTGACGTCGATCTGTTGTAGAATTTTAGAACATGTTTTTTGCTCGCGTATCATGTCATTTCTGGAAACCCAGAATCTACTATGTAGGAATCAACATGGATTCCGGAAACAGCGATCGTGTGAGACCCAACTCGCTTTATTTGTTCATGAGACCCAGAAAATATTAGATACAGGCTCCCAGGTAGATGCTATTTTTCTTGACTTCCGGAAGGCGTTCGATACAGTTCCGCACTGTCACCTGATAAACAAAGTAAGAGCCTACGGAATATCAGACCAGCTGTGTGGCTGGATTGAAGAGTTTTTAGCAAACAGAACACAGCATGTTGTTATCAATGGAGAGACGTCTACAGACGTTAAAGTAACCTCTGGCGTGCCACAGGGGAGTGTTATGGGACCATTGCTTTTCACAATATATATAAATGACCTAGTAGATAGTGTCGGAAGTTCCATGCGGCTTTTCGCGGATGATGCTGTAGTATACAGAGAAGTTGCAGCATTAGAAAATTGTAGCGAAATGCAGGAAGATCTGCAGCGGATAGGCACTTGGTGCAGGGAGTGGCAACTGACCCTTAACATAGACAAATGTAATGTATTGCGAATACATAGAAAGAAGGATCCTTTATTGTATGATTATATGATAGCGGAACAAACACTGGTAGCAGTTACTTCTGTAAAATATCTGGGAGTATGCGTGCGGAACGATTTGAAGTGGAATGATCATATAAAATTAATTGTTGGTAAGGCGGGTACCAGGTTGAGATTCATTGGGAGAGTGCTTAGAAAATGTAGTCCATCAACAAAGGAGGTGGCTTACAAAACACTCGTTCGACCTATACTTGAGTATTGCTCATCAGTGTGGGATCCGTACCAGATCGGTCTGACGGAGGAGATAGAGAAGATCCAAAGAAGAGCGGCGCGTTTCGTCACAGGGTTATTTGGTAACCGTGATAGCGTTACGGAGATGTTTAATAAACTCAAGTGGCAGACTCTGCAAGAGAGGCGCTCTGCATCGCGGTGTAGCTTGCTCGCCAGGTTTCGAGAGGGTGCGTTTCTGGATGAGGTATCGAATATATTGCTTCCCCCTACTTATACCTCCCGAGGAGATCACGAATGTAAAATTAGAGAGATTGGAGCGCGCACGGAGGCTTTCAGACAGTCGTTCTTCGCGCGAACCATACGCGACTGGAACAGGAAAGGGAGGTAATGACAGTGGCACGTAAAGTGCCCTCCGCCACACACCGTTGGGTGGCGTGCGGAGTATCAATGTAGATGTAGATGTAGATGTAGATGTAACTGGAACGTTAACGGCCACAAGGCAGAAGATTACGCTGGTGCACTTCAATTCAAATAACCAAATACAGTGAAACTCCACCGGAGGGTGGCTAGAATTTTCCAACTTGAAAACCACGTTGTTGCTCGCAGGAATATCCCCACAGCCGACAACGAACTCCAAACGACGCAATGTGAACAATCTTGACTTGCTGGTAGGTTAAATCAAAACGCAACTTTCGTGTCTAGGGTCGGTGAGCCATGGACCTCGTAACACACTCCGACACCGCGTACAGACCGCAGCTGGCCCCGGACAAACTACGCCCCGCCGAGAATTCCTTGGTGCTCCACGCCCACCAACCGACTTCTCAGAGCCAGTACACCGACAACATTTAAAATAACTTGTCAGTCTAAATCACATCAACTACACACAATTTCACGAACACTTGCACGAAGAACAAGGCAATGCTAACTGCAGTGACTGTACAATAACAGGGAGGAATCAAGAGTCGGCATACACAGCCAACCTATAAGCGATCGCCGGCCAAATACACGTCGACCGGCAAGACGACCGACCGACGGCCAACCAAAGTCGTCGCCACTCCAATCATGTGTGTCGGCAACCGTCGGGCGCGTCATGGCGGTGCGGACCTCACAACTGCCGTGCCCTGACTGAACTTCCGCCGCGTGCCAACTCAAACACTGCCAGGTCCGAACTAACTCTGAACACACGACGACGGGGAAGTAATAGCAGTCCAGCAAAGATAACACGGCAGGGTCTATATCGATAATCGCTGCTGCTGCCACTCACGGGCAGGCAAGACAGCAACTAACTGGCACCAGTAATTGAAAATTAACATAACAAGGTGACAGTAGGGTAAAAACAAGATGTAAAATAAGAAATGGCACGAACATGAGCCACGCACGGCTCAAACACGTTACATGTCTGGTAGTGATTCATAATTTCTTGTAGATGCATTGGACAGTCCACACAGATACAACAACAAACGGGGAAACTTCATTCGCGGTATGGTTATGGGCAGCGTGTAGATCTACACTTACATACGGTGCGTAGCGTTGGGTACCCTACACCACTACTAGTCATTTCCTTCCCTGTTACACTTGCAAACAGAGCGAGGGAAAAACGACTGTCCGTATGCCTCTGTATGAATCCTAATTTCTCGTATCTTGTCCTTGTGATCCTTCACGAAATGTATGTTGAGTCCAGCAGAATCGTTCTGCAGTCGGCCTCAAACACCGGCTCCATAAATTTTCTCAATAATGTTTCTCGAAAAGAACGTTGCCGTCCCTCCAGCGATTTCCATTTGAGTACCCCGTAACATTTGCGTGCTGCTGGAACCTATCGGTAACAAATTTAGCAGCCTACCTCCGAACTGCTTCAATATCTTCCGACCTTTGCTGGAATGGCTCTGAGCACTATGGAACTTAACTTCTGAGGTCATCAGTCCCCTAGAACTGATTATATGATAGCGGAACAAACACTGGTAGCAGTTACTTCTGTAAAATATCTGGGAGTGTGTGTACGGAACGATTTGAAGTGGAATGATCATATAAAATTAATTGTTGGTAAGGCGGGTACCTGGTTGAGATTCATTGGAAGAGTCCTTAGAAAATGTAGTCCACCAACAAAGGAGGTGGCTTACAAAACACTCGTTCGACCTATACTTGAGTATTGCTCATCAGTGTGGGATCCGTACCAGGTCGGGTTGACGGAGGAGATAGAGAAGATCCAAAGAAGAGCGGCGCGTTTCGTCACAGGGTTATTTGGTAAGCGTTACGGAGATGTTTAGCAAACTCAGGTGGCAGACTCTGCAAGAGAGGCGCTCTGCATCGCGGTGTAGC
The DNA here is from genome assembly GCF_023864345.2 of Schistocerca serialis cubense. NCBI lineage: Eukaryota > Metazoa > Arthropoda > Insecta > Orthoptera > Acrididae > Schistocerca > Schistocerca serialis. The sequence goes on from NC_064638.1 coordinate 969,971,452, forward strand.
TTGCTGTCCAGGTTTCGAGAGGGTGCGTTTCTGGATGAGGTATCGAATATATTACTTCCCCCTACTTATACCTCCCGAGGAGATCACGAATGTAAAATTAGAGAGATTCGAGCGCGCACGGAGGCTTTCCGGCAGTCTTCTTCCCGCGAACCATACGCGACTGGAGCAGGAAAAGGAGGTAGTGACAGTGGCACGTAAAGTGCCCTCCGCCACACTCCGTTGGGTGGTTTGCGGAGTATAAATGTAGATGTAGATGTAGAACTACTACCTAACTAACCGAAGGACATCACACACATCCATGCCCGAGGCGGGATTCGAACCTGCGATCGTAGCGGCCGCGTGGTTCCAGACTGAAGCGCCTAGAACCGCTCGGTCACTCCGGCCGGCTTTGCTCGAATCGCAGACATTCGAACAGTACTCAAGAATAGGTCGCACTAGCGTCCTTTATGCGGTCTCCTTTACAGATGAACCACACCTTCCAGACAGATAGCCCGTTTCTGCTTGCTGACATGTTTTCACTTCTACCCATCATACTGCGCTGATTCGATACAACTAACTGCCTCATACACACTACTTCACTGCCATAACGTCACGTCACATGGACGCCTGGTACCAATCCACAGCGCTCCTTAGCAGGCCAGTCTCGTCTATTGTGAGGCCGACTAACATTTTGCGAGGTTTTGTCAGTGTCGAAAGAGGACTGTCCGCAACAATGGTGCATCCGGCAGCCGAGCTCGCGAATCCTCTGCTTTTTCGAAGTCCAAGTTATGGCGTAGGATAACGGTCGGCAAACCGCGGCTCACGAGCCACATGCGGCTGTCTGGTCCCTCGTGTGCAGCTCTTCCGCAAAATACCACGTGTGGGCGCCCTCGTGCAGTGCGACTGAAACTCCGTGCCCCACGCGCACAAGTCGGATTCCGGCCTGAGCGAGTCTAGTTTGAAGAAGGGCCGTTCGACGGGGCAGTAGGTGAAATAGCCGTTCTCTCTCCGGATACAGACCACGTGCACTACCTGCCACCTACAGCGCTTCGCTTCTGCTGCTGGTGGCTATGTCTTCGAAAGTGGCTGATGGATAATGTTTCGAAGTCAGGAATATAAGATTTAAAGCGCTGAAGTTCATGCAAAATGAAGCAGTGGAAGGAACATCTTTCCCGTTGGTATTGTTTCTCTTTAAGTGTGGAGAAAACGATGCCATAGACTGAAACAAGAAGATAATTACGCTAAAAATTAACGAACCAGGGAACATTTGCAAAGCATTGTAATAATAATTCTAGACTTCTGAGTCGAAAATACATTGAGGCGGCGAAAGTCATGGGATAGTGATGTGCCGATATACAGATGGCAGTAGCATCACCTATACTAGGTATAAAAGGCTAGTGCATTAGTGCAGTTGTCATTTGTACTCGGGTGATTAATGTGGAAAGGTTTCCGACGTGATGATCGCCGCACGACGGGAATCAACAGAGTTTGAACGTGGAATGTTACATGCAGCTAGACGCATGCGACATTTCATTTTGGAAATCGTTAGGTGATTCAATATCCCGAGATCCACAGTGTCAAGAGTGTGCCGAGAATACCAAATCTGAGTCATTACCTCTCACCGCGGACAACGCAGCGGGCGACGACATTCACGTAACAATCGATGGCAGCGGCGTTTCCGTAGTCAGTGCTAACAGACAAGCAACACTGCGTGAAATAACCGCGGAAATCAATGTGCGACATACAACAAAGGTATCCGTTACTACAGTGTGGAGAAATTGGGCGTTACTTGGCTATGACAGCGAGTGCCTTCGTGAACAGCGCGAAATCCCCTGCAGCGCATCTCCTGGGCTTGTGGCCATGTCGGTTGTGCCCTTGAAGACTGGAAAACCGTGGCCTGGTCAAATGAGTCCCGCTTCCAGCTGGCTCGAATGTAGCGCAGTCCTCACGAAGCCGTGGATCCAGGTTGTCAACAAGGCACTGTGCGAGCTGGTGGTGGCTCCATAATGGTGTGGCTGTGTTTACATGGGATGGTCAGGGTTCTCTGGAGCAACTGAACCGATCGTTTACCAGAAATTGTTATGTTCGGCTACTTGGAGCCATTCATGGACTTCGATCCCAAACATGTCACTGGGTCAAAATGTTCGCGACGGCTTTCAAGAACAATCTGGACAATTTGTGCGAATGATTTGGCCACCCAGATCACCCGACATGAATCCTATGTGATATTTATGGGACATTATCAAGACGTCAGTTCATGCACAAAATCCTACACTGGTAACATTTTCGCAATTATGGGTGGCTATAGAGGCAACATGGCTCAATATGAAACTTCCCATTTGAATGTAAAGAATGACAGTGCTGGAAAAACTCTTACGTTATTACAACTACAAAGGAAATTCTCTCTATAGTTACGCGTTAGCAATAAACAATCCCTACACTAATTACACAAACTACAAGAAAAAAATCAGTAGATTCCAGTGAGGTATCCTCGGCTAAAGGTCGACATATGAAAGATCCCCTTTCTCAAATTAATGAAATTACTGTGCTGGTAAACCTCTACGTTATTTGATTTTCAAACAGCTGAGCAAAACTGAACGTACTCAGACATTTCTCTCTTTACTTATTCTGCTCATCACTAAACTGACACAATAATATTTTTGCGCAAGGCAATCTGACTTTCAATAATCCCTACAAAAGAATACCCCTGACTAACAATAACCTATATACTTCATGAATCACTTACCTCACAAAAATATTCGTTACTCGAACTACTGCAATACAGCGAGCGCTAATACTGCCAGCTAAATAAAATATTCTCACTACTGAAGGCACTAACTACTGATAGGCATAGTTAGCAAATGAAAGATTTTGATAGAGAACAAACAATGCATTTACCTTCATAGTGTTCGAAAGTCATAATATGTATATCAGTTCATGACAGCCAGCCTTACAAATTTCCTTTTTCTGACGGACACACGTCCAGATAGTCCGCTCATGTAACCTCTCAAAACTCTAACATCTCTCTTCCCACATCCACCACTGCTGGCGGCTCACCTCCAACTGCCCAACGCTATGCGCTTTTCATATCCAACACTACACTAGCGAATATTCCAACAATGAGTCCAAACAGTCATCGGCTGCACACAGCGCAGAGAGCGATTTTCATACAGAGCACTACGTGGCGTTACCAACATAAAACCCTTAACAGCCTACTTACAAATATTTTTTCAAACGACTTCCAACGACTTGTTGGACCCATGCCACTTAGAGTTTCTGCACCACGTCGAACAAAAGGAGGTCTGACACCATATTAGGAGGTATCCCATGACTTTTGTCACCGAAGCGTAAGTGAAACAGACGAATGTATTAATATCTGTTATTTCAAAACAACACTTTTAAGTATGAGGGAAGCTTTTCGCAACAGGCTCCAAGAATACAGAAACAGTAAAATGGGTTAAGAAACGACTTAATGGTTCTATAACGAAATTAAATTTTTCTTCTTCTAATAATGTTATAAAATTTGAAACGCAATTGCTGGATTTAACGAACGGTAATTGTAAAGCTGTAAACTTGAATTTCTATGTGCTGATATAGAAATACTGAAGAGAAACGAATGTGCCCATAGATTACAGCACAAATGGCTGCTTTGAAAAGCCTGGAGGGGGAAGCTATGTTGATTTGTAACAATTGCAGCAGTATTCCTGCTTTCGCTGTTTTTCCTTTATTCTGGGTTATCTATCTGCAGTGAGATTTGACATGGTTCTTTTAATATGTCCATAGAAATAAAAACTTGATTGACATTCTGAAAACAACTTCTTTCATCGCACAGTACAGCAGCGAACCACTCGTAACGCAACATGTCGCTGAATAAGTGCCAGAATAGCTGGTGATATAAAATGGAATGCAGTTTGATGCAAGCTTCTCGGGAGGTGATTTCTTCTTCTTTCTTGATGAGGTAAGTGCAGTTTTGACATTTTTTAATTAGATTTCTTACCTGATGATAAAAATATACATCGCAGGGTTGCACTAGAGGCGTACATTTGGGGGGAATTACTTTGATGCTGCACGTTAGCAATCAGCCTTCATCTTGGAACAGTTCGTCGTATATTTGTGGGTTTGTTTGTCGCGCCCACGAATCAATCAACAGAAGACATTTATTCTCTTGCTCGTAGGGCTTCATCACATCATTTAAATATTTTTTGTACAAGTCTGTTGTGAGTTTAGCGGATTCTGAAGAAGTATTAATAACGTTTGTATATTTTGCTGCGTACGCATCTACTAATTTTTTTAACCCTCGCTCCAAAAGACCCAGTACTTTCCTGTAGGCATATGTAAACTCGTGGCAATAGTTTTCGTGAAAGGCTCATAGCATATTGTGCTGTATAGGATTGTGTTACTTTGTTCATATCCTTTCGTTTCACGCACGCCACTTTTGACCTCAGTGTTCTAGGTTTCCGTAATATGTCGACAGATACTGGCAGCCTGGAGGGAGAAGATACAAATGTAAACCTATTATACGTGACAGTGCAAAGAGTATGTCGATTGACGTAGACAAATAAAACGTCTGGCTTACCTGTCTGATCGGTGTCGATAGCAAAGTCCTTGTCGTAGTTGCCAAGGAGCACAAAAATATTAGCTGCTGGGCGGAGTCGAACCCGCGTCCGTTTGAATACGAATCCGTTGCCAAACACTGCTTCTTAAACACATTGTCGCAGGAGCAATTGATGAGCTGCACATGCTGGTAGATCCGTATCAAAATTCCTTTTATTTCCTGAACGATTGGGCATCTGAAGTTTCTACTTGGGGCACTTTCTTGTCTTACCACGCCCTACATGTACCATGAATTTGGACGAATTCTGCGATGACGAGTAGGTGTTCTCTCCTTGTCAGTGAGGTGTCGATAACGGCGTATTTGTCGCCTTAAGGGCTTTCTTGACTCATCAACTTACCACATCCAATCCCAAAGGTCACTGATGCTCACGACCGTTACAGCATGAATTTGAAGCAAACATGATTTGCATCCTCATAGCGGCGCTACTAGCGCCACTTGGAGGTGACTGGCGCGAAATATTAACAGACATCTTTCAGATGTATAAACACGCCTATCAACTTTCGTTTGCATCACACGACTCCTACTTGGAGTTGCGATTTTTTTTCCATCAGTAGTGTAATAAATTTGGCTCTCAACAGAAATCTCAATCGTTGTGCTGTTGATATTTGACTCTCTTGATTAATTAATTTACCGACCACTCGCGTAGAATGGTAGTGCAGCAGCAGTGCAGTAGCGAGTCGCATATTTAGCTTTCACATTTGTTTTGTAATTTGATTCTTAATTTATTTCCGAGTGTTTGTGCGCTTGCATATTTCATTACATAAAATCCTTGCGTATTCTCGTACTTGAAAGGAGTAATATTGCTTATTGATAGCTGTAAAGCATAAATTCGCGGAGTCGTTAGTCAGTTGTTTGTTTTGAACAGCCAGTGCTTTCTGTTTATTTCGTAGAATCAGTTAGCAGCAGACAGAGGCCAGTGCAGTTTCATCTCTGCTTGCAGAGTGACGTGTGCGAGCAGCAGTAGCAGAAACTAGTCGTATATTCAGTTTTCGTATTAGTTCCGCAGGTTTAATTCAAATTACGTTGTGTGTTTGTGTGCTTGCGTGGTGAAATTTTTCGGATCTCTGAGTATTAGAAAGGGGTAGTATCAAATTTTAATAACGGTAGAGTGTAACATCGCGTACGCGGCTGTCATTTGTACTAAGACAGGGGTAGGATCGCATTGTAATATCTGTATAGTGGCGCAGTCGTGGTCATTTGATTGCTTGGTTCGTAAGTAATTGTTTATATATCGCAGCTCAATCTGGCGCTGGTGATGCAACTGTGCAGTCGCATATTGCTGTTTTTATTTGTCGCAGCTCTATACGTCCAGATATTAGCAGTAGGATGGATAGGGTGTGTGCATGCTGTGTGCGGGCGCAGGAGAAACTGGCCGCGGTTCGCGAGCAGCTGAGCGTGCTGTTGGCCACGATCAGTCGCCTTCAGGCTGCTACCTCGAGGTGCAGCGACGGCGGGGGTCTGGCGCGTCGCTTGAGACACCCCAGGTGTCGCTTGCTGCGTCCGCTTACTCAGCCGCGGAGGCACCTTCTAGTGTACCCAGCGCGTTGGGGCCGCCCTCACCTCAGGGTGAGTGGCGGACTGCAACGCGTTCGCGTCTCTCGAGGTGGAGGGTCAATGTGGAGGCTGGCCGGCTGGCCTCGCCCGTTCATCCTGTCAGTGGGCAGGTGGCCGCTCCTTCAGCACGGCCCGAGCAGGCACACGGGGGCAAAGGCTTGCTGGTTATTGGGAGCTTCAACGTTAGGCGGGTGGTGGAACCCCTTAGGGAAATAGCGTACAGGGCTGGAAAGAATTTCATCGTGCACTCGGTTTGTCTGCCGGAGGGCCTCATCCAAGATGTGGAGGCGGCCTTGCCTGCGGGCTATCGAGCGTACTAGGTGCAGTCGTCTGCAAGTAGTTGCTCACGTCGGCACCAATGATGCCTGTCGCTTGGGTTCTGAGGCGATCCTCAGTTCGTACAGGCGGCTGGCGGATTTGGTGAAGACCGCTGGCCTCGCACGCGGGGTGCAAGCAGAGCTCTCTATTTGCAGCATCATTCCCAGAGTGGATCGGGGTCCTTTGGTTTGGAGCCGAGTGGAGGGTCTCAACCAGAGGCTTCGTCGCCTCTGTGACGGTCTTGGCTGCAGATTTCTAGACTTGCGCTATTGGGTGGGGAATTGTAGAGCGCCCCTAGATAGGTCACGGGTGCATTACAAAAAGGAAGCGGCTACTCGGGTAGCAGAGTACTTATGGCGTGCACATGGGTTTTTTTTTTTTAGGCTAGGCAGTAGTGCGAGGTGTCCTGATTAACACTTACCACTCGACGTGCGGGCAGGGAAATCAGGACGCGCTCAGTGTAAAGATACTTCAGCTATCAAGATATTAGCGGTAAATTTTCAGAGTGTTCGGAATAAAGTTCCTGAATTTACTGCCCTCCAGGAAGCGTGTGGTGCCAAATTATTCTCGAGATTGAGACCTGGCTGAACCCTGAGATAGGAAGTTCTGAAATATTGGAACGTGTATCAGAAAGACAGATTAGACACCGTAGGAGGTGGTGTCTTCATTGCAGTTGACAAAAATATTGTGTCTACTGAGGTCGAAGTAGAGTGTGATTGTGAAGTTATCTGGACAAGTTTAACAGCCTAGGAGAAATAAAGTTAATTAATGGGTGTTATTACCGGCCACCAGGTTCCACCGTGACAGTTCTAGAATCATTCAAAGGGAGTCTACACTCTGTATCGCAGAAGTACCCGGATCATGCTATATTAGCCGGTGGCGACTTGAACCTACCTAGTATAGACTGGGATGTCTATGGATTCATTACAAGTGGTACAGACAAGCCGTCGTGTGAATTACTTTTGAACACATTATCCGAAAACTGTCTTGAGCAGCTAAATCGACAGCCAACGCGTAATGGAAATGTTTTAGGTCTGATAGCCACGATCAGACCAGACCTCATCGACGGTGTCAGTGGTGAGACAGGGGTTAGTGATCATGATGTGATTACGACTATGGTTACAAAAGTTAAAAAGTAGGTCAAGAAGGCTAGGAGAGTATTCTTACTAGAAAGAGCAGATAAGCAGTTGTTAGCATTCCACTTAGTAAATGAATCGACTTCATTTACTTCCGGTACGATGGATGTAGAAGAATTATGGGCAAATTTTAAACGCATTGTAAATCATGCATTGCAGAAGTATGTGCCGAAAAGTGTGTTACAGACGGAAAACACCCACCGTGGATTAACAACGCAATTCGGAGAATGCTCAGGAAGCAAAGACAGTTGCACTCGCGGTACAAGAAAGATCGGGAGAATGAGGACAGGCAAAAGTTAGTAGAGATGCGTGCTGCTGTAAAAAGAGCGATGCGCGAAACATGCAACCACTACCACCGTCATACCTTAGCAAACGATCTTGCTGAAAACCCAAGGAAATGCTGGTCTTACGTAAAATCGGTAAGCGGGTCGAAGGCTTCCATCCAGTCACTCACTGATCAGTCTGGCTTGGCAACGGAAGACAGCAAAACGAAAGCTGAAATTTTAAATTTAGCATTTGAGAAATCTTTCACGCAGGAGAATCGTACAAACATACCGCCGTTTGAGTCTAGTACAGATTCCCCTGTGGAGGACATAGTGATAGACATCCCTTGGGTTGTGAAGCAGCTGAATGGGTTGAAAATAAACAAATCGCCAGGTCCTGATGGGAATCCAATTCGTTTTTACTGAGAGTACTCTACTGCATTGGCTCCTTACTTAGCTTGCATTTATCGCGAATCTCTTGCCCAACGTAAAGTCCAGAGCGACTGTATTTAAGAACGGTAGAAGGACGGATCCTCAAAATTACAGATCAATATCCTTAACATCGGTTTTTGCAGGATTCTCGAACATATTCTCAGTTAGAATATAATGCACTTCCTTGAGACAGAGAAGTTGCTGTCCATGCATCAGCATTGCTTTAGAAAGCATCGCTCCTGCGAAACGCATCTCGCCCTTTTTTCACATGATATCTTGCGAACCATGGATGAAGGGTATCAGACGGATGCCATATTCCTTGACTTCCGGAAAGCGTTTTACTCGGTGCCGCACTGCAGACTCCTAACTAAGGTGCGAGCATATGGGATTTGTTCTCAAGTATGTGAGTGGCTCGAAGACCTCTTAAGCAATAGAACCCAGTACGTTGTCCTCGATGATGAGTGTTCATCGGAGACGAGGGTATCATCCGGAGTGCCCCAGGAAAGTGTGGTAGGTCCGCTGTTGTTTTCTATCTACATAAATGATCTTTTGGATAGGGTGGATAGCAGTGTGCGGCTGTTTGCTGATGATGCTGTGGTGTACGGGAAGGTGTCGTCGTTGAGTGACTGTAGGAGGATACAAGATGACTTGGACAGGATTTGTGATTGGTGTAAAGAATGGCAGCTAACTCTAAATATAGATAAATGTAAATTAATGAAGATGAATAGGAAAAAGAATCCCGTAATGTTTGAATACTCCATTAGTAGTGTAGCGCTTGACACAGTCACGTCGATTAAATATTTGGGCGTAACATTGCAGAGCGATATGAAGTGGGACAAGCATGTAATGGCAGTTATGGGGAAGGCGGATAGTCGTCTTCGGTTCATTGGTAGAATTTTGGTAAGATGTGGTTCATCTGTAAAGGAGACCGCTTATAAAACACTACTACGACCTATTCTTGAGTACTGCTCGAGCGTTTGGGATCCCTATCAGGTCGGATTGAGGGGGGACATAGAAGCAATTCAGAGGCGGGCTCCTAGATTTGTTACTGGTAGGTTTGATCATCATGCGAGTGTTACGGAAATGCTTCGGGAACTCGGGTGGGAGTCTCTGGAGGAAAGGAGGCGTTCTTTTCGTGAATCGCTACTAAGGAAATTTAGAGAACCAGCATTTGAGGCTGACTGCAGTACAATTTTACTGCCACCAACTTATATTTCGCGGAAAGACCAGAAAGATAAGATAAGAGAGATTAGGGCTCGTACAGAGGCATATAGGCAGTCATTTTTCCCTCTTTCTGTTTGGGAGTGGAACAGGGAGAGAAGACGCTAGATGTGGTACGAGGTACCCTCCGCCACGCACCGTATGGTGGATTTCGGAGTATGTATGTAGATGTAGAAGATTACAGCAACACCATCGAGTCATTAAATAATGACTTGCAGTTTGTCGGTGGCGACGAAGCGCCAGTTTCTGAAATTTTGTTCGTAACCGTAATATGCGACCTTTATGTCTTTCACTAGTTATACATCCATTGTCCTAGATCTCTACTTTCAATATTGTAACGAAAATAATTTATACGATTTTATTTCTATACTTTCAAAGTATGTCCTTGCACTTTTTCATAATTCCAAAGCATCACACTTTTGATGTCAAACACTAACTCGTTCTCGCTACTTTATTTCCACTTTTGTAATATACTATTTTATCCCCTTTTACAGTTTCACACAGCAATTGGTCTAAGATTCTGGTGATTTAACAGAAGGATTTTAGATAATTGACTGTTTGCAATTTTAGTAAAGGTCCTCTCTTGCTAAACCCATAGCATCCCTGCCACTATCTGTCGTTCTCGACTCCCTTCCCTTCTTTTCCCGCTCTCAGACCCCGTAGCCCCATTCTATGATTTTACTAATTCATGTCGTTTACGTTTTACATACAAATTGATCTATTACTATTATAATGAAACCTTTTTATATAAATATTTACATAAATGTACCTTCCATAATATTTGCTGGACCCCTGTTGTTTGCCTCATAACATCCTCACCAATCTCTACCTACTTCCTTTCCCCTCCCCAGTCACCTTTACTCTATTTTTCACTTCCACCTCTCTCACCTACTTCCAACATATGCTACTTAAACCACTGATCACAGATGTAAAACACAGTACTCTGATAAATGGTTCTGACCAGACAAGAAGGATTGCTAACACAACTACTTGCGCAAAATGTACATTTAGGTACAATTCTTAGTCTTACTGACTGTAAAGTATTAGATGGTACATACTTAGTTTTGTTCTAGGTCAGAAGATGATTCTGAGTGATCGAAACACGTAATCTAATTTAAAATGTGCATGTCAGACTGAACAATAAATTAGAATTTTCTTAAAGAGTTTCATACCCCACTGTTGCGAAAATAAAAAAAAAAAGAAAGTTGCTATTCTTGTTTGGGGCTAAACTTAAATGAAGCGGCCATTATTTAGTACATCTCTTAACTGTACGAGGGATGTTTATAAATTTTTGTTTACTATCGCAAAAATCGAGGGTCGACCCCATGTAGGTTGGCGCCAAGAAAATGGTTTTACACTTAGAGGAGAAAATTGGTGATTGGAATTTCAGCAGAAGATCCTACCGCAGCGAAATACGCCTTTGTTTTAATGATTGCCACCCCACCTCGCGAATCATATACGGTGATAATACAAAACGAGCAGCCGTTCTTTGGACCTCCGTCAGTCCTGTCTGATGCTGATGCCACACCACATAGCAATGCCCCAGAAAAGGTCGGACAAACCTAGTGTAAGCGGTCTCTTTAGTAGACCTGTTGCATTTTCTACATGTTCTGCCAATTTCCCTACAAGATTATCTTTGTGATCGTTCCAATTTAACTTAATCATAATTGTAATCTCAAAGAATATAGTTGAATTTACAGCCTTCGGATTTGTGTGATTAATCGTATAACCGAAATTTAGCCTGTAACCTCCCCACAAAAATTTTAAAAGATATTATTTTAAATGCTAATGAACATTGAGCTAAGTGTAACCTCCCCAGAGAAATTCTGAAACACAATATTTAATAGAAGTGGGGCCAAGCGTAACCTCCCTAGCAATTACATTTAATGACAATAAAAATGAGAATCGCAATCTGACTCAAGGTGTAAGCTGTCACGGAAGTAATGAAAAAACAATTCAATGCTAATGAGACTTCAGTGACAATGTAAACTCAATTAAACCAAAATATCAGTCTTTGGCCCTGTGCAAAAAAAATCATAATTAATTTCTTACCTCATTGAAACTGCATGTCAAATTTCTGCTCTTATTGTTGGCCACGGCTTGGAGGAACTGCATCGCAAGTAATATATATATATATATATATATATATATATATATATATATATATATATATATATATATATATATATATATTTTTCTTTTTTTAAATTTAACTGAAACTTTTCTTTAAAGGAAATGGAAGGGAATCGTTCGTTCAATTAAATAGTTCGTTTGTTAAAAATATTGCTTTGAAATCAAAATTATTATTGGGGCGATTATTGCACAAATTAGTTACAGTTAATTTACATTATTAGCTGAGCGCATTTAAAAAAAATATACCTCATCCTGAATCTTGACCAGAGTGCCATGTCGACGCCTGCGACTGCGTCCTGCTCGCGACCGTGATAGGACTAGACCACTACTGCCGACAGACTACATCACACAACTGCACTGGGCTGCTACTACGGACAGACTGCTCGCAACTGTACTGCACGACTACTACTCACAGAGTACCGCTCGCAACTCTCGCGCGGTCAAGCGCAGACTAGCCACGATAAATGGCTCTCTGGTCAGAGACTCTGCAATGCCTCGCCATCGCCGCCACACAACATACGTGTTTCATAACCATAACCCTCCACTGGGGGGGCAAAAATTTGGCAGCGATGGTGAGTCATTTGGACTTGCCAAGCACGGCAAAATTTTTCTTTAATTAATCAACTTCTAGAATTTACAGAATATTTAGATACATGAATTAAATGTTGTGCACACGCACCGAGTACAAAACATTCCAAACAAGACAAAATGTGAGTACAAAACATAACAGCAAATCAGAAAACTGTATATACAAATTATTTGACAGATAACAAAGTGCACACGCACTGAAAAAATTCTTTAGCATTTTCAGAACAAATAAATAGAATGGCAAAAAATCATGTTGACAAGTGACATGAGTGCACATGCACTGCAGTTCAGAACATATCAGCAAATGACGAACTGTATATACAATGAGTAACAAATGACATAAGTGCACATGCACTGAAGTATTGAACATACAGAATGAGTACAAATCATATTGAAAAATGAGGAAAGTGCACAGGCACTGAAGTTCAGTAGAAAACATATTAACACATAACATTAGTGCACATGCACTGTAGTTCAGAACATATCATCAAAATAAAAATGTATATACAATATAAAAGACAAGAGTGCACATATACTGTACTTCAGAACAAATCGAAAAAGTATCTTTAGCATTTTCACAACAAATAAACATAATGGCAAAAAAATCATGTCGACAAGTGACATAAGTGTACTCGCACTGGAGTTCAGCAAATCGAAAAAAATGTGTAGCCCATGAACATAAATGATGTTAGCAAAAAATGATTTTCACTATGTGACAAGAATTAGGATAGGAAAGGGAAGGATTGCATCATGGTTGTAGCACTTTAGATTGCACACAGCTGTTCTGAAAGTCCATATCTTTCCACAGAAGTACAACACCAAGTGACACAATTTGAAGTTCTTTTCCCATCAGAATTTATCAGCGTAGCCAAGACACTGAACTGTCGTAGTAATATTCCATGTTTTCATTTTGGCAGTACATTAGGTACACCAAACAGTGGGACCATAATAACGTCTTCATCGCTCACGGTGGTGGACAGCATGTCGTGTCAACACCACGCTCTTACAAGGCACACCAACGTAGAATTAGAGCAAAAACCAAATATAGTGCTCCATGATCATGAGGATGGACAGGACAAATGGATATTGCAGTAATTCAGGGTAGTTAGCTCATAAGGTGAAGGACATTAAGTCACATAATAGGCTTCATTGAGAATTACAGTAGTAGTTTGCGGCATTCATAGCCCAGTTATTGAACATTTCTGTACCAAGTATGTAGTATTACAGAATAATGTTCATAAAATTAAATTATTGGCATCATGGGTAATCGTATTACAATAAACAGTGGCAGTCCTTGGCCAGTTACAAAGCATATTTAGTATGACAGAATAATGTTCATCAGAAGTCTTCATTGAAAAGGAGAGTCAATTATTGGCCTAGCATTAACATAATACATTGAGTGATACAAATTATTGGCACTCATTGGCCATTTACCAAAACATGAAAAGTCAACATTGAAAACAAGAGCTAATTAATGGCATAATTAATAACATAAGTCATTTAGTGACATTAATTATTGGCACTCATTGGCCAGTTGCCAAAACATGAAAGGTCATAATTCATTTAACTAGATTAATTATTGGCACTCAGTGGCCGGTAAGTATTGAATATTATAAAACATTGTTCATCATTCAGTATTATTCAGAACTTTCTTAAATGAGTAGCATTATTTGAAACTGGTGACACACACCATTAAGAAGTCATGATTAAAAATCAGTTAATTACAGTCATAGCATTAATAATCATGGGCATTATAAGTAGTCTCATTACAATAAACAGTGGCAGTTATTTGCCAGTTACAAAGCATTATTGTATTTTTTTTGTATCATTAAGAAGTCATTACTGAAGTGACATACTATTCAGAGCTGATCAGTATTATTCAGAACTCTCTTAAACTAGTAACATTATTTGGGACTGGTAATACATTTTGTTTTTGTGCTAGCAATGCATTGCTTTGGGTAATTATAAGGGAAAGCAAGAAGAAAAAATTTGTTTCTGGTTTGTTGGTATAAATGAAAATGTGTAATGTCATCCGTCATAAGTCAGCTGTGGCAAGATTATGAAACAAGTAGAGCATATGTAATCACATTCATAGATTTAATGAGCAACTGCTTATAGCACATTAATCTCATAAATAATTTCTCCTGCAAAAAATATATAAAAATGGATTATTTAGCTGAAAAGAGAAATGCATTTTATGCTGAAAAGTAGTGAACTTCGAATTAACAGGTAGTGAAATGTGTATAAAAATGTGTTCCATAGCTGTCCTTTCCAAAACCTTCAGTCATTATACTGTGCAATATAACACTTGCTGTCAAAACGAACTGCAACAAATACTTAAATAACTACATAGCCTAAATATAACTTCAACATTATCCCCATCTGCAAAGAAAACTTCATTATCCATATCATCAAAACTCCATTATCATCATCACCTGTAAAGAAAAACTTCATTATTCATAGCATATTCTTCATCATTATTCATCAGCATTCATTATCATCTGCAAAAAAAATTACTTCATTACTCATTACACAACTATTCCTTATCTTTAGCATATTTCATCACTAATACTAAGATGTGTAGTTCTGTCTGACAGCCTGCATCAATCACCTTGTATTCTGAAAGAAAAAATTAGTTAAGACTGCTATTCTACGATGAGTATAGTATATTCTTGTTAATGCTTGTTAATCCTGATCCATTTACTCTTCCTCATAAAGTTATTGCATCTTCTTTCGTTTATTCCGTAGGTGAAATTCCCATTTCTGTTGAATTTATTTCTTACACGCATCATTTCTTTCTGAAATTGATGAACAAAGATTAATGTCTTGCATTTAAATCATATACCCATTAAATAATGACTGGTTAATGGTGACACAATTAAGCATACAGCATAACATGACAGAAAACGTAATATGTCAAAAGCATAGACAGTGTTCAAAGGCAAAATGTACAGAGTATGTCACAATGCAGCAGCAAAAAAAAAAAAAAAAAAAAATGTAAAACAGTCACGATCTTGAGATGTCATAGGGCAACAAAAATGTCAAAGTCAACTGGCGAGTGTTATATCTTAACTATTTCACAGTGCATACAAACAAAACTGGAATACAATCATACACACAAAAAAATGGAAAATGTGCACGGTCTGATGTGTAACGATAAGAAGAGCGACCTGCTAACCTTACCTTGCCTGGCACTTGCCAAGAAAAAATACGATAATCATCAGTAATTAGTCATGTGAATATAATTGCATAAGTGGTCTTACAGATTAGTAAATGGCATCATAGCATGTTACATCATAAAGTGGTTTCATTCAATAAACGGTTTAATATTTGACCAGTGGTGGTTGCCTTTCGATTTTCTGGTTCTCAAAGTTTCGACGTGTACAACATTGGGGTGGGGGATACTGCGAATCCGATATGGTCCTGCGTATAGAAGTTCAAATTTACTGCACCTACCTTTTATTTTGTTGGATAAATAGTGTGTACGCACTAATATCTTCTGTCCAATGTGAAAGTCTCGGCGTCTACAAACCTGTTTTTGCTGTCTTCTCCGGCGCTCTGCGGCACGTTTGATGTTGTTCAGCGCAATGTCAATTATTTCGTGGTGTGTTAGTCGACGACAGGTAGGCAAGTTTACTAATTCTTTAATTTTGTTTGGTGGTTCAACGTTTTTCAGTATAACAGACGGAGATAGCATAGTGGATTCATTTGGAATGGAATTAATTACATCTTGGAATGAGAATATGTGTTTATCCCAATTAATGTGTCTTTTGTGGCAGTATATTCTACACAGTTTACCAATTTCTGTCATTAATCTTTCACAGGGGTTCGAAGAAGCATGGTACTTGGATATATAAATCGGAGAAATGTTTCTAGCTCGTAACATACGTGTCCATGTAGCAGAACGAAATTGTGATCCATTGTCAGAAATTACTTTCATCACATGCCCTACATGAAATAGAAAATGTTTAACAAATGCTTTCGAAACGGCTTTAGCAGTAGCTTTGCGTAAGGGAGTGAAAGTAACAAATTTTGAAGTGAGTTCAACAGCGACAAAGATGTAGCAAAAACCTCTGTTAGTTCTCGGAATTGGACCAAAAATGTCTACTGCGGCCATATGTCTTAATTTAACAGGTATAGTGGGATATAAAGGAGGAGTATGTGAAGTGGTGTCTGACTTAGCTTTCTGGCAAATTTTACAAGACGCTAAAACTCGTCGTAAACGTTTCTCCATGTTGGTAAAATAACAGTTCTGTCTCAGTATAAGAAAACATTTTCGTGCTCCGTAATGTGCGTAACTTAAATGAGTGTACCAGATTAATTTGTTAACCAGTTCGTCACGAATGCATAATAACCAGTTGTTGCTGTCAGGATGAGAGCGGCGAAACAGAATGTCATTGCGTACAGTGTAATGGTTTCTAATCGTAACATTATTCCTATCTTGCCAAAGGTGTTTAATTTCTTTCCACACATTGTCTTTATTTTGTTCTTGTGCTATGTCCTGAAATGACGATGAAATAAAATTTTCAAATGCAACTTGCTGAATGTACATGACACTGAAATTTGCTTTGCAGAAGTTGGTTGCTACGTCTTGCTGATTGTTGCTCAGAGAACGCGATAGTGCGTCTGCTATAACATTTTGTGTGCCGGGAATGTGAACTATTGTAAAATTAAATTCCTGTAAATAAAGTTTCCATCTGCTTAATCTGTCGTGAGTGAATTTAGCCGAGAGTAAAAATTGTATCGCTCTGTGGTCTGTGTAGACGGTGGTATGTCTGCCATAAAGAAAGTGCCTAAATCTCGTGAAAGCCCATACAACACATAATGTTTCCAGTTCTGTAACGGAATAATTTCGTTCAGCAGGTGACAAAATGCGACTTGCAAATGCGATGTTTTTAATTAATATTGAACCATCTTCTTCAATTTCCTGAAAAATATGTACGCCTAAAGCGGTGTTAGAACTGTCGGTGGCAATGGAAAAATTTCTGGTAAGGTCTGGGTGCGATAAAAGTGGTGCATTCAACAAAGCATGTTTCAGGTTCATGAATTCAGAATGTGCTTGCTTATCCCAAGACCAAATACTGTTTTTACCTGTTAAATGGCATAATTTAGGTGTGTCTAAAGCAGAATGATGAATAAATTTACGAAAAAAGTTAGTTAAGCCCAAAAAACTACGTAATTGCTTCTTCGTCGTAGGAACAGTAATGTCACGTAGAGCTTGAAGTTTTTCCGGATCAGGCGCAATGCCTTCTGCTGAAATTACGTGTCCAAGAAATTTTATAGAAGTTTTACCAAAATGCGATTTACTGAGGTTAACGGTGAGTCCTTGTGCATGAAAAGTTTGTAACAGTCGTTTTAGAATCATATTGTGTTCAGACCAGTTAGCTTCTGCGATAAGAATGTCGTCTACGTACGTCGTAATTCTGTCTTTAAGTTCTGTCGGAAGTATAGTGTTCAAACCGCGAATAAAGGCTGCAGAAGAAATAGTTAACCCGAATGGTAATTTACAAAATTGATAACAGTCGCCAAAACAAAGAAATGCTGTGTATTTTCTGCAATTCGGATGAAGTTGAATTTGCCAAAATCCCGATTTCAAATCTAATGTGGTATAAATAGCTGTACCGTGAAATTTCTGTAGAAGTTCCTCTAATGTCTGTGGTCGATCAGTTTCATTAATAATAATGTCATTAATGTGACGTGAATCAAGTACGAGGCGAAGTGAGCCATCTTTTTTCTTAACAATATGTAGCGGTTTATGTACGGGCTAACTGCCGGTTCTATTATTCCTTGATCAAGCATATCCTGCAATTCTTTTTTAACTTGTTCTCTGTGAATATATGGAATGGGATAATGCTTTGCTTTAAATGTTTCGTGCTGTTTCACTTGAAATTCATACATAAAGCCGGACATAGTACCAGGAATGTTGTCAAAAACTGGAGCTTGCTGTAAAATAATTTTGTGTAATTGCGTTCGTTCGTCGTCTGTAGTTGCAGTGCTTTGTTTAACTTTATCGGAAATCATTTGCATTACGTCGTAGTCAGCTTCGTCTGGAGTATTATAGTTATGTACGTACGTATCCGTGAACAATGTGGGATTACAGTCTATGTTACGTGACACGGAAATGACCTCTGTGCGATTAATTCTTTGCTCTTCCGCAGATAGTGAGTGCTGAAATTCTAAAGCAAGTTGTACATTTTCATCCTTTAACATTAAATAAGAATTCTGAAAATCAATGACTGCGTCGTGTTGTACCAAAAAATTCGTACCTAAAATAACGTCTGTTGTCAATAAAGGAACAATCCAAAAATTTGAGTGAAATGTGTGACCTGCAATACAAAATGATAAATGCGTCTGTAATTTAACGTCTACTCCTTTACTCGATACTGCTCCTTTTACTTTCATTTTGCCTAATGGTAATGTAGGATACGTATTCTCTTTGTTGCACTCGTTGAAAGTCTCCTCATTTATAACTGACATAGGTGATCCGGAATCGATTACTGCTGAAAATTTCGATGAACCAATTTTAATTTCGATGACAGGATGTGAAATAGTTTTCTGAACAAATGGTCTTTCCTGCAAGAGAGTGTCTCTGATATCGTCAAAAGTAATTACATTTTCGTGAACAACATTTTGCGTGTCTAAAGTAGTGCTTGTATTATTGGAAGATGCGTCCTGTACAGTATCTAGTCAAATTCTATCTGACGTGTTATTATTATCAGGAGGATGCTGTGCCATTTCTACTATTTGAACAGTTCTATTACTTCTTCCAGACGTATTACGCTCTGGATGATACCTACTTCGGGTTCATTCATGAGAATAGGTTCTTGCGGATAATTCTGCTGTTGGTATGACCGACTGTTGTTAGATGTACGCTGAAAATTGTCCTCATTATTTTTACGTCTGTCGTAATGGTCATTCCTATACGGTGCATTGCGATAGGAATTGAAATACTGTGTTTTCTGTACGTAGTTGTTCCTTTGCTGCCGTGCGTTACTATTCATTGGACCAGGGACTATACGTCCACGCGGCGAAACATTAAAGTTAGGTTGACCTTGTGCATTCCATTGTTGGTTAGGTATGCTAACCGGCTGACTTTCATGCTGTTGTGGTGGAAAACGTCTATTGTTACCAAAATGTGCTTCCTGTTGCTGAAAATTTTGACGATATTGATAATCAGAATTTTGTCTGTGATTTAAGTTCTGGTAGTTGTCGTTCCTAAAGCGTCTGTTACTTTTCCTATTGAAATTACGTCCCTGATCATAATTACTGTAAGTTTGTTGACCTTGGTTATTATACGAAAAGTTTTTGTTTACAAAAGAATAATCAGATTGCTGCACTTCTAAAAGCTGTAACAGATCCCTGAACGCCGAAATATTTTCTTTTTGTTCAAAATGGTTCAAATGGCTCTGAGCACTATGGGACTCAACTGCTGAGGTCATTAGTCCCCTAGAACTTAGAACTAGTTAAACCTAACTAACCTAAGGACATCACAAACATCCATGTCCGAGGCAGGATTCGAACCTGCGACCGTAGCGGTCTTGCGGTTCCAGACTGCAGCGCCTTTAACCGCACGGCCACTTCGGCCGGCTTTTCTTTTTGTTGACCCATCAGAAGTGACACTCTTAATGACCGTGGTAATTTAGAGATGCATAATTGAATAAGTGCAGATTCACTGTACGGTTCACTTAAGTACTGGTTTTGTTGGACCATATGTTCAAAAAATTGCGTGACACTGGGAAAATTGGAGTTCTCATAATTTGGCAAACTAATTAACTGATCTTTAATTCCGCGCTGTGTCGTCTTCGACCAATACGCTGATAGAAAAGCATTCTGAAACTCTTCTACCGAATAGCACTGTCTCGCGATTGGTCTCATATGAGTTGCCGGTTCGCCTTCCAAAAAACTGAAAATAAATTCGAGTTTGTGCGTTACGGGCCAAGTCGGTGGAAAAGCAAAGCTAAACTGTTGTATCCAATCCAGTGGATGAATCTGTGTTCTATCATTTTTAAACACTTTAAATTTTCTCACTGACAGAAAATGTTTGTAATCGAAATTATCGTCTCTGTATGATGGAACAGGATCAGGATTGTAAGAAAATCTATTGAACTGTGATTGTTCGGAATCTAAGTCCCGTACTCTCTGTAGATTACCCAAATTATACGCGCTGCACGTGTCTGACAAATGTTCGCAAAGTGGCGTCTGCTGTGATGTATTATTAACTGAAATATTTTTCATCTCTGTTACCTCTTGCTGTAAGCTTGACAATTTTCTACGCAAGGTGTTGTTAGACAAATCGATCTCATTAATTGTCTGCTGTAAATTTTGAAATTCAGGTGTTTGATTAAATGAAACCGGTGAAGTATCGTCTGATTTTCTGTCATTATTACCTGCAATGACGTCAATACGACTGGCCAGTTCATCACATTTTTCAGTCAGTATTTTTACCTGATCATCGGTTTTAGTGTCAGTGGCATTAATCTGTTTTTGCAATTTACGTGTAGTTTCATTCAGTTTTTTAACGTCAGCTTTGACGACATCAGAATCCTCTGTTAGTTCTAATTGTTCGAGTCTGTCGGTCACTGCTTGAAAATCGGTTGTGTATGTGTCTGTTTTCGATTTAAGATCCGAAATTTCGTCACGTAATTCTGTGTTCGACTGTTTGATGGTATTAATTTCGTCGTACACTGTGGCAATATTATTGTCTACATACATTTTTGCCTTCGCAAACATTTTACGTTTGTCTTCTTGTCTCTGAGCAGTGATTGTTTCCATGACTTGACGTTTGACTTTATTTTGGTCCTGAATAAATTTGCGGAAACGCGTATCACTGTTTTGTATGTGAAGATTAAAGCGTTCGTCAATTTGAGAGTTCTGTTGGTCGAATTTCGCGTCTATCCTTTCATCCATTGCGCGCGAAAGTTCTGCTGTCATTGTTTTAAACTCGTCACGTAATTGTGTAGCCTTTTCAGAGCATTGTTTAGCGACTGTACTAATTTCCGCTCTAAGTGTTTCTGTTGCGGCTGTTTGCATTTCCCTTAATTCTTGAGCAACAGATCTAATTTCTTCGCTATTTTTCTTTGAACAAGCCTCAGTTTCCTCGTGTAACTGTTCCTTAGTGTCATGACACTGCGCGGCAACGGCTCTAATTTGTTCACTAAGCTGCCTGGAATTGTTGTCTAATTTATCATTTAGCTGTTTGGAACTGTTGTCTAATTTTTCATTAAGCTGTTTGGAACTGTTGTCTAATTTTTCATTAAGCTGTTTGTTCTGTTCCCTAAGTTGTTTGTTACCCTCACTAAGGTTATCTTGTTTTTCAATAATCTGGTTAACTCGTTGCAGCAAAAGTGCCATAATTTGATCCGAGCCAAAATTAGCATTTCTATTCTCAGTGCTGTTTAGTGGTGTACCTGCAATTGTCGCGCTTTGTGTGACCATTTGGTCATTCTGCAATTTACAAAAAGAATTATCAGTCGGATGTACACTGTCAGACACTATTTCGGAATTAAATAAATCCGTCGTACTTTCAGAACACTGTCCATTTTCATTAGAAAAATTTGTCTGTACATTATTTGAATTTTCCAAACCGGGTGTATTAAGCTGAGCAGCGCTCATTACAATAGTGCGCCCCGCGTCATCAATTGTCGTCAAATCAACAGAAGACACAATCGAGTTCGTTTGTTCATCATTAAGGTCTACATCATTATTAATGGTTGGAACGCACTGATTGTCAGTGAACGCAGGATTGTCACAATTACTATCGGTCACGTTGTTTAAGTCGGTAATTTCGTTCATAATACCTCACGATACACTATTCACAGTCTTTCGCGGCATTTTTGCAATGGTCACAGTTATTCACAAAACAAATAAGCACAATGCAAAAGCAACACACAAATACAACAGAGCAACGAATTGTCGTTGACCTGTAGTAAGAAAGTCACAAGATTAGTAAAAGCGTTGCGCCAAATTCTAATTATATCTAAGCAAATAAGAGCAGATATCTGACTGTTTTTCAAAAGATTCTCAACGAAATACGATCCTGGACTGGGTGTCGCCAAGTGTAACCTCCTCACAAAAATTTTAAAAGATATTATTTTAAATGCTAATGAACATTGAGCTAAGTGTAACCTCCCCAGAGAAATTCTGAAACACAATATTTAATAGAAATGGGGCCAAGCGTAACCTCCCTAGCAATTAAATTTAATGACAATAAAAATGAGAATCGCAATCTGACTCAAGGTGTAAGCTGTCACGAAAATAATGAAAAAACAATTCAATGCTAATGAGACTTCAGTGACAATGTAAACTCAATTAAACCAAAATATCGGTCTTTGGCCCTGTGCAAAAAAAATCATAATTAATTTCTTACCTCATTGAAACTGCATGTCAAATTTTTGCTCTTATTGTTGGCCACGGCTTGGAGGAACTGCATCGCAAGTAGTATATATATATATATATATATATATATATATATATATATATATATATATATATATATATATATATATTTTTTTTTAAATTTAACTGAAACTTTTCTTTAAAGGAAATGGAAGGGAATCGTTCGTTCAATTAAATAGTTCGTTTGTTAAAAATATTGCTTTGAAATCAAAATTATTATTGGGGCGATTATTGCACAAATTAGTTACAGTTAATTTACATTATTAGCTGAGCGCATTTAAAAAAAATATACCTCATCCTGAATCTTGACCAGAGTGCCATGTCGACGCCTGCGACTGCGTCCTGCTCGCGACCGTGATAGGACTAGACCACTACTGCCGACAGACTACATCACACAACTGCACTGGGCTGCTACTACGGACAGACTGCTCGCAACTGTACTGCACGACTACTACTCACAGAGTACCGCTCGCAACTCTCGCGCGGTCAAGCGCAGACTAGCCACGATAAATGGCTCTCTGGTCAGAGACTCTGCAATGCCTCGCCATCGCCGCCACACAACATACGTGTTTCAAGCCGATTCCTTTGAGTACTCTTGTGCACGACTTCACACTTTTCATTATTTAAAGTCAATTCCCACTTTTCGCACCGTACTGATATCTTGTTTAAACCATTCGAAATTGGTTTTGATCATTTGATGACTTTATGAGACGGTAAACACTAGCATCGTCTGCAGACAATCTAAGAGGGCTGCTCAGATTGGCTACTGAACCATTTAAGTAAATCTGGAAGAGCATAGAGCCTATTTCCTTTGGTGAATGCCAGATGTTACTTCCGTTTTACTTAATGGCTTTGCATCAACTACTACGAGTTGTGATCTTTCTGGCAGGAAATCACGAATCCAGTCATACAACTGTGACAATACTTCATGGGCACGGAATTTGATTAGAAACCGCTCGTTAGAATCGATGTCAAAAGACTCCTGGTAATCTAAAAATATGAAATCAGTCTGAGATCCTCTTCGATAGAATTCATTACTTCGCGAGAATAGCTATTGATGTTTTAAAAGAAAAATATTTTCTGAATCGGTGTTTCCTGTTTGTCAATAGATCATTTTCGCCGATGTAATTCATAATGTTCGAACATACTTTTTGTTCCAAAATCTTACTGCATATTGACGTTTGAGATCTGGATCCGCAATTTAGTGAATTACTCCTCCTTCCTTTCTCGGGTATTGGTGTGGCTTGCTCAACTTTCCAGCCTTTAGGTATGGATCTTCCGACGAGCGAGCGATTGTATATGATTGCTGAGTGTGGAGCTACTGTATCAGCAAACTCTGAAAGGAACCTGATTGTTATCCGGTGTGGACCGAAGTCGTAGCCTTTACCAAGTGACGTTCGCTGCTACGCTACACCGAGGATATCTACTTCTAAGCTATTCGCGGTGGCAGTTATTCTAGATTCGAATACTGGAATATTTACTTCGTCTTCTTTAGTGAAGTAATTTTGGGAACTGTGCTTAGTAACTCTGCTTTGGTGACTCTGTCTTCTGGAGACGCCTGATGAACCTGCAACATAACTGTCGCTGCCTCGGAACGGCGGAGTTTTTGAACTCGTGTGAGCATTCGCGGAACGTAGCGGTCGGCGACCTTCCACACTTTCTAAAGACGTGAGAGATGCTGAAAACTGATTCGCACTATTCACGTTTCCCACTATTATGATACGCCAGTCTTCGAGCATCAGGACGTAGTACGGTGTTTCCCAGTTCTTTGCACAGAGTTTTCCGTCACTTCGTTCTAAGCCATTCAGACTTCTCTGATCACACCGGGAACGGCTGCGCAACCTGAACGCTATGTCATAATTTGGTGCATTTGTTGCCGTACACTTCCATCAACTCACAATAGAGTGTTGCAGGGTCGTCGCCTTCAACTGCAGTACAGAAATTACCGTGCGATACACCGCTATACCATGCTCCATCATTTGCTTTTAGCTCGTCTAGTGGCATTCCACTGTACTGTATCGCAGTGATTTTATTTGCATCAGAATTTCAGCCATGTAACTGGAAGAAAAAAATCCATCTGATATTTAAAAATGTATGAATAGTCCTCTTATTTCTGAATATTCATTCACTATAGCGTGTAGAGAATATTTTCGAACCACTTCTAAAGAACACTGCCAACTTTGAAAAGAGTAATCGTGTGAATTCCGCTTTCTCATTATGAATTTAAAATTACCATTCAACATACACCTGACTTCTAGATGTGAATGTCGATATACCGCTACCAGTGTTCCACATTACTCACAGGTACAGTTACAGCTGCCCCTATCGCTTTATGCAATCCACACTACGCCTGCATGAGGAACGGTATCCAGACACGAGACAGCCGCGTAATCGATATTATGTTCCCTCTCAGAGCTATGGGCGGCTGTTAGCAAACGGAATCATACATTAAAAGATACAAGTGAGGAGTGGCCAGTTACACGATACTTTTGGACGAAAACATAGCTTACTTCTGCTATACTTATCCAGGTGTCTCTAATCTTTCTTTCTGTGACTAGCGGTGTGGCCATACAAGTATTGCATGTCTCTGCACATTTTTTCCGTTTATAGCACTTAATCTTACGTAAATAGTTCAGAAGCGTTGCCTTATAAAAAGTTGCCATCAAAAACAACGAAATCAACAAGTGCTATCAAATTGGGAAGTAGGGAAGCAACAACTTTCCGGTGTGTAACCCAATGAAAAAATTAATAAACAGGGTGTTTAGCTGCCCATATCGATGTCGTTATATGCAACCCCACAAGACGGATCAATATTGTTTGCCAGTTCTGTCTGAAGATGTGAAGCAAATTTTCACAATGTCGCAGAATAACTGGTACAGTATAAGGAGACATCCTAGACTTACTGTACAAAGATTGGTTATGAAACTACATTATCACATTAACGCAGCGAGTCATATATCAATCTTTCCATTGCGTTATATAACGGAAAGTTGTTACTTCTATGCATCCCACTTCAAAAAACTAGATAAACATCTATAGAGGAAATATCAGTGTATTTCAGCGCACACGAGGAAAAAAGCGTGTCCGCTAGAAACCAAAAACAGATTTGCAATCTGTTGCTAATCATTGACGAGCGGGATACTTCACGAATACCTTCTTTTCTATGCTCTCTTTCTCATTATGACTAACTTATTATCTTCTAGGGCCAATAAAGTTTCAAAATACACACATCAAAGAATGTTTTGCATCACCGCGGTTAGCAGAACTCCTGGCTATAGGCGTTGACTCTATATGTTGTATCACAGATATAGTCCCTTTGACTGGCCAGAGATGTCACTAAACTTGATCAAAGATGTAAACAACCATGCATCAGCAGAGCCTATTAGACGGAGGGGGTCCGGCAGCCGATCAGTTCCAGTCATTCCACCAGGAAGGAGGTACACGGCTCGTTGTCTATAGTTCAACCATGCCTAGACGGTCAATACCGCGGTTCGATGACGTCCGCGTTGTTACGTTGTGCCAGGAAGGGCTCTCAACAAAGGAAGTGTTCAGGCATCTCGTAATGAACCAAAGCGATTTTGTTCGGACATGGAGGAAATGCAGAGAGACAGAAATTGTCGATGACATGCCTCGCTCCGGTCGCCCAAGGGATACTACTGCAGTGGATGACCGGTACCTACGGATTATGGCTCGGAGGAACCCTGACAACAACATCACCATGTTGAATAATGCATTTCGTGCAGTCACAGGACATCGTGTTACGATTCAAACTGTGCGCAATAGGCTGCATGATGCGCAACTTCACTCCAGACGTCCATGCCGAAGTCCATCTTTGCAAACACGACACTATGCAGCGCGTTACAGATGGACCCAACAACATGCCGAATGGACCGCACAGGATTGGAATCACGTTCTCTTCACCGATGAGTTTCGCGTATGCCTTCAACCAGACAATCGTCGACGACGTGTTTGGAGGCAACCCGGTCAAGCTGAACGCTTTAGACACACTGTCCAGCGAGTGCAGCAAGGTGGAGGTTCCCTGCTGTTGTTGCGTGGCATTATGTGGGGCCGACGTACGCCGCTGGTGGTCATGGAAGGCGCCGTAACAGCTGTACTATACGTGAATGCCATCCTCCGACCGATAATGCAACCATATCGGCAGCAAATTGACGAAGCAATATTCGTCTTCATGGACGACAATTCGCACGCCCATCGTGTACATCTTGTCTTCCTACCTTCAGGATAAGGACGTCGTTCTATTAGAGTGGCCAGCATGTTCTCCAGACATGAACCTTATCGAACATGCCTGAGATAGATTGAAAAGGGCTGTTTGTGGACGACGTGACCCACCAACCAATCTAAGGCTAAGGGATCTACGCCGAATGGCCGTTGAGGAGTGGGACAATCTGGACTAACAGTGTCTTGATGAACTTGTGGATAGTATGCCACGACGAATAAAGGCATGCATTAATGCAAGAGAACGTGCTATTGGTATTAGAGGTACCAGTGTGTACAGCAATCTGGACCACCACCTCTGAAGATCTCGCTGTATGTTGCAACATCCAGTGTTTGGTTTCCATGAGCAATAAAAAGAGCGGAAATGATGTTCATGTTGATCTCTATTTCAATTTTCTGTACAGGTTCCGGAACTCTCGGAACCGAGGTGATGCCAAACATTTTTTGATGTGAGTATGAGAATTGACACCGATCGTCTGCTAAAGGCGGAGGCATCTTTCCCCCTGCAAAACCAGCCACGCCCTGAGGAAGCCCGTTGTAATACCTTTGAAACGTCTGTTTTATAGTTCTTAATTAATGTACACTGCTCAAAAGAATTAGGGGAAGATGGCTTCAGTCGTCTGCCATCACCACTGAGCAATAACTGAGAAGTAAGTATATTACCAAATTACCGTTATCTTTCATAGATTAAGTACTCAACAAAACATCATTACACCCCCGCCCCCCCAATCGTTTACATAAAAATAACTGCAGAGTCCAACAGATGGAAACAATTATTCATCCCGTCATCTCGTCACCACAGGTGCGTTTCATTGAACTTTGAGGGTATGCCCCTCGCGAGCGTTTATCACTGACTGAAACCTACGTGGCATGCTTCGTATAAGTCTACGTGGGTCGCACTGTGGCATCCGACCCCATTCTTCGATGGGAGCCCATGAGAGTTCTTGGAGAGTCTGTTGTGGAACAGAACGACCACGATCACGCCTGTCAAGCATTTCTCATATGTGCACGATAATATTTAGGTCGAGACTCATCTTCAGCCATTCCATTATTTCAAATTTCGCCAGACATCCCTGCTGATGCCCGCCTGGCATTAGAAGGAATTCAGGGCCACATCTGTATGCAGCAGTCACCACATGATCCAACAAGATCTGTTCGTTGTACTGCCTGGCGGCATGCGACCTTGGACAAGGACAATGCATGTCAACCCTGAAGCCTCCACACATCGCAGCAACTTGGAAATCTGCCGACTTCCTGGACAACATTTCGCAGGTACCGCTCAACATGGATCTCCGCACAGGAACAAGGCCATCACGTTGTGTGAGAGGATATCTGGACTCGTCTGTAACTAACACGTTCCGCCAGTGACTGAGTTGCCAGAATTGCAGAACTGAAGACTAGCTGTAAGATGATGTTGTGTCAAGCGAGTGCTCGAACAGGACCTCTGGGTCGAAAGGTCCTTTCCCGCAACATGTCGTTAAAGTCTCTATAATGGGCGTTGTTCGTATTACAGAAGTTTATTCGCCTGGTTTGTACAAAAATACACAATGATTACTTGTTTCAGCGAAATTAAATCGCCGTCTCCAGATCATTTGTATAGAAAATAAAGGGCCAGTGCCTTTCGTCTACTGTTCCCGTTGACTGAACACAATTTATAGAGACGACATTCCACAGCACTATCTCTCATCATACCATAAGAGAACAGCTGTGCGAACAGTGCACAACATTTACAGACAAAATACACTAGACGTGTATAAAATGTTTTCATGTTGTGTTCTTGCTAACAACTGATAGAAAACTGCTATCAAATAGTTTCGCACAAACGTTTTATACAAGCCTTATGAATTTTATGTGTAACTATTGTGCAGTGTCAGCACAGCTATTGTCTTACTATATGTCGAAAGACTGTACTATGGAATGTCGTCTCTATAATTTGTGTCCAACTAATGTGAGCAGTCGACGAAATGGATTGGCCTAGTAAAAATATTTTCTATCCAAGTGATCTGAAGATAGCGATTTATTTTCGCTGAAACTAGTGATCGCTGTGTATTTTTGTGCGATATGGGCGAATAATTTTCTGTAATCAAAAGCACAGATTCTGAGATCGCCTCCAATATAACTGACAACGTCAGATAATCATCATCATTACAAACTGATCGGGACACAGTGGCTCCAATGGGCCTTCTTAGATCGTCTTGCAGTGCTCTGGCGGTATCCGTATGTCACCGCAACGCCAAGATGGCCAGGTATCGGTCTGCACGTGAGACTTTAATGAGTCGGAGACCTTGTACAAGTCGCCTTGTGTGTTGACTTGTCTCCCTATTGTGGATCCACAACGTATGAGTGACACATGAAGAGCAACGCGACCGACAGTCTATCCTTTTTAGTACCAAACAGGTCGCCCTTGCAACTTGCACAGCATTGAGATGTCGCACTGCACTGTATTTCTTACTCGAGGCATCTATCAGATCTTTAACAATTTCTTGTAACATAACATTTTAAATGCTTCTACTCACCATGTCTTTCCTACGGCAAGTGTTTTGGTCAAGTTCTGAGCCGTGCTTCAAACGTATATTTTCAAGTGCTAAATCGCGATCTGATGATCTCAGTAGCCGAAACGACGTTGTATTCAACGTCCGCAAGTGGGAACTGCGCTATGTGCACCTCACTAGAAGCACTGACACTGGTACTCACTTCCTTCTGAGGCTGCACCAGACACTATTATGTATAAACAGCCAATAAAAGACGTATGATTTTAATTGTTGCCTACCTTGAGAACGAAGATCTCAAGCCATGCACTAAGACCACAGACACCGCCTGTATCGAAATAGATATAACGTATCAAAGGTTGATACGCGTGTTCCCCTAAATCTTCTCTACAGTGTATTTTCTACAACGACGCGATACAACACCTGGAAGAATTTTAACGATCATGACACATATTAGACTTTACCTCCAATTAAATTGGTCTTAGTATTTCGGATATTCTATCAAAATCACCAAGTTGTTCCAACAATAATTTCATTAGACTAGGGTTAGAGCGATACTTTGTAGTGGAAGATACTAGTAGACTACCGACGAGCTTTCCAACATCAGTCAACGTCGTTCTGAGTTTCAGAGCGGCAGAGTGAAGTTGCGGCATCTTTGTAAGGGCACTGCAAACATTAAAGAGGAGCGTGTCTGATCAAACAGTGGGCTTGCGCACAGAGTAATCAAACACGGCATAGCGCTGAACTGCGGGAGAAGCCCGTGTGAGGCAGAAACTAGAGGAACGTGGGAGTACATTCTGACCAGTGCGGCGACAGACCAAGCTAGACAGGCGTCCGATAGTCGCTTCCACAGGGCTGGCTGACTGGCTGGCTGGCCCGGTATGCATGGAGGAACGTCAAACAGCGCCAGCTTTCGCATCGGATAGAAACTGCGGGGCAAACCTATACGAGAGGTGCTTCGTAACTGTTACTGTTTGACGTTGCCACATTCAGCTGCTGCTGCTACAACTCTGGCGACGTTTAACAACGACGTTCTCAGCGAATCTCATAAAATGACGTTGTTAACTATGAGTCGGAATGCTGGGGATCCGTGTAATTTTCATGAAAGTGGATCAATGCAAAGTGTAAACACGTATTCCTGAAAAGGGATACCTAAGTTTATTAATAAAGGACATAAATTTCCTGAATAGATCTACTATCATTACGGATATACCGTGAATTAAGCAATCTACATCACTTAATGTATTTCTTTATTTATAGTGTCGTTTTGACTACTGACACAATCAGATCACAATTTAGAACTTGAAAATGTACGTTTGAAGCACATCTCAGAGTGTGACCTAAACGAGTGCATTAGGAAAGACATAACGGTTACAAGCACGTGTAATATTATGCTACAGGAAATTTTTGAACACCTGATAGACGGCACTTCTATGAAATGAGGACACTCTATAACGGGTCAATGAGAAAAAAGTTTTTATTGAAGCCACTAATTTTTTTGTAGTTTTTTAGTTATCAGTCTTCTGACAGGTTTGATGTGGCCCGCCACAATTTTCTCTCCTGTGCTGCCAACCTTTTCGTCTCAGAGTTGCATTTTCAACCTACGTCCTCAATTATTAGCTGGATGTATTCAAATCTCTGTCGTCCACTATAGTTTTTGCCCTTTACAGCTCCCTCTAATACCACGTCAGTTATTCCCTAATGTAGCACATGTGATGTCGTCCTACCCCCCTCCATCTTGTCAGTGTTTTCCATATATTCCTTCCTCTCCTATTCTCCGGTGAACTTCCTCATTCATTGCTTCATCAATCCAGCTACTTAAAACATTCTTCTGTAACATCATATCTCAACTGTTTTAATTCTCCTCTGATCCGGTTTTGCCACAGTCCATGTTTCACTACCATACAATTCTGTACTCCAAACGTACATTCTCAGTAATTTCTTCTTCAAATTAAGACCTATGTTTGATTCTAACAGATTTTTCATGGCCAGCAATGCCACTTTTGCCAGTGTTAGTCTGCTTTTTATGTCCTCCTTGCCCCGTCCCTCGTGGGTTATTTTGCTGGCTAGGTAGAATTCCTTTACTTCGTCTACTTCGTGATCCCCAATTTCTATATTAAGCTTCCCGCTACGGTCATTTCTGCTACTTCTCGTTGTATTCATCTTTCGTCGATTTATTCTCAGCCCATATTCTGTGCTCATTAGATTGTTCACGCCATTCAACAGACCCTGTAACTCTGCTCCACTTTCACAGAGCATCTTATCATTGGTAAAATTTCACCCTCAGTTTTAATCTCACTCTTGAACCTCTCTTTTATTTCCATAGTTTCTGCTTTATTTCCGTCATTTCTGCTTCTTCGATGTATAGTTCGAACAGTTGGGGCGAAAAATTTCGTCTCTGTCTTTCACACTTTTCAATCCGAGCACTCGTGGTTGGTCTTCCAATTTTATTGTTCCCTCTTGGTTTTTGTTAAAATTGTGTGTTACTCGTCTTTCACTAAGGCTCAGCCCTACTTTTCTCAGAATTTCGATCATTTTGCACCTTTTTGCAGCGTTGAACATTTTTCCAGGCCTTCAATACCTGTGATACGGTTTTTATTTTTCTTCAGCCTTGCTTCCATTATCAACGACAGTGCGAGAACTGTCTCTCTAATGCTTTTACCTTTGTTGCCTAACAGCAAACTGAATCATGACTGTTAACCTGGTCGTGCAATAATTATTGCGCTTGTCGGCTCTTGCTATCTTAGTAATTGCGTGGATGATGTTTTCCCGAAAGTCTGGTGGTATATCGCCAGTCTCATACATACTAAACACCAACGTCAACAGTCATTTTGTTGCGGCTTCCCCCCAATTATTTTAGATATTCCGATGGAATGTTATCGGTCCCGAGCGCCTTATTTGATCTTACGTCGTCCGAAGAACTTTCATATTCTGGTTCTAATATTGTATCTCCTCCATGTCGACACCTGTTTCTTCTTCTGTCGGTTCTAGGCGCTTCAGTCTGGAACCACGCGAAAGCTGCGGTCGCAGGTTCGAATCCTGTATCGGTCTTGGATGTGTGTGATGTCCTTAGGTTAGTTAGGTTTAAGTAGTTTAAGTTCTAGGGGACTGATGACCTCAGATGTTAAGTCCCATAGTGCTCAGAACCATTTGAACCATTTTTTTCTTCTTCTGTCACGTCATCGGACAAGTCTTCCCCCTCGTACGGACCTTCAGTGTACTCTTTCCGCCTATATGCTCCCTCCTCTGCATTTAACATTGGACTTCTCCCATTGCACTCTTAATGTTACTGCCCTTGTTTTTAATTACACCGAATTCGTTTTGACTTTTCAATATGCTGAGCCCGTCCTACCGACAATTATTTCTCTTTCGATTTCTTTACATTTTCATGTAGCCGTTTCGCCTTAACTTCACTGCGCTTCCTATTTATTTCGTTCTTGAGTGACTTGTATGTCTGTATTCCCGAATTTCCCTGCAGATTTGTACTTCTTTTATCGTCGAACAACTAAAG
Source organism: Schistocerca serialis cubense (assembly GCF_023864345.2). Taxonomy (NCBI): domain Eukaryota; kingdom Metazoa; phylum Arthropoda; class Insecta; order Orthoptera; family Acrididae; genus Schistocerca; species Schistocerca serialis. The sequence continues at coordinate 970,004,322 of NC_064638.1, forward strand.
TATTTCTTCTGTTACCTATGGTTTCTTCACAGTTACTTTACTTGCACTTCCTTTCCGCTTCTGTGATTGCCCTTTTCAGAGACCTCCATTCCTCTCCAACGGAACTGGCTAGTGAGTAATCCATTATCACAGTTTCTATTGCCTCAGAGAACTTCAAGCGTATCTCTCCATTCGATAGTACTACCGTATCTCACTTGTTTTCGAATTGATTCCTCCTGACTAGTCTCCTAAACTTCAGCCTAGTCTTCATTTTTACTAAATCGTGATATGAGTCTATATCTGCTCCTAGGTTTCGGAATTTCTGCCTGACCATGATGTAATCCAATGGAATTTTCCTGTATCTCTCAGACTTTTCTAAGCATACCACCACCTCTTGTGATTCTTGAACAGAATATACGCTGTTACTGACATTTATTGCAGAACTCAGTCTTTCTCTTCTCTCTCTTTCCCACTACCATTCCCATATACTCCCGTAACACGTTTTTCTGTTTGTCCCTCTGCAACCACACTGTAATCCAACATGACTTTTAGATTTTCATCAACCATTACCTATTGATTTACCTGTTCAGTATCTCCATATACTTTCCCTATATCATCATCTTCAGCTTGCGACGTCGGCATGTACGCCTGAATTATAGTTGTCGGTGTTGGTTTGCTGCCGAGTCTGATGAGAACGATCCTATCACTGAACTCTTCTCAATAACACACTCTCTGCCCTACCTTCCTAATCATAACGAATTGACTCCCATTATGTCATTTTCTGTTGCCATTTCCCGTTTCATTTTTTCTAGTTTCCCTTCTAACATTTCTTGGCCCATCTTGTAGAACGTTATCCTTTCCATGGTTATTCATGGTCACCTCCCCTTGGCTGTCCTCTCCTGGAGATACGAAAGAGGGACTGGTCCAGAATCTTTTGCCAATAGCGCACAATCGAAGTTACAGAACTCTCCTGACTGATCCCTTCTAAGGTACATATCACACATCTTAGATGGTAAGATGGACCACATCCCCAAGAAGCTAACAATAATGAAAATAACAATAACTATAAAGCCATGTGATAGCAATACGCTTATATACAGATGGCGGCAGTATCACAAGATATGAAAAGGAAGTGAATTGACAAAAAAATGGTTCAAATGGCTCTGAGCACTATGGGACTCAACTGCTGAGGTCATTAGTCCCCTAGAACTTAGAACTAGTTAAACCTAACTAACCTAAGGACATGACAAACACCCATGCCCGAGGCAGGATTCGAACCTGCGACCGTAGCGGTCTTGCGGTTCCAGACTGCAGCGCCTTTAACCGCACGGCCACTTCGGCCGGCGTGAATTGACAGACCTGTCATTTGTAGTCGGGTGATTCTTGTGAAAAGGTTTCCGAGGTGATCGTGGCTGTTCAAAAATCGTTAAGAATTTCAGTATTCTGAGAACTACAGAGTCAAGAGTGTGCCGAGAAAACCAAATTTCAAGTATAACATCTCACTACTGACAGTACAGTGGCCGACAGCTTTCACTTTACGACCAAGATGAGTAGCGTTTGTCTAGTGTTGTCAGTTATAACAGACAAGCAACACTGCGTTAAGTAGCCGCTCAAATCAATGTGCAACATACGGCGCCCGTATCCGTTGGGACAGTGCGCGAAATTCAGCGTCATTGGGTTATGGCAGCAGACTACCGACGTGAGTGCCTTTGCTAACAGCACAATACTACCTGCAGCGCCTCTCCTGGGTTCATGACCATATTGGTTGGATTCTATGCTGGAAAACTGTGTGCTGGTTAGATGAGTCCGATTTCAGTTGGTAAGAACTGGTGGTAAGGTTCGAGTGTGGCGTATACTGCAAACCCAGGACCCAAGTTGTCAACAAGGTAGTGTGAAAGCTGGTGATGGCTCCATAATGGTGTGGGCTGTGTTTACATGGGATGAACTGGGTCCTCTGGTTCAGCTTGACCGATTGTTGACGGGAAATGGTTATGTTCGACTACTTGGAGACCGTTTGTAGCCATTTACGGTTGAAGTTTTATGGAGGAGAATCCACGATGTCATCGGACCACGGTTGTTCGCGATTGATTTCAAGAACATTCTGGACAATTAGAGTGAATGGTTTGGCCATTCAGATCATCCGACATTAATCCTATCGAACATTTATGGGACATAATCTACAGGTCAATTCGTGCGCAAAATACTGCACCGGCAACGCTTTCGCAAATATCGACGGCTATAGAGGCAGCATGATTCAATATTCCTGTAGGGGACCTCCAACGACTAGTTGATTCCATGTCTAATCGTGTTGGTGCACTACGCCAGGCTATAGGAGGTCCGACACGATATTACGAGTTCTCCCATGACTTTTGTTTCCTCAGTGTATGGAAGCATTTAGAGAGCGACGGAAATATAGAGCTGAACATATCACTTGGCACAGGAGTTTCTTTTCTAGTGAATATCTGAGGTGTGTTCTCTGATCCAAGTAAATTTTGCTTCCATATTCTTTGACGGTACCACTTGATTATGATTTACAATTCCATTGTCGTTCGTACATCTTCAGACATTTTGCGAACTCCACAATGGTTTCGCCACGCAGTGCCAGGTATACAGAGCACATGGCAACGCCGAAAAGCCGGGTTGATGCAGCTGCTCCATACCATGCAGCAACTTAAGCACGGGTAGCACACCATTCTGCACACTGCACCTGGAAGCTGTCCTACCTCACGTTCACGAACAACTCCAGTGCCAACAGAAGCTTTTGCGACAGTCGTGGATCTGGAGGAGGACGATTCTCATACCATTTCAAGAATTCGATGCATAGACGGAGCCATGGAGTGCCTTTGTCACAATGTTGGAGCAACATTTCGTGACCCACGCAGTTGAGAGTGACACATGCAAATGGGCTTTTCTGTTGGCCTACGATGATGCTCTTCGACGTCTCAGCCCTGGTGTGGACCTTCGTACCTTACCATATATCCGCCTCAAAGACCAGCTTACGGCATATTTTGCCTCATAATCGAATTTCATTGCTCCTCCGTAACTCGACACATGATAATGCTCAAGCGCACGGTTTTACTCCTACGTCGCCTATCACAAAGATCCTTGGTGCTCAAATGCATGCCAATGTTTCCCAGTCATCTTCATTCAGCAAGGCTAGTGTGCGTTCTGCCCACAATACCAGCACCAAGTTCACGATGTCCTTTGCGACAAAATGTGCCTCTCGTGTCGATCCTTCTGTCCTCCCAACCACTTTTCGGGAGGGCGGCTGTATCGACCCTTCTCTAGTGTAACAAGAATGCTTCAGTCGCCTTGGGGCTGCCGCACTCCCTCTGAGCGAGACATGTCCATTATAATTCATTTCAGAGTGCATTCACATTCCTCGGCACCTTACAGTTGCGACAAAAATTCCAACTTCCCCCTCAAGGAATTTTCACGATACTTCTTTACCATTATGTACTACTGTGTAGCACCATTCCTGTTCAAAAATCGTTAAGAATTTCAGTATTCCGAGAACTACAGAGTCAATAGTGTGCCGAGAAAACCAAATTTAAGGCATAACATCTCACTACTGACAGTACAGTGTCCGACAGCCTTCACTTTGCGACCAAGAGGAGTAGTGTTCGTCAAGTGTTGTCAGTTATAACAGACAAGCAACACTGCGACATACGGCGCCCGTATCAGTTGGGACAGTGCGCGATTCAAGGGAGATGAAGGTAATATTATAGAAATTGGAGAGGACGTAGACGAAGATGAGAAAATACAATATTGCGAGAAGAATTGACAGATCACTGAAAGACCAAAGTTGAAATAAGGCCGTGGGGGTAGACAATATTCCACCAGAACTACTCATAGCCTCGGGAGACCCAGCCATGACAGAACTCTTCCATGTCGTGTGCAAGACGTGTGAGGCAGGCAAATACCCCCAGACTTAAAAGAATGTAATAATTCCAATTTCAAAGGAATCAGATGCAGGCAGGTATGAATACTGCCGAACTACAAGCTTAATAAGTCATGTTTGCAAAATACTAAGACGAATTCTTTACAGAAGAATGGAAAAACTGGTAGAAGCCGACCTCGGGGATGATCAGTTTGGATTCCGGAGAAATGTAGGAACATGTGAAGCGATACTAACCTTACGACGTATTTAGAAAATAGGTTAAGGAATGACAGAACTATGTTTATAGAATCTGTAGTCTTAGAGATAGCCTTTGACAATGTCCGCTGGAATACTGTCCTTGAAATTCTGCAGGTAGCAGGCGTAGAATACAGGGAGCTAAAGGCTATTTACAACTTATACAGAAACCAGATGACAGTTATAGAGCAGAGAACCACGAAAGCATGAAAGGGAGGCAGTAGCTGAGAAGGGAGTGAGACAAGGTTTTAGCGTGGCCCCGCTGTTATTCAATCTGTGCATTGAACAAACAGTAAAGATAACCAAAGACAATTTTGGAGTAGAAATTAAAAGTTCAGGGAGAAGAACCGATAGAGACAGCAAAGAACTTGGGGGAGCAGTTGAGCGGAATGGACGATGTCTTGAAAGGAGGATATAAGATGAACATCAACAAAAGCAACACAAGGATAATTGAATGAGGTCGAATTAAAACAGGTGATGATGAAGGAATTAGATTAGGAAACGAGACACTTAAAGTAGAAGATGAGTTTTGTTATTTGGGCAGCAAAATAACTAATGTGGCCGAAGTAGAGAGGATATAATATGTAGACTCGCAAGGCCAAGAAAAGCGTTTCTGAAGAAAACAAATTTGTTAATATCGAATATAGATTCAAGTGTTAGGAAATTCTTTCTCAAAGTATTTGTATGGAGTACAGCTACATACTGAAATTAAACATGGACGATAAACAGTTTAGACAAGAAGAGAATAGGAGCTTTTGAAATGTGGTGCTGCAGAAGAGTGCTGAAGATTAGATGGGTAAATCACGTAACTAATGAGAAATTAGTGTCTGTGACATCAAAAGATCATCAATTTAATATTGGAGAGAAGTGTGTGGGGTAAAAATTGTAGAGGAAGGCCAAAAAATGAATACAGTAAGCAGATTCAGAAAGAAGTAAGTTGCAGTAGTTATCCGCAGATGAGGAAGCATGCACAAGATACAGTAACATGTAGAGCTGCATCGGACTGGTCTTCAGTCTGATGACCGCAACAATATGCAAGATGTTTAAAGAGATTCGCGTTGGACCAGTATAATACGAAATTCTGATATTTTTCACTTACGTTTTCTGTGGTTGCCACCTTACTTCTGCAAATTCTTAGACGTTCAGAAATTACTTCTCCCATCGACGGCCCCTGTGGCTAAACTTTAGATTGAAAAACTCGTTCTGTACCAGCTGAACAGGGCGAAACAGTATATCGCCAGGGTAACGGAGTTCCGGAACTTGCGAGCCAACTCGGCAGGTTTAGAGGCCGTGTTAACGGCGCCGCAAAAGCCACCCGCAGGCAACTTTGATCACAGGGTCTGTGTCGCAGGGCGCGGCACGCTTTCAGCTTCCGGAGCGCCGCTGCTCGCGAATAACAGCCTGATGAAGGGCCCGGCGCGTAACAAGTTCCCATCTCCCGCTCCACAGTATTGTGGTTTTGAAGGTGTTCCGGATCGCCCTCGGTTAGCGATGACAGAGCAAGCGGGGACGAAGCGGCGGTAGCTGCAGTCCATCGCGTTTCTTTCTCGTTTCTCATAATTCCCAAGTCCAATCCATGAAAGTGACCCTGCTGTCGAGTTACTAACGGGTTGTGATATAATATTTTCTTCTTTTTTGTATGCGGCGAGTTATTTTCGACTCTTCTAGGCTGCAAGCCCTTCAAAGATTTGGAACGATTGTTAAACAAGATTTTTCGGTGGTAGCTATACAGGATGATTCAGATATTCTCTCGCTCGCTACACACGAACTATTAGTCCTACAGAAAAAATGAACATGACTTTTTGGTAGGAAATTTAATGTAGTTAAATTTTGGACTGGGATACATTCGTGGGAGGTCACAGTTTTCGAATTATTCAAGAAATACCCGCTTGAAGGTCACTTTTGTAGATTTTTTTAGAATAATTCGAAAACTACGCTTCTAGTGAAAACGTATCTCAGTACAAATTACAACAACATTAAATATCCTACAAAAGGATAATGTTCGTTTCTTCTGTAGGACTAACAGTTTGCAGAAAGCAAAGGAGAGAATATGAAAATCTTTCGTGTGGTATTTGAAGGCACTGTATGTTGCGTAAAACCCATAGTTACGGGCAGCTGAACTGCCCTGTACGTCAATGAGATGGAAAATGCACGTAATCCGCTGTCCTTTTTGTGTAGTTTTGCACTTTCATCCAGACATTTTCGTTAAACAGGGAGGATAATAATGCAGAACTTTTTTTAAAGACAAACATTGGCAACTGTATTTGTGCAAGTCAAATTTCACACCAGTGCCACCTGTTCGCTGTGAACTATACCCAGTGGTGACAGAAACACCGAATAAAAACAGTGTAAACCGTCAAGAGACGCCACGCTAATAACGCCTCTAATATTGATAATGGCCTCAATTCGACAAAGAGCAGAGGCCACAAGTTTCTTTAGGCACTCCATATCCAGCTGAAGTACGAGTATTCATTAATGATTTGATCTCCTACGCTGTACACCTTCCCGGGGTCTGGACGTAGAATAAAAATGCTCCCCCAACGTCAACAGCTCAGTTTTTCTGTTTACAATGCATGTGGTGCAGTCAGTAAAATCTAAGTGTTTCCCGTAAACGCCAACGAACAGACACAATTATGGACGGTGGTGAGATTACAATACGAATAGTAGTCAATTGGGCAATGCCAAAGACATAACTAGTGAACGCTTTAAACACGAGATCGTTCAATAAGTAATGCAACACTTTTTTTTAGGCCAGTTTTGGTTGAACCTGCGGAAATTGTGGAACGATGTGGACTATTCCCTCCTCTGCCACTTTAGTTTCAAGTTCTGATAGGTGGCGGTGCCATACGTAGCCATCAAAATGGGGCCTGTAATGGAAGTGCTTTCCAAGTAGAGAGCGGTCCTTGAGTTTCTTTTGGCGGAAAACCAGAGCATCGCAGAAGGATATTGCTTGATGACAACATTCCTCTTCGCTTTTTCTGAAATCCCCTTCGTAGACGATTTTCTCGATCACCCTAATCCATGCACTGAACAAGATCATCGGTTGAGACTTCTTTCTCTGACCGTCTGCACTACGAACGTAGTGGCGGATCAAGGGCCTAAATTTTATGGAGGCAATGAAACACACTGGAAAACCCCTTTCCTTCCCTTTTAATGTACGCACACTTAGCTTTCCTAACTACGACTACCACTACTGCTACTATAATAATAATAATAATAATGACACTCACTTTTATTTACGAACTGGTAGGTTGGGCATTTGAGCGTTATTACTCGTAAAACAAGTTAACTACATGATCCTTGTTCTTCCCGAACTTTCCGATGACATCATCATACCATGTGTCTTGGTGTCTAAGTGTTCGAAGTACTTTTCAACTGAGGTACGAGCAAGAGTGCCATACTGTTCCTCAAATACATTTTTACGAGTTTAAGACAAGGAAAACTTCTTTCGACTGAAACACTTGGTGCAGGAATAGTAGCAATTAGATAAAATAGTTCCAAAACTTTTGGAAATATTTGGTCCGCTTCAGTCTCAATCGTTCTTTTGATAATGCCACCCAAATTGACAGAATTAAATGTTTCTGCTGGGGAGAAAATACAGTCTCCAGTTTTACACGTAGCACAGAGCGACTGAGAAACGTACCGTAATGACTTCTCTCCGTCTACAGGGAACCACTGGGCATAACTCGCGAACTGAGTAGCGTCGCCTAATTTAAGACAGAGCAATTTATCACGATGTAGAAATCTTCTTTCCAGTTGTGTTACAATATTATCCAATACTTGGAGGTGCACCTGTTTGTATTCTGACATCAGTGCGTTCATTCACAATTTCAGCTCTATTCATGGAAGCATCAGGTTGCGAACTAGTCGAGCGTTTCGTGGAATTTACGAAGTCGATCAATTTATCTTCTTCTCAAGGTTTTTTTATGTAAGCTGTGCATTCGGAGACAGCATTGTTCCAAAACTGTGCATCATTATTTTTTTCTGAAGAATGTTGAAAAGCAGTTCAGTCTTCATTCTTAGAAGAACAGAGAAAAGTAAAACAAAGTCTAGGAGGCTATTTTTGAAATTACAGACTCCTCTCATAGTCTGGATCGTCAATTACCTCTTTTAAAACCTCTATTAGCCCAGAATGGTTTTCGTGAGCAGCAGATATTATTCTTACATTAGAGTTGCATTTCATTTCACAGTTCCAAGGAAGGCGTTTACCAACAATACTGTCGTGAATTTCTGTGCGTTTGAACGACCGATGGAAGAAAGCAAAAAGTCTAGAAGTGTGAAGAAAAAGAATCTTCTGATACTGGTATTACACGAGAACAGACTCCTCTCATAGTCTGGACCGTCAATTACCTCTATGAGCCCAGAATGGTTTTCGTAAGCAGTCACCTTTCCTGGCCCAGATGTCTTGTGTCCCCGTAATTTTTGTCGCGACGCGTAAATGTCCCGTATATTAAAATTTCACTAACACGTTTTATGCCATAAATTAATAATGCTGATTTTTATTTAAGTTACGTATAATAGTTTGAAAATGTTGGGATCTAATTTTCAAAATACATCGTAAAATTACCTTATGTTCTAGGTTATCGCTTTATTTATTGTTGTTAGGTTTCTGTTGAAGTACCTGTATGCTTCCACACAACACTATCACGGTCAACAATCGCCCGCCCCCCCTCCTTTCACCCCTTCCAAACCTCCTACATCCCGACTACACTAAACCATGTTAATATTTACTTACAAATAGTGACAATGTATGACTTAGCTGAGAAGTAAAACTACTGTTTAGTGAAGGTTTAAATTTAACCACACCTTTGTTTCTTTATTTGAATATCGACAGTTCTTATTTATTTTCTGTGCATTCCTGTGCCGACCTCAGCTCAGTGGTGGAGTTGAGTGTTGAATGCTTTAAGGAGTACGAGTGTCCTTGTTCAGTTTTGTGAATAATTGTTTCAGTATCGTATTCACATACAGTATTTAGAGAATTTTTCTCTTCGTTATTGCGCTACAACATATCTTCAAATTAAGCCTAAATGCAAGTGCAGATCTTTATGTAAATTCAAGAAAAAGTATCCTTTTCTGGAAAGTACCAAAATAGTTGTGAGATTTATTGCACAACTAGCACAACACATTTTCCATTGCAAATGGTGGAAGCTCAGACATTTTACAGCACGAGAAAACTTTGAAACATACGCGTATATTCGGTTCAAAAACTGCTGCAACAGCATCGAAAACGAGCACATTCTTCCCCAGTACAACGTTAGATACGTTAACAGAATATTTTAATATTCAAATATTATAGTTTTGTTACTAACAACTGGGATTTTTTTATTTTGTAAGTAACTTTTTCAAATTACTTCTGTCTCAGGCAATGAAGAAACTGGCAGAAGAAACATTTGCCTGCACACTGTATGTCACAGTCGCAGCTATAGTTCCATGGACAGCACATCGAAAAATATTAAGAAACTGTAAGATATCAAGTGTAGTTGTGCAAGGACAAAACCAGAACTTATTGTTAATAATGTATTGGCTCGATGGTGCAAAGAGCTTCTTACTGAAAACGTTAATAAAGTTGATATAATAAGCATTTCTATCGATAACAGCAATCATCAATCTACTAATTACTTCCTCTCATTGTTAGATGTTTCAGACTTGAAAGTGTGGTACATTTAAAGTTGTTAGATTACTGTTCTGTCGAAAATGAAACATCAGCCGACTTATCACAGCGTGTACAGAATTTGGAGTCAAAATTTGTTTGTCTTTCAGCTGATAATTCGACTAGTATGTTTGGTAGGGTTAAGAGAGGAGAGACAAAGAAAACGTTTTCAGCAAATAGGAAGTAAATCTGAAAGAGTCTCTTGTAGGGTTTGGTTGCATGGCACATATAATTCACAACAGCGTAGAAACAGCAGTAGGCAAGTTACGTATCGAAGCAGAAAACACTGTGTATAAAATTTATAAGTAGTTCCATACATACAGTGATAAGGTGGAACGACTAAAGGAATTCTGTGAGTTCGTGAATATTGAATATCAGCAAGTATTTGGTTACAGCAGCGCAAGATGGTTAGCATTAATGCCTGCAGTTGAAAGGATTGTGGTATTGTATCATAATTTAACATCATTTTTTTCTGTCAGAATTGGGGTGCCTTGCTGCTTTGCATTCATTTTTCAGTAACAAGGAATCAGAATTATGGTTACGGTTTGTGCGCATTCTAGAAACTGAAAGGCAGAATTTTATGTTTCAGATGCATTAGGTAGAGATACACTACTGGCCATTAAACCTGCTACACCAAGAAGAAATGCAGATGATAAATGGGTATTCATTGGACAAATATATTATATTAGAACTGACATGTGATTACATTTTCACACAATTTGGGTGCATAGATCCTGAGGAATCAGTACCCAGAACAACCACATCTGGCCGTAATAACACCCTTGATACGCCTGGGCATTGAGTCAAACAGAGCTTGGATGGCGTGTACAGGTACAGCTGCCCATGCAGCTCCAACACGATACCACAGTTCATCAAGAGTAGTGATTGGCGTATTGTGCCAGTTGCTCGGCCACCATTGACCAGGCGTTTTCAATTGGTGAGAGATCTGGAGAATGTGCTGGCCAGGGCAGCAGTCGAACATTTTCTGTATCCATAAAGGCCTGTACAGGACCTGCAACATGCGGTCGTGCATTATCCTGCTGAAATGTAGGGCTTCGCAGGCCTCGAATGAAGGGTAGAGCCACGGGTCGTAACACATCTGAAATGTAATATCCACTGTTCAAAGTGCCGTCAATGCGAACAAGAGGTGGCCGAGACGTGTAACCAATGGCACCCCATACCATCACGCCGGGTGATACGCCAGTACGGCGATGACGAATACACGCTTCCAATGTGCGTTCACCGTGATGTCACCAAACACGGATGCGACCATCATGATGCTGTAAACAGAACCTGGATTAATTCGAAAAAATGACGTTTTGCTATTCGTGCACCCAGGTTCGTCGTTGAGTACACCATCGCAGGCGCTCCTGTCTGTGATGCAGCGTCATTGGTAACCGCAGCCATGGTCTCCGAGCTGATAGTTCATGCTGTTGCAAATGTCGTCGAACTGTTCGTCCAGATGGTTGTTGTCTTGCAAACGTCCTCATCTGTTGACTCAGGGATCGAGAGGTGGATGCACGATCCGTTACACCCATGCGGATAAGATGCCCGTCATCTCGACTGCTAGTGATACGAGGCCGTTGAGATCCAGCACGGTGTTCCGTATAACCCTCCTGAACCCACCGATTCCATATTTTGCTAACAGTCATTGGATCTCGACCAACGCGAGCAGCAATGGCGCGATACGATAAACCGCAATCGCGATAGGCTACAATCCGACCTTCATCAAAGTCGGAAACGTGATGGTACGGATTTCTCCTTACACGAGGCATCACAACAACGTTTCACCAGGCAACGCCGGTCAACTGCTGTTTGTGTATGAGAAATCGGTTGGAAACTTTCCTCATGTCAGCAAGTTGTAGGTGTCGCCACCGGCGCCAACCTTGTGTGAATGTTCTGAAAAGCTAATCATTTGCATATCACAGCATCTTCGTCCTGTCGATTAAATTTCGCGTCTGTAGCACGTCATCTTAGTGGTGTAGTAATTTCAATGGCCAGTAGTGCAATTTTTTGAGTCTCCAAGTTAAACCCTTCTTACTGAAACTGTATGAGTGTAACTGACCAGCTCAAGAAAGATCTCATTCGTTGATAAAAATTTTCTTCAGTGTTGCATATGACTAGTTTCATGGAATCAAAAATTACATGACACCGACTTCCGCTGGTCTACTTTGAAATCAAAATCAAAATGGCCAGAAATGGAGACCAGTATTTCAACAATACGAGACATAGGTAATGTAAACCTCGACTGTTCACTCTTGTTAGATAAATTTTGCATGGCTAAAACAGTTATAACAGAAAAATTATGTAAATGGAATACTAACAATGTAGCAGTAGAGAATAGGTGGCTGGAAATTTTCAAAGTATTCAAGGAGAAAAATATTGGGGTAACAATTCTTCCTAAGGCTCCCTAAGGAATTCTAAGGTCCTTTACCTACCAGGCTCAAATGCACCCATAGAACGTATTTTTTTCAAAAATGAGTAAGTACTGTTTACTCGAAAAGAGCAAATTATTTAGTGCTACAATGTAATTTCACTTTCCCAGGCACTGAAAGGTATGACAGGTTGTTGGGTCTCAGAAAGATTTGTGAAAATATTCATTCCAGTGCAAAACATTTAAATAAGCAAACATGAATGACTGCAAGAGGTTTGTTCTGTGCATGAAAGATTAGTGAGAAATGTTAAATTGTTTTAAATGAGATAGCGTTCTTTTTTAACTATTTTGTACTATTTTGTAACAATAATAATAGCGTTTCATTATATTTGAAATGCAGTTTCTTTACATGAATAGCGATGGTAAAAGTCATTATCATCGTCGTCGTCATTATCATCATCGTATTCCAGTCACGAATAGCTTTTGTTGACCCGCTTCGATTTCAGTTAAACCTGATCCATAAGTAGTTTTGGTGAATGTCCAGGCCGCCTTCGTCCCCGAGGGTGATGCTGGAGTACCTTTGCGGGTGTCCCGTAATATATGGTAGCCTTAATCAACAAGCCCGACAGAATGTACCGTAATTAGTAGTGAAAACTGCCGTTGATTTAAATGTACGGTAACAGATGCAGAACCGTTGCACTCTGAGGGTTCCGAACAAATCTATATCAATATTGGCAAAATATTGATCCTGGGAATCCCAAGACCGAAAATTTCCAGAGTAATCCCTCAGAGTAGCCCGGACAACAAAAAGAAGCGACCAGAGGACTTCAATTTATATATGTAGAAACAGAACATTCAATAAAAACATTTTAATTACTTTCTAAAATATGAGACAACCTACATTTTATGTTTGCTTGCAGTAATTTTCGTCTACTATGCTTCTGACGGCGGATGGTTGGTATCGAAACATGATACCAACAAAGTATCGCCAACTCAGCGGCAGTCGCCATTTTGGATCCAAGCGGCAAAAGAGCAGCGCTAGGGACAGCACTGTTAAATTTTACTTTATGAGGAAGCAAGCGGGGTTAAACGTCATGTGATATCCTACTGTGTAAAGTAAACAATCAACTACAGTTTTCAATTCTTTCTTGGGTTCTACCGGAAATATTAACTGAATATAATGACGACTCCCGTTCAGTCTGTCACAGAAACCATGGCATTTTATTTTCCTTGTAATTTGGGTAAGACTTGCTTGCTCTTCCTCTCTGATAAATAATATGTGCTCTAGATGTAGTAGCATTATACATTATGCCCTTTCTGTTTGTTTGAAGCGGATATTTGGGAACTGCAGGTCATATTGAAACACACACTTCTGTTTACATATTAACATATTTAATGTTAGAGTTTTTTTGCAGATTACAACTCTTTTTACATCTAGATATAATAAGCCAAAAAGTCAGGAGAAAATTATCTGCTTGCTGACTGCCTCTTAAATTAAGCTTACCGCATTCCTCATACCAAGTCGCCTTTGTCACGGGTCGCGCGGCTCCGTCTGTCGGCGGTTCGAGTGTTCCCTCAAGCATGTCTGTGTGCGTTGTCCTTAGCGTAAGTTAGTTTAAGGTAGATTAAGTATTATGTAAGCCTAGGGACCGACGACCTCTGCAGTTTGGTCCCATAGGAACTTACCACAACCACGGCATACCTATACTGTACTGCTACAGTTTGCTGTGGCGTTTATCTCTACCTACCTTGCTTCAGAGATTAAAAACCTGTCATGTCATCATAATCGAAACACGAGGTCACTCTTATTTGGTATCCTAACTGTGCCCACTCACAAAACAAAAACTTTTGCAAACTCCTTCTCAGTTGCCGCTGTCCGCCTCTGGAACAAACTGCCCCTTACCTTGCGCAAAATTCGATCTCCTGCTGCTTTTAAGAAGAAGTTGAAGCATTTCCTACTAACATCCTCATAAAGTTCTCCACAAAATTAATGTACCAAGCCAATCCTCTCATCTGTCAAATAGCAAAGCAAGCGTCTCCTATCTTGTTCCTGAGATGCCTTCCTCTTCATCTATCTCTATTAGCCACGCAATCTTCTTTTCCTTTATATTTCGTTAATTATGTTTCATCATGTCTCTATTCTTCTCCTCCCTTCACCATGAGTCTCCCTCATACTCCCTTCTGCCAGCACTCCTATCTAAAATCTGTCTCTTCAATAATGTCTAATTATAACAGTACTTGTGACCTAAGAATATAAACTCTATATGTATGTATTTTTCCAGGTGTACCTGTCAAACTGTTTATTTCACTTTTTGTACTAGATGTAGTTTAACATGCCTACTAAAACATATGAATGTAAAATAAGTAGAATGCCTGGTTAGATGTAAGAGAGGGCCTGATGGCCCTAATCTTGCCAGGTTAAATAAATCAATAAATAAAAATAAAAATAAAATATATTTCCTCAGAAGAATATATACTTTTTTGTCAAACATGTTTGTACAATTATCTCTGTGTCGGCGTGACTAGATGGAATACGATAAGAGAGTTTTTTGGTTGCTTTACATGCATCTCTCTCGAGTACTTGAAGCGGCAACTTCGTTTCCAAAATTTGTTTTTCACTGAGACAGAAATCTTTTTCTGCCATTTAAATAATGCTCAACCCTGCTTTCATACGCATTATAAGCTGTCGTCGGATGTGTAATTCTGAGTTTGGTTAATGTACGAACTTTTTCTCACTCAGATTGCTCACTTGCTGTAAGTGGTACATATCAAATAATACGTAATTCTGCTTAACTTGCTTTACAGTTCTCACGACTAGATGACTCAGAAGCTAAACAATTTGGAAACTGTTTCTCTCGTTTGAAATCTACGTCGCTTTGTCTAAACTGGCACTTAGAGGCATGGCTGCATAGTTGTTGCTCTGTGATTCGTCACAACTACGCCTGTTTTCTAGGTAGTCGATGAGGAATAAACATTTTCCGTGGGGTAATTGCTATGGCAACTCGAACGAAAACACTATGTCACAGCAATATGCCGAAGAATTGTCCTAAAACTGAAAGAATCTGAAACTGGGATCATTTATTTGAACCATACCGAAAAGTTTTTCCAGGGCATCTTGAGAAAGCCTGCACGGTAAAACACTGTGGAAACATTTTTAAATCAGAAGTCAGTTCTCAGTGTAAACTACTGTGCTTGTTGCCAGAACTACTACTGTTGTCTAAGTACCTGTTTTTCAGATTTTCTGACAGTGTAACAACACTCATAGGGAAATACATAGCATCACTGTGTTTGCCTTCAGCAGCTTACATATTGCAGGTTTTATGTTCGTCTAGATCATTAATTTAAACCACCAGAAAATTATGTCTATAAAATATGCAGTTGACGCAGTGAAACTATACTTAACAGCTGCTGTAACACCATCATTTAAAACTGATTAAGCAGTACCAACTTTAATTTAACGTAATATTATTACATTTTATCGTAAGTTCCAAGCAATGTACAAATGCCAAAATTATACAGCTTTGCAATAGGCTCAACGGCAACCTTTAGAAGTGGGAAATTGTTGTCTTCAACGGCTTGTTTGGGAAGAATGATGGTCGGAAATAGTTGAATGGTTTCTCAGATTCTTCAGAATAAGAGCTATATCACGAATGAAATACAGTTTATTATCGCCATTCTTGTGATTCATCTCAAATCGATCAGATGCGAAATGAAGCTAATAAATGAAAATAGGTATTAAAGTGTAATATAGTACGGAATTTAAACCTCTTACATAACAGTATTACGAAAAAAGTAAGCTTGAGTGAAAAGAGAAATAAATTGCTTTCAGTGAGGATATAACATGTAACATGCGAAACTTTGGTAAAATTCCAGCGCGCTACCAATTACGCAACATTTTTCTAATTACTAACTATTTCTTCTTCAAATTAAACTAAAATCTTCAACTTCCTTTCCAAATCAAAACCTCCTTCTTCTTAAGCGTATGTTAATATTCAATTCCTGGAATTTTAGAGGAATTAAAATTATGTTCTGATTGTATTTAAACTAAGGGAAATGTGCTACACTTCTACAGAAATTCGGGACTTCGTCTGAAAAACAATTGTTTGAGGTTTTCCTTTTAAAACATATTAGTTCTTATAAAAAGTGTCTGAATGGGACAAATTTTTCCTTTCTCCATTTGTTTATGACAGTTTGTTCGTTTCATGGCGAAGTATAGTTTGAATTCAGTTACAGATTCACCTTCATTGTTGGTGACTTCTATATAGGAATATATAAGTTACATGACTGTTCTCGTCTTTGAAGCCGAGAACATTTTGAAACCATGGAATATTATCTTCTTGGTCTTAATTTCAGCCGTTATTGTCGTTAATAGCATTAGACGTTAAAATTCAATCCAGTTTGACAAACCTAGGATTCGTGAACAGCATACTGTTCGGTGCGGCGCTGTGTCAGTCAGGCCACAATATTCGCAGTAAGGGTTTCCGTGAGTCTCGGGTGGTGTCGGCGTGATGCCGTCGGAAACAGATCGTTTAAGAACATGTGACCGGCCGAGCGCACCGTTGAACTTATAGCTGCATCTGAAAAGTTAGACCACACTAGCTTCCAGTTAAGATATTTGTGTTTTATTTGGCGACTGCTGTGTGGACTGTTTCTTTCAGTAGTTCTCCCATAACCATTCTCGTGATGAAATTCTTTTCATTTATGAGTTTTTCTGCAATTCCCGCTGTGATATTAAGGGTGCGAGTAATATACGTGGGTGTCTGTCGTTAAGTTCTGCTTCTTGTGGTAATTCCACATGCTGCCTTCAATAAATCTGACTGACTTGCTCGTTGTTTCAAGGATTTTATAAGATTTTTAACTATGACGGCTGTTCTTTTTTTTCACTGTTTATTGACCATAATCCACCTTCATTTGACGATTTTTTTAATAGGTCTCTGACTACACGGAGTAGCATCAGCTTCCAGATGAACCATCCTATATACTTCTTTATTTTAGCACAATATTGTCGCTCTATGGGTATTTTTTGAACTACATATCACATTTTTGAAAGAATCAGCGTATTAACGTATTGTATCCTCTGAATAAGATTTAAGTTCCTAGTGCTGTTCACCATTAAAAAGCCTCTTACTTTCCCCACCACTGATTTAGAATTATCCTTAACCATTTCGTTGATGTTCTTCTTCACTTTAAAGCCGAGCACTTCCATTTCTGTGAAGAGATGTGGCGCAAGCAGTGAAGTTTTGTTAAACCATAGGAGCCGGATTTTTTTTGTTTATTATTGCTCCTGCAGCTTCCTTATAAGAATCCATTATTTCTAATATGTTCCAAATGTCTTGATGCTGCTTGAGTAAAATTATTAATTCGTAGGCATTAGCGTTAATGGCGATCCTTTGTGCAACAACATTTATTCCGGATATCTGGTTGGTAATTGAGAGGATCACTGCTTCGAAGGAAATTACAAAGAACATCAAGAAGAAGGGGCATTCCTTCGGATGGGGCGTTGACTTTAGAATTCTCCGGTGAAGTGGCCGTTTATTTGCATTTCGGAGACCATTGGATTCTGGTCTGGTGGTAGGAGATCTATTGTGGACTGTGGGAAGTTATGATGTTGCAGCACATTTCTTTGATATTGGTGGGTGACTGTTGTTCCGTTTGGTATATCCGCGAGAAAATGATCGTGCCTCTCAGAAAGCCAAGTTCATCAATGATTTTCCTACTGCGAACACTAAGCATTTGGCCAGACCCGATTATCCCTGGAAGAGTTTCTTTTAGTCTTGCGGCTGTTATGCGCGCCATTATCTTTTAGTCGGCGTATAACAAAGCTATTGGCCTATAATGCATTATTCTTCTTGGTTTCGAAGACTATAATTCTTGGTTCATTTTCTAAATATATATGACCCACTATTCATTTCTCTTTTATGAGCTCCGTGAATTCCACTTGGATAACTAACTTGAAGACTTTGTAAAATTGATATGATATGCCGTTAATCCCCTGACTCCTATTTCGCATTAAGTGCTTTATAATGTCTTCAATTTCTTCTTCAGATACAGCCTCTATCAACATAGTGACATTTTCGTTGGCGAGAATAGTCGTGTAGTGTTGTGGCAAACTTGCTCTCTTGGTAGGATCTGATGGTTATTCTCCGATAAGCCCCCGGAAATTGTCCGTACTATCTTCCACTTTAGCGGTGTCATTCCCGTCGGAAGATGTTAAATTTCCGATAAATGTGTCTGCACCGCTTTTTGTTCTCCATTGTTCGTCTGGAATGTATCCTTTATTATTGCAAGTGATTATTTTTCTTTCGAGTTCTTTTTCCTGTAGCCCTAGGATCTTCTTTTTGAATTTCTTCAATACGCGAAATCGGTCTTCTCCGTTATTCGCTTTTTCATGGAGTTCTCGAACAATCAGATAATAGAATTCGATGTCTTTCTTTCCAGTGCCACTGATCCTATTCGCTACGTTTCTGAACAGTGTACAAATTCCACGTTTCATCAGTTTTTCGCGCTAATCAAGAACTCTACTTAACAACCGCTTCCGATGAAATCATATTCTATAGCATTCGCAGAATTTTGTTTTTGCCCACTCATCATTGAGCAGGTTGCAGTTTAACTTCCATAATTTCCTTCCCATTACGTTAGGTCGGGCATGGTGACGCGAAAAGCTAACGAGGTGTACTTTATAGTCCCGTACATCTATTCCTGTTGTGGTATAAGATCTGTGCAGTCTCGAAGCCGACAGTGGAGATACGTATGTGTAGTAGGATCAGATGATGACTAGACAATCTATGTTGCCTCCTCCTATCATGTTATTTAAGGGGTCGCATTTAACGGTTCATGCCATTGCGACTGCCGATCTTACAACACAAATGTCTCCCCCTTCCACGCCATTATTATGTCACCCTTTGCGTACCTCACGAAGCACAGGACAGTTTCACTAAAAAAACTTTATAAGTTCTGTTATTTGTTCCTGATGAGGCGTTAACGTTTAATATTGTTATTTCATTTAGTTTGGCTTTGACAACGAATCCATCGATTGCTTTGCTAAGTTCTGTACTTCCAGTCTCAATTTAGTTAAAATGCAGCAACCCCTACCGCTAGTGCCGACATCGTTGTACACATTGTATTGTTTCTGCAGGTTCATCTCTTCGGAAGCTACGTCCTGAAGGAAGGCAATGTGCACGTCACTAGTTTTTAAGAAATTCCCCAGAATCTTCATATCTTTTCCCATGTTATGGCGCAGATATTTATCTTCAGTAATCACCCTTCTATTGTCCATTGCAAGCTATTTCAGTTTTCATATCCATCCATATTCCCCTACTTAATTTTCTTGTCCGGATTCGTTTCCAGGAGGTGCACTTTCCATTTCTCCTATCTCTTCGTCTTGGTATTCTCTTTCAGCAGCGTTCGTACTTTTCCGACGTGCCGCGTATCAAGATTTCGTTTCTTGAGTTTTTACAGCCTTCTGGCTGATAATACTTCACTCTTCGCCTTAAATGTGTGCTTTGCAGATCGTGTGACGATACTGAAAGCTATTTCCGCACAGTCTTCTACTTTACTTTCCCATTTACATAGCCGAGTCACAGTTGATGTGACTGCACTCAGCGATTCCTGTGTTGTTGCCTGGCGCGTTGTTTCTTGTAGTGTTTGACGTTTAGTTTCCTGCTGTGGACGGCTCAAGGGGTCCGCCACGTATGATTGTCGGGATTGAAAAATATCTGTATCTGCGTGAGTTTCCATCCAAATCTCGGGTCCACCGTGTTTTGCTGGAACGTTATCGGACTTCTGCTTCCTTGGTATCTGTGCCAATTTTTCTTTAGGGTCCACTTAGGAGCTCATTCTGCCCTTTCCTAATGGTCGTTTCTTGTTATTCTGATTTCAACAGAACAGAAAGGGCTTTCATTTTCCATTTCCGTTTCGTTTTCTTGCTCTTGAACTGAAATCTCATGATTTCATGTTGCCCTGAACAATAGTCGCAGACTGGTCTTTATCAGATTCATCTTTTTGATCGTTGTCTGAGTTATTGTGCACTTCATTTGTTGCTGATCTCTTTTAGAGGGTGGGAATTCCTCTTCAGCTGAACTAAGGGCCTGCTCAGTGGATTTCATGTGTGTTTCTCGGTGCTGTCCGTTGCAGCACTTGAAGAAATCAATTCTTGTGCCTCCAATCTTGTCCGCTACTGTAGATTATTTCGTAAAATAAACACGCGCTGTGGGCAGTTTTCTCAAAGATGTCCTCCTTCATTGCACACGTGACGTGTGGCAGTGTGCCTTGCAACCGCCTACAAGAATGTGGGACGGGATATCAGACATAACAAACATTCGCACAGAAAAGCAAACTTAAGAAGACAGCGAAGTGAACAGGGTGGGAAAAAAAATCCTTTCAGTTAAGATCGAACTTCTGAAACTCGGCAGCAGCCTAGTAATTATGCTACCGGTGAGAAAGCAGTATAGGTTCTTCACGACAGCAAAGTTGACACGTTTTATTAGGCTCTTAATTTAATATAAAACGAGTACGTATGTTTCACACACCCCTGTATCCTAATCTAACCGCAAATTGTATCAGTTCTCCTATTACTCTCACGAATACCAGGTCACCAATTTTTTTTAAACCTTGTGCTGGTCTGGAGCAGGTGACAGAGGGTTTAGGATCACTTTGCAAAGATTTCACTAAGGAAGACACCGTGGTTATAGTGGGTGGGGCAGGTAACAGTATTGACAGATATCCTGGGTACAGTATAGAGTGTGACCTGGCAAAGACTGCATCAGCATCGTAGCATACTAGTGTTGAGTTTGTATCTGTTCTTGGGCGCCATGACCGACCTCGTTTGAACTCTTCTGTCAAGAGAGTTAATTTGGAGCTGGAACGGTTGCTTATGTCGGGTGCAGGGTGATGTGTCGACAGAAGTGCCGACACAGTGTGGTTTGAGGGGACCGCAATGCACGCTATAAACACACGAAGGATACGTAATGAATGCTATAAAGAAAAGTACGTAGCTTTTGGAATACTTAACTTTAATCCGTCCTTGTTGTATACATCATTCTTGATTAGCCATGCTTTACACGATAAGTATCAATTGCTATGTAAGGCTAATGGCGCCTTGCTAGGTCGTAGCCATGGACTTAGCTGAAGGCTATTCTAACTATCTGCTCGGCAAAGGAGCGAGGCTTCGTCAGTGTAGTCGCTAGCAAAGTCGTCCGTACAACTGGGCGAGTGCTAGTCCGTCTCTCGAGACCTGCCGTGTGGTGGCGCTCGGTCTGCGATCACTGACAGTGGCGACACGCGGGTCCGACATGTACTAATGGACCGCGACCGATTTAAAGCTACCACCTAGCAAGTGTGGTGTCTGGCGGTGACACCACATTCCTCCTCCGCAAATCGGCGAACGGTCGTGTTATAAGGCTGCCGCCCGCCGTGGGGAGGACCCCATGTTGACGTATGCGATGAGGTGGGGAGCCTAACAACAGGCGAGGCTGTGCCACCCGCTCCCGGCCATTCGGTCCGAGGGGAGCTAGGAAACGCCTGAAAACCTAGTCCAGGGTGCACGTCAACATGCGGTGTATGCGCCCGTAAAGAGACAGGAGGGGCCGAAGGGTCGACCTCCATTGCGTCGGGGTACCCGACGTGCGAAGACGCCATGTGGTCCGGAGCGGGCAAGAGTTCCATGGCGGAGGGAAGCGATAGGCGGCGCGAGACCCAGGGAGGCGCCAGGCGGTTGCAGCGAAGCGTCCACTGCGGGCGGCGCCGGAGGGAGAACAGGCGGCGGCGGCGGCGGCTGCGGCGGCGCGTCGCCATGGGGCAAAATGGAAGGCATCGTCGGTAACACCTGGGGATGAGGCGAGCCAGTAGATGGGTCCCCAGGGCGCTGACCGGACGGCACCGTCGCTGAAAGCAGACGGGGAGCGGCAGAACCCGGGCGACGACAGAGGCGCAGCTGATTGAGATGCCGACGCACCTCACCAGAGGCCCCCAAAACCAAATACATCGCGCGGCCGAGGCAGCGAATAATGAGCCCTGCGAGCCAACGCCGTGAACCTCGATAGTTGCGATTGAATACAACGTCGCCAGGAGCAAAAGCAGGAGTCTGCCGCTGCACAGGAACCTGATGCGGCGGATGCAGCAAAGACATCAAGGTTCGATGAGGACGACCGTGGAGCAACTCAGCCGGTGAGCGACCATCTCGGGGCTGAGAGCGATACGATGACAAAAAGAGCAACAACGCTTCCTTCCGAGAATGCGACTCTTGTAACTTCAACATCTGTGACTTGAAAGTCCGGACCAATCGTTCAGCGGCACCATTTGACTGAGACGAAAACGGCGCGGACGTCAGATGTTGAATACCATTGGCCTTGCAGAATGACTGAAATTCTGCGGACATGAATTGTGGGCCATTGTCGGAAACAATAGTCTGCGGAAGACCTTCAATGCAAAAGATAGCAGACAACGCTTGGATGGTTTCGGCAAAATTACTAAAGGTGAGGCCCAGAGAGAAGCTTGCACACGTTCAATTACACCTTGTGATTCTAAATCATGTAATGTTCGTGCGACCTCATCACGCAATGCGTGAGGAACATTGCGCGCTCTTAAAAATTTCGGTTGCGCGTTGACTTTCAGTTCCAAATGCGCTTCATAGTTCTGAGCGCAACCTAAGCCCGGTGCAAAAATGTCTGCAAATGCTTCACACAGACGAGAAACACTGTCTGAAGGCACAGTCTGATTCACTGATAGGACCTGATTTACTATAGACATGTTAAACAACTGAAATAAATCTAAACCAAACAAGTTCACTGCAGTAGAAGAACGAAGAACGTAAAATGACACAAGTTTTGTTTGTCCCTTGTATGTTGCAAGAAGAGTGCACTGTCCTAACACAGGGATATGCTGTCCTGAATAACTAGTGAGCTGAACATTTGCGGCACGCAACGGAGGTTTGCCCAGTTGTTTGTACGTGTCGTGATTGATCAATGAAACTGCAGCTCCGGTATCGAGCTGGAATGGTATGACCGTGCCATTAAAGTCCAAATCTACAAAACGTTTATTGTCCTGCTGACGACAAGAGCGACTGTCTCGTGCAATTTGAACTGATACAGGTACAGCATCACTTGCTAATTGACGTGATTTCCGGCGACGTCGACGCACACTTTTTGTGGGACGAACACAGTCACTGTTAGAGAACGTGGCACTGGACGGAGTGGAATTAACTACATGAATGTCCACGGGCGAAGGTCCACGAGCCTGAGTGTCCTTGGTTCGATTCCGGCGCGAAGCAAAGGGCCTGGCATGATTAAGAGTGACTGATCTGAGCTGTTTCTGGCAAACACTTTGAACATGTCCTTTCTTATTACAGTAAAAACAAATAGCTTGGCGTGACGGGCAATTGTCACGCGAATGTCTAGTTGCACACTGCGGGCATGATTTCACTGCATTTGAATGCTTGCGCGGCACACGTGGAGAGCTAGGCGGCAGCTGTGCGGACGAGCGCGAGGTCTGTTTATCGTTCCGTGCAGCGCGCCTGGCGGGCCGGTTAATGTGACACACGGCTGGCGAAGTTTCAAATGATTCCTGTGCAAAGTCAAGTGTGTCTTGTCTATCTAATATGTCTATCACTTGATGAGCCATGCTTTATATGATAAGTATCAATTGCTATGTAAGGCTAATGGCGCCTTGCTAGGTCGTAGCCATGGACTTAGCTGAAGGCTATTCTAACTATCTGCTCGGCAAAGGAGCGAGGCTTCGTCAGTGTAGTCGCTAGCAAAGTCGTCCGTACAACTGGGCGAGTGCTAGACCGTCTCTCGAGACCTGCCGTGTGGTGGCGCTCGGTCTGCGATCACTGACAGTGGCGACACGCGGGTCCGACATGTACTAATGGACCGCGGCCGATTTAAAGCTACCACCTAGCAAGTGTGGTGTCTGGCGGTGACACCACACAGGGTCACACATTGGTGGTTCATGTTGATTCTCTCAATAGGTGGGATTATACTAGGCATGGCCTTCATCTCAACAGGAAGGGGAAGGGTAAATTGGCTGGGAAAACAGCAAGAAAGTTAAAGGGGGGAAGCACTGTCATGAGTGGTAAAATACCAGTGGTTATAGGGTTCAGAAAACACCCTTTTTTAGGGTAGGGAGGACAGAAACAGAGAGGTTAGAACTGAGACAAACCTTCAGTTTGAGAAAGAAACAAAAAAAAATTCTAGCTTATTACATCAGCATAAACAGCTATTAGTTAAGAATTTTCAACAGTCAGCAGATATTTTAACTCTACCCAATTTTAACTCAGTCAGTGTGAAATGTCAGCTATCTTAATTGCATCAAAATATTCAAGGACTGAGAAATAAAAATAATGAATTAACTATCTGCATAGATGAATTAGAGTCTTCAAATCCAGCTGACATATTCTGCCTCTCTGAACATCATATGATTACTGGTATAGAACTTTTAAGCGTTACAGAGTTTAGGTTAGCATCTCACTTTTGTAGATCAGAAATGGAGAAAGGAGGAGTTGCCACATTCATCAGGAACTGTCATAAATTTAAAAACATAGTCATTCATAAATTTTGTCTAGAACAGCATGTGGAAGGACGTGCAACAGAAATGGAATTTCACAAAAAATCCTTCATAATATTAAGTGTATATCGAGCACCTGCAAGTAACTTTAATCTGTTCATAAACCACCTTGCAGCTGTACTGGCCCATTTAACAACCAAAACCAAAGAAATAGTGGTTGCTGGGGATTTCAATGTAGATTTCCTTAAAGACTCTCCCAATAAGAACTTATTTGAGTTAGTAACACTATTATTCAACTTAATTCCAACTGTAAAGTTCCCCACTAGGGTAGCTAATTGCTAACAAACAGCCATTGATAATATCTTTATAGAAAAGTACAATGAAAAAAATTATATTACAAAACCAATAGTCAATGGCCTCTCAGACCATGACATGCAGTTCCTTCTGTTAAATGTTAATACTGAACAGGATGTAAAATCTGCTAAATCTGAGCTCAAGAGGGTAATCAATAAGCCAAAAATTGATTATTTTAGGACACTCCTCAGAGACATTCACTGGACTGATGTTTACAGTGCTCATGGCATGACCGAAAAATATAACTCTTTTGTTAATAAAGTGCTTACCTTATTCGAACACTGTTTTCCCCCAAAACTTACTAAGGTTAGAGCAAAGTCTACAAAGAAGCCATGGATTACTCAAGGAATAGGGGTATATTGTAAAACAGAAAGATAACTGTATCTGTCAATCCAAAACAGTCCTGATGTTGACGCTATAGCACATTACAAGAAATAATGCAAAATACTAAAGACTGTTATACGGACATCAAAGCAAATATATTACAAGGAAAAGATAGTCATATCAGATAATAAAATAAAGACAATATGGGATGTAGTGAAGGAGAAGACCGGTAGAACCAGACATGAAGAGGAACAAATAGCCTTAAGAGTAAATGATACATTGGTGACAGATGTGTATAGTGTTGCAGAATTTTTAACCAACATTTTATAACTATAACTGAAAAGATGGGCTTGTCAGGTTTGGTAGATGCTGCTACGGAATACCAGACATTCAAGTAACTTCCATACTATGAATTTGACCCTCACTACCCCAGCAGAAATAATGTCCATCATAAGATCTTTAAAATCAAAAACACCTAGTGCGTATGAAGAAACATCAACAAAGTTAATTAAAGAATGTGATTCTGAGTTAAGTAACATATTAAGCTATGTGTGTAACCAGTCATTTATCAGTGGAATATTTCCTGAATGGTTGAAATATGCTGAAGTTACGCCACTGTTTAAGAAGGGAGATAAAGAAATAGTATCAAATTTCTATGCAATTTTACTTTTGCCAGCATTCTCAAAAATTTTAGAAAAAGTAATGTACAATCGGCTTTATAACCATCTTATCTCAGATAACATACTGTCAAAGTCACAATTCGGATTTATAAAGGGTTCTGATATTGAGGAGGCTCTCTACACTTACAGTGAAAATGTACTTAATTAATTAGATAAAAAAAATGCAGGCAACTGGTATATTTTGTGATCTGTCAAAGTTATTTGACTGTGTAAATCAAAATATCCTTTTAAGTAAATTAGAATATTATAGTGTAACAGGAAATGCTGCAAAATGGTTCAAATCTTATATCTCTGGCAGGAAACAAAGGGTGTTATTAGGAAAGAGACATGTATCAATCTATCAGGCATCATCCAACACGGAACTAATTACATGTGGGGTCCCCACAAGGTTCCATTTTAGTGCCCTTACATTTTCTTGTGTATATCAATGACCTTTCATCAGTAACGTTACCAGAAGCCAAGTTCGTTTTGTTTGCCGATGATACAAACATTACAATAAATAGGAAATCAAGTGTAGTCTTAGAACGGTCAGCTAATAAAATACTTGTGGACATTAATCACTGGTTCCTAGCCAATTCTTTGTCATTAAACTTTGAAAAAACACACTACATGCTCTTCAGAACTTGTAAGGGGTGTCCCACGAGTATTTGC
This sequence comes from Schistocerca serialis cubense, assembly GCF_023864345.2. Lineage (NCBI taxonomy): Eukaryota > Metazoa > Arthropoda > Insecta > Orthoptera > Acrididae > Schistocerca > Schistocerca serialis. The sequence goes on from NC_064638.1 coordinate 970,030,970, forward strand.
CTAACATACGATGACAAGCAGATAGAGGAAGTAGACAGTGTTAAATTCTTGGGATTACAGCTTGATAATAAATTCAACTGGGAGGAGCACATGACAGAACTGCTGAAGCGTCTTTACAAATCTCTATTTTCAATTCGAATTGTGTCAGACATAGGGGATATAAAAATGAAGAAACTGGCATACTATGCTTACTTTCATTCCATAATGTCATATGGGATAATTTTTTGGGGTAATTCATCAAGCCAAGCTAAAGTTTTGCGGGCACAAAAACGTGTAGTAAGAGTTATATGTGGTGTGAACTCAATAATATCCTGTAGAAGCCTGTTTGGAGAACTAGGGATACTAAATACTGCTTCCCAATATATTTATTCGTTAACGAAATATATCGCTTTTTCAAACCAATGGCTCAATTCATGGAATCAATACTAGAAATAAGAACAAGCTTCACAAGGATTTAAAGTCACTTACTCTTGTACAAATACGTGTGCATCATACAGGAACACACATTTCCAATAACTTGCCAGCAGCCATAAAAAAACTTAACAACCAATGAAATTCAGTTTAAGAGAAGCCTAAAGGTTTTATTGGTGGCCAACTCCTTCTACTCCATTTATGAATTTCTCAGTATTCTGCACAATTTCTGTGCAGTAATGTGTTCATTATAAATATGTGTGTGTATGTGTGTGTAAGTACAATCTAACTTCTGCACCATTTCAGCGCAGTAATGTGTTCATTGTAAATAAGTATTATAGTAGTTGTATTACACGTTTATTACCTTATAAATAAATAGAAAAACTTTTTATTTTAAATTCAATGCATCAGTATTTGAAAAATGACTCTTTCATATAGTGTTCATTAAAAAATGACGATCATTCCACTTGGCACCTGTGGAATGGTACATCAACTTATTTGTTTTAGTTGTGAATATTTGTCATGTATTGTTGTTTTTCTGACATGTTCTACATCCTGGAGGACCTCCTCACTATGGATCAATTGGAATGAAAGTCAATCTAATCTAATCTAATCTAAACTACTTGGGTGCAAAATGGCTGCCTTGTACCACGTAACGTTCAACCGTAACGCTCAGTTGTCGGGAGTACACACATATAAGGTTTACGCTATTTCCTTTATTGAGATCCTTACATACAAACAGTGTACAGCGCCATTTTGCACCTGGTGCTCACAATTGAAACAATTTTTTTCCAGAGTAAATCGGTTCCAGGTTAACACATTAGCTCCGCTGCCGTTTGATAATTATAGTCCACACTGGACCTTCGCGAGCAGCTTTACTTTAATTATAACTACACCGCATATGGAAAACAGAATTCCTGGTAGAATATTTTATAGATTATAATGAAAAATACATTATATTGGTATTATATGGTACAATATTTACTATTTTACAAACTGGTTGTCGGCTGTAATGCCACCTTCAGGTAAATAACAGTGAAATTTTTGTGGGACCAAAGGTTTTAAAATATTGTACCAGTTGGTAAGACAACATATATTGAAGAATATTATACAAGTGTCTTATGTTTTTATATTCATAACATTTTAGTAACTAAGAAAGTTCTTCATATGGAAGTCGGTGGCGGAAAAAGACAACAGATTCAAAGTTTTAATCAGAAGCGGTTCGTATGCGGGTCCATGACTATTGCAACGTTTTTATCTCTGATTTGGTGGTATATTTGTACTCGTGCCAATCTTTGCTATTGCTTGTGATGCGCTCTGTATATCGTTTTCCTGACGTTACTCATTTCTGAGGATTCACTCGCTATGTGCATTAACCTTTTCTGGAATTAGTAATTACTGTTTTTTGGGGCCCGATAGGATACTTGTCGGCATAGCATCGTTCATCCTAGAAGACAGAAAGTCATCCACATCCATCCTTCTGCGGTTCCTCCAATTCTGTTTTGTGTGTTCTCACAGTTTAATAGTTTGTGTGGTGTTTTTCCTAAGAAGAGACAGGGAAACCGGCAGGCGATTGCTCAGTGAAATGTGAGAAACTAATTGCTTCTCAACACAATGGGCACTACTTCACTGGTCACCTGTAGTGCAGCACATAATTCCTGAGTGGGTGTTTCTTCAGCTAAGCTTTTCATGATTTTCTGTGCTTCCCCGTCACTCTGGTATCAGAGCTATTAACTACAAGCTTCGGATTGGTTAAGTGATTTATTGTGGCAGCTTCATGTCCTAGGATTCTCTAAAAGACCATTATAGGTGGTGCACACATTTCTTCTCATAGATGAATAAACAGTTGTTCAAGTGAGCCTTAACTGTAAAAACATCTGCTACCTCAGCATTTTACTATTATTACCAGTAAATTACAATGGGTGTTCTCTGTCAGTTATCAAAATTTCTGGAAGTATACTACGTGATCAAAATTATCCGGACACCCCCAAAGACGTATGTTCTTCATATTAGTGGAGTTGTGCTGCCACCTACTGCGACGTACTCCTTATCAGCGACCTCAGAAGCCATTAGACATCGTGAGAGAGCATAATGGGGCGCTCCGCGCAACTCACGGACTTCGAATGTGGTCAGTTGGTTGGATGTCACTTGTGTCATACGTCTGTACACGAGATTTCCACACTCTTAAACATCCCTAGGTCCACTGTTCCCGATGTGGTAGTGAAGTGGAAACGTGAAGGGACACGTACAGCACAAAAACGTACAGCCGACCTCGTCTGTTGACTGACAGAGACCACCGGCAGTTGAAGAGAGTCGTAATGTGTAATAGGCAGATATTTATCCAGAACATCACACAGCAATTCCAAACTGCATCAGGATCCACTGCAAGTACTATGACAGTTAGGCGGGAGGTGAGAAAACATGGATTTCATGGTCGAGCGGCTGCTCATAAGCCACACATCAGGCCGGTAAATGCCAAACGACGCCTCGCTTGGTGTAAGGAGCGTAAACATAGGACGATTAAACAGTGGAAAAACGTTGTGTGAAGTGACGAATCACGGTTCACAATGTGGCGATCAGATGGCAGGGTGTGGGTATGGCGAATACCCGGTGAACGTCATCTGCCAGCGTGGGTAGAGCCAACAGTAAAATTCGGAGGCGGTGGTGTTATGGTGTGGTCGTGTTTTTCATGGAGGGGCCTACAATGATGTTTTAAGCACCTGCTTGCTTCCCACTGTTGAAGAGCAATTCAGGGATGGCGATTGCATCTTTCAACACGATGGAGCACCTGTTCATAATGCATGGTCTGTGGCGGAGTGCTTACATGACAGTAAAAATCCCTGTAATGGACTGGCCTGCACAGAATCCTGATCTGAATCCTATAGAATACCTTTGGGATGTTTTGGAACGCCGACTTCGTCCCAGGTCTCACCGACCGAAATCGATACCTCTCTTCAATGCAGCACTCCATGAACAATGGGGTGCAAACCCCCTTGAATCCTTCCAGCACCTGATTTGAACGTATGCCTGCGAGAGTGGGAGATGTCATCAAGGCTAAGAGTGGGCTAACAACATACTGAATTCCAGCATTACCGATGGAGCGCGCCACGAACTTGTAAGCCTTTTCGAGCCAGGTGTCCGGATACTTTTGATCACATAGTGTTTTTGTCCAATGTGTGACGATAGGTAACTTTACATTTGGTCAAGAATTTCTACATGCAATTCGAAATTAGGATTTGTAAGTATTTAGTGACGCTATTATTTTAGCAAGCATTATATATCTCCTAGACTCCTAGAGTTTATACTGAACTAAGTAACAGTAAACTTTTAATAGCAGTGCGGTCGCTGATCCATGCCTCAATGTCGACACACATTTGCTGTCAGGAGTCTGAGCTTTCGGAGCAGGAGAAACAAGGCTTGCCCTCGTGTCGCCCAGTAGAGGGAGACGGAGGCCAAGTTCCGATAGTCATATGTAGGGAAGTATCTTTCTCAAATTAACCGTCTCGGCTTTCGCCTTAATTAAAATAAGAAAATAACATAACACACCGATAACTGGACATAAATCTGATCATTTTTCGTCAGACATGTGATTCCATAGTTTAATCACGTCACCACATATCTCGCAGAGCACTACCGAATTACGTTCTTTTCGACAAAAGTATTTGTGTGTATGATCGCGAGTAAATCCACACCCATACCACTACAGGCTTTCTTAATGGAAGTCATCAATTATTACTGCTTTATTCGGGTACTGCTCTGCTATCGACCTTCAACGGCTTTTAGATGACTATACCATTTCTTAGCTGAATTTGATGGCCAGTTAAAATTAATTTCGATGGACTTAGGCCATTTAATATAGCTCAAATATGTTCTCACTCTGATTCCGCCTCTGTAGAATTAATACTATTTTTTACTCAATTATGTGTCCCTTCTTCTGGGAAAGCTAACATTATTAGGGTTTCGTACCCCAATCGGGAAAAACAGAACCCTTCTGTGGCTAAGCCATGTCTCCGCAATATCCTTCCTTTCAGGAGTGCTAGTTCTGCAAGGTTCGCAGGAGAGCTTCTGTAAAGTTTGGAAGGTAGGAGACGAGGTACTGGCAGAAGTACAGCTGTGAGTACCGGCCGTGAGTCGTGCTTCGGTAGCTCATTTGGTAGAGCACTTGCCCGCGAAAGGCATAGGTCCCGAGTTCGAGTCTCGGTCGGGCACACAGTTTTAATCTGCCAGGAAGTTTCATATCAGCGCACACTCCGCTGCAGAGTGAAAATCTCAATCTAGAACCCTTCTAGTATCACTTTGTCTGCCTGTTTGTCTGTCTGCCCGACTGTTCAAAACCCTTATCCTCGGCAAAGTTTTGATGCATCAAGTTGAAATTGTGCCCCATTTTAAGGCCCACGAGTCCTAGGCAATGGAAAAAAGTGAAGCTTTAAAGTCATTGCAATATAAAGATATGGCTATATACGTCACATGTCTCATACATTTAAACAGGGTACCCCTGTTGACCCACAAACATGAAATTTGGCAGGAAGCAAGATTTTGCACTACGACCAAAGAAATAAATCCGAAAATTGCTAATTTGCAATGTATCACACAAAACAATTTGTAATTTGTTATGAGACTGTCCATCTGTTTAAGACCCCTTTTTCTAAGGAACAGGTAGATATACTAAGTTGAAATTTGTGCCAAATACTAACGTCTGTGGCCCCATGGCGGTGTAATAAACGTTAGCTTCTAAGTCAAACCAATCAAAAGGTACGGCCATTTATGTCACATATCTCTCTACTCGCAAACCCACTCATCTAAACCTGCAGGATACTTCCCCTTCAAGAAGAATGACGAAATTTGGCAAGAAATTCTTGCAATTCTTGTACTGTACAAGTACAGGAAAAGAATCATAAAGTTGTAAATTTCTCACTATATCACATACAAAAATACACTCCTGGAAATTGAAATAAGAACACCGTGAATTCATTGTCCCAGGAAGGGGACACTTTATTGACACATTCCTGGGGTCAGATACATCACATGATCACACTGACAGAACCACAGGCACATAGACACAGGCAACAGAGCATGCACAATGTTGGCACTAGTACAGTGTATATCCACCTTTCGCAGCAATGCAGGCTGCTATTCTCCCATGGAGACGATCGTAGAGATGCTGGATGTAGTCCTGTGGAATGGCTTGCCATGCCATTTCCACCTGGCGCCTCAGTTGGACCAGCGTTCGTGCTGGACGTGCAGACCGCGTGAGACGACGCTTCAACCAGTCCCAAACATGCTCAATGGGGGACAGATCCGGAGATCTTGCTGGCCAGGGTAGTTGACTCACACCTTCTAGAGCACGTTGGGTGGCACGGGATACATGCGGACGTGCATTGTCCTGTTGGAACAGCAAGTTCCCTTGCCGGTCTAGGAATGGTTGAACGATGGGTTCGATGACGGTTTGGATGTACCGTGCACTATTCAGTGTCCCCTCGACGATCACCAGTGGTGTACGGCCAGTGTAGGAGATCGCTCCCCACACCATGATGCCGGGTGTTGGCCCTGTGTGCCTCGGTCGTATGCAGTCCTGATTGTGGCGCTCACCTGCACGGCGCCAAACACGCATACGACCATCATTGGCACCGAGGCAGAAGCGACTCTCATCGCTGAAGACGACACGTCTCCATTCGTCCCTCCATTCACGCCTGTCGCGACACCACTGGAGGCGGGCTGCACGATGTTGGGGCGTGAGCGGAAGACGGCCTAACGATGTGCGGGACCGTAGCCCAGCTTCATGGAGACGGTAGCGAATGGTCCTCGCCGATACCCCAGGAGCAACAGTGTCCCTAATTTGCTGGGAAGTGGCGGTGCGGTCCCGTACGGCACTGCGTAGGATCCTACGGTCTTGGCGTGCACCCGTGCGTCGCTGCGGTCCGGTCCCAGGTCGACGGGCACGTGCACCTTCCACCGACCACTGGCGACAACATCGATGTACTGTGGAGACCCAACGCCCCACGTGTTGAGCAATTCGGCGGTACGTCCACCCGGCCTCCCGCATGCCCACTATACGCCCTCGCTCAAAGTCCGTCAACTGCACATACGGTTCACATCCACGCTGTCGCGGCATGCTACCAGTGTTAAAGACTGCGATGGAGCTCCGTATGCCACGGCAAACTGGCTTACACTGACGGCGGCGGTGCACAAATGCTGCGCAGCTAGCGCCATTCGACGGCCAACACCGCGGTTCCTGGTGTGTCCGCTGTGCCGTGCGTGTGATCATTGCTTGTACAGCCCTCTCGCAGTGTCCGGAGCAAGTATGGTGAGTCTGACACACCGGTGTCAATGTGTTCTTTTTTCCATTTCCAGGAGTGTATTTGTCTTTTTTATCCGACATCAAACTTGAAATTAAAACGTTCTCCAAAGTCTTGGAATCCCTAGGACTATTTATTAGCTTGCCTGTATCAATGTCGGTAACAAACAAAAATCGTCGAAATCCTCTATACCCGAAATGAATGAACTATCCACATACATAGTTAAGTTTGTACGGAACCACCAGTGCGAGAGTCCCACTCGCAGTTGACTAATTTTTTTTTTCTAATATACGTATCACTTCACTTTAAATATTTCGGAACATAAAATCATCCATCTCTCAGTACCTCGGGCAATCTTAAGCTTCTCTGGCAGTTCCATTGGACGGCATGTTAAGCCAGACACATTGAAGAGAACTGACGAAAGGTGTTCAATAATCGTCCAGAAAAGAAGTACTTAAGCGATGTATAATTTTCGCCTGGCCAAAAACTTTCATCAGCGAAGTGTTTCTCTATCTATGTTCATCGCAAGCATGAAACATTAAATTTCGTTAGGAAGCAACGAAAGATTAAAAATCTACTGTACAGAGGCAGTGCCTTAACCCCATAATCCTGTGCCTAGGGAAATACGTTCCCAGACCCCTACTGCTGCACCCTCCCCTTCCCCCCCCCACCCCCCCCCACCCCCCCCCCCCCCACCCCCTCAATCTCTCCATCAGCGAAGCGTTGGAGCGCTGGGACTCTCTGTGTTGAATGAATTTCACGCGTTCTCTAAGTATCCGTTTGTTTCTCTTCACGTGGACGCAACGGTGTGATGTGTTTGTAATTGCTTTTCAACCGAAAATCCACTAGGGAGCAACGAACGCCCGGTTACAAAACAAAGCAGAATTTCATTCAAAAAAAGAATGGTACCACAAATAGATTTTTAATTAAAAAAACAAATTGTTTCATATTTTTCGTAACAGAAAAAAACGAATAACGGGTGTGACACATTAAATCGTATTCCGCAGCATTCGATTTTGCATTCCACTGAAATAATGAAAAGGAAGTGTAGCTACAGAACATTAATATAAAAGAGAGATTATTAGTTTTTAATACTCCTCGTCTCAAAAATTTTACAACAGAGTGAATAGTATACATTATTTGTATGTGATATTTCAGTACGTTCATTTTAAGGAAATAAACCATATCGATTCAATGAAACTACGTGTCAAGTAAGGGGAATTTATGAAACGGAACTACAATTTCGACTACAGCCGTTCCAAATTCTGTTTTCATGACAACGAAGGTCGCTACAATGACAGGCTGTGAGTTCTTTAAGATCTGTGCACAAGCTGTTTTGTAATAATTATGACAATGCTATAAAATAACACGTTCGCGAATGGATTGGTCCCGTCCCTTACCTGAATTTTTCTGTTATTTTTGCATTTAATTTGTCCTCTGTCACTGCCTTCATACATTACAACTCTCAGAAGGAAATGGAAAGCAAATGAATTAGACTACAAGATTATAATTTACCTTAGCCGCATTACTTGTATGTGTCATCAAATGCGTTATGTTCCTGCATCCCGAAATCAGGATGGCCAACAGCAGCAACTTTTAATACAAAAATCTGAAACTTCTTGTGCTATACATTTCTTTTACAGGTCATTACAGGCATGGAAGGCCATCATCAAATAATTACTGTGTCCAAAAGTGAAACGGTTATTCAGATCACATACACCAGCACAATATTAAATCTAATGGAGGCAATGACATAAGTGAAAATTCAGACACTGAAATGAAATTTAACGCTGCAAATGTATCTAGGACCAATGCTGATTATGTGAAGTCGCATTTCTTTCTTGTTAGAGTGCAACCGACAAAAATTACTACGGTGCTTAATATTAAAATACAAAAGATGTACAACGTGTTAAGTGTCACATGCAGTGGGAAAACGGACAGATCTTCGATTCGGTCTACACAGATTCAGATCACTTTCAAAGACAGTTTTCTAACTCCTATTTACTCTACATACAGCTAAATGAACAACTCGCTTCCTTTCTACCTTTTTATACCCCCTTATAACTCTAGTGCCTTTCAATGAATGACCCAATAAAAATACAAAAAGGACTGACATAGTATTTGAGTAGCTTCTGAGAGCGCAACCAACAACATCAGAAAAGCATCAAATCGAACAAAATGTACGTTGACTCATAAAGTATTATGAAATGACAGTGAAACCGAAAGTTCGGCAAAGGCTGTTTAGTTGTAACTACGAAATATGATCTGAAGATGGGCGACATTACCTGAAATCTGTCATTTTGAAATCAAAATAGCGATCGACAGAGATAAAATAAGCATATTCTGAGTTACAATCGTTTCTGCAGCGTCATCAGTAAAATTAGGAGACGCTGTACTTTTCAAGTACACCACTGGCCATTAAAATTGCTGCACCCGACAGGAAGAAGATGCTGTGATATGCAAATGATTAGCTATTCAGAGCATTCACACAAGGTTGGCGCCGGTGGCGACACCTACAACGTGATGACATGAGGAAGGTTTCCAACCGATTTCTTATACACAAACAGCAGTTGACCGGCGATGCCTGCTGAAACGTTGTTGTGATGCGTGGTGTAAGGAGGAGAAATGCGTACCACCACATTTCCGACTTTGATAAAGGTCGGATTGTAGCCTATCGCGATTGCGGTTTATCGTATCGCGACATTGCTGCTCGCGTTGGTCGAGATCGAATGACTGTTAGCAGAATGTGGAATCGATGGGTTCAGGAGGGTAATACGGAACGCCGTTCTGGATCCCAACGGCTTCGTATCACTAGCAGTCGAGATGACAGGCATCTTATCCGCATGGCTGTAGCGGATGGTGCATCCACCTCTCGATCCCTGAGTCAACCGACGGGGACGATTGCAAGACAACAACCAACTGCCAAACAGTTCAACGACGTTTGCAGCAGCATGGACTATCAGCTCGGAGACCAAGGCTGCGGTTACAGACAGGAGCGCCTCCGATGGTGTACTCAACGACGAACCTGGGTGCACGAACGACAAAACGTCATTTTTTCGGATGAATCCAGGTTCTGTTTACAGAATCATGATGGTCGCATCCGTGTTTGCGACATCGCGGTGAACGCACATTGGAAGCGTGTATTCGTCATCGCCATACTGGCTTATCACCCGGCGTGATGGTATGGGGTGCCATTGGTTACACGTCTCGGTGACCTCTTGTTCGCATTGACGGCACTTTGAACAGTGGACGTTACATTTCAGATGTGTTACGATCCGTGGCTCTACCCTTCATTCGATCCCTGCGAAACCCTACGTTTCAGGAGGATAATGCACGACCACATGTTGCAGGTCCTGTACGGCCTTTCTGGATACAGAAAATGTTAGACTGCTGCCCTGGCCAGCACATTCTCCAGATCTCTCACTAATTGAAAACTTCTCGTCAATTGTGGCAGAGCAACTGGATCGTCACAATACGCCAATCACTACTCTTGATGAACTGTGGAATCGTGTTGAAGCTGCATGGGCAGCTGTACCTGTACACGCCATCCAAGCTCTGTTTGACTCAATGCCCATGCGTATCGAGGCCGTTATTACGGCCAGAGATGGTTGTTCTGGGTACTGATTTCTCAGGATCTATGCACCCAAATTACGTGAAAATGTAATCACATGTCAGTTCTAGTATAATATATTTGTCCAATGAATACCCGTTTATCATCTGCATTTCTTCCTGGTGTAGCAATTTTAAGGGCCAGTAGTGTATAAAACGGTAATCGTTTGTCGTAGTAACTTGTGCGTATGTATATAAGAAAGCTTGATGCCTATTAACAAATTGGAAGATATTCTGTTCCAGACAGCAACGTTCATTTTCCTTCTGAACAGCTGTTCTCTCTCTCATTACAGTACTGCTTTTGCAAACACAGAATGAACTTTACCAACAAAATTTCATAGGTTGTTCAACGATACTTTCTGAGTATTTTTGGTATTAAGGGCACGTGGGCTCCGGTTTCTCGTTGTACAGTAGCTGCATTTCGTTTGGTTTCTTACCAACATTTACCTTCTATCTGCACTGCACTGAACATATCTGCAGAACGTGATGAATGTCGACAAGTACGCCGTGGGTGCCTCGTTTGTTCACTTACGGTATTGCTATTGACAACAGTAAATCGTTAGGTAATTCAATATTCCGAGCTTCACAATGTCAAGATTGCGCCGAGAATACCAAATTTCAAGCATTACCTCTCACCACGGACAACACAGTGGCCGGGGCCCTTCACCTAACCATCAACAGCAGCGGCGTTAGCGTTTAGTTGTCAGTGCTAACAGACAAACAACACTGCGAAGTCAATGTGGGACGCACGACGAACGTATCCGTTAAGACAGTACGGCGAAAACTGGTGCTAATTAGCTATGGCAGCAGACGGCCGTCACGAGTGCCTTTGATGACAGCGACATCGCCTGCAGCGCCTCTCCTGGGCCCCTGATCAGATCGGTTGGACTCTAAAGAACTGGGAAACCGTGGCCTGGTCAGATGAGTCCCGATTTAAGTTGCTAAAAACTAATGGTAGGGTTCGAGTGTTGCGCAAACCCCAGGAAGCCATGGACTCAAATTGGTGGCTCCATAACAGTGCGGGCTGTGTTTACATGAAATGCACTGTGTCCCCTTGTCCAACTGAACCACCTAAGACTATTTGCAGCCATTCCTAGACTTCTTGTTCCCAAACGACGATGGAATTTTATGGATGAAAATGCGCCGTGTCACCGGTCCGCAGTCGTTCGCGATTGGTTTGAAGATCATTCTGGAGAATTCGAGCGAATGATTTGGCCACCCAGATAGCCTGACATGAATCCCATCGAACATTTATGGGACATAATCGAGAGGTTAGTTTCTGCACAAAATCCTGCACCGGCAATACTTCCGCAGTTATGGACGGCTATAGGGTCAGCTTGGTTCAGTATTTATGCAGGGGACTTCCAACGACATTTTTGAGTCCATGTCATGTGGAGCTGCTGTACTGTGTCGGAAAAAAGGAGGTCCGACACGATATTAAGAGGAATTTCATGACTTTTGTCACCTCTGTGTACGTTCATGGTAATATGCTGGTATTGCTAAGACAGTACTAAAATATATTTTCAGGCGCTGGACCCTGCTTATACGTCACTAAATAGTTAAAAAGTAGACTGCTTATAACAGTCATGAAGAACGAAATCTGTATCTTATGCCGTGGACACGCTCCAGCGCGTCTATAGTACATGTTATGCAAAAGGTGTTGGTATTTCAAAGATTAAGTTACATAACTCACAGAGTGCCACACGAAACACTCCTGTTCCCTGCCTGAAAAAGACTAATGACACTATTATATGCACAACATCTCCAATCATAACTTCTTTCACATTGCTTACAGAAAAAAATGAGATTTCTTCACGTGAAAATGATATACGTGGTATTACAATATAACGGTCGAATCAAGGTAATGGAAATGAAAATGAGCGTTTGGCGTAGGTCTTATTACATTCGACGCCACATTGGGCGACCTGCGGGCCAGATGGGGATGAAATGATGATGAAGACAACACAACATCAGTCACTGAGCGGAGGAAATCCCCGACCCAGCCGGGACCATTCGGCTATCGGACGGACTTGATTCAGAATAAAAGCATGATAGATAAATACGGAGTGTTCAAGAAGTCTCTCCGCAGTGCCGTATGATTGTTAGCCGCACGTGCCGTAAGATTGTTCGCCTGCCTGGGTTACTTCCCTTCAAGTGGGCTCTCCCAACATTCCACTGTTTCGTTTCCCTCAGCCAGTGTCAGTAGTATCGTTAAGTATAGTTAAGTATAGTTCCTTTGTTCGTTTGTTTCGTTTTTGTCGCTGTTGAAATGCTAACCATTGAAGAACGTGTGTTTTTAGTCGAACAAGTGTTCAAAGCTGGCGGTAAATACACAGTTTCACTTCGTCAGACATTTAATTCAGTTTTCCCGGAGACAACAGTCACACATCGTGATATTGTGCGAGACCTAACTAACAAGTTTCGAAGTACGGGTTTAGTGACAGGTGCATCGAGGAGTGGTCGTCCTAGGAGGATAAACTACTCGATATTTCCGCAAAATGTCCATGATTCCGAACAAGTCAGTAACAAAACTCGCCCAGGAAATCGATGTTAGTGTCGGAACGGCCCACACAGCTGTAAGGAAAAATTGGAACTTTTCCCATAAAAAGTGACAGTCGTGCAAGAACGGAAAAATACTGATCATGGCAAGAGACTGCATTATTGTCAATGGTTCAAAAATTTCGTTCAACAAAATGAAATGGATATTCTTAATGAAGCGTTTTTCACTGATGAGGCGTGGTTTCATTTATCCGGGTACATGAACTCGCAAAATTCTCGTATGTGGAGTACTGCAAATCCATTGTGTATTCATGAGGAACCACTTCGGTCTGTGAAAATAGGAATTTGGATTGCAATTTCTAGACGTCGGACTGTGGGTCCCATATTTTTCAACGAAACAAAGTCACAACGCAGACGGAAGCATGAGTTCAGTGATTCTGAAGGACGGTCACCGAAGAGGATTGCGAGCAAAAATAAGCGAACGATAGCTACAAAAGCCATTGCAGAACTAAATGTCACACTTGCGAAAACTGTCAGCACTAAAACAACACGAAGGGCTCTCCATTAGCTGGGGATTGATGGGTGAGCTGGTATTCCAAACATACTCATCAGTGATGCGAAGGTATGTAGCAGGAAAGCGTTGGGGCGAAGCTAAGTATGACCATTCAAAGAAAGTTATGCTATTGGAGGAGCCCTGTTTCACACTGTTTCCATATTCTGGTGGAGTTCACCACAAGAATGACGGGGGCTCGGTGTTGATTTGGACAGTCATATCGTGTTATACTATGGGACTCCATCCCATGCTACAATGTTTGTTCCCAATGGTAAAGCTGTGTTTCAAGACGGCCAGACCCCTGTTCACACAGCTCACATCATTCAGGAATAGTTTTGTGAACACAGGTCTGAATTATCGCATCTCCCTTCACCACCACAGTCGCCATATCTGGATATGATTAAACCTCGTGGTCTACTTTGCAGAGAAGGGTGCATGACAGCAATCGACCTCCATCACTGATACCTGAATGTGCCACTTGCAGGAAGAATGTTACCAGATTCACTTGAAAACCGCACAGGACCTGTAGTTGTCCACTCCGAACGACTGGAAGCTGTACTGAATGCCAGTCTGGTTTCCTACACCGTTATAGGCATGGTAGAGTGTTCCGCTTTTGTTATTTTCGTATTTTTCTCCACTTCATGTTTGGGTCTGTGAATTCTAATTACGACTAGCATAACACAAATATTGCTTGGACGTAATGCCGATGTGGCAGCGTAGAAGGCTAAGCATCAGGACTGAAACGAAACCTAACGTATAAGTTTAGAAAACACGTTTAGTAAATAAATAAGAAAATAATCTTACTGGCTGTTATTCAAAGACAGGAAAAGGAGAAACTAGTTGTGGCGCGCGCGCGCGCGTGTGTGTGTGTGTGTGTGTGTCGGCTCGATGGAGATAGATGTTCAAGTCTGGTGGACACAGGTCGGCGTCCGTCGATCGGACAACTCCGATCTGTAGCTGTTAAAACAAACTCCTCGCTTTGTTTGGTTAGTTTCAGATACTATCTCCCTTTAACAGATATCCGCGTATCGATGGAGCAGCAGGCCGAAATATAAAAGCGGCCCTCGCTTATAATTGAAGCAATGGTGTTCGAAGGATGTCTGTCTTCTTCCCTGCTACACACAGCGACTGCACCACTCGCTACCGTAACAACTCCCTTTATCTGAAACAATAAACCAAATATTCGCGAGTTCGTGACTGGCTTATAGGCTTACGCGAAACTTGATAACAGTAGTTTTTATGCCCGGTTTGCAAATGAATGCTCAAACGTAGATAATATGATATCTCGAATTATAAGTTCGACGAGCCAAGCCGATGCCACATTATTGTCTTGCGAGGATGTTGATTTGTGAACTATTATAGCATCGTTAATGCGTCGCTACGGTGCTAATTCAACAACTCTTACGTCGTACATCCAGTGATAATGTATTCTCTAAATAACGTACAGGAAGCGTCGTAATACAATGTTAAATTACTGATCCCTGTTAATAATGTCACTTAATCACACTTAGCTTCGGCGTTCTATCAAGAAAATAGTTATTCACAGTTACACAATAAAGTTCAATTAAATGATGTAGACGACTGAAGTATTAAAGTTATAACTGAGTTTATTGAATGTCTGAATTATCTAACCACTGCACTCAAAAGCACACCGATCTGTCATTCAAGGAATTGAAGCTACGATTTACATCAGCAGTTCTGACATTGACTACAGCTTCCAACAACACGGCGTACCTGTGAATTCTTCATGATTACGTGTATATGTTTCCTTCTCAAGTCTCTTTGTAGAGTTTGTGTCGGCGTCTGGTACATTTCTGTGTCCTTCAATGTTCGTGACAATCACAGATCACGACGACTAAGTCCCACAATTGATTAGGTATCACACGAGTTACTTTTCCCTCGTTTATAATATCTGTTCCGTTGTCTGACTAAACGGTAAATGTTCTATCACCTTTCTTCAGAACTTTGACTAATACGTCAAGACGATACTTGAAAACCTTTAAAATTCCAGATCGGTCTGAAAAAATCTAATATCGGTCAATAAGCGTGCTTCTATCGCGACGTCTACAAGAGAGCGAATTAAAATCTCCATTGAAGTTTTTCACTGTAGTGTCATCGAACTTAACAGCTCGATGAGGCTACAACTCTTTTCTTGGGTAAATGTTATCTGTGATCACTATATCTCGTCTTGGTTTTAACCTTCGTAAAACATATATTTTGAATTCTTTATTTAGAGTTTCATGCTTCGTAGATTAAGTGATCATCTGATACGCTTTCATTTAATTCTTTCCGTGGAATAGATGTTGTTAGTTCCCTAGTATTTCTGTTGGTCAAACGTTCAATAGTGTTAATATTTTGTTGCCCGTAGATACCGTCAAGGTCAGGATAACTAATTTTTATATCTTTTGCTGTCAAAAGGGATGTCATTAGGGGCTCTATATTTGGGGTGTTATATAGTGACATGCTGAAACTCTATTTGCAAGGTGTACTCTGATGGTGACATTGCAACCAGAAGGTTGGATCCGGGTGGAGTACCAATCTGCCACACAGTGTTAAGCTGTCACATACTACATGTACGTAAGCCACATTACGGTGTGTGGTGGAGGGTGCTCTGAGTACCACTCTCACTTTCCCCTTTTCCTGTTCCAGTCAGGAGAGATTCACAGTGTTGCGGACTGGGTTGGCTTGATCTCTGCTGTGGGTGAGAGAGCCGTTCTTCTGAAAGTCGGGGTAGCATTCAGCTCCGTTCACTCCATGTGGCTGCAGCGAGGTAGTAGGTAGGACCCAGGTAAGTGTGTTCTGATAAATCAAGAGAGTAACAGTATTACACGTTTATTCATCTGTATACAGTGGTTGTGTTAGATAGCTGCCAGAGTCAGTCGTTGGCTCTAGTAGGCGTTGAGGAGGATGCTCAACTCAGCACCAGTCTCCCCCACGTCAGAGTAGAGCGTAAGCAGCGTTCACGCTTCAGCAGTATGGTGGCGTGGAAACGCCCTCAGGGCTTCAGCCCGATTGGCAATGCAGCCGTGACGGACCACGGCAGTCGCCGACCATGCTGTTGAGTGCTGACGCACGGGTTAGAGCAGGATACAGCAGAGAGTGTATCGTTGAACTGTAGGGTTGAGAATATGTGGCCGTTTCTCCAGGAGGCCCATATGTTTCTGTCAGCATAGTGGTTTTTTATGCAGGAACACATATCCGGCTCCTGCCTGTAAACTATTTCCTTGTTCCGCTTGCATTTGACGTGAGTTTGAGTTTGACTTCTTACTCATTTAGGTTCAAAGAAAATAAAAAACATCGGTTTGGTAGGAGAGAAAATAACGGTGGTCCAAACCAAAACCAGCAATGTACCACACATGAACTGCCTCTATCAGGAGACGGTGGTCTAAGAGGGGTGAATGGGTCTAGTGAATAGCAGACCTGCCTTTTTGGCTCTGCATATTTTAAGCTGAACTGCATATTCAAATGTTCAAATGTATGTGAATTCCTAAGGGACCAAACTGCTTATGTCATCGGTCCCTGGACTCACTTTACTTTTATTTTACGTGTGGCAAGGGCCTTATCGACCATACGCTTGCTCTAAGAGTCTCTTCCACTTCTGCCTGTCCAATGCGCTGTTTGTCCAGTTGCTGTTGCTGTTCATCCTAGTTGTGTCCTCCCGAATGTTATCCCGCCTTCTGATTCTGGGTCTCCCTCTTCCTCTCGTTCCATCTATCGTTCTGCTGAATGCCATTCTAGGTAGTCTATTCTCTGTCATTCTTGCTACGTGGCGTGCCCAATTCAACCTTCTCCTCTTGAGCACTTCGACGATGTTACGGCGTTTGTAGAGCCCTCTTAATTCTTCACTTCTTCTTATTCTCCATCCATGTTATTTTCGTCGTATACAGGTCCAAAAATTTTCCTTGGTACTTTTCTTTCGAATATTAACAGTTTTTCTTCATCTTTCTTTCTAAATGTTAATGTTTCACACACTACTTAAACTAACTTATGCTAAGAACAAAACACACACCCATGCCCGAGGGAGGACTCGAACCTCTGGCGGAAGGAACTTGCATATATTTAAACTTACCTTATCTTACCTGCAGGACAGCTACCAGAACTTTGCACAAAAGCGTACAAACTCTGGGAAAGATTGTGCTGCGAAAATAACACACTGGAGAAGTTGATACACCTACAAGTGAATTACACAAATCTGGTAAAACCTTACTGTATTGTCAAGGCCCAGTGTCCTCCAGGTTCGAAGGTGTACATTCGTAACAACAGTTGCACAAAGTTACAATTGCTTTGATCAGAATGCACAGTGTTCTCGACTACATAACTTCTTTCTCTCGCCCCATCACTACCGATATGCAAAATGGCAGTTACCACTGGGTGCAGGATCGATATGTAAGAGAAAGTTACTTGCACCAAAACGCAAATTACTAATGTGACATAATGCTTTTGTGCTTTGAAACCTGTATCTGACTTCCCTGTCTTGCTACCACACCGCCAGGATAGTTTAGAAACACGTCCTCAACGAACACTAACAGAATCCTCTGCCTGTCGCAAACAAATGGTCATCAGCGATGATAAAATGACAACAGATATATAGTGAACATTATAACAACGAAAGTAGCCAACTTACCTATGTGGATTGTAGTAATGGCGTCGTCAGTGGCGTAAGCTTTGCGCATTGTCTGATATCGTCTAATTGGTGAATTCCTTACAAATTAAAAAATATCCATATCCCCAAACAAATTCACTTCCTACGTGACATGACTTGTAAATACATAATCTCCACAAGGACATGACTTGAAAATACATAATTTTCACAAGGACAAAGATTACTTTGACATAACTGGAACTGTATCTCGCATCACGTCCGATCGCTTCAGACTCCAGCCCCGTTCCCTAGAACAATGGCTCGTCCTCCCCACTGTTGCCCTTCATTGGCGCCAATAACATCGCACCTTCGCTTTTAAGAATTGTTAATGTTTTGATACAAGAATACCTTCCATCGATAGCTCCATATGATACAATTGCACATTAATGCTGTTATTGCGGTCTTCAGTCAGAAGACTGCCTCTATCCTGTACAACAGTCTCGGAATAACTGCTGCAACCAACGTCCTTCTGAATTTGCTTATTGTATTATATCTTTCTCTCCCTTACTATTTTTACCTCCGGTACTTCCCTCCAGTACTAAGCTGGTGATTACTTGATGTCTCAGAACGTTTCTATCAACCGATTCCTTCTTTTACTCAAGTTGTGCCACAAATTTCATGTCTCCCAATTTCTCTTCCGAACCTCCTCTTATTCAAGTGATTAACCCACCTAATCTGTAGCACCACATTGCAGAAGCTTCTATTCCCTTCTTGTCTAAACTATTTGTCATCCATGTTTCACTTCTATACGTGACTACACTACAGCAAATACCTTCAGAAAAAAGTTCCTTACACGTAAATCTATAACCGAAGTTAACAAATTTCTCATTTTCAGAAACGCTTTC
Source organism: Schistocerca serialis cubense (assembly GCF_023864345.2). Taxonomy (NCBI): domain Eukaryota; kingdom Metazoa; phylum Arthropoda; class Insecta; order Orthoptera; family Acrididae; genus Schistocerca; species Schistocerca serialis. The sequence goes on from NC_064638.1 coordinate 970,049,825, forward strand.
CTTGCCATTGCAAGTCTGCATTTTACATCCTCTCGACTTCAGCCATTATCATTTATTTTGATGTCCAAATAACAAACTCATCTACTACTTAAAGGGTCTCGTTTCCTCGTCTGATTCCCTCAGCATCCTTTGCCCTAGTTTTGTTTTTGTTGATATTCATCTTATGTCCTCCTTTCAAGACACTGTCCATTCATTTCAACTGCTCTTCCAGGTCCTTTGCTGTCTCTGACAGAATTACAATGTCATCTGCAAACCTCAAAGCTTTTGTTTTTTCTCCCAGAACTTTAATTCCTACTCCAATTTTTTTTGTAACCTTTACTGCTTGCTCAACGTACATACTGAATAACATAAGGGATAGGTTACAATCCTATCTCAGTTCGTTTTCAGCTACTGCCTCCCTTTCTTAACACTCGTCTCTTATAACTGTGACATTGCAGTGTCTGTGTCATTCTGATTTACGCTGCAAAGTTCCTTTGAACATGCATGCATGGCGATAAAAAAAGTTAGGGAAAGACTTTCTGATTCGGCCTCGCATTACTACATGCGCCCACCATGATAGTCTCACTTATTTCCCTTACTTCGTTGCCAACCACAGGCTGAATCTTTTCTGAAATGCTACGTTTTCATGAACCTCAAGTGAATTGAGCCTTAATGACTCTGTACGCAGTTTAATTGGTTCTTCTTTCGTGACATACGAAACTTGCGACAACACGTCCCCAGTTGGAACAATGTTCCCGAGCATTGTCGGAAATCAGTTTTCCCACGACGTTTCCATTTGCCGCCAGTAAACAATGGATTGTGAAGTATCACCAATTTTATGAACTTCACAATCTTCAGACACGTATTCCGGAAAAGATCTAGTACATTCAGCCTCATCACTAGCGTTGTAAGCCGACCAGTGTGGCCGAGCGGTTCTAGGCGCTTCAGTCTGGAACCGCGTGACCGCTACGGTCACAGGTTCGAACCCTGCCTCGGGCATGGATGTGTGTGATGTCCTTAGGTTAGTTAGGTTTAAGTAGTTCTAAGTTCTAGGGGACTGATGACCTCAGATGTTAAGTCCCAAAGTGCTATTTGAACTAGCGTTGTAAACACTTGTCCTCTTCCTTCTCTTACCCCGTCCCACCTTTTCAAGGAGTAGTTCCATTACCAGTGACAATCAAGCTGTCTTCTTTAGAAATAAATGCGTCTGTATCACCTTGTTATCCTCAACATCCATAACATGATTAACATCATTAATTACATCCAGTGCATCCTTCTCAGTATCTACTACAAAAGTACCGTCTTCAGTTGCACTATGTACGACACAAGGATTATTGGCACATGTACTTCCTTGTACATGTCTTTCCAGAAATACACCCGAACTAGACTCTACGGCCTGTTTATAACACCCGTCAACTTCCACAGTGGCAGATACCACTGCACCTATATCAATATCATCGCGCACTCATCTGTCTCAGTACATAGCATATGTACCTCGTCTGGCACTAGAGCTGATTCAAACTTAATTTTCACAAAACATTTTAGCTGCTAATCCCACATTATTTTCCTCAACTTCCACAGTCTTACTACCTTCTGTAGCAGTGTTATTTGCTCTAACTCTCTGCTTTTGCACAAGCACTACCCTTATTTAATTTCTAGATCTTCTTATATCTGCAATAATTTCCCCAAGGATTAACCATCTACTCGGTGTGCCTAGCTAACCTCGATTCACTATCTTTCCGTTTACTACCTAAAAAACTCTCGACCGGTGTAATTCGCCCAACTGGAGTTCAGATTATTGCAGAAGCAGCTACGTTGAACGAAACCTTTTCTTCTCTTATAGCCTTCAAGTGCTTATACAAATCTACATTATTACCTCTCAACTGAGCTAACTAAAATGTCAAAGTTTGCAGTGTTTCCTGAAGGGTAAGCCGCTATGCCTCTCAGACGTTGTGAAACCCCAGTCCAACACACAAAAACACAAAAGGAAAAATAAACGTTTATAACAGCAACATACGCAATCGTGACACCGAAACACTATTCCTAATCCTTACGTCTGATCATAAGCCATCTTTCATCGGTACACTTCTTAGGACAATGGCCATAACAGGTAACTGAGCCACTTCCAAAAAAGGTGCAATGTGGATTAACAAGCTACACAACGTGCAGCTCAATGGACAGATAGCAGCGTAGTCCTCTAGTATTACATTCAAAATGTGATAGGTGCGACCTAATAAATTTCGCCTTCTAGTTCTTAAGGCACTCACGGCGTTCTCTGACTAAACAAGTACGAGAAGAAAACCGCTTATTGCAGTGATTTCTCTGTGCTCTTGACGTTGCACATAGCTGCTGCTGAAGTTGTCCTTCCAGCTTTTCCGTGGCAGGAGCACTTCTGACGCCAAATGTAGAAATCTGCAGTGTCTTGACCTGTACAGCAAGTGGAAAGGTCGTACTTCTCTTCAGGATGGCATTCAGCTCTCCACCTTGGGTTTTGCTGCAGAGAGGTGGAGGGTAGGAACCAAGTGCCTTTTGATAAATCAAGAGTGTAACACTGTTATAATGTTATTCATCAGTACGCAGCGGTTTTGTCGGGACAGACAGTGGCCAGGGTCGGACGTTGGTCCTGGTGAGCGTGTACAGTGCTGCAGCTCACAGCATAAGCATGCCATAGCCAGACAGTGATATGGCGATGTGAAGATGCCGAGTTACGGTTCCAGCCTGGATGGACTGTAGCTGTGACTGTGGAGACTGGGCTGGTATGTGCTGGCACATGGGATTAATGCAGGCAATAGTGGGAGTGTGCAATTGTTCAGTGAACTCCAACGCCAACAGTAATGGCATTGCGTGGCAGCAGCAGAGTATTCCCACACAGGGCGGTCCAGCAACATTATAATATACCTGCACGGGGTGAACTAACAGTAGTAGAGTGTGCCTGCACGCGGTTAACCAGCAGCAGTAGAGTATGCCTGCTAAGGGTGAACTAGCATCAGCAGGATATGCATCCACAGGGAGAACCAACAGCAGCAGAGTATGCTTGAACAGGTGGACCAGCAGTAATAGAATATACCTGCTCAAGGCGAATCAGTAACAGTGGAGTATGCCTGCACAGGGCGAACCAGCAGCAGTAGAATATGCCCACACACGGTGAAGCAACAGCAGTTGGTTATGTCTGCACAGGGCGAACCAGTAGCAATAGAGCATGTCTCCACAGAGCAAACCAGCAGCAGGGAAAACGAATAGCACTAGAGTGTTCCTGCACTAGGCAAATGGACAGCAGTAGAGTGTGCCCGTACAGGGCGAAACAGCAGAAAGAGAGCATGCCTGTATTAAGTAAACAGGCAGCAGCAGAGTATGGCCTCACAATGCAGCTATTCGGGCTCTGCTGTGAAAAATAACCGTCAAAGACGTGACCCACAGTTAATGGAAGTCACCTGGTAGGTGGTGTTCCTGCTGGAAGGGACCAGTTCAGCTTGCGGCAGCTTCTGGGCTTTGGTGCAGCAGGCATTCCTACAGCTTAGTGAAGACAGAATCTTGTACAGCAGCTAGATGACCCAGTTCTTGACGATGACGCGTAGACTTCCTTTCCTGGCTAAATGCAGGTGGTGACGTACTGTTAGGCCAAAATGGGCAGTTTTTATGCGGGATCGGCTTTCACTTTAGAAAGGGCATCGTCCCCATCACCTATGTCACCTAACAGAGCCAGAGCACGAAGTTTGCTGTGTGGCCATCTGATCACTATCGCCACAGGAGCTTCTGGCTTTCCGCTGTGTCAACGGAGCTATATCCCTTGCTCTATCGTTGTGGTTTGGATGTTTTTGCAATTCCCCCTTTTATGAGGACGGACAGCGTTTCCTGCTGAGTGTGAGGATGTCATAATGTATTGCTAATGTGCGCCTAACCTATCGCTGGCTCCTGGAACTTACGGAGTCGAACGCCTCTCTTCTCTGAGGGAGCGTTGTCTTGTTGCGTAATGATAACAGTGCCCCAGCGCTAGTGGTCACGTGCCGTCGCGGCGTGAGGAAATAGTCGGTATTGGGCTCGCGTACAGAGCGGTCACGCACAGACGCATCGATGTTAAGTCGTAGGAAGAATTTGGTAGATAGTGGAATTAAGATTTAAAACTGTTACATTAGTTCAGTAATTCAGTTATTTCTCGGAAAGGTGTTGGCGATTCATTAAGAGATTTATGGTTGATACAGTGCACTGTTGGAGAATCAGTAATTATCTTCGTGAAACATATCGATAGCAGGATGTAAATAAAAAGGCTTCTATCGTCAGTGATTACCTGTTTAACTAAAGTGGAAACGTAACGTAGCAATTGTCGTTTCATTATGAATGTTAAACATAACTGTTAAACACGACTGGAAAATCAGAGCCATTGTTAGGGAAGTGAGTCACGTGCAATGGGAACAATAAAACAGAGCAATCTGACTTGTACTGTTATCGTTTCAAAATGATATATTTCATTCTTTAATTAAATAACTCTGTTATTCAAAAAGTATACAAGACACGCAGTCGTATTAGCACATGGTCATTTTACTTTCATAACGAAGTGAGATCACTGAAATGTAAGGCCCCCATATTTGAGTCCGATAGCTTCAAAAATAAACGAGAAAAGACGTTAACGAGAGAGACGAGGAGCCTTATATGTATCAGTACGTGGTTTCCTGTGCAAGAACAGCTAGCTGGCCCTGCCTCTGTGACTGCCGTCACGTTTTCTGGCCGGCCGAAGTGGCCGTGCGGTTAAAGGCGCTGCAGTCTGGAACCGCAAGACCGCTACGGTCGCAAGGTTCGAATCCTGCCTCGGGCATGGATGTTTGTGATGTCCTTAGGTTAGTTAGGTTTAACTAGTTCTAAGTTCTAGGGGACTAATGACCTCAGCAGTTGGGTCCCATAGTGCTCAGAGCCATTTGAACCATTTGACGTTTTCTGTTAAATCATTCACGGTTCCCTCACGCCAAGCCAAGCAATGCCGTGGAGCAACAGCAGGAAGAAGGATTACTAGAAAGCCTCCGTGCGATCTCGAATCTCTCTGATTTTACCTTCATCGTCCTTTTCCGAGATGTGCGTGGGAGCAACTCTTCAAGGAACGTACACTCTCGGAAATTTAACAGTAAGGTACACCGTGTTGCAGGACGCCTCTCCTGCAGAGTCTGCCACTAGAGTTGGCTGAGCTGTTCCGTGACGTTTTCGAGTTTACTGGACACGTAACGAAACGCACTGCTCTTCTTTGGATCTTCTCTACTTCGTTTGTCAGTCGCACCTATTATGGGTTCCAGACTAACGAGCAACATTCTAATACTGGCCGAACGAGTCTTTTGTCAGCAACTTTATTTGTGAGTGGACTACATTTCGTGAGGATTCTCAAACTGAATCTTGAAAGTTAACCTGTTTTGGAATATATAAAAATGATTGAGAACCTAGTCGGGGACGCCACAATGAAATTTAACCTGGCATGGGATGCCACAATCAAAGTTAACCTGTTTCAGGGCTCTAAAAAATGATAGACGTACTATGCAAAATCTAGTTTACTGACAACATTTATTTTCCCAAAACAAAGACAGACATGATCTATGCTAAACACGATATGATAGAATATCGTAAATAACTAACAGGTGGTTTAAGACCACAATCGACAAGGATCCTGGGTGGCAGAAGTGAGCCAAGTACACTGGCCCTAAAAATGTGGATAACACAATCTGAATTACTCTCAGCTGAGCAGACTTTGACTGCTCAAATCTACAGAAGTTTATATTGGCGCAGCTGAATGCAAGTGGCTATTGGGATTTGTACGCCCTGAGAAGGCTCGAGCAACAGTACGTTACCCTGTTTACTTCGTGCAGCGATGTAACTTGCAGCTGGCGAGATGTGTGCGGCGGAGGCGAGGCGTAAGGTGGCACATGTGAATCGATCGCGGCCACGAAAGAAAAGCAAAATCTCACGATCTAGCGATCAGGAGGACGGATCGCAATTTACTCTCCACCAGAGCTCTGAAATCACGGTAGATTTCAGTGTGTATCACACGCGTTCGCTGGTCATACCAAGGACCAATTTGTCTCTCTCATACGACAGAGCGCACAAGGATACCAAACGTCAAGATTGGTAAACCAAAAACTAATAAGTGTGCCCTCGGCAAACAAGTAGTCCGAGACGTTTGAAGTCACATTCTCAGTACAGTAAAAACTTCACCACAGGCTCCTCAGTCTAACTACTTGCAAGTGAAATCAGTCTTAGGACAGGTCCCAAGTATCAACCACACATGACAGAGCTTCGACTAGAAGTTGCTTCCAGACTGAAGCCCAGAGCCCGAGTGTCTCACACCTCTCCAGATAAAAACAATTCCGTTTTTCCGCAAAGTGCACGAAGCACACCACCTTCGCCCCGTCTTGAGCCAATCACAGGGCTTTAGAGGCGCTAAATCTCCCCTCCTACACGACAGCACAAACTCATGTCGAACCAGTGCAAGAGTTAAGAAACCTGTATCTCTGAAAAATGAAAGAAATCACCAATTACTGGCTTTTTTTAGTTTTCGCAATGGGAGAAGATGTTATTCTCTGAAGTCATGTCGCTTGCCACAGCAACAATTGAATAGATATAAATAAGATCTTTATCTAAATTGCCTGTGCCTTGGAGTGTGTTAGTTCTAGCTATGAGGTGTAATAAAGATTCTATCTCTAAACGTTTCTCAGACGCCAGAGTTTCTTACATGACCGAGGCGGCCAGTGGAAGTGGGTCACAGGCCTATTTGCAGAATCAGCGAACACGAAAAGTTGTGAATTTTTATTAGGCGTGGTGCTGCACGCAATGCCCAGTTTACGACTCCTCTGTGTAGACGTGTCCCTTCAGTCCGTCGCCTCCAGCCTAGCCTTTGGCTGGCGCCAATTTAGGTATAATGGCATTGTCCTGCTGGAGACCTGTCTCGACTACGGCGTGCTCTGTCTGTCCTGTACGGTTGTGGGCAAGATTTACTGAGGGATGGGCTCGCCACTACTTGCTTTCAACTTCCAACATTCTGTTTCTACGAACTAAGAACCAGAAAAATACCTCATGCTTTTAGCACCCTACCAGGCTCCATCAACGCGTGCTCAGGCCGTTAACTTTCTAGAGTCTCGCTCAAGTTGCGTAACCTTGTAACAAAATGTTTATGAAAAATAGATGTGGGAGTAACCTGTCCTCTCTCAATCTTAGACTGGCATCTGCCCTACATACTGTTTGTTTCATGTGACTGTTCCACTTTAAATCACTTTCTACACATACTCCTAGATATTTTATGGGTTTTACTACTTTCAGCGGTTGTTCTGCAATCGTGCAATCATACAATGGGACTTTGTGTCTATGTATTTGCAATACGTTACATCTGTTTATGTCGATGGTCAGTTGCGAATTCCTGCACCAAGCTCTACAATTTTCTATCAATACAGCTTCTCTGTGTACGGTAGCATCGACCATGAAAAGCACCATTGAAATTCCGGCTTTATGCATCACATTTATATATTTTGTGAAAAGTAATGGTCCTGCAAAACACCGCTGGAGTGTGATCAAAGTTACTTTTAGGTCTGAAAATTTATCTCTGTTGAGCATGCCATTCTCAATTGAGCAAAATCTTCAGACATGCAGTGACATAGGACAATTACTTTTCATAAAATATATATAAATGATCTTGTGGATAACGCTCGAACTTCCTCGAGGAACAAATCAAAGTAGCCATGTATGTAGACGCAATTTCTGAGCATACAGTTTTGAGGCAATAAGTTTGAAGAGTGGAAGGGCAGGCAACTGCGGCAGCAAATAATAGTTTTTGGATGGTAATATTCAAGATGTTGAATAGTTGAACACATAATTGTTGAAAGATGATAGTGATAATGACACTGGACTTAAGAGAACATCACGAGATTCTTAACGGTTAGAGCCATGCCCTTTATGAGGAATCAAAAAAAAAAAGAATAATAGTAAATCTGCAACCGCTGATATGAATTCGAAATTCTTAATTCTTACAGAATGTGACTCTTCGTTGTGTAAATGGAGCTTAGTTCAAGGAAAGTAATAAATAAGAAAATAATTAAAGCGAAAGTACTTTTACAGGGATAACGAAAAGCGAGCGAAAAGAAGTTTAAAATACCACACAAAACAAAATTAAAGAAGAACGTACAGCTCTGGAGGAACGTGATAGATGCCTTTTAGGAACGGCATCAAGATAAATCGTAGAATAAAAGTAAATGACAAGCTGGCCAGCGCCAAATGTAAAAAAGAATTATTGATATAAAAGTTATCTTCAGCAAAAAACTTTTTCATTTTAAACTATGGACAGTGGAATCTCGTGTCAAATAGGTCTGTCTTCATGCGGTGCAATGTTAAAATATGTATCATACCCTTTCAGAATAAGACCTGTTATGAAATAGTAGGTTCCACGAATGTAGGTCCGAAGATGGTAACTGTGAAGAAACATTGGGTAACAGAAGAAATACTTCGGCTGATCGATGACAGAAAGAAGAACGTACAAAAATGTTCAGGAACAGACAGGAATACAGCAAAGTAAATGGCTGAGGAATGAAATAAATAGGAAGTGCAGAGAAGCGAAGACGAAACGGCTGCAGGAAAAATGCTAAGAAATCGAACAAGAAGTGGTCGTCGGAAGATCTGATACATCATGTAGAACAGTAAAACAACTTTCGATTAAATTAAAAATAAAGACTTTATCATTAAAAAAGCAAAAGGAATACCGCTGTCGAATGCAGAGATGACATCTGATAGACAGTAAGATTACACCGAAACGCACTACGAGTGGAAGGGAATGTGTGATGACTTGATAGAATAGAAAAGAAAATGGAAGAACTGTCAGCTGACGATCAGATAGCATTTGAGTAAAGGCGCTGGAGAGGCAGTTCAAGACACGTTCTCGGATATACCGATACAGGAAAAGCATTCGACAACATCGTGTAAGCTGTTCGAAAGTCTCAGCAAAGCAGGTGTAAATTATGCGATGTAGAAGAGCCAAGAAGGAAAAATTAGAATGAAAGACTAAGAATGAGGTGAGAGGATTGGAAATGGATGCAGTAATTTCCCTTTAATGTCAATCTATACACCAAGGAAGCCATGTCCGTAATAAATGCAAAGTTGTAGAGTGGGATTGATAGTAATGGTGAAAGGATATCAGTGATAAGGTTCGCTGATTACGTTGCTATCCTGAGTAAAAGTGAGGAAGAATTATAAGACATGTTGAATGAAATGAACCGTCTAGTAGGCACACGCTATGGATTGAGAATAAACCTAATAAATATGAAAGGAATGAGGAATAGCATAAATAAGTCGCAATAAACTTAACACCAATGTTAAAGACCGTGAAGAAGCGCTGTACGGAAACGAATCATGGACATTGAGAACGTCGGATAAAATAAGGTTCGAAGCAACTGAGTTTGAGATACTATAGAAGGATGTAGAAACTGACTGATATGAAATGATGAATCAGGTAGTCAGAGGGCAAATAAAAGTGCTACTATAGAATGAAACAAATATTTTCACTGAAATTTGGAGGTTCCTCGCAGAATCGGTGAAGAGAGGAACGTGTGAAAATTTTGACATCAAGAAGGGACAGTGTGATAAGACATGTGTTACAACATCAAGGAATAACTTCCACGACACGTAAGGGCGCTGCAGAAGGTAAAAACTGTAGGGGAAGACAGGTTGGAATACATCGGAGAAATAATTGAGGGCGTTGTGCGGAAATGCCGCTCTGAGGTGAGGAGACTGGCACAGCAGATGAATTCGTGTCGGTCCACAACGAACAAATCAGAACCCAACCCAAAAGAAAACAACAATTAAAGCAGTTTCAGATAGCAATACAAGTTGAAAACAGACGAATGCTTATTTAAGAATGATCACTTTCCACATTTACTTGACACATTACAGTAACCTCATTCGAGGATGCTACACAAGAAGGGAATAAAACACAGACGCACATTCTTTACGCATAAGGAACGTAAGTAGGATAACATTTAGTGCTGGTAACTATCCGCTATTTTAAATTGGTTTATGACAGTGAAGGAAGGTCGTTAGAGTCTAAGAAAAAACTCATTTTCGGGAAGTACGGGGAACGAAGCCGCCCATGTCCGCTACAAAGGCTCTACCCCGACATTTGCCTTGGCACGGTTTAGAAAGAACACGGAAATTCATAATTCGGGAGGGCTGGGCGGGAATTTTAACTGTCGTCCTCTCGAAAGTGAGACTGGTCTCCTAACCACTCTGCCATCTCCCTCAGCGTTATATGGAACTTTGTAAAGTGCGGTTAGCTGAAATTCTGCGAAGCACACTTTCAGAATCAACAGAAAACGGGAAAAATAAATATCATAATTCTATTTTTCACTTTGCTTGTGACCCGGAATTTACAAGCAAATCGAGTTTAAAATTTACGGCGCTACTGCAGGGCCCCAACGTTTTATTAGACTTCCGCGCCTCCGTATGCGGCAAGAACTACTCTAGAAATAACCAGACGCTAGAAGCGGAGCGGCACAGAAATAGCAAACATAGCTGCACCCACTCATTTATAACAAGAGCCGACAAAGCAGCACAGGAACATACTCGGCTGGCAAAATTTTGGCGAGCAGCTGTGTTACTGTAAATTCCGTTCCCTCCATCCTTCGTCCACCAAAAGCGTTTCACAGTCGCAGTCAGTACCGAAAATTCGAACTAACAGACCGTCTTATGGTTTCAGAAATCGTCCTCGTTGCTCCATCACAAAGGAAGAGCTTTTCCGGGAGCTGTCAGTGCTGATAGTCGGGACAAGATTCTAGATACCAAACTGTTCTGCCAATTGGCGCATTTGTTCCATATCTTAAGTCTCTTTTTCGGTCAAATGTAGCAAAATGGTTAACAATCAATCGTGCAAGAGTCGAAGACAGTTTAATTTTCGTTTGCTAACATATTGTTAAATGTGCCTTTCCACGTGAGCGGGTAGCTTTCCAGTGTCCTATCAATAAATCTAAATTTTATTTACATGGAACTTAGCTTATCTGATAGTTGCGCTTGATTTCTACACGTTTTAATTCCAGGTGTTCACACGACTGGCCGACTGTATTTGTAACGGTCAGGCATTAAGACTGGGTGACAGCTCGATTTTGCGAACGAAATGTGCAGCAGGCGTAGTCTACGTGAAGGCCGTAGATTAAGTGGGCTTTATGAGGAAGTGTGGCCGGCCGCGGTGGTCTAGCGGTTCTAGGCGCACAGTCCGGAACCGCGTGACTGCTACGGTCGCAGGTTCGAATCCTGCCTCGGGCATGGATGTGTGTGATGTCCTTAGGTTGGTTAGGTTTAAGTAGTTCTAAGTTCTAGGGGACTGATGACCACAGATGTTAAGTCCCATAGTGCTCAGAGCCATTTGAACCATTTTTTTATGAGGAAGTGTGCTCAGGAAAAAGACTCCTGAACGAAGCTAATTAGTGTCCTGTTAAATGTTGAATCGAAACCCTCATTGAATTAATTGCATACTTTTGTGGGAAATGTGAAAGATACGTGGGTGCTCAGAGTGAGATAGGACATAATTTTGTAGTTTCAGACACGACTCATGTATAAGTGCTTTACCTGTCCAGTGCCTGATATATGTGCATAAGACAGTCAGTTTCAAAACACAGTATACACAGATGCGAAAATCCTAGGAAAGCCTGGTACAACCAGAATAACATACTTTACTTTGGTCTATATACAGACGATTACAAGCGTATATTTTGGACTTGTTTGTTGGGTAGTTAATTGGTGTGTGTAGTGTTTGTATTTCCAGAACTGTATTCTGAAACCGATGTTTTTTGACCGTGCTTTTATGAGATCACTTTCTTGTCTTTCTGCCTGTAAGATATAAATTTTTCAATTTATTTTAAACTAACTTCCCGATGACCTATAGACTGAATGACTGTGCAATATTAACTCGCTTTTTTGTCGGTCAGTTCTGCAGGGGTTTGGGTGGGAGTGAAAAAGTTTGGTAATGCCTGACATCCAGGCTACTCTGCATGACTGGCATGTTGTGTGGGTGGTATCGAAATGTGATTCAGGCTGTATGGGAAAGGATGGGCACGGCTGAGCGGAGAGAGGGTGAAGAGGAGATGGGTATTGTTTTCCTCTGTCACTTCGATACAAATTTTGCAAGTGATTTAGAACTAACTTCCTGATGAGCTAGAGACTTGAAATTTTACATACAGCTCAAAACTAGAAATTTTACATACAGCTAAAAACTAGATGACAATGAAAATTAACTCCCTTTCTTGTCTGGCTTGTGTTGGAGGGTACTTTGTTTACCACTGAGATTTGCCATTGCGCTAGAGATTTGAAACTTTCAACATAGCTCATAACTGGATGACATTGCAACTTTAACTCGATTTCGAGTCGTGTTTGGTGAGGAGTCCTTTATGAACCACTAAAATTTCCCTCTTTTCCTGATCCAGTCGCGAATGATTTGTGGGAAAACCGATTGTTGTCAAACCGCAGTATGAGCTCGAAACTCTCTAACTTTTACTTTCACAATCTTTTCGAAAGAGATACGCAGGAGGAAGTAGTATATTGGCTGAATCGGGGAACGAGAAACTACAATAAGACTGAAATTTACACATGCCTCTGTCGCAATTTCATAAAACAAAGTACAAAATAATTTCTCCTAGCCCCATACAGATTCCTAATCCCATACACATAGTATTTGTGAGTATGAAATCTCACGAATATTTAATAGCTGTGAAAATACTTCAAAGATTTAATATGAAAGATGGGAGGTGCTTGCAGTACATAATTAACCCATTAATAGTTATCCTCCTTACTATTTCACTATTTACGATGTATGAATAGCTCACATCCTTTTACCCCACGTCTTTCACTTTAAATCCTGGAAGTACAGTGGTGTCCAAAATTAAAACAACAAACGGAAATTTTATAAGATTGTGCTTATTTTGCCACAAAACAGTACAAACAGTGATAGTAAAGTAGAAATAATGTGAAGAATACAGAATGTAATCAACTGCAACATACATAACGGTACGCAAAAATGTTCTTTGTTTTTTTCCAACTTAACGGAATTGCACACACATATTGACAGCTGGTTAATGTGCTCAGTATGGGGTGTGGCACAGGTCTGACAACGACGGGACGTGCTGTGAATGATTTCATTAATCCCATGTTGAAGAATAATGCCCATTCTTTCTGCAGAGTTGCTCCCAAGTCTTGGAGAGTTGTTGTTGGATGCTGGAGCGATGTAACGCGTCTCCCTAGTGCATCTAGGACATGCTCTATGGGATTCAAATCGCGAGACCGAGCAGGCCACGCCATGAGTGCAATATCTTCCGTTTCCAAAAAAACATCAACCACCCGTGCTCTATGAGGTCACACATTATCTCCCATGAGGTCTGGGTCCACAGCACAACGCAACAACTGCGCATGAGATCCCAAGATCTCATCACGGTACATGAACGAAGTTAAATCTTGCTGATTCACCAATTTCATCAAGAAGTTTTCGAGTGGTCAGCATAATTCCTGCCCAAACCATTAGGAATTCTCCTCGAATTTGGTCTCTTTCCACAGTGTTTGGGTCCCGAAATCATATTCCACGTGCCATCCAGATGCGAATCGCTAGAGAATCACTCTCCAGACTAAATCGGGAGTCATCTGTGAAAGGAACATTGGCCCATAGTTCGACCGTCGTGTGGCATGTAGATGATCCCTGTTGTGAAGACACGCTAGAAGTGAACAGACAGCATATCTCCAAAACTAAAGGTCACTCTGCTGAAGCCTTCCGTACACGGTTTACCTCGGTACAACACGTCCAGGGGACACTGTGAGGTCAGTCGCCAGTTGCAGTGCAGTATCAAGGCGATACCGTCGTGCCCTTACAGCCAAATAACGGGCGGCCGGTGTGGCCGAGCGGTTGCAGGCGCTTCAGTCCGGAACCGCGCGACTGCTCCGGTCGCTGGTTTGAATCCTGCCTCGGGCATGGATGTATGTGATGTCCTTAGGTTAGTTAAGTTTAAGTAGTTCTAAGTTCTAGGGGACCGATGACCTCAGATGTTAAGTCCCATAGTGCTCAGAGCCATTTGAACCATTTGAACCAAATAACGCTACAATCTTCCTGAAGTGGTCGACTCTGTCCTGGTCTCCGGGATACAGTTTCGGTCTCTACAAACTGTCGCCTCACCCGGGAAACAACAGAACGATTCACATTAAGGCATCGGGCCACATCAGTTTGCGACTCTCTTGCGTCCATTCTTCGTAAGGCTACACAGCAGAGAGTCTGTAGGCGTCTTCTCTGTGCCACACTGCACCGTCTGTGACTGTGTACACAGCGATTGTTGATGTGGGACTATCCCTCAAACACTACCCTGCTTGTCCGCAGCTCGTGGTCGTGCGGTAGCGTTCTCGCTTCCCGCGCCCGGGTTCCCGGGTTCGATTCCCGGCGGGGTCAGGGATTTTCTCTGCCTCGTGATGACTGGGTGTTGTGTGATGTCCTTAGGTTAGTTAGGTTTAAGTAGTTCTAAGTTCTAGGGGACTGATGACCGTAGCTGTTAAATCCCATAGTGCTCAGAGCCATTCGAACCACTACCCTGCTTGCTGGCGTGTTTATCCGTTGATCGGAATGGCATCTTTCGTGCAGAACACGATCGTAACGACATCTATTGACAGTTTGTGTGGTTATATCCTGAATTAGACAGAGGACGGGGTAATAGCAGGTTGCCGCTTTAATTTTGGACATAAATATATTTTATTATTATTGTTCTATTATTCTATTAAAAATGCACAGTCACAAATTTTCAGAACTGTTTGTATTGGGCTAGGAGAATTTATTTTACACTTTTTGTTCTGATTTATGAACATGGCACACTGACATTATTTTTTATTTAAATAAATAATGGTTGAATCTTATGCCATCAACAAAATTTCAGAGGTAGTTCAGGAACTTTGGTCAGTATTTTAGTATAAGGAACCTATGGTTCCGATGAATCAGTACAGAGCAATTGTATTTCATTTGATTTCATACCACCATTTACTTTATATCTGTACTGCACTGAAAATATTGACGCATCGGTGAAAATGTCAATGCACTGCCAGTCCCTTTTAGAAACCATTTTGTTCTATTCACTTGAGGTATTTGATGTTAACAGTGGTAATGCCCACTTTATCCTTCTCCCTCATTCTTCAGTTCTGCCCTGGGTTTGTTTTTCATGCCGTTTAACTGTGCCTTAATAGTGATACAGAGTGGCGTGGGTGCGTTTACTGACGAAGAGCTGTCCGATATGCGCCTCGTAAATAGGTTTACTGAAAGCGATGAAAGAGTGATCACGACAATTCTGTACTGAGCTAGTCCTCTATATGTCATTCTCACTAAACCTATTCATACTTGTGTATCACTGTTAAGGTACAACTAACGCTACCTTGTAAAGAAATCCGAGATAGAATCGATAAGTACTGAAAGCATGTAGGGGGATGAAGAGTGAAGTGGACATTACTGTTGTCAACAGAAAGCACCGTCTGTGAGACAAACAAGTTTGTTTACGAGCAAGACATGCACTGCATACTGTCGACATTTCCACTGCTGGTAGATTATCGTCAGTGCAGCACAGTCACAAAGATGAAGTGGTCATAAATCAAACGAGATGCAATTACTTTGCAAAGAGTCACCGAAGACTACAAGTGCTATACACGAAAATACACAGAAAATATTCCTAAATCCTCTTGGAATTTTTCTCGGTGGAGTATTCGTTGATTATCTATAGTAGACTAATTATTATAGGAAATAAATTTCCTGTATAAGTCCGTGATCATTGTAAATGATTTTGTACACAAAACTGTCTAGATCTGTTATTAAAATTTTGTTTATATATTATGGAATTTCAGTTACTGCGATTATCAGTTATCAAAAAGCTTCGAACTTATAAAAGGAGATTCTATGGCAGTACCAAAACTATTTCTTGTGCATAGTTGTTAATACTGACACATAACCATCTTTTATAAATTCTAAGCTCTTTGACATTTGATTATGGCAGCAGTCGAACCGTCGTAATAACAGACGGTTTTATTCACAAAACACTGTTTGTCGGACAATGAAATGATGCAACTTGTACGGTACGCTGTACGATATCTGAGTCAGATTGTCATGAACAGTGCATTCACACATTACGAATGTCGCATGAAAATGAAATACCAGTAATAAGGCCGATAACACATTTACCATTAAAGATGACTTATTTTAAGCATTATGAAAACGGCATCACATGCTCATATAGACAAGGGGCAAGGTCGCTCAGAAAGTGAGTTTCCTAGCAGTCTGACAGGTGAGAAAGTTGGCGCTATTCGCTGTAGTGTATATGTTTCAGCAAAATCAGAGTAGCACTCGATGAAGCACCGAACAAAGCAAGTTGGTTCAAATGGCTCTGAGCACTATGGGACTCAACTGCTGAGGTCATTAGTCCCCTAGAACTTAGAACTAGTTAAACCTAACTAACCTAAGGACATCACAAACATCCATGCCCGAGGCAGGATTCGAACCTGCGACCGTAGCGGTCTTGCGGTTCCAGACTGCAGCGCCTTTAACCGCACGGCCACTTCGGCCGGCGAACAAAGCAAGTCTCATCACTCGGCAAAAATGGTTTTCACTTTCCTATGACAAAGATACCCTTGACGCTACACGTTGAGAACAACACTATATACCTGTGAGCAAGTATTCAGATTCCCTAATCAGCGCTGCAACACTTCGCAGTCTGGCGCCCTGTACAAGAAGTTCCCAATTAAGTCGCTGTTCACACTATCGTGAGGTTTTCCCGAAATCCACAGAAGCCGGGCAGGTACAATTCAACTGAAGTGTTGTGTTTCACTCCCTAAGGGGTGTACCGTTTAAAGACTGACTGACAACAGAAAGATCTCAACGAGTTCCAAGGACCTGAGACACCTGTATGTGGTAGGGTAGGTGACCTTCCCGTTACAAACAGAGTCAGCTACTGACTGGTATGAATGTCGTCTTGACAGTCATCGGTTGACAAGACAGGCGACAGTGTTGTGCAAACCAGACATCTACAGACACCAGTTATTTAATATTGACTCCTGTTACGACTGCGCACGAGACTGGATTTCTTCCAATTTACTTTGATCTAGATCTGGAGATGCAGAAGTGACGGCTGCAGGTGTCTTAATTTTCATTTCATACTGAACAGCCGAAGTCCCTGTAACCATCTACTTCAAGGATGGACGTACAAACATTTCGTTGGTGGGTGGTTCCTCCGCGCCAGATCATCGTCGCTTCTTCTGGCTTTTCCGGCTGACTAAAAAGAAAGAATATCGCTGCTACATTACGTATTTCATACAGATTTAACAATTATCGTGTTATTCCAGAGAATCACGTGAGACCATCCTGCTATGAAAGCTGACGTGTGTAGTAGTTACTGCACCACCCAGCTAGTAAATGGCGGCTTCCTTAGTATGTACCATTTTCTTTGTATCCATTATCATACCTCATGAGTACTAAACATTCCCTCCAATTACCTCATGTATCTTCTTTAAACTTTTTGTACTCGAAACTGCTATATGTGTTTGCTTTCTACTTTACTGTACAAGATCTATAAGGTTTGGATATCGCTCTTTTGAAAAAGGATAGACAACGGACGTTTGCTTAAGCAATAACGGCATGTGCAGTCATTGTAATACATGTAACGCCGTGTTACCTGACTGGTAGCGAGCGTGCTGTAAAAATAATACACTTTGATCACGAAAGTAAAAATAAAGTATCGCGTTGTTAAGTCTTATGAACAACAGACTGCATTCAAACGATATCTAAAACCAAGAGTCGATTGAGCGAGACACGCGGTGCTTTAACTGCGTGCAAGTACGAGGGCTATTCCGAAAATAGCATTAAAAAAAACTAAATACAAGAAATACATTTTATTATATACATCTGAAAGGGCGACTGACATACTACTTTTCCACATAGTCACCAAACACATTGAGGCACTTGGGGAACCTTGTGTGTCCCCACTCCATGGACTGTAATTCTGTCTCGCAATTAATGTGTTTCGCCCAAGTCTCGTCACCGGTTACAATTCGATCCAGTAATGGTTCAAATGGCTCTGAGCACTATGGGACTTTACATCTGTGGTCATCAGTCCCCTAGAACTTAGAACTTCTTAAACCTAACTAACCTAAGGACATCACACACATCCATGCCAGAGGCAGGATTCGAACCTGCGACCGTAGCAGTCGCACGGTTCCGGACTGAGCGCCTAGAATCCAGTAATGACTCACCATGTTTGTGGTAGGCCTCCAGAACGTTGCCCCCATTCGCTGTTCTTTATGGTGCTCTGTAAGCATTTTAGACATCCATCGTGCACAAAATTTGGGTAGCCTTGGTTTTGAGTGACAATTTCAAACAACAAAGTCCGTGAAACTTGTGGAAACGAAATCGAAAGCTCCGTTATTGTGAAGCGACGGTTTTCAAGAATCGGTTCATCAACTTTAGTGACAAGATCGTCAGTCACAATGCTCGGGCATCCACTCATCTCTTCATCATGAACGTTGGGCCATTTTCAAACCGAATGCATCATTTCCGGACGGAACATTCACTTATTACGTTGCTTCCGTACACTTCGCACAGTTCACGATAAATTTCTATAGGTTTTAGGTTTTTCGCCAACAAAAACCGTATCACAGACCGCATCTCACAACTGGCGGGATTTTCGATCGCAGCGCACATTTCAAATTAGAATATCGAAAAAACCAGAAGCGCAGAGACGTTCCCGCTGTCACGGATGGATGCCGACTTAGCTGCCAAGCACGCACATACCAAAATATACGCGATCGGCACGCATCTAGTGGCGTCAGACGGAAACGTTCCCTACTTTCTGAATAGCCCCCGTAAAATTAATTTATTGCGTTACCTCACACTCCAGTTTTTCCGGAACCCGAGCAATTATTTATATTTACAAAAGATAAAAAGGTGTTGAAGCATTACGATGAAGCTTTAAATTCTTTGTGGCACGCAGTACACTGCATGGAAAGGATAGTGGAACACTGAAACGCTGTGTTGTCGTCACATGCTATGCTATCTAGCTGTTAAGATACCTATCACTAATGGTGCACGGTAAACTTGCAGTCTAGTGATTTCTCGAAGCTAGCTAGAATGATGATAACCGTCAGGTGTAAGCCTAGAGAAGAAGATGTTCCCTGTGACTGAGGTTGTGGGGAGTGTCTATGAATGATGTCAAGCTGTTAGGTAGTTCCGCACGTTTAAGACAATGAAAAGAAGAGCGGAAGTCCAACTCCTTCGCTTATGTCTTCCTAACAGCAGCCAAGGTTTTTGAACGCCATTCGATAGATACATCAATTTTCTACATTCCAATACTTTTGAAGATCGAGTTTCTACTGGTGTGTAGAACTCCATTCTCTCTGTACACTGAGCACTTCGCTTAAGTTTTATCACTTTCCGAAGACTTGCTGGTCAGCCTTAACTGCTTTGGGCGTCATTTGACTTCACACCAGTAAGTGTTAAAGCTCAATGCGATACCACTGCATTTTAATGCGCCTGGTCAGTGCCAGTCGCTCAACAACTGTGTGTGTGTGTGTGTGTGTGTGTGTGTGTGTGTGTGTGTGTATTGTATTTAGTTTCCTTACAGCAGCACTGAGCTTTTCTACCTTCACTTGGCAATGTTCCACATTAGCCACGTGAACTTTTGCCACAACGAGCTCTTATCGATTTTTAGGCGTACAATACATCACATGTGGTAGCAGATGGTAGAAAAAACCACCGGAATATTCGACATCTAGAACAAAGAATATGTCAGAGCACGGAAGTGTGGGACAAGCTACTTAATCTTTGCAGAACATTTAAGAGAAAATAACCAGAAGCCAACTACAAAAGAGGAAGTCAACAAAATAGAATAAATAATGAAAGACACCTAGCCTACCAAGAAAATGTTTGTTGATCCACTGTGAATACGGGACAGCAGCCGGTCAAATCTTTATCACGGGAAGTCGTCAAATAGCCGTATGTTTTGAGAAGTTATTTTATTTAGACAAGCAGTTCAGGCACCTCACTGATGCCTTCTGCAGGCCCCTATGCATTCCATGCATAAACAGTCAGATATATCGATACTTGCATAACCGGAGCCATCAATATCTGGATTCTGAGAAATCGTTTTTGGAGAGTTTACTTTGAAGACTTGGCAACAACTGAGGACGCCAGCAGTCCGAGAAAGTGGTCAAAGACTCAAGAGATCCGACAATTCATCCTCGTGCTTACAAACCCAGTACTGGACGATACGACCAGTCGTCTCGGAACACAGCAACACCATTAGACAAAAAAAAATGTACCATGTGACGGACCTGATCGACCAAAATGGCAATTATGCGACCCAGCGCAAACGGAATACCACAATTTGGTTGCTTAACTCTTCACCGAACTATAGTATAGTCATGTTTCATTCTTGCGACGTAAACTCGGCTAGAAATTGGAAACTGTGTGAAACGAGACTCATCCGACCAAATATATTCTTCCATGGCTCCGTAGTCCAGCTTTTATGACCTCGGCACCACGTTTTACTATTACGTGCATTTGCATCACAGTTGAGCGATTTTGGAATTTCAACTCTCCATGGAATTCCCTATTTATGGAGCTCGCTTCGTGTTGTTTTGTTGCTGACGGGGCTCGCGAGTTCTACATTCAATTCTGAAGTGACTCTTGCAGCTTCCGTTCTCTTAGTTTTCGTCACAGTCCCCTTCAGCGACCGTTGATTCCGATCACTCAACGTACACTTTCGTCCGCTCTGTGACGTATCGGATAATCTTTTCCCGCTTTTCGTGTATGCGATGTTCCGACGCCGACGGATGCTCACAACGTATTGAGGAATTTGCACAGTTGCCATTTTTTACAAATAAAACAGCTAGCAACTGCATTTGTATTCAAGCACGCATTTTTCGCGGTGTTTCCATATCACTGAGCAAGCTCTATATTATTACTCGATGAGCGTAACTGGGACGTGTTGCGTCTTGCGTGTTGTCAGCATCAACCTCGGAACAAGTAAGTGCGAGCCGCGGGCGTAAATGGATTTTTTTTATTATTACGAGATTCTTCATATAATAGAACCTCGAAGACAGGTACTTCTCATACCTTGCACACGAAGTTGCTGTTAAATTTAGAATTGTTGGAGGGTAATATCTGTAATGTAATATAACTGTACAGACGGAAGTTCAGAAAGAAATGCGGATTTTCAGATGGCTCAATTGTTGTTTCCAATTTAACATCCAAGTACCAGAGAATTTTAAATACCTTCATGGGAGAAACAATACGCATAATTTGATTGAATTATATGTAATGGGAACAAATAGGCCAAGTTGCTACGTTTTTCATTCAGTGCC
Organism: Schistocerca serialis cubense; assembly: GCF_023864345.2. Taxonomy (NCBI): domain Eukaryota; kingdom Metazoa; phylum Arthropoda; class Insecta; order Orthoptera; family Acrididae; genus Schistocerca; species Schistocerca serialis. The sequence continues at coordinate 970,071,167 of NC_064638.1, forward strand.
TTTTGCCCACATATTGCGAAGGCTTCATGTCGTTTCCATATCAACTTAATCGATATGATAAACAGGCCCTAGTTCTTCCTCTGTCTGAGTTGTTTTTAAGTCATCGAAGTAAACACTCCGAAAATGATTTCACGGAATCAAGGTACTGATGGCTTCAGTTATGAAAGTTTCGATATATCTGACTGTCTACGAATGGAGTGCATAGGAGCATGAAAATAGCATTAATGAGACGCATAAACTGCGTATCTAAATAAAATAACTTCTCAAAACATACGAGTGTTCGGCGATTTTCCTTGGTAAAAATTAAAAGAAAGTTGTCACATATACGAAACCACAAAAAAACTGCTAGCTCTCAATCAGTTTACCACATGAGAGAAAACTGTTTGACTTACAATCTGTAAGAATCTTTCCGTCTTACTGTAAAATTTTCCACCAATTGTTTTACATCTGTAATCTAAAAGTGCAAACGAAAAATCGTGTAACATTTCAGGACGTCCACTGAAGATGTCTTGTAAATAAGGTGAACCGCGTCAGGTTGAAGAAGTAAAATAACAAAGCAATGTGCTGCAAGTGAAAGGCGTTTTTCTTTTAAACTGCTGCAGTTTTCAGGACAGAGCAGTCACCATCTACAATAGGTTCATAATCGGATCTAAATTCAGAAAAAAGAGAAGAATGAGCTAATTTATTTAACTTCTACTATATGGTAACTTGCATTGAACCTCTTAAAACTGCTAGAGTTCAAATCGGCAACGTGAATTTTGCCACAATCAAGTCAACTGTGTAGGTTTTTAGACAACCTGAGCGGTCAAAACCTAGAGTGGTTTCATGGTGTTATATTCAAGAAAAGAAAGTGAAGAATTTTAAACCTAATATCTCTTTTATAATATTTTGGATTAAACCTTTTAAAATGAATCGCTTGATAGAGGTTCAAGATCAGCTTTATTCATTTTCCACTTCATTATCTTCACTATCGCCGCAAATTCACTTTTATAAAAATGAATGTACGTATATATGCATGCATGTGTATATGTATGTATGTACGTGCGACATCTCCTGCTAAACCTCTAAAACGATTTCATCCAAACTTGGTACACATATCACTTACTATGCGGATATAATCGCTGTGGGGTAAGAACAATGTACCTTTCAAAGCGACGGTGGTGGAGATGAAAAACAATTGCAGCACACGACGCGTGAATTCCCAGAGATTTTTCGTCCACTATTTGAGAGTGAGATCTCTTAATGACTTGCAACAAGCTTTACACATAATTTCAAACCTTTACGAAACTGACAGCCCCCACAAGATGATAAAAGGAAAATGTTTATTCCTTCGTACATTTTTCCTGTTCGTGCAGTAAGACTGTCTTACCAGATATAACGTTTTAATTTATTATTTCTTTAGCATTTACCGTATTCACGACACATTTTGTAAACACTGTTCACATACACCACTTAACGTAAAAGCAAAATTATATCATTGTACGACATATAGTTCAGGATATATACATAAACAATGAGATTCGTGAAAACCGGCCGCGTTCGTGCACGACGTTTAAATTTATTACTTCCGGGCTAATATATCTTTTCGCAACACATTTAGTAGACAATATCCACAAGCGTACTCTGGCGAAACCGCTGGAGAAAAGGTCCTCGTAAAGTCCTGGATGCATTTCAAGCAAAGGTGGTACATGTATACTATCTGGAAAGAAATACTATGGGAATAAGAACCACTATTCCGTTGTTGTGGCCGGCCGGAGTGGCCGAGCGGTTAAAGGTGCTACAGTCTGGAACCATACAGCCGCTACGGTCGCAGGTTCGAATCCTGCCTCGGGCATGGATGTGAGTGATGTCCTTAGGTCAGTTAGGTTTAAGTAGTTCTAAGTTCTAGGGGACTTATGACCACAGCAGTTGAGTCCCATGGTGCTCAGAGCCATTTGAACCATTTTTTTTCCGTTGTTGTGGCGGGGGCGATAACTTAGTAATTATGGCAGAAGGTGGAGAGGAGGAGATGGACACAGAGAGGGGCATGAGGAGATTGACGGTGAGACAGAGAGGCGGAGGAGACGGACAGAGTGAGGGGGAGAAGGAATTTGATTTAGGGAGTGAGGAAATGAACTTATATGGGTGGGGGTGAGGAGACGGACTTAGAGGTGGGAAGAAATTGGTGGATGGAGAAAGGGTGAGGAACGGATAGCAATAGGGGGGGGGGGAGATCAGATGGACAGAAAGAGGGGTGGAGGAGATCGTTGAGAAGGGCAGGAGAAGATGGACAGTGAGAAATGCACGAGGCAATGGGCAGAGAGTGGGGCGAGGACGAGATGGACAGAGGGAGAAGAAGGAGATCGACAAACTGAAGATTGGAATAAATGCACGACCGGCAACGATGGGTACTCGGCTAGTAAGCACTCACGACGTTCCTGTGTTAGGCAGAGACCTTTTCGTCGTCCCACTCGTATGGCGTCGCGATTTCTGTGTGGCAGACACTGCGCACAGCTGCTGAGAGCATGCGGCGCGTGCAGTGCATTGCTGCGGCGTGTGCACTGGATGCCCGGAGACGGTCGGTGCGAAGTGTCCGGTGTGGCTGCGCGCAGGTGCGGCTAATGAGGCGCGTCTGTTAGCGTCGCGACGCCTGACCCGCCGCACGCAGTTGGCGGCCGGCGACTAATCTAGGAGCGGGCGACATTTCATCGTGACAGCGCCGGCCCCTGCTGCAAGTAATCACCGCACGACGGAAATCGCACCACTGTCCCATTATGTGCTGCCTATCACCCTAATGCAGATGTCCCGCGCGGCAATAAGCACGGCGTGACGTAACGCTGCAGAGCTCTTTAAAGCCGGCCTGTTTGTCGAGGGTAATGACATGCAGGATTTACGTGTAAGGTATTTCGTTGCATTACTGGGTAGCCTTCTGAGAGGTTTCTCTTTGATAATGGCTAGCGGAACCAGAGTGTGCCACAAATCACTCTGACGTGCAGGGCACAGAACAGTTGCCGTTTTACGCTACAGTGTTCAGTTACGTTACATTTCAGTTCCGTAGATTATACAATTTCAGCGCCTAGCTCATGAAGTATCACTTAATGCGAACTTGCGAAGTAAATATGCTGCTCTGCAGAACTTAAGAACGGGACAGACAAAGTAACGTGCATATTTACTCAGTGGAGTTGAATAAAAGTGTGGCAACATGTTGCCAGAGGTCTCCCCCGCCGTGAACAGATAATTGGACGTCACATGACGTGAAGTCAGCGTGACTATAGCGCCAAATGGGGCAGGAGCCAGTTGAAGGAACGGGAGAAGACTGTGTGTTTCAATCAGGGAGCAGTTTTGGTACGCTGTGGTGGTGTTATTCATTACTATACTACTGACCATTAAAATTGCGACACCACGAAGATGACGTGCTACAGACGCGAAATTCAACCGACAGGAAGAAGATGCTGTGATATGCAAATGATTAGTTTTTCAGAGCATTCACACAAGGTTGGCGCTTGTGGCGACACCTACAACGTGCTGACATGAGGAAAGTTTCCAACAGATTTCTCATACACAAACAACAATTGACTGGCGTTGCCTGGTGAAACGTTGTTGTGATGCCTCGTGTAAGGAGGTGAAATGCGTACCGTCACGTTTCCGACTTTGATAAAGGTCGGATTGTAGCCCATCGCGATTGCGGTTTATCGTATCGCTACATTGCTGCTCGCGTTGGTCGAGATCCAATGACTGTTAGCAGAATATGGAATCGGTGGGTTCAGGAGGGTAATACGGAACACCGTGCTGGATCCCAACGGCCTCGTATCACTAGCAGTCGAGATGACAGGCATCTTACACGCATGGCTGTAACGGATCGTGCATCCACGTCTCGATCCATGAGTCAACAGATGGGGACGTTTGCAAGACAACAACCATCTGCACGAACAGTTAGACGACGTTTGCAGCAGCATGGAGTATCAGTTCGGAGACCACGGCTGCGGTTACCCTTGACGCTGCATCACAGACAGGAGCGCCTGCGATCGTGTACTCAACGACGAACCTGGGTGCACGAATGACAAAACGTCATTTTTTCAGATGAATCCAGGTACTGTTTACAGCATCATGATGGTCGCATCCGTGGTTGGCGACATCGTGGTGTTTTCGTCATCGCCATTCTGGCGTATCACCCGGCGTGATGGTATAGGGTGCCACTGGTTACACGTCTCGGTCACCTCTTGTTGGCATTGACGGCACTTTGGACGTTACATTTCAGATGTGTTACGACCCGTGGCTCTACCTTCATTCCATCCCTGCGAAACCCTACATTTCAGCAGGATAATGCACGACCGCATGTTGCAGGTCATGTATGGGCCTTTCTGGATACAGAAAATGTTCGACTGCTGCGCTGGCCAGCACATTCTCCAGATCTCTCACCAATTGAAAACGTATGGTCAAAGGTGGCCGAGCAACTGGCTCGTCACAATATGCCAGTCACTACTCTTGATGAACTGTGCTATCGTGTTGAAGCTGCATGGGCAGCTGTACCTGTACACGCCATCCAAGCTCTATTTGACTCAATGCCCAGGCGTATCAAGGCCGTTATTACGGCCAGAGGTGGTTATTCTGGGTACTGATTTCTCAGGATCTATGCACCCAAATAACGTGAAAATGTAATCGCATGTCAGTTCTAGTATAATATATTTGCTCAATGAATACCCGTTTATCATCTGCATTTCTTCTTGATGTAACAATTTTAATGGCCAGTAGTGTATATTCTCCAGAGACAACATCTGAACGACTTTACAGGGGGAAGCATAATCAGGAAACTGGAGGAAAGACGAGGTGTAACGAATGTAGACCGGGACTGTGGTAACGCTCACAGCATTGTTTCATCTGCAAGGGGAGCGTTCCGAACCACAGATACTGTTGCCCGAAGGAGACGTGACTGTCGACTACAGCAGCAAATGGCTGCTACAGTGTGCACGAAAGCAAAAAGGGATCCACGTCGCACAGTGGAAGCAGTTGCAACCACATTAAACAGGACTGTAATCAACGCTGTCTCGCGCTCCACAGTGACACGGCGACCATATGATAGCGACCTCCTTGCCCGATGACCACCCTACTTTGTCTCCCGTTGGTAGCAGCCCATCGGTGGCAGCATTTGCGATAGTATAGGGACTGGGCGAGCAAAAAGTGGAGTCGCGTCCTTTACTCGGATGACAGCAGATTCAGAGTTAGTAACTCTGAACATACGCTCATACGGCGAGAGAGAGCGAAACGTAATGCACCGAGGATCATTGCTGAACGTGATCGTTTTGATGGTTCAGGTGCTACGGTATGGTGAAGCATAATATTGCATTGGTGTCCTGTCTTCCACGTCAGCATTATACGGACACAACTCTCCTTCCCCATGTGCGTCATTTGAGGGTGTATTCGGCCATAACTATTTTTATGGACGACAATGCACGACTGTAGCGAATAGCACAGGTGGAAGAGCTTTTTGTAACGAGAGGATATTCGGTGGACTGGCCTACCAGTTTCCCCTACTTAAATCCCTTCGAGAACATGTGCAATGCATTGGTGAGATATACTATACCACGTTAACATGCACTAATGTTTATCTAGCAGTTGTCAATTCCGCTGGTGGAGGAATGGTATGCCCTACCACGAGAACTTCTTATCAACCTTCTACTCAGCATGGAAGTGTGTTTCAGAGCATACATTTGTGTCCGTGAAGGTCACAACCTATTAAAAGTCATGTCGCGCCGCTTGTATTGTCCAGCAGCGCATCATGAATTGCGATGAGCTGTATAGTTACTGTCATCAAACAAAAGTGTCACTTCTCTTCCTCTCACTGCCTATTTGTTTCAGTTACCTCCTGTACTGTACTGTACTATACTGTAGCAGTTCTACTTCTTCATCTAAATGGATATTCTGCAAGTCACATTCAAGTGCCTGGCACAGGCCTCATCGAACCACCTTCACAATTCTCTATTATTCCAATCTCGTATAGCACGCGGAAAGAATGAACACCTATATCTTTCCGTAGGAGCTCTGATTTCCCTTACTTTATCGTGGTGATCGTTCCTCCCTATGTAGGTCAGTGTCAACTGATGTATCGTGTAACCGAAGTTTAACGAGTTCCTTTGAGCACTCATGTGGATGACCTCACACTTTTTGTTATTTAGAGTCAACTGCCACTTTTCGCACCTTTCAGATATCTTTTCTAAATCGCTTTGCAGTTTGTTTTGATCTTCTGATTACTTTATTAGTCGATAAACGACAGCGTCATCTGCAAACAACCGAAGACGGCTGCTCAGATTGTTTCCCAAATCGTTTATATAGATAAGGAACAGCAAAGGGCCTATAACACTACCTTGGGGAACGCCAGAAATCACTTCTGTTTTACTCGATGACATTCCGTCAATTACTACGAACTGTGACCTCTCTGCCAGGAAATCACAAATCCAGTCGCATAAGCTAGCAGTTTCACTACGTGCCGCTTGTGTGATTCAGTGTCAAACGCCTTCCGGAAATCCAAGAATACGGAATCGATATGAAACCCTTGTCAATAGCACTCAACACTTCATGTGAATAAAGAGCTAGTTGTGTTTCACAGGAAGGATGTTTTCTAAACCCATGTTGACTGTGTGTCAATAGACCGTTTTCTTCGAGGTAATTCATAATGTTCGAACATTATATATGTTCTAAAATCCTGCTGAATATCAACGTTAACGATATGGGCCTGTAATTTAGTATATTACTCCTACTACCTTTCTTGAATATTGGTGTGACCTGTGCAACTTTCCAGTCTTTGTATGTGTATGCTCCAAGTTTCATTGAGCTTGTTACTTGACAATGGCACATCACTCGAAAGTTACTTTCCTTCTCAAGTTTTGCGCACCAGTGTACTGAAGGGGACTGACAGCACCACAGTACGTAGAATACGCCAACTGCATGTCGATCACTTAGCAGTTGCAAAGGTAATCAAACTTGCTGTGCAGTAGGATTCCGATAAAGATCCTCTGTTTTATATACGTAAATGTTCTTCTTTTGTTGTGTTAGAAGATGCAGTTTTCGTCCTTTTGCAGATGATACGTCATACATAAAAAGCAGCTAATGAAATATTTGAAATCATCAACATATGGTTCAAGACAAAACGATTATCACTAATTTTTGATAATCGTAGGAGTGAAAAGTAGTAACAGCCCTCTTACTGAAAAGGCAGTTAGCGAAATATATAAAAACATTGGGAGAAACGTATTATTATTAAATATTGATGGGACTCATTGCATACGCTTAAGTACTCTTCATGAGTCTGTACAAGCTATAAAAATAGTCTGCAGTGACTGGATTTATACTGATTCTGATACGTATTAGTCATCACATTTAATTTTGAAATTAATTGTGGAATGTACAAAATGAGTGAGAGGTTGGGAGCACTAGCCACAAGAACGTAATTAGTGTCAGAAACATTTTACACATTTTTTACGCAGAGAAACAAATTATTTATCATACTTAAATGATATCCACTAAGGTTGGGGCTATTTCCATTGCTTGTCCATAAATGGGTAATACTACAGAACACGGTATCAGCCTGCTTTATGGGTCTCGTGGATGAACAGAGTAAACTGGGTTTCACACGATCGTTGCTTTCGAAACATATTTTGTTTTCTACAGAGGAAATTTTTGTTTTCAACAAAGGTCAGAAATCATGAGTATAAAACATATTCCAAAATGCTACAATAAACTGATGTCATACATAGACCTATAGTTTTGTGGCCCTTCTTGAAAACGGGAATAATCTTTGCTTCCTCCAATAATTTGGTACATTTCGCTGCTCCAGTGACTTGCAGTACAGTGCTGCTAGAAGAGGAGCTCGGTCTTCAGCACAGATCAAAGTAAACAAATCCGCTGGTCACAGTTCGCAACAGCCTTACACATCATCCAACCTTATGTAGGCCACTCACAATAGTTGCTGAAATTTTTATATAACATTCTTCGAACCAGAATAACTTAATAGAAAATATTTTTAGTTAAAAAATGATGAATTGCTGTTTTTATGTACCTGTTTGATTTCATGTTCTTTTTGTGGTACATAAAAGTCATTTATTCTACTTTGTTAAATAGCAGGCAACCGGATTGGTAAGTCTGAAGGTGATAGCAGTCCTCCAGAGTATGAGCTGTACAGCAACATTTCTAAGAATTTTTTTGCAATATTCATCAGGGCAACAATATGACGATAACTCTAAACACACAAGTTTATTGGAATACGGACTTTATCTAGCTTTTCTTTGAGTAGATGCCACATTCGTATAAAGTTTCTGAAATGTCAACATTTTGTGCCTTCTACTGAAACTAATAAAGCACCGATTCCTTAAAGAATACCATTCCCATGTATGAAACAGCTTCAAATTTTTGAGTACTTTACAGGTAAGTTAGCTTGTTTAATACCTGACACTGAACGTGTAAGTGAGAAAAAATTTAGAAAAGATTCTAAATAATGTCTAAAGTTTCTTGTAAGTCTACGTCGTCTCATTTTGAACACTGGATGAGTATAGTCTGGGTAATTTGCTCCCGGTTTTAATCAAAAACAAGTTTCCACGCATCTCGATGTTTACGACGTCATATCTTCTGAACTGTATGTCGTACAATGGTGTAATTTCGCAGGTCTGATATATGTAGACACTGTCTGCAAAATATGTTGCGAATAGAGCTGATGGCAAGGGAGTAATAAATTGAAAAGTCACGAGCTGTGGTAGTTTTCTACATGAACAGCGGAAACGTGTTAGTCGATCAACTTATTCCTTTCATAATTTTGCAGAATATATCGACGAGAAAAAGTGTAGTAAAGGTTTGAAATGGTGTGCAAAGTTTTTTGCAAGTCGCTAAGTGCTCTCATTCTCAAATACTGGATGGATATAGTCTGGGTATTTGCACAGGATGAGTTGCGCTGCCTTAACATATGTCACACTTTACAGCTCTAATATTTGCCTTACTGTGTTAATATAAGATCATACCGCTTTATGAGAAGGTTATGATAGCATTTCGGATTTTTAAATTTTTGTCAATAGCTGTATGAAATTTTGAGAATCAAATTTTTTTTGCCATTGAAAGCCGTCCGACACGCAACCTGCAACAGAGACGGCGTGCCACAAACTGGGTTAGTCGTTTAGTAATATCGGTACGTTACAAAACGCTGCGCATAAAAACCGCATACCCCGGGTTCTATTGATGATATAAACGTATAATCAAGTGTTATGGGTAGGCCTAAGCCAAGGGAGACTTTGTATGCCCAATAGAAGGATCGTCTTAGTATCACTATCCTACACTATAGGATCAAGGTATGAATATTACGCAATTTCCCCTGCTTAGGCCAATAGAGTAAATAGGTTGGTTCTTTTTGTATTTGATATGGTCTACGGCTCGCCTGGAGGGGCTTATGGAGGTACCATTAATTCATGTGCGGTCCCTTAGAAAACCGCAAAAAAAAGTTCTTTTACCAATTTTTCGTTCCAAAACGGAACCGCACAGCAAATAACTGAAATTCTCACAATACACACCTAAGATCCCGTTCTCGAACGATACTGAAAATTTCGTTGATATCTTTATCTGTTTCGAGGTACAGATATTCAAAATTACACTTCTTCTGCACGTAAAATGCCCATGTGAGGCGAAAATGTAGTTTATAAAAGTGACATAGCGCGGAGAAACGCGCTTTAAAGTCACCGTTACCATCACAGTGGTTCTGGGAATCCCAGGTTGTAGTACTGACGCCCATGCAAAATTTTTGTGCACATAAAATTCTGTCTGAGGCGTAAAATTAGTATTACGTTATTTCAATTTCACATAACTTAACTATCAACACGTAAAGTTGTTTTCATTTGAACTGTCATTCCCTGCTATGGTAGGGAAATCAGAACACAAGAAAGGCTAATATGCTCCTGCTTAAAGGAGTCTGACTGAAATGTTGATACTAGGGCTTCATTCTATCTTCCTCAGCAGCTTTAAACATTTTCGCAAAAATTTTGGCATTCGAACGCATTTTTTATGCTTAGAGAGGAGAACGTGGTAGTGGGGGAAAGAGAAGGCAAAGTAATATACAATGGAAGATAATAGACAGTAGCTATGACAAAAGAGCGAAGGGAACAATAGCAGCGTGAGAGAAAGACAGGGACAAAGTGGCAGTGGAATATAGTTGACAGGGACAGAACAGTGCTAGAAAAAGAATGAAGGAGACAGGAATATGGAGAAGGTGGAAGTGAATGTGATTGAAAGACAGCTATAATGAGAGACAGAGTTCTTGACAATGACAAAGAGGAAGAGAGAAGTAGTGACAGTGAGAACAAACAGCAACAATGACACTGAATGAATGAGATAGTAGCAGGAACAGAGAACATGAGAGAGACAGTGGCAGTGAGAGGAGACTCGTAGTAGCAAGACAGAACAAAGATGACTGAGGCTGTGACATAGGAGACAGTGACAGTTAGACAGTCACAAGAGATAATGACAATGAGTAGGACTGAATGAGTGAGTGAAACTGGGCAAGTGGGAGTTGGTGGGTATTAGTGATTTCCAGTGATGGACTAGCGGTTGTGAGCGAGTCACAGGTAAGGGATTTCCAGGGAGTGAGAGATGAGTTGCATGTTAAAAAGAGTACGAATATGACCGCATTGCAAAAATTTACGGAAAGTTTTTAAATGTCCTGAAGAAGATAGAATGAAGCTGCTGGTATCCCATTTTTCAGTCAGTCTTTTAAACTTGAGCATATTCGCCTCTTTTGTGCTCTGATAGGAGAACTTTTTCGGTGGTAGATTATTATTTATTTCCCGCTGTGGGTAGTTTTGGCTGTTGCGCCTTTTCAAAAGGTAACTATAAAGAGTAGACTGTAGTTTCAGACAACAGCGAACAGATGAAAAGAAATGAATAAAAAAAATTCCTGAATATAATTATATCAAAGAAAAATAACCAACACTCATTCAGCATTTGCAGACAAACCATCACAACAGAAGCAATACTTTGCCAAAAATCTAACCGCCTACCGTCTCAAAATAAGTAGCTCTAAGGTACATGCACCATACATTAAATACAGTACCATAGAACAAGACTATTAAGTAACAAGACATAATAGCACAACAGCAAAACAAAATGGAAAACACGCACATAAACTCTCTCTCTCTTTCTCTCTCCCTCTCCCTTTCCCTCTCTTGATCTCTCTCTCTCTCTCTCTCTCTCTCTCTCTCTCTCTCTCTCTCTGACACACACACACACACACACACACACACAAGCTGGGACATATTACCACTCTGCCCCCCACCCTTTAGAAATTCTCACACAGGTAAGTATCAATAAATAAAACATACGGAGGCACACAAGTTAGGACATATGAGCTTTCTTCCGCCCTGCTAAGACTTCCATCCAGTTAAAAAAAAATTTAACGTTAGCACATACACACACATATCGGATTCATACACACAAGCACATACAAACTTTGGAATAGTCGCATACAAAGAAACACACAGCTGAATAGCAGACGGGACGCAGACATCCTGCCATAGCCACAGAAACAAAACAAAAGGCGATCGCATTCCTCACGATCGAAACAATGCACAAGTAACCACGACGTGAGTGTGTTTATACAGGGTGTTCCACAATTCACGTAGCAAAATTCTAGAGGTTGTAAAGTGGGCATAGCAGATAAAATTTTACACAGGAAGCCATGTCCGGAAACGTCATCCAGCGACTCTACAGAGGTCAAAGTTATAGGCGCCGAAGCCTGTAAATATGTATATACAGGATGATTCCGTGATGATGTTACAGACTTTCAAGGACGACGGAGATTGATATATGTTTCGATTTATGGTAAGGGTCCGTTGTTCGAAAACGAACGAGCCGAAAGTTACAAGCGAAAATCGTTCTGATACATCTCAAGTGGAATACAGGTAGCAGTACTGTTGTTGCTAAGTATATAGGGTATGAAACTTTCAGAGACGATAGTATGGACCAATAAAATAAAAAAATGTGTAATAAATATAGGCTCAAAAATGCATACCTTAAGATCTATGAGCACTTGTTCAACAGAAGAGATGTGTTTTACACTAATGAGGATGAAGTAGTGTTCATAGCTCCATAGATATGCATTTTGGAGCCCATATTTACTAGACATTTTTCTTGTCTTGGTCCATAGAATCACCTCTGGAAGATGCATATCCTACATTTTTAGTGTACATCGTAGCGGTACATATATTCCACTGTCAGAGGTATCAGAATGATTTTCGCTTGTAACTTTCGACTCGTTCGTAATAAGGGACCCTTACCACAATTTGATACGTTCATCCGTCTCCATCATCCTTGAAAGTTTGCAACATCATCACAGAATCACGTCATATATACATTCATTTCGGCGGCTATAACTTTGGCGCTCTGTAGTGATAATGGATGACGTACCCGAACGTGGGTTCCTAGGTAAAACTTGATCAACTAAGTCCCCTCTAGAATCTCTATTATTGTGTAACATGAATTGTGAAACACCCTATATAAGCCGAAATATGCAAACGAGAAAATATTTGTGGCTACTGCATTGCAGTGTAGCTAAAAATCAGACGCCTGTAGTGGAACATGTGGAACTAGTATAAGAGCAAATAAACTTGAGTACTAAGAAAGTAATTTAAAAAGTGAGAACCGTTTGTGATTTCTTTTGAAGATGTTTGGAAACAAAACGGCAATTGCTACTGTGAACACTGATGATGCAATTAAATAAAGCGAAAAGCGTTTTTCCAAACAAGACTTTACACAGTCACAAAAAATGGTATAAGTCATATATTCCTTGTAACACTAGTAGAGAAGCCTCAAAAACAAAAACAAGAAAACTTGAGCAATTAGATATTCGTCTCTCCGCGAATCTCGGACGCCTCTCTGCTTTTTTTGGTGTTCTAAGTTGTACCCGAAATGGCTTGTGACAACCTTGTCTCATCAGTGGCCACTTGAGGTAGCTTACCACTTGTTCTACTTCGAGGGCCGACATGATTCAACTGACTAGATTCTTGTCCAATAGACTGTTGACAGTGCTTATGTTTCCTGTTTATGGAACCTTCATGTCCCAGTGCAATTTGTTCAAACATATTCTTATGTTTGACCGTGGTGTTGCTGAGGTTAACTGTCTCCATTATCATATTAACAGAATCTTCCGTCGGTTCTTGGTAGAACAACATTATAATAATAAATGAAAATCACCAGTATGCTTTTGTCTGAAGATGGCCTAGTAAGCCGAAAACCGGTTAGCAATAAAAATAATATTGTAGAACAAAAGCAAACTGGTGCTTTTCATTTATTATTGTCTCCATTATCATAAACCCGTACATACAATCATCGCATACTTTTTATGCGGCAGTAAATTTATGGAATATCCGAAGGAGCGCCAATTGATTCTCGATTACCTCCAGCACCTACGTTTTTATGAAACATTCTGAGGAAAGCGCCTTAAATTTTGCTTCCCTTCGCTTGTCTTCATTCTGTGGTTATATCGACGACAGTTTTACGACCTGGCCACATGGTTTCGCAAATTTCAAATTTCAGTAGTTGCTCAACCACATGAACAGCATGTGCCCTAACATTCAGTTCATTGTCGAGAGGTATAGGGAAGGAAAGGTGTCATTTTTTAGACGTATGGTACACTGGCGTAAAGCACGCAGAACAATCAGCACTATATCCCAGAAAAGAGCACGTTGAAATTTGTTGATATTCGGATCTACAAGTGTTCTTAACAAGGAGCAATTGGATTCTGTGATATCGTTAACAGTTTATGGGGATCGACATATCAGTTCAGCGCACTTCAAGAAATAAAAACGTGAAGATGTTTACCAATCGGGGGCTGATCCGCCTGCTGCTTTCGTTCCTTTCTGTGGGGCTGCATACAGTAAAAAACGAGTGCCCTGGGCAGACAAGACGTAATATCTAATTGCCGCCCACATAAGGAATTTCTGGTTAAAGGTTACCTTGCAGTCAGAGTCCCTGGCATTTGGGCTATTGAACCCATCAACTCCATTTTCACATGACAATCGTGGGGCCCCGACTGAAGCGAGCAGCAATGTCGTGGAACTGGAATCCCTGTACGGCACAGTCCTGCTTCTGTCGGTTCAGACACGAGCTTCTTATACAAGGCATGATACGAGCTTCTCACAAAATGTCCACATTCAAGTGCGATTTTTGATTCAGAAAGCCGGTCTTTAATCTTTCCTTACACACAGACTGTACATGCATGACAACGGCACGTTAAATATCGAGATTTAAAAAAAAAATGTGGTTGTTGATTACGCTCCCACAAAAAATGAACATGTATAAAAAAAAGTCGTATTTCAGGAACATCAAGAGTTGCTGATGACATAAGTCTACCGGTTTTGATCATCTGATCATCTGCAGGTGCCATAAAATAGTTTCCAGCAACCTGTATGTCGCCATTCTAACTCAGCTGTCACGTAAAATAATAACCATCATGCGACACTGCCGGCACTAACAAAATTCAATACTCAGCCAAAATAAATTGCGTGATCTTCGTACACTGTCATAATGAGACTCCCTCCAAGTCCACTGTGCGTACTGACTAAAGTATTCGATTACCCGATTGGCAGCGCATCTCAACTTTTAAATATTTAGAGGTTATACTGAGAAGTGAAAATGAAGTACCTACAACGTGTCTTGCAACAGAAGTTGCATGTCTTGCATTGTGTTTCGCTGAAGCCCACCTCCAAGTGCCTATATATCCTCGGTCAGACCAGATTCTTCCAGTCAAATTATTTGTCAGGAACTATCTTTTCTCTTGAACAACTCGCAGTTTTCACACAATAAAACTGCACACTTGCTAATAACGTTTATTCCTAAAGCGATTCAAGATAATGTTTAGTTTACCCATATCTCCCAGAATCTGCAGTCGCCATACACTGCTGGGTTGTGGCGTCCCCCTAATTCCTACACTGACTTTCCATTGTGCATTGCTGTTGATAAACAAATTAAAGTCTGTTTTTCACATACTGCGATGTGTTCGGGAAGAGGTTTGTGGTGTCATTGTCTGGTAAGAAACGTTTTATTATTTGTCTCTGGGCCCCTCTCCTGCAGACACACTAAAGACTCAAGGGAGCCGAAATATATATAATGCTTTACTTCACATCTAACACAGGTAAGTACTTCTCTGATTCAGATCCGTTGCACTTCCACAACTTTTCAGCCATTCCTTATTACAACACTTTTCTGAACGACTTCAAAATTTGTAACAGGTGTTCAGTAGTCTCACATAATGTCAAAATGTTAATAATTTCAAATCTGAACTTCCTGGCAGATTAAAACTGTGTGCCGAACCGAGACTGTGAAGCTTGGAAGGTAGGAGACGAGGTATTGGCGGAAGTAAAGCTGTCAGGACGGTTCGTGCTTAGGCAGCTCAGATGGTAGAGCACTTGCCTGCGAAAGGCAAGGGTCCCGAATTCGAGTCTCGGTCCCGCACACAGTTTTAGTCTGCCAGGAAGTTTCATATCAGCGCACACCTTGCTGCAGAGTAAAAATTTCATCCTGGAATTTCAAATTTGTTATGCGTTGACAGAGAAACTGTAGAACACCTGTCTGTCTCCACGCTGGTGTGTTGACAGTCTCTTTCTCTTATTTCTTAGTGGACAACCTGTACAATAACTGAAAGCGGCAAATTCTGAAAAAACAATAGTTCCACTTTCTGCCACCAGGTTTAAATCAGTATGCGGTTGGCGGCGCAAATTGATTTCCTTTGTAAAGTGATTGTTGGTGTAAATAAAGGGCTGGGAAAGTTTACTTTTCCGTAAGAAGCGCAGTGACTATTGAGAAGAAAGTTCAACTGCTGGTAAAGTTGTTTTATCAGGACGGCAGAAATTGCAGCGCTGCATTGCGGTCATATTGCCGACAGAAACAGCTGCGAATAGGCCTTCATGTCAATAAATTGGCTAAGGAATATGACCAAGAAATTCGTATAAAAAGCTGAATCAGGTGGTGTAGCAGGGAGAGGGAGGCAATCCATTCTCGTGCCAGCTGTTGATGAAGTTGATGTAGCTATACCCGATAATCAGCACATGCCTCAGTTTCTGCAGCCAGTGCCCGAGCTGTATCATGGGAATTGTTTCTCTCTTGGTTCACAGTTGAAAAGATGTGTGGCGCATTATGCACTGGTATTCCTACAGCACTCAGAACGTGCACCAAATGAAGCGCCAAGACTACAACGCACTGACTTTGCCCTTCGTTTTTTGACACGCATGGAAATGAATGACATGATGCTGGGGAATGTTCTTTGGATGGACGAGGTACATTTTACTCTGCAAAGTGTCGTGAAGGCACAGAACTACCGCATGTGGGGTTCTACTCTGCTACATGTTGTGCAGGAGCATCCACTGCACCCAACTTACTTGACTGTTTGGAGTGATTTCACAAGATCCTTCAGTCTCGATCCGTTTTTCTTCGAGTAGTTGACACGTAGCCGGCCTATTAGGTGTACAGAGACAGCAACACATTGTAAGGACTCCCTTGTGCAACACGTGATTCCGGTTTTGCAAGAATGCAGTTGGGTTCACATCACTATTTTAATACAATCTGGGGTGACATCACACGTAGGTCGCCATGTGAAAAATTTGTTTCGAGAAACCTTCGATAACAAACACATCATTTCTAGGCAATTTCAAGAAGTGTGGTCTTCCAGATTCCCCCCCCCCCCCCCCCCCCCCCGACTAAATGCATGTGACTTCTGGTTGTGGGGATATCTGGAAGATTGTGCCTATCACTAATCTGTACAGACTCCTCCTGACCTCACGACATATCTCTCTGATTAAACCGGATATGCTGCAACCAACTGTCGACCATGCTGTATAACAGATACAACATGTTTCTGAATCGGGAGACCACATGAACATATGTTATAATTTGCTACCAATCCTAATAAATGTGCCAGAACCACGGTTATCGTGTGTTTGATCGGTTCTCCACTTTCCCTGCACGCACACCTCATTCCGACTGCTTCAGCCCCACATTTGCGCCTGGTGGCGGTAAGTGAAACCATTATTTTTTCCAGCATACTCCGCGAGCGCACCGATTAATGGATATATCTACGATGTTTTAACGTCCTGTGATGTATACAGCCAATAGTGCAGCACTCAGAACACCGTCAGTTTATTGTAACCGCACTGTACACACACACTCTGAAAACCTCTGAGAAGTGCATGGCAGAAGATGATTTCCTCTCTCCACATTCCAAGATTTCAACCAATTTCATTTGCATGTGGAGCGCACTGTATTTGGTCCAATAATGTCTTCACGGTCGCTATGCGAAGACTGTAAGGAGGCTATAGTACACTCCTAGATTACTCAGTTAATATGGTTTCCTGAAATTTTGTAAGTGGGCTTTCTCAGGATAGATGGCACTGTCTTCAAGCCTCTGCTAGTTCAGGAATTTCAGCATCTCAGAGGCGCCCACCTCTGGATTAAGTACCCTGTGACTGTTCGTGCGGTCGTTCTTAGTATAAACTGAATGTCGCCTGCTAGTCCACTTGGCAAGAGTTCCGCAATATTTTAGGATGTGCCACACTTCTGTAGATAAGATTATTATTTGTACACCGTTTTCTCACAATATCCCACCAATGAATCGAGGTTTACAATCTGCTATACATACTACAGAACCTGTGTGATCATTCCATTTCATATTGCAACAGACTTTCAACACCTAGGTATTGCAGTGAGTTAACTGATTTCAATTGTACGTCACTGTTATTGTTGTCAAACGGTCACTTTGCGGGTGTTTTTACAGGTGCCAACTTTTACTGTTCTGAATATTTATAGCAAGGTGCTAACCTTCATACCGCTGTTGCACCGAAAAATAATCAGGGTGCTGCTGAGTAAAATTGTGACCCCTGCCACGGATAATGCAAGAGGCCGTGTAATCAGCTCAGACCACAGGTGATACAACGTTATTTCATCAGGGACCGTCTGCTGATAAAACAGGAACTGTAGCTACAACGCTGGGCAGTTACTTCATTGCCAGGCGCAGCTGAGGGGCCCGAATTGAAATATCACCGACACAGCACTAAGCCAGAACCACTGAAGCGTCGGTGGTCTAGCACTTTCAGTCAAAGGTATCACACCAGCTCTGAAGGCGGACCCACGTCCCTGTGTGTCTTTGAGTCTACGAGTCTACATGGCTGTATCAGTCAACCTTTCCGTACTATGCCATAGTTTCCTTGGCTCTGCTGACTAAGTATCCTCCAACCAGGGGCCAACCGGCAGTCTACTTCAGCTGCTGCTGGCCTCCTACCCTGGGTATCCACGCCTCGCGCCCTGGGCCGTGTGGCCGTCTAGCCGCCATCGCTTGCTGGTTACCTCTGCTCATGTGGACAGACACTGCTGCTGCTGGGAGCCGTCTCATCCATCCTGGGGCCACGACGTGATTCTGCACGCCTCTGCGCCCTGTATCCCGGGCTGCCAGACAGTCTCTAGTCTGCATTACGAGCCGCTGGGTGCTGCTGCGGTCGGCGTACCTAGAGAACCACTGTCGTCATCACCAGTGGCCGTCCAATACCGCAAGGTGACGGGCCACCCGCTGTCGGCAGCGCTTACTCGGAGGCCGTACGAAGTTTACTGTCTGCGTGCGTTGATTTCTCTATCATAACAACTGTTTTAGGTGATAAACGATAAATTCATGTTTTAACAATAGTATTTTTATGACAAAACGATGAGCAACTACCCGGCATCCATTCACCGCTCCCCTGGCACCCAGCCCAGGACGATGGACCATTGGGCTCCTGTCCACTGCCACCTACTTCCTCTACCCACCATAAAGGCCTACCAACGAGGCCTCTTAGACCACTTCGAAATCTTAAATCTTATCAAGATTTGACAATATCTAGGCAGGCTTTTTTAATACTTCTTCGCATGATTTATAAAAAATCTGAGGATACTGTTAGTGTTGTCTGCTGGTTAATAACACAGGGGAGTGGATAAGTAGGTACACAAGAAGCATATTATATTTTCATCTAAGTTTCCTTATTTTTTTCAGATATTCCAATCATCATGGCTGGTAACTTAAGCAATGACCAAAGGAATAGGACACTCAAACAATACTGCAAAACAGAGGATGCTAAACAGGTTCGACAGAAATGATTGAAATTTCTTGTAATTAGAGACTTTAAGTAGCGGTCTGTATTAGCTTGAAAAAACTTTTAATAGCCAAAACCGCATTCAGTACTATTTATTCCTGATAATAGGTTTTAACAGTTAAGACTGTCATTGTGTGATCCGTTAGGTGATGCATTTACATAGAGTACATGTAGAATCATTATTTACATTCGCCATTGTATATGAGGAAATGGAAATTCTACATTTTCATACCTTCAAAAGATTTGTTCCCGTACCTCCTACTCCCCTATGACTATCACACACGCCATGTTGGCATTATAGTTGATGGTATGCAGTACGTTACATACAGGTTTGTTAAAAATAAAATAAGATCTGCGGAGGATTGACAATCGGTGCAGGGAGTGGCAATTGACTCCGAACATAAATAAATTTGATCTATCGAGGTTACGTATTCAGAAATACCCGTTATTGTATGATTACACGATTACAGAAAATCACTAGAACCAGTTACTTCCATAAAATATCTACGAGTGTGCATACGAAGTGACCTGAAGTGGAATGACAACATAAAACTGATTGCGGGTAAGGCGGATACCATAATGAGATGCATTGGAGAAATCCTCAAGAAATGTGGTCCATTAACAAAGGAAGGACATTACAAAACACTCGTTCAACCAATAGTTGAAGATTGCTTGTCAGTATGAGGTCAATATCAGACAGAACTGATAGGGTAAACAGAGAAAATTCAGTAGAGAATAGTGCATTTCGTTACAAGTTGATTTAGTAAGCACGAGTGCTTCACACAGATTGTCAACGCACTTCAGTGGCAGACACTGCAAGAGAGGCGTTCTGCATCACGGTATGATTTACTGTTAAAGTTCCGAGGGCGTACGTTTCTAGAAGAGTCGAAAAATATGCTGCTTCTTCCTACATGTATCTCGCGAAAAGACCACGAAGATAAAATGAGAGAGATCCGAGACCACCCGGAGGCTTACCAGCAACCGCTCTTCCCGCTAACTATTTGCGAGTGGAACCACAACGGGAGAAGGGAGAGTGGTACACAAAGAACCCTCCCCCACACACAGCTAGGTGTATGTGTCTTGTGGAATATAGATGTAGGTCTATATGTACATTCATTATCGTTGCGCTTATAGTAAGTAAGTGTATGGCCTTTGAGTACTGCACACATCATTCGCGGCCAGACTACATTTTCAGTTGAATGTAGGGGCATAAACAATCATATAATACGGCAAACCTTAATATAGTGGTCGTAAAACTGCGGCCCGAATTAAGCATTTGTGTGGCCTGCAGTTCTCAGCCATATTTTATAATAATATACCGGGTGATCAAAAAGTAGTATAAATTTGAAAACTTAATAAAAAACGGAATAATGTAGATAGAGAGGTAAAAATTGACACACATGCTTGGAATGAAATGGGGTTTTATTTCAACCAAAAAAAAACAACAAAGTTCACAAAATGTCCGACAGATGGCGCTGGACAGCAAAAGTCAGTGACTGCGCATGACAATCGTGCATAAACGGAGCTGTAATGAGGGAGAGAATCAGACGCGCCAGCAGTCGCAGCATGTTGACGTTAACTGAAAATGCGCATTTAATGAAGCTGTATTGTCAGAATGGGGAATGTGATAGTTCAGCGTTACGATCCTATCGCCATAGGAAGGGGATTCGAACGGGTAAACGTCCGTTGACAAATGCAGCTGTGGCGAGAATGATTTCGAAGTTCGAAGCTCCAGGTTGTTTAGACGATAGACCCCGTAGTGATCGACCGATCACAAGGCGTAATGCTGCTGAGACAGTTCAGGAAGAAATGGAGACTAGCGGGTTCGTCTATGCACGGGGAAGTCAGCGCTCGTGCAATCGCACGTCGCACCGACATTCCATACACTACTGTTTGGTTGGCGCTTAGGAGTACCCTCCTATGCTATCCGTACAAAGTCCATCGGCATCTGGCGATTTAGTGAAGCGGAGGGCATTTGTGATGTGGGCGTTTCAAAAGATGGCGGAAGATGACGATTGTTTGAGTAATGTGTTAAGGACCGACGAAGCTCATTTCACGCTCCGAGGGTCTATCAACGCCACAAATGCAGAATTCGGGCTACCGAAAGTCCTAGAACTGTCGTGGAAACTCCATTGCACGACGAGAAAGTCACGGTATGGGTTGGATTTACCACATCTGCCGTTATCGGACCTTTTTTCTTCAAGGAAATGTGTGATTCTGGTTTTGTAACTGCTACCGTGACGGGTGAGAGGTATGCCGATATGTTACAGAATCGCATCACCCTCAGCCTGGCTGATAAACACCTGCTGGGACGTACGGTGTTTATGCAGGATGGCGCTCCACCCCATATTGCTACACGCGTGAAAGATCTCTTGCGCGCGACGTTTGGTTATGATCGTGTGCTCAGCTGCCACTTTCGTCATGCTTGGCCTCCCAGGTCCCCAGACCTGAGTCCTTGCGATTATTGGCTTTGGGGTTACCTGAAGTCGCAAGTGTATCGTGATCGACCGATATCTCTAGGGATGCTGAAAGACAACATCCGACGCCAATGCCTCACCATAACTCCGGACATGCTTTACAGTGCTGTTCACAACATTGTTCCTCGACTACAGCTATTGTTGAGGAATGATGGTGGACATATTGAGCATTTCCTGTGAAGAACATCATCTTCGCTCTGTCTTACTTTGTTATCCTAATTTTTGCTATTCTGATCAGATGAAGCGCCATCTGTCGCACATTTTTTGAACTTTTCTATTTTATTTTTTGTTCTAATAAAACCCCATGTCATTCTAAGCATGTGTGTCAATTTGTACCTCTCTATCTACATTATTCCGTGATTTATTCAGTTTTCAAATTTATACTGACTTTTTGATCACCCGGTACATCAAGCAACCAACATCCGAATCCAAAACGTCAACTAACGTTAAGAGCGCATTTTTCCTACGGAGAAACTAACAAAAATACTTACGAGCTTAATTTTAAATATCGTTTGTGAATTCGGCCTGAACTTCGTGAAGTTTGGCGCTTACGGCATGGGCAGAGTGATATGTAGCGTGGCCGTTGCGGGGGGAAATCGAAGTCAGACGTGAAATCCTTTATTGTTTGTTTTCCAAAGGTGATAACTCAAGAGCATGCTCATCTTGAACGTATCAGCTTCTGTGGTATAAAAATCAAAAGGAAGTAATATGCATTTGTGAATGTGTGTTATAGAGACGATCATCTTCAAATGTGGTGCATGTTAATGGCAAATAATATGTAGTCCGCTTAAGGCTATTGTGACACAATGCGAAGATTAGAATAAAAATGGCATTCAAAATATTTAGTAAACATTTACGATCGTGTCTCATATCGCAATTAGTGTAATTAACTAAACTTAATATGTGGTTGTTGAATAACATCGGGGAGAGGGTACAACCCTGTCTCACTCCCATCCCAACCACTGCTTCCCTTAGGTGCCCCTCGACTCTTATAACTACCATCTGGTTTCTGTACAAATTTTAAATAGGCTTTCACTCCCTGTATTTTACCCCTGCCACCAATAGAATCTGAAAGAGAGTATTCCAGTCAACATTGTCAAAGGCTTTCTATAAGTCTACAAATACTAGAAACGTAGGTTTGCCTTTCCTTAATCTTTCTTCTAAGATAAGTCGTAGGGTCAGTATTGCCTCACGTGTTCCGACATTTCTACGGAATCCAAACTGATCTTCCCCGAGGTCACCTTCCATCAGTTTTTCCATTCGTCTGCAAAGAATTCGCGTTAGTATTTTGCAGCTGTGACTTATTAAACTGATAGTTCGGTAATTTTCACATCTGTCAACACCTGCTTGCTTTGGGATTGGAATTATTATATTCTTCTTGAAGTCTGTGGGTATTTTGCCTGTCTCATACATCTTGCTCACCAGATGGTAGAGTTTTGTCAGGACTGGTTCTGCCAAGGCCGTCAGTAGTTCTAATGGAATGTTGTCTACACTGGGGGCCTTGTTTCGACTCAGGTCTTTCAGTGCTGTGTCAAACTCTTCACGTAGTATCATATCTCCCATTTCATCTTCATCTACATCCTCTTCCATTTCCATAATATTGTCTTCAAGTACATCGTCCTTATATAGACCCTCTATATACTCCTTCCACCTTTCTGCTTTGCCTTCTTTGCTTAGAACTGGGTTTCCATCAAAGCTCTTGATATTCATGCAAGTGGTTTTCCATTCTCCAAAGGTCTCTTTAATTTTCCTGTAGGCAGTATCTATCTTACACCTAGTGAGATAAGCCTCTACAGCCTTACATTTGTCCTCTAGCCATCCCTGCTTAGTCGTTTTGCACTTCCTGTCGATCTCATTTTTGAGACGTTTGTATTCCTTTTTGTCTGCTTCATTTACTGCATTTTTATATTTCCTCCTTTCATCAATTAAACTCAATATTTCTTCTGTTACCCAAGGGTTTCCACTAGTCCTCGTCTTTTTACCTACTTGATCCTCTGTGGCCTTCACTATTTCATCCCTCAAAGCTACCCATTCTTCTTCTACTGTATTTCTTTCCCCCATTCCTGTCAATTGTTCCCCTATGCTCTCCCTGAAAACCTGTACAACATCTGGTTCTTTCAGTTTATCCAGGTCCCATCTCCTTAAATTCCCACCTTTTTTCAGTTTCTTCAGTTTCAATCTACAGTTCATAACCAATAGATTGTGGTCAGAGTCCACATCTGCCCCTGGAAATGTCTTACAATTTAAAACCTGGTTCCTAAATCTCTGTCTTACCATTATGTAATCTATCTGATATCTTCTACTATCTCCAGGGTTCTTCCATGTATACAACCTTCTTTCATGATTCTTGAACCAAGTGTTAGCTATGATTAAGTTATGCTCTGCGCAAAATTCTACCAGGCGGCTTCCTCTTTCATTTCTTAGCCCCAATCCATATTCACCTACTATGTTTCCTTCTCTCCCATTTCCTACTCTCGAATTCCAGTCACCCATGACTATTAAATTTTCGTGTCCCGTCACTACCTGAATAATTTCTTTTATCTCATCATACATTTCATCAATTTCTTCGTCATCTGCAGAGCTAGTTGGCATATAAACTTGTACTACTGTAGCAGGCGTAGGCTTCGTGTCTATCTTGGCCACAATAACGCGTTCACTATGCTGTTTATAGTAGCTTACCCGTACTCCTATTTTTTTATTCATTATTAAACCTACTCCTGCATTACCCCTATTTGATTTTGCATTTATAACCCTGTATTCACCGGACCAAAAGTCTTGTTCCTCCTGAAACCGAACTTCACTATTTCCCACTATATCTAACTTTAACCTATCCATTTCCCTTTTTAAATTTTCTAACCTACCTGCCCGATTAAGGGATCTGACATTCCACGCTCCGATCCGTAGAACGCCAGTTTTCCAGTACGCCATCATCATTGAATCATACAAGAAAGCTTCATGCCCTCGGGAAAAATTACGGCCGTAGTTTCCCCTTGCTTTCAGCCGTTCGCAGTACCAGAACAGCAAGGCCATTTTGGTTAGTGTTACAAGGCCATATCAGACAATCATCCAGACTCTTGCCCCTGCAACTACTGAAAGGCTGCTGCCCCTCTTCAGGAACCACACGTTTGTCTGGCCTCTCAACAGATACCCCTCCGTTGTGGTACAACCTACAGTACGGTTACCTGTATCGTTGAGGCACGCAAGCCTCCCCACCAACGGCAAGGTCCATGGTTCATGGGGGGAAACTTAATATAACATACTAATTTATGTAGGTTAGCAATCAACAGGAAGATCGTTAGAGAACGGTAAGGTAAAGTGGCCAGAACGGGAAAAGTGACCATTGCTTTTTTATTTCTCTGAACATTGCTGCTGCCTGCCGAGAATGGTCAGACTAGTTCTCATATACATCACCATTGTTTTCAGTGTGATAGATAGAGGCACAATGTCCCATAGTTTTTGGTATACCTTTTTTGTTTCTGAGTCGTCTGCAATAAAGTAAGTTATTAGTATTCTCGTTACCTCAGTTGTACGGAAAGTAATAATGTCTTGGAATATCAATATTTATACAGCATCTTTGGGCCTACAGATGTAGTTCCTCGTTATTTATTTCGATAGTTCTTTCTGCGGTTCACTAACGCCAACATGACATCCGATCGGGAGAAGTCGCCACACTTCTCCTTGGTTAAATTGGCCAAAGTGTTCATCCCAATAAGAGTTAAGAGTTAGCTACTTCCACAAGCCTCACATAATACAACCCTTTACATGCAAGTTTCATCCGATTTTGTATCTCTTTTTGACAATTTTAAATTATTTAATTAAGTAAGTTATATTACCTAAAACCGTCTTTTTTCTTTTATATTTGGCCCAATACAAAAGTAAACGGTCTGCTGCAACCGCTTGGTATTCCATCAGATACTTTTGCGTAAAAAAAAAAGCACTCCGTCTTCAGGCCACAAGTGGCCTATCAAGACCGTCCGACAGCCGTATCATCCTCACTTCAGGATGCGGATACGAGGGGCGTGTGGTCAGCACACCGCTCTCCCGTTCGTTATGATGGTTTTCTTTGACCAGAGCCGGTACTATTCGATCAAGTAGCTCCTCAGTTGGCATCACGAGGCTGAGTGCACCCCGAAAAATGACAACAGCGCATTTCGGCCTGGATGGTCACCCATCCAAGTACCGGCCACACCCAACAGCACTTAACTTCGGTGATCTCAGGGGAACCAGTGTATCCACTGCGGCAATGGCGTTGCCTTGCTCTGGTGCAAAGATGCCCGGAAAATGTGCCCGGAAATCAGAAAAACAAATTTGAGGTCCTGTTACGATGGCACTGGCCACAATACCCACTTAGGTACAGAGAATCGTTCACTCTGTAAGCCTGAAGAAAAATAGATATAATTCCTATTTAGTATTTTCTCTATCACTTCTATTCTTATTCTCCCCCCTCCTCCTCTCTGTACGGCCCAAGGCGTCGCCCAACAATGTCAGTATTGGCACTTAAGCAAAAACGTTTGACGACCACTGGCTTGATATTAGGGTTTTACTTGACTACTCATGTTGATGTCTCATTCCTACAATTAAGCTCACAACTTACCATACTAAATCAAATAATGATCTTTAGTCAAGAAACACGAGTTAAATTTCACGTGGCCGATAGCTCGATATCTGCGGAAGCCATGCTGATTATCATATCGTTCAGCATATGTTCTAACATTTTACAACAGACTGATGCCAAAGATATTGGACATAGTTTTGGGGATCAATTCTGCTCCCTTGTTTTACACGAATGTAACCCGCGCTTTCTTGCAACTATTGGGAGGCTGAGGGTTTCAATTAATTATCATTTATTCTAGAGAAGCTGCACGGTCATCAATGGTATCTGTTCTTTAGAGAGAATGCGCACAGGTTGCCCGAACTCTTACGGGAATCGTCACCTTAGTGTGCACGAGTAATGAGTGGATGGGCAAATACCTGTTAGGTACCTTACGTATGTAGATTTTGGACAGTTGGGAGTGCGGGTCTTGGGTCTCACGGGGAGCGTGCAAGGGATAAGTCCCTGCTGTCGCGCTATTCATCTGTGTCCTCGGTTGCTCAGGTAGCTAGAGCGTCTGCCATGTAAGGAGGTGATCCTGGGTTCGAGTCACGGTCGGGCACATATTTTCAGCTGTCCCCATCGAGGTATATCGGCAACACCTGTCGGCAGCTGAGGGTTTCAATTAATTATCATTTGTGTGTGAAATCTTATGGGACTTAACTGCTAAGGTCATCAGTCCATAAGCTTACGCACTACTTAACCTAAATCATCCTAAGGACAAACACACACACCCATGCCCGAGGGAGGACTCGAACCTCCGCCGGGACCAGCCGCACTGTCCATGACTGCAGCGCCTTAGACCGCTCGGCGACTATCATTTATTAGGAAACAGTTTTTGTTCGCGTAGTGTACTGTATATTGGGGTTAAAGAGGGGCTAACTCATACAGAGATTCTGTACAGAATCTGATAGAAATTCCATCGGTATATGGAGTTAGTTCAGTTTCAGGTGTTTGTCAACATGACTGAGATTAATATTTATACCACTAATCTTTGTAGGAATACTCGAACTAAATTGTGCACGTCCCATGACCAAGTCGTGTTACGCGTACCCAAATGGAGGCAGGAATAAATTCTATGAGCCACCAGGAGACTTGATAATCAGTGCGCGAAAGGCAGCAGCATTTCTTTGTGAATTCTAGATATGATTGATTTTGCTTCTTACGACATAAATAACTCAACTTTTTCATTGTTTCTATGAAATTAGAGAACAGGATAGTATGTTTTTAAGTCGGTACTATGTTAACAGAAGCTGAAAATTAGTTAGGTTTCCAGTTCCTTGTTTCGTGTCAGCTGAATGGCAAAGAAATCCAAGGCGGACGGATTCGCGTTCGCTAATTAATTCCTGGCTGAAGCCGCAAGCAGAGTGGGGACATTGCCGGCTTCTGGCGGCGCGACTCTCCAGTTACCGGTGGGGGCTAATTCCGCTCCGCTCCTCCTAATGGACGGTAGAAGATTACACACAGCGCGCTGGTTGTTGTTCCCAGTCCCGACTGTGTCCCCGTCCCTCGCCGACGCCAGTTTTGCAGACGGAAACAGTGCAGAGCGGCAAGTGGGTGCCACGTTAAGTCAGCCGGCGCTGTTCTGAGAATTACCACAGCGAGGGCAGGCCCCACGGACGGAACTGCTGGGCGTGCAAAATTACGTACACCGGCCAGCGGAATTGCTGCCTCCATAATTTATAACCGTTTTCCTCGACATAATCGCTTCTCCTCTCAATTTACAAGGGTGAGGCGCAGGACCACATAGGTCAATCTAGGGACTGGGTATCGAGCAACAGCTTATTTTTCCCGGCGCACAAAAAAAAAAAAAAAAAATAGACGAGGAGCAGTTTCTGCGCAGAATTTCAGCAAAAGTAGACTAGGGCTAGAAGCTTTGAGTATACCAAGAGTGGTTAGCCATTATTTCCCTTTCGCGGTACCGACTGTGTGCCATTTTGAGTCGGGAAAGTCATTGATTGCGACAATATTTTTACTCTTTTCAGAGTGTTAGCTTTATTCAAGAGACCTGATTAGTGCGTGGCACACCTAAACTCAAATCTAGAAACCAGTCTCCCATTATAAACACAACTCCATCTGAGCATCCGGAGAGTGACCGACTCTCGCCATCGACCAGTCATTTACTCCCCTTTCATTGCAAACCACACGAAAGCCATGTGTAATGTGTGTAATAGCAAAAGGCCACTGTGTACAATCTTAAGCCAGAATTAAAGTTGTAGTGTACTGTATATTGGGGTTAAAGAGGGGCCAACTCATACAGAGTAACAACTGAGAAGAAGAAGACGAATCGATATAATCACCGCAACAGTAGAGGTTTAATTGAAAACGCTATGACAGGCTTCGAAAGCATTTGAACTGCTCGCTGAATGTTAAATTATAACCGAATTTGCGCCATGGAAGCAGAAACGGTACAGACAAAAGAAAATTATAAGGTGATAAGGTATGAGAACGTAAAAATTGGAAGCAGAAACGGTCTGGCGAGCAACTACATAATACATACCTTAGTTAACAGTACAAGTGGAACATGCATGGTTCTCTGTTGTGACAACAGTCACCGAAGTGCTACGCGCTAATAAACAGATATTCCCACGTAGAAACTTACAAACAATCAAATTTATTTCAGTCTCTGCTCGTACAGTGGAAACACAGTGCAGCAATCACTTTCGGATGTAGGTATAAACAACTGAAGCTTATTCACTGAAGACCCTCTTATTCGTCATCATCGACTTCGTCCAAATTTGTTCCATGAAAGTGACAGAAGTGGAAGCTCCAGAAGGCCAAGAGTTTAGAAAAAAAAATAGCATTCTGGCACGGGTTGGGCGAGGCAAGAGTCATAAATATCAGCGTCGTTTCCAACTGGCGGTTGGCGCAGTAAAATGAGTACAGAAAAGTAATCCGAGAGTCGTGGGATCGTGTCTCCATGCGGAAACTTCTTTTTTTTTTCAATCATTACGTTACGTACACTGCAAATAAATCTAAATAATGCTCAGCATATTGTATTTATTAATATTTTCATGAGATGCATGAGAAGGAAATGTAAAGGAAAATATGGGACAGCAAAGAAACTTTCAAGAAAGGATTGTGCTTACAGCATCCGCAAGGACTCTGAAAACAAATTTGGAGAAAAGGATTGTAAGGCGTACAGGACACGTTCGTGTATAAAATTAGATCCTTTTATTAATCGACAGTTGATGGTTTACACGTCTGGGGGCTACACTCATCGTGAAACC
Organism: Schistocerca serialis cubense; assembly: GCF_023864345.2. Classification (NCBI taxonomy): domain Eukaryota; kingdom Metazoa; phylum Arthropoda; class Insecta; order Orthoptera; family Acrididae; genus Schistocerca; species Schistocerca serialis. The sequence continues at coordinate 970,100,580 of NC_064638.1, forward strand.
GGAGATGCAGTGCTTTTACAGGCGTTTTGCACACTTTTAAACGCTGTGTTTTTACAGTTATGTGGTTGTTTCGGAGCTTGTATAGAAAAATACACTTGGTTTACGTTCGTCAAAGATTCTCTCCCATCGTGCAATTTGCAGCAAACCACGCTTAAAGCTGCTCGTAGGTCAAAATGAAACTAACGAAGTATTATGTCCTGTACAACTTAATTACAATCCCTTCTTGGAAAGGTATTTGCAGAGTCCGCGTGATACAAGTTCTTCTTGAGAATTCATTTGCTGTCCTAAATTTTCCTCTGATTTTCCTTTTCATATATTTTATGAAAGTATTAAAAAACAAGATATTGAGCATTTCGGTTTGCTTGCAGTGTAACTTAAAAACTGATAATAAAAGAATCCATACATGGATTCAACCCCATTACCATTTTGTAGACATTGTGCTGCGTCAACCGTGCCTGGAAGCTACCTTAACATAACATGTGGCTCGTTCTTCTTCCAACCCTGGCCAAAAATCCTTCTTTTCTAAACGCTTGGCCATCTAGAGTTCTCACTTTTGTCACTTTCATTTGTGGCCGGGCTCTGTATATACCACCAATTTGAAGTAAATAGGTGACGAAGACTAAAGCATGGTCCCCTTGCGAGTTTAAAAGTAGAAATTAAAGTTTAATTATTCAGCCTAGCAAAATAGGTAAGATCATTAAGCAATGGGAAAACTAAGTTCAACTCAGAAGGTTCATCACTGAGCGACTAGCTGAACTAGGAAGTTTATCACTGAGTTCAAACAGAAATTTTGTCACTGAGTGACAAAGACCAACTTGAAAGTTAATTGTTCCTTTGGCGTCAAAGTCCAACGAGGCAATGGTCGCTGGCGAGAACGACGGTTTCGCACTGGAGAAGACTTTTTGCTCGCTGAATGTGCTGGAATTGAATCAGGGTCTGACTCTGCAGCTGGAAATGCCGGCTACAGATTTTTCGTTTCATCTCTTCTTTTTTTTTCATTCCCCGCAACAGGGGAGGGAGGGGAACGGACAAAAACCGCTTTTCAGCCAATGGTTACAATAACTGAATTTAAAAGTAATTAAACATGTAAAAGGTGACACTAACAAGTGAGTTTGTAAAAAATACGTAGGCGAACGATAGTGACAATTTTTGCATAAAAACAAGTGACTGTAAACGAGGATTTGTGAAACACACATAGATGGAATATCCTGATGGTTTGTAAAACTCGTTTGACGATTTTATATTACAGTTAAAATACAGTCACTCTTGAACGTGAATGCGCCATAGCGTAATTGGTTATGCTAGATGACACGCGAAGGACTTGTCATCGTGAAGGTGTGATGATGAGTATGACTATGGGGCCGTGTAGAACCGCAGGTAGAGACTAAGAGTCACCAAGGTGTATGAAGGGGGAAAGAGAAAATGGGAGGATGATGGGAGGTGGAGCGTTGTGGTCAGGATTGGAAATGGGTGTATGTCTCAGCATGGATTTCATCTTTGGGTAGTGGGAATTGGTTAAAATTTTCGCGGGAGAGGATTGTGGGCTTTCAAAGAATGATGAATGAAATGAGTTGGCCCTCAACTACGCACCATCTGACTCAACGTTGCAAAATTAAAAGTTTTGGCTGGTTTTGTTGTCTAGGGGCTGGGATACGTAGTTGTCGCATTACAGGCCAAATACTGCTGAGTCTACAGTTTACGATAAGAATACGCAGATGAATCGAATGGTCGAGGGTTTCTACCACTCGGCAATTGCGAATTATGAATGTAACACATAAATTTACAGATGAAAGGTTGCAATTAAATAAAATCTGCGGGTACTATCTTAACGACTTTATATTATGAGTACGATAGTAGAAGTACTTTTGAGAATGTGGTATATTTCTGCAAAACACTTATTGGCGTCGATGGTGCAGCAATTAAATAAAATATAAGTTGAATAACAGGGAAACAATAGATTCCCACTGCACGTAATTAGTCATGAACAACAACATAGATCGTGAGATATTCACTTCTAAACGCACGCTACGTCTTCACTGCATGAGCCACGGAAATCACACAAGAGCGCAAGTCGGCACTCCGAAATATTTCTATCTTCCGCGACCACGCGCAAGTTGCTCAACTGTCCAAGTCCTTCCCGCGACTGTGCGTCTGTCATTCCGTACTGTCCAAGACTCCCCGTGTCCTATGCGACTGTCCCTGGCGCCGCACCGTTCCGAACTCCCTCGTGTCCTCTCCGGAAACGATGCTGCTCCCCAACCTCCATACGTCTCTCTTAGTAACGAGCGCTATGATTGGCTAGAGCGCTCCCTCCATGTCTCCACGCCAACGTACACTCACAAACGTATTGAAACACATACCAAATACGGCCTGACGCGATCGATAGTAATCGGCCACTTTGACCTCCAATAATTCATGTACTATTTAAGTTAAATGGCTGTAATTCATACCAATTTAGGTTTACACTAGTAGCTTTCTAAAGACACGTAGATCGACGAAATCAGATGAACCGTTAGATTTTGTAAATTCTTTGCTGGGTGTCACTTGTATAAATTATCGTCAGATACTAAACTTTAAACTAATAAATATATTGAAAATCTGATTACACAAGCAGAAACGTCGTGCAAACAATGGTAATGTATATGTTTCCTTTTGAGGTATCATGATTCATCTGGCTACTATTAATTTCTATATGAACTGTGAAATGCCTGCCATTAAGGTTTCACAAAGTCCGGCATCTTTGGCACCCCCAGCGTGTCTCCTTCATCGATACAGCGCCACAGCGGAATTCCCAGCCATGCAGCTGGACCATGCGCTGCGGCTAAAGCTCTCGTCCGGCTAACGCTGGCCACCATGTGTTTGCTGCCGGGCCCCGGCTGGCCGAGCGTCCCGTGCGGCCACTGCTTCCTCCGAACTTAGAACATTTCCTGGATGCCACAACTCGCCGTTACCTCACAGGTTGCATAGGTTCTGGAACTCCACGAAATGTGGAGTGTGGATGTAATAGCGCAACGGGTTTCCTGGACTGGTGATTAATCCGGCTACGTGCTATGTGGCCTCTTAATTACTCGTTGGGTGGATGGTCATCCGTCCTATTCTCAAGTGGACACTTGACTAGCGTAGAAAAATAGGCCTGTCATTGTAGGGCCGCCGTTGGCGGTGCTGACGCTACGGGTTCCCGCAGGGCCTTCCGGAAGCGCACCGGGAAACATGCTTCTACGTACACTGGTGTCCAAAATGAAAGCAACAAACCGCTGTTTCCCCGTCCTGTGTCTAATTCATGATATAATCATACCAACTGTCAAGCAGATGTCCGTTCAATCGCATTCTGCACGGATGTCGCCATTCTGGTCTATGGACAACCACGCCAACGATGACGTCAGGGCACCTATGAAACGAGATAGTGTTTGCCAGATTGCCCACACCCTCAATCACAGGGTGCACAGTCACAGACGGTGCAGTATGGCACAGAGAAGATACCTACCAGACTCTCTGCGGTGTAGAAAGAAAGGAAGCAGGACAATCGAAAGTTGATTTGACCCGATGACTTAATGTGAATCATTCTTTTGTTTCTCGGATGTGGCGACAGTTTACAGAAATCGAAACTGCATCCCGAAGACCGGGGCATGGCCGACTACGTGTGACTTCAGAAGAGAGGACCATTGTTTAGCTGTAAGGGCACGACAATACCGCCTTTGTACTGCACGGCCACTGGCATGTGAGCTCGCAGCATCCACTGCACGTGCTGTATCGGGACAAACGGTGTGCAGAAGCCTTTGGCAGAGTGGCCTCTATTGTCACGGACCTGCTGTATGTCTACCTCTGATGCGTCTTCACAGAAGAGAACGTATAGAGTGGAGTCATCAACATGACACCTGGACGGTCGAAGAGTGGGCCAATGTTGTTGTCAATGATGAGTCCAGATTCGCATCTGGAGGGCACGATTACGGGACACAAAGATTGTAGAGAGAGACCGATATCGAGAAGGATCCCTAAAGATGTGGGCAGGCATTATGTTTGCCACTCGAACCCCTCTTCAAGAAACTGAAGGGGGGAATCGGCAAGGTTTAGCTACTGTCAGGTATCAGTCGAGATCTTGGGACTTCATCTGCGGTTATTGCTGTTGGCCCAAACACCGTATTGGTGGACGATAATGCTGAGCTTCACAGAGCACGGGTGTTTAACGTTTTCTTGGAAACGGAAGATATTGCACGTATTCCGTGGCCTGCTCGCTCTCCAGAGTTGATTTCCACAGAGCACGTCTGTGATGCACTAGGGGGACGGCTTGAATCACATCCAAGACTGCGAGCAGCTCTGCAGGAAGTTCGATACAGTTCCCCACAGTCGTTTAATGAACAAAGTAAGAGCATATGGACTATCAGACGAATTGTGTGATTGGATTGAGGAGTTCCTAGATAACAGGACGCAGCATGTCATTCTCAATGGAGAGAAGTCTTCCGAAGTAAGAGTGATTTCAGGTGTGCCGCAGGGGAGTGTCATAGGACCGTTGCTATTCACAATATACATAAATGACCTTGTGGATGACATCGGAAGTTCACTGAGGCTTTTTGCAGATGATGCTGTGGTGTATCGAGAGGTTGTAACAATGGAAAATTGTACTGAAATGCAGGAGGATCTGCAGCGAATTGACGCATGGTGCAGGGAATGGCAATTGAATCTCAATGTAGACAAGTGTAATGTGGTGCGAATACACAAAAAGATAGATCCTTTATCATTTAGCTACAAAATAGCAGGTCAGCAACTGGAAGCAGTTAATACCATAAATTATCTGGGAGTACGCATTAGGAGTGATTTAAAATGGAATGATCGTATAATGTTGATCGTCGGTAAAGCAGATGCCAGACTGAGATTCATTGGAAGAATCCTAAGGAAATGCAATCCGAAAACAAAGTAAGTAGGTTACAGTACGCTTGTTCGCCCACTGCTTGAATACTGCTCAGCAGTGTGGGATCCGTACCAGATAGGGTTGATAGAAGATATAGAGAAGATCCAACGGAGAGCAGCGCGCTTCGTTACAGGATCATTTAGTAATCGCGAAAGCGTTACGGAGATGATAGATAAACTCCAGTGAAAGACTCTTCAGGAGAGACGCTCAGTAGCTCGGTACGGGCTTTTGTCAAAGTTTCGAGAACATACCTTCACCGAAGAGTCAAGCAGTATATTGCTCCCTCCTACGTATATCTCGCGAAGAGACCATGAGGATAAAATCAGAGAGATTAGAGCCCACACACAGGCATACCGACAATCCTTCTTTCCACGAACAATACGAGACTGGAATAGAAGGGAGAACCGATAGAGGTACTCAAGGTACCCTCCGCCACACACCGTCAGGTGGCTTGCGGAGTATGGATGTAGATGTAGATGTAGAAATGGGCGTTATTGCCTGAATATGAGACTTCAGATGAGACATTTTCAGCGTGCCCCGTCCTTGTTAGGCCTGTAGTGGTGCCAGAGGCTGTCACATTCTATACGGAGCAAATTAACTAGCTGTCGGAATCTGTGTGCAAATCCTTAAGTAAGAAAAAACGAAGAAAATTTTTGTCTACCGTTATGCGTGTTGCAGTTGTTTACGTTCTGTATTCTTTACATCGTTTGTACTTTACTACCACCTGTTTATTCGTTTTTGTGGCAAAATAAACTTAACCTTGCAAAATTTCAGTTTATTGCTTTAGTTTTAAACACCAGTGTATGTTGCCTAAGGTTAACGCCTGCCGGTTCAGCAACCCGTCAGCCCTGGTTGTGTTGTAGTGTAGCAGATGTCGTAGGATACCGCAGTTCAGAGCTACCTACAACACTCAAACACCAACTCTTACTGTACAGGTCTTGGATGGTGCTGTTGTGATCTTCAGTGCGAAGACCAGGAAGTAATTCATAGATAGCTTGATCGACCAATGAAAAGCTGCCGGGAGAACTTCTCAAGACCGTAACAGATTAACAGGTTTAATACTTGGAAGGAAGGTGATTGTTACGATGGTGTTTTATTCATTCTGGCAGGATTAGGGCAGTTAGACACTCTTTTATATTTCACAATACATTCTACATATTTTACATTATGTTCATGTATTGATACAGATATCATAAAAAGTCTACATTGAATGTGAGATGCAACACTTATAACAGCGGTTCCTAATCGGAGGAAAAAACCAAAATGGTTGATTGTGTTTCAGTCATGAAACTAAATTACTTCTAAAACATCATTACTATTACCACAATTTTCTACGACTTTAACAATGATAAGTTATCAATAATTACTTTTTCCTCAATTGCTAGCGTTAACGCATAACACCATGTGGTGGAGGTCCGAAGCACCTCACATAGACCACCGATTACACACATACATTGTACTTTGAACTGTATATCTATGAAAATAAAGGAAGACATACATGAGAAACGCTAAATATCTCATGAAAAGTCTTCTGCAAGCTGTAGATAGTTCCTGCAATAGACCAGAAATTGCTTCATTACTTACTTAGAAACAGATAATGAAGGCCGGGAGTAGTGCAGAGAAAGCACGTTTTGTAGCAAGTGTCTACCCCTACAGTGGATAGGTAGCTTTCGTGACTTAGTTGTAGATACCACTTGCTGTTGACTGGGAATTGCTTCATCATTCTTTATAGCAAACACACACACACAAACTAAATATCATTTATCTTTCATCATTATGAAAATGAAGGTCGTCAGAGAAAATTCTTTTTCATTCCAACGTTTAGTTAGGCGTTAATCACTTACATCTACATGGATACTCTGAGAATAACGTTAATGTGCGTGGCAGAGGGTTCACAATACTTCTCTGCTACTCCAAACCCGTACACTGCGCGGAGAAAACGAATACCTATATCTTTCCGTGCAAGCTCTGATTTTCCTTATTTTATTATGATGATCGTTTCTCCCTACGTAGTTCGGAGTCAACAAAATATTCTCGCATTCGCAGGAGAAATTTGGCGATTCAAATTTCATGAGAAGATTCCGCCGCGACAAAAAACGCCTGTGTTTTAAATCCTGTACTCTCTCCACTATTTCGCGATAATGCAAAACGTGCTGCCCTTCTTTGAACTTTCTCGATTAACTCTGTCAGTCCTATCTGATAAGGACCCCACACCGCGCAGCAGTATTCTAAAAGAGGAAAGACAAGCGTAGTGTAGGCAGTCTCTTCAGTACCTCTGTCGCATTTACTAAGTGCCCTGCAAATAAAACGTAGTCTTGGATTAGCCTTCCACACAACGTTTTCTATGTGTTCCTTCCAATTTAAGCTGTTCGTAATTGTAATTCCTAGGTATTTAGTTGAATTTACGGTCTTTAGATTCTACAGATTTATAGTGTAATCGAAGTGTAACGGATTCCTTTTGGTACTTGTGTGGATGATCCCACACTTTTCGTTATTTATGGTCAATTGCCAATTTTTGCACCATACAAAAATCTTGTCTAAATCGTTTTACGATTTGTTTTGATCTCCTTATGTCTTCACTAGTCGATAAACGACAGCATCATCCGCAAACAACCTAAGACGGCTATTCAGATTGTCTCCTAAATCGTTTATGTAAATATGGAACAGCAAAGGGCCTATAACACTACCTTGGGGAACGCCAGAAATTACTTCTGTTTTACTTGATGACTTTCCGTCAATTTTTATTGTGACCCCTTTGACAGGAAATCACGAATCCAGTCACATATCTGAGACGATATTCCATAATCACGCAGTTTCATTGCAAGCCGCTTGTGCGGTACATTGTAAAAAGCCTTCTGGAAGTCTAGAAATATGGAATCAACTTGAAATCCTGGAATCACACTGCGTGTGAGTAAAGTGCTAGTTGTATTTCACAAGAACGATGTTTTCTAAATCCGTGTTGACTGTGTGTCAATAGACTTTCTGTTCGAGGTAATTCATAATATACACTCCTGGAAATGGAAAAAAGAACACATTGACACCGGTGTGTCAGACCCACCATACTTGCTCCGGACACTGCGAGAGGGCTGTACAAGCAATGATCACACGCACGGCACAGCGGACACACCAGGAACCGCGGTGTTGGCCGTCGAATGGCGCTAGCTGCGCAGCATTTGTGCACCGCCGCCGTCAGTGTCAGCCAGTTTGCCGTGGCGTACGGAGCTCCATCGCAGTCTTTAACACTGGTAGCATGCCGCGACAGCGTGGGCGTGAACTGTATGTGCAGTTGACGGACTTTGAGCGAGGGCGTATAGTGGGCATGCGGGAGGCCGGGTGGACGTACCGCCGAATTGCTCAACACGTGGGGCGTGAGGTCTCCACAGTACATCGATGTTGTCGCCAGTGGTCGGCGGAAGGTGCACGTGCCCGTCGACCTGGGACCGGACCGCAGCGACGCACGGATGCACACCAAGACCGTAGGATCCTACGCAGTGCCGTAGGGGACCGCACCGCCACTTCCCAGCAAATTAGGGACACTGTTGCTCCTGGGGTATCGGCGAGGACCATTCGCAACCGTCTTCATGAAGCTGGGCTACGGTCCCGCACACCGTTAGGCCGTCGTCCGCTCACGCCCCAACATCGTGCAGCCCGCCTCCAGTGGTGTCGCGACAGGCGTGAATGGAGGGACGAATGGAGACGTGTCGTCTTCAGCGATGAGAGTCGCTTCTGCCTTGGTGCCAATGATGGTCGTATGCGTGTTTGGCGCCGTGCAGGTGAGCGCCACAATCAGGACTGCATACGACCGAGGCACACAGGGCCAACACCCGGCATCATGGTGTGGGGAGCGATCTCCTACACTGGCCGTACACCACTGGTGATCGTCGAGGGGACACTGAATAGTGCACGGTACATCCAAACCGTCATCGAACCCATCGTTCTACCATTCCTAGACCGGCAAGGGAACTTGCTGTTCCAACAGGACAATGCACGTCCGCATGTATCCCGTGCCACCCAACGTGCTCTAGAAGGTGTAAGTCAACTACCCTGGCCAGCAAGATCTCCGGATCTGTCCCCCATTGAGCATGTTTGGGACTGGATGAAGCGTCGTCTCACGCGGTCTGCACGTCCAGCACGAACGCTGGTCCAACTGAGGCGCCAGGTGGAAATGACATGGCAAGCCGTTCCACAGGACTACATCCAGCATCTCTACGATCGTCTCCATGGGAGAATAGCAGCCTGCATTGCTGTCCAAAGGTGGATATACACTGTACTAGTGCCGACATTGTGCATGCTCTGTTGCCTGTGTCTATGGGCCTGTGGTTCTGTCAGTGTGGTCATGTGATGTATCTGACCCCAGGAATGTGTCAATAAAGTTTCCCCTTCCTGGGACAATGAGTTCACGGTGTTCTTATTTCAATTTCCAGGAGTGTATGTTCCAAAAGCCTGCTGCATGTCGACGTTAATGATATGGGTCTGTAACGCAGTGGATTACTCCTACTACCTTTCCGGAATATTAGTGTAACCTGTGCAACTTTCCAGTCTTTGAGTAAGCGAACGGTTGTATACGGTTATGAAGTATGGGGCTATCGTATCAGCATACTCTGAAAGTAACCTATTGGTATACAGTCTGGACCGGAAGATTTGCTTTTGTTAAGTGATTTAATTTGCTTCACTACTCGGAGGATACCTATTTTTACGTTACTCATTTTTGCAGATGTTCTTGATTCGAATTCTCGAATATTTACTTAGTCTTCTTTGGTGAAGGAATTTCGGAAGGCTGTGTTTAGTAACTCTGCTATGGCAGCACAGTCGTCGATAGTATTTCCATTGTTGTCGCGCAGGGAAGGCATTGATTGTGTCTTGCCGCTAGTATACTTCACATACGACCAGAATCTCTTCGGATTTTCTGCCAGGTTTCAAGACAAAGATCCGCTGTGGAAACTATTATAAGCATCCCGCATTGATTTCCGGGCCAATCTTGGAGATTTTGCGTGCGTTTAAATTTTGCACGCTTTTTTCGTTTTTTGCCTGCTACACTGTTCTGGCCAGTTTTGTGTACCAAGGAGGATCAGCTCCGTCGTTTGTTGTTTATTCTATATAGATCTCTCAATTACTACCGATATTAATCCTTTGAATTCAGGCCACATCTGGTCTGCACGTACATTGTAATTTGGAAGGAGTGGAGATTGTCTCTCTTGAAGGTGAGAAGTAAATTTTTATCTGCTTTTTTGAATAGGTATATTTTTCGTTTATTTTTAGAGAATTTGGGGTAAAAAAATTATATATCGCTACGACAACCCTGTGTTCACTAATTCCTGTATCCACTTTGATGCTTGTTATGAGATCAAATCAAAGTTGACGATTAGCTTAAAGCTGATGATGGCGTAGAGGAGGGAGGGGGGGGGGGGGAGAGAGGTTGGTGGTGATGGAAGCGGCTAAAGGGCGAGAGTGGGATTGGGGGGGGGGGGGTGAATTATGATGATGATCTCTGATTGCACTCGGGTGTAGTGGTCTAAGGAATGTTGGAAACCACTCACTTACAAGTAATTATAATATAAATAGTGGAACGCAGTAGAAGTTATGGTAGGAAAAAGCCGAGTTCATATTGTTTTATGAACGGTAGAGTAAAAACTCTACATAACAAACAGGCAGAACTTGAAATGAGGGAAGGGTTAGGAGAGGAGAGGAACACGAGTAATCGGGAAGAAAAACAGAGAGGGAAGCGACGAAAAGATAAGGAATCGTAACTGGAAGAAGGTGGAGGCATTTGCCTTTTGCCTGGCAGAGACAAAACTGCTCAGATGTTTAAGTTTTTTTTATGGAAAAGGCACTTAATTGTGCGCAGGGTGGATAGCTTGTTCCAGAGGCTGATAGCAGCAACATGGAAGGCGTTTGGGGAAGACGTTTGCGAATATTTTTGTGTTGTGGATGGGTGAAGCTAGGGTACTACATAAGTGAGACCTCGCGTTGCTATTATGATTAAATGATATATACCCGATCTGTGACGCGAGATATTTGGGTGTATGTGCTCTAAGGAGCCAGTGAAGTAGACACAGCCTATGGTTTCTAACTTGTCTGGTCGCAGTCGTGTTAACTTCGCGCAAGAGGGACTGACATGGTCAAATAGACAGAGATGTTGCAGATGGAAAGCACACAAGCTTTCAATGCTGGTTTTAATCTTCTAGACCAGTCGTCGTTAAACTGAGGCACGCGGGCAGCACGCTGCCCGAATCATGTTCTCTTGTGACCCGCGGTTCTCAGCCGTATTTTATAATTGTATGCTTCTAACAACAAACAGCAGAAACCTAAAACGTCAACTAACGTTAAGAGCTACATAAGAGTGCATTTTTCCTGCTCAGTAATTGACAAAAATAATTACAGAGACAGTAATTTTTTAAGATGTGTTTAATTTTAATTTACGTTGGCGAATTTGGCCGTGAGCTATGTAAAGTTTGCGGCTTTCGTCAGGAGCAGGGTGCTACGTAGCGCCTCCAATGCAGCGTTAACAGAAGTGAGAGTGGGAATATTTTACTCTTTGTGTTCCAGTGTTGGCAAATCACGAGTGTGTGCAACTAGCACCGGTCAGCTGCTATGGTGTAAATGTCAAACGGAAATAACATGGGTTCGTGAATGGGCATTACAGAGAGGATCATCATCAAATGTGCTACATGTTTGTAGAAAGTAATATGAAATCAAACTAAGACTGTTGTAATATAATGCAACAGGTAAAAGAAAAATAACACAGAAAAAATTCAGTAAACTTTTGTGATTGTGTCTCACATTGCAATTACTTTTATTAATTAATACAAGGTGATGTAGGTTACCAGTTAGTAGAAAGATCAGTAGGGGAAAGTGTGGTGAAGTGGCCAAGATGCTAAAAGTGGTCATTGCATATTTGTTGTCCTGAACAGCGCTGCTGTGCGGTCAGACTAGTTCTAAAATACTTCACCATCGTTGTCAGTGTGATTCACAGACTAAGCTTGTTCGGTTATTTTTTAATAAAAACTTTTTTGTTTTTGAATCGTCTGATGTAAGCAAAGTCACCTGTATCACTCTTGTTACCTCAGTTCTATAGAGAGCAACGATTTTTTCAATATCAATGTTTGAACGTCTTTTGGCCTCCAGATATAGTTCGTTCTATTTGTTTCAGTTTAATAGTTTCTTCTGTGGATTAACAACGCCGACGTGGCATCCGATCAGGAAAAGTGACCACACTACTCTGGAAAAGTGACCAAGGCGTTTACCCCAACGGTAGTTACACCCAATAACACGCGTAATACAACAGATAAAACTGACTTCTAAACACTGTACTATACAAAGCTATCATCAACCACTGACAACTTAGAATTAATTCATATTATTTATAAATGCGTGTGTGGATTTCTAAGGGACCAAACTGCTGAGGTCATCGGTCCCTAGACTTACACACTACTCAAACTAACTTAGTTAAGAGCAACATACACACCCATGCCCGAGGGAGGCTGGCTCTGAGCACTATGGGACTCAACTTCTGAGGTCATCAGTCCCCTAGAACTTAGAACTACTTAAACCTAATTAACCTAAGGACATCACACACATCCATGCCCGAGGCAGGATTCGAACCTGCAACCGTAGCGGTAGCGCGGTTCCAGACTGTAGCGGCTAGAACCGCTCGGCCACTTCGGCCGGCCCGAGGGAGGACTCGAAGCTCCGGAGGGAGGGGCCGCGCAACCGTGACATGGCGCCTCAAACCGCGTGCCCAATTCACGCGGCATTATTTAGTACCATCTCTGTTCTGTTATATTTGATCTAACACAAAAGCCTGATTTAAAACTGTCTGTTGAACCCGCTTGGTATTCTGACAGATACTAAGGCGTCAAGATTCCTAGAGAACGTGCCCGAGCATCAGAGAAACAAACATGGGATCCTGTTACGATGGCACTGGCAACAGTACCCTCTTAGGTACAGAAAACTGATCGCTATGTAAGCCTTCATGAAAAAGGTATGCCCGATATTTTATTTTATTTCTCCATTCAAAATATTGGGTGTGTTACCACACAATATGTAAGCGGTAAGATTATATCTATAACCATGTTGAATTTCTGATTGAGTGGCCACTTCATCCCCCCCCCCCTTTTCCTAAGCGGCTGGAGGTGTTGCCCTAGAATGTCAGTATTCTACAATATTCGATCTTAAGCAAAAACGATTGACTACCACTGGGATAGTGGTTTTACTACTCATGCTGTGTTGGACTGCATAGCAGTAGCGGGAGGGTGTGCAGAACGAGTTGTAAGCCTGATACGAACATATGGGAAAGCCTCAACAACTGTGCTGTCCAGTCCAGTACAAAGAGAGGCTGTTTAACTCCATAATAACCATGTTTCCTATCCCAGATTAATACAGCATATAGCACAGTTAATTTACAAGTCGATACACTTAATCGTCAAATTTACACATTTATATTGAATTTGTTGAGCCATCTGGATCCACCTATGTGTTTCCCCGGTGAAGGACCATCTGATGGTGGCGGCCTGATCATTTTGAATATCCGCCGATCATTTAAAATAAGACGTCACAAGAAGGTGTAAATGGTAAGATTCGGAACGGTTGCATTCAAATTTAGGCAACAGACACGCCGTAGCTGATTTGGAGCTTCTCTAGCGGGGTCATTTTCCTGAGCTCACACGATCACCCAAGCGTAACGCCAAGAGGTCTGTCCGCCCGCCGGCCAAACGCTGCAGGAACAGTGTTCACTGTCCCCCCCCCTCCTCCCAGCCACCACCCCCTCCGTTGAAGTTGGCTCTGGGAACTACATTCAATCGAAGTGCTGTCTCCGGGTCCATAAAACCACAGAGGGCCCATCTGAGAGACCCATTCCTACGCAGACTTCAGACGGTATCACTGCCTTGTTGATCTTACGACAATAGTGCGGAAGTTGCCGCCATTGTTATTTGACGTGAGCTGGCTTCCATCTCCTTGAAACAGTTTCGGACAAATTCAGGTCAGTGGTAGCTAGGTCGTGCCGTAATATCATGCTCGGGCGCACTTCACGAATACGCAGCTTGCGCTGCGAGTTGCGGTACGATGCTACATCGCAGGACATGTTACTAATTTTCCCTACAGGAGAACGTCGAATCGATGAATACTCCAGAATTGCAAGTTGGTATTATTCCACAGTATACCAAGACCAAAAAAATGGTTCAGATGGCTCTGAGCACTATGGGACTTAACTTCTGAGGTCATCAGTCCCCTAGAACTTAGAACTACTTAGACCTAACTAACCTAAGGACATCACACACATCCATGCCCGAGGAAGGATTCGAACCTGCTACCGTTGTGGTCGCGCGGTTCCAAAGTGTAGCGCCTGGAACCGCTCGGCCTCCCGGCCGGCTATACCAAGGCTATCTCGCATTTAATCAGTTCTTGGTGGTCAATATACACTGATTCCTTTAATGGCTTGCCTGTTACTTGTTTGTAGCTTTCCCTCTTTCCTTTCAACATTATTTATTACGGCAGGAGAAATACCTGTAGTACGAAAAAAAATGGTTCAAATGGCTCTGAGCACTATGGGACTTAACATCTGAGGTCATCAGTCCCCTAGAACTTAGAACTACTTAAACGAAACTAACCTAAGGACATCACACACATCCATTCCCGAGGCAGGATTCGAACCAGCGACCGTAGCACGGCCACAGCGGCTGGCGTAGTACGATAAGAAGTCTGATGTCTTCGCTAACAACGGTCAGAAGAACTGCAGATAAGAATTATTTTCCTTGCTAACTGAGAAATGGTAAAAATCAGAACAGCTGAGTCATTTGCTTAACGTCTACAGATGAGCAGGTCACAGAAAATTACACCAAAGTTCTTCACCGTTTTATGAAACTATATTAGTGCACTGTAGAGACATGTTTTGCGGAAGTCAGAACTAATTAATTTTTGATGCGACACAAAAACTGCATGCGACTTATTTGCATTTATATGAATGCGGGGTGTCTGTTTTTTCGGACATTTCTCAAAGAACAGACGCTACGCGAAATCTGCAGCTGTGCTGTGGTACATACTACGTGAACTGGAAGTGGTGGCGCGGGGGTTTGGGGGTGGAAAGACAGGAAAGGAAAGGGAATGACCTATGATATCAGCTGCATCGAAACTTTATGCGATATCGGCGGCGACGAGTTAAAATGTGTGCCGGACCGTGACTCGAAACCGATGCAGCTAATATCATTAGTTCCTTCCCTTTCCTTTCTCCCCCTGCATCTCAAGTATACGTGGCATTTGCATTTATTTTGAATCTTTGGTACTGTTCGAACCTAACCACTGAAGACTGGTCGTAATTTGTCTGAGCGGCGGCAATATTTATACCTTCAGGTCTGCATTTATATAAAGCAGGAGGTCGTCTGCATTGAAATGGTATTAACAGGAAGACGGAACCGACGAGATATCATTGACAAAGAGAACGTACTAGGAGAACAATAATCAGAGATGAGCCTTGTGGCACTTTTCAGGATGACCTTTCATTCCCACGATGTTGCTGTCTGTTTTCCGAGTAGCTATCGAACACTTCAGTGCACTATCTGAAAATTGTATCTGACGGATTTTTCCTAGCGGCATGTCAAAGCCAACGGTATTAAATGTTTTGCTGAAATCTGGTAGTGTCTATATTGAGGCCTAAGTGTTGCCTGCGGCACATTTCAGGTCATCAGTTACGTTTATTGAATCAGAATTGATGCACTGGTGTCTATGAAAAATTATGTTGAATATGTGTAAATATTCTGTCAGCAGATCGTGAAAAATACAGTGATGGAAAAAGTAGCAAAACCAAGGAGTTGTGCGACATAAACGAAAGTTGGTAGGCTTATTTCTACTTATGAAAGATGAGTATTCCAGTTTCTCGTCAGTCGCATAAGAGTGGCGTTAGTAGTCCCTATGAGGACGCAAATCAGGCATGCTTTAAATACACGCTGTAAAGGTCGTGAGCGTTAATTGCCTTTGAAATTGGACCTGGTGAGATGGTTTTAGTCAAGAATGCCTTTAAGGCGTTAAAATCGTCATTATCAGCACCTCAGTGAGTCTGAAACGAGGGCGTGTAATAGGGCTACAGAAGATGGATATTCCCTCTGCGATACTGCAGAAAGACTTGGCAGGAATTTAGCCACCGCACATGATAGCTGGGAGTGGTGGTCAGCAGAATCCACAATAGCAAAAGACAGGGCTCTAGATGGCGATGCGGCACTACTAAAGGGAAGACCACTATGTTTGGCGTATGGCTCTGGGGATCTTAATGCATCTGCAGCAGCAATATGAGCAGCACTTGGTACCACAGACACTCAACGAAGTGCAACAAATCGGGTATTTCAAGGACAGCACCGAGCCAGAAGCCCTGTAGCGTGCATTCCACTGATACCAAACCACTGCCATTTGCGGCATCAGTGACGTCAAGCGAGAGTTCATTTGATTACAGGGTGGATATCTGTTATGTTTTCTGATGAAAGCTGGTTCCGGCTCAGTGCCAGTGACTCCCGTGGGTCAATGGAAGCGTCCGATTCCACCCGTCTGCTTTGACCCGTGACCTCATTTGGTGTGTGGCACGGAGTTTATGAGTTGGTTGTGTTTGTAGAGGTCATCTTGTTGAGTTTGATGGTGCCCTCTGGTGCTGTGTGTGTATGTGCTGAGTATAATGTGTTGTATTGGGTTTATTTGAGCCTTGGTGTTGGATGTATGAAGTCGCTGGCATTGTTTGTAATTCCAAATGTAAGGTTTGGAAGCTTCTCCAATGATTTATCAATTTTTTTGTGTGTGTGTTTGGCGTTTTCGACAGGTGTTATTGGTTTGTTGTTTATAGTGTGGTAAGACGCTTATTTTGCGCGTGTGTGGGGAGGGGGGAGGGGAATGGGCTGGCCGACCTAGTTTGCTGCGGCGGAATTTGTTACTGGTAAGTGATTGTTTGTCTTTTTTTTTTTTTTCATTCATCTCGAGTTGTGATGTTTTGCATATTTATGGTATATTGAATGTGTTTTAATTTATGTAGGGATGTGTGATTTGTGGACTTTTGAGGTTGTGGTTTTGGTTTTATTTTTCGTAGTTGTAGGTGTAGGTATTTTGATATCATCTGTGGTTAAGATATGAGCTATATAGGTCAAGTGAAATGTCCGATTCCAATTCCTGTAGTTTTAGTTGAAGGTATTGGTGTTTTGGTATCGTCACCTGTAGTTGACCTATATAGGTCAAGAGAAGTGTCCGATCCTTGCAAATTTTATTGTAATTTTGTTTTTTTTTTCCTTTTTGTTCACCATTTTGAATTTTCGGATTGTGGTGTGTTTTTTTCTATTATATTTACCTTGCTCTCATCCTAAAAACCCCCTATTTGCTGCGGATGCCGCGTTAGTTTGATTGTATTTTTGGATGGAGATGTTATTGTCTTATTTATATCTATTTACGTGTTTGTAGCCGTGTGTAAGTAGTGACATCATAGGCGCCATTTTGAAGACGTTCAGAATAGCCTATTCCGCCATACTGATGACGTCATGGGTCAAAGCAGACGTATGGAATCGGACGCTTCTGTAATCCCAGAATCTGTAGTAGAAATAAGTTGATAGAGGAGCTAGATAGGTTGAGGAGGGTTAAGGGTGGTGGGGAATGGGGAATGGGGACTGGCAGTTGGCAAGAAGGCAGCTAGGAGGAGGAGGAGGTATTCAGTTTGCTTACATGCAATAGATTTGACCAACTGTAGAGAGGAGCCTCTTGTGGCTGAGCTGTAGATGTAGGGAACATGCAGCAGTCCTCAGCAGTTAGGAGGCTAGGTCAGTTGCAAAGTCTAACAGAAAGAAGAAGGTTCTGCTGTTACGTAGTTCGCACAGTAGAGGTGTGGGCCAGCAGTCGCAGGAAGTGTTGGAGCAAGTACCAGATCACCATCATTGTGAGGCCTAGTGCAGGGTTGGCTCAGGTAGCATAGGGGAGTTATGTAGGAATTTTACGAAGGAGTATCAGGTAGTGATAGTGGGTGGAGCAGTCCTGATAGGGGCGGAGAATGTAATGTAGGTGGTGACCTGTTAAAGTTAGCTACTCAAACTGGTGGAACGAATGCGCATTTTGTGCAGCTGTTACAGCGTCATGATCGGCCTCATCTTAATGCGGCTGTTAGGCACGTTAACATGGGGCTGGGGAGGGCGCTGATGGCAGAGTGCTTGGGTCACATTTCAGTAGTGCCAGTTGGGTCTATCAGTAGATCAGGTTTCACTAGGCATGGCCTGCAACTCAATAGATATGGGAAGGTGAGGCTGGCAAAGCTTATAGGTGACACTGTAGTGGGTGCTGTTAGGATAACTCATAGAAAAATTCCTGTAGTAGTTGGTGTTAGAGCTGAACCTTTTTTAGACTGAAGTCAACTGATAGGTATACCTTAAAGGAAGTCACTCTAGCTAACGGCTCACCTTTAGAGGACGTCATGTTTCCAAGTAGAGAAGGAATTAGCATATTTCATCAGAATATAAGAAGTATTAGAAATGATAAAGTTAGTGAACTGATCACAGATGTTGACTCTCAAATTATTGGTATGTCGGAGCACCACTTAAATAATTTGACAATTCAGAGGCTTCCTTTACCGGGATACAGATTTGCTGGTTGTTTTTTAAGGAGTTCCTTGCGCAGTGGGAGAGTGGCTATGTACATAAAAAACAGTATTCCATTTGAGTCCATAGACGTATCACAGCACTGCTCTAAACAGATATTTGAATGTTGTGCAGGGGCAGTCGAGCTTAGTGACACTGAACTTCTAATTATTGTTGCTTATAGGTACCTAACTCTCACTTCAGGGCATTTCTGCTCAAGCTACAGAGGGTTCTTCATTCACTTTGTAGAAAGTACCATAAATTAGTTATATGTGGTGACTTCAATATAAATTTTGTGTATGATGGTGTAAGAAAAAGGATGTTGTAGATTTCCTAAATTCATATGATCTGATGCAGACTGTGTTTTTTTTCAACTAGGGTGCAGGGGAACAGTAGCACAGTCATAGGCAACATTTTTATTCATTCTTCATTACTAGATGGGCATTCTTGTAGTAAAAGGGTGAAAGGCCTTCAGACTGTGATGCACAAATTTTAAAACTAAAAGACTTTTGTACTCAAACAAATGTCACATATAATTACAAACTGTGTAGGAAAGTTAATCCAACAGCAATAGAGAGTTTTTTAAACCTTGTCAAGGAACAAGAGTGGGAGGATGTTTATAGTTCCGATATCATAGGTGACAAATATAATGCTTTCCTTAACACATTTCTCATGCTCTTTAAGAGTTGCTTTCCATTAGAACGTTCAAAACGGGGTACTAGCAGTAATAGGCAGCCCGGGTGGCTGTCTAGTGGGACAAGGATATCATGTAGAACAAAACGGGAATAATATCAAATTGTTAGTAGTCATAATCAAGCTACAGTAGCTCATTACAAAGAGTACTGTAAGGCGTCAAAAATGTTATTAGGAAGGCAAACAGTATGTAATATGCAAATACAACAGGTAATTCACAGGATAAAATTAGAACCGTATGGTCAGTTTTGAAGGAAGTGTCTCGTCAGCAGCACAAGGTTAACGATATAAAGTCAGTTCGTTGTAAAAATATTGCTGTTACTGATAAGTCAGATACATGTATAGTATTTAACAATCATTTTCGGAGCATTTCTGGTGAATGAAATAAAAATTTAGTTTCTACAGAGAATCATATAAGTCTCTTGGCAAATGCCTTTCTGAGATTGATGTCTCAAATACTCCTCTGTGATACAGACAAGGGGGAGATTGAGTCAATAATTAAATCGGTGAAGACTAAGGACTCTCATGGATACGATGGAGTGCCTAGCAGAATATTAAAGTTTTGTGACGCACATGTTAGCTCTGTATTTAGTCGTATCAGCAATTTTTCCTTTAGGAATGGTCAGTTTCCTGAACGATTAAAGTACTCAGAAGTAAAGCCGCTTTATAAAACGGGAGAAAGGGATAATGTAGACAGTTTTAGACCTATTTCTATGCCATCAGTGTTTGCTAAAGTTATTGAAACGGCTGTGTATATAAGGGTAATTGATCATTTTGTAGAACTCGATTTGCTATCAAATGTACAGTTCGTCTTTAGAAGCCGGCTAACAACTAAAAATGCTATATTCTCTTTTCTATATGAGGTACTGGATGGGTTAAACAAAAGGTTCTGGTCACGGTCCGCGCGCCTCCCCCCGTTGGAGGTTCGAGTTCTCCTCGGACATGGGTGTGTGTGTGTGTGTCGTCCTTACCGTAAGTTAGTTTAAGTTAGATTAAATAGTGTGTAAGCTTAGGGACCGATTACCTAAGCGGTTTGGTCCTATAAGACCTTACCACAAATTTCCAAAAGGTTTTCGAACGCTAGGCATGTTTTTTGATTCAACTAAGGCGTTTGATTGTGTTGATCACAAAATATTGCCCCAGAAGTTGGACCATTATGGAATACGGGGAGCAGCTCACAATTGGTTCACCTCTTACTTTAGCAACAGGCAGCAAAATGTCATTATTCACAATGTTGAGAATGGCTGCGATGTGGGGTTTGAGTGGGGCACAGTCAAGTGGTGGAGTGGGGGGGGGGGGGGGGGAGTGGGTGCCCCAGGGATCAGTGTTGGGGCCACTCCTGTTCCTTATTTATATAAATGATATGCCCTCTAGTATTATGGGTAACACTAAAATATTTCTGTTTGTTGATGGTACTAGCTTGGTAGTAAAGGATGTTGTGTGCAACATTGGCTCGATTTCAAATAGTGCAGTTCATGACCTAAGTTCATGGCTTGTAGAAAATAAACTATCGCCAAGTCACAGTAAGACTCAGTTTTTACAGTTTTTCACACACAATTCAACAAAACCTGAAGTTTGAATTTCACAGAATGGGCTTATGATTACTGAAACCGAACAGTTCAAATTTCTAGGTGTTCTGATAGATAGTAAGCTGTCGTGGAAAGCCCACGTTCAGGATCTTGTTCAAAGACTTAGTGTTACCATTTTTACTATTCGAATGGTCACTGAAGTGAGTGATCATTCGATACGAAAATTAGTCTACTTTGCTTATTTTCACTCGCTTGTGTCGTATGGTATTATGTTTTGGGGTAACTTTTCCCATTCTAAAAGGATATTTTTGGCTCAGAAACGGGCTGTTTGGGCAATAAGTGCTGGAAGTTCACGAACCCCTTGTCGACCCCCGTTCACCAGTCTGGGTATTTTGACATTGGCTTCTCAATATATACATTTCTTCCTGTCATTTCATGTTAACAATATTAGCTTATTCCCAAGACTAAGCAGCTTTTACTTAGTTAATACTCGGCAGAAATGAAACCTGCATTTGGATCGGACTTCCTTAACTTTTGTGCAGAAAGGTGTGCAGTAGACTGCTGCATCCATTTTGAATAAGCTACCGCTCGAATTCAAAAATCTTAGCAGTAATACACGCGCTTTGAAATCGAAACTGAAGAGTTTCCTCATGGGTCACTCCTTCTATTCTGTCGAGGAGATCCTTGAAAAATTAAGCTCATCCTTACTGTATTGTTGATTGCCTTTACTTTAACTTATGGACTGACTTTTTTCGCGTTCATAAACATTTTATTTTTATCTGTTATTACTTTTATGTTGTAATTTCATTTACTGATATGTTTCATGACCTTGGAGATTTGCTCCTCAATTTGGTCCTACGGAACCTGACGTGTAAATAAATAAATAAATCCGGCACCTGTTCAACACAATGCAACCAAGTTTGTATGCTTTCATTCAGCATTCTGAGACTTACACCGGCTATTAATGTACGAGCATTTCCCATTAGCAATGGCTAATATCGCCCTGATGTTACCCTGTGAACTTGAAGTGGTAGTTACTTAAGCATGCAACTTAGACATATACATTCCCGAAACTTCTATATTCTACACTAATTATTTATTGATGTTGCTATTTTTTCAGTCAGTTTATACGCTTGGGATTTGGACTGAGCGGGTACTGATTGACGGTAATCAGAAGGTGACTGTGGATTTTCGCTCTTAAAAATAAATCACACAGTGATCTTTCGCACACAACAGGGTAAGTTCCCTTCACGAGAGAATAATTAAAGATGTCTCCCAAGCTACCCGCAAGATTCTTGTTCACGCTAATGCTGATACTGTCGTTGCTCATCGCTCCAGAAGTGATCCTCATTATTACATTTTCTCGTGGCGTTAATTGTATCGTGTTTTAAGTGGAAAGTGTCATTCTTCGTAGCATGGGGGCTGATTTTTGCCCGAAAAGATTCACTCCGTTCTTGAGCTGAGATAAGAAAAACAGTTTCTGATTTTGTCTTTCCTGCAACCAGGCAAAAGGAGATTCTTCCATGGAATAGCACGGTTCGTATCGTTACTCTCAATAGGATGATCCAGATTTTAGAATTTCGAACACATTGCTTAACTCTGTTTCGCAGCTTATTCTAGCGTATATTTCTGATTTACCTTGAAACTCCTTAGCGTAGCATCCTCGTTATTCACAATTTGATATAATTCGATTGTTAGCTAAGGCTTCTCAGATTGAACGTGTAGGAGCATGTTTGTTGAAGGGAGTCGTTCAGGTTATCAGTAAATTCATGGATTTAATATCTATTCTGGGGCCCACTTATTATTTGTTCTTGTGTTTCTGAGCAGTTATCTGTTAGAGCGTCACTATTTATTTCTCTTCAGTCCAAAACGTTCTGAGACTGTATTAATGAAAAAAAAAAACAGGGAAACGTTAAGATGCTCTTTCAACGTTCTACAAAGTCTCCCTTTAATATGACGCAAAGAATGTTCATACTACGATACTACTATTTGAAACTGTCAGAAAAGTCCTCCGAGATGTTGTTCAAGTATCGCGTCACATTCATTTGAATGTTGGTTAACTCGTCAAAGCGTTGACAATTCGCATGAATTTCCGCACTTCGTCGTTTTGTGGTACGTTCATATTGAGAACACCAAGTCTTGTCGTCTGTGATTTTCTTTCCCAGGCAAGAAGTGTCCGCATTTTCCATTTCAATCAAGTAGACGCAGGCGAATAAGCGTGGATTTTTTTATGTGCGGAAGAAACTTCGCACACACTTTTTTGTTCTTGAAAACATTCTTGAGAATGTCTTGGACACTTAATATACAGGTGTAGTTCCGTTGCAATTTGTGACACTACAACGCTGACACACTACGGTCGCACGTCCACGGCTGCGGTAAAATGATGGACTGTCTTCAAATGGTTCAAATGGCTCTTAGCACTAAGGGACTTAACATCTGAGTTCATCAGTCCCCTAGACTTAGAACTACTTGAACCTAACTAACCTAAGGATATCACACATCCATGCTCGAGGCAGGATTCGAAACTGCGACCGTAGCAGCAGTGCGGTTCCGGACTGAAGCAGAGATCGTCGTGCGATGCCTATTTCCAAGACGATTTCTTGAAGACAGTCCAGTCGGCCGCTGTGACCGAGCGGTTCTAGGCGCTTCAGTCCGGAACCGCGCTGCTGCTACGGTCGCAGGTTCGAATCCTGCCTCGAGAATGGATGTGTGTGATATCCTTAGGTTAGTTAGGTTTAAGTAGTTCTAAAGTCTAGAGGACTGATGACCTCACATGTTAAGTACCATATTCATTAGAGCCTTTTGAACCATTTGAAGACTGTCCACCATTTTACCGCAGCCGTCTGGCGGAAACGTGAGCACTAAAGACTGCCACCTGCCACACGTAGTTGCAGACAAAGCAAGTGGGACGTCAGGTCGATGGTATGAGGGGCGGGCGGTCTCGATAGAGCTGCAGACGGCCGCCTCGCATCGTCTGTCCAGTGGTGGCTGGCGTGACAGCTGACGCTGCGTGATGTCAACGTAATGGGCTCCCAACTGGCCCTTCAGTCGATGCCGCAGCGTGGGGCACTGACGTATGCAATCAACAGAGTGGTGCGGCCGATAAGATCCAGCAGGCAGAAGGTTAAAGCTGCAGGTGCTACATCGCCGCGCTATGTCCATGCGGAATTATCCCCGAGATACATTTTCCGGCCATTAAATTAGCAGCATCGGGAAGGATAACAAATGACGAAATTTTACTTACTGTGCATACATACAGTAGGAGTAACAATACATGATTAAATATGTAGGTAGTTTGGAGGTATACGGTGTAGGAAGTATTGTACACAGGGATGCCACTTTTGATAGCGACAACGGCTCTAACTCGGATGACATCAAGTCGAAATGGGCTTGGTTAACAAATAATGGTAGCTACAATCCTCGTACACTGCCGTGACTCTGCTGATACATCCCACCAACCCTACACCTACAAACCTTTAAAATACTCTCCAAAAGAAATTTCAACCAACTCCCTCTCTCAGACAATGAGATCTGTCCCAATGATTATGCCTCCTACCATCTCTTCCCCACCTATCCCACTCCACACCAGGGCTCCTTATCCCTCTCCATCCACCCCTACCCCTTTCCTCTTAATACCACTACCCCATCCACTCACCAAACTTCTCTGCACCCTCTGCCTTTGCTACCTCGCCCCCTAACACTTACCCCTATCGTACCTAACAGACCCTTGTCTTTCCTAACCCACACCCTCTGTCTCTATGGAACTTGTCCTCCTGAAATTTTTTCTCCTAGTGAAGGTACCTCAGACTTCAAGTGAAAGCGCAGTGCTGATCCTTTGAAGAATTTCACTTGTGCAATGTGGTTTCAAAATGTATATAAACACATCAAAAAAGTTTTGCATGACCTTGGTTCCGAGAGTTCCGGAACCTGTACAGAAAATTGGAATAGAAATCAACATAAACAACATTTCCGCCCTTTTTAATGCTCATGAAAACCATACATTGCATGTTGTACCACCATACAGCGAGACCTTCAGATGTAGTGGTCCAGATTGCTGCACACACCGGTAACTCTTATATCCAGTAGCAAGTCCTCTTGCATTGAGCCGGCCACTGTGGCCGAGCGGTTCTAGGCGCTTCAGTCTAGAACCGCGCTACCGCTACGGTCGCAGGTTCGAATCCTGCCATGGGCAGGGATGTGTGTGACGCCCTTAGGTTAAATAGGTTTAAGTAGTTCGAAGTTCTAGGGAACTGATGACCTCAGATGTTAAGTCCCATAGTGCTCAGAACCATTTGAACCATTTTCGTGCATTGATGCTCGCCTGTATTTATCGTGGCATACTATCCACAACTTCATCAAGGCACTGTTGGTCCAGACTGTCAAACTCCTCAACGGCGATTCGGCGTAGATCCCTCAGAGTGGTTGGTGGGTTACGTCGTCCATAAGTCATTTTCAATCTATCCCAGGCATGTTCGATAGGATTCATGTCTGGAGAACATTCTGGCCTCTCTAATCGAGCGATGTCGTTATCCTGAAGGAAGTCATTCACAAGACGCGCACGATGTAGGCGCGAATTGTCGTCCATGAAGACGAATGGCTTGCCAGTATGCTGCCGTTATGGTACACTATCGGAGGATGGAATTCAAGTATCATACAGTCGTTACGGCGCCTTCCATGACCACCAGCGGCATACGTCGACCACACAAGTACCGCGCTGCATGGTGTCGTGGTTGCAAAGATGGACCTCGCCCTGGACGTCGGGAGTGAAGTTGTGCATCATGCAGCCTATTGTGCACAGTTTTAGTCGTAACACAACGTCCTGTGGCTGCACGAAAAGCATTATTCAACTCGCTCAGTGCCATAATCGGTAGGCAGCGGTCATCCACTGCAGTAGTAGCCCTTGGGCGGCCTGAGCGAGGCATGTCATCGACAGTTCCTATCTCTCTGCATCTTCTCCATGTTCGAGCAACATCGCTTTGGTTCTCTCCGAGACGCCTGAACACTTCCCGTAATGAGAGCCCTACCTGGCACAACCTAACAATGCGGACGCGATCGAACCGCGGTATTGACCGTTTAGGCATGGTGGAACTACAGACAAAAAGAGCCGCGTACCTCCTTCCTGGTGGAATGACTGGAACTGATTGGCTATTGGATCCCATACTCTTGCATGGTTGTTTACATCTTTGGGCGGGTTTAGTGACGTCTCTGAACAGTCAAAGGGACTGTGTCTCTGATACAATATCCACAGTCAGCGTCTATCTTCAGGAGCTCTGGGAACCAGGGTGATGCAAAACATTTTTTGTTGTATGTATTTTCATTTCTCAGCTGTTCATCCTATGACGTATTAATTTTAAAAGAAAACAGTTTTCATGCTTTCTTTATGTAGTTCCAAACAATTCAATACTGTTTATTGTTTTTAAGACCATGTGTAAAGTTTTTCCTTTAATAACAGTTCTTATCGTGTTTGTAATGGTTTTAAAGTGTACATTGCTGAAGAGTGGAACAGGGATGAAATAAAAATAAAGGAAAAATATCAGAGCGATCAGTTTCTCCCTTCAGACGTGAAACGAGATTAGCGTGCCAAAGGAAGAGGCTGAAATCATGTGTTCCATTGAACAACGTCTATTTCTGGTTAGAATAGAGTCATACGGCAATAAAGCGCAGGTTTCAAACACGATTTAGTGTTCCAATAGGACCCGATACGAAAACCATTAACAAGCTCTTCGCCAAATTCCAACGAACAGGCAGCGTGACTGCAGATCAGCTGGGAATGTTGGCTCCAGGCAGACTATAGTTACTTCTGAAAATGTCGCCACCGTTTCTGGAATTATCCAGGGAAATTTTGTAGTAGAGAATGGTCCTTAGTGTTCCAGCACGCAGAAAATACTGAGACAGAGTCTACACAGTTTTCCACTCAAAGCCCGAAGCCACCAGGCCACACCCATACGAACTGTGCGACAGAGGGCTGACATTGCGAACCAGATTCTCACAATGGTTGACAATGAAGGATTTGATGTTGGCTAAAACTGGTTCGCAAATGAAGCACACTTCCAGTTGAATGGAGTCATGAATAAAAAAAACCATGGACTTCTGCATTTCGAAAACCGCCATTTGTGTGAACTGAAAGCACTCTTACCGCATCGTTTTGGGCTATGGTATTCAGCAGAGGCATTGTTTGTCTTTTTTCCATACGAGAAACGATCACTAGTGAACGTTACGTTGCGATTTTGGGTCTACTGGTCACCACACAGCTAGCGTTGGAAGACCGACCAGTCACCACCGATTGGTTCATGCCAGATGGGCTAGGCCACGAACAGATGTTTCACTCTCTTGATGAACACTTCGGGAATAAAATCATTGTACTTGCTTATTTCCAATTTACCGGAGCAGGGATGAAATGGCCTCCATATTCACCCGATCTAACTCTCTGTGACTACTTTTTGTGGGGCACATTGAGAGACATTGTCTACCAGGACCAATCCACCATGCTGAACAAGCCTGAATCGGTGATCTGCGTGGCATCTAAATCTAGTTACGTTGCGGCTCTACGGGATATAAGAGCAAATTTATTTTTTCGTTTGCGCCACGTTCGTACTGCGAGTGACGGACATTTCTAAAACATTCTGATGCGATTGAAAAGACTGCTTGCAGAGGACAAGTTTATTATGCACGCTGATTCTGTATGAGCTGCACAGTGCCATTTGTTAATGGCTTCTCGAACTATTTAGAAGCTTCTGTATAACCTCTGTTTAAAATTCTGACAGCTGTTACGGTAAACATACCGTTTGTAAATAAATTTCTAGGGTGAGACGTCGGATGTCGTGAAAATTCCACAATGTTTCGTCGGTGCAACTGACAGACATCTTCAGGTGCGGCAAACACACTGCTCAGGATGTGACCAAAGCCTTCTATTTATGACTGTCATTATTCTTCATTCACTTTTTTTTCAGACTTGCTTGCCTTATATATACTCTGCCGATGACCTCCTCCTTCACCTTACTCATCTCCTCTCCGGACAGCTCAACTCCCGTCGGTCCGCCATCTTCCTTTCCCTCGACCTTGAGCGTGCTTATGACCATGTATGGGATTCCGGTCTCCTCTTCAAGCTCCAAACCTTCCCCCTTCCTATCAACTACGTTCGTCTGATCGGGTCCTTTCTTTCCCAACGTCCTTCCTATGTCTCCATCCATAACACGGATTCCTACACCTTCTACCCCTCCGCCGGTGTGCCCCAAGGTTCCGTCCTCTCCCGTCTTCTCTACCTTCTGTATACGGCGGACATGCCGCCGCCTCCACTCCCCGTCCACCTTCTCCAGTATGCCGATGACACCGCCTTCCCTGCCCTCGCCCCCACCCTCCAACGCTACCAACACCTTCTCCAATCCCATCTTGACCAGTTCACCACTTGGTGCAATCAGTGGTTGCTCAAGGTCAATCCTTCCAAGATCCAGGCGATCATTGTAGGCAAATCCACCCCTTCCTTCCGTCTTCTCGACTTCTACATCACAATTTATGGCCATCCTGTCACCCTCACCCCCACCCTCAAGTACCTTGGCGTCACCCTTGACCGTCGCCTCTCCTGGACCCCCCCATCTCCGGACAATCCAAGCCAGGGCACGCTCCTGCCTCCGCCTCCTCAAGCTCCTTTCTGGCTGTACATGGGGTCTGGACCCCTCCTCCATCCTCCACACCTATAAATCCCTCATCCGCCGTATCTTCTGCTACACCCACCCTGCATGGACTCCACCCCTCCTACCTTTTACAAATCCCTTCAAATCCTAGGACACCATGCGCTCTGCCTAGTCTATCATATCCATCTCCCCTCCCCCACACGGATCCTATGTGACCTTATTTCGTTCCCACACCTCCTCCTTTTCCCTCGAATGCATATGGATCCTCTACATCTCCCGTAAACTTGATCCCTCTCACCCACTTGTCTCTCCCATCCTCTCCCACTCCTGTCTGCTGCTGCGCCTGTATTCCCATGTCCCACCTGCTCTCCATCTCTTCACTCTCCATACCTTCGTCCAAGGTGGCTTCCACCAACTCCCCCTCCCTGATGATGCCCTCATCCCCTTCATCTACCCCTCCTATCAACTTTGATCCTCCCCTTCCACACCCTGTGTTTTTTTCCTTAGGGCACCCTCTCTCCCTTCTCTCCCGCCTCCCTTCCTCTCTCCCTCCTCCCCCCAGGCTTCCCCTACCCCCATACCTTCCTTCCTCCCCCACCCATCTCCTCTTCCACTGGCATCTACACCCTCCCCTCTCCCTCCTCCCCCACCTTTTCCCCTTCTGGCAGGTCACCAGACTTGTACATTTCAAGTGAACATACGCGCGCCGGAGATCATTGCCATCGGTTTTTTTGTGTGTGCCGTCGTGTTAGTGCTTTAGTGTTTTCACGGCCCATGCTCCATCGTTCACGTGTGTCCTTTCAGTCATCAGTGTCCGTGTACAAGTGCTGAACGTTATTTTTTATTTTTTACTCCACCTGTGAACGTCTCCATGTTTTTTTACCCAAGTGTCTACTGTTTTTTGTCCATCATTATGTTTTGTTTTTCTGTGTCTTCATTGTGTCTATTTGTACTATCTGTGGCCGAAGAGCGGCGTAATATTGCCGCTGCCGGCCCACCTTTTGTTTAAGGTGTTCAAATAACAATAAAGAAAAAAAACCTTATGTAAGTGACAGGATACCGAAAGCAGATCTGGCACAGTGCAGAAGTACGTGAGCTCCAAGGGGAGTAAAGCAGGCCACCACCCTTCGAGCCATTCCACAGAAGGATCTGGCGGGTGAGGCGCAGGTAAACGGATCGCACCTTGCCGGACGGCCTTTCGTAATGCAGACCTGGGACGCATGAAGCATCGTGGACAAGAACAATTAGGGACTCCTGTGCCACAAGGGCTTCCCCCCCCCCCCCCCCCCCCAAACCATCTGTACAACCCAAGAGCGGGAAAAGGAGTAACGTTTTTCTTAGCAAAAAAGTAGAAAGCTGAATTTGTCTCAGAAAAGACTCGATGCCACAGATAGACATTTCGAAAATGAAATAGAGACCCACGTTTTTGAGCCTTTGAAAGCATGAGGTGCCTTTGGACGTCTTACGTTACAAAAACCAAATGTTTACGCAGCATAAGTGTCGCAGGGACGAACTAACACAAAAAAATAGAGGTTAGAAAGAGAATATCGACTATAGCGACGACGATCCGCCTCATTAGTCACAGAGAGAGATGGAAAGAAAGTGAGATGACTTTTTTTAGTATAAAATGGTAGAACGCACATTACCAAATAAACGGCTAGAGGATATCTCAGGGAAGGGGGAACTAGCATGGTCTACGGTGCACCTTTACCGCTCGGTATTCGGAAGATCCGAAGCCCAGACAATCTGAAGACAGCCAGAGACGCATAACGCGGCAATGCAAGATTTCCTTTTAGTAATCATTCGATCAGAAATTACTTGATCGTCGGGCTTCTTCAGAAGACTTGATCTTCAGGAGCCTCCATCACCGGACATGGCCTCTACCAGCCCGCCTGAGCTAATGTTTCGAGTGGGTCAGAAAAATTTCATATTGATTTGCGCTTTGCCATTGGCTAGGGCTGTTGGGGCCACCAATGACTGAATGCACAGCCACTTCAGCCTCCGTCTACAATTTACTGTTGAGAGATCAAGCTACAGTGCTTAGGGGTAATAGAGTCACTTTATAACATTTCAGTATCTTCAAGCTTCACTTTGAAGACTTGCATTCAGATTCAATGAATAGCGCGCTTTCAACTCCAACCACATATGTAACGTATTCCCTCCTGACTCTTCAGTTAACACCACGACACTCAAAGTGCAACTTCGAGATTGCAGTTATTTGACTTCCGCGACCCCTTTATCAGGTGTGCCAAGGTTTCATTACAACAATATTACCATTTATCAAAATATCCACGGGTATGCTGCCGGTCTATAGTGTCCAACGGGCACAATATTTCGGCGATCAAACATGTCGCCATCATCAGGTGAACTGACGGACTGAGCTCCTGTGAACGTGCCGGCACGGAGATCCGTACGCTATGGCTGCTCAGAGGGAACTGGGT
The DNA here is from genome assembly GCF_023864345.2 of Schistocerca serialis cubense. NCBI lineage: Eukaryota > Metazoa > Arthropoda > Insecta > Orthoptera > Acrididae > Schistocerca > Schistocerca serialis. The sequence continues at coordinate 970,131,366 of NC_064638.1, forward strand.
TCGGTCGCGGCGGCGGCCGATTTAAATACCCTCCGCCCGCGCCGCGCGCCCTCCGCCGTCCGCGCCCAGCGCCACGGTCGCACGGTGGAACAGATTGCGACGGCGTCTGAGATGACGTCGGTGTGATGGCTCTGTCCGCCGTGGTCGTCACAACTATACGTCTGCTCGATTTACTCTTGATTAACCCGATCGCTGGTTCCCAAGCCTTGCTAAGATTATAGCCACAACCACGGTTTATGAGGTCGTCATTGGTGCGAATTTCGATGGCCTCTCTAACAACGCTGTCCCAGTATCTCGACGTCTGTACCAGAATCCTCGTGCGGTCATACTCCATGGCGTGATTTTCCGACAAACAATGTTCAGCGACCGCCGACTTGCTCGGATACATCAGTCGAGTGTGCCTCTGGTGTTCACGGCATCGATCCTCGACGGTACGCATCGTCTGACTCATCCAACCTGAAGCTATCAAGGCGTTTAACAAAATCCACGGAATTACGGAGTCAGATATCATGGTGAGTTTTGACGTCGTTTCCTTGTTTACGAGGGTACCCCTGCGAGAGTCACTAGAATTGATTAGTCAGAAGTTTGACGAGAAGACCACTGAACTTTTTAGGCATGTCTTGACTTCCACGTATTTTCTTTTTAATGGAGAATACTACGAACAAACGGAGGGAGTCGCCATGGGTAGCCCACTCTCACCGGTGGTAGCGAATTTGTACGTGGAGAACTTCGAGGAGGAAGCCCTGTCGTCATCCGTATGGAAACCTACTTGCTTTTTCCGTTACGTGGACGACACGTTCGTCATCTGGCCACATGGTATGGATAAACTCCTTGACTTCCTTACACATCTAAACTCCATACACCCCAACATCAAATTCACTATGGAGACTGAAACAGAGGGTAAATTACCTTTCCTTGACATCTTGGTCAAGAGAAGGGCTGACGGCACCCTAGGTCATGGGGTGTATCGGAAGGCTACGCACACTGATCTGTATTTGCATGCAGACAGCTGCCACCACCCTTCACAGAGGAATGGGGTACTTAAATCTCTAGTACATAGGGCGCGCACTATCTCTGACGCAGAGAGTCTACCCCAGGAATTGGAACATCTGAGAACTGTATTTCGAAAAAATGGGTACTCAGAGTGGCAGATTCAACGTGCTCTCCGCCCAACCACTGCAGCACAACCTGTTGAGATGGATGAAGTCACGAGGGAGGAGGTAGGCACTGCATTTATTCCATACACAGGCGCACTCTCGGGGAAAATAGCCCACATTCTGAAGAAACACCGGGTCGGAACTGTGTTGTGTCCTCCAAATAAAACTCGTGCACTGGTGGGGAGCGCTAAAGATGACCTCGGTTTGAGGGAGGCCGGCGTGTACCAGATTCCGTGTCAGTGCGGCAAGTCGTATATTGGTCAGACGATGCGTACCGTCGAGGATCGATGCCGTGAACACCAGAGGCACACTCGACTGATGTATCCGAGCAAGTCGGCGGTCGCTGAACATTGTTTGTCGGAAAATCACGCCATGGAGTATGACCGCACGAGGATTCTGGTACAGACGTCGAGATACTGGGACAGCGTTGTTAGAGAGGCCATAGAAATTCGCACCAATGACGACCTCATAAACCGTGGCTGTGGCTATAATCTTAGCAAGGCTTGGGAACCAGCGATTGGGTTAATCAAGAGTAAATCGAGCAGACGTATAGTTGTGACGACCACGGTGGACAGAGCCATCACACCGACGTCATCTCAGACGCCGTCGCAATCTGTTCCACCGTGCGACCGTGGCGCTGGGCGCGGACGGCGGAGGGCGCGCGCCGCGGGCGGAGGGTATTTAAATCGGCCGCCGCCGCGACCGAACCCAGTTCCCTCTGAGCAGCCATAGCGTACGGATCTCCGTGCCGGCACGTTCACAGGAGCTCAGTCCGTCAGTTCACCTGATGATGGCGACATGTTTGATCGCCGAAATATTGTGCCCGTTGGACACTATAGACCGGCAGCATACCCGTGGATATTTTGATTATCAAATACGCCGGGAGAAACTCAAGAATCACAATATTACCATTTGTTTGCCTACTATTTTATGAATAACTTTAAAGGAATAAACCAAAGTAATTGTGATTCTTGTTTCATTTAGTAGTCACTGGATCCCATATTCGTTATTTTGGAGGGTAATTAATTAATATATGTCAGATAGAGGACCCATTTACATACAATAGTGGTGTGATAAGTCGGGTTAGAAAGCCAGAGAAAATGTTTGTTTCGGAAAGAACTCACCTTTCTTCTCGACATAGTCTCCTTTGAGTGATATTCACTTGGTCCGGCAATCCGCAGCTTGTTCATTCCATTTGCAAAATAAGTTCTGTCAGACTCTGCAAAAGACTCGTTGACTACAACTATCACTTCCTCATTTGACGAAAGTTTGTTTCCAGCAAGCCTAAGTGATGTGCTGCCGTATCTCAGGGAACAGGAAGAAGTCACTTGGGGCTGATTTTGGTAAACAGGGTGAATGAGGAAACAATTCAAAGCCTAATTCCTGCATTGTCGCCATTGTTATCGCTGATGTTTGTGATTGTACATTATCCTGGTGAAAGAGCACATCTTTTATCAGCCGCCAGAAGTTTCAAACCATCCAACAATGATTTTTTTTTTTTTTTTTTTTGTCATCAGTCTACTGACTGGTTTGATGCGGTCCACCACGAATTCCTTTCCTGTGCTAACTTCTTCATCATCTCAGAGTAGCACTTGCAACCTACGTCCTCAATTATTTGCTTGACGTATTCCAATCTCTGTCTTCCTCTACAGTGTTTGCTCTCTACAGCTCCCTCTAGTACCATGGAAGTCATTCCCTCATGCCCTCATGTCTTAGCAGATGTCCTATCATCCTGTCCCTTCTCCTTATCAGTGTTTTCCACATATTCCTTTCCTCTCCGATTCTGCATAGAACCTCCTCATTCCTTACCTTATCAGTCCGCCTAATTTTCAACATTCGTCTATAGCACCACATCTCAAATTCTTCGATTCTCTTGTGTTCCGGTTTTCCCACAGTCCATGTTTCACTACCATACAATGCTGTACTCCAAACGTACATCCTCAGAAATTTCTTCCTCAAATTAAGGCCGGTATTTGATATTAGTAGACTTCTCTTGGCCAGAAATGCCTTCTTTGCCATAGCGAGTCTGCTTTTGATGTCCTCCTTGCTCCGTCCGTCATTGGTTATTTTACTGCCTAGGTAGCAGAATTCCTTAACTTCATTGACTTCGTGACCATCAATCCTGATGTTAAGTTTCTCGCTGTTCTCATTTCTACTACTTCTCATTACCATCGTCTTTCTCCGATTTACTCTCAAACCATACTGTGTACTCATTAGACTGTTCATTCCGTTCAGCAGATCATTTCATTCTTCTTCACTTTCACTCAGGATAGCAATGTCATCAGCGAATCGTATCATTGATATCCTTTCACCTTGTATTTTAATTCCACTCCTGAACCTTTCTTTCATTTCCTCATTGCTTCCTCGATGTACAGATTGAAGAGTAGGGGCGAAAGGCTACAGCCTTGTCTTACACCCTTCTTCCTCAAATTAAGGAATTCCACTGTTAAATGTAGAGGAGAGAGCAGATAGGTGGAAAGAACACATTGAAAGCCTCTATGAGGGTGAAGATTTGTCTGATGTGATAGAAGAAGAAACAGGAGTCGATTTAGAAGAGATAGGGGATCCAGTATTAGAATCGTTCTTCATCGTCCACTCTTATTATTCCCTCTTGGTTGTTGTACATATTGTATATGACCCGTCTCTCCCTATAGCTTACCCGTACTGTTTTCAGAATCTCGAACAGCTTGCACCATTTTATATTGTCGAAGGCTTTTTCCAGGTCGACAAATCCTATGAAAGTTTCCTGATTTTTCTTTAGCCTTGCTTCCATTATTAGCCGTACCGTCAGAATTGCCTCTCTCGTCCCTTTACTTTTCCTAAAGCCAAACTGATCGTCACCTAGCGCATTCTCAAGTTTCTTTTCCATTCTTCTGTATATTATTCTTGTAATCAGCTTCGATGCATGAGCTGTTAAGCTGATTGTGCGATAATTCTCGCACTTGTCAGCTCTTGCCTTCTTCGGAATTGTGTGGATGATGCTTTTCCGAAAGTCAGATGGTATGTCGCCAGACTCATATATTCTACACACCAACGTGAATAGTCGTTTTGTTGCCACTTCCCCCAATGATTTTAGAAATTCTGATGGAATGTTATCTATCCCTTCTGCCTCATTTGACCGTAAGTCCTCCAAAGCTCTTTTAAATTGCGATTCTAATACTGGATCCCCTATCTCTTCTAAATCGACTCCTGTTTCTTCTTCTATCACATCAGACAAATCTTCACCCTCATAGAGGCTTTCAATGTGTTCTTTCCACCTATCTGCTCTCCCCTCTACATTTAACAGTGGAATTCCCGTTGCACTCTTAATGTTACCACCGTTGCTTTTAACGTCACCAAAGGTTGTTTTGACTTTCCTGTATGCTGAGTCTGTCCTTCCGACAATCATATCTTTTTCGATGTCTTCACATTTTTCCTGCAGCCATTTCGTCTTAGCTTCCCTGCACTTCCTATTTATTTCATTCCTCAGTGCCTTGTATTTCTGTATTCCTGATTTTGCCGGATCATGTTTGTATTTCCTCCTTCCATCAATCAACTGAAGTATTTCTTCTGTTACACATGGTTTCTTCGCAGCTACCTTCTTTGTACCTATGTTTTCCTTCCCAACTTCTGTGATGGCCCTTTTTAGAGATGTCCATTCCTCTTCAACTGTACTGCCTACTGCGCTATTCCTTATTGCTGTATCTATAGCGTTAGAGAACTTCAAACTTATCTCGTCATTCCTTAGTACTTCCGTGTCCCACTTCTTTGCGTACTGATTCTTCCTGACTAATGTCTTGATCTTCAGCCTACTCTTCATCACTACTATATTGTAATCTTAGTCTATATCTGCTCCTGGGTACGCCTTACAGTCCAGTATCTGATTTCGGAATCTCTGTCTGACCATGATGTAATCTAATTGAAATCTTCCCGTATCTCCCGGCCTTTTCCAAGTATACCTCCTCCTCTTGTGATTCTTGAACAGGGTAATCGCTATTACTAGCTGAAACTTGTTATAGAACTCAATTAGTCTTTCTCCTCTTTCATTCCTTGTCCCAAGCCCATATTCTCCTGTAACCTTTTCTTCTACTCCTTCCCCTACAACTGCATTCCAGTCGCCCATGCCTATTAGATTTTCGTCCGCCTTTACATACTGCATTACTCTTTCAATATCCTCATACACTTTCTCTATCTGTTCATCTTGAGCTTGCGACGTCGGCATGTATGCCTGAACTATCGTTGTCGGTGTTGGTCTGCTGTCGATTCTGATTAGAACAACCTGTTCACTGAACTGTTCACAGTAACACACCCTCTGCCCTACCTTCCTATTCATAACGAATCCTACACCTGTTATACCATTTTCTGCTGCTGTTGATATTACCCGATACTCATCTGACCAGAAATCCTTGTCTTCCTTCCACTTCACTTCACTGACCCCTACTATATCTAGATTGAGCCTTTGCATTTCCCTTTTCAGATTTTCTAGTTTCCCTACCACGTTCAAGCTTCTGACATTCCACGCCCCAACTCGTAGAACGTTATCCTTTCGTTGATTATTCAATCTTTTTCTCATGGTAACCTCCCCCTTGGCAGTCCCCTCCCGGAGATCCGAATGGGGGACTATTCCGGAATCTTTTGCCAATGGAGAGATCATCATGACACTTCTTCAATTACAGGCCACATGTCCCGTGGATACACGTTACGTGTCTTTAATGCAGTGGTTTCCATTGCCTTCTGCATCCTCATGTCGTTGATCATTGCTGATTCTTCCGCCTTTAGGGGCAATTTCCCACCCCTAGGAGAAGAGAGTGCCCTGAACCTCTATCCGCTCCTCCGCCCTCTTTGACAAGGCCGTTGGCAGAATGAGGCTGACTTCTTATGCCGGAAGTCTTCGGCCGCCAATGCTGATTAGTTATCAAAATTTAGGCAGTGGAGGGGATCGAACCCGTGACCGAAGACGTTTCGATTATGAATCAAAGACGCTACCCTTTTTTTTTACTGTTTTAATACATTCTTAATGTGGTTTTACTTTATACCACAACAAAAATAAATGTATCTAACACCGCATCGTGTTCTGAGAAAAAGAAAACAATATCTCGGCACGTTCCTACACCGAGGTAATGTATATGGGGAAAACGAAAAAAAAGTGCTTCATACAGGATACAGAAGGGTGTGTCGCTACTCTCCTTACGCTTCATCATCCAGGTACGTCTTCACGTATATCATGTTGTTCCACCGAGAATCGAACTTAGTCATGTCAGCTCACTCAATGGGTATCTTCTCCTACCTGTTGATGATCCAGCTGCGCGGAGGGTCGCGTAGGGCACTCCCTAAGTAATTAGAAAAATACTGTCTGTATTTTGCAATGACGTTCTTGTAGGTAGTTCCAAAAGTCTAATACATCTTTAGGTCCATCGTGAAATAAGTAGTGTACCGCATGCGCGCGGATCCACGTGACAGCGTTGGTCTTGGGGCGCGGGAAATACTGTTGATCCGGAAATAGTAGAAACCGAGGTGTAATGTGTTCCGGAGTCACTCGTAGAAAATACGACAAAATTTGTCGCATCAAGCGCCATACGTCTTCTGCCGCGCCACATGTGAGACGGTGTTCGTCCGTGTCTGGTATCCCGCAGTCTACGCAGAGAGGCGATTCCGCCATGTTTATCTTGTGGAGGCGTGATCGGGTGATCTGTTTACCATTGACTGTGATGTACCATGTGGATCGGACGGCTGTGTCCAGTGGAATCGCGTGAATCGTCTTCCACACCACCTTCCAATTAACCTGAGGGCTTTTCGTCTCCACGATGTTTGGTGGGCGCCTCTGCTGTAGGACATGATATATATCCCGCGCCGACGCCTGTTTCGTCGGTGGTACTGCGATACGGAAATAGCTGTGTTCAATGTAAAAGTTCCCGAAGTAGTAGAAGGGTGGGGGTATGTCTTGCGTCGTCAGTGGGGGCATAATGGACGGCGGAGCTAAGGACTCCAACAGCAAACCTGTCAAACTTTCCGGGTGGTGGCGCCACAGCTTGATGTGTGAGCTGACATACAGGGACACAGCTCTGTCGTGGACATGGACTAGGCCAAGACCTCCCCTTTCTGGGGGAAGGGTCAGTGACTCATAACTGACTTTGAAGAGCATGCCTGTACTGACGTAGGCTCCGAATGCCGCTAATAGACGTCGAGCCATCAGTAACGGTATTGGGAGAACACGCGCTATGTGTGGAAGGCGCGATGCGAGGTAAACATTAACGAAGTGTGTCCTTTGGAGAATGTCGACGGTCCGCAGACGAAGGTTGAAGATCTGGACCCGAATTTGTTGTAATAAGCGGCGGTAGTTAAGAGCCGTGGTGCGCCGTATGTCGTCGTGAAACTCTATTCCGAGACATTTGATAGTGCCACGAAGCTGTAGGGGTTCGACACACGCTGGGGTCAACCCGTCTCCTATGGCCATGGCGACCGATTTGGCGACGTTGAGACAGCTGCCGGAAGCCACACCGTACGTGGTAATCCATTCTAGTGCTCTGTTGACATCATCGCGATTGCGGAACACGAGAACCAGGTCGTCTGCATATGCTGTACAGCGAAATGTGACGTCACGTAGGGTAATACCGGTGAGGCGTTGACGGAGACCACAGAGGAGCGGTTCCAGTGCCAGAGCATATAGTAACGTCGACAAGGGGCAGCCTTGACGGACGGAGCGGAAAATCAGGAGGGACTGCGAGAGACGCCCGTTAACGAGCACTTTGGAAGTCGCTCCTCGGAGTAGGCGCATCACGACGGCTGTGAATTGCTGTGGGTACTGCATGTGCTGGAGAACGGACGTTAGGTATGCGTGATCCACTCGATCAAACGCTTGGCTAAAATCTAGTGATGCCAGCGCTCCCGGGACGCGGCGTGCCCTGGCTAGGGCTATTAAGTCGCGGTATCGACACAGTGCTGTGTGGATGCTGTTGATACCCCCTAGGGAAGTCTGATCTGGCGAGATGACGTAAGGTAGGGTCGGTCGTAGACGGTTTGCTAATAGCCTGGTGAATATCTTCATGTCGCAGTTGACGAGTGTTAGCGGGCGGTAATCTTGTATTCGAGCCCCACCTTTAGGCTTGTGAACCGGTATAATTATTCCTTCTACGAAGGTCGCAGGGAGCGGCACCGCGGGGGACATAAGCTCCCGACAGATGTCTGTTAACTTGGGAGCCAGTGAATACTGAAAAGTTCTATAAAACTCCACAGGGAGCCCGTCGGGGCCAGGAGACTTATTCGCCGCTCCTTTACCGATGGCGTCGATAACTTCGTCTTCCGTAATGTCGTTCAATAATTCAGTTTGTAAATCCTGTGGGACAATGCCGTAAACCAGTTGTGAGACTGCTGTCACCGTCATCGGGTCGGAACATTGAGCAGAATAAAGTCGTGCGTAATGGTCGAAGAAGGCTGCAGCAATATCGCGTTGTGTGGTGTGATGAAGGCCGTCCTCAGTGGTGATGGCATGTATCAGCGCCCGTCTTCGCAGTGTACGTTCTCTGATGACGTGGTACATGGTGGGTCGTTCCGTTGCGAGTCTGTCTTGTGTCCGCGCTCGGACGATCGTCCCTTCGAGGTGTCGGCGCATATGGGCTACGATCTGTGCTTTCGCACGCTGAACTGCCAGCTGTCGTTCAGGTGTGGGTGGCAAGGAGGCGCATTCGCGAAGGACGGTGAAATAAAAATCAAGGGTCTGCCGCCTCCAAGCAGCAGTCTCACGACCATACGTAATAAAGGTTCGCCGTAGGGCCGGCTTGGCGCAGGTTAACCACCAACTAATCGACGTAGGATACGTTGGGAGGCGGCGGACGCACAAACTCCACGTGTCTTCGATGGCGCGTCGACAATCCGGAGAAGCGAGATGAGCAAGGTTTAATTTCCAGGGATGTCGGCTGCGCCACACCCGTTGGCGACGAAGGGTGACGGCACATATATAGGCCTCGTGATCAGAGAAGGCTACTGGCCACACCTCCGCGTCACTCACCGTTGCCGCGAGAGAACGGGAGACGTAAATCCTATCGATGCGACTAGACGAGCGACTCGTGAAATGGGTGTATCCCGGTCTATTTCCTCGGACATGTTCCCATGTATCTACTAGCTGGAGATCGCCGATGAGTGTCCCAAGTTCGGGGCACGGTGAATGGCGTGGCAGCTGATCTTTAGGTGCTTGGGTGCAATTGAAATCGCCCCCTAATATCAAGTCATCGTGCCTGCCCTGAAAAAGCGGTGCTATTCCTTCTGCGAAGAAGAGCGATCGGTCACGACGGCGATTCGTTCCGGAAGGGGCGTACACGTTGATAAACCGGACGCCTTGCACCGTTACGGCCATTCCTCTAGCGTCGGGGAGATATCGGACTTCGTCCGCCTCGAGGCCCTCTCTGAGGAGAATGGCGACTCCACTGTTAGTTGGCGAGGCGTGGGACACATGAGCCGTATAACCATACATACCCGGGAAATTTTCGACGAAGACTTCTTGGAGAAAGACAATGTCAACGTCTGCTGCATTGAGCATGTCTTGGAGCACCGACAACTTCGTACGTGTCCGAATGGTGTTAATGTTGATGGTCGTTAAGCGATAGGTTTGTAGACCGTCTCCTGCGGTGGGGGCTGCCGTCAGTTTCGCCGTAAAAGGTGGGGCCTGTGATCTGCTGGCCGCGTCCGCGCCGTCATCTGTTGCTATTCGGGAGGGGCCGAGGTGTGGGAGGAGAGACCCCTCTCCTCATCCACCACAGCGGCCGTAGAATCGTCTTCAATGTCATCCGCCCAAGGTCCGCAAGTTAACGGTGGCTGCGGCAGAACACTTGTGGGCTGAGTGACTAAGGGTGAATCCGCAGTTGTTTCCGGTTGTGTACCAACAGCGGGCGCTGTGCTGGCCGTCCGTTTGTCCGAGAGAGCGGAAACGGATTTGTCAAAATCAGACAAAGTGACAGGTGAGGGCGATCTCGTGTCATCCATTCTCCTCGTCGTTTCGTCGGCCGTCCGGTCGTCAACTGGAGAAGACGTCCGCTGGAGGCAATCGTCTGAGGGTGTGCGACGTCGCTTTTTATGTTTTCTCGGTGACCTTTGTTTGCGGACGTGGGTTTCTGAGTCCGAAAGAGTTTGTGGTTCCCGTATAGCATCCCCCTCAGGGAGAAAGGCAGAGGTCGGTACAACCCTAGCGTCGAGTTCCATTCTCTCGTCCGAATCTTCTTGTGGAGTCGATGGGCGGCGTTCTTCAACCCCTGCAGACACCGTAATGGTGTTGGTCAATCCAGGACCGGCGACAGGTGCGCATTCTAACGCTTCCTGTCTTCCGGGGGGGTTGTCGTCTGTCATGACGGTCGATCGTGTCACCTCTGCGTAATTGAGGGGGAGGGCCGTGAGCGTAGGAGGTGGTGTCGTGTCATGCAATGGAAGTTGTGTAATCCGACGTTGAATACACGCCGAGCGGACATGACCCTCCTGGCCTCAACCAGAACAAGTACGAGGTTGGCCGTCGTACATTATTATTGCTCGACAGCCACCTATAACTAAGTAGGACGGCACATGTTTCTTTAATTCAATTTTCACTTGTCGGACGCCGTTGAGGACTTGGTACGTCTCGAAGGTGTTCCATTTTTCGGCCACGTGGCTAATTACCGTCCCATAAGGGCGGAAAGCTGATGTAACGACGTCCGGTGGTACTTCGAAAGGGAGTTCGAAGACTCTTAGTGTGCGTAATCCTAGTCCAGCATGGTCAACAGTAACCTCTCCGATGTGACCATCGGAGTGTTTGAACTTGCTCGTCATCGACCATCTTGACGTAAACGACGCTGCTTGTGATGGATAGGTGGATACCGATGATGTGCTGTGTTGGTATTTGAACTTCGTCACGGATAAATCGTTCGACTTCAAAGGCTCGTGGTCGTGCGTAGTCGGGCTGGAAGCTGATCTTGATGGTAGCTTTTCTGTACGAATGAGCCATGGCGACTCAGTGTTAACGGACGCGAGTATTAGCTGCGGCGAGGAAATAAACAAACTACGCGCGCTCGCGACTCTGCCGACGGGACCGCGACACTGCGGACGGAACGTAAACAAGACGTCCTCGCCGCTCACCGGCCGAAAGCAGACTGACTGTCCCCTAGACCAGTTATGTTCCACCTTTCTCCAAGCAATCTATGAGCATTATTTCTAGGGAATCCCCCCCCCCCCAAAAAAACGGTGTCCAACGCCTTACCAGCTGACAAAATAGTCTTTAGCTTCTTCAATGCACTTTCACCAGCCTCTGTCCATTTTTTTTTCGCTGTCGGTTCGACTTTAATGTGTAATAATGGATCCAGGTTTCATCAACAGTCACAAATCGGTGCAGCAAAGTCTGACAAATTACGACTAAATATCGCCAGACATTGTGTTGACATGTTGTGCCGGATACGCTCTTGGTCGACTGTGAGCAATCACGGCACACATTTTGCACATAGCTCCTTCATAGCCAATTCTCTGCGCACGATATTATGCAGTCGCTCAGATAAGATGCCTACAGTCTCAGCAGTCTCAAGAATTTTTATTCAATGGTCTTGCAGTTACCATGTCACGGATTTTGTCAATGATTTCCTTCGTGGTTACCTCAATTGGACGGCCAGAGCGCATGCTTCGTCTTCGATTTTTGCCGGACCACATTTAAATTCATTAACCCAAACGCAGATGGTCTTCAATGATGGCGCAGATGTCCGCGTGAACGTTGTTCAATTCCGTTTCGATCTATGCGGCAGTTCAACTCTTCAAATGAAAATCTTTAGTAACAGTAGAAAACTATGTTTTCCCCATTTTCAGTCACGGTCGACACACAGACCAGTTCAGTTGACTGTCAACAATGAACTATACGCTATATTATTGAAATTCTTTATACGGTCCTTGAAATAATCAAGCTTACCAGCCATGAAGGCGCAACAAAAATGTTCTATTCTTTCTTGGAAATTTACCAGACTTATCAAACCACCGTGGTACATAACTTCTTTCACCTAGGGCGCCAGCTAGCAAGCCCTATAAAATAACGCAGTATGCTGGGCCCATTTGACAATGACGAATACAAGCTGATAACTTCTCGTTCTTCTTGGAGTCTCTACACATGGATGCGTCAATCGTGATGCCATTCACTTCACAGTGGTTTTCGAGAGTATGTCTGTACAGGTAAATGAAGATCTCGTGTTCATCGTCAACAGTGGAAGTCCTGTAGCACTGACTTGAGGTATGCCCTAAGCTAGTTTTACCCATTAGACAGTTCTAGTTTTCTAGGAGGTCTTAAATTCAGTCATGAAGTTAGTTACATATTGCGTCAGATCGTATTTCACTGTCTATCTGTATTCTACACCTTCCAGAAGTCATGAAACGCAGCATCAATAAGGGCGCCGCTCTTTACAGTCCTCACATTCTTATAGTCGAACAGGAAGAGACGAGTTTCACAAGATCATTGGTTTCCATGTCATGATGATTTCTATAAAACAGCTTTTCGATCTCTTGAAAGTTCATAATATGCGAGAATTAAATGAGCTCCATAATTTTACAACAGTATCCGCCTAACCGCAGGAGTAATCGACTTACAACGAAAGCAAAGCTTTTTGTACCTGCTGGGTTTGCACTTTACACTTTTTTTTTTATAATTAGCATGTAAATCTTTACATGTCTCAAAATCTGCTTCCTCTGTGGTTCACGGTAAAGATTCTGCAACATCGGTCCCTTAGGCAGATTTACTGTCGTCCTACTATACTCTGGAAACGCTACCCTGCCTTTGATTAAAAGAACGTGGCTAATATGTGACCACTGGTAGCGCCCTATATGTACACTACTGGCCATTACAACTGCTACACCAACAAGAAATGCAGATGATAAGCGGGTATTCATTGGACAAATATATTATACTAGAACTGACATGTGATTACATTTTCACGCTATTTGGGTGCATAGATCCTGAGAAATCAGTACCCAGAACAACCACTTCTGGCCGTAATAACGGCCTTGATACGCTTGGGCATTGAGTCAAACAGAGCTTGGATGGCGTGTACAGGTACAGCTGCCCATGCAGCTTCAACAAGATACCACAGTTCATCAAGAATAGTGACTGACGTATTGGGACGAGCCAGTTGCTCGGCCACCATTGACCAGACGTTTTCAATTGGTGAGAGATCTGGAGAATGTGCTGGCCAGGGCAGCAGTCGAACATTTTTTGTATCCAGAAAGGCCCGTACAGAACCTGCAACATGCGGTCGTGCATTATTCTGCTGAAATGTAGGGTTTTGCAGGGATCGAATGAAGGGTAGAGCCACGGGTCGTAACACATCTGAAATGTAACGTCCACTGTTCAAAGTGCCGTCAATGCGAACAAGAGGTGACCGAGACGGATAACCAATGGCACCCCATACCATCACGCTGGGTGATATGCCAGTATGGCGATGACGAATACACGCTTCCAATGTGCGTTCACCGCGATGTCGCCAAACATGGATGCGACCATCATGATGCTGTAATCAGAACCTGGATTCATCCGAAAAAATGACGTTTTGCCATTCGTGCACCCAGCTTCGTCGTTGAGTACACCGTCGCAGGCGCTCCTGTATGTGATGCAGCTCAAGGGTAACCGCAGCCATGGTCTCCGAGCTGATAGTCCATGCTGCTGCTAACGTCGTCGAACTGTTCGTGCAGATGGTTGTTGTCTTGCAAACGTCCCCATCTGTTGACTCAGGGATCGAGACGTGGCTGCACGATCTGCTACAGCCATGCGGATAAGATGCCTGTCATCTCGACTGCTAGTGATAAGAGGCCGTTGGGATCAAGCACGGCGTTCCGTATTATCCTCCTGAACCCACCGATTCCATATTCTGCTAACAATCATTGGATCTCGACCAACGCGAGCAGCAATGTCGCGATACGATAAACCGCAATCGAGGTAGGCCACAATCCGACCTTTATCTAAGTCGGAAACGTGATGGTACGCATTTCTCCTCCTCACACGAGGCATCACAACAACGTTTCACCAGGCAACGCCGGTCAACTGCTGTTTGTGTATGAGAAATCGGTTGGAAACTTTCCTCATGTCAACACGTTATAGGTGTCGCCACCGCGCCAACCTTGTATGAATGCTCTGAAAAGCTAATCATTTGCATATCACAGCATCTTCTTCTTGTCGGCTAAATTTGGCGTCTGTAGCACATCATCTTCATGGCGTAGCAATTTTAATGACCAGTAGTGTACGTGGGCGCGGTTTCTTCTTTGAAGATTTCTTTGTTGGGAGAGCGACAGAACTTGCTTCGTCCTCCTTGGACCGATTTCTAATAGCAGAGGAAGGGGTTTGTCGATTTAATCTTTGTCAGTTAGGCGGAAGTTAATAAATGGCAAAAATAGGCTTCTCATATGAAACATCAAGACACAGCGTGTTTACGCCTAATAAGTTAACTGTTTCCGCAAAATGGTCATCACATAAGAATGCAAAAATCAAAAGGAGAAACCATCACCTCTACAATCATTAATGCCTTTCACCTCGGCATAGATTATTTAGAATATTTAACAGCTATCCAAATTGCAGGAAACACCAATACCGAACAGTGATCGAGGATGTAAGAATAAGTACATACGCATCGACTAGCCACAGTGTTGGGAATTATCTTTGCCTAAAGCTTCCACAGACAGGAACACAAGGTAAAGGGAACTGGTAACAGGTGATTAGATTATTTCCTGAAGATTCGGACGTAATAGCAAAATCCTGGTATGGACTCTCTGCAACAGCGCTCGGCAAAATACGACTGTGATGAAGCGGAAACGATTTATATTTAATGTGTACAATTGCTTTTGCATAACCCTACCATTTTGGAACACCAGTAAAATGCTAATATGAAATCAGGCCCGCAGAACCTGTGTGAATGCCACAATGTGCGACTTGTTAGTAACCTCAGCTAAAAAGGTAGAACCAATCAAATCAGATACTTCCTTTCATTATCTTAGTCCTGAGGGAAATAAGTAAACAATTGTCCCCTCTGTCTGGTCGTAATACGAACACAACTGTTCCTCTTGGTCTTTATTTTATGTATTCATTTTTTTCTAACGCCACAGCGCGGGTGAGTCTGCTTTCTTAAGTTATTAGACACGCGAAAAAATATACACAGCGGCAGCGTAGCCGTATTCGTTATGGCGTCTCACGCCATTTCTTTTTAACTGACACCTGCCAGGGAATATCTCCAGGTAACAGTCATTCCTGGCTTGTTCTGTAGTGCCAAAGAAAGATAAAGCTTTTGAAAAGAACTGTTCGCTTTCTGAGTTCATCTCTTAAATATTTGTAAGTTGGGTCTAACATTCCAGAAACCCATAACACAGATTTCCTGACCCTTAGGAACAGACTGATTTTGCTAGTCTGAGATAATCTTTTCTATTACCGTGAAATTAGCCTAGCGGTTTATAAGAATTATTAAACATGTAATCAAAGTTTTAATATAAGCGATCATTTCTGTATCCGTTTCTCAGTTACTCAATACAATTCTTAATATTCATTCGTTGCATCGTTGTCTACATTTTTCAGAGAAATGAGGCGTCACATACGGTCATTAATAAGCTCAATAAGCTTTGTCTCTGTCCTGATTATGTGCAGAAAATGCGTAGTTAATCCCATCTACTGATAAGTGTCGCTACAATGCGAAAGAAATTGGAAATGTAGCTTCCTTATCAGTTTAAATCCGGTTCATAACAGCAGTATACCGCTTTTGGTCATGAAACTTGAATAACTGGTATAAGTATATATGAATTCGACGAGTCAGCCACGAGTCAGTCTTATCCTGAGCACCACCTTCCTTATACGCCGTTCAGGATTCTCCGGTTTTGTCCATTATAATTAATTATCTGGTTCTCTTACGGACATCTCCTTGCATAAAGTTTGCTAAGTTCACTATTATTTGACTGTTGGTAACATTTGTGACTTATTATACTAATCCTAGCATTTCCTGTGATTGAGAAACCTACGATCTTCTTCGCTACAGTAGGTTCCCTAGTAACTGTTTCTTTCTAGTGTTTCTCGACACTCATTTCAATTTTCAGTAATTTTAAGACGTGGAGCTACCTGCCACACGGTTTACAATTGATCTGGCTGTTCACACAATGAGGGGAATTACCCACTTTATGATGATGCTCAAATTTCATATAAAGAGGTAGTGTGTAAAATGTCCTCGTGCGACTGCTTAACTTCCTACTATAATCTAAAAAAGAAAACAACTGCAAAATTATTAATTACATGTTGTTGTTGTTGTAGTTGTTGTGATCTTCAGTCCGAATACTTGTTTGATGTTGCTCCCCACGCTACTCATTTCTGTGCTAGCTGCTTTATCTCCGAATAAATGTTGCAACCCATATCCATTTGCACCTGTTTGCTGTATTCGTCCATTGGTCTCCTTCTACAATTTTTACTCCATGCACTTCCCTCCTTTACCAAACAGACGACTGCTTCGTGCCACGGGAAGTGTCCTATCAACGCATCCCTTCTTTCAGCCTAGTTATGACATAGATTTCTGTTATCCTCAGTTCTACTCAGTACCTCCTCATTCATTATTCAGTTTACCCATTTATATTTCGACAGTCATCTATAGCATGAAAATTCAAAATAGGTACTCAGTTTTCTAATTTCAGCATCGAATACGTGCTAAAATGTCTGACAGCAACCAAGAAATCATTTTTTTTCTGTAGCAATCTGAAAGATTAGGTAGCCACTCTGCTTTGGTTATCCAAGAGGTAATGTTAAAGTCAGTGTTAAAAATTAGTTACCTCCACAGAGATCCTCACCAACATTGTATTTTATCCGGAGTGATTTAAGCTGCGAGTACCTCACGAGACTACCGCAGAACCCCAAATCTTTCTTGCTCTCGATTTTCTTCGGACAAGAGGTCAAGCAATAAAACCGTGAGAATCACGTTTCTTCACTGATAGATTGCCCTCCTCCCTCCAGTCAATCTCAAGTTAGCCAATTATCGGGAAAATTGCGAGCCTCCCTGAGGCAGTGTTCCGCTTTCGCGGAGGCAGAGCTGCGGTCACTTCTAACTCGAGGAACAACAACGTAGCTTCTTGCGGAGATCTCTTCCCAGTTGCTCTTTCTCAAGTTTTGCCATTTTCAGGACGACGTTAGAACAGTGGATCCCGTATGACTTAATCATTTAGAATTGCCTTGGGGTTGTTAATAACTGTGACAATTCGAAATCAAAAGTGGTCACATATGCAGGTAACGCTGCATTCCTCCCTCCGGTCGTCGTTATGACGTCTTCAAACATATTCAGCCTTTCTGACAATTATCACAGTAGTACCGCACAAATACATAATGAGTGCCTATATCAATTATGAATGGCAGTATCAGACTCTACAGGCGTAAACAGACCGCACATCAACGCGTGGACTATATAAAATGACTTTTGCCTCTGATTTTTAACCTTCTTGTTTAACCACTTTGATTTCTCGGGAAATGCAAAAATGAAAACAATTTTACGTTGATAAGCAGAAAATTAACTTATTTAGAACGTAATAGTTTTCAATACCTAAAAGTAATACCACCGCTGGCTTTTCGGTGAGCCATTAACAAGTATCAGTGTAGCGAACCACAATGATTAGTGTCCAGGCGCATCTTACGGCAAAAGGAACCGAAACAGCTAGTAGCAAAACGAAAGACGAAATGTTGAAATGTGACTATAATTCTGTTCCAGATGGGAAAAAACAATCAAGTAATGTTGCCACCATTAAATAGCCGCACTGCTGTAAAATCAGTAACGTGGCAGTAGACGCTGGTATTGCTGAAAAGCAGTAGAAATCATAAAAAATCATCAACGCAACGCTTTCCGGTCCAACAGAGTATCTGTCAGGTTCCATACAGATACAGCGAGTGAATTAGCACCACTATTAACCATAATTTAGCATATTTCCTTTGAACAGAGAACTGTTCCCTACGAACAACACAGCTCACCACGATATACAAAGAAGGAAACTAAACTGTTCCACAAAACTACTGTCCTATATCACTCTCATTTAGTTATAGCAGAAATCTAAAAGTTGACATAAAAAAGAAACATAATGATATACCCTGAATAATACGGTCTTTTCTATGGAAACCAGCTTGGATTAAGAAAACATTGTTCACGTGAAATCCATTCCCATTCTTCACTCACAAGATTTTAAATGTCTTATGTAGAAATAACTAGGCCTATTAGATTATTTTAAAATTTCTAAAAGGTTTGAGTGTCGCACCGACATCTATTAGAGAAAATAAGTTCATATGATATACTCATCGATATTTGCTGCGACTGCGTGTGTGTGTGTGTGTGTGTGTGTGTGTCTGTGTGTCTGTGTGTTTGTGAACTTCTGTTTAGTTTTATGTTAAACTGAAGACATGGGCACAAAACAGTACAGAGTAGGCATTTTTTCACACACGATTTATTATGAAGACGGTAGGAAGTGTGGAGCTGTAGTTGAAGAATTACGATAAAAAACGGTTAAGAACAGTGGCAGTTAGTCAGAGGCGACCACCCATTCATTATAGAGGCCCTGGCTCTGAGCACTATGTGATTAACATCTGAGGTCATCAGTCCCCTAGAACTTAGAACTACTTAAACCTAACTAACCTAAGGACATCACACACATCCATGCCCAAGGCAGGATTCGAACCTGCGACCGCACGGTCGCGCGGTTCCAGACTGATGCGCCTAAAGCCGCTCGGCCACACCGGCCGGCCATTGTAGAGGAGCAGAGCGGTTTGCAGTACTCAGTGTATCACGAGAGCTACCTATAACTCCTTCTCAGAAAAGAAAGCTAAGTATCCACACTGGTGCCAAACACTTGTTACAAAACGTGTTTTCTGTGAGCCACTCCTTTCCCTAGGGTCTAGAGATGGTCAATCCAAGCCTTAACTGATTCAGAGAGCCAGATGGTAAGAAGTGAGCCATCGATTACTCAGAAAAAAGAAGTGTTATCTCCTCTGATCCAAAATCTCTCTCTGGTGATATTAGTGAGCAGAATGAAGATTCTACAAGAAGCTGCTGCCCCATGTCACATGCTGTAGGGAACGTTTTGCGTGGCGGCGGGTAAATAATCTAAACGGTCGTTACTTTTCTTATGTAGTTATGGAAAGACCTTTAAATTGTCTGTGCTTGCTTTACACCTATCTTCGCCATTTACAAGGAGACTGAAAACTATTTCTGCTTTCAGCCAAAA
The DNA here is from genome assembly GCF_023864345.2 of Schistocerca serialis cubense. NCBI lineage: Eukaryota > Metazoa > Arthropoda > Insecta > Orthoptera > Acrididae > Schistocerca > Schistocerca serialis. The sequence continues at coordinate 970,150,703 of NC_064638.1, forward strand.
AGTGATGGAGGATATAATGACCATAATTTCCGGTCTGCAAGTCCACATTACTCTTTGTACTCACTGACAGAAAATGTTCCTACTGGTTATTTACTCTGAGGGATGGGGAGCTATGATTATAAATAAAAGTTTTGAGCTCTAACTGATTGATATATTCTTTGAAAATTCACACGCACAAATAATATCCCTAATAACATTAACAACAGTCCTATCGGAAACAGCACTATTAACAGTTCAGAGGTGACCTCTGTGGGAAGTTCCAAATAAAATGGTCTATCACCGTGACTTCTAATGACCAAAGTTAATTGCTCTCCTTAAAAGTGGAAAATAATCTTACCACTTACCACGTGGTCTTGTCACCTTAACAGGCGGCACACAGCCCTCGCGAGTTCACTTCCTACTTTAAGGAAAACGCCTTTTGTAGCTACCTAGCTCTGACGTCATCTGAGGCGTAGCACACGCGGGCGTTTGACTGACGCAGGAAGATTGATATCTCAGTGCTAAGTGTCTATTTTACAACTGCCTCTCTGGTCATCTTCGTATGTGGACGCAGCGGACCACCAAACGGAACATCTGCTATCAGCCTCCCTAGGCACAGGTAGCAATATCGAAATGGCCCTTCTCAGGCGCTTATTAATTAAAATGTTTGTCGTTTAACAATTTACAATCTTCTTAATTTTTACATAAATATAGTTAAGTCCGCTTTAGTTACTGAAAAAGTTTTACTTCGACTGCATTTAAACTTCACAGTTGTAATTTTTAGAATGGAACCGATAGTAGGACATGACCTCTGAACTGATTTTTTAAGATTCCTTGTATTCATCGTTATTTACAATACATTCTTAAAATTTTGGTACAGCTTTATTATAATATTATTGTAATCGAATTCTGTAATTAGAACTTCCTATTACATATACAAATGATACTTAAACTATCATGAATAACGACGATTTCATTCTAAATTTAGTTTGTAGCAAATAACTTGAAAACTAACACAAGTAGCTTATTGGTGTCACAGTTTTAAGGTTTTTACATGTACTGTGGCTCCATAAGTATTTTCGTCTTTCTATGTCCAATATTTAGCGCCTTCAATTTTTCGGAGAAATGCCGATTTTGACAAAAGTATTGCTCTGATCAAGCTAACTCTTGTAACTTTTAATTGTGACATACATTTGCATATTCTGACCAATGTTTTAGCTTCCTAGTTTTATTACGTAACGCCATCTATTTTTATCTTAAGTTCAATATTTTGCATAACATGTACTTTTGACCATTCTGAGACCTTACAAAGTCAACTTTAATATACTGAATCATACTCTCACGAGGTTGGGAAAAGTTATTTTAATTCCTAATTTCACTCCTAGATTATCGTGCAGTCCTTTCTACATCAAGCACAGGTGCGTTATGATGACGTGGTGCTGGTAGTAGTGAACTGGGTTAAGCCCTGCACACTTGCTTGAGTCTGTACCTCTTCCAATGATACAGCGCTTGTTTCGCCTCAGTTTCACAAGCTGCATAAAAAGAATCCTTCTTAGACCATGTGTATGTATGGATTTGCATATATTACTAGTGGTGCAGTCTTTCTCAGCCATGAAAACAACAGAAAATGAAGAAAGCTAAATTCTTGAGAACAATGTGTTAATGTAGAAAACACTTTATGCCTCATACTGGGTGTAAACAATAACTGTTTACCAAGTGCTACAGTGGTGTAGAGGAAGTCGAGAAGGAACTGTTTTACATAGGACCTCAAATTGGCCTATAAAAACTGTCTAAGTTACAGTGCTTGCGCGTCATGTGAGATTATCATTATTCTCTTACTCTGTTCCCACAAACTATTAATCCTAGAAGAAAATGAATAGTACCTCTTTAGTAGAAAATTTATTGTTGTTCAATTTTGCAATGGGATATGTTTTCGCCACAAGCGGAGTTTTTCAGCTTTTCAAGAAAAACGTAAAAAATTGACCTTCAAATTCGTCATTAATTCAGTTATTCTGTCTCCTAATCTTGTGACATAGTCCATTCAGATGTTCATGTATTCCATAATCTGCTAATTAAACTTTTCACTCCACGGCCTTGCCTGATGTCACCATCCTGTCAGATAGTGTGTACCCAGCTACTTTTCCTAGGAATCACGTCTCCAATGCTTGCATTCTTTGTTCATTTCTTTTTGTTACTGGCCATGATTCACTTCCAAATGTCATATTTGGTTCTGACATCGTTTTGTAGAACTTATTTTAGTTCTGAAGGTTCTATACATTGTTCTGTTAATGTAGTTAAGTGTTTCTACTTTGTTTTGTAGATCCTTTTGCCATGAATGAGACCTAAGAGGTTACTTTTTCAATTTTTAGATCATCCAGTATTATTTTCCTGGGAATTGGCTCTTCATCCCTTCAAGTGGTAACTTCTCTTTTCTTTAAAGATACAAAACGGTTATATCCCTTAGTCGATCTGGATGAAATATTAAAAGCTGTCTGGAGTGTGTTCTCAGCTCCAAGAAAGTTGTGACCCATGACATGCAGCGATCGTTGAACTTACAAAATATTTATCTGAAGCATGTTTGCCTAGAAACAGCGATCCCTTAAAATGGTGGGAAACCAGAAAATTGCTGTACCCAGCGCTGTAACAAGTGGTTTTGAAAATATTGTACATCCCTGCTGTGTTAGTGCCCTGTGAGTGTATCCTTCCAAAAGCAGGACAAATATACACCGTGCAAAGAAACTGACTCACTTCGAGTAAACCAGATTAGGTTTTATACATAAATCGTAATCATGATGTCTTTTTTGTTGTGTAAGATGACACAAAAACATGATATATTTAAAGTTAGTAAAAGTGTTGTGTGCTGAAATCTAGCTATCATATATATGCAGAAGAACGTGAAGAATGGCGTGAGAAAACAAAAAACAAAATCTGGCCACGGAAGACGTCTTAGAATGAAGCAAAACGCGTTTGGTCTTAATTGGACTTTACTGCAGTCGCAAAAGACAGTATTTAACCTATGTAATTTGCGTAGATCATTACACTAATGTTTCCTTCTTGGGTACATATATTATCATACTGATTGTAAATGATGACTGTAGATCCTTGAATTAATTACAATTATACTATTTTTTATACTGCATTTTGTCTTGAATAAATGTGTGAAAACACGACAAGACTCAGTCTTACTTTTAAAGTTTTCCCATTTTATAAAAATAATTTAGAATTTTGTTGTGCATTGTTAATTTTAGCAGCAGATGGCATGCAGAACATTTTAATCTCAAAACTACTAGGGGCATAACACGAACACATCAATTCTCTATGAATGAGTTTTCAGAATACGCCTAAGTCAGATAAAAGTACAGCTATAATGACCTGAATTAAAAATGCAGGGTGACTTCCCTCTTTTTGTGAGTGGTCAGTCATGAGCATTGCTTATCCAATGCCTGAAAAAAACGGTTTCGCCCATCTCTACCAGCGACATTGCTTCGCTCACACCTACATCTCCATTTAAAATCAAACAATTCAAATGTGTTCACTGTGCTTACTGTTTATAAATCGTATGATTGTTGGACTACTTACTCCAGGCTGGCAATGCTTTGAGCCTCACAGCTGTCATTAATAATAACAACATAGTAACACAGCGAAAGCCCTACAGTAGTGCAGTGGCTGTTACATAGATACTGTTGCGTTGTGCTGTCAGTTTGTTTATTGTTGCTAAGTGAATAATGAAGCAATTTTTGGTCTCTTATGCGAACTTATTACAACTTGGAGAAGGCATCTGATTGAGATATTTAAACATATGTGATTTATACATCTCAATTTTGCTCTCATAAGTGCGTGCTGCTAAGTACGAAGTATGTGTGTAGGGAGCGGACTATTTAAGGGAAGATGCTGTTCATACACTGATTTTGCGAACTGTAGCCCCCACCACATAGTCAACACCTTAATGCTAGTTGTTAAAAAAAGTGTAATTGTTGGTAACTTTTGTAATTGGTTTTACAGTCATACAAAATAGTGATAATTATGATAATATTTTAAAATGAATTTAATTTCATCACCGAAATACATTTGAACCCTTTTTAAACCCCTCTCAAAATTACTTTGTACCCCTGTGTTTGGGAACCACGAGGATAGTAGATGTTAGCCACAATCTCTGATTTTTTTTTTTTCGTACGACGTTGTTATCTGTACTAATACACATGGTGATCAGAAACAGTCTGAAAAGCGTGTACAGAAGTTACAGGATAGAGTGTGCTAAGAAATAATTCTTAAGAAAGAAATCTGACACGTTGTGCCGTTTCCGAGTTAATTAACGTTGGAGTTAGCCAATCAGGCGGATGCATGCGCAGATTCAAGCGGCCGGCCAGATACAATTACTGTCTGTTGCTCTCAGAATGTGGATGACTGCGCTAGAGACTGCTCAGCCTCTGGCAAAGGCTCGATCCTTCTTACCGTCCCATTGGCAATTTTTGTATCACTCTCTTGTTCAGTTTTAGGAAACCAAACGAAGAAGAACACCTTTAGAGACACCGTCTCTGACAGGTCGCTTAAACTTTGCGCACGCAACGGCCTGATTGTCTAACTTCAGTGCTAACTAACCTGGAAACGGCACACGTATCTAATTTCATTTTCTTAACAGTTATTTCTTAGCGCAACCTACCCCACTTTTAATCTATGGTAGCTTAAATGCAATACGTATATCGGTTAGGTTCGTTAGTATTAAGGATATGAGACTTTCTATCTCCTGGTTCCGTATGCATATATACTTCCATGACACTGTTTCGCATAGTTTTAGTTTGCGAGCGAAAGAATAGCTTTACAAAGTTTCAGAGGAATCAAATTGTGTAATAATATTCCAATCGTAAGTCGATACTTAATAAATACAACCTTGCTAATACGCAAGCTTCCTGTCTGCTGGTTATGTGTCGATACATGCAACTGTGACACTTTTTCGCATAGTTTTGGTCTGCGAGCGAAATAGTAGCTTTACGAAGTTTCCGACGAATCAAATCATGTGGTAATATTCTAATCGAAAGCTGAAACGCCATAAATACATCCTTCCCAATACACAAGTTTTCTGTTACAACGTACGATGAAGACAATTTGTTTGAATCTGCATTTACGGGGAAACAATACATATAGGAGAAATAATTTGTCAAATGATTTAATGCCACGCTGTTGTAGTTAAAACCAACTGCAAGAAAGAGTACAAAATTGTACATTTTAACAGCACAGCATTTTCTTTCTCGCAATCAGTTTTAACATAAAACTGTTGTTTAAAATAAAGTGTAGCCTAGATATTTAGCAATTGCTGGCCGTTTGCTAATTCTCTGAAATTTGTAATACTCATTTAGATTTTGGCTCATTTCCGACCTTGCGCAGTAACTAGAATTTCTACAGTAGATGACGCGGTTACTCAGTTCTAATTGTTGTAATATTCAATTACCCGCTACAAAAATCCTAATTCAAGAAAAGGGCAACTAGCTCTAATTTTTCCTTCCGCCATAAAATTAAGTAGTCACAGTTGTAGTCTTTCATGTCGTCAGGGCTGCTGAGAGCCAAGATTGGGCCCGGGACAATATGTGTGATTAGGTTCCGTCTCGCCGGCCGGAGTGGCCGTGCGGTTCTAAGTGCTACAGTCTGGAGCCGAGCGTCCGCTCCGGTCGCAGGTTCGAATCCTGCTTCGGGCATGGATGTGTGTGATGTCCTTAGGTTAGTTAGGTTTAATTAGTTCTAAGTTCTAGGCGACTGATGGCCTCAGAAGTTAAGTCGCATAGTGCTCAGAGCCATTTGAACCATTTTTTTTTTTCGGTTCCATCTCCAAATACAGCAAATCAATTTTACTGTTATTTTAAAAAAGATTTGCCATGATTTAAACGTAACGCAATTCGGATACTGTTAAAGATATAAAAAATTATCATTGGGATGAAATACAGAGTACATATAATTTATTATTAAACACTAAAGGTATCTTCACAAATGCTGTCGGTCCATGCAGGAGAGCGCACGGTAGCAATGTGCTCCAAAAAGGCGCGCCCGAAAATGTTATTCTTCCGGGGGTTCATATATCGGTGCTATTGATCACAGAAATAAGGGGTCAACTGTTATGGACAGCCCTCGACCTAACGACCATTTGAATAGCTACAGGCAGAACTAGTATATTGTAACTATCCTAATTACGGTGTCAAAATTTAAACATTACACTCCTTCCCTAGTCCAGACAAACTGAGCAAATCGGTTGGTTCCTTTGTATTAGTTGTGCTCTAGGGTGGAACTTGAGAGACTTACAACAGCACCATTTGTTCATGGGCGATTCCAGATAAATTCCAGAAAACCGCGATCTTTTTGGATACAAAAAGTAACAATTATGGGAATGGCCACTTCTGTAACCTCTGTTCATGGCAGAGAATCGAAAATTTCACCATATGATCTTAAGATGATATTATTAGGTCGAAACTTTTTTCGATATCGTTATCAGCTACCAAGATCCAGAAGTTCAAAGCTATCGTACTTACGCAGTAAAATAGGTATGTAATATCTGGTCTCAGGTCTAAACGTAGTTTTAACTGACATTGTGGACACATGGCAATTGATATAGCGTCATCGCAAGAATACTGAGGTCACCGAACCGTTTTTAGTCAGCATTTTTTCACGAATAAAACTTTATGACTCCCTCTCTCTGTACAATAGGCGCTTCACGAATATACAAGTATGCCCAATGTGGTACTGCAGTAACAAAACAATGGCTAAAAATGGTCTTAAAATGCCTGAAGAGAACTTAAAATCACAGCCAAAAAGTATGTAAGACTTTAAGGACTGGAAAGTCGGTAAAATATTTCTAATAACATTTTTAGTCTTTCATGATACAAATCATAAGCAGGCCGTTTTCGATTAATTACCATCAATGAGCAAATAATTGAGAAAAAACGTAAAGCAAACGATTCTGTGTTAACTTTATATCATGTGTTCTTGTTTGTTGTTTATATGTGTCAAGATATATAGATGTATCGAAGTAGGGGAAGGCGGGGCAAAATGGGGAAGCTAACTTTAAACCCTTACAAAAGGGACAAAAACAAACAAATTCAAGTAGGTTTGATTATCATTTGTTTATTTAACCCCTGAATTACAATAGCATGCAAAGAAACCTGCAAACTTGTTACATTTACTCAGAAATATCTCGATTTGAAACATAAACTAGCAATTCCCCATCTTGCCCCATATGCGGGGTAAGATGGGGAACTAGCATGAATTCATCTCTAAAGCTTAAATAGGGACCGGAATAACGAAATCATGTGACGATAAGGTTTCGAAACATGGTTCTGTGAATTGTAGAATCAGGTATTACATTTTATTTAGGCCTCTTACTTTCACATAGTACACAAGTGTGGACAGCCTCGTCATCATCACTTTCTGTCCCTGCACAAGTGTTGTGGGCATCCCGACGCTGAAACACATATTTCTGTGGCACGTTGAACCGTCGAGCAGCCCTGAAAGAACCCATATGACCTACCATAACAGCATTTACAGCGCCTTCCATTGACTCCAATGACCAATCTTGCCTAGACGTTTCTCACCGATACTTGCGAACAATCTGAAATAAAACACGTGGAATGTACTATTGAGTCAGATCATTCCTGGTAATCTATATTATGCAGTAAATACCATATTTCCAATAGTCAGTCGTTAAAGCATGGCAAGAATACTGACTTTTCACGTTTTGTGTATTTTAATTCACCATATAGCCTAAGGCATACTTTGTAATTAATTAGGAAAGTGTTGGAATAACGAATACCATTCTATTTACAATTGTATTCAACGTATAATGTACGTGTTCAAAACCCGCAGCGAGGTAAACACATGAGACGATAAGAACGTAATGGTTGGACAAATAGTATGGGCAAGACGGGGAAGCTCCCCATCTTGCCCCACCCCGTCTTGCCCCCTACCATGCTGTCAGGTTATGTTACGCCTACTTGAACACTATGTAGTGAACATTGACTACTGACACAGCAGACGTACTATTCAGTGCTATATATACAGTCTGGACAAATGTTCACGAAATACATGTTTTAGGACCTCGAAAGGTGTAAAACATTGCAAATCAGTATAACAATTGTACGTACCTTGAAAAGCTCACAGAAACCGCCGCGAAACTAAGGTTCAGCAATGTCAACACACTGGGGCCTGTGTATTGATGATGTTGACGTAGCTATCCACAGATGGCAATACTCTAACTGTAGCTTATAGCCCTTCCCCGTCTTACCCCACCTCCCCGTCTTGCCCCGCCTTCCCCTATATAAATAAACTGTCAAAACTCTACTGACCTATAGGATTCGTTTCATATAAGCTGCGTACGCTGCTGTAGCGGCGAAAAGACGAGAAACAGCGGAAAAATGCTTCTTTCTGAGCACAAAAAGGAGAATATGTTACTCTTGAAACGATTCTGACCAGCCACCTCAGTCCTCATTCCACTTTCCTCACAAAAAAAAATTGGCGTGCAAATGTATTCGCACTTTTTTTGCATTGAAAGGCAGAATCAGAGAGACAGTGACTGTGGACGTACGAGGAGACAGTGTCAGTGGGAGACTAAAGAGAGAGGAGACAGTGATAATGGGAGAGAAAGTATCATTGAAAGAGAAAGAGATTGGATGAAGACAACAGCACTGGTAGCTAAAGGAAGAGGAGATACTGATGGTCAGTGAGAGACAATGGCACAATGGCAGTGAAAGAGAAAGGGGGATCCATGAAGATGAAGCGTTAGGAGGGAGAGAGAGAGGAAACCGTGTAAATGAGAAATAGAGATGAGTGGACACTAGAAACAGGCTTGACCGAAATGTTAAACATGTGGGTACAGAGAAAAAAGTAAGTTGGGCCACCCTCCCACCCCCACCCTCCTCTCCCCTACCCCAAAATTTAAATCTGCGGAAGTACAGTGAACAAAATGATAGTAGGAAAGAAAAACAATGGAGACAATGTAAGTCAGAGAGGAGACAGTGGCAGTGAGATATACTGTAAATCACTCGGAGAAACATGGGGCAGTGGGAGAGAGACGAAGAGAGACATAGGCAGTGGCAGTGAGAGGGAGATGCTGAGTATGAAGGCTTCACTACATGTAGAGAGACTGTATACCAGGATTTAGAATGTTCTGTATTAAAAGAGGAGGAATACGTTCGCATCCCAAATTTTTGGTGAGGAAAGCGGAATGAGGACTGAGGCAGCTGGTTCCACACTTTTTCTGGAGGAAAATATTCGCCTTTCTGTGCTCCGACTGGGGCGTTTTTCCGTTTCCCCTGGTTTCTCTTATGGTACTGCGCGTTGCACGAAATATTTCCGGCGGAATTCGAACAAATTAACAGTTGTTCATGGAGCAATAGGTTGAATAAGAGTACGCTTTAGTACCATGGAACAAGTATGAACAGTACTAACTTTGCTGTTGCGACATCATTGTGGTACTCATTGATATATAACTTCGCCCGCATCTCGTGGTCGTGCGGTAGCGTTCTCACTTCCCACGCACGGGTTCCCGGGTTCGATTCCCGGCGGGGTCAGGGATTTTCTCTGCCTCGTGATGGCTGGGTGTTGTGTGATGTCCTTAGGTTAGTTAGGTTTAAGTATTTCTAAGTTCTAGGGGAAATGGTTCAAATGGCTCTGAGCACTATGCGACTTAACTTCTGAGGTCATCAGTCGCCTAGAACTTAGAACTAATTAAACCTAACTAACCTAAGGACATCACACACATCCATGCCCGAGGCAGGATTCGAACCTGCGACCGTAGCGGTCACGCGGTTCCAGACTGAAGCGCCTTTAACCGCACGGCCACACCGGCCGGCGTAAGTTCTAGGGGACTGATGACCATAGATGTTAAGTCCCATAGTGCTCAGAGCCATTTGATATATAACTTCATGCCTGAGCGACCTGATAGTCATCTTTGAGCATTTCCGTAAAATCTAAATGTTTCATCCAACATATTCACTGTTTCGTATCGGTTTTTCAAGTCAGACACTGGATTGTCAGTAATGAAAAAAAAAAAACATTTGTTTTGAATAAATCTGTCACTTTATTCCAGGTTAGATCGTAAAATGATCTCTTCTTCTTAGAACACATCTCTGGAAGTCCAGAATCAATATTAAGTGCAGTGGCAACGATTTTAAAACGATTTTTGCGAAAATATTAAGTCATTTAATAAGCTTCAACCAAACAGATGCCATAATTAAGTACTCGAATGATTTCACATATTCCAAAACAGCTCTTGCCACAGAACGTGTTTCAACTGACAAATTTAACTTAGAGAGTCTTTAGAAAAATGGGTATCTTTTTCAAGTGAGCTATAATTGGTGTTGCAGTGTCAACTCGAGCACTCTACCGGATATCAGGCAAGGAATATAACCATCTTCCAACACACTGTTACAGAATTTCCTTTCTTTGTAAAGCAGTTGAATCAGTCCGATAAAAGTATCTGTTTTATGACAAATCTCAGCTGCGTGTAATCCACATAAGACTATGACAACCACTTGGAGAAAAATTTCACAAGCGCATTTCACTGAAGAAAATATGTCTGAGCTCTTTATAAGACCCCCTAATACTACTTTCGTTATCATAACCTTGTCTGCGGCATTCACTGGTAGGAAATAGGTATTTCCACAGGATGTTTACGATTTTAATCAGGAGTTGGACGAACAATAATTAAATAATACTTCTCATTCTCTCTCTGTTCCGAGAGGATACTCCTGACATGATGGGCAAAACTAGAAATAAATTACTTCTGAATATCACTTAAAAGACAATTCACTTGTAAACGCTTTCCAGCTCCTTGTCAGTCTCTGACCTTGCTAATACGTTTTACAAGAACTGGATCATAGTGACTCAAGAGCTCTAGTGTCCCGAGAAGATTTCCATTACTCCAATCTCCAGTTTTATGTGTTGGACCTCTGAAGACCAAGCCTCTTTCACCAAAAAATAATATCATGTCAGTAACGTAAGAATTTTCATGCAAACTGGCTATTCTACAAACGAATAAAAGAAGAATATTACCTCTTTACTTCTGACCATGAGCGTGGCCGATGTACGTCTTCCATTTAATATCATTTCATTTCTTCACTTTCGCGATTCTTCCCGGATAATGGGGTCAGAATGGGCAGGGGTGGGGCAGAGACGATGAGCTCTGACGCCACGCTCAATCACATCCTCCACGTGTTCGATCACGCTCAGACCTGGCGAGTTGGGGAGGCCAGCACATCATCTGAAACTCGACACTGTGCTCCTCCAACCACTCCATCACGCTCCTATTCTTATGGCAGGACGCATTACATTGTTGAAACATGGCACTGCCGTCGGGAAATACGAGCGTCATGAAGTGGTGTACGTGGACTGCAATCAGTGTACGATGTTCCTGGGCCGTCATGGTGCCTTGCACGAGCTCCACCGGACCCGTGGATTCCCACGTGAATGTTCCCCAGAGCATAATGGAGCTGCCACCAGCTTGTCTCCGTCCTGAATACAGGTATCAAAGAGCTGTTGCACAGAAGACGACGGATTCGCGCCCTCCCATCGGCATGATGAAGAAGGTATAAGGAATCATCAGACCATGCAACGCTCTGCCAGTACGCCAATGTCAATTGCCAATGGTCACGTTGCAATTTCAGTCGTATTTGCCGAAGTCGTGGTGTTGAATTTGGCACGTGGTGAGTCGTCGGCTGCTGAGACTCATCGTTGGGTGTACACCCCATCGCTAGGAATGTCCGGTGCACTGTGTGTTCACACACACTTGTACTCTACACAGCATTACAATCTGAAGTTCATTCCGCCACAGTTCGCCGCCTGCCGTGTTTCACCAGACTGTCCAACCTACGACGTCTGACATCTCTAATGAGTGGTGGCCGCTCAACCTCACGACGTCTGTATATGGCTTCACCTTGTGTTAGCCACATGTTGAAGATAGTCGCCACAGCACTCCTCGAACAAACGACAAGTTCAGCTTCCGAAATTCTCGAGCCGAGCCTCTGGGCCATCACAATTTCCCCTCAGTCAGATGCATTGCGGGCCTTCCCCATTCTACACACGCTCACTGATACTACATACACCCTGCGTGTGTCTGACTGACAGTCATTCCTCGCCAGGTGACGCTGCTATCGCCTGGACGGGTTTATAGCGTGTCGGTGGTCATAATCTTCTGGCTGATCAGTGTATTGTCTCTTTGTGTCCAGCAGTGAATCGCGATTCTGCACTACCCCGGATGACCATCGTCGGCGAGTACTCGAACAAGACACGAGGATTACGGAGACGCTTCGAGAACTCAAATGGGAATCACTCGAGGGAAGGCGACGTACTTTTGAGAAAATTTAGAGGATAATCTTGATGATAGGGTCATGACAACATTGTGGAACATGTCTGGTGACGCTGTGCTTGTTTTGTTACATCCTGGACTGACAGAAAAATATCTTCCGAGATTCACTTGATATTTTCGTAGTATACCATTCAAAGATTCTGAATGAATTCCGCTTTTGTGTGTTATCGACTTATCAAATATATGTTTACAGGTAGGGGAGATTACTTTCACGCAGCAACTACAACTAATCACGTTGTCTACATTGAGAATTATCTATATATCACAAGGTCAATGAGGAGGCGACGAACGCTAGAGTTGGTCGTTTGCCCCATGAAAATGTTCAAATTGGAGCGAGAGTAGCAACTACTCTGACAGCCACATTGTCGTATTTACGTCGTATAGTCCAGCAAAGCTTCTTAAGTATGACAAAAGACTTCACATTTAATTAAGAAAACCATTCGTTGTATGGTACTATGATGAGACACCAGTTGTAATAGTGTAGTGCATATTAATATAGCGCTTCCCGTTAGGTTATTGAACAAAATAGACAAAGGTATCAAAGAAATTGTCAACAATACATTCCACTTCGTTATCGAAAACCGTTTGATGATGCTCACGTAGTTTTTCGATCCTATGCATGTAGTGATTTGCTGATTCTGAGTTAAGCCACGTTAAAGTGCAATCGCTAAAACAAATCAACAAACAAAAGAAAGCAAAAACTAACTCTCTCTGTGGTTAATCGAGAAGGGCCGAGAAGAGTAAACATATGCGGATGCCAGATTAGAAGACGTGTGGTAGGTGTATTTACAAGTTGCTTGTCCTTGTCTTACAGATCGTATTTGTTGCTCTGCGACTACGAGGCATCTCATTTGTTGGCAACAGATGAAGGGGTCGGAGAGATATGGTCATAAGCCACATTCAACTAGTTTTGAGATACAGCGACTTTAACATTTTTACACTTCCATGAAATTTTAAAGACAAAACAGACACTTCCTTTTTTCTTTTAATTATACTTTAATACATTGCAAATCTTGTGTAAAATACGCGATCTTCTTTCGGTTACGTAATATTAATTTGAGAGTTATTTTAATTACGATGTGGTCGAAAATGTCTTATGACTGTGTCTCCTTGAAAATAATTTAGAGCACAAAATACGTTTTCAAGGTTTTGTTTTGAAAATTATATAACAACTAGAAATTCTTAACAATGTTGGCACTTTCACATACACACATACGTAACAGATAAATCAGTCTAATACTTTATTTTACACTTTAAATGTGAAACTAAGGAAGTTTCTCTATGTCATCATCGTTCACATTATTTCCAGCACATGACCGAAAAAAGCTCTGATATGCTGCGGGTATATATGCCGTAAGAGACAGTATGTCATCAATCTTTTTCTGGTTAATTTGAAGTGGTTTTCTATATTTTATTAGCAGCTGAAATAGATCTGGTTCAGTAGGTCTTCCTTTCCTCTTGCTACATATATCCACTGATATGTGGGTTTCCATATCTTAGTAGCAGTGCTTCACACTTAGCGTGAATGAATCTTTATACTCAAACTTAAATTGAGTCGCTTCAATAAAACGAATGGTATCTCCAGATCTGGGTATCGAGATTAATGACTTCAGATCGCCCAAGTTTAAAATGTCGTGTCTGTGCATTTTTATCACAATGAAATTTTTTGGACTGGCAGATTTGATTACTTCTGCCCATTCATCTGGTATGTATACTATTAGATATCTGTTTTTCGCATAAATTTTCAATGCGACCAAAATTATGATAGCAAGGAAGTCTAGTATGAGCTACCACAGGGAAATAATGCTGCACAGATTCAAATCTTTTGGTGGCAACGAGAGTCCTTTCCAGGGCAATAAGAGACCAAGTCTTTGCCTGGCCCTTACTGTTATCTGTGACTACGTGGAGATTTTTGGCTCGAGTGTTAGTTATCTTTAAGCATTTTCATAAACAGCTCCCAACCTCATTTGAACCCCTTCCTGGGTCCTTCTCACTCCGCAGAAACGTGTATCCCTTATTTGACCCACAATCATGGATACCGTAGTTATACTGTTACGTCTGCCACAGACGGCCCTGCCAGGCAGACTACACTCAAGACACTCCTGTGTACCATATAACATACACAAGCACTTGCAGGCGCAACCAAGAGGAAAACAATTCTTCAAAACAAACAGAACGTGCTAGAGACTAATGTGAACCTTTTTCTGCAGAGGTCGCCTCACAGATACAGGGAAAGTTGGAGTACACATGCTGCTGACCCGCGTTACGTCGACGTCTGGCCTTAATTTTTTTTTCACTGATCAATATTATGCTTTCTTTTTCTTGAAGAGCTTGGTTTCTAGGGTGATACTTCATTTGCTCTACTTGTGGATAAAATATAGTCACAGAATTTCCGTGAGAACTAGTCACAAGCCACACATATCATTATATGCCACTGAAATGGCGTTTATGATAAAAATATTCTTACAAGTTTGTAGCCATTAAATCTATATTATTACCGCAAGCAGTGGCTATTAAAATTAGACCCTAAAAGTTTCTTATTAACAAAAAAGACGACGATCAACCGTGAGAGATATGTTACGAGAAACAGTCACAAGCTACTGAAAATGATCACCAGTTAAAAAATATTTTTGGGTACTTACCGAAACATATTCTGAGCTAGTACTGTTGCTTGATGGACACCAATATTCATCACCATCACTGTCGAAAGGCTCAGAATCCTCATTTACACTACTGTCACTGCCATATACACCTAGAATGAGCGAAGCACCTTCAGATGTACCTGAGCATTCAGCCATTTTGATGTGGCTTGTGACTGCATCTTCTCAAAAAGACACCATGTGGCAGATTATAGAACTACACTACGTCATCAACTGCCACCGGTTGGAGAAAGACTGAACTTCCTCAATCCAAGATGACGAGAGCATCGTTAAGAATGTCATAGAATGAATATCTCAATTTCGACAAATGTGTGGATTATGACTATATCTCTCCGAGCCGTTTAACTGCAACTGCGAAAGAC
This sequence comes from Schistocerca serialis cubense, assembly GCF_023864345.2. Lineage (NCBI taxonomy): Eukaryota > Metazoa > Arthropoda > Insecta > Orthoptera > Acrididae > Schistocerca > Schistocerca serialis. Next base: position 970,166,047 of record NC_064638.1, read on the forward strand.
ACATCCTTGTGAAACGGTTCTTAACACAAAAACACCTTCTTTGTCATATCACATGTATATCAATAACAATTCATTTTGTGGGCGTATGCAGGCCTTCATTTGAGACAATGTTTATTGTGGCTTACCCACTATTTTCTTCTTATGAATTTACCGTACGGTAACTCAAATCGCCATCAGGGTGTACTGATTTAGGTTTGTGATGACCTCTTTAAATCTATTACAGGAAATACCTGGATCAATCCTTTGAAAGGGCACAGACGATTTCCTTTCCCATCTTTCCCATTTCGTGATTATGCTTCAAGTCTAATCTAGTTCTCGACCAGGCTTTGTAGCGTAATCCACCTTCGTTTCTTTTAACCTCAATATGACTACTGAAGACAAGTGCTGCGCGAAGGTTAATTGGTCGTCACACTTGCCAGTTATCGAACACACTGTCACTGACCATAGTAGCATTTCATCAACGTATGTTTGTCTTCCTGAATGTGATGATTAATTTACGATCGTACATGAAATGATACAACTTGAGTTTCTCGATAGCACTCACTCCAGACAGGGCTCAGGTGTTCCGAATTGCCTGCACTGGTTTCACCCTTTTATTAAACACAAACAAAGTACAGTGTCACAAATGTTAGACTTTACTCGGTTTTAGACTCCGTTTTTAATGCATAAACGACGCTCCTCATAACGTCAAAAATGAGAAATGTTCAAGCTGTCGTGGCACGAGCTATACTACAAACTTGAACAAAGTGAGACCATAGTCAAATGTTCATATGACAGCGTGCCATACAAAGTCGCCATGCATCATGCTGAAGCATAGTTTTCTATCATGCGTGACGTTACATAATGTGGTACTTGCCATTTCGAGAACAGAAAAGTCCGCTGGAGATCATAGGCTTTATGCCTGATGCCGGACGCCAATGTGTATCAAGCGGCCACTGGCTGATGGCGCTGAAATTGGTCTTACCGTGACAGACATCCACGTCCCATTTCACAAACATGTTTCCACAAGACATTTCTATTACTGATGGTTAGAAAATGAATGAAATTGTCTTTGACCTACTGTCAGACTGGTGCTCTTAGCAGACAGACGGAATATGGCTCAAAAAAGAAAGGAAAAGAGTGCGTTTGATATTACTGCATTGTGTTCGCACTGCATGATGTTGACTACTAGACTACTAATAGGTTTTTCACGAAAACCCTCAAGTTGAAGTCAACACTTCTCGTACCATGTGCTGCGTACCCCATTATGAGAAAAACGTGATGCTAACACATCCGGAATTCAGTGGTTGGTTGAACTGAGGACGGCTTGTAATGGTTTAGGTGTGGGTTCGATTCCCACTGGGGGTACCACTTTTTTAGAGCCACAAATATAGCCTCTTCACCTCGAGTAACGCCAAGTAAAGAACGTAGGACTGTGCCTTGGTTCCTAATCAATGTTAAACACGTCCATTCGCTACTGACTGGAACAAAGTTAGATTAGTTTTGGCTGTCAGAGGCGTAAGTTGCTTCTTGCAGAGACTCTGTCTCAAGAAAGCTTTCTTACACTGGTAATGTTATTTTAGTTAACGAACCAATCGTCATGTAAGGTCATAGATCCTTTATTTCTTATTTTAAGTGATGCTGAGATCTTGAAAATTTTGGCCCTGGACTGGGATTCTAACTCCGATTCCAATTTCTCTAAGGATTTTAACCTTCGAGATGATAGTTGTGGTCTTCAGTCCTGAGACTGGTTTGATGCAGCTCTCCATGCTACTCTATCCTGTTAAAGCTTCTTCATCTCCCAGTACTTACTGCAACCTACATCCTTCTGAATCTGCTTAGTGTATTCATCTCTTGACCTCCCTCTACGATTTTTACCCTCCACACTGCAATCCAATGCTAAATTTGTGATCCCCTGATGCCTTAGAACATGTCCTACCAACCGATCCCCTCTTCTAGTCAAGTTGTGCCAGAAACTCCTCCCCAGTTCTATTCAATACCTCCTCATTAGTTATGTGATCTACCCATCTAATTTTCAGCATCCGTCTGTAGCACCACATTTGGAAAGCTTCTATTACCTTCTTGTCCAAACTATTTATCTTCCAAGTTTCACTTCCATACATCGCTACACTCCACACAAATACTTTCAGAAATGACTTCCTGACACTTAAATCAATACTCGATGTTAACAAATTCCCCTTCTTCAGAAACGCTTTCCTTGTCATTGCTAGTATACATTTTGTATCCTCTCTACTTCGACCATCATCAGTTATTTTGATCCCCAAATAGCAAAACTCCTTTACTACTTTAAGTGTCTCATTTCCTAATCTAATTCCCTCAGCATCACCCAACTTAATTCGACTGCATTCAATTATCCTTGTTTTGCTTTTGTTGATGTTCATCTTATATCCTCCTTTCAAGACACTGTCCATTCCATTCAACTGCTCTTCCAAGTCCTTTGCTGTCTCTGATAGAATTACAATGTCATCGGCGAACCTCAAATTTTTTATTTCTTCTCCCTGCATTTTAATACCTACTCCAAATTTTTCTTTTGTTTCCTTAACTGCTTGCTCAATATAGAGATTGAATAACATCATGGAGAGGCTACAACCCTGTCTCACTCCCTTCCCAACCACTGCTTCCCTTTCATGCCCCTCGACTCCTATAACTGCCATCTGGTTTCTGTACAAATTGTAAATAGCCTATCGCACCCTATATTTTACCCCTGCCACCTTTAGAATTTTGAAGAGAATATTCCAGTCAACATTGTCAAAAGCTTTCTCCAAGTCTACAAATCCCAGAAACGTAGGTTTGCCTTTCCTTAATCTTTCTTCTAAGATAAGTCGTAAGGTCAGTATTGCCTCACGTGTTCCAACATTTCTACGGAATCCAAACTGATCTTCCCCGAGGTCGGCTTCTACCAGTTTTTCCATTCTTCTGTAAAGAATTCGCGTTAGTATTTTGCAGCTGTGACTTATTACACTTACAGTTCGGTAATTTTCGCATCTGTCAACACCTGCTTTCTTTGGGATTGGAATTATATTCTTCTTGAAGTTGAGGATATTTCGCCTGTCTCATACATCTTGCTCACCAGATGGTAGAGTTTTGTCAGGACTGGCTCTCCCAAGGCCGTCAGTAGTTCTAATGGAATGTCACTTGAATCAGCAGTTGTCTTGTGACAGCCAGAGCGAGAGCACCAGCAGCAGCGAGTACTGTTTGTATAAAGCGTTTATTTTGCATTTTGTTTACGACCTTCCACTAAGGAAGGGATTCTATTTGTGTTTATCTGCTCTGCATAGTAACTAACAGTTCTTGATAAAACTTTACGTAGTTTTCGTGTTAGATTTCTTAGTGTTTTCTTGATCGTTTAGAACAGAAAGCGCCCTAAAACCGTCTTTTGTTTGTTTCGCGGCCGTTAGCCACTAGTCACTTGAATCAGCAGTTGTCTTGTGACAGCCAGAGCGAGAGCACCAGCAGCAGCGAGTACTGTTTGTATAAAGCGTTTATTTTGCATTTTGTTTACGACCTTCCACTAAGGAAGGGATTCTATTTGTGTTTATCTGCTCTGCATAGTAACTAACAGTTCTTGATAAAACTTTACGTAGTTTTCGTGTTAGATTTCTTAGTGTTTTCTTGATCGTTTAGAACAGAAAGCGCCCTAAAACCGTCTTTTGTTTGTTTCGCGGCCGTTAGCCACTAGTCACTTGAATCAGCAGTTGTCTTGTGACAGCCAGAGCGAGAGCACCAGCAGCAGCGAGTACTGTTTGTATAAAGCGTTTTTGTACTTATTTGCTGCGCTTAGCTTTTAAATAGTTTTTCTGGGAAAACCTAGCGTAGTTTTCGCGTCTCGTATTTCAGTGAGTGTTTCTTGATTATCAGAGTAGCTCATCAGAAGATTATCTTGGGAATTTGTCACCGTATAGAGTAGGGTAAACATAGTCATGTGTAGGGACTGTGGTTGTTGTGAGCGGACGCAAGGAGAATTGGCCACTCTTCGGGGGCAGGTGGAGGCTTTGTCTGTTAGGCTCATCGAGCTCGAGGCGCAGGCGTCGGCTCGTAGTGGCGTTGGGGCAACTGTGGTGAGACCTATGCCTACTTCGGTGGCCTTGGAATCACATGGAACCCCTGATGTCGCTGGGTCTTCCGGCAGTGAGCATCTTACCGGTCAGCCATCACTCCAGGGTGAATGGCGGACAGTGGTGGGCTCGCGCGTGCCTGGCCGAAAGGCGAAGGTGGGATCTGGCCGCGTGGCAGCTGCCTTACCCCTTTCTAACAGGTACGGGGTGCTTCCTAGTGGTGATGACATCGTTTCCGAGCCACCACAGGATGCCTCGCCTGTTGGGCCAGTGGCCGATTCTCCGGCAAGGTCCCGACAGTCACAGAGGGCGGGCCTATTAGTTATAGGGAGCTCCAACGTTAGGCGGGTTATGGAGCCCCTCAGGAAAATAGCGGGTAGGTCGGGGAAGAATGCCAGTGTGCACTCGGTGTGCTTGCCGGGGGGTCTCGTCCGTAATGTGGAGGAGGCCCTTCCGGCAGCTATTGAACGCACTGGGTGTGACCGGCTGCAGATAGTAGCACATGTCGGAACGAATGACGCCTGCCGCTTGGGTTCTGAGGCCATCCTTGGTTCCTTCCGGCGGCTGGCTGATTTGGTGAAGACAACCAGCATCGCACGCGGAGTGCAAGCTGAGCTTAATATCTGCAGCATAGTGCCCAGAGTCGATCGCGGTCCTCTGGTTTGGAGCCGTGTGGAGGGTCTAAACCAGAGGCTCAGACGACTCTGCGACTATAATGGTTGCAAATTCATCGACCTCCGTTATTGGGTGGAGAACTGTAGGGCCCCCCTAGACAGGTCAGGCGTGCACTACACACCGGAAGCAGCTACTAGGGTAGCAGAGTACGTGTGGCGTGCACACGGGGGTTTTTTAGGTTAGAGGGACCCCCCCTTGGGCGAAACGATAAAATACCTGACGGCTTACCAGAGAGGACATTATCATCGTTGATAAAGAACGTCCGTCCTCAGAGACCAAAAACAGGAAAAGTTAACGTAATATTGGTAAACTGCAGGAGTATCCAGGGCAAGGTTCCTGAATTAGTATCTCTTATTGAAGGAAATAGTGCGCATATAGTATTAGGAACGGAAAGTTGGTTAAAACCGGAAGTGAACAGTAACGAAATCCTAGACACAGAATGGAATATATACCGCAAGGATAGGATAAACGCCAATGGTGGAGGAGTATTTATAGCAGTAAAGAATTCAATAATATCCAGTGAAGTTATTAGCGAATGCGAATGTGAAATAATCTGGGTTAAGTTAAGTATCAAAGGTGGGTCAGATATGATAGTCGGATGCTTCTATAGACCACCTGCATCAGCAACCGTAGTAGTTGAGCGCCTCAGAGAGAACCTGCAGAACGTCGTGAAGAAGTTTCGTGATCATACTATTGTAATAGGGGGAGACTTCAATCTACCAGGTATAGAATGGGATAGTCACACAATCAGAACTGGAGCCAGGGACAGAGACTCTTGTGACATTATCCTGACTGCCTTGTCCGAGAATTACTTCGAGCAGATAGTTAGAGAACCAACTCGTGAAGCTAACGTTTTAGACCTCATAGCAACAAATAGACCGGAACTTTTCGACTCCGTGAATGTAGAAGAGGGTATCAGTGATCATAAGTCAGTGGTTGCATCAATGACTAAAAGTGTAATAAGAAATGCCAAGAAAGGAAGGAAAATATATTTGCCTAACAAGAGTGATAGGGCACAAATCGCGGAATATCTGAGTGACCACCATCAAACGTTCATTTCTGAGGAAGAGGATGTGGAACAAAAATGGAAAAAATTCAGAAACATCGTCCAGTACGCCTTAGATAAGTTCGTACCGACTAAGGTCCAAAGCGAGGGGAAAGATCCACCGTGGTATAACAATCATGTACGAAAGGTACTACGGAAACAAAGAAAGCTTCATCATAGGTTTAAGAGTAGTCGAATCATAGCTGATAAGGAAAAGCTGAACGAAGCGAAAAAGAGCGTAAAGAGAGCAATGAGAGAAGCATTCAACGAATTCGAACATAAAACATTGGCAAACAATCTAAACAAGAACCCTAAAAAGTTTTGGTCATATGTAAAATCGGTAAGCGGATCTAAATCCCCTATTCAGTCACTCGTTGACCACGATGGCACCGAAACAGAGGACGACCGAAGAAAGGCAGAAATACTGAATTCAGTGTTCCGAAACTGTTTCACTGCGGAAAATCGTAACACGGTCCCTGACTTCAGCCGTCGCACGGACGCCAAAATGGAAAATATTGAAATAAACGATATCGGAATTGAAAAACAACTGCTATCACTTAGTAGCGGAAAAGCATCCGGACCAGACGAGATACCCTTAAGATTCTACAGTGATTATGCTAAAGAACTTGCCCCCTTTCTATCAGCAATTTATCGTAGATCGCTGGAAGAACGTAAAGTACCTAGCGACTGGAAGAAAGCGCAGGTCGTTCCCATTTTCAAGAAGGGTCATAAATCAGATGCGAATAATTATAGGCCTATTTCGCTTACGTCAATCTGTTGTAGAATAATGGAACATGTTTTGTGTTCTCGTATTATGACGTTCTTAGATAATACAAATCTCCTTCATCATAACCAACATGGATTCCGCAAACAGAGATCATGTGAAACTCAGCTCGCCCTATTTGCCCAAGAAATTCACAGTGCCGTAGACACTCGCGAGCAGATTGATGCCGTATTCCTGGACTTCAGGAAGGCATTTGATACGGTTCCGCACTTACGTTTAGTGAAAAAAATACGAGCTTACGGAATATCGGACCAGGTTTGTGATTGGATTCAGGATTTCCTAGAAGAAAGAACACAACATGTCATTCTTAACGGTTCAAAATCTGCAGATGTAGAGGTAATTTCGGGAGTACCGCAGGGAAGCGTGATAGGACCTTTATTGTTTACAATATACATAAATGACTTAGTTGACAACATCGGTAGCTCCGTGAGGCTATTTGCAGATGACACGGTTGTCTACAAGAAAGTAGCAACATCAGAAGACTCGTACGTACTCCAGGAGGACCTGCAGAGGATTAATGCATGGTGCGACAGCTGGCAGCTTTCCCTAAACGTAGATAAATGTAATATAATGCGCATACATAGGGGCAGAAATCCATTCCAGTACGATTATGCCATAGGTGGTAAATCATTGGAAGCGGTAACGACCGTAAAATACTTAGGAGTTACTATCCGGAGCGATCTGAAGTGGAATGATCACATAAAACAAATAGTGGGAAAAGCAGGCGCCAGGTTGAGATTCATAGGAAGAATTCTAAGAAAATGTGACTCATCGACGAAAGAAGTAGCTTACAAAACGCTTGTTCGTCCGATTCTTGAGTATTGCTCATCAGTATGGGACCCTTACCAGGTTGGATTAATAGAAGAGATAGACATGATCCAGCGAAAAGCAGCGCGATTCGTCATGGGGACATTTAGTCAGCGCGAGAGCGTTACGGAGATGCTGAACAAGCTCCAGTGGCGGACACTTCAAGAAAGGCGTTACGCAATACGGAGAGGTTTATTATCGAAATTACGAGAGAGCACATTCCGGGAAGAGATGGGCAACATATTACTACCGCCCACATATATCTCGCGTAATGATCACAACGAAAAGATCCGAGAAATTAGAGCAAATACGGAGACTTACAAGCAGTCGTTCTTCCCACGCACAATTCGTGAATGGAACAGGGAAGGGGGGATCAGATAGTGGTACAATAAGTACCCTCCGCCACACACCGTAAGGTGGCTCGCGGAGTATAGATGTAGATGTAGATGTACTCCCGGGGCCTTGTTTCGACTCAGGTCTTTCAGTGCTCTGTCAAGCTCTTCACGCAGTATCGTACCTCCCATTTCATCTTCATCTACATTCTCTTCCATTTCTGTAATATTATCCTCAAGTACATCGCCCTTGTATAGACTATATACTCCTTCCACCTTTCTGCTTTCCCTTCTTTGCTTAAAACTGGGTTTCCATCTGAGGTCTTGATATTCATACAAGTGGCTCCCTTTTCTCCAAAGGTCTCTTTAATTTTCCTGTAGGCAGTATCTATCTTGCCCCTAGTGAGATAAGCTTCCACATCCTTACATTTGTCCTCTAGGCATGCCTGCTTAGCCATTTTGCACTTCATGTCGATCTCATTTTTGAGACGTTTGTATTCCTTTTTGCCTGCTTCATTCTTTTTGCAATTTCTTCAGTTTTAATCTACAGTTCATAACCAATAGATTGTGGTCAGAGTCCACATGTGCCCCTGGAAATGTCTTACAATTTAAAACCTGGTTCCTAAATCTCTGTCTTACCATTATATAATCTATCTGAATACCTTTTAGTATCTCCAGGATTCTTCCATGTATACAACCTTCTTTTATGGTTCTTGAACCAAGTGTTAGCTATGATTAAGTTATGCTCTGTGCAAAATTCTAACAGACGGCTTCCTCTTTCATTTCTTAGCCTCAATCCATATTCACCTACTATGTTTCCTTCTCTCCCTTTTCCTACTGTCGAATTCCAGTCACCCATGACTGTTAAATTTTCGTCTCCTTTCACTATCTGAATAATTTCTTTTATCTCATCATACATTTCTTCAATTTCTTCGTCATCTGCAGAGCTAGTTGGCATATAAACTTGTACTATTGTAGTAGGCATGGGCTTCGTGTCTATCTTGGCCACTATAATAAGTTCACTATGCTGTTTGTAGTAGCTTACCCGCACTCCTATTTTTTTATTCATTATTAAACCTACTCCTGCATTACCCCTATTTGATTTTGTATTTATAACCCTGTATTCACCTGACCAGAAATCTTGTTCCTCCTGCCACCGGACTTCACTAATTCCCACTATATCTAACTTTAACCTATCCATTTCCCTTTTAAAATTTTCTAACCTACCTGCCCGATTAAGGGATTTGACATTCCACGCTCCGATCCGTAGAATGCCAGTTTTCTTTCTCCTGATAACGACGTCGTCTTGAGTAGTCCCCGCCCGGAGATCCGAATGGGGGACTATTTTACCTCCGGAATATTTTGCCCAAGAGGACGCTATCATCATTTAACCATACAGTAAAGCTGCATGCCCTCGTGAAAAATTACGGCTTTAGTTTCCCCTTGCTTTCCCCTTGCAAGGCCGTTTTGGTTAATGTTACAAGGCCAGATCAGTCAATCATCCAGACTGTTGACCCTGCAACTACTGAAAAGGCTGCTGCCCCTCTTCAGGAACCACACATTTGTCTGGCCTCTCAACAGATACCCCTCCGTCGTGGTTGCACCTACGGTACGGCTATCTGTATCGTTGAGGCACGCAAGCCTCCCCACCAACGGCAAGGTCCATGGTTCATGGGGGGAGGTTTGGGAATATACAAGGCCATTACTCCAATCCCGGATGGGGACGTATGTAAACTGGTTAACAATGTGTGAAGTGCATGAGAGCTAAACTGAGCTCTGACAATAGTGTAGTTGAGCTTAACTCAGATCCGGCTGAGCACCCAATGCATGAAATTTTAATCGACTATCTGGGACCCCCGCCTCTGACGGGGAGGGCTATGTTTATTTGTTAGTAGAGTAGACTTCTTCACCAGTTTCATGTGGTTAACATCCACTAGATCAGGAACTACATGTGTCACTTTGAGACAGTTGCAGGGAATCTCTAGTATATCTTGGACTTCGAAGGTTCTTGTCAGAGACAACGCTCCAGCCTTTCTGTCTGTGGAATTCAAGAAATTATCTTTCACGAGCGTAATATCTCAAATTGGGGACACTCCGTAGCATCCACAACCATCTTTTGATAAAGGAGTCAGCTGCTAATTCCACCCTTATTATTCTTACTGGTCAGTGTCAAGGCAGGTAGGAACACTCACTTGGATGGATCAATTTTGCCTTTAATACTGCTGTCCATGTGGCATGTAAGACTTCCCAGCAAAACTGATATTCGTCTTTCCAGTGAACCCACCCTTATTGAACCTTTGGTCAAATAAGAACCTCCTCTCTGAGGACATCGCCCAAGACATTAAAAAGGAGCCGGCCCGTGTGGCCGTGCGGTTCTAGGCGCTTCAGTCTGGAGCCGCGTGACCGCTACGGTCGCAGGTTCGAATCCTGCCTCGGGCATGGATGTGTGTGATGCCCTTAGGTTAGTTAGGTTTAAGTAGTTCTAAGTTCTAGGGGACTGATGACCACAGATGTTAAGTCCCATAGTGCTCAGAGCCATTAAAAAGGGACTGATGGGATGCGCGCAATAATATTTGCCTTCCATAGCGAAGGGAAGTTGTGTGCTGTAGTAAAGGTAGACCTTACGCTAGCTGTGTCGATGTCTTTGAAGGTTAGTATCGATATAGCAGCAGCCTGGAATATCTGTTGCAGGTGGGCAGCCGCAAGAGATCAGGACAGTTGGCGGAAACAAGAGATTTTAAGTTTGGCAGCACGGGCCGAGTGAGCCGAGTTGAAGTTGGACTGGAGGTACACTGTGAGTTTAAACAGGTGGGGCAGTGCGTGAGCGCGGGTGCAAGACCATGGCAGATGATGTTTATACGTTCAGCTTAGCAGCGCCGATGGTCTGTTGTGGCTCTGATGCATGAATTAAGGTCCGTTAAGCAGATGCGCTGTGGATTCGTTCATGACTGCACTTTCTGGTGAATGACAGCCCTGTGGATTTAATCGCTCCCTAATGATTCAACATTCTGTCTACCAGGAGTCATTATTGTGTGCCTTGAATAAGGGCAGACGCGTAGCGCTTACTGGCGTATCAAGGTTTACTAAATTATTTGCTGTTATAATATGCTCATAATTATATCGAACGATTATATTGTGTGCATATTTGTGTGGTGATTATACCATTTGTGACAGTTAACTGTCAATAGTTTTTTGTTGGTTCTTTCGTGCGTGTAATTCGTGTCATAAGTTTCAGGCAGCCACAGCTTGAAGATTCTAAACCATCAAAACCTTGACTGGCACAATTAGTATTTAGACCACTGACTATAACATTTGTTGTAGAGATGTTAAACCAGTTGTCTTGTTGACTGAATGTTTGTGGCTATTTACCTGTTGTGTTGCCGCTACCTCAAAAGTTGAATTTTTTGTTCCATTTACTACTATTTAATCTTGTATGTTTAAGGTAGTCCTTAGGCAGGTTTTAATGTAGATTATTAGCTGATTTACGTGAATAAACGGTGTGACCCTAAGGGGCGTGTTTTCATGTGCAGACGACATACAGACCGAGCGAGGTGGCGCAGTGGCTAGCACACTGGACTCGCATTCGGGAGGACGACGCTTCAATGCCGCGTCCGGCCACCCTGATTTAGGTTTTCCGTGATTTCCCTAAATCGCTCCAGGCAAATGCCGGGATGGTTCCTTTGAAAGGGCACGGCCGACTTCCTTCGTCGTCCTTCCCTAATCCGATGAGACCGATGACCTCGCTGTCTGGTCTCCTCCCCCAAAACAACCCAACCTAACGACTTATCATTACTGTTATTAAACGTGGTTGCTACCCACGCCATTATTTGCTTTCGTTTCCCTTCAGCTGACTTGTTCGCACTCTATCGCGCCTCTTTCATTCCAAAGCTTCTGAACTGTGTACAACGACTCATATTATTTGATCTTCTGTTGGCGTGGTTATCGACTGAAATCATGCTGACCCCATCATTTGCAATAATCTATTATTTTTTGGCTGTAACCGATCCTGCTGTTACTTACTATGTCAGGTCACTTCATTTTCTCAAATTTAAAGCCCACAGTTGTCCTTTACTGCGAATAAGAGGCTACGTGACTGAATATTGCCTCTAATATCTCTCTGCTCGAGGCAACCAGTGTTCTTGTTCTTTTATCTTGTGCCTCAAAAAATAAAATCTCTGTACTGTTCTCCTTAAATAGTGTAAACAGATATAGCTTACTGATTGTTTGTACCCTTGTATAAACGGCCGTTCGTCAGTTATTGAAAATGACTATCTGTCTGTTGCATTGACTATTTTAAGTGACCAGCGTCACGTTTTTATTTCAGACCTGTTTAGGTATAAATTATGTCAGTAAATTCAAGATTTGTTTAAATGATTGTTATTTCTCCTGGAAGTTCTTTCAAAAAATGTTCAAATGTGTGTGAAATCTTATGGGACTTAACTGCTAAGGTCATCAGTCCCTAAGCTTACACACTACTTAACCTAAATTATCCTGAGGGGAAACACACACACCCATGACCGAGGGAGGACTCGAACCTCCGCCGGGATCAGCCACACAGTCCATGACTGCAGGAAGTTCTTTCTTTTGGTTTTTAAATCGACCGCTCTCTTAATAAGAGTTAATCGTCACTTGCCAGACTTGACTAGAATCTGATTAGCTCGAAATTGAGCTACTTAATTTTTTATTTTTATTTAATAACAGTGATACCTCTGATGCTGGCGTTGAAGCCCGGGCAGCAGCAGTGAAGTTACGTTAAGCCGTTTTGTTTTTTCTACCAGCTTGTATCTGAATCGATTGTTATGGTGTCGTATTCAAAATTGTTTCCGATCAATCAATCTAGAGACAGAGTTGTATGACCGTGAACGTTAGAGAAATCTGGTTTTTGGAATCTGTACCTTCACATTGTAATTAGCATCTTACCTAATGAGCTATGTAACAATTGCAACTAAGATTATTGCTTCCAAGATTTCAATACTGATACAGACTATATAGTAACTGTTTTAAATATTCAATCTTGATGAATCCTGTATTGTTATGCATCAAGTGTACTTTAATTAACGTTTTAATAAAGATGTTATATTATGTCTTTTGGATTTAATGTGTCCAGCATCTCACCATTCACTTCACCAGCTTCCTACCAGGTACTGCGAAATGACAGGCTTCTCAGAAATGTTCTTCCTACTCTGTTAGACGAGGTGCCACCACAGGTTCATCCGGTAACGTGACTGCAAAACCGCGGACTTCACGGTCACTTTGATTCTAATGTGCGGCATCATATGGACATCAAATATCCTGTTCCATTGGTGCCATTGTAGGCAGAACCTATAGCTCTTGACTAGGCAGGTATTATGAAGATTCTTGCTAATATATGACAAATAAATAAACACTCTTACCTTTACAGAGTCTACTGGCCATCAAACATTAATGCTACATAAAGCACCGAATCCTCGTCCTTGGGAAAAATTAAAGTTCTCAAGAAAATAAGCGAAATGTTGGGTATTGATATACGACAGCGACTGTTACAGGCTCTAGTCAGTGACTCTTGATAGTAACGTAAATACACTACTGGCCATTAAAATTGCTACACCACGAAGATGACGTGCTACAGACACGAAATGGACCGACGTTGCCTGGTGAAACGTTGTTGTGATGCCTCCTGTAAGGAGGAGAAATGTGTACCATCACGTTTCCGACTTTGATAAAGGTTGGATTGTAGCCTATCGCGATTGCGGTTTATCGTATCGCGACATTGCTGATCGCGTTGGTCGAGATCCAATGACTGTTAGGAGAATATGGAATCGGTGGGTTCAGGGGTGTAATACGGAACGCCGTGCTGGATCCCAACGGCCTCGTATCACTAGCAGTCGAGATGACAGGCATCTTATCCGCATGGCTGTAGCAGATCGTGCAGCCACGTCTTGATCCCTGAGTCAACAGATGGGAATGTTTGCAAGACAACAACCTCCGGCACGAACAGTTCGACGACGTTTGCAGCAACATGGAATATCAGCTCGGAGACCATGGCTGCGTTTACCCTTGACGCTGCATCACAGACAGGAGCGGCTGCGATGGTGTACTCAACGACGAACTTGGGTGCGCGAATGGCAAAACGTCATTGTTTCGGATGAACCCAGGTTCTGTTTACAGCATCATGATGGTCGCATCCGTGTTTGGCGACATCGTGGTGAACACACATTGGAAGGGAGTATTCGTCTTCGCCATACTGGCGTATCACCCGGCGTGATGCTTTGGGGTGCCATTAGTTACACGTCTCGGTTACCTCTTGTTCGCATTGACGGCACTTTGAACAGTGGACGTTACATTTCAGATGTGTTACGACCATTGGCTCTACCCTTCATTCGATCCTTGCGAAACCCTACATTTCAGGAGGATAATGCACGAGTGCATGTTGCAGGTCCTGTACGGGCCTTTCCGGATACAGAAAATGTTCGACTGCTGCCCAGGCCATCACATTCTCCAGATCTCTCACCAACTGAAGAGGTCTGGTCAATGGTGGCCGAGCAACTGGCTCGTCACAATACTCCAGTCACCACTCTTGATGAACTGTGGTATCGTGTTGAAGCTGCATAGTCAGCTGTACCTCTGCATGCCATCCAAGCTCTGTTTGACTCAATGCCCAGGCGTATCAAGGCCGTTATTACGGCCAGAGGTGGTTGTTCTGGGTACTGATTTCTCAGGATCTATGCACCCAAATTGCGTGAAAATGTAATCACATGTCAGTTCTAGTATAATATATTTGTCCAATGAATACCCGTTTATCATCTGCATTTCTTCTTGGTGTAGCAATTTTAATGGCCAGTAGTGTATGTTCAGAGTATTTCACACGTTATAAGCAATAGTAGCTCGGGTAACCTGCGGAAATGTTTCAGAGTCTGTCACATTTAATCGGGAAATGCTGCCGGACCATCCCGTGACAGCACAGGCAGGTCGAGATGAAGTCGGCAAATTGCAGTGGAGCACAGAAATCTCGTAGAGTCCAGCAGCAGTGGCGGTGAGACGACTGTGGCGTAGAACAACCGGCGATGATCTCTGTCATCGATGCGTCTTCGTCTATCGAAGGCAAAGATATAAGAGCTCAGAGGTATGCTACTACTTGTAACACGGGAGAACACTATTGCATGCATGCTCGCTGCTACTGGAGTACTGAGCACATAAATGCACTTACTTCACCACTGCGTTGGTCTCTACATATCCGATGTACACTCAGCAATCAAGTTAGTTTGATTTTTAAACCTGTTTTGGAATTTATTGTTCAATTTGATGCTCTTATTTGGTTTGAGAACGGTATGCGTTCCGGGTACCGTTAGGAAACTACAGCGTCCCAGAACGACGAAACCACGAATTTGTAAGCAACAGATTTCATCTGACGTCTTTCAGAGGTGCATTCGGTGCATGTACCATACTTTTCTGGCTAATGGGCTGCAGAGTTGGTTACTACACCAAACACAGTAACAAAAAATTCTTCAATGTTGCAATTCTTACAGCGGCCAAACTATCTATTGTGGGCATAGGTGCCCACTTTACATGAGTACTGTTTGCACTACGCAAAACATACCAAGCGTTGTAGCTTTTCTTTTATCCACTCTATATTGTCTAGATAGATAAAATGATCAGTTTTTCACTGAAACTGAGCTACTGTAATTTTTCTGTAATCAATCTGACATTTACGTTCAGCATGTCTGGACATATCGTGCCAAATTCAGATCAATTTTAGATCACCAAAATCTCAAGTTGGTTGGATAGCCCTGTCCATAATGCTTCAAACGCTCTCAGTTGGGGACAGACGCGACGACCTTGCTGGCCAACGTAAGTTTTGGTATGCATGAATCCAAGCAGTAGAAACTTTCGGCGTGTGTGGACGGACATTATCTTGCTGAAATATAAGCCTGGGATGACTTTTTATGAAGGGCAACAAAACGGGGGGATAGATCGAAGTGCCGCTGTGCTGTAAGGGGGCCGCGGATGACAGCAAACGGATCCTGCTATGAAACGAAATCATATCCCAGATCATCATAACTCCTGGTTGTCGGGCCATATGGAGGGTGACTTTCTGGCTGGTACCCACCGCTGTCTGGGTCGTCTTCAGGCACGTCTTCCTGGACACTCATTTACTGGAGTAGAATTGTCTTTGGTGGTGAGTCCCGCTTCGAACTGAGCCATGATTACCGGTGAAGACGTGTGCGGAGGTACTCTGAACAACAGTCAGATACCAACCTGACCATCGCCCGACATACGGCCCGATGACCAGGAATGAAGGTCTGGCACAACCCCTTTGGTTGTCATCCGCGTTACTCTTACAGCACAGCTGTACGTTGACGATGTTCTGCCCCCCGTTTTATTGCCCATCATTGCAAGCCATACTGGGCTTCCATTCAGTAAGATAATGCTGACGGGCAAGATGTTCTACTGCTTGGCTTCGTACTTCCCAAACCATATCTTGGCCAGGAAAGTCACCGGATCTCTCCCAAAATGAGAACGTTTGGAGCGTTATTGCCAGAACCCTCCAGCTAGTTTGGGATTTTGACGATCTAACATGCCAATTGAACAGAATTTGGCACGATATTCCTCAGGAGGATTTCCAACAACTCTGTCAATCAGTACCACGGCGAATAGTTTATTGCTTAAGGGGCAGACGTCGTCGAGCGCGCTATTGGCTTGCTGAGTCTGTGAAGCTCTTTCTCTTGAATAAATTATCCACTTTTCCCGAAACTCTAATCATTTGTTTGTCTCTACATGCACATCACATCTACCGGTTTTCGTGCCATTAGGATAATTTCTTCGTTGTACGTCTTTTTCTGTCTTAGAGTTTATGAGTATGATTGGCTGATATAAGCAGAACTGCGAAACAATGTATGCACGGCAAAATACTATCAATAATTCAAAAAAATCTTAATTGCATTTATTATTATTATTAGACCGCCAACCGGTTTCAACGGCAGGCCCTTATGTAGACAGGAGTGACACCACCAGCAGTCGACCAATGGTGTAAACGCCCAGAAGATGAGCCCTACGTCGGGTTGAAACCGGTTGGCGGTCTAATAATAATAATAAATGCGATTAAGACTGTTTTTGAATTATTGATTAATCATACTAATCTTCTGTCCTAAAGTAAATTGTTTTTAAAGAAAACACAGTAAAAATATTTATTGGTTTCAAATAAGACGACTTTTCTCTAACAGTTATTTTTACGGCAAATTCTGGGTTAATTTTCTGTGTAGTCATCAATAAAGCTGTAAATGTTGTATCAGACAGTATATTGATTTGTAAATTAAAGGTGGAGGGGGAGAAAGGAAAGAAGCTATTGATGTCAGCTGCATTGGGACGTTACGCGAAATCAGCGGCGACGAGTGAAAATGTATGCTGGACTGAGACTCGAACTCGGGATCTCCTGCTTCATTTTTTTTAAAGACGATGTGCTTTATAAAATGAAATATTTTTCGAAAACGTAAACAAGAAGACTTTTTCAACATCACTTTTCTTTTTTTACATTAAAGGTTTAACAATTGTAAATATAAACTGCTTTGTTCAGTACAAAACTGACGTCCTTCTTCGTGAGCGCGTTCCTCGTAGATCCTGCTGCACCTCGCGTTGATGCCGGTACGTCTTCACGTATGGAGGTGGATCCTCTCCAATGTCCTGGTCCTTTCTTGTGCAGAGCACTTATATACAATAATTACATTTTCCTATCCAGTACACCGCAACTGGGTGGTGGTCAAGCAAGGCACTCCCTAAAAAAATTAGCGTAATACGTTCGATATCTCGAATTTTGCATAATCAATAAGTGACATAGTAAGACCTAAAAGTCTAGAACATGCATACGGTCCTCTCGGAAAAAGCTGAAGCACAGGCAGACACTGTATCCAAGTCACTGCGTTGGTCTTCGTTTGGGGAATATCTGGAGGAAGTAGTATCCGTGGTTTTATTGCCTGCGGCAACACCCGAAGGAGAAAGGCAATCATTTTTTGGACCAAACGCCGCAATGCCGCCGAACGCCTAGATATCAGGCTATGATCTTCTGTGTCTGTTAAATTGCACTGTCGACACAGTGGGTTATCCGTCATGTGAACTGTGTGTAAGTTGGAACGAGTCATGATGTCTGCAGCACAGTGCCGCTGTGCGTGGAACGTCCCAAGCAGTTCATCTTGTCTATCGGCTGTAATGGTGCCACATTTCCCGCCGGGAGTCCTCTCCCTATGTTCATCGCTCCAGACTTTGCCATGTTCATACGACTTCTCACAGCCATACCATACAAATTAATCGAATACAAAGATGCTCTTGCCTCGTCGCCCAACTGTACTAGTAACACTAGGTCGTCCGCGTATGTTCTGCACATAAACTTGGGGTGCCGCATTGTCATTCCTTGGAGTCGGTTTCGGAGCCCGCAGAGCAGGGGCTCCAGAGCGATGGCATGAAGTAACATCGACAGCGAGCACCCTCGTCTGACCGAACGCGATATGGTGATGGCCCCACCATGCGTCCATTGATGAGAACTCTGGATGAGGCGCCGTGGAGTAGTCGCGTTACGACTGTGACAAGACTCTGTGGAAAGTTCATTTGCGACATCACTTCCACAAGATAGGCGTGGCTCACCCCCTCAAAGGCGCGATCGAAATCTATCGATTCCAGCGCACCACGGAGACGACATGTTATTTCCAGTGCGATCAAATCGCGGTTATCTCTGAGCGCCGTTTATATATTGCTATCCCTTCTTAGCTGTGTTTGGGCGAGTGATATCACTTGGCGCAGTACGCATTTAAAACATGCTGCAAATGTACTGGCGTAGACCTTGTAGCCGCATTTAAGAAGGGTCAGTTGCCGGTCGACTTGTATCCCTGTTCCGGGGATAGTTTGTGGATAGGAATGATCATTCCTTCCACAAAGGCGGGTGGAAGAGGCGCATTGGGAGACATCCATTCGCGGTACATCCCAGTTCATCGCGCAATCATGAGATCTTAATGTCCGATAGAACTCTGACAGAAACCCGTCGAGCTTCGGCGACTTTTTCGACGCTCCTTTCTCGAGCGCTTCTAGTACGTCGTCATTTGTACACTACTGGCCATTAAAGTTGCTACACCAAGAAGATATGCAGATGATAAACGGTTATTCATTGGACAAGTATATTATACTAGAACGGACATGTGATTACAAAAAAAAAAAAAATAAAGCATTATTAATGAAAAAGTGACTGGTTGCAGTTGTGTATAATTTATTTACAAAAAAAAAATGGTTCAAATGGCTCTGAGCACTATGGGACTAAACTGCTGAGGTCATTAGTCCCCTAGAACTTAGAACTAGTTAAACCTAACTAACCTAAGGACATCACAAACATCCATGCCCGAGGCAGGATTCGAACCTGCGACCGTAGCGGTTCTCCGGTTCCAGACTGCAGCGCCTTTAACCGCACGGCCACTTCGGCCGGCATGTGATTACATTTTCACGCAATTTGGGTGCATAGATCCTGAGAAATCAGTACCCAGAAAAACCACCTCTGGCCGTAATAACGGCCTTGATACGCCTGGGCATTGAGTCAAACAGAGCTTGGATGGCGTGTACAGGTACAGTTGCCCATACAGCTTCAACACGATACCACAGTTCATCAAGAGTAGTGACTGGAGTATTGTGACAGTTGCTCGGCCACCATTGACCAGACGTTTTCAGTTGGTGAGAGATCCGGAGAATGTGCTGGCCAGGGCAGCAGTCGAACATTTTCTGCATCCAGAAAGGCCCAAACAGGACCTGCAACACGCGGTCGTGCATTATCCTGCTGAAATGTAGGGTTTTGCAGGGATCGAATGAAGGGTAGAGCCACATCTGAAATGTAACGTCCACTGTTCAAAGTGCCGTCAATGCGAACAAGAGGTGACCGAGACGTGTAACCAATGGCACCCCATACCATCACGCCGGGTGATACGCCAGTATGGCGATGACGAATACACGCTTCCAATGTGCGTTCACCGTGATGTCGCCAAACACGGATGCGACCATCATGATGCTGTATACAGAACCTGCAGTCATCCGAAAAATGACGTTTTGCCATTCGTGCACCCAGGTTCGTCGTTGAGTACACCATCGAAGGGTAACTGTTCGTACAGATGGTTGTTGTCTTGCAAACGTCCCCATCTGTTGACTCAGGGATCGAGACGTGGCTGCACGATCCGTTACAGCCATGCGGATAAGATGCCTGTCATCTCGACTGCTAGTGATACAAGGCCGTTGGGATCCAGCATGGCGTTCCGTATTACCCCCCTGCACCCACCGGTTCCATATTCTGCTAAGAGTCATTGGATCTCGACCAACGCGAGCAGCAATGTCGCCATACTATAAACCGCAATCGCGATAGGCTACAATCCGACCTTCATCGAAGTGGGAAACGTGATGGTACGCATTTCTCCTTCTTACACGAGGCATCACGGCAACGTTTCACTAGGCTACGCCGGTCACTTCTGTTTGTGTATAAGAAATTGGTTGGAAACTTTCCTCATGTCAGCACGTTGTAGGTGTCGCCACCGGCGCCAACCTCGTGTGAATGCTCCGAAAAGCTAATCATTTGCATGTCACAGCATCTTCTTCCTGTCGATAAATTTCGCGTCTGTAGCACGTCATCTTCGTGGTGTAGCAATTTTAATGGCCAGTGGTGTAACTTTCCCCGTTAAGGAAGTTGGAACATCCTATCCCGACAATGTTAAATTTAGTGAGTTGACTTCGCTGTATTTCAGGAACCACTGTAGCCACTGACATGAAACTTTTATAGGACATTAAACTGTATGTTCTGAGTCTACTGAACTACAATAATTGCATTTCAGTGACTGCCTTCGGAAATACAATTTTTTAATTACACGGTTAAAATTTTGTCTACTTTTTTGTACGTTGTCCTAAATAATTTGAATTATACATAACATTATGTTTTTATTTTAGTTCAGTACATTCAGGAAATGTATGTTATTACTCCCTGAAAATTTGAACACTCTACTCGAAGTGGTTTCTGAGATTTAGGCAAAAATGCAACAGAAAATGTAAAGTTTCTGAAACGGCTTCTTAAGTTTCAAAAGACTGTGACTTATTTAATATATGCTTATTTTTTTTATTTTTAGTCACTCAGAAGTACCCTGCACCAGACTGTATATTATCCTCTTGATCTTTTTCGAAATTTTTTCTTCTTTTCTTCTTTTTGGACTTCTCAGTGCCCAACTGTGCTACATACTCTGCTTTATCAATGCGAACCTTGTCCATCCGTTCACGTTCTCTGAGCAGTTTGTTCCAGGATTCATTCCCATATGTTGTAGCACACTCGCGCTGCCAAAGTTTCCATCATGAAAAGCAATAACAGCGTCACTAATCCCCGACTTTAGTATTTCATTCCAACAAAAACATTTTTTGTTAAGCGAGTCCATGTAAGATTATTGAACGACTCGTTGGTATTTTGAGTCTGACCATGCAGACACTTCTTCAGTAAGTCAGGATTTGCCAGGTCTCTGTAAATATGTTTTATGATATCCATGACTGCTGCTGGGATGGAACGTTTATGGCTGTATAAACGTCAGCCCGCCTCTTATGATTTTACAATCAGAAAGTTTCTTGTTTCTCAAACTTTGTTTCAACTTCCTCAACCTAGTGCCCATCCCCTTCTGGACTTGACATGACACTTAGATCTTGAAGTAATGCACGTAAAAATTTTAACATTTTCTACCGGTGTAGATTATATTTAAAAAAATAAAATACTTCTCATGCGAGTTTATAAATATATATATATATATATCACTTATAAACTCGCATGAGAAGTATTTTATTTTTTGAAATATAATCTACACCGGTAGAAAATGTTAAAATTTTTACGTGCATTACTTCTTACATATATATATATATATATATATATATATATATATATATATATATATATATATATATAATTTTATTCGGAAAATTGCAAATTTTATAAGAAGATAAAAATCGGAAAAGGTGAAAAAAATGTTTTTCCGTTCTAATTCCCCTTAACTCTCGCTCGGCCTTTGCGTCGAGGCACGCGGATAGCATTCGTCGGACATTATGGAAGATACTTGTCGTGTTGCGCTTCTTGATAGAGGTGACCGTTTAGTTCCGCAAAGACGCCAGCAATGTCTTTTTGCGTTGTCATACGGCGACTATCCCGCAGTACAATCGTCTGTATTAACGTTATGCAGCTACGTTGTTTTCGTCTGATAACCTGATACATCGACGGCGATTCTCTACGGACTCCTTCAAAGACCCTTGCACGGATTGCGACACCCTCCAGACGGCGGCACGTTATGGAAATTGTTTGATCCTGTGCTCGTTTCATAACAGTGCTACGATACTGTGAAGGCGCTTGTGCCGAAAGTTCGCGGAGCATCGTGAAATAAAATTCCGTCGTTTGGCGCCTCCACATCATCTGCTCACTTCCGTATGCAAACAACGTTCGGTGTGATGTAGGCTTAACGCATTCCAGCCACCATTACAACGTTGTCGGGTATGTCGAGAGGCGTCGTCAACATATGGCCAAGTGCCTTCGATTGCGCGTCGGCACTCAGTTTCCCTGAGGTACACTGTATTCAATTTGCAAAAACCGCGACTCCACACTCGTTGAGAGTGGTCTGAAAGGTGACGGGCCATAATTTCGCATCGAGAATCGCAGAGTCGAGACGACGTGTTATGTAAGGTCGATCGAGGCGACACGCAGAGTGTGACTTGTGATATATGTATAGCCGCGTCTGTCACCGTGTATCTTCTCCCATGTAGCGATTAGATTCATGTCCTGCATTAGATGCCGCAGGTCCTGGCATGAATTATAGCGTACGTGCTGTTCCTTTAGTGTGAGCACGCAGTTGAAGTAGCCTCCTAATAAGACATGTTCATACCGGCCTAAGAAGAGTGACGCAATATCCTCTGCGTAAAATCTGGATCGATCGTGCCTTCTGTCGGATCCCGACGGTGCGTAGATGTTAACGATCCATGCTACCAGCACTGTGAACGCCAGTCCTCGCGTTGACGCCAGGTACTCCATCCACATTCTGGGCTACTATGCCTTCACCTAGAGGTATCGCTGTTCCGCTGCCGACCGTCTGTAGTGGGGATAATGTGTCTATCGTACTCATAGAGATCGGGGAATCTCTCGACACACACTTCCTGCAGAGGAACGATGTCGACGTCTGGCGCATGCAGCACGTTTCGTGATAATTGGAATTTGACAGGTGTTCTAATTGTACTGATGTTACTAGAGGTTGTTCGATACGCTATAACATCCACGATACATATATTTTTTTATTACGAGTGGAATATGAACGTGTGGAAAATTACGTAACTCAGTAATATTCATTCAATTATGTAATTATTTCTTAAAAAGATGATAATTATATAAAACAGAGACAATATTTGTCTCACATTCTTTGTTAATCTATTCATTCTTTTCTTTTGTTTTGTACCTTTTTGTCGTCTTCTTCTGATGTACGTCGCCGACGCGAGACGCGAATCGATTAGAGGTCTGTTGAATGAAAAACATTTATCGTAAAATTGTTGTACTTTTATGTTCATTTGCATGGTAAAAAACAAATAGAACCAAATGAGTTAAAACTATTTATGATTAATTATTGAAAAATCACTTCCTCTTTTAATTATAATTTTGTATTAATTGTTTTATCATAGCTGCAAGAAGCGCAGCCATTGTTAGTTGCGATTATATAGCAACATCGTCTGTACTTCTGGTCGAAATATCAAGGGTTTGTTTTAAACTAATTTGCAAACCAGTATTAATAATTTTTTCTGGTGGCATCAATTTAAACGATTAATTATTTATTGAGCAAAGGAAAATCTTAATTAAAAAAGAAATCTTCTATCTTTTGTTGGCCGCCCTCTTAACTTTTATCTCAGGGGCAAATTTAAATTACTTGAAACTGCTAACAATATTCCGATGTGTAAGAAATAAATGTTCACCGGTGGTACTGAACTCTATTTATAAAAGCAAAAATTAATCGAATCAGACTG
Organism: Schistocerca serialis cubense; assembly: GCF_023864345.2. NCBI lineage: Eukaryota > Metazoa > Arthropoda > Insecta > Orthoptera > Acrididae > Schistocerca > Schistocerca serialis. The sequence goes on from NC_064638.1 coordinate 970,189,759, forward strand.
CATTCTCTAAGAGCAGTGCTGATGGTATTTATTGTTGAACAAGATTTGATTGCTGATGTATGAGGTCAAAATTAAACTACGCACGAATCACGGAGAAAAATATTTCTGGTAGCATACGTCAGTGTTGTGTGCGGGTGGTATTCTGTGGTTCCTTTTCATGATCAATTTGCTAAGAATAATTAAATCCATCGAAGACAAAAATTATAAAAGCTCTGATGTACGATTTGTAATTTTAGTGATATAAAATAACTTACAGTCAACATTATTACACTAAGTCAGGTGGAATTCTTGTGCAATTTGAATCAGATAATTATCCGGGAGAAGCTGTAGTATGAATAATGCATTATACATGTGTATAATATTGTCAGTATCATTTACAAAATCAAATCAATGCAACTGCTAAATAACAGAGTTAATTCAAACCGCAGAATACCATAGACTATCACATCATCCATATTCAGTGCATTTGTCCATGTTGATGATACGCAAAAACCGCCACAACGCCTGCCACTGTTATCAGTGGGTAAAGTGGACATGAACGCTTATATTGTGTGTTGCTGTTCTGCGGCATGGTGTATGCGACCGTCTTCATGTTCTGCGTGATTCATCCAGCGCGCGCAACCGCGAACTTTCGCGGTAGGGACGTAAACAGACGTCCGAGCTGCAGCATCGCCAAAGGCAGACTTTACTTACTTGGCAGCTGGGTTAACCACTGCGCCATCCGGGCAATGTGTTCATCGCAACTACTCGGAGAATCTCTGCATGCCTCTCAGCAGACCCATGTGCCAAACTAGCGCAACCTGTCCGCAGTCCCTGTACATGTCCTCCATGCTAGCTACTTTGAGATACGAACATAATTGTGCATTCGCACTGAAAGTGATGGATGCACTGCCCATAGAGTCGAATCAATTATATGAATGAGTGATGTCTGCTCTTTCGTGTTCCGAAAGTACAGACACCACGCATTCATGTAAGTACATTATTTTGTACAGGGCTGGCCAAATATTGGTACTTGCATTGTTGTACACGCCCAAAGAATTTTCAATGATTTTTAAGCCGCAGGTGAATAAAATCTTAAACTTATAAACAACGAAACAATAATCATCTGTAATAACCAGTCTTTTAATTATATGCAAATGGAGATCTTAAAATTCATCGCATTTCTACGAAACAGATTTTCATGTGCAGACGCGTTATTTTTTGCATGTAAAACCAGAACGCAGATATATTTTTCAGTCGCTTCTTATAATTACCGTAACAATATATTTTTTATTATAAACTGTATTACTTTAAACCGTCTCAGCACGTGCGTCCGTTTAAAACCGGATTTTACCTACACTGTTTGTGCAACTTTAGACCATTATATCGCGGCAACGGATGAATCTTTCACACAACAACAGAACGACATTTAATTACATGTATTTGTCTACGGTTCTCCAATATTTGAACTGATTCGCTTATCTCGACTTCAAACCATCTTATTTCAACAACGGATAAGGATCGCTGGATAAAAAAAAAATTCGTTTTGACTTTATCCATTTATCTACCATTACGCGAAGTGTGAACCAATTCGTACATGTTTAAGTGCAGAAGTGGCGTGCTTCAGTAACCTCCCAGAAAAACGTGTTTTTTTGCACGTAAAATCGAAAGGAAGCAAGATTTTTTCAGACGGTTGAAACTTACCTTAGATCAAGGTCCAATACACCGATGAACCAAATGGGAACCTTCAGTCTCGTTCTAGTCCGGAACTATCCAAGGGTGACTGTTTTTCTTTTTCACTTAAAATCAGAACGGTGCACATACAAATGGTGCCGTTAGCGAACATTAATTTCAGCCCAATTAAAATGTTAATCGATTCGCACAATTTGCCTGGACGCGGGCTCTGGTTCATCATTCGAACGTTGTTTAATGTACTGTAACATAGCTACAGTAAGATGTTCTAGTAATTATATACACATAGTTGCTCGTCCAGGCTAAAGTAAAACTTTTTACCCCATGTTCCTAGCTCGAATGGGAACTGAACATAAAAGATCCCAAACTGCGATTGTCCTGGCGACCTTTTCATACCTGTAATGATATCAGTCGTTACCACCTTAACCATTAGAGAAGAAACTACAGTTCAAAAGAAAATGACGTGTGAGTGAGAAATTATTGATAGGTCTCCATCTTTCGGCCAGAATCATGCTAGACTATGGTCACATAACTTAAGGAGTGCAGACGGTTTACGTCGCCGATATTTCGAGAGGTGCACACGTCGTCAATCTGAAGGCGAAACGGCAAGTAAGCGCTGTGCAAGGGAATTTAAAACGTCGGTTTACACAGCAGTTCCTGAAAGATAACACACAGACGCAATGTATACACTAGCGCCTTCACAAATCAAAGCCGACCGTCGCCAGGAGTTACCGATGGTAAAAATTAATAAACAACGACTGAAGTAGCGTTAACTCTGTGCCTCTGTTTTTGACAAGGGAGGGGTCAGGATTCCACACAGAATTTAAACAAAAACCTCCACCTCTATTTATAACTTCCTTGCTAAGTCGGTTTCAAATGCTTCCTCAATAACAGCACCGTATCCCAACACCTGGAAGTACATGCCAGAATCTCCTTGTATTCCACAGGGTGACCGATGCCGAGACAGTCCTCTGGAACAGTTTTGCTCGGCCGTTGTGAGCGTGTGTAACGTTATGCTCAGATCATCGGTCCACCACAGTACTGATAGCCTGATCAATACATAACGTACTACAAATGCAAAAAATACGATGAACACCCGCCCTACGCAAACAAAGATTATCCTTTGCGGAACCTAAACGGACCCTAATCTTAAATAATGGTCGTAAAACACGTTCCCATCATACACTCCTGGAAATTGAAATAAGAACACCATGAATTCATTGTCCCAGGAAGGGGAATCTTTAATGACACATTCCTGGGGTCAGATACATCACATGATCACACTGACAGAACCACAGGCACATAGACACAGGCAACAGAGCATGCACAATGTCGGCACTAGTACAGTGTATATCCACCTTTCGCAGCAATGCAGGCTGCTATTCTCCCATGGAGACGATCGTAGAGGTGCTGGATGTAGTCCTGTGGAACGGCTTGCCATGCCATTTCCACCTGGCGCCTCAGTTGGACCAGCGTTCGTGCTGGACGTGCAGACCGCTTGAGACAACGCTTCATCCAGTCCCCAACATGCTCAAAGGGGGACAGATCCGGAGATCTTGCTGGCCAGGGTAGTTGACTTACACCTTCTAGAGCACGTTGGGTGGCACGGGATACATGCGGACGTGCATTGTCCTGTTGGAACAGCAAGTTCCCTTGCCGGTCTAGGAATGGTAGAACGATGGGTTCGATGACGGTTTGGATGTACCGTGCACTATTCAGTGTCCCCTCGGCGATCACCCGTGGTGTAAGGCCAGTGTAGGAGATCGCTCCCCACACCATGATGCCGGGTGTTGGCCCTGTGTGCCTCGGTCGTATGCAGTCCTGATTGTGGCGCTCACCTGCATGGCGCCAAACACGCATACGACCATCATTGGCACCAAGGCAGAAGCGACTCTCATCGCTGAAGACGACACGTCTCCATTCGTCCCTCCATTCACGCCTGTCGCGACACCACTGGAGGCGGGCTGCACGATGATGGGGCGTGAGCGGAAGACGGCCTATCGGTGTGCGGGACCGTAGCCCAGCTTAATGGAGACGGTAGCGAATGGTCCTCGCCGATACCCCAGGAGCAACAGTGTCCCTAATTTGCTGGGAAGTGGCGGTGCGGTCCCCTACGGCACTGCGTAGGATCCTACGGTCTTGGCGTGCATCCGTGCGTCGCTGCGGTCCGGTCCCAGGTCGACGGGCACGTGCACCTTCCGCCGACCACTGGCGACAACATCGATGTACTGTGGAGACCTCACGCCCCACGTGTTGAGCAATTCGGCGGTACGTCCACCCGGCCTCCCACATGCCCACTATACGCCCTCGCTCAAAGTCCGTCAACTGCACATACGGTTCACGTCCACGCTGTCGCGGCATGCTACCAGTGTTAAAGACTGTGATGGAGCTCCGTATGCCACGGCAAACTGGCTGACACTGATGGCGGCGGTGCACAAATGCTGCGCAGCTAGCGCCATTCGACGGCCAACACCGCGGTTCCTGGTGTGTCCGCTGTGCCGTGCGTGTGATCATTGCTTGTACAGCCCTCTCGCAGTGTCCGGAGCAAGTATGGTGGGTCTGACACACCGGTGTCAATGTGTTCTTTTTTCCATTTCCAGGAGTGTATTTCCGAGAAATACAACGAATCCTATTGGAAATGCTCCCTGCGTAAGGCAAAAAGGCCGTAGACTTTGGTGCCACCTCGGTACTATCATCACTCACCCGGTGCACAGTTGGTCGATGGCGCAACGCACGTCTGATCCATATTTCACTATAACCATTCCGTCAGAAAGTGACCTCAAGATGGGCTATCTCAGATGACAAACTTTAAGGACTCCGAGATGACATAAGCCCTATGAACCAAGGTACGAGGTACCCCTCCACGCTGAGCTGGATGGTGTCAACGATCAGCCTCCAAATACAAATCAGTGTGAGTAGGTTTCTTACAAACACCACGTCCAAACATACCATCAACATTTTTCCTGACCAAAACATCAAGGAAGGTAAGGCAGCCGTCCTTTTCTATCTCCACCGTGAAACATATATTCGAGTGGACTGAATTCAAATTTGTAAAAAGTCGTTCAAATTCTCACTGGTATGAGGATTCTTTTCTTTAAAATGACTGGGAGTACATTAATAAGGTTAGGTTAGTTGTTAAGTTTTTGAACGGCAACGATTGAAACAATAGGCATTATTTCTATCAAAGTCTAACATTTAAAATTCATTTTCGTGATTCTTTTACTTGCTCCTGGCGTTAAAACGAAGTTTTGTGGTGTTACATTGGTAGTGCGTTCTTTTCCAACTAGTTTTAGCAGAAAAACAAAATTGTCAAAAAGTAACCCGACATTGCTGGATGAGATTGTGACAGTTATATAATCAGGTCATACTTTCCAGAATGAGATTTTCACACTGCAGCAGAGTGTGCGCTGATGTGAAACTTCCTGGCAGATTAAAACTGTGTGCCGAACCGAGACTCGAACTCGGGACCTTTGCCTTTCGCGGGCAAGTGCTCTATCTCATTTTTTTTTTTTATCTCATTTTGTTCGTTTTCGTTCGTTGTATCTGCTCGGGGTGGACATCTCAAGACACCCATTTCAGTTCGACGTTGATCCATTTACCCAGTTTTGTTTTTTTTTTATTACAGAGGGTAGCTAACCCTCTGACCGAATACGCTGAGATACCGTGCCGGCATACCTCTGAGCAACCCAAGCACGACTCACTCCCCGTCGTCACAGGAGACGAGGTACTGGCAGAAGTGAAGCTGTGAGGACGGGACGTGAGTCGTGCTTGGGTAGCTCAGAGGTAGAGCACACTTGCCCGCGAAAGGCAACGGTCCCGAGTTTTAGTCTCTGTCCGGCACACAGTTTTAATCTGCCAGGAAGTTTCCGGTCATACTTTAATATTTAGATTATGTTATATGTTACTATACAACTGAAGAGTGTAGCTACGTGTAGTAGTGAAAATACCCGATAATCAATCATTCGTATCCGGCTTACAAGACAAAAAGCTCAAATAAGTGCCCCAAGTCTCACTTCCCCTTTCTGTACTCCTGGAGAAACTCAGGTCTCACATGCTGGACTAGATTACGTTTCCGGTTCCTGAACGCGTTTCACAAGCTGACACGTTGCGCAAATATCCCACCCATTCACATAACTAAAAGTTTTATGCAACAGATCTGTTAAGAAAATCGATCATTGGTCTGTAAAAGTACTCGACTATCCTGTGCACTGAACAAATTAACTTTGTATCGGTTCGTGGCACCGATGCTGCTGCTTTGTTTAGCACTAGCGCACAGCTGCGGCCGTGGCAATCGCTTTGAAAAGAAAATAATAATAAAAAAAGAACTGTACCTGCCAGTACGGCGGCCACTAACACTGATGCGCTTTTTGTGATGCATCTGCCATTATTAGCGAACTGAGTCCGGTGCCGCAGCCAAAAAAACTGCAAAAGAGGCTATCATTTCAACACTCTATCAGCTAAATTAGAGCATAAAAAAAAACCACTTAGTACCGCCATTGTGTTTTCCGTCATGCTGCGTTTTCAGCTGAATGCTCTACCGAAAAAAAAGAGCGACTGCTGGCCACTTGACCAACTATCCATTGAATACAAAATCTTGCTAATCCACAACATATTGCCTTGCCTATTCATTCTTTTCAGAAAGCTGCTGTGCCAGAACGAGTTGATTCCTGTGAGCCAAAGGTATAATTTGTAATTTGTTATGAAAGATACATTTAGCAGAATTTCGACATATTTATTTACTTAATATTTTTCGATTACTATGTTCAGAGGTGTCAGATGATACCCACTTTACCTGAGAAGGAAAAAAGAATCACGAAATTCAAGAAAATTTTACGAATTTATTACGAAATTGTTCATTCTGGATAGTCAGAGTAAGTGAATGAGCTATTATCGAGAACTTATCGATTAAGTTTAAAATATACGGCACACACAGCCAACTTCGACACGTAAAGTTTTACTGAAAATTTAGTACAGAAGTTTAAAAGAAACGAACCTTAAAACTTCCGTGGTACTGGCTGCCCCCACTGCGCCTTAAACGAAATGACAGCAAATTTGTGACATAACATGAAAAAAACTGCAAGACCTTAATAGATTACTGCAAAAGTCTTATTTCTTATGGAAACCTCTCTAGACTTTTCTAGACCAAAGAACTCACAATTAGTTTAGTATTATCATCCATTTATAAAAACACAGATACCTTTACAGATGCAGATTTTTCCTGCTTCTGTAAAGTGTAAAATTCTTTGGCTTACCATCCACGGGAGATCAGAACTCCAAGAAGACAAATAAGGGGAATTTCAGTAGGACAGTAAAATGTGCCAATCAACAGCTGAACAGTTCCACTAGCTGTAAATGATCATACTGAACAACATTTCTGGACTCAAGTAGAAAATGTCTGACTTTGTAGGCACTAGAAAGTCTAACCACTTTATGGACCATGCTGGCCTGTTAAACTTCATTAGTGAGGAGATTGGAGGTAAGCCAAAACTGTTAGACGAAATTTCTACTAACTTGAAACGTACTAAATACAAAGTAAAGTTCCTAGGATATCTTCCAGATTTCTTCAAGAGATGGATGGAAGTGGGAGAAAATGATGGAATTTATGTATTGTTCTCTTGTTGCATCAGTAGTATAGCTAGGCTGGTTCTGGCACAGTCTGCATTGTTGACAGATTCCCTTTCCTCTATCACATCATCAATGCTCTCATGTATTGTTGCCAGATCTCTCCCCACCCCTACCCCTCCTCCACCTCCTCACAGTGACCAGTTGTCCTATGAATAAAATGCTGCACAATTCTAAAAATCTAAGATGGGGCATTGTCCTGTTGATTGAAAATCTAAGACGCTTGACCAAGGCATGCTGCCACAGCAACAACCCTACATCATCAGAATTCAAGATGGCAATTAACAACAAACAAGTCAGCCTAAATCATACATGCTTTATTGTGTAATGTGAATCTATTCTTTGTTGTTACATTACAATGCAGGAATGCTGGCATTTCAATAGTGTGTTCAAAAACTATTAGCAAGATGGTGGACCAGGAGATACTAGTGCAGTGCTATGTCAGAATCTAAGATGCCGACCCAAGAAGGCAGACCTGGGGTTAATGGTGCAGTCATACTACATCAGAATACAATATGGTGAGCCAAAATAAAGATCCAGAGGATAGTGGCATAGCCTGCACAGTTGTCAGGTTTTCTCCCTATGGCACAACAGTGCAGTATGGGAGAACTTAGCATAGCCTGCATGGTCGTCAATTTTTATTTGTGATCAAAGTTTAGAATTCTATATCCTAACTGTAAAATGCGGTTGAAGGGGAGAGGGGGAGCAGAAACCATTGGTCCCCCCCCCCCCCCCACTTCTATAATGTTACAGTTCACTTACCTTAAATTTAAAATGCTACACAATCAGCTGTTTCCCCTCTGATGTAACAATTTAAACAATTCTTGCCCTAGGTTTGAAACCCAAGAGCTAACTTGCCTGAAGTTTAAAATAGTGGCAGATCCATTCATTTACCCTAAGTTTCAAATTATGGGAAGCCTGATGGTTATGATAACAAGAGCATTTGTCCTCAGTTTAAAACTGTATACTCACAGGTGCAACATGTATAGACAGACACTCATCACTGTTGTGTGTAATAGGATAGGATACGAGAGGTATGCACTTGCATCTTTATTTAAACAACACTGTGCAGCACCAGATCATGCCACAGAGAGTGGTCAGCTGTCTGGGAGCTATGGCCCCCACCTTGCCATATCATGCTGGAGAGAGCCACTGAGCCCAACTGATGGTCTCCTCTCACCACTCTCATCATCCCAAGATGCATCTGCTCAGGCCAAATGTCTTTGGTCAGTTCATAGCCAACGTCACTTGGGACCTCTGCTGTGCACCACACGATGTCACACAGTGCCTGTGTACCCAGCCAACAGGTCAGCCTCCACCTGCACTGATGTATCTATACCTGCAGTTTCTAATGCACATAGACGTCCATTGTATGCTACAGGTAGTGTGCCCCAGTCATAACCAGACACATGATTTTGCACTTAGGCAGCTTCTAATTTTAAAACTGTAATCTATTCTATAGTGCTGTATGACCATAAAGAGCTGCATCCAGACTCTATTACCATGCACCTTTACTGTTACAACTGCAGCTCATCTGCCACAGCCTCATCTCCGCCCACAATTACCCAACACAGTAATGCCACGCAGCACAATACTGACCTTGGGTCATGTAGAAAATTCATACACAGGAACCACTTAAGAGGCTCTTACATACCTCAGTTTTAGAGCTGGACAGTTTGTTACTAAGTTGATGGACATCCAGGCTGAGCACTGAGACAGGAACTGACATCATCACACTCACTGTGCCAGATTGCACTACTGCTAGAAGCTATAATTGTCCCTAAAGGCATGTATGAAACTGCTTTCATCCCTGATCTTCCCCATGCACTAAGAACACACACATGTTATTTAACAGGAACTCTCCAAACCAATCACAAATATTTGATATTCATATTTTAGTCATATGATAACATCATGAAACTTTATCGAGCATGGTATCGACCTAGACGCTGATACCTACTGCCTTCTGTGTCTCATGGACGAAGAGACCGAGCAGAGTTCCACACAATCATTGTTTATCGAAAGCATGTTGATATTCTGTCTCCAGAAAGATAATAAGATGCATTCCAAGACTGTAGAGCCAAATTATGTTCAAGGTATAGACCTTTAGTTGTGAGCACCAACTCGATAATAATTCTTTAAAATAAGTATGACCACTTGACAGCATGTTAGTTGATCTTCTGCATATAATGCAGTGGCGAATCTGCCCAACACATATTTTCGGTAGGTTTTCTGGAGGTATAAAGCAACAAGTTTTAACGAAATTTCTATCTGATCCCCGTTTGATAGTTGTGATTTTTTCAAACATTGAGACAGAATGCATAGAAATAGGGAAAAGTTGGAGATGGGCGTCTGAAATGTATTTCATGAATAGGGAAGGTTGTTCATTGCAGAGGGTGGTCGTAAAAAACCGCATGAAATCAGCGGAAGGAAACACTCGTGAGTTCTAATGTGCTACCTGCAGCTCAGATAGCTCAATGACCGATCATAGGAAGTTAAAAAGAATGATCGAGAAGCCTGTCGTGAGCTATACATTTCTGTACTCAGTGTTAACATGGAGAATACCTCAGTATTGGGACAGTATTCGAGCGGTTGTAGACAAGCACTCGCAAAACAGTTATTAGTGACCCGTATCCATTGCTCGTTTGGACTTTGCGTGTAGCAAAGGACACTTATTTGCATGTCGCCCATCGCTTGCGACCACTTGTTGTAAATACAAGTTAAGTATTGTCATTCTTCTTATTTGTAATAAAAACTGTTAATACGATTTTACTTGAATTGTTGTATAGCATTCCAAGAAGGCAGCAATCAGTATGCACCCTAAACGAGACTAGTGGGCAGGACCCCACATTTGTCGATGAGCATCATCCGAACCCAGTGTCCGAGGGCTACGGCACTTCCTTTATATTGTGCTGGCTCCTTAATTCTCTCTTGTCTTTACTTTGTAGAGGTGCTGATTTGCTTTAACTGTTTCTTGTCGTTTTTGCTAATTCGTGGTTTCAGGTGGGCGTTGCAGAAATTTTCTTTGATTTTTTCGTTATTTAGTTTGCTTGCCCTGTCTATTTGTTGCATTTTTGTCTTCCAGCATGCCCATCCCACCTGTCCCGCCCCCTGCTCAGGCGCTGTAGCTGCAAGCGTCAGACGTCACTCAGCTAACGCAGATGTTTCAGTTCCAGATGCAGCAGATCTCATCACTACGCAACACGGTGCAGCAGTTACTGACCAACGCTGCGCGCCTACTACAGCTGCTATGCCGCCTTTTCGACAGTTTTGTGACCAAGAAGAGGAATGGCTCGAGTGGTTGTTCCAGTTCGAAGGCCATAACCTCGCTCACAATGTACCAGGTACTGTGAAACGTCCATATCTAATATCAACAGTAGGAAGTGCAGTGTTTAGGCTCCTACAAAAACTGTTCCCTAACGCCACTCCGAGGGATCTTGCTTACAACGACTTGGTAGCGTCACTAACTCACAACTATGACCAACAAGTGAATGTGGAAGCAGCTAGGTATGAATTCTTTAATTGGAAAAAAAACGGCCAGAACAAAATTATCTCGAGTAGGTAACAGATTTGCAAGGTATGACAAGGAAATGCAAATTCAAATGTCCTTCGGTGCTTTATATTCATATGTTATGTTGCGTGATGCGATCGTGTACAATGCACTTGATGTCAGCCGCGCGGTATTAGCCAAGCGGTCTAAGGCGTTGCAAAAAAATGGTTCAAATGGCTCTGAGCACTATGGGACTCAACTGCTGTGGTCATAAGTCCCCTAGAACTTAGAACTACTTAAACCTAACTAACCTAAGGACAGCACATAACACCCAGCCATCACGAGGCAGAGAAAATCCCTGACCCCGCCGGGAATCGAACCCGGGAACCCGGGCGTGGGAAGCGAGAACGCTGCCGCACGACCACGAGATGCGGGCTAAGGCGTTGCAGTCATGGACTGTGCCGCTGGTCCCGGCGGAGGTTCGAGTCCTCCCTCGGGAATGGGTGTGTGTGTTTGTCCTTAGGATAATTTACGTTAAGTAGTGTGCAAGCTTAGGGACTGATGACCTTGGCAGTTAAGTCCTATAAGATTTCACACACATTTGAGCATTTTTGAACTTGATGTCAAACTCAGAGAACAAATTTTGGAACAATCTGGTTCATCATTTCAGCAGGTAGTGCAAATACTAGATCAGTACGATTCCATTTCCTAGTCAGCTCATACATTTGAGCAGCCAGCTATTTGTCATGTTGGGTCGCTTACTTGCAATCGCCCCATTCTGTGGTGGCCGCACCGAGTAGACAACGTTCCACCTCGCATAAGCAGTTCGCTGAACAGGCGGCTACACAGGTGAACAGAATTAAGTCTTGCCCTTGGATGTTATTCACCACACAAACGCCAACACTGCCCCTCCTGACAGGCTCAGTGTTACGTTTGTGGTAGGAACGGACATGTACAATCCGTATGTTTGCAAGGGAACAAACATAAGAATTCGGCCCACTCAGAAACATTTCATCACAAAGCCCATGTCATTAATGCAGTATATTCAAAGTCTGCAACGGGCATTAGTAAAACTAGCAAGCATTGTTCATTTACTTCTTTGTGGGGAACCTGGAAATTTCAGTTGGACATGGGTGCCTCTGTCACATTGTTAAATCATTACACATATGAACTGTTACGTTCCCCGCGCCTGTCTAAAACTAGCGCTTATAATGGACAAGACATTCCCATTCTCGGAACATGTACTTTGCCTGCCATGGATCGCGCACATACGCGAACAGTGACTTTTGCAGTGCTACAATCACGCGAGTGTGAGAATATATTTGGTCTTGATTCTTTTGACTTGCTTGGATTTAACATTCAGGACAATGTGTTGTCAGTGCCTGCTTTCAAAGCCAGACAGTGTAGCTTGCTGAAAGAATTCCCAGAACTCTTTTCTGACGGTTTAGGCAAAGCCAATAATTTTGTTGCACATATTACGCTGAAAGTCGATGCTCAGCGGAAATTTTGCTTGGCCAGTACTGTTTCCATTGCGTTATGGGACAAAGCCGCTGCTGAACTTAAAGAATTGCAATACAGCGGAGTTAAGGCGCCCATATCAGCTAGTCAATGGCAAGTCCATGCTTTTGCTCCCAAACCTTCAGGTCGCATTCGCCTCTATGTTGATATTAAATCTGCAGTCAACCCACACACTGACATTGATACTTATCCGATGCCACGCCCACAGTTTCTCCTGGACAAATTAGGCACTGGATGCTACTTTTCAAAAATTGATTTGCGCGACGCTTATCTTCAAATAACGCTCGATGAAAAATCTCAAAAAGTGTGGGTAGTAAATACTAATTATGGCCTGTTTAAATATTTGCGGTTGCCTTTTGGTAGTGCTTCCGTACCCGCCATTTTACAGCGGTATTTGGAACAGCTGACTGAACAAGTGCCAAACTGTTCAAACTATTTGGATGACATTGTCATAGCAGGTCGTACACCCTGAAGAATGCATTGCAAATTTACATGCTTTATTTCGTGTTTTATCTGATGCAGGACTAAAGTGTAGACTGAACAAGTGTGATCTTTTAAATCTGAGTTGCAGTACCTTGCTTGTCATAAACAGTCAAGGTGTACATCCTCTTCAGCCGAATTTGTTAGCCATACGAGACTCCCAGTTCCTCACAATGTCGCAGAATTGCAGTCAGATTTACGGAAAATGAACTATTATATTCTGTTCATACCGAATGCTTCACAAATAGTGGCTCCATTGCATCGCTTGCGTCGCAAAACTGTTCCCTTTGTTTGTGTACTGTCTGCCATCGGGGTCCCCTAAATGGCAGGCAGCACTGCATAACAGCCACGCTACGAGGGAAACAAACCAACAGCCAAACAGGCGAAGACATCAGGTAAACACGCTGAAGGTTCCAGTCGATTAATAGGAACCTTTCCTTGCAGAGGTCGCCGCGACATATCCGGCCACGGATTCCTACGCCAGGTTTCTATTGGCTCCAACCCACTATATAGGCCCGGCCGGTCGAAGGCAGACCAGTCTTCGTCCGCTGCTAATGGCAATCACTATAGCAGAGTCTTCGAGAAGATATCACCAAAGCCCCTGTACTGCACCATCGATCGAAGTACCAGCCGACCGAGAGGAACCACATCTCCAGCTAGATCGACGGACGTCTACATCTATTGTACACCAGCTATTGCATTGTAGAAGAAGTTACATTCAATAAACTGTAGGAGAATACAACAGTGGCGACGAGTAAGGATTCGACAACCCAAAGAAGATGGAACCACAACAACAACAAGCACAACCACAACTGCAACAGCAGGATCTATCAGTGCAGCAGGTACTGAATCAAGTTTTTCAACAGTTCGCGATACTGCAGCAGCAACTGATTGCCGAAATTCAAAGTCTTCACCATCCACCGACACCGCCAGCACTCCCGGCAGTCGATGAAGATGCTGAAGATTGGGAAACATACGAAAAGAGAATTCGTCAACATTTCCGGATTCATCAGGTATCCCAGGAAAACGATCAAAGAGCCTATTTTCTTTCTTGGAATGTCTCCCATATGTAAGCGCTCCTGACGAAACTCCAGCCATGTGATCCTGACAGTCTTACCTTCACCGCCATATGTGAGTGTCTCACCTCCTACTATCGTCATGGCAGCAAGAGTGGAATTTCACCAGAGTCGAAAGAAACCCGATCAGACGTACTGACAATGGGCTGCTGAACTCCAAGGTCTCGCTCAGAAGTGCAACTTTGTCACCCGCATATCCCGGGAATCTTACAGAGATGTCATGGTCCGGGATCACCTGATCCAAGCAGCTTTCCGCCACGACGCCTTAAAGTTGGAGGACCTGTCGCTACTTCAAATCATATAACTTGATTCCAGTTTGATGGTTCCACTGCAGCTGACTGCAGATTGGAAACGTGGGCCGACGTCGCAGCCATCCAAGAAGAGACTTCCGACGTCCAGGAGGACGTCGCGGCCATATACGCACCTTCACGCCGCACTCCCCAGTGCAACACTCTGGCATCTTCTCGGCGTATGGAAAAGATAAAAGACGGTCGTTCCAGGAAGACAACAAGCAGCCGCCGCCGGGCCAGCAACGCCGCCGCAGCGAACCCCTGCGCCTTCCATCTTGTCCAGGATGCTACTCCCAGCATGAACGCGAGGATTGTCCTGACCGCTGGGCGACGTGTCGCCGTTGCGGTCGGGGCGGGTACCTTGCATCTGTCTGTGGCTCTGCCATGGCGCCGATCTCCAGGCGCTCCGATACCAAGGCATCCATGGGCATCAACCAAGTTGTGTCTTCGGCGTCCCCCAAACTGTATATTGATGTCACCATATTGGGTAAGCCAGGTGGGCTGCCGGTCGATACATGGGCTGCGGTATCCCTGCTCAATTACACTACCTACACCATTTTAGGAGCGCCAAGCCATGAACCGGCTCCTCGCCGCCTCCTTACGTACAAAAGACAGGAAATCGCTTTGTTGGGGCAGTTCATGATGGTGGTTTCTTACAAATCTGTCACTCGTATGATTTCTTTTCTGGTAGTCAACAGTTCTGATGCTACCGATCTGTTTGGGTTGGATGCTTTCAAAATGTTCGGCTTCACAATCGACGATCATGTATATCTGGTTTCTCCACAAGTGCCGTTTCCCGAAGTTGACTCTCTCTGCACCGAATTCCAGGATCTCTTCTGCCCCGGCATCGGGTGCGCCAAGGGGTTTGCCTGCCTCCCCCATGGGACATCCATCAGCTGAAATCCTTCCTTGGAAAAATATCTTATTACCAGAAATTCCTTCCATCGGCCGCTCAGGTCGGGGTCCCCTTATATCGCTTATGCTGCAAAAATTTCCCCTTCAGTTGGTCCCCAGCCTTTTCCACCCTCAAACGCCAGTTGCAATCGGCTTCCTGCCTGATGCCGTATGATCTGTCTCTGCCATTGCTCCTGGCCATGGACACCTCTGATTACGGGGTCGGGGCTGTCCTCCCCCACAAGCTTCTGGATGAGACAGAATTTCTGGTGGTTTTTCTATCCAAGGCCCTAACTGCCACCCAGCTGAAGTACTCTCACATCGAAAAAGAGGCATTGGCTATCGTATTCGCCTGTTCCAAACTCATGCCTTTTTTATATGGACGGGCCTTTCATATTGTCACTGACCACAAGCCCCTCCTCTCCCTGTTTTCCCTGGAGGCCCAGCTTCCTACAAAGACATCTCAAAGGCTTCAACAATGGGCCATGTCCCTCTCGCAATTCCGTTACACCTTGCATTTTAAGTCCACCTCCCAGCACGCCAACGTGGATGCTCTTTCCCGCCTTCCTCTTGGTCCTGACCCTGCGTTCGACTCTTCGAACATCCTCGTGTTCCAAGTTGATGAAGTGATCCACGACACCCTGCGCGGGTTTCTCATTAGGGGCTCCATGGTGGCAATTGCGACCACACATGACCCATTGTTGGGCCGTGTCTGCTCCTATGTTCAGTGCGGCTGGCCCAGCTGTGCCCCCACCCGTGACCAGCAGCAACTTTGGTTCTTTTTTTCTATCCGCCATCAGCTGTCGGCTGTGGATGGTGTCCTATTGTGGGTAGAATCTACGTCCACTCCGTGTGTGGTCGTTCCCCAGCATCTAAGGACCGAAGTTTTGCGTCTCTTACATCAAGGCCATTGGGGAATCGCTCGCACCAAGGCGTTGGTCCAGCATCACGTCTTTTGGTTCGGGCTTACTAGGGACGTCACTCACATGGTTCAGAATTGCTCCATGTGCGCCCAACAGCTGTCCTGGCCCCCTCAAACATTCCTATCTTGGCTTAAGCCGGCAGGTTCCTGGGATCGCATTCATTTGGACTTCGCCGGCCATTTCCTCGGCTACCAATGGCTTCTCGTCACCAATACCTTTCCACATTTTCCGTTCGTTATCCGTTGTACCAGCACCACTTCAGAAGCGACCCTCACTGCTCTCCAGAAAGTTTTTTACTTAGAAGGGTTGCCGCTAACAATTGTTACCGATAACGGCCCTCAATTCTGGAGCCAGGAATTCGCGACGTTTTGTTCTGCCAACGGTATCCAACATATTCTCACTCCATCCTTTCACCCGCAATCGAATGGCGAGGCTGAACGCCTCGTCCAGACATTTAAGGCCCAAATGACAAAATATGCCTCCGCCCACACTTTGGACGAGTCGATGACGTTGTCCCTCAGTTCCTATCGGTCGACGCCCATCGGCTCCCATAGTCCGGTGGAACTTTGGCATGGCCGGCAACCTCATACCCTTTTGCACCTCCTCCAGCCCGGACCCAAACAATGGGTTCCGACTGCACAGACTCCCTTTGTTCTGGGATCCCTTATTTGGGTGCAACGTTTCGGCTCGATAGCCGGTTGGATTCAGGGGGTGATTGGTCGGCCATGAGGCCGTCAGCTCTTTGATGTCCGCATTGCTGACACTGTGGTCCGCCGGCACCACAACCAACTCTGGCGCCGGTATCAGGGTTTTCCGACCGCCTCTTCTTTCCAGCTAGCTGCTCCGCTGCCTTCTTCCAGCCGCCCGGATGTGCTCCCTGCCACCCATGGTCAGTGTGCAGGGGCGCCAGACCCCGACCAGCAGTAACAGCTGTTATCTCCATAGTGGCTGCAGGCTCCACCGGCTCCTCTACCGGCCCGACCAGCTGCGCCATCCGCCATCGTTGACGATGCCCCCATGCCCTTGGCACTGCCGCCGCCGATGTTGCAGCCTAGCCAGCGATGCCCACACCATCCACTTTCTGGGCAGCATCCCGTGGACGTCGATGAAACTATGCCCCTGGCGCCGTCGTGGCCGACTTCCCTGCCTCTTCCGCGATGCCCCACGAGGCCGCCAAGGCCGAGCAGGACGACGTCGCCCTCCTCCCCGCCCCCCCCCCCCCCCCCCCTGAGAAGGGAGGTGTGTACTGTCTGCCATCAGCTTCCCCTAAATGGCAGGCAGCACTGCATAACAGCCATGCTATGAGGGAAACAAACCAACAGCCAAACAGGCGAAGACGTCAAGTAAACATGCTAAAGATTCCAGTCGATTAATAGGAACCTTTCCTTGTAGAGGTCGCCGCGATATATCCGGCCACGGATTCCTACGCCAGGTTTCTATTGGCTCCAGCTCACTATATAGGCCTGGCCGGTCGAAGGCAGACCAGCCTTCGTCCGCTGCTAATGGCAACCACTATAGCAGAGTCTCTGAGAAGATAGCACCGAAGCTGCTGTACTGCACCACCGATCGAAGTACCAGCCAACTGAGAGGAACCACATCTCTGGCTAGATCGACGGACGTCTACATCTATTGTACAGCTAGCTGCTGTATTGTAGAAGAAGTTACGTTCAATAAACTGTTGGAGAATACAACAGTTTGGACAGATGAGTGCCAGGAAGCCTTTTAAAAACTTAAAGATGCATTGCTCAGTGATCGATGCTTAGTTCACTTTGATCCTGACAAACCAGTAGTGTTGCAAGTTGACGCCTCCTCTTGCGGAATCGGTGCAGCGCTTTTGCACGGAATTGGTAATAATGACCGGCCTATCACTTTCGCATCAAAAGTATTGTCCAGAGCTCATTGTAACTATTCACAAATTGAAAAAGAGGCTTCCGCTATTGTGTGTGGTGTCACCAAATTCCACCACTATTTGTATGGTAGGAAATTCTACTTGGTTACGGATCTCAAGCCTTTGCAGTCCTTGTTTCATCCGGCGAAACCGGTTCCCGTATGAATTGCCCAAAAATTGCAAAGATGGGCTTTGTTGTTGTGTAAATTCCAAAACGAGATTGTGTATCGTCCGAGAGCTCAACATGGTATTGTGGACGCACTTTCACGTCTTCCGATTGGCCCTGATACGGACTTTGACGCTTTGACTGCATGTTGTTGTCACATCGATGCTCAGGACTCTCAATTTCTTCAGTCATTTCCGCCGAACTGTAGGAAAATTGCACAGGCCACGGAAGCTGATCCAGATTTGAACGTTTTGCGCGTTATGCGCTCTCATCCTCTGCTTGGCCTTAGTCGCAATCGCCATGGCAA
The DNA here is from genome assembly GCF_023864345.2 of Schistocerca serialis cubense. Taxonomy (NCBI): domain Eukaryota; kingdom Metazoa; phylum Arthropoda; class Insecta; order Orthoptera; family Acrididae; genus Schistocerca; species Schistocerca serialis. The sequence goes on from NC_064638.1 coordinate 970,208,084, forward strand.
CGTGTGCACATAGACTTTGCGGGACTTTTTTGGAACACCCGTTGGTTGATTGTGGTTGACTCGTATAGCAAGTTCCCTTTTGCTGTGCTAATGAAGTCGACAACGTCAAGTAGCACAATTCAGGTGTTGTCATCTAGCCTTTGTCTCGAAGGTTTGCCTGAAGTAATAGTGTCAGACAACGGACCTCAGTCCACGTCAAATGAATTTGAAACATTATGGCAACGCAAGTATCGCTTCGCGCCGCATGATACTGTCTTTTATAGGGTTTTTAGTGGCAGCAGGCGGTGGGTGCCAGGTGAGATCGTCTGTCGACTTGGCGCTTGTATGTATCTAATTTTAGGTCCAGATGGCTTGCTGCGCCTCCATCAAAATCAACTTCGCCTCTGTCGTGTTCACCATGATCTTTCAGTCTCTCTTCCCGCAGATTCACGGATCCAGAGGACAGCGCGGCCGTAGCAGCCGTTAGAAGGTGTCCTCACGACACCGCGGTACGACCCCATGGAGACAGAGCCTCCGCCTCCTCCTCCTCCTCCTCCTCCTCCTCTCGTCCTAGCGATGGCGCTGGACCTGCACACACTGCAGCAGTCGCAGCCCTCTTCATCTGGTTCGTGGCAGCAAGAGGTGGGGGCGTGCCCTTCTGGTCGTTTTCCGGGCAACGTTTCCGCCAGAGCGAAGGCCGGATGGCGGGGCAAGGCCGAAGCTTGACGTCCCCTGCAGCCACAGATTCCGGCCCGGCAACGCGCCCACACTCCTGCCTCCCCTGCCGTGGTTGCACTCCCTATACGACGACGGCCCGTCGCTCTGGGGGGGGGGGGAGGGAGGGGAGGGGGGGGAGGGGGGGAGGAATGTTCTGGCGTAACCACAAGCGCCGGAACGAAGATGAAGAACACAAGAAGAGAAGTCGGTGAAACGACATCGGCCAGTGGTGCACTGATTAGAACCGCACCACGACAGGAGCGGCCTCTACGGGAGGAGAATATAAGCGCCTCTCCTGCCAGCCTCGGCCGCTCAGTATTGGGACAGTATTCGCGCAGTTGTAGACCGGCACTCGCAGAACAGTTATTAGTGACCCACATCCATTGCTTGTATGGACTTTGTGTATAGCAAAGGACACTTATTTGCATGTCGCCCATCGCTTGCGACCACTTGTTGTAAATACAGGTTAAGTATTGTCATTCTTCTTATTTGTAATAAAAACTATTAATGTGATTTTGCCTGAATTGTTGTATAGCATTCGAAAACGCAACATTCTATAGGTACCCTACAAGAGACGAATGGGCAGGACCCCACACTGCCTGCAGGAAACAAAATTCCATCCTCACGACCGCTCCCACATTTCTTCCCGGTCCGCTTTGACCTTCTCCCCCGAGGACAGCATTCCATCTCATGGAGGAGTCATGGCGCTCATCCAGGATGATGTTCATAGTCAACCCATTTCCCTCACTACCCAATGTGTTGCAGTCTGCATTTTCCTTCCTCACTGACCTTTCCCCTTCGCACCACTTACATCCCTCCATTATTTGGTGTCACCAGGGCAGACTTCCTCCACGATACTGGGCAACTCCCTCACCCCTTTCTGCTGTTTGATGGCTTGATCCCTCTTGAATTCTTCCAGAACCTGTCCGAGAGGTGTCCTCTTCGCTTACCTTCTCAATCAACTTAACCTCATCTGCCTTAACACGGGAGCACCCACGTTTCTTCTAGACTCCATGTACGCCTACTACCATTTGGATCTCGCCACTGACCGGCCTGCCCATAGTCTCGAATGATCCGTTCTCGCCGGCCAGAGTGGCCGAGTGGTTCTAGGCACTACAGTCTGGAACCGCGCGACTGCTACGGTCGCAGGTTCGAATCCTGCCTCGGGCATGGATGTGTGTGATGTCGTTAGGTTAATTAGGTTTGGGTAGTTCTAAGTTCTAGGAGACTGATTACCTCAGCAGTTAAGTCCCATAGTGCTCAGAGCCATTTGAACCATTTGATCCGTTCTCTCCGACAAATACTCGAGCGACTATTTCCCCTGTGCTACCCGCTTGCTGACTCCTATCCCACCTATGTGCACACCAAAATGGCAGCTTTCTACGGCCGACTGGGGGCTTTACTGCTCCCTGGCGACCTTCGACGAACGTTTCCCCAGTTGTAATGACCAGGTAGAATATGTCACAAACATTATCCTTGCCACCGCAGAACGTTCCGTTCCTCGCACTTCCCCTTTACGCTCCGTACCGACCCCTTAGTGGACTGAGGCGTGCCGCTATGCAATTCGCGCGCGAAGACGTGCTCTCCGCG